>NC_133761.1:27712500-28912500 GCF_036562045.2 Rhinolophus sinicus | reverse complement strand
ATGTAATCTGTACCACCGAAAATAATAGTGCCTAAATCTGGCTGACCATCACTATCTCTAGAGAATATTTTAAAAGACATATTCTCAGGCTCCACCCTAACCTACTAAATCAGAAATCTTCAAATATAAGGCTCAGTAATTTAATATTCTGGCTAAATAAATTACAGCACATGCATAAAATATCGCTGGAAAGAACAATATTAGTCACCAATGAAGAAAGGAAGTATGCAGGTAGGGAAAAGAGCAGGGAGGGAAACTTCCTGGGTGCCAATATACACGTTTTCAACTTTAAAATACATAAGTATATTACCAACTCAAAATTTAAAAATAGAAATGTCTAAAGACCAAAAGTGATTCTGATGACCAACTAGGTTTGGAAATCGCTTCTCTAAAATACCACAAGTACATGTAAGGATTGCTGAAAATAATCACTATATTAGGAGTCCATTTAGGGAGATATTAATAACCCTACTGTATTTCAAGTTTTGTTACTGTTACTTAGGATAGACCCCTCTTAGAAATTCAAAATTCATATACCTCCATTAAAGACTCTGATAAATCCTACAATAAAGAAACCTGTTTAACTTTGCTTAATCTTGAAGTTGAACATGGAACACAGTTCAGGTCCTTCTTTCCAGAAAGAACGTAGGGAATCGGAGGACCTGGTTTGAGATCCAAGCTCCCAGAACCCTGGAGAGTGCCCGACAGAGAAAGCCTCTCCAAAGGCTAGAGCTCAACAGTGACAAACTGCCTTTCCTGTCTTTTCTCTTTACCTAAATAAAAATGATTTCCCAATTTTTATTGTTGAATCCATTTAAAGGATGAAAAAAGTAAACAGCATAAACAATCCCATGCTGCCTAAAATTATACTGTCAAAAAATTCAAACTATCTTCAGCAGAGAATTCTAAATCCAAAGAATATGGCAACAGGCATTTTTATTCCTTTAAGTGGAAAAATAAAAGATCTTTATGATTCAAAATCACCTACTTTCAGAAGGGAGCCATAAATTTCAGTATCGTTTTCCTACTACAGTATAAGCAGACCTTGCTGGGCATCTTTACTACCTGGAAGCCAAACTAATCAAGTGAGCTTTACAATCAAACTGCCTGACAACCTTGGTTTTTACTGAAAGCATGCTCAGCAGTGTACCCAGGGGGCGTCTGAAAGCTGTATCAAATGACTTATTTGAAATCTGGGCCTACTAGGGTTCTTAACATTCTTAACTAGGGTCTCTATTCCAGAAAGCCTTCCTTTAGGGATAATTCAGAGATCTAAACCAAAGAAATCAAACAAATGTCATCAACCACCATAGTCAAATTCAAGGGCTTTACCAGAGTCCTTGGTTTTATCACTATGGAGCACAACTGAACACAAATGTCTCCTCCTTGGCAACACAACTATCATAGCAAAGGCCCGGCTCGCATATTGGCCTCAAGGATCCACCATTAATCCTTCCAATTCTTCATCTTACAGTAAGTTTTACAATAAACGCATTGACTCAATAGATAGGTTCCAATTTACAGGCTGACATTACTGAGAGGCTCCCATCCCATCTCAGTCCCCACTCTCTGTCTCCCAACCACTTTAAAAAAACACACCAAAAACCTTTAATGTTTTTAGAAGTGTATGGATATGATACAGAGCTAATGCTGGGAAGGATTCTGAAGGAGATCTGCCTATCCCTCTGCCAGTCCCTAATTATCATCGCCAAACTGCTGGTTTTCTCCACGCTTTTTTAAATGCCTGAAAATCACTTACTAGTAGTCAGAGATACTATGTTCTTAATCCTGCAGCAGCGCACACACTAACAACTTTATTGGTTTAATCAGCTACTTCCTTTCTTCATTACTAATTTCTGCTTCCTGAAAGGGGGAGATGGGGTGGCCAGTGAGGCAGACCCCAATGCTACACGGATTTTTAGTTTGGAGCTGTTCATAATGACCGTCTCTGACCTGCCCTAGTAATAGTACTAATCACTGGGTTAAAATGGGAATGCCTGTCAAACTCAGTCACCATCCTCATAGCTACAGCACACAGGGTAGCCTTCTTGTTTCCCAGAAAAATAAGCGGCATCTGTATGCTTTATTGTTTACAGAGCAAAACAGTTAACAAACCTGATAAAAATGAAGCTAGCCTACAATGAGAACACTATTAATAAATCTTGTCAATTCACACTGGGACTCTACAGGTGGTTTGCACCAGCCTCAACTCTCTGTACCTCCTTTCTTCTTGTAACACTGTGCATCCCACCAAGCCAGATATGGACAGTCTGAAAAAGCCGTTCTTTAGGTTTGGGTAGTCGTGTTCCCTCTACTTTCTCTCCTTTCTGTCTAGAGTTGAAAAAACTAAAGTGGGTAAAACTAAAACCAACAAAATGTATACGATACTTACCAATTAAGAAGTATTTACTGAGTATTACGTGTAGGTATGCAAACAAGCAGGGTGGAAGAATGCTAATATCAACTGACAGCAGTGTGTTAAATTCTATTTAATATTAGTAAAGACGAAATATTAATAAAGATAGAAACCTGGAAAAAGAATATTAACAACCTTGAGCTAACAAATAAATATGTAGAAATCTGTCCTCGAACTGGGATGTCACAGATTTTTTGTTTAAGGCTATGCATAAAGCATGTAATCTCTGACTTCTGGATTTAACAGACTAATAAAATTTCCTTCAAATTATAAGGACAAACGTTTAAGGTTTTCTTTTTGCCAAGTAAGATTTAGAAAAATAACCAACTATTATTATCAATACGAGTATTTCATAGAAAGATGATTTTTAAATTTAAAAAGTAGGAAAGACAATCTAAAAAATATTTACTAGGTAACCATGAACTGTGAAAACTTTCTTAGAAACTGGCACCACCACAGCATTGTACTTAATTCAGTATTTAATTCTTTTGATCTCAGGAAAACAAACATAGATTTTTTTCTTTTTTTTCATTTACTAAGGAGCCCTTAATCTAACAGTCCCCTTGTTTTCCATGTGAGAAAACAGAAGACCACAGAAGTGGTTTACCTGTAATTATTCAATTAAGAGGTGGGAGGGAGAGTGTGAGACGAAAACTCCCCAACCTCCCCAGGCATCTATTCTTTCGGGAACAGCACACCTGCCAAGGGTCCAATTCAAATCAACAAATACTTTCTGAACGCCCTGAAGTATGAGGCCTGGTGCTAAATATTACAGGAAACAAACTGCACTATAAAACACACTGGGGACAGAACCACCTGAGGGGGTTTCTACACACTCGATACTGCGTCTAATCCAGCAGCAGCTACAGAAGACAGTACTATCTACCACTTGGGAAGCTGAGGAAAAAAAGGAAAGTTGAGAACCATTGACTCAATCTACATACTGTGTTTCCCCGAAAATAAGACCTAACCGGAAAATAAGCCCTCGGATGACTTTTCAGGATGACATCCCCTAAACAAAAGCCCTAATGCGTCTTTTGGAGCAAAATTTAATATAAGACCCGGTCTTATTTTCAGGGAAACACAGTATCCTAAATAGTTTACAATCTACTTGTAAAAACAAAATATGTACATAGAAAGAGAAGTAAAACAGTAAACCAGGTGCCAAAGTAGGTGCTAGAACTAAATATTACCAAGAGAAGGCAGAATTCATTTTGGGTTAGGAGATTCAACGAGGACCAGGGCTTTTGGGGAATCAGGATTTGGAAATGGATCTTGACAGGTGTTGGGATTTATCTCAGAAAAAGGGGCACATTCAAGTGAAAATATTCATGATGACTTATCTAGTAAACAAAAAAAGTTTGGCTTTTACACAACTAAAAAAAGTTAAAAGTTCTCCAAAACATTTCAGGAAGCACAAAAAGATAATTCCAAGATTTGAAATTATTTCATTTTTCTTACAAGTCATCTAAACAGTGGATAGTCCTACAACAGTCTGCTAAATCAAAATGCAATGCAAGAATAACAAACTACATGCTATCTTCTTTTGATCAAATAATTATTCATTTGGGAATCAAAATCTCCCTTCAACTAAGGCTGAATAAATGTTATTTAAAATCGACGATTTAAAAGCAGCTGATGTGACAAAAAGAAGAAAAAGGAAACAGCAAAGTACATCTCAGACAAGGTGTCACTGACAGGACAGCAGGTACAGGACACACACCCTCCCACTTGGCTGCCTGTGAGGACATGAACTCAGACAACACTCAGGCTGCCCAGAAGAACTCAAGGCTCTGAAGGGGCCTGAATGACAGAAAAACACAAGAAAAGAAAACCTTTCTTCCTCCTCCTCACCACATGTACAAGAAAATAAGGAAGAAAACACTTCCAAAAGGGAATAAAACACAAACCCTGATTACAGTAAGCTTCGAAGACTGTTTTTCATGCCTGAAGACCAACAGAACAGAGGCCTCCCCAAAATTAAACTCTGAGTCAGTCTTGAGTACATTTTGAAAAGTTATTAAACCTGCACAGCAGGGGATGCTCATCTTCAGGAGGAAAATGTAGGGTTACTGTGAAGCCCATAGCAAGCTTCAAGCTTCTTCCGAGAGGCGCAAACAGGACCATGGCCAAGAGCCACAGATACAGGTGTTGAGAATACAGGAAAAGTGCACAAGCTAAAGGAAGAATCACATAAAAATCACCTGAGTGCTATGCACTGAATGTGTGCTCCTCCCCACCCCAACCCCGTCCCCGGAATTCATATGTTGAAGCTATAATCCCCCGTGTGATAGTGTTTGAAGAAAGGACCTTTGGGAGGTTATGAAGGTAGAGCCCTTATGATGGGACTGGAGCCCTTAAGAGACAGGACACTCTTGGTTTCTCTCTGCCACATGAGGAAACGAGAAGTCGGTCATCTACAAGCCAAAAAGCAGGCCTTCACCAGAACCTGACCATTGCGGCCCCCGATCTAAGACATGGGGCATGGAGAACTAATATATTTAGAATAAACACAAATCATTTTCTTGTACAGACTTCTCATTAAATGTGGTTACCTCTGCTACCTCCTTCAATCCCACAAAAATGACAATAAATAATTTTTAAAGTTATAAAGACAAAGAGAAAAAGAGGCTAGAAGATTCAAGCAAGAGATGTCAACAAAATTTTGGAAGCTGCAAAGCAGACAGAGAAGTAGAAAGTGACTTATCAGACAAGGGAAATCTGAAACCTAGAATCTGCAGGGAGGAAGCCAAAACTGAATCAACCAGGTACCTGTGAGTCTGGGGGTAACCCCAAACAGGAAGACTGTTGAAGTCTGCATAAGGAGTAGTTAAGGTCCCCACCCTATAGGCACACTGCACCTCCTAGACTTTGACAGAACTGTTGTTCCCTACTTACAGAAATGCCACCAGGATAATAGCCTGGGGATACCTAGCTAAGCAGGTATGCGCACACTGGAAGTGAAAGCTCTTTATTGAAATGAGGAGTAGGCCAGCCCCCACTCCAGAATGCTTGCAGTAACACTTACACCTCCCAGGATTTCCCTCTCTGGGGAAACTGGCCCAAGAGGAAAAAAAAATATTCAACGTAACGTAAAACAAAAAGTTTAATTAAGCAATACGGCAGGAGCTCTGAACAACAGGGTTGCTGGTTAGATTCCCACATGGGCCAGTGAGCTGTGCCCTCCACAACTAGACTGAAGACAAGCTGCCGCTGAGCTGCTGGAGGGGCGGCCGGATGGCTCAGTTGGTTAGAACACAAGCTCTCAACACAAAGGTTGCTGGTTCAATTCCCACATGGGATGGTGGGCTGCACCCCCTGCAACTGAAAATTGAAAACGGCAACTGGACTTGGAGCTGAGCTGCACCCTCCACAACTAGATTAAAGGACAACAACTTGGAGCTGATGGGCCCTGAAGAAACACACTGTTCCCCAATATTCCCCAATAAAAAAAATAAAAAAAAGAACTAGCTAAAAAAAAAAGTCAAAGCAATAGGAAACAGAGGAGAAAAGACAAGTAAATCAGAGTAGCAATGGCGGTGACAAACATCCAAATACCAGGAGTTCCACAAAAAAGAAAAATAAGAAAATGGATGCGAGAAAAAATATTAAAGCAATAATGTTAACGATGTCCTGGAACTGAATGATACGAGCTTCCAGAGTAGAGACCTACCAAATGTCCTACGAAGTGTTTGGGGCCCAAAATACAATGAATGAAAAAAGGACCTACCATCAATGCACATCAACATGAAATTTCTCAGCACCAGGGATTGAGGGAAGACCCTAAAAGCTTTTGGGGTGGAGGGGAGTCAAGCAGAAAGGATCAGGAGTTAAAATGGCACTGAACTCAAAAGAAATACTGGAGGCTATCATTTTGAAGAAAAGTTATGTTCAACCAGAAATTATATACCTAAGCCAATAACAACACACAGACAAAAAATAAATTTGCTTTCATTGAAACAAAGCAACAAAATGGCACATCAATAACAAAGTAGGAACAAGATTTTAAAAAACTTTTAAAATAAGCTTTCAAAACTATATCCAAAATTCCTTAAAATGTCACCAAAACAGTAAGTTAGAAACAAACAAAAACAAAACATCTACCGTCCTGCCTTTTTGAATACAGAAAGTACACAGATTCACTTGTCCAACCAATTTTACAGCAGTGACTGTGGTCTCATCTATAAAAGTGATTAGAAAAGTGAAAGTACTATTTGTGTTTAAAATGTGTATGTGGATCTTTAAACCCCTTTAAATATTCTAAAGATTATTGTACATCCACCAAGCCAAGAGCTTGGGTAAGAGAGAAGAGCAAAGAACAGAGCAAAGACCAAAATCAACCAAACAAACAAAAACAAAACCCCCTGGGAACAAAAGTCTCTTTAACGCGTTGCGTACAGATCACGAGAATCTTCGTTTTTTTCTGAGCCATGCATTAAGGGTGGTAACGAGAATTCTCGTTTTTACTGTTGACTCTTTTTACTTTGCACATTGAATTTTTTGTGTTTCGTTAATAACAAATTTATTGAATTATTTGTGTTTCGTTAATAACAAATTTATTGAATTATTTGTGTTTCGTTAATAACAAAGGAAGCTGCTTTCTGCAGTATCACACCAGGAGGGATTACTAACATCATAGGTGAGTAAATCCTAAAAAATTCCACAGAAAAATAATAAATGACATAGAAGCATTTACGCTTTAAAGAGAAGAGTGCATTTTAAAGTAGTTTCTTTTAAAAACCTGCCAGAACAGAGCGGTATGAGGGATTTAAACCCCGACGTTCGCAACGTGTTAAAAAAACTTAAGGAGTTCCCTGCAAGCTCTTCCTGAAACCAGGAAGTCTCAAGTGCCTTGACCCTACGTCTTTAAACTCTTACCAGTTTCTCCAGTCACTGCCTTGACCAGAATCTATACAGGCCAGAAAAACTCTAACCACAACAATCAGGATTTAAAAGCCTGACCTTTAAACTAAATCAAGAGTTTTGATCTGAAATATTCAGAAAAGGTTGTTGAGTCCCGCAACACACCCAAGAAATGATTCAGACCATAAATTCACTTCTATTGTGGCAAAGTTTACTTACACATTTGAACCAACAGGGTATTGTAGCACATAATATGCTTAATACAGAGCCAGGTACAAAATGTTAGCTGTTCCTGCTATTACTGTCATTACCACTTCAAACTGAAGGAAAGCAAACTATTACTGAAAGAGTGACTCCAAATATCTACCAACATACCCCATTAAAAAACAAGCACCAGAAGAGATCTAAAGTAAATCTCGTAACACATAATACCAACTAGACATAACTGAAGTCCATGGATAAAACCGTACTTCTTAGTTCACATGTACTGTAAAAACAATGTGAAGTCATCACAGCTATTAAAATTCTGGCTATCTCAACTTCTCCAAATTACATTTAGAATTACCTCTATCCAAGGTGGATATACCCTGCGTCTGAGCACAATCAGGCCATATTTCAATCTTGAAGTCTCAAACGCTTCACATTTGCTAAATAATTCACCTAAATAACCAACAACCTGACTGTTAGAAATACCAGTCATGTCAAAGAAGCATATTAGTAGCAACTTCTCTGTGATTCTGACCTGGACGCTTGTGGGGGCCTCTGTGATGTCAAGTTTGTTGAACTGTCAAGTTCAGTACTTCTGCCTGGAAATATTATGTTCATTAACAGTCACTACACTTCCACAAAATGCACTATATCCAGTGCCATAAATGTCAAGTCTTCATTGGTTTTTATTTTCAAATACATGATATCAGTCTTTTCTAATATTTCCATGGTATCCAAATCTCCTTCTGAATAATTAAACTTGACTATTAGTTTATCATTTTTTTAATGGTCGTGGTGGTTTAAGAAAAAAAAAAACCTATAAATTCTTTGAGTCTCCTCCATCAAGAGGTGGAGTCTAATTATCCCCCCTCAAATATGAGCCTATGACTTGCTGCTTGAGAAATGAGGCAGAGCGACTCTACCTGACTTCTAAGTCTATGTCATAAAAAGGCTTTCCACCTGACTCTTTCTTGGGACACATGCCTTTGAAACTCTGAGCTGCCACAGAAGTCTGGCTACCTCGAAGCCAGGCCGAGACCACACACACACAGAGGTAGAGATGTCTGAGGAGCCAGCTGTTTGAGTCTTCTAGATGACTCAAGCCACCATGTGACTGCAACTGCAAATGAAACCTGTAGTAAGAACCAACTATTGTCAATCCCCAGAAATAGTAAATGATTGTTGTTTTACACCATTAAGTATAGAGTGGTTTATTATATAGCAATAAAAAACCAGAATAATGATCAAAAAACACCTCAACATTTTCTTTGGTCCTAGTTCTACCGGTATATGAATAGGCTCACTTATGCTTCATTTGTGGTATCTTCCTTACCAGTTTCCTTTAACTGTGCTAAGTTTAAAAAATCAAAACTTTGTGTTACCTACATCTGTGAACTTCCTTAAACATTTACTACAAGTCTTATTTATAAATCTATTTAACTTTAGACTCATCAGAACAGTAAATCTTTGCTCAAAATAAAAGCCAATCTTTATATAAACATAAGCAAAAATCCCACACTTCTAGTATATACAACACTGTATAGTAACTAATACAACACTGACAGGCCAACTCTCCTGCCAATCACCCAGGTCATATATCCTGATAGAATGTTCTCATTTCCTCATCTCTGCCGTCAGGAGATTGTATAAAGAACAAAAGCTGACAAGGCCAAAACCTTCACCAGCCACTGACCTCTCATTAAATGGGCTCCAAACACCCCTGTAAGTTTAACAAGTGCACAACCTGGCCTATCACTTCCACATCATTTGAAGTCAAGCTGTTGCTGATCGTAGGGTGTTTTCTGACAATAAAATGTAATCCAGTGCAAAATATGTGCAAAGTGAAACTGCAAATCTTGAAAAAGATGCAAGATTTCATAAGGTCTAGGTAAAGTAACTCTGGAAAATTCATCACACACACACACACCACTGACAAATGAAAATTATACAGAGACTAAAAGTTAATGAAGGGCCGGCCCGGTGGCTCAGGCGGTTAGAGCTCCGTGCTCCTAACTCCGAAGGCTGCCGGTTCAATTCCCACATGGGCCAGTGGGCTCTCAACCACAAGGTTGCCAGTTCAACTCCTCGAGTCCCGCAAGGGATGGTGGGCTCTGCGCCCTGCAACTAAGATTGAACACGGCACCTTGAGCTGAGCTGCCTCCTGGAGGGCTCAGTTGGTTGGAGTGTGGGCTCTCAACCACAAGGTTGCCAGTTCAACTCCTCGAGTCCCACAAGGGATGGTGGGCTCTGCCCCCTGCAACTAAGATTGAACAAGGCACCTTGAGCTGAGCTGCCTCCCGGATGGCTCAGTTGGTTGGAGCGCATCCTCTGAACCACAAGGTTGCCAGTTCGACTCCCGCAAGGGATGGTGGGCTGTGCCCCCTGCAACTAGCAACAGCAACTGGACCTGGAGCTGAGCTGCGCCCTCTACAACTAAGACTGAAAGAACAACTTCACTTGGAAAAAAGGCCTGGAAGTACACACTGTTCCCCAATAAAGTCCTGTTCCCCCCCACCCCAAAAAAAAAAAAAAAAAGTTAATGAAAATTGAAAACAATGACACAATTATGCTTCAAAAGAGAATGATTTTAATATTTCAACAACTAAGTGCTGCCCTTGGAAAAAACTTCAAATATTTTTATAAAAATGATTCCATGACAAAATTCTAATGAAGCTCAATGTGTGAACCTTGACTGAATTCTGGTTTGAAAAAACCCAAATATTATATACAGACTTTTTGAGGACAAGTGGAGAAAAGAGAAAATCAGTGGCTACTGGATGGTATTAGGGAATTCTTATTAATTTTCTAAGGTGTTGATAATAGTATGGTGATTGTACAGAAGGTCCATACTCTTAGGAGATACAAGCACATTTTAAATTTAATCAAGTTAAACAGGTAAAGATAAAGCATCATAATGGCTGCAACTTCCAAACAGTTCAACAAAGTTACATTTGTATACGTATGCATGTATATTTTGCAAATTTGAAAAAAATGTTAAGAATTACTGAATCTAAGAGGTCAAATTTTACAATTGGACAAGATGTTAACAATTACTGAATCTAAATAATTCATTGCTCATTTTTTCAACTTTTCTGTCTACCTGAAAATGCTTACAATAGAATAGAGGGGGGGGGAAATCAACCTCACCAAAAAAATACATTCTCTCTCTCTCTGTCTCTCAGATCACCATTTAAGGAAGCCCTCCTGCATGGAGCATAGAGGGGGAAATGTCAAGTGATGTTATAATGTGATGTTTTTCAATGTGATTGGAATAGCGCATGCCAAAATCCATACGCTTAATTCATTCTTTATTCTAAAGATTGGAAATAGTTGTAAGAACTAATTTTTATTAAAATACGTTACTTTGCTTACTTTTGAAGCTCAGTTTAATTTAATAAAAATATAAACTAACATCCATGAGGTATGCAAAGACTACATGGGGCCTGTCTTCAGAGCACCCACCTCTCAGGTCTCCCAGTGGCACTCTCAGGCTCAGACTGAGAATACTCAACAAACAATAGTTAACTCAGTGGGTCTTCCCATCCTTTCTGATTACATTTTTTAGTAAGAATACATTTTAAATAGATGTAACATATTGAAGTTAAACACCACTCATTTCAAAGGAAATATTTCACAAGTAGTCACATACTAAAAGCATGTAACTAGAAGGTAAACTCCACAAGGGCAGGAATTTTTGCCTCTTTTGTTCACTGATGTAGCCCAAGTATCTGGCCCCAAACAAGCCCTTAATAAATATGTGCTGATGAAGAGAGGGAGGGAGGAAGGGAAACTTTAAGTCAAATTTTTTAAAAAGCTTTCTGATAGTTTCATTTATATTTAAGTTATGATGAAAATTCTGATCAATTTACTATGGGGAAAATGTGCTTAAATTTGACCACAATGTTTTTTTTACAAGCTATCTTCCCCCTGGTTGAACTGTGACTATAAAATGGAAATGATAAATTCTTGTCCAAAATCCAAAAGTCTTTCATTACACATCGTTCCTTTGGGGCAGGGCTGTGAACAAATATTCTGCAAGCTCAAGTCAGAAATGATGCCCACGTACCTGATCCTAACGAGCTTTGTTCAATATCACAACTCAAGATAAAATTTTTAAAATAATAAATCTATTTATAGAATTACCCCTTGGTTAGTTTTACACAAAGAATTATATTTCCTGTAAGACGTTTCTAGAGAAAAAAATTTTTAATGAAATTAAATCAGTATTCTTTATTCAGTGCTTTTCATGTTCTTTCTTGTTTTACGTGGATAACTAAACTAAAACACTTTCCTAGTGATTTATTCTTTTTCTGTTATTAAAACAACACTCATATAGAAGTATATGTTAAAACATATTAAGAGACAGCAAAAGTAATCACCCATAACCCAGAGACAAGTACACTGTCATTTTCTTTCAGCACTTCTTAAGAAACTTTTGTCTTTAACATGGTTAAGACCATGGCCTGTCCTATCTCGGTGATATTATTGGCCCATCCGCAGGATTTGTAGTGTTTTCCCAAAAGCAATGAAGCATTTGAACTGAACCATCCATCAAAGCTTGTTTGTCCTCATTAACAATAGCAAACACCCACAACCTGGCTGGGCAGAGGTGAAGGACACGATTTGTAGTCATGAAATCAAACAACTGGCCTAAACTAGGATGGAACTCACACCCTTTACTGTACTGGTTCAGTTACTCCAAGTCTAACCCACTAAAATAACGAGTCATAGATTTATTGTATCACGATAATACCAAGCTCATTTATTTTATCACAATAATTACCAAGATAGTTAACAGGGAATCCTTTTCTACAAGAAAACTTCAGCTGACTTGAAACGCTATGTACTTGTTCTAAGCACTCTGGGCTCCCCTTAGCTCCTGAGATGTACTACACTCTCACCTTAAGGTCTTCACACCTGCAGTCCCTTCTTCATAGAAAGCTCCTCCAGTGTGAAAGCTGTGCCCTGTATCACACAGCTCCCCCACCGGCACCTCGTATTTAGAATCCTGACCCCCCTTTTAAACATTTCTTCTTCCAGTGAGCTTTCCTTCTTCACAAGACTGGGCTGTGTGCCTCTGGTGAAGAATCTGAACTTCCTTTCACTGCACCATAATACTGCCCTGTACTAGCTGGTCTCTCCCATAGACTAAGCTCCACCACTACACACCCAAGACCAGAACTGACGTGTAGCAGAAACCCCACAAAATTTTCTGAATTAAATGATGAGATACTATTTTAACGGCAGAAACACAGAGTGTATATACATATTAATATTAAGGCATTTATATATATTAATATGTGTGCATCAGAAAAACAAATAACTTCCCATGCTCATTCTAAAAAAAGAAAAAGGAAAAGCAATAAAGCCGAGTTAATGCAGAGTCTAGTTTTTGCCACTTAACTAATCATCTAGGCATTCCAGCCCTCAATTTCCTCAGCTATAAAATAAGAAAATCCTAAAATTCTCTTTGGTGTAAAATTTTGAACAGCTCAAAAATTACTTCCTACTCAGCAAAGTCAAATAGATTTGCAATCTACTCAAGTCAAAAAGTAATATCAATTATTAAAGCCTAACCTACAGAATGAAAATAGGCATCCTGAAAACAGACGATCAATCCCCACTGAGCACTTGATAGTACTAGGACCCCCTAAACAGCCTTCAGAAAGAGAACAGTAGCAACCCACCAGAATCAAAGGTGAGCAAACACCCCTACCCCTAGGAGGTGATATATGCAGCCAATGTGATTTTGCTTTATCATACATTATTTCAAATAAGCTCTTGCCGAATGGAACAACCTCCTCCCACTTACTTTATATGGAAAATATAACTAAAAGATAATATAACTGTACTAAATTATTTTGTGTCAAATAAAATACACCAGCCCTAGCAATTTGAAATTAAAAACGAAAAAAATCCAGAAGAGTTGAGCTGGTTTTTAAGAGCGCCCCTCCAGTTAAACAAGGTGGTAAGAGTTTAGAATATCCATGGCTTCTAAATACCCATTAGAATGAATACAAAAGGGTAGAAAAGCAAGTCTGAGGGAGGAAATAAAAATCAAATCTTAAAATGGCAAAGGTGGCCAACACATACCAAAATATAACTCATCAGATAGCACCTGAGGCCTACCAGTCACATAGATTCAAAGCTGAAATGAACGTTCAGACATCAAATACAGCCCGTCATCTTACAAATGAGTAAACTAAGACTCATTGCAGGCAACGACTTTCCCAAGATTCCACGACTGCTTATTACCGTGTTTCCCCGAAAATAAGACCTAGCCGGACCAAAATAAGACCTAATGCGTCTTTCGGAGCAAAAATTAATATAAGACCTGGTATTATATTATATTTTACTAATATTATATTATATATTGTATATTATATTATACCCAGTCTTATATTAAAATAAGACCAGGTCTTATATTAATTTTTGCTCCAAAAGACGCATTAGAGCTGATGGTCCGGCTAGGTCTTATTTTCGGGGAAACACGGTAGAAGGACCAAACCTCTAACTCCAAATCCAGTATCTTTCCAGTTCTCAAAACTCTCTCCCCATCAGGACCTGTCTGTGGTACACAAAATCTTTTGGACACACAGTAACATTCCCAAATTCTGTAAGAATTGTAATACTTGATAATGAGTCAATATCGTAAAACAAACCTTATAAGATAGGTAAAAATGTGCTACAAAACTTAAAACATTAATCAGATACATCTGAATTCAGAAATGTATTTTTTACTATCTCATCTTACCTTGAGGTTGTCAATCTGGTAGGAAATGCTAAGTCCATTAAAGTAGTTCTATCACATGAATATCTATAACCACAAATAATCTTGAAATATTTATTGGCAGTACAGTACGTGAATTTAAGTATTTTAAACAAAAATAATAACAATGAATCAGAGAACACTTGGTCTCATTTTTAAGTGTCTCTGCTACTACACCGCTCTCCTGGCAGTTCTCAAGGAGACCACAGTCCCAGCCTGTGCATGAGTAAACAGAAAGGAGCAGACTCCCCACAGAAGTTCTTCAAGAACCCCCTCTCACCTCCTTGCCAACTCCCAATATAGTCTCTTCCAGCATAAAGTCAAAGCATAAAGATGAAGCAACCTGTTTTAGCGCCCTGATGGGCCGTTATCTTCTTGTCTTCTTATCCCTAGACAATATCTTTTGCAAACAAAAAGCAAAAGAACAGAAGAAACCACCGTCTATATGTAAATTGTTCTCACACAGCGCAAGACCTCTGGACTCTCATTATCAGTATCAAATACAGGTATCTGCAATGAACCCCTGGCTGCTGACAGCATCTTCAATGCCTATGAAGGAAAATTCGTTAGGCTCAAGACAATGGAAGAGGATGAACCAGTCCCCACACACTAAAACCATCTTCAAATAAGCACCAGATTTAACCATCAGACCCTTCTTCCTGTCACTTATATTCTCTATTAGCACTTAATTCTTTTCTTTAGTTATGTCTGTCTCCGCATTAAACTGCAAACATGAGGTTGAGTCCATCAACTTTCTATCCTAATATATGTAATTTAGTTGGCAAAATTCTCATTGAATTGAGTAAGAGAGTAAAATTTATTTTCCCACTTCCCTTGTTCACTTTCCCCATTCATCAACAAAATTTAAGTAGAAGCAATCACGAACCACCAGACTCAGTTCTTCCTCCCCCTGAGCCATTCCACAATACAAAAACCCTTTCCCTACCACAATCCTAAGAGCATAGAAACTGAAGCGGGAAAACCTAAATGATCTGGCCCACTTCTCTCATTTTACACATAAGAGTTAACATTATTTATTCATGGTCAAATGGCCTGTTAGTGTCAGATAGAAAAAAGAACAAATCCCCGACCACTGTTTTCCTCCAATTTATAGTCCATTCACTATCACATCAAAGACAGACGGACTAAAAACCACTGCCTACTATATATTCCATCAATTTAAAATCATTTAAGAATACCAAGTTCTCTTTAAATCTGTGTCTTCTAATCTATTTTATCTTAGCAGAGAAAGAGTTTTCAAAAACGCATATGGGGAAAATGCTCTTTTCCATCCCTATATTTTGGCAAGGATCTGAAAAATACTTCACACAATCAAGATGTTACCACTGGATGAAGCTGGCTATTAGGTTCAGGGGACCTTGCTGCATTATTTTGCAACTTCTTGTGAGGGTGTAATTGTTTCAAAAAACTTAAAAAAAGATACATGGCACACCTACCTGATGCCACTCCCTAGGCCACTAATCTGTCACCTCACTCTTCTCCAAACTTCCCCAATGAGCAAGAAAAAGTTCCAACTTCTTCTCAACCCAAAGTTCCAAGAAGTTGGCGCAACCTAAAACACAGCAGCACCCCTGGCCGAGCACACTGTCTGAGAAGCACACATTTACTGACCAAGGAAAACTAACCTAACATGGTTCTCAAACTGTGTGCAGGCAATCCAGGGCAAATATTTACACAAGCCAAACTCGTTCACAGCTTGCTATTGGTGGGCAGATCAACTTCACTCCCCCAACTGGATTGTAACCCTATGAGCACTGACGTGTTTTTGAAAAGTTCTCCTCCCAGTATCCTACTGTTCTGCGGAGGACCTAATATTTATGTAGCTTATTTCAAATTTTAAAAATTTCGTTTGTAAAAACAAAAAAGCAAACAAAAACAAACTACTCTAGCCTCAAAGGAAAGGAAAATACCCTTTTCTCAGACAGCTACGGAACCTGCAGTCTGAGGCGGAAAGGATGGCCTGGGGTAGTGAAGAACTGGCAAGTCTGGCCCCATGGACTGTCATCAATTCATTTTAAGATGAAGAAATGTGTGCAGGAGTCTTCTATACAGTGGTCCTCAAGTTTCTGTGCTCCTGATGGTGGCCCACTTAGACACTATGAGAAGCACTATCTTAAATCAAAAAACCTCTTAATCAGGAAAAGGCACCACAATAAATGTTTTTACTACAATTTAGTTAGGTTATGTTACTCTCATAAAATATCAACATTATTGCCAGAAAAAGCTTTCCATTCAAAAATAATGGTTTACATATCATATCTAAAAACAAATGCTACCACCCTTTAAGAATGTCCTAGAATTTACCACAGACTGAATCTCTGTATCAACTGAAAAGGCTTTTTACATTCCCAGTCTTCCAAGGAGTCAAGAGGCCCTGGAGAAGAAAAGCACAAGACCAACTGCCCTGAGTCCCCACCACTCAACAGTTTTGTGAAACCAGAAACATTCTGGGATGGCCTGGGCTGGCTGCTAACCGCATACCGATTCCTGTCTCTGGATGTGGCTGTTGTATGCAGTTTTCAGTACCTCTCTGCTCCCAGAAGTGGCAGAAAGATGAGCAGCTGCCAACAAAATCAGCCCACATGTCATCTCTGACTTGCAGACTCAACCTTGCAGGCTGCCAACCTCCCCTACAGAAGACACCCATTCCTGGTTCTGCATCCTCTCAGCAGTGACAGAAACCTAACAGAATCAGTAGGAACATTTGGCAGCAATTTCTACTCATCCCTGCTGGCAACTGCAGGAGGCAAAGAAAAAGTAGTTCCTACCCCTCCCCAAAGAACCACCACAGAAACAAAAGATCACGTTGTCCACAGCAATTACTCCTTCCCCCTCCTTATTTTCTATCTATAGAGAATAATCACAACACCTGATAAGCAGGAAAAACAGCAATCACTTAAGGAAAACATCCAGGGGTTTCCAGGCGATGAAGACTTCAGTTTAAACACCACTTGAAAGCTAAGATACCTACTAAGAAATCTAAGAATGAATGTTTAAACTAGATTTGCACGCAGTTGAAGAAAAATTACTTGACTGGTTCTTCCTTTAAAGACAAAGTAGGGTTTCTATATGCAGATGATGACACAGAGCAATGACTGGACTAGTTCAACTTACTTTTGGACAGGAAACAAAGCCACTCCTACAATATAAGAAAATAGATGATGAACTGCACAAACCCAATACCCCGCCCCCAAAGTCTGTTATATAAAAAACCCTGTTTTCATCATTCAGACATTAAAATAACCCTACCATATTGTCTGATTTTTTTTTACTTTGTTCATCAAATTAACTTCCTAATCTCAAATTTGGCTTTTTCTTACGGCTTACAAAACCCATCATCCTCTACCTCTCCCATCACAGCAAGCAGGCTGTCACAAAAAAATAAATACTTTTTGGGGAATGAAAATGTTCTGTATCTTGACTGTAGTGGTGGGTACACAAATTTTGTACGCATTTGTCAAAACTCATCAAACTACATTTAAAATGGGTGAATTTTACTGTATGTAAATACTTCAATAAAGCTGATAAAACTGAGTAGAGACAGTTGAAAACATTTTATTAAGGTGAATGATGATACCATCAGAAACTGAACAAATAACATTACTTTTGCTATGCAGGTAAGACAAATCGTGTCTTAAACAAAATGAATACTCATGAAAGAACATTGATTTTTAACACTTTAGTTAGTATGCTGACAAAAAATGAGGATGTCACAAAGCATAGTTATCTATGAACTTATCACATTTCTCATTTTGAAAGAGTTTATTACCAACCATTACACTGATTCTATCCAGAAAATAATATAAAATATAATCTCATAGATTATATTTCTATAATTTCTAATAGACAAGTTCAGTTTACTAATAGCCTCGTTTCTATGTATTAGAAGAATATTGCAAACTTTTCACATGGCAATCTTATTCCTCAATGTGCCCCACGGAAAATAACTTAATTTCAAGAATCCCATCTTACCGTCATTATATAATCATTACAAGTGACTGCTGATAAAATGCTATCACACTGGAGGTTGAGAAGTGACAGTAAAGAGCTGTAAGGAGCCTTAAGAATTCCAGTGAGATGCTGCCCCTCCTTCTAAGTTTACAATCCAAATTTTCTTACTCTTAAGAATGTCAAATTTTGTAACATGTTAGAACCTAGTTAGTTTTATCAGGTAAAATTATTAAAATTGTCACTCAAAAATAAACATTTATGTGATAATAGGGAAATCTAAACAGACTGAATTTTGATATTAAGGTTTTTTTTGGTTTTTTTAAGTCTTCATCTTTGAGATACACCTTGAAGGTATATCAGTTAAATTATCTCATGGAAGGGAATAAACGGGAAAGAGGCCTGAAACCAAACTGGCCGTGAGTTGATAAATTTTGAGACTGAGTGGTAACTCTTGTATACGGCTGTTCGTCATACTGTTCTCTCTACTTTTATATGTGCTTAAAATTTTCCATAATAAAAAGCTTAAAAATAATTTTCAGAGGAAAACTTCACCATCAATTGAATTAAAAACAAACAATTCATAATCACAATGAGACAGGAGAGAAGGCTGTTTACATTTGTGCAGAATGCCAAGGTGTCAGAATGACAGAAACACAGACTAGAATTGGAGTTTGTTTTCTCAAGAAGCAGGCATGATAAAAACGGGACAAAGAAGACTTAAGCACATCCTCCTCCAACATGAAACTGCGCCCTTCAATATACCCTGTAAGATCTACTGAAGTGTAATTCGACACATTGTCCAGTGATTAAAACTTTCCTTTGGACACTATTTCCTAAATGACCTAATTGTTAGGGGAAAATTCTGACTTTTCTGAAGTTCACCCCACGATTCCTGGTTATACCCCCGTGTACCACGAAATTTCCTTCACACGTGTCTATTTACGTCAACACCCACAATTTAGTTTCTGATTTCTTGATTTATAAAATTGATCTGCCCTTCTTTGTTCTGATTTTCAATATTTTGTTTGGCTATTTCCTACCCTGTCTTTAATCTTACTTTCCTTAATCGGCTTCATTTAATCATTTTAGTTAAGCTTACCTGTCTTTTCCTGGTACAGCTGCTGTTACTATTTCCAGGTAACAATCTCCATCAAATGGTGAGATTCCCCACTGGTTTGGTGGTGACTGATGCTCTATTCCACACAGTATTAACTTGTGTGTTTTTTTTGGTGTAGCACTCTGAAATTTTAGACGGCTTTCAACTACCCACCACAACCTCAATGTGCCCCATAGAAAATAACTTTATTTCAAGAATCCCATCTACTGTCATTACATAATCACTACAAGTGACTGCTGATAAAATGCTATCACACTGGAGTTTGAGAAGTAACATGAAATCCCTGGCTCCTACTAAGAGGGCAGGGATATGCTTGAGACTTTAAAACCCAACAGTTCCAATAAAAATAAGAAGCACTTACTAAATGCCACGTTCATAGCACTTTCTATCTTTCAGCAATAATGGCACTGCTCTGTATCTTGCACTGTCCAATACGGGGCCAATCACTCCAGGTGACTGACTACAGAGCACTTGAAATGTGAACATTACTGAGAACCAAACTTTTTAATTTTAGTTCACCTTAATTAACTTCGATTTAAAGTGTCATGTTTGAGACTAATTAATATTGCTTGGATTTTTCTTCATAAAAATCATTTCCATTTAGTTTTACATCTATACAAATTCGAGATAATCCTGGACAGTTTCTCAACCACCGCACAATTTGGACAGGGTCACCTGTTGTGGGGGACTGTCGTGTGCACTGCAGGACACTTAGCAGCACCTCTGGCCTCTACCCCACAGAGCGCAGCAGCAATGCCCCAGCTGTGACAATCAAAGATGTCTCCAAACACTGCCAAATAGCCTCTGGGGAGCAAAATCGCACCCAGGTGAAAACCACTGATCTAAGACTAAGTAAGAATCTGGATTCCGCACTTGGTGCTAAGGATATTCTAGGACAATTTCTTGGGAGGTCCTGTTTTTCTATTTGAAAACCAGACTACACATAAAAACAGTTAAGAGTAACCATCTCTTCACAGTATTTTCCACAGAACCTACATTATGATCTTGGGGTTTGCCCACCCACTATCTCAACTGTTCTTCACTGACCTTGAGGTGGGTATTCTGCCTCATTCAGAACTTGAGGTGTGCTGGGGGGTGGGATGGAGGACAGAAGGCAATAAGGTTCTAAGTGGTTAAATGACTTACCTACGATAACACTGTTAATAAATACCATGTTTCCCCGAAAATAAGACCTAGCCGACTGTCAGCTCTAAAGCATCTTTTGGAGCAAAAATGAATATTAAGACCCGGTCTTATAGTAAAATAAGAATTTGGGGGAAACATGGTAGTAGGGCTGAGACGAACCCAGACTTAGGAATTCCAAATTTCAAACTCTGTCTATACTATCTTACCTCGTAGCCCTACAGCACCTAAAGGGAAAGCTCCTTAGACAAAAGCCCTTTTGATATGACCGTCTCAACCAAGACTGCTTATGACTGCACAATGCATGACAATATCAAAAAGCAAAGCTGACAGAAATACTCCACGTATAAGACAAAACAATGAGAACTGGTTTGTACTGTTACCAACCTGCATCCCCAGGACAGTGAGAAGCCATGCCTTAACCACATCACCTTAAAAAGGCCTCCCCTAACCTAGTACTAGGAAAGGGTTGAGAAGGTCAGTGCCCTGACAAAGGGCAAGAGTCAGTTTGGAGCCCTGGAGGGAGGAGTAGAGGAAAAACGGAAACCAAAACTCTAAGACAGGTGGCTGCTCTAAGGTTGGGATGCCTCAGAAACCAGAAATATCCCAGAAGACAGACCACGTGGAATAGTGCAAAGAGCCCTGGACTTTGAAAACAAAATCAGAAGACCCATCATGTGGACCTCATCTGTCAGTAGCTCACTGTGTACCCCTAGATAAATTTCATAAATCTCTAGGCCTGATTTTTCAACTCATTAGTGAAAAGACTGGTCTACTTAACTTCTTGGTCTCAGTGAGCAGGTACTTC
This sequence comes from Rhinolophus sinicus, assembly GCF_036562045.2. Taxonomy (NCBI): domain Eukaryota; kingdom Metazoa; phylum Chordata; class Mammalia; order Chiroptera; family Rhinolophidae; genus Rhinolophus; species Rhinolophus sinicus. The sequence continues at coordinate 28,891,205 of NC_133761.1, read as the reverse complement.
CAGCTCTCCCCTCAACCTCAACTTGTAGAACCATGTTCTTAGTATGTTTTCTATTTTCTCTGAGGCAATGTTTTAAGCAGGAACACAGCACTAACTCAAGAAATTCACTAGAAAAAAATCAAAATGTCACAAAAGCATGGCATGGTTTCAATTCAACACAATGAATATTTCCAGAGGACCAGCCACTCAGCACCAGGGAACTTGTAATCACTCCAGGAAACCACAACCAACATCCTAGGCTCTCTGAATTCCTTTTCTCTGCCCTAGCCATCCCCACCTATATCAACTGCATTCATTATTTGGTCTCAGAGCCAAAAATTAAAGACTGAAACATACAAAAATGTGAAAAGACTACCACAGAATTACCAAGTTTGAAAACACAAAGAAAAAAAATCAGATACAACCTTTTCTTTAATGCTCTGTGTATTTTAGATATTTGAGACATCACAAGATTACACTGAACAAGATTATTTTATTTTTAACAGGATGTGGCTATTTAAAGAAAGAAAACATATTTGAAGAAAATACTGATGTTTTGAGTCCCCTAAGTTTTCTTTAACTGAGCAATTTATTTGCAGTACCACACTGCCTGTCCAATCTTACTTCTTTTTGTATAAGGAATAGTCTACCTATTTATACCTTTTTTCACGCAAAATTATTTCATTTGTGAGTATCATAGGCACATTTCTCATATAAAAATCAAGCTATAGTAGCACACGCTTTTCTATTACCAAAACTTACAAAATCTTGGTAGTTTTCATCTGAAGATGAAAATACTCTGGGCTTCTTATTCTAATTAGTTTAAAGATTCCAGAAAATCAGTATCTTTTGGGAACAGATTTTTCTCAAGCAATGCACCAGTGGGTTGTTCCTATTATACTTTACAACTAGGTATGCAATGACGCTTTCCTTTTGAAGGGGAGACAGAAGAGCTTCACCACAAGTCAAACTACTGCACTTCAAAACTCAGGGTACAGGACTGTCTCAAATGTTGCCTTCACAAATCTCAACAGACCAGACAGTTTTACTGCTACTAGATGTAACTACAGGTCCCTAAAATTTTACCGACAGCACTTTTCTATTTTTCTAAAACATCTGTTCCCCCCTACCCCAAGCACACATTTTATGATCTGAATCAAATACACTTGTCTTTTATTTCATAAAATGAAAAGATGATCTAAATATTCTTAATGTTGTATACTGACACTATAGGAATAAAAAACAAAGCTCTTTATATTAAGAATGAAAAAAGAAAACGTAGCTTTAAAAAAGATACGTTATTTATAAATTTCTCAGATTAGCTAAAGCATAAGGAATATTCAAAATTGAATCAAACTACCCAACACCACTGCAGAATAGGTTTTGGCATGCAGTCATTGAATGAACTTGTCAGGATTCTTGGTATATATAAAGTAGGACTAATATAGAAAACATGCCCTATTTCTCTGCTCCCTGGTGCAATTTTCTAAGTTACAAGATAAGTTACACTATAGGCACTACCCACTTGGTTCTGTGAATGACAACAGAGCTATCACCACCTCTAGCCTGATTCTAAAATTTACCCCCAAAAATCTTGTTAAAAATCTTTAAAAAGTTCTCTAGCGCCAGCGAAATAAAATCAGAGTAAGGATCCCTAGCAAAATGTTAAAATAAATGACTTAAAACGTCTTTCAGTATTTAAAGGAACATGTGGCAAGTCCAAGTGGTTAATATTTTCAGAAAGTATTCCAAAAGTTTCACAAACATGTTAAATACAATATGGCTACAGCAAAGATCAGAGAAATCCGAACCCAGAGCCAGAAACTAAATCGCCGGCTTTCAAATTGAAAAGCTGTCGGCCCCACCTGAGGCAGTTGGATACTTTGAGACCAAGGCCAATATCATAGCAGCAAGTTAGGCCTCTTCCTCCCTCCGGGAAGCGCATGACAAACAGGGCGTCATGCAACTTGTCACCCGGTCACTTAGCAAAAATTATATCTAACTTCAAAACTTGGGGCCAAGTGGCCTCCAATAGTCAAATGAAAGATAGTAGCGAAAGCATCGGGTAGAAGGAGTATTAAAATGCCCCACTTTCTGACCCTGTAAACATTTAGCCCATCATTAGATCCGAGTCCTAGATTCTAAGAGTTGCTTTAATGGAGGCCTCCCTCAACCTCCTCGGAGTCTGTTTTGCAACAGTGAAGGAACTTTTCCTGCTTTATCTCAGTTCCCTGAAAGCATGCGGCCCTGCAATTCAATATCCTAAACTGGCAGGGAACCGTGGAAGAGGAAGGGGAGGAATCCACGGCCAAAACAGCCGTCTTATGAAAGACCCAAAAAAAAAAGAAAGAAAAGAAAAATCATTCCTCCTCCGCCCATTGCAAACCCATCCCAGAAATTTACAGCATGTTAAGAAAAGCAGCATTGCGAACTGCAGACGTAAGTTTTCCTTTGACTCTACGCACGGTTTTCAGCTGTCAAATTACAACTCATGAAAACACTATCATTAGAATAAAAAAGGAAACAAACAAAAAAACCCCTCGCACCAGAGGGACCGGGAGCAGGAGCTGCCAGCAGCGCTTAGGGAGAAGGAGAGCAAAGCGAATCCAACCCACTTCCCCACCCCCGCCTGAATTCATCCCCTCCCCGGGCAGGCAAACCTCACTGCAGGGGCTCATATTTAATAATAATAACAATAATCATGGCGCTTCCTCCCCCACCCCCCACCGCGATCTGCCGGGAATCAGCTTCTCCCCCCTGCTCCCCCCCCCCCCGCCCCGGATCTTCAAGCTTGGCAGGTCCAAACCACCCCACCGGACACAACTCCCAGGGGCCCCAGCGAGCGCAGCCTACCCCGGGGCCCCTCGCCCCGTTTCTCCTCTTCCCTCTCTTTTTACCTCCACCATCCCCCATCCGCATTGTCTGTCTCAATTCAACTTTGGCTAATATGGATTCCTCTGGCCTGGCCCGGGCGGTAATTACAGCCCGCCCCCCCGGGAGCGATCCCCCCCCCATCTCCGCCCAGTTCAACGCGGCTCCTACGGGGCAAGGGGGGTGCAGCGCGCTTTCCCATCTACACCGTGCTCCCCCCGCGGCCCCGGGGCCCAGAAGTTTGCCCCGGAAAGGGCCTAGTCTGGGGCAGTGAGGACCTCCCCACCGTCGGCCGGCGCGTAAACACTGGCGCCCGCCCCGGCGCGGCCCCGTGGGGGAGGGAAGAGGAGGGCGGGGAGGCGCCCCTCCCCCCGCCCGCCGGCCCTATTACCTGTCATTGAGCTGGTCCTCGGTGCCCGGCAGCGGGTGAACCACGAAATGGATGGACGTCATGGTGCTTCCTTCTCGTCCTCCTCCCGAGGACGGCCCCCTCCCGCTCTCGCCCGCCCCCCCAACCCACTTCCCCTCCCCAAAACCCACTGCCGCCGCCGCCTCCCAGTTCCCAAATGGAGGGAAGCAAATGCGCAGGGGCCGCCGCTGCCCCCCTGCCGGGCGTGTGTCCACCGCCCGGCAGTCGGCGGGGCGAGAAGGACGGATCAACACGCCACCCGCTCTCCAGGCGACAGCGCACAGGACTGCGAGGCCGGCGGCCGGGACCTGGGGCGCGCCGCCGCCAGCGGCAGCGGGGCGTTGGGAGAGGGGCGACTGGGGAGGGCGGAGTGGGGCGGACTAAGGGGACGGTGTGGTCCCGGCGGCAGACGGGGTCCGGACTAGGAAGGTGGGGAGGGAGATGAGCCCGCACCGCGCGTCACTGGCGAGAAGCCGCCGCCGCCACCAGCACCGTCGCCGCCATCTTCACTTCTGCCCCAGTTTCTCCGTCTCGCAGGCTCCGCTCCCGAGCGGCGGGGGAGGGGCGAACGGAGGGAGGAGAAGGGAGGAGACCGGCGGGTGGGGGCACGGCTGCGAGGGGGCGGGGCTCCGGGAAACGGGCGGTAAGGCGCTTTGGATTGGGCCGCTCAACGTTGTCTGGCCACGGTGCTGTAAGGCGCGTGCGTATTGGTCCGTTCGGCCCCCGAGGGACAGCTCCCAGTGAGTGTTCCGGAGAGCACGTGTTAGGGAAGGAGGAGGCGGAGGGGCGCGTCCGCCCGCGCTGGTAGGGAGTCCGCCAGTAGCTTGAAAGTGTGTCCCGGGGGAGGTGGGAAGGGAGAGGGGCTCCTGCGTTGTCTCGGTTTGATTTCCCTGGGGCAGCCCTAATTATTTTGCGTACCCTAGGGGGTTTTTTTGTTTCTGGTCCTTCCTCCGCAGTTGTATTTAAAGTGGAAGTGTGAAATCAGTTAAGGGGCAAGAAATGAACACCCTTTTACTGGAGAAGGTAGTTATGTAAGAACCTCTCCACAAGGTCCTAATCTTAGAGCTGACTTTGCAGCAACTTCTTTTATCACCCAGTTCTCCCCAATTTCCCCAGCACCACCATCGTCACGTAGCCACACAAAGACAAAATGTGGAAATTTCCACCAATTTCCTGATTTAAATTATTCATTTTTTTACGACTTTTAAATGAAAGATGATCTATCTACTCTGCAAAGGCGTTCTTCAACTTAAGATCAGTGGGATTAAAACGGCAAATTCTTGAATGGATCTAGCTGCTTTTTACTGTGGAGCCAGTTCACAGCTTTCTTCTCAAAGGCTTCTGTGTCGCCTTCAAAAAACAGGTACCTCTTTCAAGGCAAAGAGTGAAAACATGAAGCCTCTTCTCCAGGCTGTGTGAATGTTCATTAAATCAGAAGTCCTGTGAACCGTTCTTAATGTTAAATAACACTTTTCTTCTGTTAATGCATTACATACACACTTTTGCTTAGGAGGTTTTTTTGAACAAAACGTGAAAATTTATTTATAAATCAGGATAGATTAGGTACCCCTTGAGATAGATAATGGAACACTTTTGTAGGTCACTTGTTCCAAAATCGGCCCAGATTAATTTAGACTAAAAAGTGATTCAGCTCCACTACTTATTAGAAGTCTATGTGAGCCATGGGAAAGCAGGGTAAACCAATGAACACTGCTAGTTTTAGACCCAGACAGACTTGGATTTGTGTCCTGTTTCTGCTACTAACTATGTGACATTGATTAAACTGTTTAACCTATCATAGTGTCTTTTTCTAATTTCTATTCCAAATACTAGATCTACCTGAGGTTGTGGAGAGCTCTAAGATAATGAATGTCAAGCACCTAGGGCTCTTCATAGGCTCTGCAAATGGAAGCTTTTATTTTTCAGGCTCTCATTATATACCACTTTATACATTTGTCTTTTAATACTCAAATCACACTATGGGGTAAATAATATTATCTTCATTATATAGCTGAAGACACTGAGGCTCAAACATTTTAGGTAAGTGCTGAAGCTGAGACTTACACCCAGGTCATCTAACTTTGATTGCATTGCTCTTTCCACTATACCACAGCTGCCATCTAGTTAATAATTTAGAAGGAACAGACTATTCAAAGCCAATGGGAAAAATGTGATATGATAAATGCAATAAGAGTGCTATGGAAGTTAAAGGAGGAAGTGATTCCAGCCAAGAAAATTAAGAAAAGTCATTTAAGCTGAGCTTTCAAGAATATTCTGGGCAACTAGAATATACAGCTTAAACCTAGTCGTTTTATATTTGCCTCAGAGAAAACTCCACACCGTACCCATATTTTGCTTCATTAGTCTTTCTTCCAAATCTGTCTTCATCTTTTCATCGTGCTTCCAACTTGATTTACCCACTCCCAGTTTGCTAGAACTGAAACTTTCCTAGTTGAAGGCCTCCTCCTCACTCCTAGCAGCCCATTCAAACTGCCCACTTGATCTTTGACTGACAGCCATCTTGACACAGTGACCTTTATGTTGTTCCAGGCTGGAATGTTAGGGAGAATTTTCCTCTCCCAGGGTCCCAACACTTTGGTGGGTCACGGTTTGAACAGGGAAAAACAAGAATAAAGGCATGGAGTTGTGCAAGCCCATTGCATGGATGGGGGAGGGGGAGATACAAATAGGGAATGGAGATAAGCAGAGTTCAAGCAGAAGCTCTTTGAAGACAAAGTGCAACACAAGTTTAGAAGGGGGAGGGGCTTTTTTCTAATAATTTGGACTAATTCTCACTTGGAGGACAACTAGAAAAGTTAGCCAAAATATTTCTTTAAATCTGCTTAAAGGCACAAGAGAATTAACAAAATAATGATGAATTACCAAACTAGGATCCAAGGGATGAATAAGACCCACGAAAGTGAGTCTTGTGTTTGGAGCCACTTTTTCCTCTGGGATGAATGCCAATTCCAGAAACACAGAGTGAGAAGCCAAGAGACTGAGCAATTCTGACAAGCACTCAGGGTTAAAACAATAGGGATTGATGTCCAAGGTATCCCAATGCTGTGGTGAGTGCTAATGAACCCCTCTTACTTTGTGCTGAGCCCTAAAGGACCATATCCCTGAAATAGGCCATGTCTTAGATTTGGTTTCCCCCAAAACAGAACTTAATATAAGGATTTGACTATAAATAGTTTATTTGGGAAGTGATTGCAGGAAGCACTATATAGGAATGGAGAAATGAGACAGAGAATGGAGAAAACCCAATAAAAGATGAACTGATGAATGTTTTACCACTGTGGGCAACTAGAATTCAATCCCACTGGGACCATCTGAGGGAATGTGTGGGACACACCTCAGAATTATCCTACTGAGTGGAGGGCAAGCTGGAGTTATTTATCCATCAGCAGCATCCCTCAGTAGTTCAGGATTGCTCCTGGGTTAACTCCTTGACACTTCAAGTTTTCCCTACTATGGGCAAAGCACACTGCTAAACAATAGGCTCAAGAATGAAAGAAAAACAAAGACATTTGGCAGGGGTCAGGGAGAAAAAGAGAGAGAAGGAAAAGAAAAGGAAAGAAAAATGTGAGAAATTTTTAGGACTCAACCCAACTAAAGGGTATTCTTCAAGCAAAAGGAAAATGATTCCCCATTGTAAGCCCAGAGAGGCATAAAGGAATGAAGAGGTCTGAAAAGGGAAAATATGTAGATATATGAATGTTAACTGAATAAAACAACGGGGCTTAAAAAGCCACAACACTGACCACACCAAATGCTGCCCAACATGCAGAGCACCAAAAACTCCCTCATTGCCGGTGGAAACACAAAATGGTACAGTCTCTTTAGAAGACATTTTGGTGGTTTCTTATGAAAGTAAACATACTCTTAACATGGGATCCAGCAATCACATTCTTTGGTATTTATCCAATGGATTTGAAAATTTGTGTACATACAAGAACCACACAGAAGTTTATAGCGGTTTTATTCATAGTTGCTACAACTTGGAAGCAACCAAGATGTCCTTTAGTCGGTGAATGCATAAATAAACTGCTTCATCCAGACAATGGAATATTATTCAGCACTAAGAAAAGCTGAGCAATCAAGCATTAAAAAATATGGAGGAACTTTAAAGGCATATTACTAAATGAGAGAAGCCAATCTGAAACATATATACTCTGGTTCCAACTATATGACATTCTGGAAAAGTCAAAACTATGGAGACAGTAAAAACTTCAGTGTTTGTCAGAGGTTAATGAAGAGAGAGGGATGACTAGGCAAAGCACAGAAGATTTTGAGGGCAGTAAAACTACTCTGTATGATACTATAATGGTGAATACGTGTTGCTATACATTTGTCCAAACACACAGAATGTACAACACCAAGAGTTTTCCTAATGTAAACTATGGACTCTGGATGATAATGATGTTTCAATGTAGGTTCATCAGTTGTAACAAGTGGACCACTCTGGTAGGGATGTTCATAATGGGCAAGGCTATGAATGTGTGGGGCGGGAGTATGTAGAAAATTTTTGTACCTTCTCAACTTTTCTGTGAACCTAAAACTGCTCTAAAATATAAAGTTTATTTAAAAAAACACATGTTAGCGAAATAAATTCAAGAGGATAGTAGATTCCTTTTGACATACAAGTTCAATGATTTGACATACGAAAATCAGCAAAAGTAATTCAGTGTATAACAAAATAAAGGAGAAAAATAATTAAATCCCTTCAGTAGAGTAAGAAAAAGATGTTATAAAATTCTATAGCCATTCATGAAGAAAATTTCTTAGCAAACTATGAATAGGAGACTTCTTTAATTTAAAAAGGTATTTCTAAAAACCTTGTGGGGGAAACATCTTTTGTAATGGCAAAATGCTAAAAGCTTTGCCCCTACGATTGGAAACAAGGGTGTCTGTTCTCACCACTACCTTTCAACATGGCAGTAGGGTCCCAGCTAGTATATTAAGACAAAAAAAAAATAAAATTTTGAAGTACAGGGATTAATTTTCTAGAGGCAGCAGCCAAAGTTAGCAGAGGAAGAGACTCTGGTAATCAATGGTTAAAAGCACCTCCAGAGCCATGCGGAAGCCAGAGTGGCCAGCCATATACTTACTGCTGGGCTGGAAAGTGGGGGTCATGCACTGTGAAGACATTAACATTTCTGGCAACTTCTATAGAATTAAGTGGAGGTACTAGGCCTTGGCCTTCTTCCACAAGCACATAGACACCAACTTATCCTGTGGTCCTTACCACTTCTGGATCCTCAAACACATCTTCAAATAGGCTATGCAATGCATGTTGTCCCACAAGATGAAGCATGGCCAGACCACGTTAGAGCACCTCAAGGTGTTTGACTGGAAAAAGCAAATGATCATTTCTGCTCAAATTTCTGTGTCTGAAGCCCACACATAAGCTTGTCTACCCAAGGCCCCTGACTTATGAGGTTGGCTGGAAATCCCAGATGGTGACAGCTACCCTAGAGAAGAAGAGGGAGGATGAAGTCAAGATTCCTTACAGGAAGAAGTAGCTCACACAAGCCAAGAAGAACATAGGGAAGAAATCCAACGTATACACAGAGGTCCTCAAGACTTATAGACTCCTAATCTAAGCCCAATAAAAATGGTTTATATGTCAAAGGAAGATATAAAAATCATTATTTTCACAGGATATATTTTAATATATATAAACTAGAATTCATAAACAACTTTAACAAAATAGTAGAAATAAGTATAATGTCCAACAAAAATAAATTATTTTTATATACAAAAACCCAGAAATAATTAGTAAATGAAATTTGTAAAAATACCACTTAAATAATATAAAAACTATAAAATATCTAAGAACAAGTTTAATAAAAGATGTATAAAACCTCTACACAGAGGACTTTAAAACATTTTTGAGAGAAATCGAAGATGGTCTAAATAAATGAAGGAATATTTGTATGCTGTGTTTATAGGCTACTTCGCCTAATACTGTGAAGTGGTCAAGTCTCCCGAGTGCAATCTCAATCAAAATTCCAACATTTTCCCTCCACTCCAGTGAAACTTAACAAGTTGTTTTTCAATCTTATATAGAAATATAAGGAGAAACAGAGATCAATAGAATAAAGATCTCAGAATAATTAAAAGGCAAATTAAAACCACATTGAGATACACACCTTCCAGGATGGCTATAATCAAACAAACTGGCAATTAAAAGTGTTGATGAGGGTATGGAACAAGAACTCGTATTTATGGCTGGTGAGAGCTTAGTGAGAGCTTAAACTAATACAATCACTTTGGAAATCAATTTGTCACTTCTGCTAAAGTGAAACGTACACATGTCCAACAATTCCCCTCCAAGGTATACCAAATAGATGTATATGCACAGAGCACCAAGAGACAGGAAAAGAATGTTCATAGCAGCACTCTTTATAAAAGCCCCAACTGTAAACAATTCAAACGACCATCAAAAATAGAATATCATGTATGTTCATGCAAAGTAATACCATACAACAATAATGAGCTACAATTACTTGCAAAACCTGAATGAATCTCAAAAAAATAATGTTGAGTAAAAGAAGCCAGAGATGGTGCAATCCCATTGATATGAGCTTTGAAAACCAGCGAAGTAAAACTATATTGTTGGGGATACATGTTTAGGCAGTAAAACTAAGAAAAGCAAACAGGTTAACTCCAAGTGTAGTAAATACTTCATGGAAGAGGAAGAGGTATTGATTAAGTATCACAAGGGGACCTTCTGGATGCTGATAATGTCCCATTTCCTGACCTGGGTGTTGGTCATAGGGTGTTCATTCTTAGATAATCCATTTAGCTATGCATTTTTATTGTGTGTGTTTTTCTATTGTGGGCTACATTTTACTCCAGAAAAGACTTTTTAAAAAGAAAAGTGTCTGTACATCACACCAGGTGGAAATATTATCTCAAAATGGATCATAGACCTAAATATAAGAGCTAAAGCTTTAAAACTCTTAGAAGAAAAGATAGGAGTAATGCTTTGTGACCTCAGAAAAAACAATACTAGTTTCTAGATACAAAAGCACAAACAACTAAAAAAAAAAAAAGATAAATTGGACTTCATCAAAATTTAATACTTTTGTGTTTCAAAGGGCATAATCAAGAAAGTAGAAAGGCAACCCAGGAAATGGGAGATAATATTTGCAAGTTGTATATCTAATATGGGACTAGCATCTAGAATATATAAAAAGGACTCTTACAACTCAACAATAAAAAGACAAATAATCAAATTTAGAAATGGGCAAAGGGGAAAGAGGAGGCTGAGAATGAACTAAAGTTTATGAAAGAAGGTGAATAAGAAAGAGTAAAGCACTGGTTTGTGAAGACGCAGCAATGCTAACAAGTAACTCAGAGAAGGCAGAATGTTTTACTCCTGACTGCTCCTCAAAGAGTGCAATCTAATAAATGTAGGAAAATAAATATTTTGAAGGTGAACAGTTAGAGCTCATATTAGGAGAAAAGACTATCAGAAAGCATTGAGTTATCTTAAATGAAGTCAAGCCTCCAGACCCAGATATTGCCAAATAAAAATGTAAAAATCTTGGGTGGGGCCAGGGTAATGGGCAAAGGATTTGAATGACATTTCTCCAAAGAATTTATGCAAATGGCAAGAAGCACATGAAAAGATGCTCAACATCATTAGTCATTAGAGAAATGCAAATCATACTTACAATGAGATAATTACTTCTCATCCACTAGGATGGTGAAAATAAAGGAGACAGACAGTAACAAATGTTAGAGAGGATGTGGAGATTGAAACCCTCATACATCGTTGATGGGATTATAAAATGGAGCAGCCACTTTGGAAAACAGTTTCAACAATTCCTCAAGTCAAACATAGAGTTACCATGAGACCACTCCTAGGTATACACCCAAGAGAATTGAACCATTATGTCTACACAATAACTTGTACACAAATGTTCATAGTAGCATTACTCATTATAGAGAAAAAGTAGAAACAACTCAAATGTCTATCAACTGATAAATGGATAAACTAAATGTGGTATATCCATGCAATGAAATCTTATTTGCCATAAAAAAGAATGAATTATGGGCCGGCCCTGGTGGCTCATGTGGTCGGAATGCCGTGCTCCTGCCAAGATCGCCGGTTCGATTCCCACATGGGCCAGTGAGCTGAGCCCTTTACAGCTAAGATTGTGAACAATGGCTGTCCCTGGAGTTGGGCTGCCGTGCGCAGCAGGAGGTCGCCGTGAGCTGCCATGTGCTGCCAGGAGCGGCCAGTGGCCAGCGTGAGTGGCCGGCAGCTGGCTAGAGTTGCCGTGAGCTGCTGTGAGTGGCCAACCGATGACCTGTGACAGACTGCTTCCGCCGGGGGAGCACAAGGCTCATAGTACCAGCATGGGCCAGGGAGCTGTGTCCTACATAACCAGACTGCGAAACAACGGCTTGAACGGGTGTGTGTGTGTGTGTGTGTGTGTGTGTGTGTGTGTGTTTAGGGGGGAGGCGGAAGAAGGGGGGAAAAAAAAGAATAAATTATTGATATATGCTACAGCATGAAATAAACCTTAAACCATTGATAAGTGAAAGAAGTCAGACACAAAAGGGCAAATGTATGTTTCCATTTGTACGCTATGTCCAGAATAGGCATATCCATAAAGACAGAAAGTAGATTAGTAGTTGCAAGGGGCTGGAGGAAGAGGAAATGTGTTAATGGATATGGATTTGGGGGGGTATGGGGGGGGTTAAAGAAAATGTTCTGGAATTAGATAGTGGTGATGCACAACTCTGTTAGTATACTAAAAACCACTACATTATATACTTTAAAAGAGTTAATTTTGTGATATATCAGTTATATCTTAATAAATTTGGTATTCAAAAAAAAAAGGAAAGAAAACTGGTTGTATGATTTTATACTCCCACTAACAGTGCAGTGAGTTCAGGTTGATATATACAATTTTGCATTAACGAAGCTAGCTTCTACCTTCTCGTTGCGTTTTTTAAAATGTCTCTAGCATTCATCCAAAGAATGACTTATTGAGTGACCACTATATGCCAAGCACTAACTATCACAGATGGATGCAATGAGAAGGTAAGGTCTCTGCCCTCATGGGACTTCCAATCCAGTGGCGAGGAGTGAAAGAATGGGGTTATAGATTCTTTAACAAGACATGAGTCACTTGCCCAAAATCACACAGTCAGTAAGTAGAAGAGTCATTCTGGAAATCAGGATCAAGTCAATAGGACCCTAGTGGTCACTTAACCCAGTGCCTTCATTTCATAGAAGAATATGAGGCTCAAAGAGGTGACACTGCCCAGTGACACAGGACTTGTCACACCCTATCACAAATATACAAGCATCTTGAGTTTGGGAGCCCAAGGATACCCTAGAAAATGCTCAAGATCAATCCATATAAGACTTTTTTCAGCTTAACATGCCCCTCAGAAACGGAAAAGCCTTCCAACATGCGTTCAACGGCTATTCGTTGCTGTTTACCACATGCTAGGCATTGTGCCACACACTGGGAACCTGGCAGCAAGCAAGACAGATGCAGTCCTTGCCCCATGACTTCATGGAGCCTGGCAGTTCCCAAATGCAAGTTGACAGCCGTTTCCGTGGCGACCTGAGAGGCATCTTGGGAGGTGAAGATACCTACAGATTTCTGGGCCCTCCCTCACTATGATTCCATTGGTCTGGTCTGGAGTGGGCCTTAGAATCTGCACTTTTTTTTTTTTTAATTTTTATTGGGGAATATTGGGAAACAGTGTGTTTTTCCAGGGCCCATCAAGTCCATGTCAAGTCGTTGTTTTCAATCTAGTGTGGGGGGCACAGCTCAGCTCAGCTCCAGGTCAAGCTGTTGTTTTCAGTCTAGTTGTGAAGGGTGCAGCTCACTGGCCCATGTGGGAATCGAACCATTATGAGCACTGTGCTCTAATCACTGAGCAAACCGGCTGCCCTTGAATCTGTATTTTTAATACTCCCTTAAGGCAAATTTGGTCGCCTTAAGGGAGTATTAAAGGCAGGTTTGGGAACCAATGACCTAGTACTTTTAGAACTGAGATAAGCAAGACCCGGAAAGACTCACCAATTCCACAACTAGATAAAATCTGTTTAATGCCCTAACCTTGGGCAGTTTTCGTTTTTGTTTTTGTTTTTTGGTGCCAAAACCTTGATAGAACCAAGGAGGCAAAGCATTTATTCATTCATTAAACAAATAATGAGCACCTACCATGTACAGTATGCTAGGAGTGTACAGTGAAGATAAGACAGAAGTACCTTTCTTACTTTTATGGGACATACATTTGGTATGGGAAAAGGGGTGGGAACAGGGAAAAAGCCAAGAAAGAATGAAACAAGATAATTTAAACTCTAATAATGTGAAGTGTTACAAAGTGAGACCAAGTACACGCCAAGTCAGTGGAAGAGAATCCATCAGGTTGAACCATATAAAATTGTTAATATTTGACCATTTTTGATCTATAGAAATGATTTCATGTGGTTTAGCTTTAAAAATAGGAGTTAAAGACAGGGTGGCGTCCTTTTTCCCCAGGGCAAAAAGGGAAGATGGTCTCACAAGATGGGGATGATTTCAACAGGAGAATGACAGATAAAAGCCTAGATGAAGTCTTGTTAGAGCAGAGTCTCTGAGGAGAAACTGTGGAAGAGAAACTGGAAAGTAGGACCATTCTTCACTCCAGATACGTATGGAACACCATGTAGAAGGTGCAGTCATAAAAGAGTAATGCACAATCACTGTTCTTAACAAAGTTATTTACACTTTGATTAAAGACACAGTCAAGAATAAAAAATCAAATACTCACTTCCACGTAAAGATTCATGCTATACCCACTGCTGCAAACATCCTGCCAAAAGCAGCCTGTTCCTAGTCCCTTACCTAAATGCCACTTTCTCTATAATGTTATCCATCATCGCTACAGTCAGGTGAAACTCCTTTCTCTCCTGAATGTCCACAGTTCACGCTCCATCTACTGCGTACCACCGTTATTTATGGGCTTTTCTCCTTCCTTACTCAGTGCACTTCTTTATGGGGAGGACCATGTCATATTCTGCCAGGGTTTTTCTGCCTGTACATAACTATCACTAGTACCAGATCAATAGATTAAAAATGAATAAAGAAGGATGACTATCTCTGAATTTTGTTGTATATTTAAAGTTATGTAAGGCTGTAGTAAATTGTCCCAAGTAACTAATTTAGGGATGAAACTACATTTCAGTTCTGGGGTGAGCTACCTGCCAAAGCAAGGTCCCTGTTGCATGGGCACCATTAAGCTCTATCTCACAAAGACACACGTTTCAACGTTAAGTGTCAACCCATGTTTGCTCAATATGGTTAAGCTCCATGACAGTGTCTACACCCCAGGCTAAGTGTGGAAGGGACAGTCTGGCTGAGTATATAATCAGGTCACAGCAGCTCTTGCGCGGGCTCTAACCTACTCCATTGCCCAATCGTACAGGAATGTCCTAACCTACTTACCCTACAGATCCTCTTCCTGGCCACCTGCAAGTCCCGTTTTCTGTGGACGTTGTGCAGCTGCTTGTCACATTTCCCATAGTTGCCCTGTATATACTTGGAAATCATTAGGTTTCCTTCCATCTGTCTTTTCTGTAGAGAAAATAAGCCCTTTGGCTTTTCTTTATAGGCTCAAATTTCCAGCCACTGAAGTTGCCACCAGGACCCTATATTGGACCGCTGAGCCAAGTTTCTATGATTCAGGATATGGGTATTCCAGTTTGTGAGTTGCCCAAGCCTTTTGCTTATTTTCTTCTCTGATTCTGCTTCTTATGTGTGAGGACATTTCTCTGCTCAGTAACATCTCCTCAGTGTCTGGGAAGAATACTAATACTTAGATTTGTTTGGTGGTTTGCAGTCTATAAAATGACATTACATATACAAACTTATTTCAGCTTCCTAACAGTCCTGAGGAATAGGTTTCATTATACTCTTTTTCCAGCTAAGCAATGATAAATGACTCGTCTGTGATCATACAGCCAGAAAGTACAACAATTAGGTCTTGAACTCAGCTTCTGGTTCTCTGTCCAGTGTTGTTACTGTTAAACCCACCAGGGAATGCAAATTTGCCACTTCACTGTCTGTTAGAAGTCATGGAAAGAGCTGGGTGGGAGAGTGGTATCCTGATACTACAGTTAGAAGTTATCCACACATTTAATTTTGTCAGCCCCACGGGCTTGAACATTCCACATTGGCAGCAAGGCTGTGGCATTCACCCTGGAGGGGTCCACATCTTCAACAGCCATATGGCCCTGGCCCCAAATGGATACACTTTCTGAGACATTTATGTCACTGCTGGGGGTAATAGTGTGTATCCATCCCATTGACATTCTGTCCACTGGATCATGGTGTACTAATCACCCAAACGAAGAAACAAAAATCAACTTCTCCTTGTGCTTTGCAACCTTCAAAGTATTTCACAACCCTCTGAGCTGTATGTGGAAAGAAAATAACACTATTAAAACCCCCACTTTACAGGTGAGAGGGATAAGGCTCAGAGTGCAAACTCTGAGCAACTTTTAAAGGTCACACTATTGGGGGCTGTGAAGGGGCAAGCATCTTCTGACTCCAAATCTCATGTTCTTTCCAGAAACACTGGTACTCAACAATACCTATCTATAATGACAGTAATTAACATGTGTAGCGGGCTTTAAAGTTTTACCATGCATTTTCACATATGTTAGTTGATTTAATCTTCAACCACCATGCAGGTCGATACCGTTATTAATTATTCCAATATTGCTTTTAAATTTTCAACCATATTATCATGATACCCTTTCACCTTGGAGTAGTAAATGCAACTCAGAAGAACATTTATTTACTTATTCATTCATTCAACAGAGGCTGTTGAGCCCCTATGTGTGAGACGCTGCACGGGGTACTCTGGTCAGAGCCTATGATGTCTACTTTCCTGGGACGCTGTTACCAGAATGGGGACCTGATATTTGTGATCAGCTGAGAAATGACAGGGGCAGATAGACCAACCTGGTATTTTATAATCAGAAATGGAGTGACTAGTTTTACAGAAGTGACCAACCAGAGAGCCAAAAAAGGCAAGCTCCCAAATGGCACCAGATGCTTCCATTAGTGGCGGTTTCCACAGACTAGAAAATACATTTTATATGTGCAGCCTAAAAGGGAACATTAGCCTCGCTTTGGTCCATGAGCCCTGTCCACGTACAAAGATACCAATCATTGTGAATAATGTCCTCGTCAAATGCTGAGAATAATATTATAGACCATGGAGATTGAATTGACAAGTGATTAAAGGTTGGCTCTGGAGCCCTCCCTTGGCCAGGTTCAAGTGCTCATGGTCCCCTGCAGAGGAACATCAGTAGTGCGTTACTTCAATGATTAGGAAATGCAGAGGAAAAGCCACATACACTCTCTTTTCTTCACTTGTTCCTTCTCGTCTGTTTTTCTCTTTTCTCTGTAACTGCCCAATGAAGAAAGATCGGTGGTTAAATGCAGACCCAAGAGCTTAAATTGGAAAGGTGTACTAGACCTTGGTGGTCTGGTAAGACTGGATTCCACTGGGGAAATGACAAGGTCGGTGGAGTCTAGATTTGCCCTGATATTGTAATCCATCTGAGGGCAAATCAGCGCGGCTCGTACTGTTCTGTGCCACTCTGACTGCCACCAAGACGCTGAACAGCTTGCCAGAGATAGGGCTTAATTTTTGTCACCTTTCCATGAGGAGTGTAGCTGGGAGGGGCAAGTGGGGAATAGAGAAAGCATTTCCACCCCCGGAAGACTGTCTCCAAAACTGGTGCCTTTTCAACAATCATTTAAGTACTATTTTGACATGAAAAGGCAGAAGCAGCATGAAAGCAAGACTGCGAAAAATGAAAAGAAGGTAGTCGAAGAGTGCTAACACTCTATGTGTGTTTCCTGTACCCACATTAATCCGCATGCCCTCCAACCAGTGGTGCAGGGTCCAGTGGTGATGGGCAGTCTGTCTGCCTCTCCAGATTCATCCACTCTCCACTTTTCTCCACAGCGCTCTTGCCCTAGGAAGCTGACCTCTGTTGACTGCATCTATGGGCTCCCTTGCCCTCTGGCTCCTAGTGGTGTTAAGCCAACAGGTACCACTAGTGGGAGATCAAAGGGGTGGAGGAGAGAGCAATTGGGCCCTGCAACCTCCCTCTCTACTGGGCCATGGTTTCACAGGAATTGCATTCCTGACTGAAGCCCAGTTGTCTCCCACAGCTATGGCTCTCCACAGGTTCTTATAACCAGCTCTTCTCCTTTCCTCTTCAGGCTGGGTGTGATAACCTGGGTGTTGCTCATCCCTCTGTGCTTCACTAACCTTTGTTGGTTTTCCTAAATTGTCCCTTCATTAAATTGTATTCAATTGCCTTTTTTTGCAAGTGCCATCGAATTTCAGGCAGGTGGTAACCATTTTACAATCCCAAAGCTTGCTCCTTCTAAGGTTATAACCTGTCTGTGTTCACTTTCCACCCCCTTCCCTGAGACCCTTCCTCATTTCCCTCCTTCTTTCCTGTTTCTCACTCTACGAATTCAAAGCTCCTAATTTTTTCCTTGCCAGTTCCTTTAGTGCTCACCTGGGTTATTTCAATTAAATTACAAGAAAGTAATACACCCTAAGGCAATGTTTCTTGACCTTAACCAAAAACAAAACAAAACAAACACAAACACAAAAAACCCCCGAAAAACCAACACCTGTAACAGGATTGTCAGGATGTTTTTTACAGTGAATTTCATCCAGAGTAAATGTAAAGCAAATCAAAGCAGTGTCAAAAGTCAGCTTTGTGAACTAGGCCCTCCCACTCATTTTAATATACCCAATAAAAGGGTTTTCGTCCCCAACTCCTGGGAATCTCTAAAATGTGGGTGAGGTTTAACCTTACTAGGAACCATTTCAATTAATTTTTTAAAAAATTCTAAATGAATCTGCAGAAATTCAAGCAAAAGGGGAAGACTTGGGGTTTTGTCCCTAGAATCTACTTCCTGGAATGGCTTCTTGTGCTAGCTCTATAATTACCTGCAGCTGGAATAAAATGTTTAATCCAGGAGATTTGCGGTAGGATTTATTGTGTAAAGAAGGATGCCAAATCAAGTTCGGAACTCCTGTCCATATTCTAGATGGAGGAGTCTTTGGTGTGGAAATATCCAATGGAAGAAGACAAAACAGAAGGAAGAGTAAAGGAACTACATGTTCTTCCATTTCCAGAATTATTGGGGTTGGGGTGGGAGTCAGAGAATATAAAAACCTTCCCTCCACAAATTACTTTAAATGCGGAATGAAACACAACAAACATCTTTTTCAATGTATAGATGAGCTCCTAAGAAAGCGAGAGACGTCCAAAGGCCGAAGTGGAAGATGGAACTGAAATAGAGAGAAGGGCCAGGGCTGCTGCTGTGGCAGCTTTGGGGGGTATTTGCCCCCATCTAGGTAGGTAATCAGGGCACTTGGGATTTCATGGCCACAAGGGGACAGTAGAGGAAGCAGAAAGTTAGAACTGAGAGCCCTGCTTGTAGCTACAACCCTTGAAGGGTTATATCCTTGGGAAAGATAAGAACTAGAAAATACCCATCCACCAGCATGGGGGAATGACAAGGAAGAATGTCTGTTTCGGCCCAGTCTCTGGGTAGAGATAATTTCTCGTCATGGCTTACCCTAATGAGTTTGGAGCTCCAGTGTATTCTACTCCTGTGATTTGCAAATCATCAAGCTAAGACATTATATAGAATGTTGTCCTAAACCGATGATACACTTAGGACTCTAGCAGAAACAAATTATCTCTCTCTCTCTCTCTCTCTCTCTCTCTCTCTCTCTCTCTCTCCTCTGAAAACCACACCTTCAATGCTGGTTGCACAAGGGCTCTCCTGGTAAAAAGCTGCTGAAGATGAGGTTACAATAAAAACCAATATTCACACCAAGTCCCAAGCAGGATAAACAAAATTAAATCCACACCTTGACATGTAAGAAATTTCAAAACTCAAAGAGAGAGAGAGAGAGAGAGAGAGAGAGAGAGAGAGAGAGAGAGAGAACAGTTTATCTACAAAAGAACAACACTTAGGCTGATAGCAAAATCAACAATAGAAACTAAAAACTAATGGAATAGTACTTTCAAAGTGCTGAGAGAAAAATCACTGCCAACATCATTTACCTATCATGGTAGAAAAACAGTGAAATATAGACATTTTTAGACATAAGAGAGAGCTCCTCATCAAGAGAGCCTTACTTAAGGGACTACGAAGAAAGTATGTTTAAAAGGACATTTAACTCAGAAGGAGGGAGTAATGCTCAAAAAGCAATGGTGAACAAAGAAGTCAGCAAACATTTGGGAAAATACAAATATGTAGTGTGCATACATATATGTATACATATATATATGATTATATAAAACAAGAACAATAATAACTATGTGCAGAGAATAAAAATTGAGACTAACACATCGGACAATGTATAACCCAGGTGCAAAAGGATCAAGTGAAGTCACTCCACAGTCCTAGTCTGCTTTGAGAGAGGTGTAAAGACGTGGCAATGTTGATTAGCTTCAACTTTGGCAAATTATACATGTTTAATTCAAAATTTAAGGACAACCAGGA
Source organism: Rhinolophus sinicus (assembly GCF_036562045.2). Classification (NCBI taxonomy): domain Eukaryota; kingdom Metazoa; phylum Chordata; class Mammalia; order Chiroptera; family Rhinolophidae; genus Rhinolophus; species Rhinolophus sinicus. Next base: position 28,871,366 of record NC_133761.1, on the reverse strand, counting down.
AAATGACAGTAATTGAATGAATGACTCCTAAACCAGAGAGAAGAAAATGGGTGGTAGTCTCGGAGAGGAGAAAGGCAATTCCACCAGGGCAGACCTGGAAGGCATTTCACACCCATCCTGGCCAGTCTCAGGAGAAGTCCAGGCCCAAGAAGAGAAGAAACTTGTTTTTAGATGACAATGCTTCTGAGTGAGTCTTCAAAGAGGCTAAAGTTAGTGGAATTGCAGGAAAGCTGAAAAGCCTGAATAAAGACAGAAATGTCTGAGTTCAGGGGTTAAGGATGGAATGAATGAACGTTTAATGGCAAGGTTGTCAAGGAAAGGTGTTTCTTTAAGATGTGTACATACTTACTGTTTAAATAGTGTGTGCTATACGAGTGCACCGTTTTCTATCAACTAAATTTCAAAAAACAGCGTTTATTTCTGATTTAAACATAATGCATATTTAAAATTCAGAACATACAAAGAAGAATTCAATTTCCTAATGCAATTATATGGTTAGAGCTTCTCCACTGTATTGCAAGTGTTATACCAACTCAGCCATAGGTCCTGAAAACCTTCCCCTCTGGCACTTTGTGTTCAAATGCCCTAAGAGAGGAGACGCCTGCCGTGACTTCACATTATATCTGAAGGTCCATTCCCCTCCCTTCCACTGTGAGTAGAAATGCAGAAAAACAGGGTCACAAGTCAGAGAAAGAACTCAGAGCCATCTCAGGAAAACCTAAGTATTTTGAACTAGAAATCAAGTCCACAAATGCAGAGCCCTTTCTGTTCAAATTGTCCAATGAAAGCTAAATAAAAATATTACCTTATTCATACATTCTTCTCTAAGTGTGTATTTTATTAAATATACCAGTTTCATCCTTCATTTCCCCCCCCGCCCCCATTATTGTTAAACAACAGATTGTGTTAAACATGCTAAGTCATTTGTGGTCCATTTATCACTTGATTTATTTATTTTTCTTATTAGACATTTTTGCTACCCATGGAAGTTGATTATCAATAATATCCCAACCTCTGTAAGTCTCAATTTCCTCACTGTGTTATGGAGATGCTTGTACTTACTGCAGAGTTGTGACGTAAACTTATTTTATGTATATTAACTGGCATTTAGTAGGTGCTCAATTAATATTAATGTCATCCCCCTTCTGGTAATCCAGAGATGGTCTGCAAGCTGAATCCAGACATGTATGAGTTTTATTTGACTCATAGGTTTTTTAAATTTTAATTATTTGCTGGATTAATTATCAAGAGATGTCACATAAAATCCAAATATCCAAAGTCACTTAAAAAAACTTGAAGATCTCATCACCCACATTCTCTTATGTCAACAGCTGCCCTTTAAGATGGATTGCATACTCCCAGTTGGTCCCTGTCTCCACTAATTCCCTTGTTCTCACACCAGGCCACCCTCATTTACTATGTCTTCTGCCTGGCCCCTGTAGGCATTTGACTTTGACAGTACTCTAATCTTTTCTTTCCTGTTCTGGCTTACTGCCTAAAATGATTCCTCAATAATTCATCATTTAGGGTAAAACAGTCTCATTTAAGGGCATGTAAGTCATGAAATGTAAAAAAGTAAATCCCCTACAATAGGTAACATTTAATTTTCAACTAGTTACCAAGGTTGCACTATAAAATATTTTTACCTTCAATATTAATAATTAGTCCAGGAATTAAGCAAGTTGTCCACTTGCAATTACCCAAAATTTCTTTCTAGATATTCTTCCCTGTTTCCTATTACTGAAAAATTACCTCTTAATCACATCCTGCTTCAAACTGCATAACATCACAAAACAGCCTCAAATTATAATTGTTTCAATATTCTTAAGCTTCAGCAACTTCAATAACTCTCCAAAATAAAATGTAATAAAGGAATTAACTTTTTATATCTTTTGTTTATTGTTTGCTTGAACCATGAAGCAGAGTTCTTTCTGAGTTTTTGGTTCTGATGTGTTTCAAAAAGTTGTTAGTGCTTAATTTCTTGTCATAACTATAACTATAATTTTTTCATGCAATTATCTACTTACAATAAGTAGATTTCATGAAAAAAGACATGTAACTGGTGTCTATTTTTATACTGCTGGCCTATTTGCTTTGTTTTTGCCAGAGTTTGGCAGACTTTGTAGAACAAAATGAAACCTCGCCCTAAAACTTTTAACAATTAAATAGTCAAAGTACACTAGTTATTTTGTGGGTCAAAAATTTTCACACTCTTGTTCTAATGAAACTGAGCTGTGGGAAAGAATATACATAATTTTTTCTCAAAGGGAATTCAGAAGTCATTTAAAATTAAATTCTCACCAATGATTAAAGAAGAGTGTCTCAAGAAGAATTTCTCAAAAGCACATGGAAAATTTTCATGACCCTCTGCAGGGTATAAAGCAATACTTTTAAAGTGATTGAATGTAATTTGATCTTACTTTTGAGTAGGCAGTATACCTATAGTCCAAAAAACTATCTTTTCTGAGTTAGTGATTAAAAATTTCAAAGGCCTTTTACTACTGTCTCTCAAAATTCTTATTTTGCTCTTTGGTAATTTTTCATTTCTATCTTCTTCAACTTCCCCTTATCTTTTCTCAACTTTCTCCCCAGAAAAGTAGACTGGTCCTCCCAGACGTTCTGTTTCCTTCTAATTGCATGACAGTATAATACAATGACAAAATAGTGTACTGGCTACTCACTAAAATGTAAGGAGAAAATATTTTGCTATATTGGAAAATACAACTTTACTTTGGTCAACTACTTGCAATTAATATACCTTTTAGTTATTTGTAAAATTGTATATATTTTTGTCCGGTAAAGTGGCCATTAAAAAATAGAAAAAGAAGAGATCGAAAATGTAGCTGGTAATGGGCATGAAATTAGTGCCAGCACTCACTAACGGACACTCACTCTATCCTTTTTTTGGCAGGCAGTCTGGTTTATCACTGGACTTACCACTCCCTGTTGCTTATGCCAGCTCTCATTACTTCCTTGTTCACTCAGGTTACCTGCCTCACCCCTGAAATATTTCATTCAGTTTGCAGCCTATGAACCAGTAAAAAACTTAAATGCTGAAGCCAGGAATGTGTCATCTCAGCAATTCAAGGACTTCTGTGCAGTGGGGAGACCACTACAGGTCCTACCCAACTTGAAAACTGAAAATCCCTATGAAAATTCATGGCATCCAATGAAACCTTCTCACATTTACAACATAAGCAGCTGCAGAAGGGGAACCACAGGTCAGCACAGAAAGGAAAGAACCCCCACCTCAAGATAGCAGGCACTATTCTGTGGAGAGCTTAGAGTGAAAGACAGCATTGCACAAATATAGTATAGCCAGTGTCATGTGGGGTGGCCTGCGGGGTCTCAGCTCCCGCTCCCCCACATAAGAACGCAAGATGTGGCTAGGCCAAAAAGGACCACACACAGAGCCATAGATAAGGGAGTCACACCACTATACTCTCACTGGTGGCTGGGCTGGAGACACAGGAAGCAGGAGCCACACGATCCGCAATCTACACTCTGCTGCACTAACTGTAATCCGCACTTACCAGCCACCATCTTCTTGCTAGCCTCCATTTGCAGCTAGCAAATTATATTAGTGGCCAATGGCTCACTGGTTACAGCTGACAGCCAACTAGCCACAGCTAATGACCATCCAATCACAATTGATGGCCATTTACTACCCAAGTGAGCACCTTTTCACATAAGGGCGAGAGCCTGGAAACTGCACTCCTGGCTGTGTCCCCACAGCCAGTCATGACAAGCGCGTAGAACTTTAGAAAAGCAGTTGATGATTTACTACTTTACAAGAGCTCTCTTAGCAGAGGCAGTCAGGACTGATAATTTGTCTGTTAATCAAAAAACTTGCGAAGAGCACAGAATCTTTTAAAAAAATGACACATAGATACTTCTGGGGACAGAGCCAGGAGTGCAGTTTCCAGGATCTCGGCCTCACGTGGAAAGGTGCTGGCTCAGGTAGTAAATGGCCATCAACTGTGATTGGATGGCCATCAGCTGTGGCTAGTTGGCTGTGAGCTGTAACCAGTGAGCCATTGGCCACTAATATAACTGCCGTGGCTACGCTAGCAGCAAATGGAGGCTAGCAAGAAGATGGCAGCTAGCAAGTGGCGGAGTGATGGTTGTGGATCGTGTGGCTCCTGCTTCCTGTGTCTCCAACCCAGCCGCCAGCGAGAATATAGTGGTATGACTCCCCTATCTGTGGCTCCGTGGGTGTTCCTTTTTGGCCTCACCATATCCTGCATCCTTATGTGGGGAGCGGGACTAGAGATCCTGCATGAGTCCCTGCATGAAAATACTCTATACATTTTTGTCACGCGGGGAGGCCTGCGGGGTCTCTGCTCCCGCTCCCCACCTAAGAATGCAGGATACGGTGAGGCCAAAAAGGAACACCCAGGGAGCCATAGACAGGGGAGTCATACTAGTATATTCTCGCTGGTGGCAGTATACTCTCACTGGAGGCTGGATCCACACTGTTCGCAACCCTCACTGCACCGCTTGCAGGCTCAGCCACCATCTTTTTGCTAGCCAACATTTTCTGCTAGCGTAGCCACAGCAGTTATATTAGTGACCAATGGCTCACTGGTTACAGCTGACAGCCAACTAGCCACAGCTGATGGCCATCCAGTCACAGTTGATGGCCATTTACTACCTGAGCCAGCAGTTTTCTGTGGGCGGAGAGCCTGTGAGGCCGAGAGCCTGGAAACTGCTTTCTGGGGTTCTGTCCCCACAATTTTATTTTAATTTAAAACATATTAACACCAGTCTTTATATGTAGAGCGAAGTTATTTTCTTTAGTATGGATTACCATTAACCCAATATTCTGAGTTGTCTTTCCTTTCCTGCCTAAGCCATACCCATAATGTGTTGCCCCCAATTTCCAGTAGGGGTGCTATCAAAGTGGAGTACAAACATAAGGGCGTTTGTGAAGCAAATGGAATGCATTTTTTGGCAATCTTATTTCCAATCTTCTATAATTGTCGAGTTCACATCAAATTCAAAAGCAGCCCTTTTCAGCAATTCATCTTATCAAATCTTTTCAAAGTAATACGTTTAGGCTTCTATAGTCTATTACTTTCCTATTGCTGCAGTAACCAATTACCACAACCACAGCTTCTTAAAACAATACCCAGTTGCTATCTCATAGGTCTGTAGGCCAGAAGTTCAGTGGGCTCTGCTTAGGGTCCCACAAGGCTATAATAGAAGTGTTGGCTGAGGTTCATTCCTTACTGGAGTCTCTTGGGAGAGAAGCACTTCCAGAATCCTTTGGGTTGCTGGCAGAATTTAGTTCTGTGAAGTTGTAGGAGTGAGGTCTGTTTCCTGGTGGACTGATGTCCAGGGTCATTCTCATCTTCTGGAGGCTGCCCGTACTCCCTGGCTCTTGGCATCTTTTCTCAGTCTTCCAATCCAGCAATGGTGGGGGGTGAGTTCTTATACTTCTGATTTTCCTATCTCCCCTATGCCTCATCTCTTCTGCCTTTCTCATCTGTTTTTAGGGGCTTGTGTGATTACTTTGGCCCTATCCAGAAAATCCGGGATAATCTCCTTATTTTAAGGTCAGACTATTAATAATCTTTTAAAAAAATTATTAAAAAAGATTTTTAATAATCTTTTTTAAAAAAGATTTTTAATAATCTTTTTAAAAAAAGATTTTAATTATCTTTTTTAAAAAAGATTTTTAATAATCTTTTTAAAAAAAGATTTTTAATAATCTTAATTCCATCTGTCAAGTCCCTATAAAACAGTACCTAGGTTAGTGTTTTAATAACCAGGGGATGAGAATTTCGGGGGAAATCTTTAGAATTCTCTCTATTCCAAATAGGATCAACTCTTTCCATTCATAGTCATATTTCGTCCAATTAAAAAATATTTGATTAAATTAAATATTTAAAATAACAAGTACAAATGGCAAAAAGCAATTTGGGGATAAACCACAACTGAAAAACTTGATTTGTAAGAACAGAAAAACATGGTATACTGGAGCGCAGCGTACTAGCCATGAGTGTGCAACATACAGTTTGAACTGCACAGGTCCACTTACACATGGATTTTTTTTAATAAATACAGTCAGCCCTCCATATCCTCTGGTTTTGTATTCACAGATTCAACCAATACCGGAGTGAAAACAGTATATATTTTCTATCGATGGTTGGGAATCCGTGGATGCAGAGGGCCAACTGAATGTACTGATCAATGCTATTTGATATAGGGGACTGGACCATCCACCGATTTTGGTATCTGCAGGGGTCCTGGAACCAATCCCCTGTGGATATTGAAGGACAGCGATAGTTAAGTTTTTAGGAAGTCAATAGTTATATGTGGATTTTTGGCTGTGTGGGACGTCAGTATCCCAACCCCATGTTGTTCAAGAGTCAACCATCCTGTAAACATTTGTAAGTATGTTTTCTTGAGAGATGGTGAGTATTGGTCAATTAAATGTAAGTTGGTTAAGAGAGTTCTACTGTAACAAATGAAAGGAGAAAAGCCATGTGATCATTTTGAGAGATGCTGATTGGAAGCTAAGCAGTTGGGGACTGTTCTGATGGCATTTTCTGAAGGGTAATTGGATGGGGATCCCAGCTTCTTTTTTGGCAACCCTCTCCGACTAAAGTGTCGGAAATCTCTTCTTTGTGGATGATCACTTTCTCTGGAGGGGATTCCTCTGGAACTGTCTGGGGTGGAGCTGGTGATAGGAATAGGCCCAACCTCCAGTGGTATGAGAGCCAAGCTTGAGAATGGGGCCAGCGGTTCAGAATGTAGACTTTTACATTTTTTCTGCCATTGTTTTCAGTCTGTACTTGACCTCTGTGTTCAGAATGACCTGATGCTGCCAATTTCTTGAGTTCTGCTGGTTCATGTTGTGTTTGCTGCCTGAAATAACCCAGGTTTCAGCTCTCTCCTCTCTGCTAAATCTTACCACCCAGCCATATGCCTATAGCTTTAAAATTTTGCTTCCTCTTGTCTCTGTTTCTGCAACATCTGAAACACATAGTCCCCTTACTTGGTATTTGCTGCACTTTTAAAATGTTTACATGTGATTTGGACATTTTACCAATTTTATTGGGAACGTAACTTGAGACTTCCTTATTTGTATTGTTAAAAAATATTGTACTGAGTTTAGGGCATGTAAATAATATATTTTTTTCCTATAAAATATCAGCCAAAAAAAGTCTTGTATTGTTATATACTTATGTACTATAACATTTGCATATTAAAAATTAAGAAGCAATATATTGATAAGACATTGACTAGAGAGACATTCTTTAAGATATGCTTTCTTCATGGGAAGAAAATTTGTTTTACTCAAAGAAAAGCAGGAAAGAAGAAAAAAAATATAAAAGTAGAAAAGTCAAATAAGAAATAAATCCTAATATAATATTAATTAAAATAAATATAAATGGTAAATTTACTGTATTAGAGTTCTCTGGAGAAACAGAACCAATATGAATTGGCTCATGTGATTATGGAGGCTGACAAGTCCCTCGATTTTCATCAGCAAGCTGGAGACTCATGAAAGCTAATGATATAGTTCTAGTCCAAATACTAGTAGGTACAAGAACCAATATTTCACTTCAAGTCCAGAGTCAAGAAAAAAACAATGTCACAGCTCAAGACAGTCAGGCAAGAGGAAATTCCCTTTCACTTGTTGGAGGAATAGACTTTCTGTTCTATTTGGGTCTTCATCTGATTGGATGAGGCCCACTCACAGAGGACTATCTGCTTTACTCAGTTTACTGAGTCAAATGTTAATCTTATCTAAATCCTCGGAGACACACCCAGAATAATATTTGATGAATACCTGGGCACCCTGTGGCCTAGTCAAATTGACACATAAAATTAACCATCACAGTAAGTAATTAAAAAAAAAAAAATCTCTATGTCCATGTTGGATTAAAAGAAGGTTGTTATATATAAAATATACATTTAAAACAGAAAGACACAGAAATGTTAGAAATAGAAGGATAGAAAAAGATATACCAGGCAAAAACCAAAATTTAAAAGAAAGCTGAGGTAGTAATCTTAATATCTGACATAATAAAATTTAAGTAAAAATAACATAAAAGTGAATAAGGGACAGTATATACTAATAAATACAAGATGATATAACCATGCACACATATGCACTTAACAAAACAATCTCAAATACATATTAAACAACAATTGACAAAATTAGATAAATCAAGTATGGTTGGAAATTTTAACTGATAGATCAAGCAAATAAAAAATAATAGAGATATGGGAATTTCTGAAGAATGTAATTAATAAGCTTTAACTGACTGAAAAAAATAAAAAAGGAGAATTAGATCTTTACCATAATATCATTTGTGTAGACCTGAAAACAAGTTCACAAAGGATAATAATACATAATGATACATACAAATAGAAGGGTATGCATCATCCACTTTAAATTGGTTGCCTAGTAGAAGGAGAGGGAGAGGACTGAAGAAGGGGATAAATAAATTTTTAAAAGAAAGAGAGAGAGGTCTTACATAAATCAACAATTATAGGAATATTAGCTCAGGTCTTAAATAATGACAACACACCCGTACACACACAACTCTTCTTACCCCTTCCCAAAGGAAATACTCCTGTGTCTGAAGCCTAAGTCTCAAACAGTGTTAAAAATGAGTTGAACTTTCTGTTTCAAGATGGTGAACTGATGAGGGACGCCATCCACTGACAAGAATTTCCACACATTTCTGGAGACAGAAAGCACAAAATGCCAGTGGTAGCTGATGAAACAGCGTAGAAGAAGTTGTTTCTTGGCATACATAGAGGTGGCCTACAACTGAGGAGAGGATTGATTTGCCTGTAGAAACTTAGAGATGTTCAAGACTCAAAGACTCAAACGTGGCTGGTACAACACAGGGTAGAACTGAAGTATGGCAGAAAATAGGAGCCTGTGTGTCTTACCCCTGGTCACAAAAGAACGGTTGTCTAGTGCTTATTCCCAAGGTTAAAATAAATAGAAAGGTACTTCTCTCAGGAAATTGACCAACCTGCTTGGAGAAAACTAGATAACAGCGCAGGACCTCTGCATTTTGGCATTTTGGAATCCCCAGGAAAATTGGCTGATCCCCAATTGCTCACCTGAAAACAAAGCCTGCCATTCAACAAGCCCAAGCACACAAACTTCCAATGAATGAATTTTCCTATTGCCTCATTTTAAAATACATATAAGCAGCCAAAGATCACTAGACATTCAAGAAAAGGCCACCACAAGAAAAAGAAGGACCAAATTAAACAGAAAAATCAATCCTACAAGAGATAAATAATTCAGAGAACAGTGGATAACTTAAAAAAAATCCTTTTGTATATTCAGAAATCATTGAGAAATAAAAATTGCACCTTTAAAACAAGAAAAGGATGCTTGTAAAAAGGGTAGAATTGGAGAACAAGAAAGAAATCTTGGAAATTTAAAATGATTGCCAAAAATAAGGAAAAAAGAAAAAAAAATTTTTTTAAGTGCAGCAATGGCTCAATTGGTTAGAGTGCAAGCTCTTAACAACAGGGTTGCCGGTTCAATTCCCACATGGGCCAGTGAGCTGCACCCTCCACAACTAGACTGAAGGACAATGACTTGACTTGGAGTTGATGGGCCCTGGAAAACCACACTGTTCCCTAACATTCCCCCCCCAAAAAATTAAAATGATTGCCGTACTTTTTTAGGTATACAAATGTTGAATGACTATAGTGTATACCTGAAACTAATATAATATTTTATGTTAGCTATATTTTAATAAAAATCTTTAAAAAATAAAATGATTCCTAAATTTTAAAAATTGAATAGAAGATAAAGTTGAAAAAAATCTCTCAGAAAGTAGAAAAAATAAACAGAGACATGGAAAATATGAAAAAAAATCAATATCTCATTAATTCTAACTACAGAAAAAGAGAACAGACACAAAGGGGTGGAAATAAAGAAGTCATTGAAAAGGATTGATTTTGATGAATTCTTGTGTCTGTAGATAATCTAAGGTTGCAACTGAGTATTGAGTATAATTCCAACATAAATGTTGGTTACTATTTTTCTTTACATTACGGAATAAGACAAAAGTGAAATAATAAAGAGGTATGGCTGAACTTTACTAATTTTTCAGTGATGTGAGCAACTTCTCTGCTGAATTGATTAATAGTTTTCGAATACTGGAAGAATATTTCCTAATTTTTTCTGTGCTCTTTACAACATAACGGCTGTAGATGTGACATATTTTTAAGTTTAATCTGCATTGTTAACATTTCCTCCATTACTTTTCTTAGTCTAGAAAATCAACAAAACTCAAGCCCTGATTTGTACCATTTGTCAATTTCTGTGGTGCAAATAAAATCGGCCACCATGGTCCATTTCAAACTACCAACATGCCAGGACTGAATGCAGAATTGGCAAGAGATGTGCAGTAACATATGTGTATATATATATACACACACATATATATATATAGCCATATATATATATATATATATATATATATTACAGCTTTCCGCCATATAGATACAATGTACATAAATAACCTCAAGAACATGGATAATGGTAGTAAAATAATTAGGTAGTTTTGAGTACCCTTTTAGTATAATGTATTTAATTGTAAGTTTATATGAGGTGTGATAAAAAGATACAGTGAATGTTTAAATTTAAAAAAGTATTACAGTAAAAGACACATTGCCATTAATCCCCCTCAAAATACTCCCCCTCACTTCAAACACACTTATCCCATCGTTCTTGCCACTTTCTGAAGCAGTTCCGGAAGTCCTCTTTCCTGGGTGTCTTTAGTTGTGTTGTTGTGGCTGCCTCAATGTCCTCAGTCGATTCAAAATGTTTTCCATTCATAGCCATTTGACTTTGGGGAAGAGCCAGAAGTTGCGTGGTGCCAGATCCAGTGACTAAGGTGGATGAGGACACACCATAATGTTTTTATTTGACAGAAATTGCCGTATACCAGAAGCAATGTGTGACATGGAGAGTTGTCATGATGGAGAATGATTTACGGCACACTTTAAAACACACCTCCTCTCAACAGTTGCTCACACCCGACTGATTGCACTGAACAAGTTGAAACTTGTCACACACTGTTACTGAGGTTCGAGGCTCTGCTTCCCACATTGAAAATCCCTGCCTTTCTGTTGGATGGCACTCAGCAGCAGCATTCACCGTATTGTTTGATCACAATGGAAAGACTACGTGTCACACATCCCTTCTGGTATATGGCAATTTCTGTCAAATAAAAACATTATGGTGTGTCCTCTTCCACCTTTTCACCAGATCGGGCACTGTTCAACTTCTGGCTCTTCCCCGAAGTCAAAATGACCATGAAAGAAAAACATTATGAATCGATTCAGAACATCGAGGCAGCCATGACAGCGCAACTAAAGACACTCAGGAAAGAGGACTTCCAGGACTGCTTTAGAAAGTGGCAAGAATGATGGGATAAGTGTGTTTGAAGAGAGGAGAATTAATGGCAATGTGTTTTTTACTGTGATACATCTTTTTTAATTTAAATATTCACCGTAGGTTTTGGTCACACCTCATATAATTAAAAATTTGAGGATGGCTGTATTTAATAACTGGCTCATAAATTCCCAAAAGTTAAATCAGCTGTCAGAGCTGGTTTGCATGACTCCAGTGCATCACACCCATGAAACCAGCCCTACGTGCAACAGACCATTCCCAACATCCCAGAAGGCACTGCTACCATTAAGGATAACCATTATTCTACTTCACAAGATGTACTTTCAAAGTGAAGAATTTTATTAGAGAAAGTTCTAAATTTTATTTGGGACAGTTTATACGATTTGAATGTTTATAATGTTTCTAAATGCCATAGCAACAAACAAAAAAACCATCATATCAATGAACACTTAATATTCATTTAAAATTGTATTTTAATTATGTTTTGATTGTTTTCATTAGATTTCACAGAATGCCTTGCTCCCTTTACAATTTAGTTTTTCATCTTTTTTGAAAGTTTGTTTTATTCATCTTTCCTTCCCAATGTGAATCCAGTCTATATACATTTGAGAAATCTGCTTTTCATTTTGGCTACCACATCTGTTAGCCGTTGGTTAGACCTGTAGCACAACCTTGTGCAAGAAATGTATGCCCAGGACCAAAGGGCCATCTAGATTTTATGGAGAAAGGAATACCACGTGGCGTGGGGCTCTTCCTCGGAACCTGGAAACATATGCGCTAGTGGGCGTCACTGTATTCCCAGTCCTCACTTAATACGCATGAGGTGTCATCAGCAGACACTAGTGGCCATTCAAGTTGGTCACACTGTTATTTCTCCTCAAGTTTTTCTATAAGCTGTAATGTACTATTAATTTCATTGGCTTTGAGCCCTTGATTTGCATGGGAAATGGTTCATGCTCATCTTGGGATGTTGTTAACTCTGCAAGGAGTAATTCAGTTGCTGGTGAAACTGTTCTCTGCATGCCTGTGATATCCCTTAGCTGCAGATCTGTGGCAAATAAGGATACTTGATATTTTGCTTCTAAGCTTTGCTTCCTTTCTTTCTAGTTTCTTTTGTAATCCTGTCATTTCTTCTCTGAAATCATTGTCAAATGCACTTCAAAACATGCTTTAAAATCTTACTGATGAATGACCTCAAAGAAGAACACTACAACTTCCCTTTCTCAACTATGGAATAATAAAGTACTTAAGCTTTTATAAAAAATATACTGAAAACCACGCTTATGCCTAAGTGGGTATTACAGCAGGCCCTCAATTAACTTTGCTTCATTCAATGTCATTTTGTTATAACATAGATGAGATGTTGTAGGAACTTAACTCTTGTTTTTATCAATTAGTATGGTAAAATTAGTTTTGTTATATGTTGTTTCACTTAAAGTCACAGAACCTATTAATGTTAAGTAAGGACTTACGGTATTTGGTTTCTGGAAAAACTACATAAATATAACATCAAGATATGCCTCGATGAAGCAGAAAGTGTGTTCTCACCAGACACTGAATCTAATAGTGACTTGATTTTGGACTTCCCAGCCTTCAGAACTGAGAAGTAAATTACTGTTGTTTCTAAGCCATCTGTTCTATAGTATTTTTGATATAACAGCCCAAACGGACTAAGACAGGACACTACTGAGTACCTCACCTAAAATGATGGTGAGTCTGGCATTGTTCTGCAATTGGTGCTTTGCTTGTCCCCTCATGTGCACTTATTTGTTCCTGCCAGCAATTGCAGAGTTTTGCATGGCTTAGTACAGAAATTTTGTAGTTGTTGTTTAGCAATGTTAAATTTTAATCATGGTCAGTTGCATATGCTTGAGAAAATTTTGTTTTGGAATGTGGTTATTTTAAAATATTGTCAAAACAGAAGTTTGTTATTATTTTTTATAAAATGTGCTAATATTGCATTGTGAGTTGAAGAATGATGCCAATGACAGTAACACGCAATGGAGGAGTTATCATCACCAATAATTAATGAGTTCATCTACTGGCCAGACAATGATTCACCCTCCACTTGGTATCCTGTGTACTGTTTGAGGTTCATGAAATTACATGATAGACAATTCACACAAATTTACCAGAAGATTACAAGCCATCTCAGGTAAATTCTAAAGCTTTAAGGAAATTGTTTAATGGCTGGCATGTGGTATTGTCAAAGAATGCAATATTCTGTTACTTATACTTACTGGTCTCCCTCACTTAAAAAAAAAAATCAGTCATGAAAAATTTCTGATGGAAAAGAACTCTGAACATTTTTAGAAACCACTGAAATTTTTCAGAAAGCATGAAAGAATTGAAACACATTTGAAAACACTGCAACTCAAGAGAGAATATTTATTTTTGTGGTAAAACCATTGACAATAGATTACCTTCATTCATTCAAAAGAAGTTGAATAGAGCATAATATACCTGACATTCTTAGGTGAAAATATTTTCTCTTTCTTGAAAAATAACATTTACATTTTAGGAGTTTGTTTCACTGGTATATAAAAGCAATTTTTTAGCATTTATGAGTTAATTTCCATAAATATACAAATTCACAATCATCAGAATGATAAAGACAGAAAGGTTGCAGCATAAAAAGATCACCTTCCTCAGCTTATTCAATACTATTTTACAGGAAGACTGATGGTGCAAAGAAGAAAACAACTATTGATTTATGCAAAATAATCACAGAAAACATAAAAGTTTACACTTAAAGAGAGTTTCATTGCTGATGAAGATATAGCCAAGACTCACTATCCATAGCATAAAATTATTGCAGCAAATCATAGTCAAAAGAATAAAATGCAAGAGCATGCCTGTGGCACTGCTGCTGGCACAAGGAAAGTTCAGAGTTGCAGTGAAGTGTAAGTAAGAAAAGCCAAGGCCATTTCCTCATGTGTTCACATCATGCTCATCTGCTAGATTAGTTATAGGAGGTCTAGAGGGAAATGAAAGAACATCACAGTTCTCTCAATACTGTCCATTCTTTGTTTTCTATTGGTCATGCATCTGTGAAAACATTGGCAATATAAAAACATTTATAAAGGCACTACAATGCACTGGAAGCTATGTGATGCTTTTTAAACCTATAGAACTGGATATCATAGTTCATTACCAGCTCCAAACTTTTGTTATTGGCTCTTTACTTACACAGATAACTAGTGAATGGAGCAGTTTGCTGGTATACATTTCCAAATTTGACTTTTTGCTTGCTTAAATTGTTTTTGCTAAGTATGTGGTTGGGTGATACACAATTGTCACTGTTGCCATTTTAAGATTTCCAAAATAGTTTACCATTGGCGAAAATTAAATAAAATGTACTCTATCATTTTGAATTCAAACATCTGCTTTTGCTTCTGGTAGGTGTAACTTAAATTAGAAAATATTGAAGGAAAGAAAGTAAAGTATGACCAAATTTCTGTGCTTGTTGGTCTATTTCCATTGCCAAATGCAATCAGATACCAAGTCTTGCTGCTACGGATGAGGGAGGCTTCTGCCAACGCAAACACTTCTACATCATAAAATACAACTCAGACAGGGAGGATTCATGGGAAGAACCCAGTTTTAGATATACTAGAACATTATTAAATGGATTCATCTCAAATCAAAAGCCTTATTTTGAAACATCCTATAAGACTGCTCATCTTGTGGCCAAGCCGAAGAGTTTCCATGTGATTAGAGATTTCTTGGCCAAGACACATACCCTGAAATTGGTCTATTGGGGGTTTGAAACTGAGGCACAATATTTCAGTTGATGTCACCCATGCTAAAATGTATGATAGTCCTGTCTCATATTTTGAAGTAAGTCTTCAAATAATTGAAAGTTGATAACCTTTCTCTTCATGGAAAAGAACAAAACTACAAACATTTCTCTGTGATCTCTAGGTCTTCTTTATTATTACTGACCAGTGCCATCAGAGAAATAAACATGTTTTCTGAGGCCATTTTTGAAAATATAGGTACCACTAACTTCTTTGAAACTGTGAAAAGTCTTTGCCAAGCAAACTTTGATGGAAAGGAGACTCCCAGCTCAGGTTCTGGGAGGCACCCGTGGAAGTTCAGCTGCCCATCTGGTCTCACTGCCTTTTTAGAAGAAAGCAGTTCTGAATGCTGGCCCACAAGCATCAGTGTCAGAGACCCTGTGAACAGCTTTGCCTAAACTACAGATAGCTTCATCTTTCTCCAAGCCAGAGTCTTGAATCACCACCTTTTCATGAGATGTTGTCAAGTAATATAGCAGAATATTATCAACCAAACAGAATAAGACAGGTCATGAAGTACTTACTGATCTTGAAGCAGACGTTTGTGTGTGTGTGCTTCTGAGAAAAAGAATATGAAAGCCAATTACCCTGGCAATTCTACTGAGAGGAGTTTGGTCACAGCTTGACGTATTAGGCAGACAGTTGTGGTCAGAATGAATGAGGAAAATCTTTCAGTTCAAGCTCCTGGAGTCTCCAGTCTAGTTCTGCTGAAAACAAAAGAAAACAATAAAACATGACAAACTCTTTTGGCCAAGCCTACACAGTTGGAAGAATAACTTGGAAAGAGGAAGCTTCAAACTTTCCATCACTGAAGCAAATGTTTCCACAGGCTGGTATTGAGAGTGACAAAGCAGAAGCTTTCTTGATTTTTCTGAAGTCAGAAAATTGTAGTGAGCCGAATGCCTCAGCATACTACTTCTGCTCAAACAATTTTCAAGTGGAAAGTGAACCTGTAATCCATTTCTTGTTGACATAGACAACAGTAGTGACGCTGATCTTGCCAAAGATGACTTCATTGACTTCAGAACAAAGGAAATGAAGTAACATAAATTCAACTTGAAGACTTGTAGAGAATAGTAGTGTTCTTGATCCATGCCCATCTTTAACTGGCCACGATTCCAGTAGCTAACGCAGGCTTTAGTGAGTCAGGGTTTCAACCCTCATTTCCATCAAATCAAAAGTTAAAGTCAATTGTATGATAATGTTTGTCTTATCTTTTCAAAAACCACACAACTTTCTATTAAATCAAAGGAGCCTCCCTGAAGGTAGTTGTGGGAAAGTAGCTGTGACAGGCAAAGTTCTAAGATATTCCCCCAAGGATCGCACTTTCTGATGTACACAGTTTGTATAATCTCCTCCCCTTGAGTACAGACAGAACCTATGAAGATGATGGAATGTCATTCTTACAGTTAGGTTTCTAACCCGTTGTTACTCTAAAGGTAGATGATCAAGGTTAGCCAAATCTGTCAGGTGAATCCTTAAAAGGGACTGAGTCCTTCAGGAAGTTAGAGAGACATGTTCCTGCTGGCCTGGAAGCAAGCAAATATCTATGTTAGAAACTGCCTATGGTGGCCATGTGGTAAGGAACTTATGACAGCATCCAGCAGCTGAGAGTGGTTCCCAGCCTATATAGCAAATTAGTAATTATAGCTAATATAGTAATTTTTTCAAGAAGTGGTCATTAGTTTTTGCTGGAAAAAACAAATTAGAAAAGCATAACTATTTTGTAATTCTCTAAGAGAAGGGTAAACATTTTCCAAGGCAATGAAATTAATTCTATGACAAGCCTCATGTATGTGTTTATGTGCATTTTTGGGGGAGTGAATTTCATCACTCTCATTAGATTCTCAGAGTGGTCCATGACATAAATAGAAATCACGTCCCAGTTCTCAAAATATAAGTAAGAATCAGCATCTTTTTTTACTCTTTAAGTGGAAACACATAAGCACCCATACATATTTACTTTCCTCAACTTTCAACTTGACTCCATTTTCCCTCCAAGCAACTGATTTTTGATATGTTTGGTTTTGGTGGCAATGAACTCCTTCAGCTTTTTTTGTCTGGGAAGCTCTTTATCTGTACTTCGATTCTAAATGATAGCTTTGCTGGGTAGAATAATCTTGGTTGTAGGTCCTCGCTTTTCATTCACTTTGAATATTTTATGCTAATTCCTTCTTGACTGCAAAGTTTCTGTTGATAAATTGGCTGACAGTCTTATGGGAGTTCCCTTGTAAGTAACTTTTCTCTGCTGTTTTTAAGGTTCTCTCTTTGTCTTTAACCGTTGGCATTTATTTATTTATTTATGTATTTATTTACATTTTTGGGGGAAGGGGAACAGGACTTTTTTTTTAATTGGGGAACAGTGTGTACTTCCAGGACTTTTTTCCAAGTCAAATTGTCCTTTCAATCTTAGTTGTGGAGGGCGCAGATCAGCTCCAGGTCCAGTTGCTCTTGTGGTTGCAGGGGCAGAGCCCACCATACCTTGCGGGAGTCGAGGAGTTGAATCGGCAACCTTGTAGTTGAGAGCCTGCGCTGGCCCATGTGGGAATCGAACCGGCAGCCTTTGGCGTTAGGAGCATGGAGCTCCAACCACCTGAGTCACCGGGCCGGCCCCAACCTTTGGCATTTTAATTATGATGTGTCTGAGTGTGGGCCTCTTTGGGTTCATGTTCTTTGGGACTCACTGTGCTTCTTGGGCTTGTATGTCTATTTCCTTCACCAGATTAGGGAAGTTTTCCATCATTATTTC
The DNA here is from genome assembly GCF_036562045.2 of Rhinolophus sinicus. Taxonomy (NCBI): domain Eukaryota; kingdom Metazoa; phylum Chordata; class Mammalia; order Chiroptera; family Rhinolophidae; genus Rhinolophus; species Rhinolophus sinicus. The sequence goes on along the minus strand of NC_133761.1, from coordinate 28,853,407 downwards.
TTCAAACAGGGCTTCAATTCCTTGTTCTCTCTCTTCTCCTTCTGGTAACTCTATGATGCGTATGTTGGTATGCTTGATGTTTTTCCAGAGAGCCCTTAAACTATCCTCATTTTTTTGGATTCTTTTTTCTTTTCTGATTTAGTTTTTTCTGCTACCTTATCTTCCAAATTGCTGATTTGATTCTCTGCTTCATCTAATCTAGTGCTGATTCCCTCTAATGCATTCATTTCAGTTATTGTATTTTCATTTCTGACTTTAAAAAAAAAATGTTTTCTATATCCATTTTTATATTTCCTACCACTGTTGAAGTTCTCACTGAGATCATTGAGTATCCTTATAACTAGCATTTTGAACTCTGCGTCTGGTAGGTTGCTTGTCTCCATTTTGTTTCGTTCTATTTCTGGAGCTTTGTCCAGTTCTTTCACTTGGGACATGTTTCATTGTCTCCTCGTTTTAGCTGCCGCTCTGTGTTTGTTTTTATGTAGTAAGTAGGGCTGCTATGTCTCCTGGTCTTGGTAGCATGGTCTTATGTAATAGGTGTCCTGTGGGGCCCAGTAGCACAGCCTCCCTGATCACCTGAGCCAGGTGCTCCTGGAGCATCCCTTGTGTGGGATGTGCATGCCCTCTTGTTGTAGTTCAGCCTTGGTTGCTGTTTGCTTGTCAGTGAGAGGGATTGACTCTCAGGCTGATTGGTTGTGAAGACTGGCCATGACTACAGTGGATGGGCTGTTGTGTAGGGGCTGACCCTATGGAGCAGGATTTGCTTTTGCTCAGCTCTGGTGCCTTCCAAGTCTGCCCGTTGGGTGTGTTGTTTGTGGAGGTGATTGGGTGGTGTTGTTGTGGTCTGAAGCTGGCCACTGGGTGTGTTGGTTCTGGGCGTCTTGGGAGGGACTCTGTTGCCAGCTAAGTTCAGCTGCTCCCTATGCCCTGCCCAGGGCCACTTGGTATAAGCTGCAAAGTGATCTGCAGATGGTTGCCACTTGTGCTGGATTGGAGGTGCCTTGGAGAGTCTAAACTGCAAACTGGAGCTGGCTGCCTCCAGTGCCAGAATTGGGCTCCTTAGCAAGAAGTATAGGGGCACCACAACATACTGCTTGTTTGGGTTTTGTGAACCTTTGAGAGAGTTTAGGTAAGTTCACAGCGTAAGCCAAGACAGGTTGTTTGTATGGAAAAGCCACTGGAATCCGCTTGGGTGGGCCTGCAATTTGGGTGGGGCGGGGACTCAGGGAATCACCAGGGTGGGACAAACAGTGTTAGCCAAGTTGATTGATGGAGACTCAGATATGGTGGCTGCCTTCATCAGCAGGCTGGGTGAGGAGAGAGCTCAACAAAGAAACAATAGCTTCTGCCAGCACTTCTGTCTGAGAGAAAGCTGCTCCTCCAGCTCTTGCATGGAAGCCAGACAATTCAGTTCCTCTCTGTATGTCTCTGGAGCCTTTTGAACTGCTGCTCCAGAGCAAGTGAGTCCATCAGTGAGTAAGTCCATGCACAGGCCCTTTAAAAGGAACACCTAGGACTCCATATGCCCTCCATCTCACTCAGCCACAATCTCTGCTGGTTTTCACAGCTAGAAATTGCGGTGGAAGCGTAGGCTGGGAAGACTGGTGTGAGGCTGGGACTCCTCACTCCTCAGTAGGGAACATCCACAGCCAAGATATCCCTCCCAATGTTTAACTGCCACACATAGGTGTGGGACCAGCCCGTTCCATGTCTCCACCCTTCCTGCCAGTCTTGATGTGGTTTCTTCTGTATGTCCTTAGTTATAGGACTTTTGTTCAACTAGACTTCAGGTTGTTCTTAATGATGGCTCTTCTACAATTTAGTTGTAATTTTGATGCGGTTGTAGGAGGAGGCTAGTGCAGTGTTTACTTACTTGGCCATCTTCACTGGAACTCTCTCATGGTGTTTTAACTTGCATTTTCCTGATGACATATGCCATGGAGCATCATTTCATATGCTTATTTGCCATCTGTATATTTTCTTTGGTGAGGTGAATGTTCAGGTTTTTGGCCCATTTTTAAATCAGATTGTTTTCTTATTGTTGAATTTTAAGTATTCTTTGTATACTTTGGATAACATCCCTTTATCAGATAGATCTTTTGTAAATATTTTCTCCAAGTCTGTGGTTTGTCTTTTCATTCTCTTGATAGTACCTTTTGCAGAGCAGAAATTTTTAATTTTAATGAAATCCAGCTTATCATTTATTTCTTTCATGGATGGTGCCTTTAGTTTTGTATCTGAAAGGTAATCGCCATATCCAAGTTCATCTTATGCTATCTTCTAGAAATCCTGTAGTTTTGTATTTTAAATTTAGGTCTATGATCTATTTAGAATTAATTTTTGTGAAGGGTGTAAGGTCTGTGTCTAAATTCAGTTTTTTTGCATTTGGATATCCAGTTGCTTCAGCACTTATGTTGAAAAGGTTAATTTTACTGCATTGTATTATATTTGCTCTTTTGTCAAAGAGCAGTTGACTATGTTTATGGTGGTCTATTTCTGGGTTCCACACTCTGTTATATCGATCTATTTGTTTATTCTGCTTTTGAATTTGATTTTCTTGATTGATTACCATTTTCAATTTCATTGATTTCTACTCTAATTCTTACTATTTCTTTTCTTTCATTTACTTTGGATTTAATTTGCTCTTTTTTCCTAGTTTCCTACGGTGGAAACTTATTGATTTTAGATCTTTCTTCTTTTTTACATATACGCCTTCAATGCCATAATTTTCTTTCTAAGCACTGTTTTTACAGCATCCCACAAATTTTTATAAGTTGTGTTTTCATTTAGTCCAAAATGTTTTTAAATTTCTCTTGAAATTTCTTCTTTAACTCATGTTACTTAGAAGAATGTTGTTTAATCTTCAATTATTGCCAGATTTTCCAATTGTCTTTCTGTTACTGATTTTTAGCTTAATTTCATGGGGCCTGAGAATACACGTTGTATGATATGTATTCTTTCAAATCTGTTAAGTTGTGTTTTATGTCCCAGAATGTGGTCTATCTTGGTGAATGTTCCATGTAAGCTTGAGAAAAATGTGTATTCTGCTGACAATGTAGGTTTTAAGGTGACTGTTCTGCCATATTCTAGGGCATGGGATCTCTCTACTGCATTGTTTGCATCTGGTGGCATATGATAATTGCACAGAGGTTTCAGGAACCAAGCTTAAAGTGGCATACTATTCTGTTGGGCAGAACACAACCTATTGGGCAGAACAGTCACATGGCCCCATCTGAATGCAAAGAGATAAGAAAATGTGTCCTACTAGTATGCCAAGGAACAGAGACCATATGTACGGGGGAATGCCTTGCCATTCTCTGCTAATGTTAATGCTTCTGGTAACCAAATATACATTTCATTCTTTCTTCCACACATAGAACCCTGCCCCTTCACCCTGCAAAGAGGAACAATCCAGTTTAGTCAGTACTACTTTCAGTTCAAAAAGCATAATCTTCAGATAATGCATTGATATACAGTTCTCTCCATCAGGTCTGGATAGTCCTTAAATTTTGTACCCTAGGCATCTTACTTACCCTAGTTCCAGCCCTTCTTTCTGCACATACTAATATAAAATGGTGGAACACAGAATTGCTGCATTAATCATTCAAATTTGGAAGATAAAATGAAAAACACACAGCAGACACTGGCCAATAGAAATTTGAAATCCTCTAAGTGTTGATATGTTTGATTAAGCCCTAATTCTGTTCTCTGGGAGGAACTTTCCATTGTTTTCTGTGGCTCTTGGATCTACCTTCTGGCATGGTCTTCACTGTGCATCATTTTCTTTAGCCACAACTAAAGTGTATATTTGGGAGGTTGCCCACCTTGGAAGTAAGATTAAGTGTTCAAAGCTTGAATAGTCAAAAGGTATTTAAACTGTGCTCCTGCATTAAAAACCTGCTAGGCTTCTTATCTCTTCAGTTCCAGTCAGTTCCATGTGCCAGTAACCTTACCCAAAATTCCTTTCTAGACTTAGTTTTCAAGCCTGCCTTATTTTTTTGTTTCCAACCTACCCTCTTTCCCCATGCCTCTTTCAATTTAATGGTGGCTACCTTCAAATTATCGGACTTGGCTTGGAAGGCTGTACCCTCAATCTGATCTTTAATGCAAGCTTGGCCCACGTTGTTCAACTGAGAAATAATCTTGGGACTTTATTGTTTAAAGCCACATTTATCCTTATACATTCTATTCTGGAGATTGAAAAATATTGGGTTTTCCAACTCTGTGAGACCCTGAATTTCTGGACTTTCTCTATTCCCTTTTACTTTTGCTTGCAAATTGGACATTTTTCTATGCTCATCTCTTTCTTCTAATAACCTGTCAAATACAGCCAATAGCAACCAACACACACACTACTAATGTGTTGTTTTCTAATTTCTTCCCACAGAGCTATAAGTTCAACAGGCATATGGTCTGCCTCCAAGATACCACAAGTGACAATTTTACCAAATTTTTGCCACTGTATTACATGGATTTCTAGCCATCAGCTTTCTTGCTGCCACAAGTTATTTTGTTCTTTAACAGCATTTTTAGTACTCATTTTTGTATTCATTGGGATAAGAAATTCTTATTAGTGTAATAAACCACCCCCAAACTCAGTGGCTTGACCCAATAAAATATTTCTAGCTGACATCACAGTCTGATGTGGCTCAGTAGAAGTGCTTTGCACCATGCAGTTATTTAGGAGCCAGGCTACTTCTATCTAGGGCTCGAATATTTTTTAAGGCCTCAGACTCCGTTCCTAAATCCTCTGCATTTTGGGACCTATAAAAGAGAGAGAGTTTGAAGTATTTTAAAGAAATTTAAAAGATCACACCTGAATGCAGCACATAACACTTTTATCTATGTTCCATTGGCCAGAATTCATTTCCATGTCCTGATGCAAAGGTAACAGAGTAAATATTCCATAATGTTAGTTGAGTGAAGACATGGCACTTTAACCAATGCTTGCTAAGGTATATGGCTCTTTGTTCTCCCATTAAATGTCTGTGGAAACCAGCTTTACTGGAGTTCCTGTCTATCTTTTATAGATTTCTGTCTCTTCTCTTGTTGGCAACCATCACTTCCTGTTTGTGTTCATGTGCCAGTCTGCACAGCCCTCTTCTTGCTTCTACAATTTCAATATGCTTGGAAGTTGGAAGCCAGGTAACATGCTTATTAGAACTGTGTACAGTGTAAGACTACAGGGGCTATGCGTCAGGACCCAATGGATAGTCTTGACTTCCTCCAGGAAAAAAAAAAGCATGAGTTCTTTTATCATCTATTTTATTTTCACATAGACATGAGTTTCTTAGATGTGTTCCCCAGAGGCTGCAGATTGCTGAGTTCTAGAGAAGTGAGAGGTTGTAAACAGGTAAATTTATTTTAAAGTAAAGCAGTGTCAGCAGATGCTTTTGGTAAATATCAGACACAGTTACTTAAGTCTGAGTCCCATGGTGTCATGGCAAGTGGGTACCCTAAAATTATAAACCTTTAACATTGGCTTTGCAGGTGGGTTTTCATATTATATGCTTACAGTCAAGCCAGACTTCAGAATGAATCTCCTCATATTCATAGATTTATCTCTCCATGTTTTGGGGGGAAATTAAGAGCAGGTTGGATTGGTCACTAACATCTCTGTGAGCTTCAGAAAGACTAAAAGCTCCCTACGGTTTTGATCTGACTCTCTGGCAAACTGTATGTGATTTGTTTTTAACATTTATATTTTCCCTGCCAAGGGCATGTTATTTGCTTGGTCTTGTGATCCCTTTGCCATAATATTTATTCTGTATTATTCCACAGACTCCGTGGCAGAATTAATCATTCTTGGAACCTGAACATTCAGCTGCTGGTGAGTCAGAGAACACTCATTTGGAGCTGCTGGAGAAGAGAAGGGCTGCTTCCTTATGAACCCTACTCTTAAAGACAAATGTAGTTATCACATGGGAAAATCCTCAAATGCTTAGTAACGGCAGCATATGAACATAAATCAGGAGTCACGGTGGTCACCCATAATTAACATTAGAGATTGTTATTCTTAGTCCCAATGACAGAAATTGTTATTTCCCCCCAATATTCATTCTCCCTTTGTTCCTCAGTAATATAACAAATAGTTATGTGGGCTCTTGGCCACTCAGAATAAGCACTACCTTACCCAGACTTCTTTCTAACTAATTTCAGCCTGTGACCAAGCCACTGGGAGGGGTAGCCATGATTTCAAGGAACTCTCACTCTAGGGAAAGTGTGTGTCCTTCTGAACCACTTCTCTCTGAACCACGACGGGAAAGCCATATGTTGAAAATCGAAAATCAAGAATAAGAAAAGAGTGCTCAATGCACAGCCTCCATACCAATTCTGGACTGGCCTTCCAGACTTTCATGTAAAAGTGAAACACATTACCATCTTGTATAAGCCACTGTCACTGTGATTTTTCTGCCACTTGCAGCTGAGTCTAATCCTGACAAAGTCCCCATCTGTAGAATGAATATTCTGTATCAGGCAGAAAGCGATCTTTCCTCTGTCTCTCTAATGCAGAGTCTGGGTGTACATGAGATTGAAATGGGGAAGTTAGACCCAAGTCTTTCCAATGCAGTTGGTGACCTATGACTGGCTGAGATCTATTTAAAACTCTGCCTTTAGTGTGAAATTTCTTCTCTTACCACTTGCAATGAATCATTGATAACCAAAAATCAATTATACTTTCAGAGTGTCCTGGTAAACCTGGTAGACATTCTCCAACTTCCTGCATCGACAAAGATTGAGGATAGACATGTGATTAAAATATCATCAGATTTGAGACATTATAAATTTCTCATCACCTAAAAAAAAAGTAGGAATTATAAATCCCAGAGGAGGATGTGAGTCTGGCTTTCAGAGACAGTGATGAGGATAGATTCTGGGGACAGATAGCAAAGAAATAAATTTGATGACTCACGTCTTGGATGCAAAGCTCCTGCCTGAGACGTGGGTGACTGCTACTGATTCACAAAACTAAGTCAACTGCTCAGATCACTCTTTGACTAGAGCCTGGCAATTGTGCTTCATTTTACATCATTGATCAAAAACTTTAAGCTGAGTAAATATCTGGAGGAGATTCCCAGCCCCCAAAGTTACTTGGAAGACCATTCAGAACAGGTGGCTCACATGATTGTCCGCATGGTCACCCTCATGAAGGCCATGGGTACATTACTCTCTGATTTGACCCAGAATGTCGGTTTTGTCCATTTTTCAAAATGGCCAAAAAGGGACTTCTAGTTCTGGGAAGATAGAGTAGGGGTACTTTTTCCTATTCTTCCCACTAACTACAATGAAAAACCCTGAACATTATACATAGAACAAACATAAGGAGACTCTGAGAGGTGAAGAGAAGAAGGCAGACAAGCTAGAAAGAGCAAGACCTGAGGAACAGTACAGTAGTGAGTTCCCTGGGCTTTCTGTTTGCTTTATCTACCTCAGACTTGGAGATAAAGATGCCAACAACCCAGAAATGCCAACAAGCTAAGAGAAAAACGACAATAACAACAAAAGCCTACTCTCTCCAGCCAAAGAACCAGAAAAGGGACAACCTGGTAAGAACAGAAAGCTTTTAGTTGAAAATTGCTCTATTGTGGCCAAAAACTGTGATCCCATCCCCACCGATGCTTGATTGGGGAGCCTAGACATCCACTCTCATGAGGCTGTAATGTAAATTGTGAATGTAAAATGTAAAACCCACTGCCAGGGTGGTGTGAGAGAGGACAGAATAGGGGGCCAAGAATTTTATCCCAAATAGGAGATAACAAGATCCCCTTCATGGATTCAGTAGAGAAAGACCACATGGAAAGGCTGGCCTTATACCCCCCATCCATGGTAATGTGGCACCCCTTTTCTTCCTACTGGAGTGATGTCAGGGGAGGCCTACTGGACAGTCAAGATTTTCACTGCTGGCCAACAGTAATAAGGTCACTCCACACTCTGGGGTGTCAGTGAAGGCCACATGGGGAGCAGTATCAAGGCACTCCTACCTCTCCCAGCCAGAGAGGTATCAGTGCAGGTCTAGTGGACAGCTGGAACTCCCACCCCTGCCATTAGATATCAAGAGAGCTGAGATGGAAATCTGGACTTCTACCCCCACTTGGAAGTAATGAGGCAGAACATTTCCCCTACCCCTGCTAGTACAATGTCAGAGAATAGCCAGCCAGCTAAAACAAAAAGTTTTAATAAAATCCAAAATCTCATAATGCCCCAAAATTCTAGATTTAAATTAAAAAAAAAATCACTTGTCATGCCAAAACCCGTGAAGATCACAAACTGAATGAAAAAAAACAATCAATAGATATTAACATCAAGATGACAGAGATGTTAGAATCATCTGACAAAGATTTTGAAGCAGTCATCGTACAAATTATTCAATGAGCAGTTAAGAACAGGCTTGAAACAAAACAAAACAAATATAGACTCAGCAAAGAAACAAAGTCTCAGCAAAGGAATACGAGATCTGAAGAAGAACCAAAGAGAAACTTTAGAATTGAAAAATACAATAATAGAAATTTAAAACTCAGTGGATAGGTCCAAGAGCAGAATGGATGGAATAGAGGAACAAATCAGTGAACTTAAAGCTAGCAAAATAGAAGTTACCCACTCTAAACAACAGAGAGAAAATAGACTGGGGAAAATAATGAACAGAGCCTCAGGGACCTGTGGGACTACAACAAACAATCTAACATTTGTATCATTGGATTCCTGGGAGGAGAAAAAGGGCAACAATGAAAAGGTATTGGATTTTTTAAAAACAAAAACAACCTCACCATACCCAGTATAAAATAGATCATTTGAATAGCCTTATAACTATTGAGGATATTAAAATTTTAATTAAAAGTTCCCAAAAAGAAATCTCCAGGCTCAGATAGAGTATCACTGGAGAATTCTAACAAATACTTAAGGAAAATTTAACATCAATTCAACCTGATCTCTTCCAGAAAATAGAATCCTTCTCAATTAATTTTATGAAGCTAGTATTACCCTGAAGCCTGTAGTAGATTAAAGGGATGGAAGGGGAGGGGTTGATCAAGGAAAAAGATAAAACCACAAAGGAGTTAACACACAAGCTTTGTTCGGCTCTGCTTGGACACGGTTGCATGTGAGGAGAAGTCCTTCACAGTATGAGACTTCCAGAGGCTTGTGGCAAGAGGGTCATTATCCAGAAGGGGAGGAGGACAAGGGAACTCTCAGAGAGGGGGCATACATGTCTAGGTGATGCCACTCAGCAGCATGCTGTTGGAGTCTCTGGGTCAGAGAACTCTTAAGAGCAACAGCAGCTTGGGGGCCTTCTAATCACAAGGCTCTGTCTTATCAAGCATGGCCAACACATGCTAGATGAGCTTTCATGGGACATACAAAGCAGGGAGGACTTAAAATGGCTAAGTATTTTCTTGTTGGGGGTATTTTTTAAATAATTGGTTGTTGGATGTGTAAAAGCCCCAGGCAGGTGGCAGCTGACCTCAGTGTGCTATGAGACTTGCTGAGTAGCTCTAGGCTCAGAACTGACACCAACCAGAATCTACATTAACCTGGTGAACACCACTTGTCCCATCCTGGAGACTCCCTGAGACCCCATCTCACCCAACTCACATACTGCTCAAGACACTATCAGCAGCTGAACCTTACAGGAGCTGGCAGGTGGCAGTAGACCTTGGGGTGCCCTACGCTTTTTGTGGAGCTACCCCAGGCCCTGTAATGGTAACAGCTGTCCTCAGTTCAAAATGTGGCCTCTCCATGCACCTCCAGGTCCAGCACAGGCAGCAACCAACCACAGATCACTTTGTAGTTCTTACCAACTAGTTCCCTGCTGGTCACAGGCAGTGGCTGACCTGGGCCTGCTCCAGAGCCCCTCCCATGAGACCCCAGAACCAACAAACATGGAGGTTGGCTTCAGACCATAACAAAGCACCACCCAATTAGCCCCACAAGCAGGCACCAGAGCCCAGAGAATCTTGCTACATGGGGTCAGCCCCTGGTACAGCAACTCCTAAGCTGTGGATGTAGCCAAACCCTACAACCAGTCAGCCTGATGGTCAATTCCACCCACTGATGTGCCAATAGCAATCAAGGCTCAACTATAACAGGAGAGCACCCATAACCCACACAGGAGCATCGTGTGCAGGTGAACATAGAGACTGTGCCACTGGGCCCCACAGGGCACCTACTACATAAGGCCACCTGGCCTAGATTGGGTGACATAGAAGATTTACCTAATACATAGAAACACAGAGGCAGCCAAAATGAGGAAACAAAGAAATATGTCCCAAATAAAAGAAGAGGAGAAAACTCCAGGAAAAGAACTAAACAAAACAGAGGCAAGCAGCCTATCAGATACAGAGTTCAAAATGCTGGTTGTAAGGATGTTCAATGAAGTTAGGGGAAGAATAGATGAATTCAGTGAGAACTTTGACAAAAAGATAGTAAGCATTAAAATGACATAGAAGCCATAAATAAAACCAGTCAGAAATGAAGAATACAGTAACTGAAATGAAGAATGCACTAGAAGGAATCACCAGCAGACTAGATAAAGCAGAGGGTCGAATCAGCAATTTGGAAGACAAGGTAGCAGAAAACACCCAATTGGAACAGCAAAAAAGTAAAAAAGAATAAAAAAATAAGGATAGGTTAAGGGATCATCAAGCATACCAACATTCACATCATAGGGGTACCAGAAGGAGAAGAGAGAAAGCAAGGGATTGAGAACTTATCTGATGAAATAATGACTGAAAACTTTCCTAACCTGGCCAAGGAAATAGACATACAAGCCCAGGAAGCACAGAGAGTCTCAAACAAGATGAATGCAAAGAGGTCCACACTAAAACATGTTATAATTAAAGTGGCAAAGGTTAAGGACAAAGAACCCTAAAAACAGCAAGAGAAAGGCAACTACTTATTTACAAGGGAGCTCCCATAAGATTGTCAGCTGATTTCTCAATAGAAATTTTGCAGGCAAGAAGGAATTGGCACAAAATATTCAAAGTGATGAAAAACAAGGGCCTACAACCAAGACTAGTCTACCCAGCAAGACTATCATTTAAAATTGAGAGATAAAGAGCTTCCCAAAGAAGAAAAGCTAAAGGAGTTCATCACCACCAAACTAGTATTACAAGAAGTGTTAGCAATATCTGGAAGGAGAAGGAGAAGGAGAAGGAGAAGGAGAGGGAGAGGGGGAGGGGGAGGGGGAGAGGGAGAGGGAGAGGGAGAGGGGGAGGGGGAGGGGGAGGGGGAGAGGGAGAGGGAGAGATAAGAGTAGTTAGTTAGTCTTGCCACCAAAAGCATAATCCATAAAGGAAAAGTTAATAAATTAGATTTCATAATTAAACATTTTGCTCTGTAAAATATCCTGTTAAAAGGATGAAAAGAAAAGCTCAGACTAAGAGAAAATGTGTGTAAGGCACATATTTAACAAAGGACTAGTATCTAGAATAGATAAAGAACTCTCAAAACTCAACAGTAAGGAAAACCAAATGGGTTAAAGACATGAAGAGACAGTTCACCAAAGGGGATATACAAATGGCAAATAATTACCTGAAGAGATGTGTAACATTATTATCCATTAGGGAAATACAAATTAAAACCACAATGAGATATCACTAAAACCAATAAAAATGTCTAATAAAAACTAGTGACTATACCAAATGCTGGTAAGGATGTGGAGAAACTGGGTAACTCATATACTGCTGGTGGGAATGCAAAATGATACAGCCATTCTAGAATATAGTTTGGCAGTTCCTTAAAAAACGAAACATGCAAGTACCATATGACCCAGCAATTGCACTCCTGGGCATTTACCCCAGAGACATGAAAACTTAGGTTCACACAAAACCTGTACACAAATATTTATAGCACCCTTATTTGTAATAGCCCCAAACTGGAAACAACCCATTTGTATTTCAATAGATAAATGCTAAAACAAACTGGTATGTCCATACCATGGAATGACTTCTCAAAAATAAAGAGGAACCAACTGTTGATAGATACAACCTAGGTAAATCTCCAGAGGATTATGTTGAGTGAAAAAGCCAATCCCCAAAGGTTACGTATCACTATATTATTCCATTTACCTGAATTCTTGAAATGACGAAAGTATAGAAATGGAGAACAGATTAGTGATTGCCAGGGGTTAAGGAGCAATAGGAGTGGGAGGGAAGTGAACGTGGCTAGGAAAGGGCTTCATGACAATCCTTGTGGTAACGGAAATGTTTTGTGCCTTGACTGTATCAGCGTCAATATCCAGACTATAATCTTGGGCTATAGTCTTACATGTTACCATTGGGGAAATCTAGGTAAAGGGACACAGATCTTTCCATATTATTCATTTTGATTGCATAGTATTAATCTACAGTGTCTCAGAACAAAAAGTTTGATTTAAAGAAATGGAAAACTGTTCTTTGCTTGATCATAGATCTGCTAATTTATTAGATGTTCCATGCAAAGGTGGCCAGTTTTTGCTTCATGCAGTTAACTCTGAGTTTTTCAGGCCAGTATTTATCATGAGGAGCCAGGGTGCTTCGGTGTAACTATTCCATGACAGCCACTACCAGATTCTTTGCTACCTTGAAGACTGATCTGTCCACAACAACGTAAATGGTGGGTCTTACAGGCTTTTCCCTGGTGTGTGACTGTATGTACTTCGCTGGGTTCAGGCTGAGTTGCATGACCCCTGACCAATGATGCTCATAAGAACCATTGGCATAAACCGGCTTGAGTATCAGAGAAGGAAAGGTCTTTTGACACATCAATTAATAATCTCTAATGGTATAAAACTATTTTTTTTGCCTCTCCTCTTTTAGGCTTAGACTTAGATCATAATAATATTTTTACTATGTTTGGGTCAGTTGGATGCATAACTTCTTGTCATGGACAATACAAAGACAAACATTCTCTTCTATGCAGACTACGCATGTGGGTTGTCATGATGTAGAAGAGGACTTAACAGGCATTTGGTCCTAATGGCTAATTATTGCCAGAAAGAACAGCTTCTGGTCAATTACACATATTCAAGAGCCAAATTCACTGGTTTGAGCAGATATCCCTCTTTTTTTTTTTTTTTACCAGTTTGTCTCAAATAATCCCATAAAACCAGTAAGCTCATTTATGGTCTGGGATTTATGTAGAAAAGGATGAGGGGTATTTCTACCCACCTAGAGACAAGGGGATATGCTTTTCCAGGGAAAGCAATCAACTGTTTCTCATCTGGCCTCACATGACACCTTCTACCTTTGACAATTTTTCACGGTCTTCTGGCTCGTCCTTGATCTTATGGGCTTAGAAACCTAGTTTTGTCAATTACACTCACCTTAACCAGGTGTATGAGATTAGATATAAAACGAAAACACCAATGCATTAATTTACTGAGAGGTATGTTCCATATGTGAACTGAAGGTGCCCACTGAGACTTAAGCTACAACATCAAAACATATGGAGATTGTAGACTGAAATACCTAAGAAGGCATGGGGAGCCCATTTTCTCCCTGTAGTCAAGTTGCATGAGAAGCTAAATCATAAACAATTAAATAATTATGTTTAATTATTTAAACATAACAATTAAATTAATTTACAACATCACAGATAATTGTTATGATAGGAACCCATTATGTTCATATTCTCCATAAAAAAATTCTCTGTAGGGACACTGACATGAGAAGCCAGAGTAATCGAGAGATTGCTTATAAACATGGAATGAGAACAAGAGGTATGGGATTAATTGAATGTTTAATGGTATCATGCACACAGAGCGTGATGCATCCAGCTCACTCTAGGGAGGTTTTTGTCTAGGAATCTGAGCGTTTATGGTCACTTGGTAACAATCTGCTTCTACTCACGCGTGGGGAATGGCCTTTCCAGGCAAAATATAGTCAAGATTCAAAAGTTGTTGACTAAGATTTCTGCTCCCTTAGGCAGTGCCCTTTGGCTGCATCATGCCCATATTTCCCTCCATGCTTTTTCTAGGATTGTCAAGCCCTGTCTGGGTAGAATTCTCTTTCTTTAAGGAGATTTTGACTATTTCTACTGCAAACCATTAGGTTCCCCCCCCCTTTTTTTTTTAACTTTATCCAAGTAGATCTTAAAGTATTTCACAAATTTCTACTCTAGAAGATTTTAATGATTGGTATATGAACGTGCTACGTGGCATGTGGTATATGGTATGTGGTAGGTGTTTTTCTCCCCCTATTTAAAACTGAAAAATGAAAAATTTCACCAACCTTTGTAGAAAAAAAGAAAACCATTTGATTTTATAGTTTAACTCTCAGAGGACCATCTTATGCCAAGCTCTTGAGATTCAGCTCAGTAGCCTACAAATACTGAGAAGCAAATATTTTGCACCTTGTTTATCTTAGAAACTGTCCCAAGAAGCTGTGTGGCTCAAATCAATAAAGATTTTTCTTTTATTGACCCAGGTGGTCATTGGTATAACTACTCCAAAACGCTTCCATTTTTTTACTGCTATGGGGGTGGAGGCTTGGGACTCTTCTCCATGGTCTATATTAGACCAGGTTCCAAATCATTTTTTAAATAATCACTTCTACCCTTAGTATGGTGTGAATAAACAAAATAACATAATATTGAACCCGTACATGCAACTCACTAAGTTACATGTTACTTCGAAATATTTACATTTAGTTTTTATTTTATAAAAACGGATATATGTATATGAAAATAGTTTTTTATATCCCCTTTTGAAGAATCTGTATTTGCCTCTTTCTATCAGCGGTTTTGATGTCTTACTTTTGTCATGGGGTAACACTGGGTAACAAAGCAATTCATCTGCCAGAAAGATGTACATACGCTCTTCTTGTGGTTGGGTTCATAAACATTATCTATCAATTTGTACTGCTGACAATAATTCCTCTTTTCAGCCATGAAATTGCTAGTGAAAAGTGCTTACATTTACCGTGGAATTTTAAGTACAAAATTCCTCTAAGTGAAATAATAATGGATCTTTGTTGTTGTACATCCTTAATGGGCAGGCAGCTTTGTTCAGGACTTTAGCACTGGTGATAATAAGGACACACGCTGGATTCTTCACCCGGGTCCCTGTTTCAAATCAATTTGGATGATAACATACCTTTGCTGCCACAACCTCTATCACTTGTCATCAGATGAAAGAACCTGGACCAGGAATTCACGTCTAGGTGCCTTCATGACCAGAAGGCAGAAGCCACAGGCATCTGAGTCAAGAATTGTATTAGGGGGAGCTTCAGAGCAAGTATTTCATGGTTAAGCTCCCTGGGCTCACCCACACGGAGAGCCTGATGCCCTAAATTGTGCACATTCACAAACCTTTAGCTTTCCAGGCCTTTCACAAGATACGCATGCCAGGTAGAGACCCCACTGTAAATAGAAACCGAAGGAGTTAATGTACACAGCACTACCCCCACCCCTCCCAGGTTCTTACTTTAAGGGTCTGTGTTGATGAAAACAGACTGAGTTGTTGCAGGTGACCTATGTTGTAAAGGCATTTCTTATAGAAGTTCTTGTTTCACTATGACCTTCATACATCTCTTTGAAGTTCATTAATCTAAAAATCACCACATTTTTCTGGGAACATTATCTCCTTGAAAGTTACCTCACTGAAGCAGTTTGCCCCCTGACATTTAGTATGTCAACACAGTTGTATTTTTCTTTTTAGCTATCACTATTTCACGGGTTTGCAAAAATAATTTGGCTTTTTTTCTTTTGAGTAATTGCTGTCCTGTCCATGTCATTGCATAATATGAGGTTATAATAATAAACACCAACCACCGTCACCACCAAAATAATAATACCATTGAGCATTTCAATGTTTTGAGCACTGTTCTAAGTACTTTACATATATTAACACATTTCATCCTGACAGTCTCATGAACTAGGTAATATTATTATCTCCATTTCATAGTGGAGGAAACTGAGGCACAGAGAGGTAAGCTAACTTGCCTAAGGTTATAGCAAAAAAGATGTGTGTAATTGCTCTTTGGAAAAACAATTTTTCTGTCCTTAATGTATAAAAATAATACACACTAATGGTTAAAATAAAAAAAAGTTCTTATAAGACTGAGAATTAGAATAAAAAAGTGAGAAAAAAAAAGGCACCAAATTCTACCCCCCAGAGATAACCACTGATAAAATTTAAGTGAACTTCCTCCAGCCATCTCTTTATATATTTAGGATCATATTGATTTCTGATTATCATGACGTAAATGGGAGCAAGCACATGATGCTTTTCTGTAATTTCCTTTTTCTGCTCCACTATATGACCTGGACGTCAGCAGCCCTTTGTAAACTTAGAAGTGTTACATAAACCTGTCTGGTTATTAGAATGATTAGGGCTGAGCAGTACTTCCCCGCCTGATCAGAAGGAAGGACTTGAGATCAGAGTGTTTCCAGTCCCTGAAGTACTCTCGCTTTATTTCACAGCAGTTTTTATTCTAGTCTGATGTTTAATGTAGCCATCCTTGAGAATGCCATACTAAACTTTTCTAGAATGCAAGCCAAGAAGTACTGCTGACCAGTGACTGGAACTTGAGGACCTGACCCCAGCTCTCTGGAGAATTAGCTCAGCTCTGGGCTGAGCGTGATTTAATAATGTCTGAGGCATATGCAGGCTGGCACCACAGAAGCCTACCATGCAGACACGTACCCTAAGTAGTGAAGATAAGCTGAGAGCTGTCACTGGTTATGTTATTTCAGCAGGAGAGGATATGTGATGGGCTAGTGAGAGAAGTGCAAACCTCTCCAGGAAACCAGATAAGTTTTATGATGAGGGTGGCTCCCAAGGGCCTCATTAGGAGACGCTATTCACATCAGTTTGCATGAATGACACCCTTGACTTGTGCAGTGCACAGCATGAGTAGTCTTAAGTGACAGCCCCACCCTTGGTCAGCTGACACTGAGCCTGCAGGACCAAGTTATACCTGCAGCCAGCTGAAAGAGAATAGTCCAAATACAGTTCCAAGTATAATAGCTGACACCTTGCAGAACACCCTCATGCCTTTTAAAAAACCTTGCTGAGGAATCAAGTTAGGAAAGTGGTAGTTTAAGAATAGAAGTGCCTACATGGGAAAATGGATTCTTAGGCTGGCTTCTGAGGGAGAAAATTTTCAGAGGCACACACACTCATCTTGTCATTGTATCTCTTCAGGGCAGTCGGTGTCGGTCAATGTGGAAATGGCTTCAACTCACCAGAAACACTTCTAGCATTTTAAGAAATGTTTTAAATTCTATCTTCAGACTTACAAAATATATATGAAACAAAAAATATAAAGCAGAAAATAAACATCATCCATAATTCTTTCACCCTCACTCAAAATAACCATGCTTAATATTTAGGTCTATTTCCTTCTAGCTTTTTCTACTCGGCATTTTTTTTAAATAAATTTTTATTGGGGAATATTGGGGAACAGAGTGTTTCTCCAGGTCCCATCAGCTCCAAGTCGTTGTCCTTCAATGTAGTTGTGGAGGACACAACTCAGCTCCAAGTCCAGTCATGGTTTTCAATCTTAGTTGCAGGGGGCACAGCCCACCATCCCACGCGGGAATTGAACCGGCCATCTTGTTGTTGAGAGCTCATGCTCTAACCAGCTAAGCCACCAGTCACTCCTTGGCATTGTTTTTAAAGATAACTGAATATCTATCCATACATGTTCACTTAATATGTTATAAGCATAGTTCCCAATATCATTTAAAAATTCTACATAAATGTGGTTTAATGACTGCGTAATATTCCACTATCCAAAGTTCTACAGCCACCTAAGCAGTCCTTTAAAACAATTGTCTTTCTTCAAGAGGTTGTCTGAGAAACAACAATTAGATCATTTCCTCCAAATACATTACTTACACACCTCCATAAAATATTATACAAGTCACCCCTGTAGTCTTGGAGATGATATTAGGGATAGGACATTCCTCTAGCTTTCGTTTTTAATTTAGATATTTTAAATCAATTCCTGCACATGGTAAACAAACAAATGAACCCCAGCAAACTTCAAAGTGCTAAATATATATATATATATATAATATATATATATATAAAAGAACAGGCTCACTTCTCTGTCCTCAAATTCTCCTCCCTACTGGTGACACTGCTGTCAGTTTCTTGGGCATTCCTCCAAAGACGTACTGTGACTATGTAAGCATGCATGTAATAGTGGTCCCCAATTTTTTTTTTCTCACAAGAATGATACCATACTCTACACAATGCTCTCACCTTGCCTGTGCACTTAATGTAGAGAGTATGGTCTAGTGGCTAAAAGCACAGAATAGGGGAGACAGACTTCCTGGGTTTAAAATTTCAGTACCACTGTTAGTCATGGATTCTTGAGCAAATTAGTTCTAATTGCTCTGTACTACAGTTTCCTCATTTGCAATATGGCGCTAATAATTGTACCTACCTCACCTGGTCCTTGCACGGTGTTATGGATTGAATTGTGTCATTTCACCTCCCAAATGCTATGTTGAAGTTCTAATTCCTAGTATCTCTGAATGTGACCTTATTTGGAAATAGGGTATTTACAGAGGTAATCAAGTTAAAAAGAGGTCATTAGCATGGGCCCTAATCCAAATAAACTGGTATTCTTTTAAAAGAGGGTAGTTTGGACACAGGCACAGATATGCACAAAGGGAGAAACCATATGAAGATGGGAAATATGCTGCTACAAGCCAAGGAATGTCTGGATCTACTAGAGCTGGAAGAGGCAAGGAAGGATCCTTCTTTACAGGTTTCAAGGGGAGCATGGCCCTGCTGACTCCTTCATTTCTGACTTTGAGCCTGTAGAACTGCAAGACAATAAGTTTCTGCTATTCTAAGTCACCTATTTGTTGTACTTCATTATGGCAGCCCTAGCAAACAAATACACATGGTTAAATGAGTTAATATATGTCCGGAATTTAGACTATGCCTCACACTCATCAAACACTAAGTGTGAGCTATCATTATTACATAGACTGCCTCATTCTTCCTTTTTCTACCTTTTTCCCCACTCCTCTCCCCTCTGGCAGCTATCAGTTTGTTGTCTATATCAATGGGTCTGTTTCTGTTTTGTTTATTCATTTATTTTGTTTTGTTTTGTTTCCACATATAAGTGAAATTATATGGTATTTGTCTTTCTCTGTCTGACTTATTTTAGTTAGCGTAATACCCCCTAGGTCCACCCATGTTGCTACAAATGGTAAGATTTCATTCTTTTTTATTGCTGAGTAATGTTCCTTTGTATATATGTGCCACATCTTCTTTATCCATCCATGTATTGATGGCCATCTGGGTTGCTTCCATAGCTTGGCTATTGTAAATAATGCTGCAATGAACATAGGGGTGCATATATCTTTCTGAATTGTTGTTTTTGCTTTCTTTGGATAAATTGCAAGAAGTGGAATTACTGAGTTGCGTAGCAGTTCTATGTTTAATTTCTTGAGGAATCTCCATATTATTTTCCATAGTGGCTGCACCAATTTTCAATCCCATTAACAGTGTACAAGTGTTCCCTTTTCTCTACATCCTTGCCAATGCTTGTTGTTTGTTGATTTATTGATGATAGCCATTCTGACAGGTGTGAGGTAATATCTTGTGGTTTTGATTGCATTTCCCTAATGATTAGTGATGTTGAGCATCTTTTCATATGTCTGTTGGCCATCTGTATGTCTTTGGAGAAACGTCTATTCAGGTCCTCTGCCCAGTTTTTTATTGTTTGTTTGATGTTGAGTTGTGTGAGTTCTTTATATATTTCAGATATTAACCCCTTATCAGATATATCATTTGTGAGTATCTTCTCCCATTCAGTAGGTTGTCTTTTCATTTTGTTAATGGCTTCTTTAACTGTGCAGAAATGTTTTAGTTTGATGTAGATGCCTCATTCGTTTTAATGACTGCATTTTTGGTGGTTTCGGCAAGTTTTACCATTCAAATATTTATTATCAAAGCAATAAATTGTTTTAAAAATGAGTACTACAAGGCTTATAATGAAAAACAGCAGTATTTGTCTCTACTCATCTTCAAAACGCGTCTCACTCCCCAAAGACAAGTATTTTCAATTACTTGGAACTTCCTTCAGGTATTTTTCTCCATACTTCTAAGTAATGTGCTTATACTATTACTTCTTGATTTATTGGTTTTCGACACTCTTCTGCCTTCCTGTTATGATAGATGAGGATTTGATTTACGACAAACCCTCTCCCTTCCCCCGACAGTTCCCTCTTGTCATCTTCACAGTATGGTTGTATAACCATTTTTAGTTATATAATAGATAATTAAAATAGATTTTTAAAGTCTCTGAGATTGAACTGAGGCTCCAAACCTGAGAACAATAGGTTCAAAGAGCCCCCACATTCTAAATAGTCGAGATTCTAGACAATCCATGTAGAGCTTGCAAATTGGGTGGCCCCAATGTGATCCGTCCAGCCTTGGAAGCTAACTCCCTGCAGTCTCAGGAACTAGCTAAGGGGTTGAAGCAGCCTGCGTTGGGCATTACTTTGGGAGAATTCGCAGTGTTGTGTTTCCCAGCCCAGCCCCAGTGCAGAATGGGAGAAGGACTCCTACCACTCACCCTAAACTGCATGTGGGGATAGAGGACCCTCCAAGAGAATGATAGGTGTTCACTGAAGTTTGGGGGGCAGTCACATAACTTGGTGAATGACTCACACTTGAAAAAACAAGTCCGAAGGCCAAAAGCTGGCTGAAGCAGCCTTCCTGGAAGCAGGACAAAGGGCAGGCTTGGCCAGCATTTCCAGGGATTGGTGGGGCCAGGATGTGGTTTTCTGTGGGCCTGATTGGAGTCTGTGGAAGAGAGCTGCCAATAGGTGGCTTTCAAAACTTCCCCACCCACCGGTATCATCTGGAAAGGTGAAAAATGACCCCCCAACAGAGTAGACAACCAGAAGCCATGTGCTGAGTGGACAATTGTCAGCAGTCAGCTAAATGAGATATCTTCCAGGTCAAGGAAAGTACAGCTAAAATATTCCCATTGATGAAGGCGCTCTCATGAGTCAGCCCTGGACATATGACATGTGAAAAGGGTACCCAGGGCAGATGGTAACTTTGAAGGCCAAGAGCTTTTCTTCCGTTTCTTCCCACCCTTTCCATGTCTGTATCTAACCCTGGAGGAGCCAGAGGCAGCTCATCTACTTCATGTTCCAGATTTAGCAAATAAAAGTATAGGATGACCAGTTAAATTTGAATCTTAGAAAAACAATGAATGCTTTTTTAAGCATAAGTACATCCTATGCAATATCTGGGACATAATTCTGCTAAAAGTATTTGTTACTTTCTGGAATTCACATTTAGCTGGGCGTCTTGTATTTTATTTGGCAATCCTATCTATACTTCTTGCCCACTGCAAACTTCAAGCCTGGGTCAGGCGCAAGTTGTGAGAAAGGAGAAGTATAAATTGGATAAGACCTTGGTGTTTGGATAGCAGACTACACTGGACTTTGGATAATTTGAAAAAAATTGAAACAATTCATTCATAACCTAAAAGTACTTAGCAAAGTTTTAAAGCTGTCTGATGGTTCATTCACTGGGCCGAAAAAGTGAGATGACAGAGAGCTTGGCAGCTTGAACCTTCTAAGTCCAACTTGTTCAATAAAATACTGAAAGGTATATTAGGTTCAGCATTTAGGTTATTTTTTCTATATAAATATTATTTGTTGCTGAGCCAAGGAGTGAACTAAGATTGCATTTCTTATACAACTTCCTATTTTTTCTTTGAGTTAATAATTGCCTACAGTGTTTTTCATGCTTAAAAGCCTTTCGTGTTCTTTCTCTGTGAACTACCTGTTTATGTCTTCTGTTGCGTTGTTGAGCTTCCTCTTAACTAATTTATACAAGTTTATTTATATGTTAAGAAAATTAACCTAAAAGAATAGTCTTCTATAGGGGAATTGGAAATGGCAAGTAACAGAAGATAAGTAGGTCTTTTCTGACCTTCCTGTTGCGGAGCTTAGATTTTCTCTGTGCCCTATCGTTAATATTTAGTCTTGCTCTTCCAAAACAAATTTTCTCAAATCAGTAGTTCCCTTAAATATTCATGTAATCATTACATGCTCAATTCTTTGTTAAAAATTTTCCAAGGAGGGTGTGTGTGTATGAGTAAGACACAGCCTATCAGCATTTTTCTCTTTTCGATATGATCATTCATCCTTGGGATGTATTTCCATGAAATCAATCCACACCAGGAAAATAGCAGCAAATATTACCTCATAGAAATTATGAGAAATTTCTCATGAAATTATTACTATGTGGTTGGAACATGGAACAGAAAGATTAAAATCTCAAATTTGTTCCTTCCTTTGTTCATGATTTTAGGATTCTAATTCGATAATAAATCTCATTATTATTTTCAGTTCCCCATTATAAAATCAGGACCTTACTTCTTAACTGGATGGTGAGATATCTTCTCTGAGGTATCTCCAAAGTAATAGGAATTGTATGATAAGGTAAATGTTACATTTTAGACTACTGCCACTGCATATAAATTTCCAGTGTAAATGGTTGCAAACCACTCAGCTAATTTTCACATATAATTCTTTTCAAAGAATCCCTTTGCTCTTGAGAGAAATAAAACATTCCAAAAATGAATACATTGAAATATGAATTCAAAAATGATTTTAGAGACCAATAGACAGAAAAATTGCATTTCAGATTAGTTGTCAATAGAGTCCCACATTTGTCAATAATTCCTCATAAGAACCCAGGTTGTACTCCATTTTCTTATTTTTATTTATAAATTCAATTTTAAGAATGCAGTAAGGCATGCTGATTCTCATTTCACTCATTTATTTATTTCTCCAGAATGAATGATACATAGGAAGAGTTGGATTCCGGAATCCCTTGGCCTTGAATGTAAAATTTTTGCATGTCTTGCAGATGCCAGCCCTGTTCAGTCTCAGCTTATCATCCTCAACATATGTAATATCTCACATTCCTGTTCTGCTTTTAGCTCTCTATTCAATGGGAAACTGGCTTCTTGGGAACACCTGTCTTAAAAATTGAAAAACGTTTTTTGTTGTTTTCTTTTTTTTGGCCCTCTGCAGTGCAAAAATTCTTCTATCAGATTTTGTGCTTATTTGACAGAGTGACAAGACAAAAATCTGATCACTGCACAAATCAATCAATCAAGCAAATGCAACACAGGATATCCAAAGCATTGTGGAGGAGACCATGAGTGTTTGCTGAGGAATAGTCATGTTTCTGGCACAAAGTTAGATGTCTTCATTTGTACAATTTTTGTTGCAAGCTTGTAACAGCTTCCTCAAGGTAGATGAGAAATCTGAAGGTTAGAAAGTTGGGAGGTTTTCCCACTGCTCCCTACCTCACACCCAATACTCCAGCCATACTGAACTGTAGGCAGTTCTTCTTAAGCTGGTAATTATTATCAAAATGTCTCTGGTTAGTTTGGGACACAAATATCACCATAATATGAATAACCCTGATGTAGGGTTTCATGAAATTGATGGAAGTGATGTTGGATGAATGCTAGAATCACAGGCAAACATTGATAAATGAGTCTTGTAGAGTTAGACCAGTTAACAATTAAGAGGGAAAAAAATGAATATAATAGGATCTTCAAAAGTGAAACATTTAAAAATCGTAGAGTAAGGGAGGCAATTGAAAAAAATGAAGGACTTCAACATACTCATCAAATATGCTACCAGACATGTTTTATTAAAAAGTGGGATTTCCGGTGCGAAATGGTCACTATGACGTTGGACCCGCAGCCAAAACCGGAAACGCCACTTCAACACCCCCTCACACGTGCACGGGAAGATCACGTCATCCCCACTCTCAGAGGAGCTGTGGCAGGAGCACAAGGTTCTCTCCATGCCCGTCCACAAGGACGACGAAGTCCAGATGGTTCGAGGACACTACAAAGTTCAGCAAATCGGCAAGGTAGTCCAGGTTTACAGAAAGAAGTAAGTCATTTACGCTGAGTGGGTGCAGCGTGGGAAGGCTAACTGCACAACTATCCACGTGGGCATTTCCCCCAGCAAGGTGGTTATCACCAGAGTAAAACTGGATAAAAATTTTTAAAAAATCATTGAACACAAAGCCAAATCTTGACAAGTTGGAAAAGAGAAAGGCAAATATAAGGAAGGACTTATTGAGAAAATGCAGGAATAAATATAATCTGTTGTGCGTGCAACCATGGTTTAAATGTGGACTTTTTAGCCTGGTGTGTGTTCCTTTGAAACTTTTAAAAGTAGCTCTGGAATATTTTGTTTCCTTCCTCTTTTGTTATTGATATGTGGCTCTGTAAATCTACGTTTGCTATTTTGATTAATTTTATGAATAAAAATTGGAAATGTTTTCTAATTCAAAAGAAAAAGAAAAAAGGACTACTCTTGAAGCCCAGAGCAGGCCACCCCAAAATATGCTACTTTAGTGTATGGATTACTTTGAATTAAAGTTACTTAAAAAGCAGCTGATGCAAGAAGGACAGCTTAACCCTCCTTTGTCTCCCTGAATGCAGGAGGTAAATCTCCCCTGTGAAAGGTGCCCTACCTGAACTTGGAGACTAACAGGCATCCTTATCACCAGAGTTCAAGAATTCAGGGCCGAGAAACCTGTATAAACAAACTTACTACTTTTTTACTAATTTATTACACAAGCCCAAATTTTGCTTATATTCCTTACTAATGAGCACCCAAACCAAAGTTTCTTTATCCTATCAAATTCTCACAAATTTATTGTTTCTTTGTGTAAAAAGATATAAAAGCTGCCAGCTTTTTGATTATTCTCTGAGCATCAATTTTTAAAAATTTCATGTGTGCATGAAATTAAATTGTTTTTTCTCCTATTAATCGGTCTTGTGTCAATTTTATTATTAGTCCAGCCACAAAAACACAAGAATGGTAAGGGGGAAATTTTTCCCTCCCTGACACTCCCAAACCCTAAATTAACACTAATTTTATTTTTTAATTCTAAAAATTAAGGCAGATTTAACAATTATTACCTAACTTTTGTTAAATACTGGGGGTGCCAAAAAAATGTATACACTCATCTTTTGTTATCAGTACATATTGAGTATTACAATTTTAATACAGTTTTTTCCTTTCTTAAAATGTGTATACATTTTTTGGGCACCCTCTGCATATATAAAAAGATAGATTTTTAAAATAATTTTTCTTTTTCTTTTCTGAATCAAGTTCTACTCAAGTTTGCTTATATCTTACACAAAAAAATTGTGTCAGTTTCCCTTTATGTCTTCCTTTGGCTTTAACTGTCTTTGACCGCGAGCCTCCTGTACTTTGCATTTCAGGCTTCTGAACCTTTCCATGGTGTTCCATCTGCCTGCAGGACCTTTCTCTGTTGTTCTATAGGGAAACACCTCTTCACTGCTCTCAACTGTTTCCAATATCACCTCTTTTGTGAGAGTTTTCACTAACTTTTCTTGCCCCCTCAGCTAAAATGAGTCACTGTAAAAAGAAATACACAACCTAACAGAAAAAGTAAGTTACAAACGAAGCAATCAAGCATTTGGTTTTAGGAGGCAGTTTTCCGTGGTGGTTTACAACAGATTTCTTGGATTGAAACATGAGCAGAGATAAAGCACATTTCCACTGTCATAGAAAGTTCTAATGAACAGCACTGGAACTTAATTGTGAAAGCACAAGCAACGGATTAAAAAATAATAATAATAACAAAACACAAAGAAAGGAATTTTGGGTCTGTTTTCCTTTTAAGTAATGGTGATATCACTGAGTGACTATGTGCTCTGTGGGGTGGGGGAGGATGTTGGAGAGGTCCTTACCAGTGTAGGAGGCTGGACACCGAAATGATTTTGAAGCTAAGACTTGAGTAGAAATTAACTAGAAATGTGTGTTTTGGGGGATGGAGGGTATGCTGTGGATGGATTTGATTAGGCAGTCCCTGGAAGAGGGAACTATGAGCAGAGAGAACCTGAAAAGATTGGACACAGGATGCCTTTGGAAGAGGTGCAACAAACCTATGGGGCTCTAATTCTGCAAACAAATTGATAGTTCATATTGTGCCTGTACTGAAAAATAAAACAATATGACCAAAATGTGAATTAAGTGCCATAGAAAATAAACTCTTCTGGTTATACCAAGTTGGGGTGATCCAAAGGGACGACATGTCAGGAGGTTTTCTATTAATTCCTTGTTTTCAGTATTTGTTCAATTCACACTTATGATGTGTCAAGTGGTGGTAAGAATTTTATTAAGAAACTCACTGAGTGCCCCAAATAGACAAGATGAATGGAAGTTCATAATCTTTTTATCTTCAGAAGATCTGTGTTCCAATTGAGTTCACATTTTATTGATGGACATAGTAATTATGAGTAGAATATCAAGAGTTAGGTTTCCAGTACAGTGTGTCCAAAATGTAGCATTTCAGAGGCCCTGAAAGTGCTTACTAAAAATGCATATTCCCCCTTTGCTTGCCACCAACAAGATGGGTGGAGGCAGAGAATCAGGTGCATTCAAGATTCAGGTCCACCCCTAACCCGCTGCCATGGAATTGCTGCTGGAGGAGTAACGGTCGCTAATACTGCTTTACACAAGGGGCTGAAGTCTTCCCTCTTTCACCATCGCCAAACAGGTGGAATTTGCAAAGCTGCCAAATGTCTTGGTGTCAAGCCCATCTTTGTGTGCTTGCATTCAACTGTCGTGAGTCTACGTATGTCACGTTGGTGGAGGCCCTTTGTGTTGAACAACAAATCAACCTAATTAAGGTGCATGGTAATGAGGAACTAGGGGCCTGGGCAGGCCTCCGTGAAACCGACAGAGGGCAAACCACGTGGAGTGGTTGGTTGCAGTTGTGTGGTAAAGGACAAAGGCAGCAAAGAATCTCAAGGACGTCATCGAAGAATACTCCAAATGCAAAAAAATGAATAAAAAACTTGGCTCTTATTTTAAGAAATATGCATATCCTATCCCGAAATTTCATGAACCTACTGAATCAGAATTTTTTATATGGTGGGATCTACAGGGCTTACAAACTCCCTGAGTGATTGTACTGCATACCCAAGTTTGAGAACTTCCAGTCTATTGAAGTGATTCTAAAGTGCTTAATGGCAGCCTGGAGCCAAGCTGGCCCCCTAAGAACTTCCTGGAGTTTTGTTTTTGTTTCTAATTACTCACTTAACTCTATACTTTATTTGGATTTCACTAGTTTTTCATATGTTAATAAGTATCTGGAATTTTTGTATGTTTGAACTCTCTATTCATGCCTTTTGTCCTTTTTTCCTATTGGGTTATCAGTATTTTTCTTATTGATATGTAAGAGCTCTTTACATATATTAAGAAAACAAGTATGCCCTTGCTTTCTGTGCTGTACATATTTTTTCAGAATACATATTTTGTTTGAAGTTTCCCAGTAATTTGAATGACAGCCAGGTTGTGGAGGGAACACTGCTAGGGAATTGCATATTAATCAGGTGTAATATGTTCCACCTCTAGTCATAGACAAAGGTAACTGCTACCTACCAGTTGTGGTCTAAGGAGAACAAAAATACCTGTCCAAAATCATCTCAGCTGCTGAAAGTAAAGATTCCCAGCATTGAACCTACCCTTTGAGGGTGAAGGCAGTGGTTACCAGGGAGATCACCAGTGCACTAACCCATTATTGTGCAAAGGCAAGACTGCCCCTCCCCCGCCCATGTCCTTGGGATGGGATACGGTTCAGACGAGGATAACAGAGGGTGACCCTTTTAATATAATTCAGGACATAGCTATGGCATTGTTAATCAGGCAGCAGGAAAGCTCTGATTATCATGTACTCAGCACACCCTGAGGGCAGACACGATGGAAGACCTCTTCTCCCCTTTTCCATCTTCCACTCCCCAGGTCCTGAAGCCTTGTCATGTCAAGATGGAAATGAACAATGCACAGTTCAGCTGAAAAAAGAAATGAATAGGGGGCACGTGGGGAAGGGGGACAGGGCTGGATGTCCAAGAGAAAAGTCTCTTTCTCCAAAGAGAGGGGCTGCCACCTGGGTGCCTGAGGTCATAATGAGGCCCCCCTTTAGTGAGAGAACCCCAAGAAGGGCAAGCTGGTGTGAGGGAGCAGGGGAGCCACTCCAGACTCCCTGGCCCCTTTGTGGTCACTAGAATGGATTGGAATGTTCTGCTGAACACAAAATGAAAGGGCTGTTTTATATATAACTTTGGACTCTGTGTCTGGCTGACTGTATCTGTACCACCCCCTCCTTCCAAGATGTTTGTGTAGAGGAAGGCTGTGGGTTGAGGGCTACATTCTGGGATTGAACCCAAGCTGAAGCATTAGGGGCACCTTAGATGAAAAGCACATACCAGTGATTCTCAAAGCACAATCCCAGGATCAGAAGCACCAGCATCACCTAGGAGCTCATTAGAAATGCAAATTCTGGGACACTGCCCCAGAAGTACTAAATCAGAAATTGAGATGGCACTAAGTCTCTGTTTTTAATAAGCCCTCCAAGTAAATCTGAAGCAGAAGTTTGAGAACCTCTGCTCTTCACAGGAGCCACTGATGTCTGCCTTACCGTCCAGTTTAGCAGAATGGAGACTATAAGAAAAAAGAAGTCACCACGGGCAGGAGATATCCTCTCTGGGGTAGAGGCTCATATGTACAGTCGCCACCTGGACCCTAAAACTGCTGAGTGTTTGTTGCAAATAAATGTTTTCCCCAGGGAGTGGGCACCAGAGTGCTGTGTGAATTTCCTAGTTGGGTTTCTAAACAAAAACTTGCAGAAGATTTTAGGGGAGGCCCCGGGGAACCACCGCTCACATTGCAGGAAGGGTGGAGAGGCTAATTCTTGTTTCAACATAAGCAGAGTGAGGGTTTTGCACGCGCTTCCCTGTGTCACTTCTCTGGATTTCAGAGTTGAGCTCACTGGACTTTATTCACCCAATCCAAAAACAGTTCACCTTGGTAAAGTTAAAAAAGTTGATAGATAGATAGACAGATAGGTAGGTAGGTAGGGAGGTAGAGATAGATAGATAGATAGATGATAGATAGATAGATAGATAGATAGATAGATAGATAGATAGATAGATAGATAGATAGATTTTTTTTTGACAGATTTTTCATGGCTCCAAAATAATTCTGGGCCTGGATCATTATGTCAGCTGTCTCTGTCAGTAAGTAGTAACCTTGATGAGTACTACATTGTGATTTATTGCCAAGTCCCTTTTTTTTTTTTGGTAAATATTTTCCTATAAAATATTTAAGGCTACATCTGACTTTGGGCCTTTGGAAGAGATTAAGTTTCCTGTAAATGTCTAATGCCTTCTCTAGGGTTTTGGCCACAGCCAATGGGAATGCTACTGACAGAAAGCTCTGCACTCGGGGTGCTGGCAGCTCATCACCCCCACTCAGCAGATCTTTGCATCGACTGGAAAAGATGCGGCAGACCTAAAACTTTTCAGAATTAATTTTTAATTATATTCCTTCTATTTTTCTTCCTTTGCTAGAAGTCAAATTCAAACACTCCAAATACTAAAGTGATTGTTTAAAAAGATGTTTAGTTTAAAAAGCATGGGCTCTGAATGGGAAGGCTTTGTCCCCTCAGGGGTGTTTGGGTGAAACCAAGCCCTTCCAGCAAGGGGCGATAGAGGCTGGACACCGCGTGGTCATTCTGTCAAAAATAGAGATCACGTCCCTACGCAAGACCAAATGGGTTTTTCTAAATTTCCTGCTCCAGGCGGAGTGAAGCAGATTCTGAGGACTGGTTCATTGGCATTTACACTGGCAAAAAACTGGGCTTCCCAAGTCTAAGTTTCCCAGAATGATCTGACTTATTGACATTACACTTCAGGATGCAAACTGAAAGCTCTTGAAAAGCTGTGTTTATTTACCTCATAAAAGGTTTCAGCAGCTCTACACACACACATACACACACACCCACGCACACACGTACACACACATGTGCACACATACACTCACTCACTCCAAACTGTCCTTCTGCAAAGACATTGCTGTATTTATATAGTGCATTGTAATCAGTCTCT
The DNA here is from genome assembly GCF_036562045.2 of Rhinolophus sinicus. NCBI lineage: Eukaryota > Metazoa > Chordata > Mammalia > Chiroptera > Rhinolophidae > Rhinolophus > Rhinolophus sinicus. Next base: position 28,823,489 of record NC_133761.1, on the reverse strand, counting down.
CTGGTCTCTTTGCCATGCTTTTCTAACAGCTGCTCTGGGGGTCAAGAGAAGCCAACCTCTGGATATCCTCAGTAGTGTGGACTCCTCACCTGAGGGCTGCAACCCCACTGAAATTATATGCCAGATTGTGTGTATGAGCGTTCTTCCCCTCTAGAGTCCAGAAGACATAGTTTTCATCAGAAGGTTACAAAGGTCCATTGGTGTTTAAGAACCTCAGCAAGTTGTTCAAATTTAAATGCCATGGCACTGGTTGATGTGTTGCCTGCGAGTGTATATTCCTGAAGGATCATGGTCAAGGTTATTCACCGATGTCTCTAGCCCAACACAATAAAACGCAGCACACATGCATATACCCCAAATCAAACTCATAGTCATATTTTTGTTTTGAGAACAATCTTTTCAATATAGAATAGTGTTCTTATGCTGTTACCATCATTCTAAATTCAGTTGTTAATATTTGTCCTTTAAGGCTTTAAGTTTTTTTTTTTTTAATTAAAAGAGAAAAAACATTACAGATAAAATTTAAGTCCTCGTGGGTCTTGGTCTAATTTCTCTTTCCAAAAGTAACTACAATGATGAATTTAGCATGTATCCTTTCAGCCCATTATTAAAAGCTTGTACATATATGTAGCCCTGAACAATATATAGTATTGCCTTAATATCTTTAAATGGTATGATTCTGAATGCATCATTCTGCAACTTGTTTTCTTTACTCAAAATTATACCTTTGAAACCTATCCATTTTGAGATACAGAAATCTAGTTAATGCCTTTGCATTTGCTTGTTTGTATTTTAACATTTAAGAACACCACGTTTTATTTATTCATCGTAGATGAATACTCAGCTTGTTTTTAAGTTCCTGATGTTACAAACAATGCAGCAATGCATCACCTTGAGCAAGTCTGCTGGTGAGAGCATCTTTGCGTCTTCCTAGGGTAGAGACCTAGAATTGGAACTGCTGGGCTATAGAGTATTTGCATCTTCATATTTAATCAGTACTGCCAAGTGGGTCTCCAAAGTGGCGTGTGTCAGTTTTCACTCCTCCAGCAACATTTAAGCTGTCATGAGTATTTTCCACTGGGGTTTAGATGGGAATGTATCTGATCTGAGACCTCCCGCCTCCTTTCACCTTTCTGTGTTCAAATAACTACTTCACCAAGCACAGAGATGAGAGCTCTCCAAATAAAGGCTTTTGCAGGAAATCTTTCCCAAACTGTTTTCTATCCATGAGGCACTGGTAACTTCCTGTGATCTACACCATGGGATTGTGCCCCAGCCCAACTATGAAGGGTCTTAGCTTTTATTTCTCCTGACCTGATAAAACAAGTGGAAACACTTCATCTGTTCATACCAGTATCCTAAATTGACCCTACCTGGGGTCTTGGTACTGATCACCTTGTTAACTAAGGTCAATATGCTACTGGGTTTGGCTTTTCCATTCATTACACGAGTGTTTGTTAAGCAGCTAGATGAGGAGATACAAAGATAAACCAGACAATACTCTACAGCGACTGCCATCTGTAGAAAGCGTGCACTAGCAGCTTAGGTTCTCATCTCAACCAGTCCTTCCAACAAGTCTATGAAGCAGGGACTATTATTATCTCCATTTGACAGGGCAGGGAACTGAGGCTTTGAGTTCAGGATGAACTTACTTGCCCAAGCAAAGCTAGGATTCCGGCCCACATCTCTTCAGTCTCCAGACGCCACATCTAAATACAGTAGGAGGAGCTCTCAGTGGAATTGGAATGAGAAGCCACTTTAGTCAAGGGGATCAGAGGAGAATGTAGAAAGGAAGTTACATTTGGAATGAGCCTAGAAAGCTGCTACATATTTTAATGAGGAATAATGGTGGGAAGGGAAGAGGATGCACAGAGCAGAATATGTGGAGGAAATTGTAGGAGTGGAGTAGGATATAAACCAGAAAAATAAGTTAGGCCTTGTATGACAGGCAAGGGCATTTTAACCTGTAATTCAGTGGAAAGGATGAGTCATCAGAAGCTTTTGAGCTGCAGAGTGATGTGATCAGAGCTGGAAGCAATAAAGAGAATAGAATTATGGGGAATGGCAGGAAAGCTGGGAGACTAGCTAGGTGAGGAAGACATTGGGACTGGCAGGCTCAACATCCATTTTAAGCACTAAGGTTGGGAAGCTGGAAACTACAACTCACACTTCTTTGTAGCTAGACTTCTGGACAAGAATCCATTTTGCTGATATGGATGACACAAAAGCAACATGGTGCCAGGGTCACTTGCTTCCTGATTCAAGGACTTTTGTAGTGACAGGAGTTGCTTTCTAATTTTTGACAGAGGTAGCAGGATTCTAAGAGTTGGGTGTTGTTCCTGGAAGCTCTGTTTTCAATGTCTTTTCCAGATTTTTCAACAATTTGTCAGCTATCTAAACCTGCGTTCTGCTCAAACTAGCTTGTGTGGCTTCTATTCCTGCAAATAAACCCTAAATGAGAAGTAAAGACTTCAACTTGGAATGGAAGCAATGGAAGCTGAAAGAAGGAGGGGTGGGAGCACATTTCAGAGGTAGAAATGGGCAGGATAGGGAGATCAGGGGCTGTGAGATGGAGGCACTTGTTGAAGCTGATGCTGTGGTCTTACACAGCAACAAGGTAGACAGTGGCGGGATTATTAATGGGCACAGATAGTGAGTTTTGAGAAGCTGACTTTAACCTAGAACTTTGAGAAAGACCTGAATTTGGGAGGTGGAAAGATGAGTCAGTTGTGATGTCATTACCTATTTAGAAGCCTCATTCCACTGGAAGCTAGAGCTCCCTGAGGTCAAGGTCCTCGTTAGCTTATTCACCATCATAAATTCTAGGCCTGGCTCAGTGCTTGGCATGTTGTGGACACTCAAAAAATATCTGTTGAGTAATGACTTTAGGGACCCAAGGTGCAAGAAGAATTATGAAAGGAAAACATTTTTAGAGAAAGAGGGTAGGAAACAATGTCAGAGGAATAAAAGAGGTTGAGAAGTGAGAGAAAGACTATCAGATAAGAGAATTGGTCATGGATAAAACAGGACATAAGTAAAACATACACATAGAAAGCACACCTCATACATGTATAGCTTAATGCATTATCACTGGTTGTAACAACCTTCCATTTCAAACACCAAAATATTCCCAGCATGTCCAAAGCCTCCCTCATAACTCCTCTTGGTCATGAACCCCTACTACGAAAAGGAAACCTCTATCCTGACTTCTAACATCATAGATTAGTTTTGCCCTTTTTGAGTCATACACTGTATATTCAGTTGTGTCTTCTCTTGCTCAAAATTATGTTTATGAAATTCATCCTTGTTGTTGCATGTAGCAGTCGTCTGTTCATTTTAATCGCTGCATAGTATTCTGTAGTGTGACTCTACCAGAATTTATTTATCTGCTCATCTGTTGATGGACATTTAGTTTGCTTCCTGGTTTTGACTATTAATGAAGCAGCTATAAATATTCTTATATAAATCTTTTGGTATACCTACATACACATTTATATTGGGTACATATCTAAAAGTGAAATTATTAGAATATAGGGTATGAATATATTCAACTTCAGTAAACACCATTGTGGGGAAGGAAAAAAATTTCTTCCTACTCTTCTAAGTTCTTCTTGCTAGTCTAATAATCAAATTAACATGAGACAGATTAACTGGAGAAAATGACCAAATTTATGTGCATATAGGGGTTCCATAAGACTCTGAGACACAAGGACAAATCAGGCAGTTGAGACTTATATGCCACCTTGAGTTAAGGAGAAAGTGGGGAGGGGGGTGTGGCTTGGAACTCCAGAGGGCAAGAAAGCAATTTACATGGAGATGGAAAAGCAAATGTTTGGTAAATAAATGTTTGCTGGGCCATCTTTAACAATGGGACACAGAGAGGACTTTGATCCAAAGGACCTTGCTAGGCTCCTCCCTGTCTATTACACACTGGTTCATATTAAACTATAGTTATCTGTGATGACAGCTCCCTGCCTGGAGCTGGTCCTTTATCTGACTCCTTTTAGGCAGCCAGGGGGAAGATAAGATTTTTCCTGAATCTTTTGTTTTTTAAAAAATAAGCAGCTTAAAATTATCACTATCCTAGAAGGCATATTTTGGGGTGGCAAACTCCGCTTCCCCTCAGCATCAAATAGATTCCCAAAGTGGTTGAATTAATTTATACTGCATCCAACAATTGTACAATTGTTCTGCATTTTCTCCAAAAAAGATTAGTGCTTTCTTTTGTTCCATTTAAAAAATCTTTCCCAACTTTAGAGTCATGGAGATAGTTTCCTTTTTTAGCTTTTACTAGATTTATTATTATTTTTCTTTCACATTTACATGTATAATGTGCTTGGAGTTGATGTTTATATATGTTGTGATGTAAGGGGTCAAGATTATTCTGTTTGGACATCCAGTTGGCCCAGCACCATTTATTTAAAAAGGTTGTCCTTTCCCCACTGTTCTGTACCACCATCTCTATCATATATATGTGGGAGTCTGATTATGGACTATCTGTTCTAAAATTTTAACCCTGTCATTTACCCAGATCCCATAGATTTTCTTTCTTAATATTGTGTATTCATGGTTCCAAGAAGTAGATATTAATGACCAGTCATTTATCCAATTTGCAGTGAATACCAAGATTCATAATGAATATGCTGGATGGTCCTACAGGGAACTCTGTTTCCTAGAATTCCTTTCTCTGTATAATTCTGGGTTGAGTTGGCCAAACACTAAGCTGTGTGAGATTTTAGGAAGCAGAAATGAAGCAGGCACCATTACTGTCAAAGGTCGTCATTGGTAGGAGATGGGGAGAGATACACACAGACATGCCAGCAGGTTCGGTACGCCCTCACTCTTCCCCACTGCATCCAGCTCTCCTTTCTGTCTGCCTGCTCTGCCAGCACCAGCAACCCCAGGGCTGCCAGCAGATGCTGTGCTGTGAGCGCACAGAGGTCTCGTCGGGAAGAGCCAACAATCCTCCCTAGATTTCTTCCCCAGCCGCCTCCTGGTCCTATTGCTGCAGCAGGGCATGCCTGGGTTCCAAATTTCCCCACAAGCCACGGCTGGTTAGTGACTTTTTTCTGATTCTTCAGCTCCCCTTTCCAGACTTTTACTTCCCCAGCTGTTCCCCAAATTATGTAAGGTCCATTTCCTATAATAAATGCCTTATCCCATAACTCATAGTGGTTCTGCTTCCCTGATGAAGCCTGACTGACACACACATGTTGAAATAATCGACACTAGTGTAACAGTGGCAAGCCCTAAAACTGCACATGGAAAAATTTGCAACAGATGAAAAACTAACTCAACAACTGCAGAATGGTATTCTGGGTTGACAACATTGTCAACATGACCACATTGCTGATTTTGAATTAAGACCTTGAAGCCAACTAATTTACTTCTTGGCTCTTCCTTCCCTAACCCTGTTCCTAGTTCCTAATTTCCTTGGCTCATTCCCTTTCTATCTGCCCATATCTATCTTTCCCTGCAGTTTGTAAACTCATTTTAGGGCTTGTCTTATGCATCTTTGCATTCCACTTTGCCTGAAGGGACGGGTAAACCCAGTGCCACCAGAATGCGAGCAGGGAGCGAGTGGAAGGAGTGATTAGCTCTGGCTGGGAGAGCTCCCGAGAGTGTCCATGGAGGAGCTGGCACTTGACTTAGGCCAAAATGTCTGAACAAGACCCCAGTGGACAGGAAGAGAGAGATCAAGCAAGAACAGGTAACACTTTTCTGTGGGTGTTTGGAATCATTACAGCTACTATGACAAATAGAGTATCATGCCTTCCAAACATTGTAATGATTATGTGCCTAGCACTGTGCTAAGGACTTTATGCATGAACTTACTCATTCTCACATCACTTCAATGAAGCAAGTGTTATCAAATCTGCGTTTTATAGATGGGGAAACTGGGAATCAAGAGTAACTAGAAAACTAAACCATCACCACATTCCTCTACTATTTAATACCCAGACAAAAACTAGGGAGGAAGGTTGATTTGTCATAGAATTTAAGAAAAGCCTTTCCTTAGGAGTGGTAATTTTAAAACTTTGGTGTTTTAAAATTAAACTTGAGTATTAAACAAGGGAGGACTGGAAAATGGGACTGATATGTGTATGTGGGTTGTGGGGGATGATTTTGTGTTGTTTTGTTTACTCCTGAGAGAAAGAAAAAGAAGCAAGAAGAGAGGAGAAAGAAGGTGGAGAAGAGGTTATGTTACCTGGCATAAGGCTGCAGAATAGCTGAGAGGTGTTTTTCAGAACATGACCAAGGAGGCTATAAAGGATGGCTAATGTGTACTTTTAACTTGTCTTATTTTCTGTGATACAAATCCCTACATCTTCCTGAATTTTTAATAAAGTCTGCCATACACACAAAGATGTGTCAGTGTGACTTTATAGAAAATAAGGAAATGGCTGAGTCAGGTCAGCCTGAAGCTGAACTAATTCACAGAAGCAGAAGGTCAGACAGGAAGTAACCTAGAATTTAGTTCCGCCTGGCAACTTGTAGACATAACTTACTGAAGGCACTGGGCTTTCCAAAGTCTGTGGAATGGGTATTTGAGACTTCTGCTCTGGCTCTTAAGGGACAAGTAGGCTCCAGCTGACACTTCCATTATTTAAGGAGCTGAGTAAGAGTACTGAGCCTGGAGGCAGGAGGTGTGAGCTGAACCTGGAGAAGGAATAGTAGTGAGGTGCGGCTGGAGAGTGGGGTCAGGGAGCTTGAGATGGGAAAGATACAGCCCTTATTCTCATGGAATTCAACATCTATTTGGGGACTCAGAATATATAGATACAGGTAAAAGGAGGGGAGAGTAACACAAGGCAGTGTCTAATTTAATGGGCGGTGAATCCCTTTCACCAAGACTCTAGTTGGCCAAGTCATTATATATTTCTAAGTCTTGTTAGTCACTGTGCCAGTCAAGGGTAGGTCTGGGTCTTGGCTCTCTCTGGAGCCCCGGTGCCTGACATGGTCTATGTGCTATAAATATTTGGGCATCCATAAGGTTCAGCTCATACTTAGAAATGGCCAACATTTGGACTTCATAATGTTTGGGCATCAAAGTCTACTCACCATTTTTGAATGACCTTAGGTAATGAAGATTTTGAAAATAGGCAGAAGGACGTTTAAAAACATGACCCTTAATGGACAAATGCACCGGCTACCTGCCACCGTCCCCCACATGGCCCCAAATCCCACCCTGGGAACTGCCACCTCTGTCTTCTTGACTCTTGATCAAAATTAGTAAGGAACAAGGAAATTCAGGATCTTTTGATAAGGGACTTCATTATCCAAAATATTTTTACCTTTGGGTATTTTCTAGAACTGGATCTTAACTAATGTCTCAGTGTTAATGGTCTCTTATGGCCATGAGAGGGACGGGGAGATGGCTTTTGAACAGGAGTCCACCGTCCTCCCAGAATGCCAGCATTTCGAATAAACTTGCTTTTCTTTCCACCAATTTTGTCTCTCAATTGTTGGTTTATGAGTGGCAGGCAGCCTGACCTTCACCTGGTAACTCTCACAATGAGGCAGAAAAAGAGTTAACCAAAAGTGAGCCTCAGAGGGATTAGCAGAAGGTGATTTGATCAGTACATTGCATCACCTGCACCCACTCCTGGGGAATGTCCAGACTCAGCCCTTATAGATAAATTTTTCTGGTAAAACACCCCTAGAAAAATGAGATAAGACCCCGACCAGAATTACCTGTTTTTTGGTGCCTGCGCAAACTGCTTAGCTTGAACTCTAGTCTCATTATAATACAATTAGAATAAAATGAACATATGGCTTGCCCCATGCCCCCCACCCCACCCCCCACAGTAGGTTTTTCCATATGCATTCTGGGTAAGAGCATGCGCAGAAAGAAACCAGTTATATAAACTGCGCATGTCAATCAAATGACTTCAGTCTAAAGGCCACATCCTCTGCTGTAAGAAAGTTACCTATACTTTCCTATATAAGAGAAGCTCACCTAAAGATTGGTACAGTTGTCTGTCTGCTCTGTCTAGACTCTGCCCTCAGCTGCTTCTCTGCCATTGCTTTTCCTCTTGAATAAACTTTCTAACTTCTAGCCTTTGTGCCTTGTGAATACTTTCACAGCCCGTGAGCGGCCACGACAACTAACAGCCTCTCTAAGCTTCTGAAGATTCAGTTTGCTCATCTGTAAACTGAATGTTTAAAATGTTTCCGGGGTGGGATTTGGGGCCATGTGGGGGACGGTGGCAGGTGGCCGGTGCATTTGTCCATTAAGGGTCGTGTTTTTAAACATTTCCTTAAGAGAGATTCTGTGAAGAGTAAGTGGGTTGAGGCACAGATAGGCTTGGTGTCAGGCCCGGCCTCACGCACTTGGTGTGGTGATAATAATTATTATGATGATTATTATAATATTAGTTGAGCACCTATTGTGTGTTAGGCTCTGTGGTAGCTATATTACATACATTATCATATCATTTCTAATACTCACAGAGCAACTCAACAAGGTTGATCAGAGTAGTGGTTGCATAGTGTCCCCCAAATAATATGTCCAAATCATAATCCCAGGTACCTGTGAAGTGACCTTATCTGAAAATAGGGTCTTGCAGATGTAATTAAATTAAAGATCTTGGGATAAGATCATCCTGGATTTAGAGTAGGTCCTAAATTCAATGGCTGGTGTCCATAGAAGAGAAGGGAGGAGATTTGAAACTCAGAGGAGAGACACAGGGAAGGCCATGTGAAGATGGAGGCAGAGAATGGAGTGATGTTACCATAAACCAAGGAAGACAAAAGCTGAAAGGGTTCTCCCCTAAAGCTTTTGGAGGAAGCATGGCCTTGCTGACACCTCATTTCTGTATTTCTGGCCTCTAGAAGTATGAAGAAAATTAATTTCTATTGTTTTAAGCCAAGTGTGATGCTCATTTGTTACAGCAGCCCTAGGAAGCTAATACATATATTTTTATCCCCACTTTACAGATAAGGAAACAAAAGTGAACTAACTTGCTTGCTGTCTGTTTTTATGCAAATAACCAATTTATGCTTGATACACATAAAGCTACTGGTGCCCGTAAGAGAAGTGATCAGGAACCAAAACAGGAAAAGTAGGACAAATGGGTGGCTCCAGGCCTCACTTGAGAAAAGGAAAACAAGTCCACATCTTTTCACTTAACGTGCAACTTTGTGCAAATACCAGAGCTTTTTAAATTAGGTCAAGAGAAACACTCTTGGAAGGAAAAAGCTAGCAAAATAGCATTCAGGGTAACACGCAAAACATCTCAGCACAACTCTATGGAAGAGACCAGACCAGCCAGAACCAGCCACGAAGATCCACGATTTAGACTCTTAGGAGACTTTGAGCAGATTAAATTAATAGAGCAATTAGGGGCAGGAAACAGGCTAAGCTTCTTAAAATCTAGGAATCAAAGGGGAAATTATCAGAACAATTTGATTTGTAGGAACAAATTGAGTTGTACACTTTAATTTCTCTTTGTTTGGTTTCTTTTTAAGATGCTGAAATGGAAAGTTTGAAGAGCAACAAATAATCACAGATTTCTTCTAAGATGCAAACAGAGGGGAATCATTAATTTTTAAGGTCCACCCAGTTCCCAAGGAGCCAAGAAGCCGTGCCTGGACTTGAGGGTTTAATCCACTTACACAAAGGAGAAAGGTTCCGCCTAACTTACCCCACTATCACCACCCTGGGAGGCTACTCTTGCCTTTCTTTTGAAAAAAAAGATAGCATTTTCCATTAGTTGCAAAAATAACATATGCTCAATGTACAAAACTTGGAAAAGTTGAAAAAGCACAAAGAAAATAAAAGGAAAAAATAAACACCATAATCCTACCTCCAACATATTGAAATATTTTCTTCTGGTATTTTAGATATAGCTATCAATATATGTAATTCAATATATATTCTATAATGCTATGAATACGTAATTCAAAGCCAAACTGACTGTAGTTGCTCCTGTGTTCACGGGAGGGGTGGGGTGAATCATAATTCATATTCGTGGGGAAAAAAAACAAAATGCTAACAATTTAATAGTATTTACTTTGTGCCAAACATTATTCCAAACACTTTATACATATTAACTCTAAGAACCTTTACCTATCACCAAGTCCAAAGATACTCTTTTGTCTATAACTCAACTTTTTTTCTCAGCAACCCTATTAAATGTTAGTGCCGTTCCCATTTTGTAGACAAGGAAACTGAAGCAAGTGAAAAACTGTGCCCTAGACCACCCAGCTGAGATTTGCTAGTTTACTTGTGAAGCAAGTGTTGGGCGGTGACTGTTTTCCTTAGAAACTGGCGGAGGTGGGAAGGAGCCATGGTTCAGAGTTTCCCCTTGTTGGTCTCTTCTGTCCCAGGCTGACATCTGTCAGAATCATCAGGAAGTCTTGGTTTGTAATTTTGGGATGGAGAGCATGAGATAAAGAGGGGGTGGGGGAACTAAAGCGAGGAGAACCTAGAAAGTGGCCTGCCCTGCCCTGGCACTGGACCTACTGCCTGGTCCTTGGTCAAGGCCATGGCCATGCCCACGCCCACTGTGGTCAGAGCTTAGGGCCACTGAGATGGTTGCTGCAGGAAAGATAGCTACGCAGTACTCTGAACACTAAGAAAAAGCCTGCCACACACACACGGGCCTTGTGCAGGCGGTTTTGGACAAATTCAGGATGTGGGTGAATCCTACATCTGAGTTGGGGCAATGAAGGGGAAAAAGAAGCCTGGGTGGGCTGAGAGTAGGAATCCCAACGAATGCAGCAGTGAGCCCTTGGGAATCTGCATAAATCTTGAGCAGGACATTGTACATTGTACCTTCTACAAATATGGAATAGAGGATACAATAAATTTTACTTCAAGCCCAAAGGACTAAAAAAGAGATATACTTGCATACATGCATATACAGACGGTGCCAAAAAAAATGTATACACATTTTAAGAAAGGAAAACTGTATTAAAGTTGTAATACTTAATATATGCTGATAATAAAAGATAAATAGAAGTCACATTTGACTTCTGCAATTACAAGAGGTGCTCAAAGTGGTTACCATCAGCGTCCAGATACTTCTGATTATGGCGAACTGCTGCTTGAGTAACGTTGACCAAAGTGTCCACTTGTATAGTTTTTTGGCACCTCCAGTATATACATGTTCTTTATTATATATAACATGTATGATATAAACATGTACAGGTAGAGGGGTGGCCAGTTAGCCTAGTTGGTTAGAGCACAATGCTCGTAACACCAGGGTTGCTGATTCGATCCCTGCATCGGCCAGTGTGAGCTGCGCTCTCCACAACTACATTGAAACAACTACTTGACTTGGAGCTGATGGGTCTTGGAAAAACACACTTAAAATAATAAAAGTTAAAAAAAACAACAACAGAAAAACCCAAAACATGTATAAGTAGATATGTAAATAATTTTTTAGAAAAAGTGGCATTATCATATATAATGTAATAAATCTACATACTACGAGTATACAGTATATATGATATAAATGTGTCATGTGATATGATTATATTATGTCATATATATAATATATATTATATATCATACAACAAAATACACATGGTTGATATATAAGATATATAAGTACATATTGATACAATTTTATTAAAATGTAATATTACATATGGTTTTAATCTTCTTTCTCCTTAAATTTTTTTTTTTGCAAAAATGGAACATTACTATGTATATACATACAATTTTGTGGGGGTTTTTACTTGGGAATATACGGTATTTTATCATTTCAGTAATATTCTTTTACAATATTATTGTTAATATCATTTTATATTCTATATGAAGACTTTATAATTTGCTTAACCAGTCTCTTATTTTGGCTCTTTGGGCTGTTTTCAGTTTTTGTTATTATAAATAATGCTGCTAATGAACTTTCTTAAATAGATCTCTGATTTGACACATAAGGCCTGACAGGAAACAGACAGTACACTAAACCTGGGTAATTGAGGGGCATCTAATAAAAGATCAATGTACAACTGTGTGAAACCAGCCAGGGACGGTGCAGTGCTGGGGATACTATCACCTCTAGACTGGAAGGGACAGGGAGGGAGCAGTTACCAGAACCTGAGAGAGTGGTGTATGGGGAGGGTCACATGACAGGAGCTGTGGCCTTTGGAGACGCAGCAACACAGCAGCAGAGGAAGCAGGGAGACAGCATCTTCTGCCCTCTTCCCACTTCCCAGCTCTTCCCATGACTCATTAGCAGGGCCCAGCTGGAAGCCAGAGATCAGTCCACACGGGTCAGCCCCCCAGGGGCACAGAAGGATGGAGAACAATAGACAATGGATCTGGAGAGGCAAACTGAAGTTACTGTGCCAATCAAGATATGTCAACATTTTCACACCCAATAGCAGTGTAAAGGGCACCTATTTCTCTATAATACCCACACAGATACTGGGCATTACCATATCACTTGTAGGACGCTGAATAATGGCTCTCAATAATACCAGGTCCAAATCCCTGGAACCTCTGTTAGTTATATTGTGGAAAGGTCTTTGCAGTTGTGATTAAGGATCTTGCCATGGGGAGATTATCCTGGATTATCTAAGTGGGCCCTATGAGCAATCACAAAGTGTCCTTATAGGAGAGAGGCAGAGGGAGATATTACCCAGGAGAAGAGAAAGCAATGTGATACAAAGCAGATTGGAGTCATATGGCTACAAGCCAAGGAATGCCAACAGTTTGCATGCAACTTCAACACTTGTAAGCTGTGTGACCTTGGACAAGTTTCTTCACCTCTCTAAACTCCAGGCACCCATTTGTAAAGTGATGATAATATCTCCTACCTAACTGTGTTCACAGGATTCGATGAAATAATAAAGCAATGTGCTAAACATGGTATCTGGACTCCCCTCCCCCCCTTCATTGATCTAGTAAATGTCAGCAAATTTTTCTATAAAGGGCCACATTGTTAATATTTTAGGCTTTGCAGGCCAATATAGTCTCTGTTGAACTATTCAGCTCTGTTGTTGCAGCCCCAAAGCGGCCATAGACAATACATAAATGAATGATATGGCTGTATCAATAAAACTTTATTTACAAAAATAGGCAGTGTGCAGGATTTGGCTCACAGGCTGTAGTTTGCCAATCTTTGATGTAGATGAGAAAGGAGTCAGCAAGTTATAGCCAATTGAAACAGGGCCCGGTTGGCACCCCCATAGTAGAGGCTTTGCAGTGTCCCCAGCTTCACCTTTCCTTGACCTACCTATAGCTTAACAATAGATCATCCCTCTGTGTCTTGAGCTCTGGAAGGTCACTTGTCCCACCCAGTAATTTTTAGAAAATTATCCTGAAGCTTATGATTAATACCCTTAGGCTTATTGATCATAATCTCCATGGTCTACCGTTCTTTCCAGGCTACTCCCATCATTGTTCTTGGGTTCCTGACTCCACCAGAGAATCATGTGGCCAGAGGGAAGGCTCCATGCAGACCCCCAGAACCAACACATAGCCTTTAGAGGAACGTCCAGATTTTCCCTTAAATACACCAAGATGGATGGAGAATGTTAAGGCAATTTTTGGAGGTGTTAACTTGCTGTCTTTTCAGACCACCAGTGCTCTGATAATAAACGCTTATTCTATGACCCATGTCCTGTGTTGGTCTATTAGTTGAGCAGTGCAGGCAGCACGAGCCCCAGACTCGGTTGGCCTCTAGTTTCACTATGAGCCAAATCTGGCCTGCTTCCTGTTTTTGTAGCTTGTGCACTAAGGATGATTTCTACATTTTAAAAAATGGTTGGAAAACAAAAAGAATATTTATGACACATGAAAATTATATGAAATTCAAATTTCAGTGTCCATAAATAAAGTTTTATTAGAACACACTCATTTGTTTATGTATGGGCTATGGCTGCTTTCATACTACAACAGCAGAGTTGAATAGTTGCAACAGAGACTGTATGTGGCACTCTCATTAATCTACACTACTGCCCAGTGGCTGTCGTATAAAAAGAATTTGGTTGGCCTTTATTCCTAGTTCCTGGGAGGTACCTTCTAAATTCTTGGACTTTCCCAAGTGATAGGATTGGATCCTGACGGTTATGCTAATGAGGTGATCCACGGAGGGTCCCTGGATTAGTTTATGTTGATGAGATGATTCAGAATGGGGACAGGCCACACAAGGAAGACCAACCATGTGATTAGAACCATTTGAGCCTTGTACTATCAGCCTGACCTCTGGGGAGGGGAGAGAGGCTGGAGGGGAGATTAACTTCATCGGTTTAGCCATTGATTCGATTCAATCATGTCTATATAATGAAACTCCAATAATAGCTCTAAACATGAACCTTGGGTAAACATTCCTGGTTGTTGAAACATCAATATGTCGGGAGAGTGACAGACATGTCCTGAGGACATGAAAGTCTTCACATTTGGGACCCTCCAATTTTTGCCCTATGCATCTCTTCATTTGGCTAATTCTGATTTGTAGCCTTTATAATAAAACTGTAATCATAAGTATAGCACTTTCCTAAGTTCTATGAGTTGTTCTATCAAATGATTAAACCTGAGGTGGTAGTGGGAACCCCTAAATTTGTAGCCAGTTGGTCAAAAGTGTGGATGGCTTGGAAACCCTGGAGCTTGATACTGGTGTCTGAAGTGAGAGAAGCCTTATGTAGAATTGTGCCTTTACCCTGTGAAATTTGACCGAACTCCAGGTAGTTAGCATTAGAATTGCATTGCAATGTGCACTATAAATTACAGTGGCATTTATAACTCAACAGTATTTTCAGAGTCAACCATATTACTATGTGGTGGCATTATATGCATTTTATTATTTTATATGTATATAATATGTGTATGCCTGTCATGTCAAAACAAAAAAAGAAGAGAAACATGAACTTTTGAGTGTCATATTTTTTTAGCACAATGGAGCATGGATTATTTTGTTATTGAATCCAATGACAAAACAATAGTGACACTATAGTGATGCTAAAAATAAGACAGTATACTCATACATTGACATCACTAAATTAAGTACTCATCAGAATATTCTCAATTCATTGGAAAGCAATAATCAGAAAAATTAGAAAATTAGAAATGGCATATCTCATGACAGCACAATTTCTTCACAAAAATAAAAAATGAAAATGAGGCTACACAGTGGTTCATTTTTGAGTGGCCCATATTGTCTAAGCAAGGAATGCCATTTATCGATAATGAGTTAATTAAATCGTATTTGATTGAAACAGCCAAGGAACTATGTCCAGAGACAATAAACATGTTTAAGACTATTAGCATTTCTTCAATTACTTGAAGAACTGAGGACTTTGGGAGGAACATTAGTAGTCAATTGAAAAACAAAGCACATGATATTGAGTGGTTTACTTTATCCCTTGATGAGTTGATAGCTGTTACTAACAGTGCTCAATCGTTGTTTATTTGAGAACTCAACACCAAGTTTGAAGTGGCGGAAGAATCAGCCTCTATGAATAGTCCACATGGAACAACTAGAGGTGAGAGTATTGTCAAAGAAGTTGAGAAAACTAATCAGTACAACATGAAGTGGAATCTGCTAGGATGTGTTATAACTGATGGTGGCAAAAAAATAGGTGTGGAGCAGAAAAAGAATTAGTTGGGAAAATTTACAGAGCTTGTGAAATTGTAGGGTATTAAAACCTATAGTTATCATTATATTGTTCATCAATAGGTATATGGAAGAAATACTTGACTCTATCATATGTTATTGAACCAATAGTGTCATTTGTTGTTGTGGAGTTAACCATTGTAAGTTGTAGATTTTTGTCACAAATAGAAGCTAAATATCCCAACTTTCACTACTATACTATAGTTCTGTGGTTTACTAATGGTAGTTTTATTGCAATTTTTGGACTTGGGCCTGAGATTGAAATTTTTCTGAATAAGAACTTCTCTTTATTGTTTTTATTTATTTGTCTATTTATTTATTAAGCAATATTTATTATTAAATACTAAATGGCTTTGAAAATTAACTTCTGCTGCAGACTTGCTAATGTTTCTCAATGGATTCAATCTAAAATTAAAAGACAAGCAGTGTTTATATGCAAACTTATATACTGAAATAAAGTCATTTTGGTAACTAATGTTGTTTGAATTACAAGTAATGTCAAGCTGCTTTTTATGCTTTCTATTCTTTCAAAAGTTAAAGTGAGAAATAAGATCTCCATTCCCACACAGATTTTCAGTGGACATATTTTCAGAGCTCAAACCATTTGAGCATTTCTTGAATCTCCATGCAAGTATAGGGAGCATTTCCATATTTCAAAGTCCGCCTAACTGTAATTGAGGAACTTCCACATAATCTTCAACTGGAAGCAATTAACCCATATTATAATGGCATGCTAAAAGGCAAATAAGAAGGGAATCTAGTAGCATTCAAAGAATGCCTTCCAAAAAATGAATATTAAAATTGTATGCTCAATTAAAATCGTGTGCTTGTAGATTGACATCAGTATTTGGTAGTACCTAGCTATGTGAAAAGACATTTTCAAAGATTAAATACATAAAATTTCATTACAGATCAGTGTTAACAGATGAACATTTACAACAGACTTTGGGGAAGACTAATGGGAACACTAAATTTCAACCGCAGTTAAGGAAAATGTTACCCTTTCCCAAAAAAGAATTCCATTCTTACCATTAGTAGAACTATTACAAAAAATTGTACTCAGTGATTATTATTTTTTCGTTGTTGCTATTTTTATATTTTGTCAGTATGAATTTTATAGCGATTCTCTTGTTGTATAAGTGCCTACGTAATATTCCCAATTCTACCTCTTGGCCTACATAGCCTACAATATTTACTATCTAGTCCTTAACAGAAAAAGTTTGCTGACCTTGGATCTAGAGGATGTACACCAAAATGTTAACAGTGTTTTCCCCCAAGTATTTAGATAACGAAGATTTTAATTTACTTTTTATTCTTGCTATTTGTACTTTCTTATTTATCAGGAATGAACATATATTAACCATGCAATAAAGAAAGTAATCTATTTATAAAATCAGTTCTATAAAGAGAAACTATTCCTCCAGTCAAGTTGATAAATGTGTCAATAGCAAAGATATTCTGTTCCGTTCTTGCCGACTGAGAAGGCTCACTTCTGTGGAATTCATTGTCTTTCTCATCAGGAGTGGAAAACTGCATTGAAACTGAGGCCCTCTTATGAAGAAAAGCCCTTGTGTTTTGCTCAGCACCTCATCCGAGCAGAGAATTTCCAGGAGGACATTTTCATCTGCCACAAGGTTGAATCAGACTTTTCAAAAGCCCAGCTTATGGAGAGTAGGCAGAATGGGTAGCCTATGGGGTGACCTCCAGTCACAGCATCTAACATCCTGCCACTTGGGAGTGCTCTATAGCAGACTGCACGTTTGATTGGAAGTAACTCTTTCATGACTAATCCACAATCACATGGCGGAGGAGATGGTCACAGGAGAGGGGCAGCTGAAAGGGAATAAAAAATAAATTCTGTCCATTTTGCCCAGTAACAGTCTGTGCCATGGTGGTCTGGTATGATAGTTTGCAAACTTTGTATCTGTTTTCAAAAGAAACTTTACACTGAATTCCAATATATAAAAATTCATTTTTGTCTATATAAATTTATTTTATAATTTCAAATGGCAATATTTTCTCCTTATAATAATCAAACAAATGAAAGCAGCCTGTTCAGATAAAAATTAAAATTTTTAATTAGATTAAGATTGGCCTCAGTATCAAGTTTATCCTCCTGCATTATGTTACATGAAATCAATAAAATCCTGATTCCCACATGTGTGTGATTGTAAAAAATAACAGCTTTTAACTGCTTGCTTTGCAACCTTGGAATACCTTTCAATTCAACTGATCTAAAAGTTTGGAAGAAGAATAACAGAAAATTTTTGCTTCAAATACTAATCCTCGCGTTCTCTTCCAACTGCCAATATTTATCATGAATATAAAAGTCAATCAAATAGTATCCAAAACTATAATAAATGTTAAAATGGTTAATATGTTTATCACCTGAACTGCCAATTATTGCACAATTCATTATTCTGTTGGGCTTGGTTTTAAGTG
Organism: Rhinolophus sinicus; assembly: GCF_036562045.2. Lineage (NCBI taxonomy): Eukaryota > Metazoa > Chordata > Mammalia > Chiroptera > Rhinolophidae > Rhinolophus > Rhinolophus sinicus. Next base: position 28,805,478 of record NC_133761.1, on the reverse strand, counting down.
AATGAATATGCACAAATCTGAATATTTTTAAGAGATGAGGGTAAAGCTTTGATCTTCCTAATCAATATAATTACAGGAAGATCACAGATGCAACAGTACATACTCAGTATACATTTGTTAACTGAATGTACAAATAAATGAATGAATGAGGTTTTCTCTACAAAAGGGTTAGTTTGGCAGCACAAGTTTGTGCTGTGGTGGTCTCCACCATGTTGAAATATGTTACTGGACATCTGAGTGTATGTGTTTGTGTTTGTGTGTATTTATTATTGTTTTTAGAGAACTTAAAGTGATTCTAGGACATCCTGTGGATACCAAAATTTGAAGATGCTCAAGTCCCTTATACATAACGGTGTAGTATTTGCATATAAACTACGTACACCTTCCTGTGTACTTTAAATCATCTCTAGATTACTTATAATACCTAATATAATGTAAATACTATGTAAATAGTTGTTATGCTGTATTGTTTGGGGAATAATGAAAAGGAAAAAAGTCTGTATATGTTCAGTACAGACACAACCATCGTAAGCTTAACTACATATACACGTCAGCAACAATGTAACAATTTTTTCACATATTTTTGATCCCCTGTTCTCTGAACCGGTAGATACAGAGGGCCAGCTATACAGCTGACCCCTGAACAACTCAGGGGTTAGAGGCACCGATCTACCTTGAAGTCGAAAATCTGAGTGTAATTACTATTGGCCCTTCTCATATGCAATTCCCAACTCTGGAGTTGACCCTTGAACAATGAGGATTTGAACTTCAGAGGTCAACTGAATTTCAGTTAATTGGAAAAAAAATCTGCGTATAAATGGACTGTGTTGCTCAAGGATTAAATGTAGTCACAAATGAAGGTTCTGGCATCAGAGTCCCTCATTCGAATCCCAGCCCTACAATTTACTCGATACGTGGCCTTAGGAAACCTGCTTAACTTCTCTGTGCTTCAGTTTCTCATCTGTAAAATGAGGATAAAAATAGCACCCACTTCATAAGGTAGTTATGAGGATTAAAATCCTATAAAGATCTTGATAAAGCGTTATTATTTAAAGCCAGTAAAATTACTAAAATATACTAAAGAAATGTAAAGTAAAAGCAAATGCTTACAGAATTCTCTGAAGAAACCTAAGATTTCTGGGATCTACAGTGGACCCTTGACTAATGCCGGGGTTAGGGGTACCAATGCCTCTGCACGGTCAAAAATCAGGATATAACTTTTGACTCCCCCAAAACTTAACTACTAATAGCCTACTGTTGACCAGAAGCCATACTGATAACATAAACAGTCAATTAACACTACCTCATATTTTATATGTATTATAAACTGTATTCTTACAAAAAGTAAGCTAGAGAAAAGAAATTGTTATTAAGAAAACCATAAGGAAGAGAAAATATATTTATAGTATTTATTGAAAAAAATCTGCATATAAGTGGACCCAGGTGGTTCAAACATGTGTTGTTCAAAAGTCAACTGTTGTTTAAAAAACAGTGATTTGAGAGAAAATGAGTATGTGTTTGTGCATCTCAAAGCAAAATGACCTCCTCCTTTTAGTTTGGTTGCTCAGTTTATCCCAGAGGAACATCTAGTGGGTTTCCACACCCCTGCTTTGACCTAATTCCCAAATCTTTATTTTTATTCTATGCATAGCCAAGTTTCCTCTGTAAGGATGGTGTAATAGTTTCCTAGGGTTGTCCTAACAAATTAGGACAAACTGGATGGCTTATAACTGTAGAAATTTATTTTCTCACAGTTCTGGAAGCTAGAAGTCCAAAACCAAGCTTTCAGCAGGGCCATGCTCCTTCTGAAACCTGTTAAGGAATTAGTGCTTGCCTCTTCCTAGCTTCGGGTGGTTTGCCAGCAATCTCTGTTATTCGTTGGTTTGTAGATGCATCAGTCCAATCCTCCATCTTCACATGGCGATCCCCTATGTGTCTTTACATCATCTTGTGTGTCCAAATTTCCCCTTTTCATAAGGATACCAGTAAGATTGGATTAGAGCTAACCCTAATGATTTCATTTTAACTTATTTACCTCTGTAAAGACCCTAACTCCAAATAAGGTTACATTCTGAAGTACTGGGGGTGGGACTTCAGCCTATGTTGATGGGAGTCACAATTCAACCCATAACAGATGGCAAAGAAGAATATCCAAGCTTCCAGGGTTTGAATTATTGCTAAGCAACCTAGGTGGCCCCGAGGGACGGGACAGGCCTCAGGGCTGTGGAAGAGTTTGAGTCCCTGCACCTGACTGGAGAAGGGAACTAGCACGTGTTGATTGCGGTTATGTGCATGGTGTTGTATTAAGCATGTTGCAAATACCACCTGTTAAATCCACATTATCCCCTTGTGAGGCAGGTGTTATTGTAACCATTTTACAGAAGAGAAAACTGAGGCTGGGTGCAGTCAATAGACCAGGACTTGATCAATTTGAGATTCTAGCTGTGGTCTACTAGGGAAAGTGTGTTCATGCTGGTGAATATGTCACTTCTAATCTCACTTTATTCATGGAATGTTGGTGGGTTTAGAATCTAGTCAAGATGAGGGTAACAGTCAGTCCCCTCTCCTAGTTTTAGACATGACTCACTGCATTACATCCTTTATCTGGTTTTAACCATGAGCATCAACTGAAAGCAGAAGTGAAAGACTTTGTCCTTTTCCCCAAAGGTGTCACAACTGTCAGAGTTTCATATCTAGGCACTGAATTACAATGCTGATTTCTGAGTGCCCAACATGTGCTGAAAGATGTTTTTAACTAAAGAATAACCTGAGACTCCTTGCCACCGGGACATGTGTCGGAGATGGTATCAAGAATCACCACCCTGTGCCAGGCCTTGAGTCTAAGCATGCACATATATTTTCTCATTTAATTATCAGAAAATGCGCAATAAGATTGGTATTTTAGTCCCATTTCTAGATGAAAAAATGGAGGCCCACGGTCTAATTAAATCTCCTGTAAGAGGAAGAGGCAGGTTTTGTTTGATTTGAAAGCCCATGCTCTGAATCTTGTCTGTCTGCCAGTTACATGCGCATAAACACACACACACCACCACCACCACCACCACCAGTAACTACGATGACAAACACTCAGCAGAGTTCAAGTTTAGGGGGATGCAAAGACCTTCACCTTGAGAGTATTGACACCCAGACCTCCAGAACCAGGAAGGGCCTTATCTGCACCCACGAGGTACTACAAGAATGGCTCATCCGCCCAGGGGCCCTCTCCCTCTCTCGCCTGACCAGGTGGCTATTTCGAATTGAATGTCAAAATATTCAGACTGAGGTTTCCTTTCATGTTGCATTTCTTTTGCCTCTCCCACCCACACCCACCCTCTTGCCTTATACGTACTAACACTGCAGGGCTTACCCAGCACTTTTTATTTTTAGGATCTCAAAATGTTGGAAGAAGACATGTTTATTATTTTCATGTGCTCATGACTAGGAAAATCAAAGTCACAAAGACTCTTATGATCACGATGTTCGACGGTTATGCAACAAACAATTCAAAATAACAGCTTTGGGTTTGGGGGTGGAGGAGTACGTGGCGATTGGTTTCCGGGGATGGATCTGGCTCCGAATCAGCCACACCTCTGCTGCTAAATCTGCTGGGCTCAGGGCTTGCTGATCTGTGGGAAAACAATTTCTTCCTGGGCAGCCCATTCGCTCAGTGGTTGGAGCGCAGTGTTCATGACACCAAGATTGTCAGTTTGATTCCCACTTGGGAGAGTGCGAGACAAGGGCTTGAGCTTGGAGCTGAGCCACAGGTGAGTGGCCGGTTTGCTCAATGGTGAGAGCGCAGTGCTCATAACACTGAGATCGCCGGTTTGATTCTCACATGGGCCAGTGAGCTGCGCCCTCCACACCTAGATTGAAGACAACCACTTGAGTTGGAGCTGAACTGCGCCCCCTACAACTAGATTGAAAAACAACGACTTGACATGGAGCTGAGGGTCCTGGAAAAACACAGTTTCCCAATTAAAAAAAATAAAAAATAAAAATTTCTTCCTTCCAGGGCCCTTTCTGCCTCTGCTGCAAGGGGCACTCTTGACAGGCAGGGAGGCTGACAGCTGGGCTGCCTCACTGATGCTCATTTTAACAGTAATTTAAAATTCATTTCAAATACTAGGAATAGTGATTTGTCACTTTCTCTGTTGTTGTTGTTTTCCACCGATATATTAATATGGATGTGGCTAGCAGGTTCCAAGCTTTGAATTGTGCACATTAAGTCACAGCTGGCTGGGAATACGTGTCAATCTATACCTTTATTTCTCAAGCTGGTTTTATAATGAAATTAAAATGGACTCCCCCCAGACAACCCTTTTCCTGCAAGCAAAGCAGCTTTATCCTCTGGGGAGTGGATCCTGAGTTCCGATGATGTTCTTTTCTCAGAAGTAAGTGCATATATAATTTCGGTAATTAAAACATTTAATTTGGTGATTACCCTCACAAAAAGAAATCACTTGAATTAACACTGATAGGGGAACATTCCATCCAGCTGTTACACAGGGCTTTCTGCCCCCACCCTCACCCCCCTTTCCTTTGAGAGAACAACCCACCTGCTTGGAGATGTTCCCTTGTCACTCACCATACACCAGTTTCTGAGAGGAAGGGTGGCTGGTCTGATGCCTCCGGCATTACATACTTTCCTCTGCTGAAATGCATGGCTTGATTTCCAAAACTCAGTGCTGTATTTATTTTTACAAAGAACTAAGGAAAAAGCTGAATCACTGTTACTCCAGAGGAATTCCTTAAGGAAAGATAATACTCTTAAGACCAGACATTTCATGAAAACCCTTTAAGCTTCAGTACAACTAGTTATAGCAAATAAATCCACCTGGGGAGTTTGTTAACCAAGGGGATTCCCAGGCCCACCCTGGGACTACAGAAACAGAAACCTGGGCAGGGACAGGAAATCAAGCTTTTTCTGCGAGCTCCTCAGTGATTCATTTGCATCCTAAAGTTTAGGAGTCACTGAGAAAGGGGACGCCCACTCATCATCAGTGCTGGGTTGAGGTGTAACTGTGAGTCACCCAGTGAATGATGTGCCTCACCTTTGATTGGATGCCGCTGAGCTCACCTGGCAGCCCCTGTGTTTCATTTGGAAATGACAAATTACAAAATGATGTGCAATTAAGCTTTTCATAAGGCAGTTAATCAGTTCACGCCCTCTTGTACCTCAGAGCCAGTCTTTGTGTCCCTGGGTAATCAAGACGTCACCAAGACTCCCCATGTTGTGTGGGCTGAAGGATGACAGAGCAGAAGCCCTCAGAGACGTTGCCTGCCAACCTGGAAAACAGAACAGGCTGAGTGAGTCCTGCATCCTCACCCTGACTGGGTTCTAACTCTCAGAAGCTGCCAAAGAGAAGCCCAGCATATCCATGGATGTTTTTGTAGTGGTTTCCAAAAATCAGCCCAACCTAGAGTCTGCATCTGTACTCCCAGACCCACCTGGGAGCCTATTAAAAATACAAATTGCTGGGCCCCAGCCCAGAGTCACTGATAGAGTGTCTTGGAGGCTGGGTCCTAAAATCTGTATTCATAGCAGTCCTCTCCGGGGTTCAGAAACCACTGGGAACAGACAGCACTACTTGTTGGATCATGAGGTGATTAAAAATAAACTCATGGAGAAGTCAATGTAAAGAACAGAAAAAAGCCATCAGATGGCAGGGGAACTGAGTGAGCCTGCAGCCTTGGAATCTACCAGATGTCCTAATAAGAAGAAGCCAATCGATGAGATGGAAAAGAAAGACATCCCTGCAAAGGAGGTTGTGTGTTCACATTTTGCTCCCATTTAGCACCAGGAGCTTCTGGAATGATGGGGAGGGTGGGATGGAGAAGATTCTAATTGCACAGGCTGCTGGCTCCTGTGATGGGTTTTCTTTTCTTTCTTTCTTTGAAGGGATATTTCCAGTGGTGTGCTATAAACGGTGCTCAGGAAAGAAAGAAAGAAAAAGCCCTGATTTATACTGTTTGCTGATTTCCCTAGAATAAATACTCCCTCCATAGTCAATTTCAAGCAACCAACGTGATGTCACTGGGCATGTTGGGAAGAGAGGTGCATAATTGGCTCTTTCTGCTGGCATGAGCCTGCTTCAGCCCATCTCGGGATATTTCCTGAAAAAGGAGATCTTCCTGAAAAAAATCCAGCAGTATCTGCAGCCACATCGCCAAAATGTGGCCATGGAATCCCCATGGGACAGGGATAGACAGAGTAACTGGGCCAGAAAGGAGCACACTGACGGTCTAGAGATCAGCTGGTGCCATGCCAGGAGCCACTGCTCAATGCCCAAGCACACACTCCCTGAACTAAAAGCCAGCAGCGTGCCTAAGGCAGAACCCAGTTTCCTAAGGAAGTGGGGACATGCAGAGGAAATAGGAACTAAGAATTTCAGGTGAGAGGAGGGTTTTTTTTTTAAATTCTGCTAGTAATCACTCAATAAAGACCGAGAGTTCACAATAAAGGAAATGGAGATATGGCCTGCAGTCCTGGTACATGAACAAGCAGACTCTTCAACGTTAGCTGCAGCCAAAGGCAGAGGGGGGAGCTTAGTCTAACACGTTCTGCACAACCTGAATTGGAATGGAATGGAAACTATCCTGTTAATCATTCAAATTTGTATCTAAGGAAATATGATGCTCAGTTATGAATTTCAAATACTTTTAAAAACTGTTCTGGGGAGAGATGTGAAACCCATGATGGATGTAAAATTAGCACATATTTTCCCAAGTAGGTTAAAATGTGTTGGGTAAATAATGGGAAAGAAGTCCCAGAGGTTTCTGGGAATTACCTTATTTGCATGAATAAAGACACAATGAAGAAATGAAAATGCAGATCCCAGGTTGGACTGGAAATATCTTTCCCCCTCTTGGTCCCCGAGGAGAGCTGGTTGGCTCTGAAACAAAAGCCAGCCAACCACGTGTAACTCTGCTCTGTTCCTATCTTCCATTAATATGTAGAACACATTTGGAATGAAATGTAAGGGGTAGAGGGACAGTAGAAAACATGGACCACTTTATTTTCAAGTCATTTCCTGTTCTGAGAGCCCCGGCACCAGTGTGTGGGGGTGCCCTTGTGTGTGTGTGTGTGTGTGTGTGTGTGTGTGTGTGTGCGCGTGTGTGTTTGGGGTAGGAGTAAGGGAATAAGGAGACTTTCCTCCCTGAGAGAAATCCTTGTGCCAGCTTCTAAGAATACAGTTTTCCTCCCACTGAACGTGATGGGAGGGCATCCAGAGGCACAGGCAACCCCGCAGTGCCATGTGGTGGCTGTGCCTGGAGCTGCAGGAACATTGCCAGTGCACATTTTGTGTCTGGGACTTGACAGCTGGGTAGCCGTGGAAAAGTGACCTCGCTGCTCTGTGCTGCAGATTCCTCACCTGTGAAAAAGCAACAACGTTAGCATCTGCCTCAAAGGGTTGGCGGTGAGGATCAAATGTACAAACATGTGACCAGCACCTAGAATGCTGTCTGGGATATGTAGCTATCAGTGCTGCTGTAGGGGAGAAAAACATGTTCCTTCTCCCCTTCTAGGTTCTTTGAAACTCACATAAGACAGATTAACAGGAGAAAAACAAATTTAATTACATATGTGTGGGGGTCGTATAAACATGGGACTCAAGAACAAACTGGGCAGTGGAGACTTTTGTGTCATCTGAGTAAGAAGCGGAGTAGGGCCTGGGGCTTCAAAGAGGAGAAGGGTACTTACTTCAAAGGACGATAAGAAGAACAGACTTTCGGTAACTAGATACTGGTCCTGCCGCACAGATAGGTCATTCAGATAAAAGTTGTCTCTGGTAATAGCTCTCTTTCTGGGCCAGGCCCCCTATCTAAATTCTTTCAGGTAGTTAAGGGAGAGGTAAAAGTTTCTCTTGAATCTGCTGGGTCTTGATTGCCTTCAGCTCATAATGATCCACAGGCCAAAGTAGCACATTTTGAAGTCGTGTGTTCTACTCGCCCTCGCTGCTTTGAACTCCTCGTCATACAGAACATCTAATGACACGAGCTGCAGTTCTGTTGTGTGCTCTGCTGCCACACACCCTGGCCATGTTTCTGTACTTAAGAGCAACATGAGTGAATATAGGCAGGGGAGGAGCGCGTGTAGCAGAGGGCTGAGAATAGAGTCAGGCACGGATGCCACGTTGCACTGAGTCCAGGCTTCCCTCCAGTGGGAGCTTATGCTCCCTGCTCCTTTTGGTGAGTCCTTTCTCAATATGCAAATGGATCCTAGCTGAACCTACTACTCTGGTCCACAAGATGGGCCAGACCCAGCTATGTCCCTGGAGGGCTCACAATGTGGCCAAAGTCAAATCCTGCTATGGAGGTTTTTCAAATTTCACTTGTAAGTACCAAACTTCTCTCCTACTTCTTTCTTTTACACACCCATATGTGAGCACACACACATAATTCACACCAAGATTTGAACTTTTAACTCTTCCTACTCTTTGGAGATCCACAGTTGTTATTGACCTTTGGAGGTTTGCTAGTAGAACAAATGAATGAGATAATCCACGAGCAACACGTTAAAACAGAAGCCTCCTCATTTGAGGGAGTCGAAGCAGGACCCAGAAGCCTTGACGAATCAAGGGCTTCACAGCTCAGGAGGTTGCTCCACAATGGCAATCTCTATTTCTGAATTCAAACTCCCTTTGTCCACGAGTCCCTGTGCCAAAGTCCCAGAAGAGAGAAGCTGGCTGACCGGCTGTTGTTAGGATCCTCTCTTGGTGCAGAAACTTACGACCAGAGTGGGAGGCAGGTCTTGTCTTGGCGGATTCCCGCCAGAGTCCCCCCAACCTTTTCCTTAATTGGTCAGGGTGGGGTTCAGTTCTTACAGAAGGGGATCAGTGGGTAGGCAGACTCCCAAAAGCTCTATAACAGAATTCTACAGTGTGAGGCAGAATTAAATGTTCTAGGAAAAACTTAGTTTTTGAGGTGCCATGGTACTGTGTAACTTCCAGAATATGAACTAAAGCAGCAATTCTCAATGCATGATCCTTACAACCCTTTCAGGGGTCTGAGAGATCCTTCCTCTTCCAACTACAGATCTGTGTAAGGCTGGATTCTCTTTTATACTTAAAGCAAACATATAACAACAGAAGATATATCACAACAGATTGAAGGCAGAAGGAGATATTTCAGCTGTCCTCAACAAAGCTGGATATCAGAAAGATTTGTAAAAATGTAAAACAATGCCACTGCTCTCAATTAAAAAACAAAACAAAGCACACAGTTTCCATTAAAAATGTTACATGTATTTATTATTGTTATTTTTAAATGATTACATATTCTGTAAATTTCTCAGTTTAATTTCTAATATGTTAAGTACTGATAGATAAAATCCACATAACCAAAAGCCCTTTTAAGAGAGGAGAGCAGTCTTGAGACCAAGAAGTTTGAGAACCGACCGCTGAATGAGAGCGAGACCAGTACCACACTCCTTCTCCCTCCTCTCTGTTCCCTTTCTCCTCCTTGGGCCTCCTGTCCCTCAGTTCAAAGGGACCCTGGGGCTTGGCCTCTGTCCAGCTTCTGGCACTGGGAGTCTTACCTTGTTTTCTCTCAGCTGGGCTTCTCAGGGAGATGAGAAAGTCAGGTATGGGAATGTACCTCAGCTCCTGGAGCTTTCCCTGAAAAGCTGAGTCACACAGAACATTGGGTGTAAAGGGGGCTGCGTATTTGACTTTCTCTGGAGCAACCCCAGCTGGAGGTAGAAAATCCACTTCCTGGGCAGAAAGACTTGGGTCTCCGTTGTGGGAACGTTTTTTTGTTCTGACTGCATCTTTCTTGATATGAACTGACAAAGAAAATTCTTGCTTCTCTACAAAATAAGTGCTCCATGCTATGTGAGGGAAAGAATTCTTGGTAAGAAATGTTCCTTTGGGAGAGAGGAAAACTTCCGGTATGGAAGGCAGAAAGAGGGTTTCAATCACTGAAGAGGCTCTTAGGAAGCAGCCCCACCTATCACAACCTGACTGCAGGGTGTGTGTGTGTGTGTGTGTGTGTGTGTGTGTGTGTGTGTGTAACACGGGGGCGTCACATAGCAGAAAAGCACATTACTCCATTTGAACAACAAAATGCCAAATAAATCAAGCTCTAGGTGTGTGGATAATGACAGAAGTGAGAAATCTGGAAGACCTACTGTTCAAATATAATTTTCCTTTCTTCTTCAAGGTGAGAATAAAGAAAAATTTTCTCCTCAAAGGTCACTGGTCTTCAAAGACAAAGAGGCTGGAGGATGACTGCCTGGTGGAATCCTAGCTCTGTGACTTGTGTGAATTCTCTGGGCTTCAGTCTCCTTATCTGTAAATGGGGATAAAGAATTTCTACTGCAAAGGGTCATTGTGAGGATTAGCCTGGCACAGACGCGGATACTCATTAAATGTGAGCTATCATGGGGAAGGTAGTCAATAATATTGTAATAACTATGAATGTATGGTGTCAGGTGGGTACCAGACTTATCAAGGAGATGACTTCATGAGTTATATAAACGTCTAACCACTATGCTGTACACCTGAAACTAATATAATGTTGAATGTCGGCTGTAATAGATAGATAGATAGATAGATAGATAGATAGATAGATAGATAGATAGATAGATAAGTGAAATACTATTATTATTCAAATAAGCATCTACTAAGAGTTAGGCAGTTATGATGATGGCAGGAGTATAAAATTTCTCAACTCCCTCGCACTAACCAGGCCACTGTCTATGGCAAAAGTAAGCCCTTGGGTTTCTAGGACGGCATGGAATTGTGTCCTTATGTTTGAAGGATTCCAGTGTGAAGTCCAAGGAAGTTAAGAAAGTTTTTTTGTCTCTGTCCACATCAAGAATATTCCAGATTGCAGCTAACAATTTTTCTTGAAGAATTCATGAGGCTGAAAGGGAGGCGAGGGAGATGGGGCAAGTGGAGAAATGAGAGAGTTAGTGGGAGAGCAAGTGGGAGAAAGAGGAGTTAGAGACTATAGTTGTCACGAAGGATCCAGAGATAGCAATAAAACTCCTTCCTACCTTTAAAGCCAGAGGGTGAAATGCAGGTTTGCACCCCACTGAGACCAGCTCCATCTTTTAAACTGGGCACACTGTGGGTGGACCACACAGACACTTTGTACTCCTACCTTCATTTCCAGGCTGTGTCTCCTGCCCCGGTTTTGGCACCAAAGTCCTACATCCCAGGAAAGTATTTAGTCTCAGACAAACCAGGATGGTGATCTTAACACCTCTGTCTACTCCTCAAATCTTAACGAGGAAAAATACTCACGCATTTACTCGGTCTATAAAATTCCCATGACTCCTCCCCAATAATACCTGAATTATGATATTTGCTGAAAGAAAACCTCCTGAGGTACTTCTTTAGACCCTACCAGCTAAGAGCAACCTCCCGTTGCGGCACTTTGGACCCCGAGTTCACTCCCATAGGGTGCAGAGGTAGAGTAATGTACCAACATCCTCCTCCTCCTTCTCCGTCCCCTTATTTAGCAGGAAGATATTTGTTAAAGACCTAGGGGGTGGGAGGGTGAGGGGGTGAAGAGAGAGATAACAATATGAACCAGTATGGTTGGTCATAGGAGTACTGGTCTCCTAAACCAATAAGCAGGCACCCTCTCCCATATATGAGCCCCCAACTCTTCCATGCTTATCTGCCCAGGATACTAGAAAAGAGAATCCCTGCTGAGTAGGACACTGGCCTGGATGGCTTGGGTTTTCCAAAGCTAAAATTCTGAGATTCTGAACCCAGTGAAGCCTCTCTTGCCCCAGGAACAGTGTCCACAGACAGACCTTTATGGGTGTTTCCAGACATTTTCCCAAGTTTGAGTCCCCACCATTGTCCTACACCCACAGGGCCTTCAGGAATGGTGGCCTTGAGGCAGTTAGGTCTGCGTTCAGAGGGAGGAGCTGGACTAGCTTGGGACAATGACTACTGGCACAACAGCTGACCTACAAGTTCAGCCGGGCGTGGTTGTCCTTAGACAGGTCTTGGGGGATAGGCTGTCATATTAATTGTGTTCTCTAGTTATAAGTAACTGAAGCTGACAGGGTAACTTAAGAGGAGGGATATATTGGAAGAATAGGGAGAGCTCACAGACTCAAAGAAAAGCTGAAGAACCAATTTGAGAATGACAGAATAGGGCAGAAACTAAGGTATATATAGTCTCTTCAAGGTTCACTGTCCTCATGAATCAGCTCCAACCATCTTCAGGCTCTCAATAAAAGATCAAATTCCCAGAAAAGAGTTAGATTGGCCAGCTTTGGTTAGTATCCTCCCCTTGACTGGGCAACTTTATTGGTACTACCGAATAGCAGAGGGCAGCGTAAGAGAGGAGATAGTTATTTTGCCCAAAAAAGGTGCCGTGGATAATGGGCAGGACAAATGTTAGATGTCCATTATAGGCAGACTCCCCCAATAGAAAACCTGCTCAGACGGATGGCCCTGAAGCCCACAAGGATTTTAGAGACAGAAGCCAGAGGTGGACTTGGCAATTTAGTACAAAGCTGAGAGTGTGACAGACAGCACAATACCAAAAAGTGTTTCACTATAAAATTGGTGATAGCTTCATTGAAGAAACTTAGAAATCACAGAAAAATCTAGAAAAGAGAATTTTAAAAGTCATCTATAATCCCACGGCTCAGAAATAGCCACAATTTTTCAGTGTGTTTCTCTCTTTCTATGAATTCTTGTTAACGGAGTTGAGGACACCTTATGTGTATGATTTTGTATTTGATGTTTAAGTACCACGTACTGATCCAACAACTTCAGAGGAGTATATTTGTAACATTGGCCCAGCAAATGGATGTGACCTGTGACTGTCTTACTTGGTGGAAGAGGCAGAGGAGATCCTCTTTGGCCCATAGTTCCACCGACACTGGAGACCAAGTATCCACTTTTCCCAGCCTGGGAAGTTGCTAAGGCCTGCCCTCCACCCCAGAGGAGGTTCGTTCTGGACATCAGCAAGGTGGATATGAGCTTCCATAGACACGGTTCTGTGGAAGACAGGGCCCCCACCTCCGTGGTAGAGCCATGGAAGCTCCTTGTGTTTATGCTTCAGGGGACTGTGACTCTACATTATTCCTGTGGGTTTCTGATGAATTTCAACATTGCCTTTCTGACATGAATAGATCACATATTCATCTGATCTTTCTTAAGTCAAAACCTTTGTTAAGTCACTGAAATGACATCAAGAACATGCATTGTGATGAAGAGTGAAATCACCAGGAGAAGGGGATTGTGGGAGAACCCTAGTTAAAATGTAGGCATCTTCATAACATGCCATGTATATACAGATGTGTGTACTTAAATTCCTGACCCTGTGTATTTAAGAATCTAAAACTGAGAGCTTGCTTATTTTAACCTTTGCTGACATTTGCCCAGGGATGGAATTCATGGTGATATTAGAGTTCAGAAGTCTATCACTTAGAGCTAGAGAAATATGTACAACTCCTGCAATGAACTCTCAGGAAAGAGTAGGCCATATTCCTATTAACAGAGTCCACTCTCAGAATTGGGTGGGATCATTCTTGAAAGACTTCAACATTTGTCCATAGAGAAGTGTTATTCACCTGTGGTTTAACTCATCATCCCATGTGACTCCGGGGCCAGCATCCCATTCTAATAAGTCCAGGGAAATTTGTTTTCTTTACTAAGACAGAAAGGGGCCCCTTCTTCATCTGTACAGAAAGGGGCCCCGAGAGCAAGGCTGGGGACACTGGGAGATGCTGGGCTTGGTCTAGTGATACACGATGGACTTCTGCACAGGGGCGCTTACCTCTGGTTACTCCTTCTATGAGCTTTTCATGAGCTCCTTTCCTTCCTGCATTTCTTATTGTTCCTCAGGAGTCTGCCTCAGCTCTCTTCTTTTTTCAATCTTCTCCTTCTCCTGAAAGATTTTGCCCACTTCAGGGTTCCGACTATCTATGGAATTGTAGCTGCTAAATTTATATCTCTATCCCAAATTTCTCTCAAGTTCCAGACCCATTTATCCACAGGCTACTCCACATTTCTACCTTAAAGTTGTCACTAGCACCTCAAGTTCAGCACGTCCCCCCAAGTTACTCTTCTTCCTGAGTTTCTTACCTCATTCTGTGGCACCACGATTCTGCCAAGCTAGAAACCTAGGAATTATTACTGAGACCTCCCTCACTCCATCTTCATTCTGTTCACTAAATTCTGTTTAACTCACTCATGTGGTCATTCCCCAAATAAATTTGAAGCTCCTACCACGTACCTGGCATTGTGTTAGGTAGCTAATGGTGACCAAATAAGACATTCCAGTTGGGGCAACAGACAAATGATGGTATGAAAGAAATAGCAGAGTTATGAGTGTTTAGTCTGGGGTAGAGGGAAGTCGTTCTTGAGGAAGAGACATTTAAGACGAGATCTAAAGAACACCTTAGGTGTTAACTAGATCAAGGGTATGGGGTGGGGAGTTCAATTTCTAAGCAGACAGATCAGGGTGCCCGTAAGTCCTGAATGAGGTGGTCTGACTGAGACTCCAAGAAAGGGCTTTGTAGCTAAAACATAATGAATTATGTTGGGAGTAATAATGGTGGGAATAATGGTGGGAATAAGGAATAATGGTGGGAATAAGGAATAATGGTGGGAATAAGGAATAATGGTGGGAATAAGGAATAATGGTGGGAATAAGGAATAATGGTGGGAGAGGAGACAGGGGAGGTAGGCAGAGGCCCTATCATTGAGCACCTTGTAAGGATTTGGGCCCTTCTCCTAAGAAGACATTGAAGACTTTTGGGGTGAGGTTGAAGAATGACAGATTTATATATGAATATCACTCTGGCTGCAATGTGGAGAATGGATTGGATGGGGCCTGAGTACCTGTGGAGGAAGGTGACCCCATTGCTTTTCTTCTTGCCATCCCTACAGCCAGGATCCCCAGTCTAGACTTTGGCTGTCTCTTGCCTTCCAGCAGAAGACACCTCGACTGTTGTCCCCTCACAATGCACCTTCAGTATGGCTGCTAGACTTACCTTTCCATTTCTCTCAACAAAAAAGAAGTCAGTGATTCTTCATTGTGCTCAAAATAAAGTTCAAATTCCTTAGCTGGTCCATAAATCCTTTTAATTCTGGCCACGTTTCCCTCTCCAGTGTCATATCCAATCACTTGTCCTTAAGTACACTATGTCTTAGTCCATAAAGGGAAGATTCGCGAGCTGGATAGCAGCTTAAGGAGAAAGGCCCAGGGAAGTAGCAGTACCTGAGCCAAGGCTGAGGCTGAGCCTAGGATCCAGTGTGTTTATCCAGTTGGGAGCAGAGGAAACCTGCCCAGGTATGGGTTTCAGGCAGTCAGCTACAAAGTACCAAGGACCAACACTAGGGAAGCACTTAGGGACAAGGCATCTGGAGGCATGGGCGCAAGACCAGAGGTATAGTTGCTGGGCAGTGGTGACCAAGGGCAGGACCCTGAGCATTGAGACAGGGGCGCTTAAGAGCAAGGACCCTGGCCACTAGAGAACTGATGTTCCAGGATAGCCAGGACACCAGCTAGTAGGAAAGGACAAGACTCAGAGACTTGGGGATCAGAAAGTCAAGGACAAAGTCTGACTTGAGGATGACTTCGTAAGGAGAACCATAAGAAAGCTCTTTTTATTCTATGTATAAAGAGACTAGGAACCAGAAGGAATCCTAACGCGTAAGGGGGAAGGCTAAGTGTCAAGTCAAGGCTAGAGCAGCTAGAAAAGGATAGAGAAAGGAGCCAGGCAGCTCCTTCCATCGCCCACACTAAGACCGTCACAGCTATGGCTGGTCCTCAGGGCTTACACACAGAGGTCAAGGACATTAAACGTTAGCCCCATGGACGCTGAAAAGGTGATTGCTTGGGGGACCCATCCAACTTCAAGAATGAAATCTCCACGTTAGTATAGTTCTGAGAGTAACTTTGTAACTCTAAGGAGGGCCTCTGGAAAGGACTGTGGACAGTTCCCATGGTAACCAACGGACTATGACCTACATAGAGTGCGGTGAGGTCATAGAACACAAGCTTTAAAGTAAGTGAATCATGCGGGCCTCATTTATTTTTAAAAGAAACTTCTGAGAAGAGCTTAGAACAATTTTTTTCCCTGAGTGCCATTTCCCAAAGGTACTCACAGAACAATAAGGTGTGACTGTAATGGCTGCACTGAGTTGTCTTTTGGACAGTGTTAGAAGGGACATAAAGAAGGTGGACAGAGAGCTGAGGCAATTGAGATGCATCGATGAATTCAGCTCCCGGTGCCTGTGCGACTTGTACATGCACCCGTACTGCTGCTGTGACTTGCACCCGTACCCATACTGCTTGTGCTCTTCAAAGCGAGCACGCTCCTGCGGCCTGTGCGATCTCTACCCTTGTTGCTTGTGTGATGTCAAGCTTTACTGTCTTCGACCATCTCTCAGAAGTTTGGAGAGGAAAGCCATTCGAGCCATAGAGGATGAAAAGAGAGAGCTTGCTAAGTAAAAGAACTTTTTAATATTTGTATAGTTGGTATGGTAGCCTTGTAAGTTGGAATAGGGGAGAAAATGTGCCAATCGATACTGGTACAAAGATGAAAAGGGTTCCAGGTAATGACTCTAGTGACTGAACAAAGATTTAAGAAGAGTAAATGGGTCCATGATGGGAATGATGAGATTCTCAAAAGACAACGTAATGATGTCGATTGGCAGGGTTGTTGTTGGTGTATAGCTGGAGTTCCAAAATGATAAATAATGTGGCCTTAATGAGGGAAAGAAATAGTGGTGTCATTAAAAAGCTATTGGAAGCAGCAAACTAAACATTTTTTCTGGTTATGAGTAAAGTGATTTAAGTATATTTGGACTTACAGAAATGATTCCAAGAGAAGTAATAATAATTGATCAAATCTTTAATGTTTGCCAGAAGCTTAAGAGCAGGGGAGCAAATTAAACAATACAGGCATTTTCTGGGTTTTGTAGGAAAACCTTTCTCCCATTCTCCAACTCCAGACAAAGACTTAAAATTCATTTCGAGTTGGGTTTATTATGTCAGATTCTTTCTCCAATTCTAGTAAAGGTTGTGCAAATAAACTACAGAACTGAGAGTCTCAGCTTTCAGAACAGAGATGAAAAGGTTTTAATTGAATTGGGTAATTTTAAAATCCACTTTAAAAAATTTTGTTTGATTACATTTTGTTTATTTGGCCTGGAGAAAGCTTTCCTTCTCTTGCTTTGTACATATGCCATTTCATCTATTACTATTGTTTAAAAAAAATGGTTGAAAGCACTGTACGCTAGTTAAATAAATTCTGGTACATCCATATATTGAAATGATATGTAGATGTAAAAATCATTGATGCAGAATTTTATGTATTGATGTATTAAGTGAAAAAATTAAGGTGCAGACAAACTATTTAATATACTACTATTTTTTTAAAAGATGGGCATGAATAGGTGATAGTTTTTTTATTGAAATATATTTGACATATAACAATGTAAGTGTAAGGTGTGCAGCATGTTAATTTGATACATTTATATATTGTCATATGATGGCCATTGTAGTGATAATTAGCACCTCTATCACATTACATAATTATCACTTCTTTTCAGTGGTTGGAATAATTACGTTCTAGTCTCTTAGTAAGTTTGATGATTATGATACAATATTGTTGCCTATAGTCACCATACTGCACATTAGATCTCCAAGACTTATTTACTCCTCATTGCAAGTTTGTACCCTTAAACAATATCATCTTACCTGATGATAGATTAATAGATTAGGTAGATAGGATGGTAGGATGGATGGATGGATAGATAGATGGATGGATGGATGGATGGATGGATGGATGGATGGATGGATGGATGGATAGAGATAGATAGATAGATAGATAGATAGATAGATAGATAGATAGATAGATGATAGATAGATAGATAGATAGATAGATAGATAGATAGATAGATAAACAGAGAGAGACAGAGCAAGACCCTTGACAACAATGACAGTGATGTGTCACTGCAAAAGGCAATAAGGCAACTATTGTCCAGGTCATCAGTCACCAAAGGTCAGGAACAAATCTCCCTCAATAACCTGGGATGCGGCTATTGCTTATAAACTCATCTACACTCAATTTGAACCAATTTTTATTTTTGTTCCTTAGAGTATCAAGTTACAAAAATTGTGAGTCAGGGATACTTTTGTAATATTTGGTCTAAATGAAGGATTGCCTGTGAGCAGATCTGTTTCTGCTCTCCCTATACCTTTGAGTACTTGATTACCTTTGAGCCAAGTCCTTTCAGCCTTTGTCTCCTGGCTGTCCCAACTCTCCACTCTCTCCAGCGGAGAATGCCTCTCTGTTCTTTATCATCTGGGTACCCTCTGCCTGCTCCAGGAGGCCCTATTTCTTGGCGTGCAGTAGGTACAACTTCAAGATTACTACTTGGCAGTGTGGTTTCTACACACGGTAATGCTTTCTATGGTTTGTGAGACTTTTCCTGACAATGTTTGGAGTTTTGTTGATTTTTTTTCTGTGCCTGTGGCAGTATATAAAGCTGGTGATGTCTTTACACTAATTCCCAGGTTTCTGAACTGATAAATCTAAGTCCATTTTAGAAATGACCTCAGACTTGCCCTCTTTTATCTCCTCCCAGCCACTTTCAGAACATTCACACCACCTTGTGAAACCCTCCAATGCTCTATTTCGGAAGCTTGACATTTCACTATCCAGTAGGGCTTAGTGTCACCTGCAAACCTAGATATTCAATTTTCCTGAATATGGATGAAAATGTTAAACCCTGATCTAGCCCCAATCCCAGAGGACTCTCACTGTTAATATATTTTTCTTCCAGTGAAATGCCCTTTTTTCTTATCTCTCAGCTAGTTCCCAATCCATGACTAAATATACCCAGAAATATCATGTTGATTCAATTTTTTTTAAACAATTTTTGGTGTGAAACCTCGCCCAAGGATTTTTGAGTTTAGAAATCATATTCTCATGAACTTTTACCCCTTTAAAGAATGCTAGCAGTTTGGTTAGGTATGACATGTCCTTTCAGATGCCATGCTGGGTCATCCAGAAGGTTCTTTGCCAAATGGGAAAGAAAGATTCCCTGGTCTGTAGTTGCCATAGCCCCATTGGAATTGTTTCTCTGTGTGAGTGCCAGTCTGCTCTGTCTTGGGTGATCCTTTAATAACTGATAATAAGGCTTGGTTAACAATTTGTGATTTTCCCCAAGAGTTTGTTGAGAACACTCTTGAGTGTGT
Source organism: Rhinolophus sinicus (assembly GCF_036562045.2). NCBI lineage: Eukaryota > Metazoa > Chordata > Mammalia > Chiroptera > Rhinolophidae > Rhinolophus > Rhinolophus sinicus. Next base: position 28,786,290 of record NC_133761.1, on the reverse strand, counting down.
GTTGTTTGATTGTGTGTGTGCCTGCGTGTATATTTGTGTGTGTGTGTGTGTGTGTGTGAGTGTGTGTGTGTGGTATTTTTTTAGACTGGGTATAGAAGGTCCAATCTTTTTCCATTATTTACTGAGCAGCAGCTTCAAGAGATACTTTGGCAGTATCTTCCTTAGTAGAGACCCACGTAAGTACTGTTGTTGCTTTAGCTTTTTTCTCTTGTCCTCCCCAAAGTACCTTTAGCACAGCAAGCACGCACTAGCTGTTTTCTGACTCTTCCTTCCTCTTCTGCATTCAGAGGGTCTGAGGGAATTGAATTTGGTTTCCTTTGTAAGAAACTCTGCTACCAGCCTGACTTACGTTTGCACCTGATCCACCGCCACTTCGTGGGCTCCTGTCATTTGTACTAAAGAGGGAGAAACAAACGATATTTTGTTTCTCAATTTTGCCCTTGGGAGTTTATCATATAATTAATGAAGCCCCGTTGCTGTCTGACACCTGGCAAGAGTCCTCATGGACAAATGAACCTTGATGTGCAGCCACACCACGGGGCTGCAGTGGCCTCAACCCTGCACCTTTGCCAACACCCGGAAACTGACCCTCAGACTGTGCTGCCCTGCACTCACCCAAGGACCAGTGCTTGGCTTGAGTCTCAACAAAAAGTTCCCTTGAAAATCCCATACAAAGGGCACCTCATCTTCTAAAAACTTCAAAAACCGCCTTCTCATTCTTTTCTTGTTTGTCCCTTCACATTCTGAGAATAAGTTTTCATTGAATCACTCTTTCTTTCTTTCTCTCTTTTTTTTTTTAATCACTCTTACTTTCAAGGCTCTCATGGTGACATCTGTGCCTATCTAGCAGTGCCTGGCCTAGGTCTCAGCCCTCAGGGAAATCTTTCCATCCCACCATTCTCTGACCCAGAGGCCCAGAGAGGGGAGCCCTGGGCGCTTTATGGCTGGTGAACGGCCGACCTTCCCACTGAGAGGAGAGCTCTCCTACTTCCCTGTGTGGAAGCCAGAGGGGCCCAAACCCTCTCATCAACAATCTCCCGCACGCACAGGTAGGTGGGGAGGAGCTGCTACCCATCTAGGCCAAACGCATGTCTACTTTTCGGTTTGGTCCTATTGTTTAATGATACAGGACTTGGTGTTTGGTCATATAAAACTTCAGATTGTACAGCCTGATAAAGAGTGTTATCTTTTCTTCAGTGAAAACCATGTCCCTTGCACTTCCACTTGATTTAATCCTTGTACCCTCTTGGCCATCTTATAGAGCATGAAACAGACTTAGCAGCTATGTCTTGATCACCAGGAGGTGGGAAAGCTGGGAATTGAAACCAGGTTTGCCTGAGTCTGGTCAGTGGGTCTCAGAGGCTGGTCTCTGGACCAGCAGTGGGAGTACCACCTGGAACTTTTAGAAATGCAAATCTTCGGCTCCTCTGCAACCTGCTGAGTCAGAAACTCTGTGGGTGCCACCTAGCCACCGGTGTTTTAATAAGTCCTGCTGGGGACTCAGATGCACCTACATTCTGCTGCTCTGCTCCTGCTGGGTGACATTGTTCTTCAATACCATCCAAACGTCTGGAGAAGAAAGGCAAGGCAGGAAAAGAAGGGAAGGAGGAGAAGAAAGAAGAGAAAGGGAAAGACACATGGGCAAAGAGGAATAGTTAATGGGTCTTTGGAAGAGGTCTAATGTAGGAGAAAAAGCAAAGTACTCCAAGGACAGCTAGAGGAAAGCGCGCCTCCCTTTGCTCTTGGGTAGAGATAGGCCTCTTGATACCTTCATTACTTAATTCACCACCAGGTGAAATCTTTAAAGATTTTAAAGAAAGTCCAGTTGTCTTCCTTTCTTCTTAGTATGGCCTATCAGTACCCCGGCATACGAAGAGCATGAAAGACATTTGGGCCCCATACCACTCCAGGATCATTTGGACTGGGGTGGAACTGGAACTGAATGACTGCCACCGTCCTCTGGGTGCCTGGCATACATTTTCTATTGGCCTCAGCATCTTCTAGGGCAGCATTCTATTGGACCATTTTGGAATTAGTCACTAAGAGCCTTGGTTTATCACCTTCAGTACAAGGGCTCACGCTGCAGTTAAACCAATCATGTTAGGGCATATAAAGTAAAAATAACATATTCAAAGCAGTATGTATAGCATGACTTCATAAGAACACACACAAAACTCTCTCTATATATATTATATATATATATGTATGTTGAAATAGACATGGAAGAAAATGTTAAATATATAGGATTATGAGTATTTTTTAAAATATTACATCTTTTTGCTTATATGTATTTTCTGAGTTTTCCACAATGAACTTGTATAACTTATGCATCAAAAAGTAAGTATATAAACAAAATTCAGTATATAAGTAAGAACTAAAACTGTATTTGAAACCAATTAATCAATGAGTCCAGACTCCTTGAAGTAGAAGAAGTTCTAGAAATTACACACTCTAAGACCTTCCTTTGGAGGCCAAGGGATGCAATATGATCTTCCAGGAGTGTTTCTTAGAACATAGATATACATATTTTTTAAACGTAAGGGGTAAAACAAAGGCCATTGCAGAGCATTAGGTTGTTTTTGGAAGGATCAGGCAATTAGAAAGAAAATGGACCCTGAGTCAGGCCAGAACACACAGGGCTTATGCCAGTCTGCAGAGGGTGAGAGCTAAATCTAACTGGTGGTTAAAACCATAACCTTGACATTAACACGCCTGAATTTGAATCTAGACTCTGCCATTCACCACCTTTATCTTCTTCTCATCGATAAAATGGTAATAATTACATCTGCATTACAGGGTTATTGTGAAGATTAAATAAAACAGTGCTTTCACCAGCTTAGCACTTATCATGGTACATTTTGGGGGGAAAGAAAAAAGACAAAAGCCCAACATCCTAATCATGTGCCAAGCACTATCACAAATACTTTTCATTCATTAATTTAAGCATCACAACAACCCTAGAAGTAAGTCCCAAATTTACAGATGAGGAAACTGACACAGAGATTCAGTAGCTTGTCCACATGGCAGAGCCAAGATTTGAACCTAAATACCCTGGTTCCAGAGCCTGTGCTCTTCTTAAGCATTTCACTTCACTACCTCTTGATGTATTGTAAGTGACCAATTAGTGTGCGCTTCTGTTACTGTCGTTTTATTATTAAGGATTCACACACAGCAACAAGGCTGCTCCATAGGAACCATGGAGATCTGTGCTTGCTGCTCCAGGGGCCACAAGCAATGGTATTTAACAACAAGCTCTGGGGGTGGGGGTGGGGGCGGGGAGGAGAAAAACCTTGATTTGTAGTGTTTACCGATGTCCATGGTGTAAATATTCCCACCATGATAGATTTCAAGCTATCAACGTGAAGTCACTGGATGAGGAGGTGGGAATGGATGTGTGCTATCAGCCCTTGCAAGCTCGTAGGACTCAGATCCAGCACACAGGCCCTCCAAGCTGATTGCCCCTGCTGGGCCAGCCATTCAGAGCCTGGAGCATCCTCAGACAGAAGGAGACAGGATCCCTCAGGCAGAGCCAGGCCCTGGCATCCTGCCTTGTTGTTTGTTGATGGAGCCTTCAGGCTGAGTCTGGGTGATGGCCCAGTGGTGGTACCAGTCCTGTGGACCAACAGGGTTGGATTCTGAGGCTGACAGCCATCTCTAAAATGCACATTTTAAGTGGTATCTTATTAGTTGTATCCCCTTTTAAAAAAAATACCCTGAGTCTACCTATAATAGTAGTAATAATAATGATCATGGTAATAATTAAGCAGGACTTATAATGTGCCAAGCACAGTGTTAAGCAAAATACATACTTTCATCTAACGCTTCAATACTGTGCTGCAGATACTGTCATTATTTCCATTTTACAGACAGGAAATCGAGGCACAGACAGATTCAGGAACCTGCCAAGGTTCTTTTACTAATAAGAGGAGGAACTGGGATTTAAATACAAGAGAAAAATCTGGAAGGCCAAGCACTCATCTGTTGTTAACAGAGGTTTACCTGTGGAAGAACATGATTTCCATGGAGGCCTTTTATTTTTCACTTTATACACGTCTGCGCAGCTTGACTTTTCACGATGACTAGTGTTTACTCTTGCTATTAAAACACAATAGAGATCAAAATATTGTTTCTCAAGCTCTGCCTGAGTTCTGAGGTCTTCTGAGCCTCTTCCTCTCACCCTTTTTCTAAATTTCAGACTGAGGAGAACAACAAATAGAATTCTGGCCTCATCGTGCTGTAGCAGTAACATTTTAGGATCGGTGAACGTGTGCGGCTTTGAACCTGATCAAGTCAAAGTTCGAGTGAAAGACGGAAAGGTGTGTGTGTCGGCAGAGCGCGAGAACAGGTACGACTGCCTGGGATCGAAAAAGTACAGCTACATGAACATCTGCAAAGAGTTCAGCTTGCCGCCGTGTGTCGATGAAAAGGACGTAACCTACTCCTATGGGCTCGGCAGTTGCGTCAAGATAGAGTCTCCGTGCTACCCTTGCACTTCTCCCTGCAGCCCCTGCAACCCCTGCAACCCCTGCAACCCCTGCAGCCCCTGCAGCCCCTGCAGCCCCTGCAGCCCCTGCAGCCCCTGCAACCCATGTGACCCTTGCAACCCTTGCTACCCTTGTGGGAGCCGATTTTCCTGTAGGAAGATGATTTTGTAAAGTGTAGGAAGCCATGACTTAGTAGAAGTCAGTTACTCCATCCAGGCAGCTCTTCCAGTGTTTCTTTTCCCCTTCCCAGGCCGTGTTAGTCCCGTAGGCAGGAAACTGAATACATAACTGCAACCCACGGGTGTTGTGTGCAAGTTTTTTGGTTCCACTCACTACAGGAGTCCTGCTCAGTGAGTGGGCATAGGACGAATTAATGGATGGAAGTGGAAAATAAGATGGTGAGATCTGCCCCGCTGTGTCCTCCTTTAGACCTGATGACTGCCAAATTCCTGGAAAAGATACTTTTTTGGTGGACGTCTCCAGACACTGTTTTTTCCGAATGGTTCCATGAAATGATTTAGCCCAGAAACCAAACTGTCAAAGCAGAAATGGACTAGTTAGGGTTGAAGGAAGTGCTTTTTAAAAGCTGCTGCAGTAGGGAACATTAGAGAGAACGTGACACCCCAAGCAAACTGTGGTGAGGTTTTTTTCTGGACAACAATCAGAGAACAAAAGTATGGGGGAGCATGTTCACTTACTGAGGGTGGGGTGGGGGGCATATGGCTTGTCATTTCTCAACTTTCCTATGATTCGAGGGAATGGCCAACTCTGGCTCAGGGTGGTTTGCAACCTCCTCAGGATTTATTTTAACTATCTCCTTTTCTCAGTTCCTAAAACTCCGTCTAGGCTGAGAAGTTCAGTTCAAAGTTTATGAGTGGGAAAATACAGCTTTCACAAAACGATAGTGTAGTTCAGCTGAGTTTGGATCCTCATTGGCATGGCCCAGGAGCGATTCCTGACCGCCAAGACAGAAATAAGTGTAAAGGAAGAAAGAGATGATGGGCAGGGATCAGAGTGAGGACACGGGCTGTTTCAGACCTGACTCTTACAGGGAACATAAAACCCTCATGTTTGCACAGTAAGTCTTTTCATTAGTCTCAGCTACACATGGGTTAAAGCCGTGGTTCAGCCTTGGCTACACACGGGAGTCACCTGGGGAGCTTTAAAAATATGGTTGCCAAACCATAAAAGAAAATAAAATACATGAAAAAAGAAAACTCAAGAAAAAAATGTTTTAAGACAGAAAAAGGAAAAAAAATACCAATGCCTGGGTCCCGTCTCCAGAGATTCTAATGCAATAGATTTGAAGCGCAGTCTGGGCATCAAGACTTTCAAAAGCCTCCCCAGGTAATTCAAACATGCAGCTAAAGTTGAGAAATTCTGAACAGGATCTTAAAGCTCTCCCAGCCTTTTTTCTTTAAAAGCTTCCTTCAAGTTCAAGGTAAAGAATATTGGTGGTGATAGCAGACATATTTTGCTTTCACTTGAGGAAAGTAATGGCCCTCTAATATAGGTGGTGAATAAAAAACATTGAACATTTCAAAAATGTATTACCTAGCAACTAGGTATAAGTGAATGTTTGTGTGTATCAAACTCTAGAGTTAGCTTTATACGTGTCTTGCCATATTTTGATTACATGTTCATAAATATTCTAGTTTCTAAATTACATATTTTTGAAAATATTTTGAAAAAATTCCACCCTGTGGTTAATGGAATCCCACTGGGGTCTTGAACAAGTAGGGATCTCTGTCCTCTGGAGGGCGCCATTCCAAGGCACACCTGGTTCATTCTTTTATTTACCCATCCACCTACTCAGTCTCCTATGTTAGTCCAGCAACTCAGTCACCCATCCTGCCAGACAGACTTTATCATTTTAAGTGCCGGTTACTGTGTGCTCTGCTGTGGAGATGGAGAGAAAAACACATCTTTTCACAAATACCTCAAATTGAATTCAAGAAGAGGTGCTGTAGAGGAATTGGGGGAGAAGGGAGTTCCAAAGACACTGAATTTACAAGGGCTAGGAGAGGTCAGAGGGGCCCCCCAGACAGGCCTTGGGCATTATTGCCATCACTGCCTTGCAGGTTACCTCAGGGAAGCCAGAGGCCTTCCTCCTACCCCCACCCCCACCCCAGCTCAGAGCCTGGCCTGAGGTGGTTTGGTTGCCTGAGACTGCTCACTACCCTCACATGGAAAGACCTGATACAAAGGCAAGAGTTTATTGAGTACCTGCTATGAACAAAGCACAATGCCAGGAGCTGTTAACAATGAGAAGTATTTTTCCAGGAGCTTCTCATAATGAAGGCAAAACTCACAACTGTGATATAATTGTCAAGACACTTGACGCTATGTAATCAAGAACTAAATTATATGGTGTGGATGTTAAGTGGCCCTCAACATCAGAGAAGGAGTGTGGGAGGCGAAGCGAGCCAGAGCGGGCGGCAGAGCTTGGAGGTGGGCTTTGTCTGAGTCTTCGAGGAAAGTCATAACGCGGGGCTTATTGCATGACAAACTGGGTTCCTGAGAAGGAGGTGAGCGTGGGTACAAGAAGGGAGGAGGAAGAAGAAACATTTGCTGTTTCCAAACTTGTCTTTCACTGGTTGGATGGAGCCCTGGGCTTGGACAGCTCTCCCCTGGCCTTTAATGCACTAGCAGATCAGAGTCCAAAGAAAATGCCCTATTCCATCTACCAGGTGGGAGAAGCGAAAGGAGGTGACTCTGGAGTCGGGAGAGGCAAGAAATTGGAACAGAGGGTAACTGGAAGATGAGGGAGACTCTGAGTTTCCTCACTGTCCAGCATGTTATAATGACTGAACATATAAGTTAAGTAAATATACCACCTTCTAATAAACATGCTTGGTAAATATTGTGGAATTACGGTTGGAGATGAAAATAATTATACTTCTTAGTGAACATGCAATACATTCTAGAGCCAAAGAGCTGTTTAATAGTATCATAAATAAAAAGTTTTTCGGGTACAGGGTCCAGGGGAATCCATATCCAATGGCTATCATGTATTGTTTGAGTGATTTCTTTCAAAACTTGTAGTAAATTACTTTATACAATGACATTAAAGATTCTCAGTTGACTGTTCTTTAGTCATTGTAAAATAATTTCATTTAGTGCACTGTTCATGTCCTTAGAACTAGTAGGATAAGTAATTTTAAATTATCTCAACCTCTCTTCCCTACACAGAAACTCATTCACTCTGTGTGTCTAACTGTCTCTGCCTCTGCCTGTCTGTCCCTACCACTCCCACCCCACCCCCACCGCCATTCTGTCTCTCTCTCTCTCTCTCTCTCTCTCCCCCCTTCTCTCTCATACAAACCCTACCTATGAGTAAGTACCAGAGACTGGAAAAATTTGGCACACTGATTGAGTCTTTTGGCTGAAAACATTATGCTGAAAGTTGAGGTAAAATTGATAACGAAACCAGAAGACTATGGTAAGGGGGGAGGGTGTTTCTGGGGGACCCAGATTCAAGCAAAGAGTGTAGGGTTTGGGGCATTTATTGTAGCAGAATTCTCAACACACTCCTGGATGAGTCAACATGATTTGGGATCATGGGTGGGAGACGGACTCAGGGGGCACCTGTTTTTTGATACTGACCCAGAAGCACATCTTTCCAGTCTGGAGATGTACAGGTAATTATTGGTTCCTATCTCTAAAGTTATAAAACAAAAACAAAATATATCCACTGCTTAGGCCTTGGGGTCCTGACTACCGTCTAAAAGTTGACAGACTTAAGTACTCTTCTCCTTAACCTGTCCCGAGGCCTGGTACCTGTATTAGTCACACACAGACCAGAAACCCTGGCAGATGTAGTGCCACACCTTGACAGCTCATAAACCTGGCCTTTGACAGATGGTGAAGCCGGGGTTCCAGGGCCTTGGATGTGCTTCAGAGAATGTGACAGGCCAGAAGAGTCCTGGAGCCAAGGTGCCAGCAAGGGTGTTGGAAACTCAGCATTCACTGTTCCTGAGGCAACTGGTCCACCACTGAGAGTCTCTTCCAGTTGGTCACCTTTCTCGTTGCACAGTAGAGGGCTCCCCACTGGTAGGGGCATGACCCCATGTGGTTGGAGGAACTTCTGCCCTTGGTGGAGTGGGGACCACCAAGCATCAGAATATCTGGAATTTTTAGTCTGGAACTACTGGGGAAAGATACCCTTTTTCTTCAACTAAAACTTCAGTAATAACTATATATTCATACACTAAATTAAGAAAATGGTCTGATAAAAGTTTTACTCTGGTGATTTTTTTTGGTGTAAAGCAACAATTTTTTTTTTTTTACATTCATGGATTTGTAGGTCAGAAATTCAGACAGGCGGCAACGTGCAGGGGTTAGGGGGTGGGGGGCGGGATGCTTTGTCTTCGCTCCATTTAGGAAGACCTAAATAGGTGGAATCTTCTGGAGATTTCTTCACTCACTATCTGGCGTCTGGGCTGGGGCGACTCCAGGGCTGGGGTAGCTCACGTCGTCATCTGGTCAGTGATTTTAGATGAAAAGTCTTGTAGTGGTGTAGAAACCATTATACTTTACATACAAAGAACTGCTTTTATTGAAAACAATATAACATTAAAAGACTCATAATATTCAGCATTAAAAATGTTTCCGCTAATGGAACATTTGAAACTAATTACTGCATCAGAAAATTACAGGAATATGGTCACCATGACTGTAAAAACAACTACTGTCAGACACAGTTGCACTAGCTTTGTTTACTGGTTTTTTCCCATGTTTGTGGTTATTTCCATATGTTTGTAGGAACCGTATAAATTGAAACTGGATCAAGGTTTAGTGTTGGTTCTATAATAATGATTATATATCCCAGATTTTTGGGACAGCCCAGATTTCAAATGCTGTATCCTGGTTTGAGGGTGTGAGCACGTGGTCCTCAGGTGTTGCCTGTGTGCAGTCAGAGTCTCCTAGTCTAGGTGTTCAGGGGCTAATACAGATCATTAGGATAACACCTGAGACAGCAGCAGAACTAAAGGGAACAAGCACAAAAAATGTGTTTGAGCCAAACTGGCAGTCCTTGAAGAAAAATGCAAAAACGGCAGGAAAGCATGAGGCCAGGATTTGTCTGGGCAAAACAATTTGGTAATAGATTAGGCAATTATCTTGGAAGAGAAAGTTGGGTTTTTTTGAGTCAGCAGCTTAGTCACCTTCCCATATCATCAGTGTCAAATATTTTTAGCCTTCAGAGACTGGCCAGGGGCTTTTGAGGTGGTTTCACCTCCTAGGAAGGGGGAGGGGGAGGAATCCTAAAAGGGGGGCTTTAGAATTCCTTGGTGAGAGAAACCGTCATTCCTTCTTCACATGAACCCACACAACGACCAACTCTGTGTCTGGCAGCCTTGGAGAAGCAAGGCAGGAAGCAGAAATGGCCCAAACCCAAATCTTTGCCTTTGAGGCGTTTTCAATTCAGTGTGGTAGACAGACATATAAATTGATGAGTTATAATTCCACCTCATCAAGGATTCCTATGAAGATAGAACAAAGCATGGGGACGAGGGGGGGTGCCATACAGAAGACAGAGCCGCTAAGCATGGGGTAGCTGGGGGTGACTCAACAGGCTACCATGTGGCAGGTCTCACACAGTCCTTTCCAAGCCCTCTGGCCCTTCAGTGGATGAATGAGGGGAATAACGCAAATACCTTCTTTGGGGTGTGTATTGGCTCTTCTGAGAAGCCTCCTGTCGTGCGGGAGACCCTGCTCACTGCGCCATTTGTCGTGTGGGGTGGCCTGCGGGGTCTCTGCTCCCGCTCCCCACATAAGAACGCAGGACATGGTGAGGCCAAAAAGGAACACCCACGGAGCCATAGATAGGGAAGTCATACCAGTATATTCTCGCTGGTGGCTGGATTGGAGACACAGGAAGCAGGAGCCACACTATCCGCAGCCCGCCATCCACTTGTCTCTGCCAAACAATCTCACTTGCTAGCAATCCGCTTCTCTGCAATCTGCAATCCACACTCCGCCGCTTGCTGGCTCAGCTACCATCGTCTTGCTAGGCCCGCAATTCTTCTGCTAGTGTAGATACGGCAGTTATATTAGTGGCCAATGGCTCACTGGTTTCAGCTGACGGCCAACGAGCCACAGCTGATGGCCCTTCAATCACAGTTGATGGCCACTTACTACCTGAGCCAGTACCTTTCCACGTGAGGCTGAGAGTCTGGAAACTGCACTCCTGGCTCTGTCCCCACACCTCCTTTTGCTTCTTTCCCTATTTTCTCCCCTCTAAGGACCTGTCAGAGTCCAGGCAGCAAACAGAATATATATACACTCAGCTGGGATTTTTGAAAGTTTTTAATCAAGTGACTATTCACAGAGGTGTGAGTAGCTTCTGGCAAGTAATAAGGGATGTTAATGTCCACAGCAACTACCAGCAGAGAAAAGCTGGTTGGACGCCTGACCTGCAGAGGCAGGGGAAGAAATGGTACTATTGGTGCCCAGGGGAAAGCTGGTACCCTGGACCAGGGGCTGCTGGACAGGAGCTGTGGAGGTCACCACTGCCAGTAGGATGACCCAGCAGGTGGAGAGTGAGAGGAATAATAAGTACTCCCACTTCTCTTTCCTCCCAACTTCAAATTTCCTGACAGTGTATTCCATTGGTCAACCTCAAGATTTGAAGGCAATGAGGTGATGTGGTTCAACGAGGTTAGCTCCCCAGGGTGTACAGCAGAACAGAGAAGAACTTAACATGGAACTTTAGATTAATGGAGAATAGTAAACTCCCCTTCCTTTCTTCCTTCCTTCCTTCCTTCCTTCCTTCCTTCCTTCCTTCCTTCCTTCCTTCCTTCCTTCCTCCTTACCTGCTTTCCTGCTTGCCTACAGGGCACTGATGCCAGACCTTGAGGATGAGGGATCAATAAGTCACACCTGGTCCTCAACTTTATGGAGCTTACATTCTAGGTGGGAGACAAATATAGAGCATACAAGGGATTAGCTCAGGAAACAACCTTGGGGTCTGGTTTTCATTCTCCAAAGTCAGGCCACATCGCTCCTTGCTCCTAGAACTATAGTCTGAAGGGACCCCGTGATAACGCTTACTCACAGCTGATTCTAGAAAACCCGGGTGATGGACCACTCAGAAATCAGAGGCAAAATGCTTCTCAAACCTAAGTTACTAGCTCCCAAGTCCTGTTATTCTTTAGCACGTCCAGAACTTTTGTTTAAACCTAGGCCTTCTTCCTTAGTATGTAATGGAGTTGAAATTCAGAAAAACATCTTTTAACATTGGGATGAAGGAAAACAATCTGAGCAAGACAAGGTACCCAGAGGCTATAACAGAAAATACAGATATATTCAATTACTTTTTAAAATATTGTTAGGCAAAAATCATAAAATCAATTGAGAAATAATTGAGAACTAATAATAGAGTGGGAAAAAATAGTTGAAACTTCACAAAGTTTGTATCTTTAATAGACAGTTTGAAAAGCAAAGGACAGGACCGGCCCGGTGGCTCAGGTGGTTGGAGCTCCGTGCTCCTAACTCTGAAGGCTGCCAGTTCGATTCCCACATGGGCCAGTGGGCTCTCAGCCACAAGGTTGGCAGTTCAACTTCTGAAGTCCTGCAAGGGATGGTGGGCAGTGCCCCCTGCAACTAAGATTGAACATGGCACCTTGAGATGAGCTGCCGCTGAGCTCCCGGATGGCTCAGCTGGTTGGAACGCATCCTCTCAACCACAAGGTTGCCAGTTCGACTCCCGCAAGGGATGGTGGGCTATGCCCCCTGCAACTAGCAATGGCAACTGGACCTGGAGCTGAGCTGTGCCCTCCACAACTAAGACTGAAAGAACAACAACTTGAAGCTGAACCGCACCCTCCACAACTAAGATTGAAAGGACAACAACTTGACTTGGAAAAAAGGCCTGGAAGTACACACTGTCCCCAATAAAGTCCTGTTCCCTTTCCCCAATAAAATCTTAAAAAAAAAAAAAAGAAGAAAAGCAAAGGACAAACAATTTAAAAATGGGCAAGAAGAATATTTATAGCAGCTTTACTTATAAAAATCTCCCCGAACTAGAAGAAGCCAAGATGTCCTTCAGTAGGACATTCCATAGTTAAAATATAATACATCTGCACCATGGGATATTATTCTGTGATTTAAAAAAATACTAAGCTATCAAGTCACAAAAAGACACAGATGAACCTTAAATACATAGTGCTAAATGAAAGATGCCAATCTGAAAAGGCCACATTCTGTGTGATTCCAGTGATATGAGATTCTGAAAAAGGCAAAACTATAGAGACAGTAGAAAGATCAGTGATTGGCAGGGATTTAGTAGGAGGGGGGTGGAAGGTGAAACATGAAGCATGGATTTTCTTTTTCTTTTTTTTTTTTTTAGGGTGGTGAAACTATTCTGTATGATACTGTGATCATAGATACAAGATACTGTCTATGCATTTGTCAAAACCCATAGAACTTTAAAGCACAAAGAGTGAATCAATCTATACATATATATATATTTTTTAATCATTTAGGGGGCAGATGGGTGGTGGCTCAGTTGGTTAGAGTGGGAGCTCTGGGCAACGGGGCTGCCGGGTCGAATCCCACATGGGCCAGTGAGCTGCGCCCTCCACAACTAGAATGAAGTCAATGAGCTGCCGCTCAGCTCCTGGGTGGCCAGATGGCTCAGTTGGTTGGAGTGTGTGCTCTCAACCACAAGGTTGCTGGTTTGACTCCCGCAAGGGATGGTGGGCTGCGCCCCCTTCAACTAACAACGGTGACTGGACCTGGACCTGGAGCTGAGCTGTGCCCTCCACAACTAAGATTGAAAGGACAACTTGACTTGGAAAAGTCCCAGAAGTACACACTATTCCCCAATAAAGTCCTGTTCCCCTTCCCCAATTAAAAGAAAAAAAAAATCATTTAGGAGGTTGAGGGATCCCAGGACAGAATGCAGACTGTGACAAGATCATCTGTATTACAAAAAAATATATTAAAACACCTCCCTGAAGAGGGTGAAGGGAAAGGTGCTGACCTGAGTAACTTTGGAAATGAGTGGAACTGTAAGACTCAAGGCAAAAAGAACTGCTCATGAAATTGTACTTGATGACATTGTTTTTCATCAGGGAATGGGTTACTGCTTTGGGTACTGCCATATATTATACTGGAAATGAACAGCTGAGTAAATATTGGTGGATGGTGGGAGCCAGTCTTCTCATCATTGTAGTAGGCATTTACAAATAAACATGAGATGAGGCTAGAATGATCAACAAGGTAATGAACTAGAGTTGCAGATATCGGCATGAACTCATGCTCATATAGAAATATTTATACATAGCTGTATATACACTTGTTAGTAGGCACACATATATTTCCTTGCTTTGTCAGCTGAGAGACCTAGAAGCATCCATACTCCAGTAGCAATGAACATATTTTGTGCCCAGACCTTGGTTTTGTTTTGGTTTTTCCTTCAGATCTTGGTTTCTAATACCATTCTCTAATAAAAGAAAGTAGGGCTCCTTGGAGAAAAAGCTGATTCTGGGATAGGGCAGGAACTATGCAAGGAGAACCTGGGCCATCTCATAGAGCCAGAAAGTAACAAGGAACCCATGTTGTTCCCGGTTCTTGTTCTATGTTGCTCTTGTTCCTAAAATGCAAAGAAATGAATTGTCTCTTGGAGTCTGCAAAGGATACACAGTCCTACTGGCACCTTAACTTTAGGACTGTGATCTCCAGAACTGTACAAAAATTAATGTGCGTTGTTTGAAGTCACTGAGGTGATACTTAGTTACAATTACAATAAGGAAAACACCGGGTCACGTTTAAGATGTGATCCATCACTTCTCCAGTATTTGAGTTCCTAAAGAGAAATTTTTATGAGGTAAAAGAAGTAGCCTGAATATCTCAGATTTCAGCTAGGGAGGCGTCAGTCCCATGGGAGAGAAGTGTGAAGAAAACCTTAAATGATCATAAAACTTGTTGAGGGATGGCAGTTGTCCTCAATCCTGGCTATGCATCAGAATTAGCTAAGGATGCTAGAATACTACCCCCAGAGGAATTCTTACACAGGCCCACAGGGAGACATGCTTAAAGATGCTCACTGCAGAACTGCAGGGGCTGGAGGACAGCTGAAAGCAACATGGGTGTCCATCCCTAGGAAAACAGAAAGTTAAGGTGTGGGAGATACTGGCAGAAATGAGAAGCCATGAACTAAATATTTGTACATCAATACAGACAGAACCTTAAAACATAGGATAGAGGGGGAAAGGTAAGAAACAATGAAATTTATGAATGTACAATAAAAATACAGACGAGGTGTGATCAAACAATACGGTAAATGTTTAAATAAAACTGTATTATGGTAAAAGACACATTGCCATTAATCCCCCTCAAAATGCTCCCCTCCCCTTGCTTTGAACACACTTACGCCATTGTTCTTACCACTTTCTGAAGCAGTTCTGGAAGTCCTCTTTCGTAAGTGTCTTTAGTTGTGCTGCCGTGGCTGCCTCGATATCCTGAATTGATTCAAAACATTTACCTTCCATGGTCATTTTGACTTTGGGGAACCACCAGAAGTTGCACGGTGCCAGACCTGGTGAATAGGTGGATGAGGACACACCATAATGTTTTTATTGGACAGAAATTGCCATATACCAAAAGCAATGTGTGACATGGAAACTTTCCATTGTGATCACAAAATATACGGTGAATTCTGCTGCCGAGTGCCAGCCAAAAGAAAGGCAGGGATCTTCAATAAGGGAAGCGAAGTGTGGAACCTTAGTAACAGTGTGTGACAAGTTTCAACTTGTTCAGTGCAGTCAGTTGGGTGTGACCTACCATTGAGAGAAGGTGTGTTTTAAAGTTTGCCAGAAATCATCCTCCATCATGACAATGCTCCATGTCACACATCACTTCCAGTACGGAAATTTCTGTCAAATAACATTACAGTGTGTCCTCAACCACCTTATTCACTGGATCTGGCACCATGTGACTTCTGACTCTTCCCCAAAGTCAAAATGACCATGAAAGGAAAACGTTTTGGATTGAAGCAGCCATGACAGCACAACTAAAGACACTCATGAAAGAGGACTTCCAGAACTTCTTCAGAAAGTGGCAAGAACAATGGGATAAGTGGTTCAAAGCAAGGGGCAGTATTTTTATGGGGATTAATGGCACTGTGTCTTTTATTGTAAGAATTTTTTAAAATTTAAACATTCACCATATATTTTTTTAAACCTGCTAGAAAAACTGGCTAATAGTTAAGCTGTAAAATAATTCAGAAGTGTAGTGAAATAAAATTGAGGGTCCATCACGTATACTCATTCTATTAAAACTTTTAAAGGCATATGCATTCTATACATATTTTTATGATTTTTTTATATAGAAAAATTCCTTTAAATATCCGGTGAAGTTCTCTGTGATCACTATCAAGATCTTGTCAATAAAAGGGGAAAGGGAGTAATGTGAAAAAGAAAGAAGTAGAAGAACTTGGAAAGTCAGAGAAATGAGATTTCTACAATCTTCTACAATCTGATTTCCTCAGACCAGAGTCTGAGGAAATTATCTTTGTGCAGCCAATACATGTGTATGTATCTGTGTATACATATATATAATCAATTTGTCTTTTTCATTTTTCCCATGAGGATTTTTTTTGTTAGGAGTAATTTAATACTCTAATTTTTGCTTATATTGGGATGAGTATTGATTTATGTGTTATTTCCCATTTTTACCTGCCCATCTTTATTTAGATTTTTTTCTTATAGAATTTAAGAGACACCTTTATATTTTGGTACAAGTCTTTCATCAGATATGTAATTTGCAAATATTTCCTTCTACTCCATGCCTTGTTGTCTTTGTCTTTTTTTGGCTGCTATAACAAAATGCCATAGAGTAAGTGACTTATAAACAACAGAAATTCAGTCTCACAATTCTGGAGGTTGGGAAGTGTAAGATCAAGGTGCCAGCAGATTCATTGTTCAAGGAGGGCCGAATTCCTTTTTCATAAATGTTCATTTTCTCACTGTGTGTTCACATGGCAGAAGCTACATTCACCAAATTTTTTTTATCACACCCCGTACACCCCAACAGCACTACATATTTCTAAGGACATATGCACGTTTAAGAACACATGTAAAATCCATGGGGCACCTTTAGCAGGAGGGGATGAGAGTGGAAATCAGGGATGAAGATGTCAAATATAGTAAATAAAATAAAAAGAGGGACACTGAATGCACTGGTGAAAGTAAAATAATATACAATGAGGAGGCTCAGCAATTCAATATCTGGGCTCCAAAACGGGAAAAGATTCAGGTTAATGAGATCCAGATCAAGAGCTGGGCATTGGTCATTTAAGAAAGCTCCAGAGATGATTCTGATATGCCTTCAGGGTTGAGAACCTAGAGGCACAGCCTGGGGTTGTGCCTAAACAAAGGCAGTTCTGTAAATAACTGTCTAGAGAAAAGAGGGCTCTGGAGAGAGCAGGAGACAGTGGGGGAGACAGGGCTCTCTAAAATGGCAGCTATTGTGTTAGGATGATGGCATTTTGGCTAATTCTTTTATTATTTTTTAATTTTAATTTTAATTTTAATTAATTAATTTATTTATTTATTTATTTATTTATTTATTTATTTATTTATTTATTTATATTGGGGAAGGGAAACAGGACTTTATTGGGGAACAGTGTGTACTTCTAGGACTTTTTCCAAGTCAAATTGTTGTCCTTTGAATCTTAGCCATGGAGGGCGCAGCTCAGCTCCAGGTCCAGTCACCGTTGTTAGTTGCAGGGGACACAGCCCACCATCTCCTGTGAGAGTCAAACCAGCAACCTTGTGGTTGAGAGGACACGCTCCAACCAACTGAGCCATCTGGGACCTCAGTGGCAGCTCAGCTCAAGGTGCCATGTTCAACCTTAGTTGCAGGGGGCGCTGCCCACCATCCCTTGTGGGAGTCGAGGAGTTGAGGAGTCAAACCGGCAACCCTGTGGCTGAGAGCCCACTGGCCCATGTGAGAATCGAACCAGGAGCCTTCGGCATTAGGAGCTTGGAGTTCCAACCGTCTGAGCCACCAGGCCGGCCCTGGGTAATTCTTTTCTTGTATCTTCTAAATTACTTTGAATCAGGTTATATTGCTTATATATATATATTTTTTTGTGCATTGGTGTTTTGTTTTTAAGTAGTTCAGAGTTTCTAGGGAGAGTTAAGGGCCATGAGGGAACTCAACAGCCACTTGAGATTTTAAAGCTCAGAGTGAATAATGGCAGGTGCCAAATTCAGCAAAAATAATTGTTAAACGGCATTTGAAATAAGTTAACCTTTTTTTTTTAATTGGGGAATATTGAGGAACAGTGTGTTTCTCCAGGGCCCATCAGCTCCAAGTTGTTGTCCTTCAGTCTAGTTGTGGAGGACACAACTCAGCTCCAAGTCCAGTCATGGTTTTCAATCTTAGTTGCAGGGGGCACAGCCCACCATCCCATGTGGGAATTGAACCAGCAACCTTGTTGTTGAGAGCTCACGTTCTAACCAACTGAGCCACCTGGCCGCCTCCAGTTAATTCTTTAAGGTAGGAAGTAGTCTTAACTGTTATACTTAAAACATTTGCCCTTATATTATATATTGCATTTCATAGTTTAAATACAGCATTTAACTAATATTTGCTATCTAAATAAATGATATATTTCTTTCTTTTTTCTTTCTCTCTTTTTAAAGATTTTATTGGGGAAGGGGAACAGAACTTTATGTACTTCCAGGACTTTTTCCAAGTCAAGTTGTTGTCCTTTCAATCTTAGTTGCGGAGGGCACAGTTCAACTCCAGGTCCAGTTGCAGTTGTTAGTTGCAGGAGGTGCAGCCCACCATCCCTTGAGGGAATCAAGGAGTCCAACCTGCAACCTTGTGGTTGAGAGCCCACTGGGCCATGTGGGAATCGAACTGGCAGCCTTCCGCGTTAGGAGCATGGAGCTCTAACCACCTGAGCCACCCAGCTGACCCCTAAATGATACGTTTCTGAAAAGTAAAGTGAATGTACTGAGTGGGGAAAACCTGTTAGTCTGGGTCCTCAAAGAAGCTGGCTCAAGATAAAATGAAACCTGCAAGAAATTTATTAGGGGAAAAATCAGTGAGAGAAAGCTGGGAGGGAGCCAGGAGAGGCTGGGAGAGCCTGACTTCCCACCATAACGCAAGTTTGATGCTGAATGAAGGAGAGAGGGAAGGCAGTCTGGGTGGAACCATTTAAGATTGCCCTATAGTCTAAGGAAGCATTGGCATGACTGTCAGATGTTCCCAAGTCAAAGTCACCTATCAGAGGAGGCCATGCTTCCCCCAGCAGATCGCCTCCCTATCCCTGCCCAGCTCCCTCATTGGCTGGAACAGCCTCGGGAGGCGTGGCCTCGGGGTGATCCGGTGAAGAATTTTAAAGACCGGCAGCTGGGGCTGTTGGTTAATTACATCCCTGCAGTTGGCGATGACTGATGCATTCTTATGGCCACCACAGAGATCCTCAGTTTTGTCGATCAATGTTTGTGAACTAAGCCTAATGTCTATGTTTGGACTACGGTAATGACATCATTCTTTGAGTGAATGGTGGCACCTCTTATTTGGTGAGAATGGTAATCAACTAGAAAGAATGTAAAAGTTTTTCTAGGACCTGCCTGAAACTTTCACTGAGTTTGTTTTTTGTGATGACAAGATTAAGGAACATGGAAAGTGGAGGACAAAAACAGGTAATAATGATGAGGACTTGCTTGAGGCCAGGCCCTATGCCGGCTGCTTTAAGTTCTTTCTCTTTCTTCATCCTCACAGTAGCCCTAAGAGATTGATGTTGGAACCAGGTCATTGGTATATTCATTTGTGTTGGGTTCTCCCTGAACTTCTGACCCTTCACCCTTTTCCCTAAGGGAGATTTATGTTGCCAGATGAGAAAGCAGAAGTTGTCTATATCTGGCTGTTGTTTTTCAGCAGTATGAGTTGCTAGAGGGGAAAGATGGCAGGGGAGATAGGCTGAGTCCTGGGTAGTAGAAAGAGGCGAGGGGAGAGATTCCTGAGGTTGGTGGCTACCTAGGTAGTTAATGGGCCTGGCCCTATTCTTAGCATTTCCTGGAGAATGCAGCAGGCCTGCAGAGGACCCAAGTACTCCCTTGAAGGGTATCAGTGCTGATCATCCTGAATCAAAGATGACAGGCCTCCCCTCATTTGGAGGCACCATGTTGGCCACCTGGATACCATGCAACATTAGGGAGAGGGACAGAGCGCCAATAATGCCTGGAACTTACCTTCCACCAGTTTAGCAGGGTAGAGGCTTAGAAAGCAAATTTCATTTAAAGAAAGTAAAAACCGTGTGATGTTTCTTGCACACCTATATATATGGAGTATGAGTCACAGCCATTTCATACTCACTTTGCATATGTGTGGTGGTAAGTCCAATTTCAGTTATTTTCAGGGCACCCTCCTCTTAGAGTTGTGCTAGGATCCTGGGGCATACAGGGTTTAGAAATTTTTGGCCCTCAGCCATTGTTGTGCAGCTCTGTCCCTCCTATGCCCATTTCTGGCTATGGAGACATCTGAGTGGGTCACCCTTGTCCAATGTCTTGCCCAGGCCAATGAGGCTTATCAGGTGGTGGGCTGCCCCACTGGCAGTATCTGTTCCCTCTGTACCCCTCACTGAGGCACATATTTCATAATGCTTTTCAATTTTTAAACCTACTACATTTGGATGAGTTAAGGGAATACTACCTGTTGTAACAATAAAACCTCAATTTTTAAGTGGCTTGAAAAACAAAAGTTTATTTCCTACTCACATAAAAGTCCAGGGAAGGTATTTTTGCCTGGCAGGTGGCTTTTAGGAACCCAGGTGCCCTTCATCTTGTGGCTCCTCCCTCCTAGAGGCTTGAAGTTCTCTGTACCCACCCAAAAGCTTATGTATCAGAAAAGAAAATGGAGGGGCCGGCCCAGTGGCTCAGGCCGTTAGAGCTCCATGCTCCTAACTCCGAAGGCTGCCGGTTCGATTCTCACATGGGCCAGTGAGCTCTCAACCATAAGGTTGCCAGTTCAATTCATCGACTCCTGCAAGGGATGGTGGGTAGCGCCCCCTGCAACTAAGATTGAACATGGCACCTTGAGCTGAGCTGTCGCTGAGCTCCCGGATGGCTCAGTTGGTTGGAGCGTGTCCTCTCAACCACAAGGTTGCCGGTTCGACTCCCGCAAGGGATGGTGGGCTGTGGCCCCTGCAACTAGAAACGGCAACTGGACCTGGAGCTGAACTGCGCCCTCCACAACTAAAACTGAAAGGACAACAACTTGAAGCTGAATGGCACCCTCCACAACTAAGATTGAAAGGATAACAACTTGACTTGGAAAAAAGTCCTGGAAGTACACACTGTTCCCCAATAAAGTCCTGTTCCCCTTCCCCAATAAAAAATCTTTAAAAAAAAAAAAAAAAAGAAAGAAAAGAAAGAAAGAGAAAATGGAGAAAGGTGGACTTGCTTCTTAACCTCCTTAACCAAGAAATGCCATAATTGCTTCTACTCATAGTTAATTGGCAAGAACTAGTCACATGGTCCCACATAGATGTAGGGGAGTCTGGGAAATGTAGTTCCTGGATGGGCAGCTCTATAATATGGAAGAGGACCATGAGGGAGCAAGAGTTTTGCTGTACAAGTAGCCATCTTTGTCACACCCTCCACCATCCCAGTTCTAGCTAATGACCATACTTCATACCTCATTGGAAAAGGGAGCCATCCAGACATTTTCTTATCTTCCTACCACTAAATCCACCCGATATACCCACACTCTCTGCTTTCTCTCTTGTCACTGGTATAACAGAATATTACGTGGTCCTTTCCTTATTGTCTCCATTTTAACTGAAGACAAAGACAAAAATCAATACTGAGTACTCCTAAATTCTAAAGTAGAATGCCAGACCACAGTAACATGCAGTCCCTAAGACAGCGCCCAGTGATCCTCATCTCCTGGTATTCATGCACCTGTGTAATTTCCTCCCCTTGAGTGTGGGCTGTGCCTAGTATCTCACCCCTAATAAATGATACACTGCAAAAGTGATGGACACCATAGTGAGATTAGGTTATACAAAAAAATGTGGCTTGTGTTGGGCTCCCTCTCTCACTCTGAGGGAATCCAGCTGCCATCTTGCAAACAGCCCTACAGAGAGGCCCACATGGCAAAGAACTGTCTCTAGCCAATAGCCAGTGAGGACCTGAGCCCAACAACTACCAGAGTGAGCTCAGAAGTGGATTCTTCTCAGTCGAGCTTTGAGACAACCACAGCCTGAGAAGAACCTTGATTGCAGCCTTGGGAGAGAACCTAAGCCTGATGCACAGCTAAGCTGTGCCATAATTGCTTTGCTGACCCACAATGTGTTAGTCCTCTCAGGCTGCCATAACAAAACACCGCAGACTGTGTAGCCAAAACAACACACATTTATTTTTCTCACAGTTCTGGAGGCTGAAAATCCAAAATCAAGGTGTTGGTGGGGTTGGTTTCTCCTAAGGCCCCCCTCCTTGCCTTGCAGATGACTGCCTTCTCGCTGTGTCCTCACATAGTCTTTCCTCTGTGCAGAGGAGCCCCAGGTACCTCTCTCCCATCTTATAAGGACACCAGTCATATTGGATCAGGGCCCACCTTTCAGGCAGGATAGGTAGCTTAGAAAATTGACACCCCCCTCCAGGGTACAACATGAGGTGCCTCACTGGTTACACAAGTAACAAGTGACTGTACCCAATATCTGCAGCTAGAGAAATACAAGAACCAGTTTCAACCAGCAAGGCTCATCCCTTATGACCAGGACCTGACCTTTAGCTAATTATAATGTCATTATAATCTCATTTACACTGCAGTTACTACAACTCCCGTCATGCATCTGATTCCATTACAGTTCTGGAGGAACCAAATAAGGAAGAAAAAGCAGGAAACTGAGGGTCCTGCCCAGGAAGAGGAAATGAATGAACCACATCAATGAGACGTCACCTATTCCCTCCCCCAGAGGGATAAAAACCCCTGATTGTGACTTCCTAGGTCCTACTCGTTCTCTGAGTTCGCCCACACTTTCATCTCAAGTGTGTACTTTCATTTTCAGAAGTCACTTGTACATTCCTCTGTCTCACCCTTGAATTCTTTCTTGCTTGGAGACAAGAACCTGGTCACCGCTGCTCCAGGTTGAGTCCTCTCTCAGACATCCCCAAGATGTCCCGCGACACTGTTACAACCTCATTTAACCCTAATTACCTCTTTAAAGGTCCTCTCTCCAAAAACTGTCACAGTCTGAGGTACCGGTGGTTAGGACTTCAACATGTGAATTTTGGAGAGGCACATTTCAATCCATAACACACAAGATACTGTGAGATAATTAATGTTTGCTGTTTTAAGTGCTAAGATTTGGGGTAATTTGGTACACAGCAATAGATAACAAACACAAGCACCTCGGGGCTTCACTGGGCATGGAAGTAGCTTGTAGAGAGGATTTCCCTGGAGAGAGATG
The DNA here is from genome assembly GCF_036562045.2 of Rhinolophus sinicus. Classification (NCBI taxonomy): domain Eukaryota; kingdom Metazoa; phylum Chordata; class Mammalia; order Chiroptera; family Rhinolophidae; genus Rhinolophus; species Rhinolophus sinicus. The sequence goes on along the minus strand of NC_133761.1, from coordinate 28,763,370 downwards.
TCAGTGTGTTGAGCTGTGCCACCCCCAGCCCTCCCACCCACACTATTGGGAGAAGAGGAGAGTATCCCCCTCACCTCAACCAGTGTGGGAAGTAATGGGGTTCAGGACATGCTACCTCAAAATATGTCACCTTGACATATTGAATATTTTAAGCTGAAGGAGTTTGAGAAAACAGCAGAAGTAGGAAGTTTACTTTGACCTCTTCTCCACCCTTCTCCCCTGAAACAGGTCATAAACCCTTATGTGAGAAGTGTCCTCCCAATACCCAGAGGAAAGGAGCATCCCAATCTCTGAGGACAAAGGGACACCACGAAGAATCCTAACAAACAGGCCTTGCTAAGTTTCGCCCACTTACTATGCTTCCTTCATACTTAACATGTCATATTTCTACACAGCTGCCCACTCTTCATCAAACGTGGCATAAAAATACTCAGTTCTTCCTTTGCTTATAAAGACTCCCCTATCACATAAAACTTATATTAAATTTGTAATGCTTTGCTCCTGCTAATCTGTCTTTGTCAGTTTAAGAAAAGCTCCCTGCCCTCCTCCTATTTGCCTAAATGAAGCACATACATTTGAGAAGGTATCTCCCCTCCCTCTCTGTCAGAAGAACAAAGATAATCACTGGACCTAATTCTAGACTCGAATAAACACCACAACATAACAAATCTTGCTAAAACTAGCCCTTATCGTCCATTAGTCCCCCATATATTTGCCTTCCCACAGTTTGCCACCCTTGAAACTCAAAGTCCTTTGCCTTTGTCTTGTCACTTCTTTAAAAATGCATTATTTGTTAAGAGCTCTATAAGCCCAAATTTTATCCACCCCTTTGAGTTCCTCATAGCTGAGTGCTCTTATGTGTATGCACAATGCACATGATACTAAATGTGTGTGTGTTTTCCATTGTTAATCTGTCTTTTGTCAGTCTAATTTACAGGGTCCCCAGCCAGAGAACCTAAATTGGGTAGAAGAAAAAGGTTTTATTTCCTCCCCTACACGTGTTTCCCAGGGGCTAACTAGATGGGTGGAAGGGAGCTGGACTCGGGAGTGGGGGGCTATAAAGGAACACTGGCACAGGAGCTGTCTGGAGGGGCAAGGTGACTCTGCAAAGAGGGACACCGCTGAAACTCAGGGAGCTAGGGGTAGTTGTAAGCCAGAGCTCCTATTAAAAAGAAACAATGGACCCAAAATGGAGTCACTCATGCTAAGCCCCACCGAGACATAATACCTAACCTGACTACAGTTTCAGCCTCTCCCAGGAGTGGAATTTTAAGCCAGTCAGTCTGGAATTTCCTGATCAGCACTAGTGAGGTCATCTGCCTGATAAGATACCCTGCTTTCCCTTAAGGGAAAGTGACCTTGTCTGAAATAATCCACTCTTCTAACTTTACTGTCCCACCCCATTGCTACCTACAAAAGCCTTCCATGTACTGATAAATAAATAAATAATCCTTCTGTTTTGTACAGCTCCTCAGAGGACCTTTCTACTTACTAGATGGGATGCTGACCAATTCATGAATTGTTCAATAAAACCAATTAGATCTTTAAATTTATCCAGGTGCATTTTTGCTCTTGAACATTCCTTAAATTTGACTGCACCTCACATCACCCGAGGCTCTTGTTAACATATAGATTCTGATTCAACAGGTGTGGTGAGCCGAAGCGCTCCACTCCTGACAGGGGCTGCTTGTACTGCTGGCCTATGGCCCACCCTGAATTGCAAGATGGTAACCAGAAAGCTGGAGGAGACACTCCCCAAGTGGAAAACACCCCCCAGTGATGGCGGGCTCTGAAGTACTCATCTGAGGGCCTCTCCTCAGGAGGAATCAGAGGTTGGTTGTGTATCTGCCCAGTCACATGAGGATTACAGCTCTCATGGAAGATGTTTTCTGCCCATCACCCATCTTCCTCCACCCTCGCAGCCCCAAAGCAGCAGCCAGTGGGTAGGGGGACAGGTGCAAAGGGAAAGAGAGGAGTAACAAACATATTCCCTTTTTCACCCTGTGTACAAACAGGCCCATGCTGAGGAGGGAAAAGGTTTTCGATTGGACCAGGATTCAGTATCCTTTGACCTAATAAGCTAAAAACTTTTTCCTTTCCTTTCCTTTCCTTTCCTTTCCTTTCCTTTCCTTTCCTTTCCTTTCCTTTCCTTTCCTTTCCTTTCCTTTCCTTTCCTTTCCTTTCCTTTCCTTTCCTTTCCTTTCCTTTCCTTTCCTTTCCTTTCCTTTCCTTTCCTTTCCTTTCCTTTCCTTTCCTTTCCTTTCCTTTCCTTTCCTTTCCTTTCCTTTCCTTTCCTTTCCATTGGACCAGGATTCAGTATCCTTTGACCTAATAAGCTAAAAACTTTCCTTTCCTTTCCTTTCCTTTCCTTTCCTTTCCTTTCCTTTCCTTTCCTTTCCTTTCCTTTCCTTTCCTTTCCATTCCTTTCCTTTCCTTTCCCCTCAAGATAAGCTGAAAAGCTGTGACATCAGCCTGAGACCTCACTCAGGGACTAGGAGGAACTACCCACAATGTGGGTGGAAAAACAGTTGTGAATTGCAAAATGAAATCTACAACAGACAGGACAGTAGCTAGAGGCCAACAGACTATGCATTCTGCCCACCAGCCCCCCAGCGCTCTCATTGACACAAGTCTGTCTCCTCAGGTCCCAAGAGTCTGAAGATTTCTGCGTCTCTCTCCCTTATTCCACATGTCACACCCATGTGTTTTTTCCATGTGTTTTTATTCCATGTGTTTGTTCTGTGGGCCTATGATGTGCCAGCTGTGGGGCCAAGTCCCATGGGGTTTCAGAGACCCCACACGTGTCCTGCCCTCCAGGAGTTCATCGGAGGGCAGAGCGAAGCAATCAGTTTTCACGTCCAAACATCACTGGAGAATAGCTGTGTGGCCTTGGCCAACACATCCCAGGGCATCCATTTCTTCATCTACAAAATAAGGAGAGTAATAAGTACCTCGCAGGGCTGTTTTGAAAATTACTTGGTTCAATCTAGCTCTGAGGATTTACACAACTGGATTTTGTTTTGTTTTGTTTTGCCTGTAGAGAAAAAAAGGAACAACCTCATAAGGAAGTTACATCTCTCTAGAAATATGCAAATATGTTGGAGATGAAAATAGGATATAGGAATGCATAATTTATACAATCGGAGAGACAGAAAAGCAGTTTGGGGGACTTTTCAGTTCTAGTAATAGTAAACCCCAACTTCGCCAGGTGAAGATGAAAGGTTATGCTAATTCCAGGTTTTGGTGCCACCACTAGGGGGCATCGATTTATAGAAACTAAACTCCAGTGTGACAGGCAAAGTGATTCTGTTCTCCTGGAGAAGGTAGAAGAGGCAGAACAGAACTAATTGTCAAGGACTAAGCTGAGGCAGGTACTGAATTTTCATTTTCATTTCACTTCTAAATTTAGTTCTTAGACCATGTAACAAATATAAAAGAGACTGCTGAATGCCAAAGGAGTGAGAGCAGTCTGCATTTGGTCTTCTCTTGTAAAATAGCTCCTGGAGGACAAACAGTATTACACTGTGATGCTATTAGATTGCCAGGGCTTCAGAGAACACATTATTAGAGGAATTCATTAATGTAGATTCCACAATGATAAGTGGACACAGAACATCTCACTTTGGGAGGTTTCTTATTTGGTTTTCTGAGGGATTTCTTTTGATTCACGTCTACCTAGAAGTTCATGTAAAACAAAAAAAAACGATGTTTTGCATTAATTTCTCTCTGAAATGTTTTGTATTTTTTAATTTTTGCTTCTGTGGGGCTGTGAAGCAATGAGCACCCTGGGAACTGTCCTCACCCACCTTATTTAGAAGTAAAAAGAGGGTTTTCACTACCCTCTAGTGGCTGGCTCTGGTCTCCTTGCCAGGTAGAAATCGTGCTGAATAGCTGGGCCAACAAGACGCAGAGCAGGTGTCCGTGGGGAAGAGAACCTAAGAAGGTCCCCAGGCCAGGCAGGAGAGGGAGAGAGGAAAATTACTCCCACAGGGATGCCAGCTCCTTCTGCTCCCCTCCTCCACTCCAGGGCAGGAGATCAGGCCCAGTTACCTGTGACCAGCAGCTGCAGCAGCTTTCCCCTGACTCTAGGCAGCCCAGGAGGCTAGGTAGGCCCTTGGGGAGGGCGGGAGGGCAGGTACAGGCAAGGGGAGCCAGTGTGGGAGCCGCTTCTGCCTCCTGGTTCTGCACTGAGTGGAAGGCGGGCGCTTTAGCCTCAGGGCATCCCTCACCTGGCTGCACCACTGTGGGCATGCCACGGGAGTCGAAAGACCTTTGTGGTCCCATATCCCAAGTTCACTGTGTCACCCAGCTGGGTTGCTGGCAAGCCCTCCATTTATGTGCCCGTATCTGCTGCCTGTTGTGGTGGGAGGAGGAAGGATCAGAGAGACTCCAAGGAGAGGGGTGCTTTCCTGTTGTGTGAGCTTTCAGGGACCCTGAATCCTGCCCCCACCCTGCCCCCCCACCCCCTTCTCCGGGAAACGGCCACAGTTACCTGTGACTATATGGCATGTTGGAATGCAGAAAAGGGCAATGCTGCCTCCCAACTCTTTCACACTTTCCCAACTCTTGGAGCTTGGAATCAATTTAAATTTAAATAGCCACATGTGGTTATTGGCTATAGTATTGGACAATGTAGTTCTAGAGAGACAACGTGAGAGGGAGAACTTTATAACAGTGCTGTGCACGTAAAGGACCCTCTTAAGAGTGGATTCATGAAGAAACTGGGCATGTTTTGAAGTGAAGGTAAGGCATCAGGCAGATGCAATCAGAGGCAGGTTTCCATGCATTCATCCTTCCAGCAAACCTCTCTCACCCCACTTTATTTACAAGGTTCAAATGGGATTTACGGAGTCATACAATTGGTTCCCCTACTACACAGACAGCCGGAGGGCTGAGACTCTCGCCTTATTCATCTTGGTCCCACCAGCACCAAGCACAGTACCGGACATGCAGTGGAATCTCAAAAGTTGTTTCCACTGAAGGAATGGAGCTTCACAAGTCCTTCGGGGAGGTCCACAGCTCGATGAGACATACACCCTCCTCCAACGACCTTATGGTCCAATCATAACGACTTAAAATACTAGGTGAGAACACTCTTGTGAAAGCACTAGCATTGTGCCTGGCATAAAGCAGGCCCCAAATAAACATAAGTTTCTTTCCTTCCTTCCTCTCTTTTATTCCGTCTAGAATCTACCCTCAAAAGATTTCCATAAAAGAGATGAAGTGCTCGAGGGTTTAGGGTTTAGAAGAGGCAAAGACTAATTTCGTCTGGGAGAACCCATGAAGGTGTACTGGAGAAGGTAGCATGTGATCTAGGAGTTCATCCAGGACTCTAAGCAGAATGAAGAAAGATGCAGAGGTCTGCAGGAAAGTGGGAATGTGGGGGGGAATGTGGAGAAGTTCAGTTTAGTTTGTAGAAAGTTATATGAAGGGAAGAAGTAGAAAACAGGGCAGGAAACCCCCTTGATTACGAGGTTAGGGGAGGCTCTAAAGCGTGGCATTAAAGACCTGAATTTAATCCTGAGAGACCAGACAGTCCTGGGCCTGGCCAAGACTCTGTTATATATCTACTGATTACGTGATGATGACCGTGGGCAAGATACCTAACTCTTCAGAGTCTAAGGTTCTTCATCTGCAAAATGGAGATGATGTTGCTTAGTCTTTAAAAACACAAAGAGAGCACACTGTAAATACACAGTGTTCTAATTATTTCCACATTGGAAAATTTTCCATCAGTGTTGAACCTGTATTCACTTATATGCCATTATCATAACTTAATTAACAACTCTTCTATTTATGTATATTCATGTTTCTTCTAATCTTTAAATAATTTACATATATCTACAGAATAAATTCATAAAGTGGCATTACTAAATCAAAGGGTATATGAAATTAAAATTTTGACAGAATTACCAAATTACTCTCCATAAGGAGTGAGTCAGTTTCTACTCCTGTCTGCAATACATATAAATATCTGTTTCCCTATGATTTCACTAACAGTGTTATTAAATTTGTCATTTCTCTTTCACTATGCATATTTTTTTTTCTTATGCAGATATTTTTTATCTTTATATAGTCAGACTAACCATTCCTTTCCTTCATGATTTCTGGGTTTAGAATCATGCTCAGAAAGGCCTTCCCTACTCCAAAATAATAAGAGAAATCTTTGGCCTATCTGGATTTATTTGGGGGTGAGGAAAGAGGCAGGGAATTCTGCTTTCATTTTTCCAGACATCGTTCACCCTGATGCCATTTCTTAGGATTCTGTTAAGCCCCAAGTGCCATTCAAGAACCAGTTAAGCAAACCTATTTAGAGAGAGAACAGGTATTGATGTAGACGTGTGGTGTTTTTTTAGTGTCATTTCATCTTCACAACAACGTGAGGTGTTAGCATCCTTGTTTCTTAAATGAGGGAAATGAGGGAGCTGAGGTTCAGAGACATTGAGTTAGTTGCCTCCAGTTGCACAGACAGGAAGTGGCAGAGCTGGGATTTGAACACAGAGCTGTGTGACTGCAATGTGGTATGTTCTCACTCCACCCACTGGAATTATGATTCAGAAGGAGAAGCAGGGTACCTATGCAGGGCTTACCGAAGTACTGAAGGACGGCTTTTCAGTTCTTAGCCTCTTTATTCCTACCCTCCAAAGGCCTCCTCTACCATCCTACCAAAGCACCCTGTGGCCAGCAGACGGAGGTATCTGTCCCACCAAAGCTGCCCACCAGTCAGGAACACCAACCAGCAAGGAACTGTTACATGAACTAGGAGTAAGCTTTCATTGTATTTCCTGAAATTTTGTGGTCACTGTGTAACAGCAGTTAGCGTTAACCTAAGTGTTACAACTGCTCACTGGGGATGGATCCCTGAGAGGACCACAGTCAAGAACAGTTCATCTCTGAGATCATTTCCTTCTGGTCCTGGAGGCTGTGGGTCCATCTTACCACCCCACCTCCATAGCCCCATCCCTTTCTCTCCTTCCCTTCTTCCTCTCCTTTCCCATCACCCTCGTCTTAACCATTCTTTGAGAGCTGAGAAACTCACTTGGCAAGCATCTGAATATTTTCTATCTCACACTCAGCTCAGAAGTTGTTAAAATCTTTGTTTCTATTCTGGAGAAGGCTAGAGGAACAGTGAGAGAGCAGATAAGGAGGGAAATTCACAGGAAACGCACAGGAGGGCTCCAAGGTAACCCCTTCCACCTGTGTGATTCTTGGAGGGGTCTGCTGTGAGGTCTATATGACCAATTCCCACTAGTCCCTCCAAGCAAGACACAGGGCCGGTGGGGAGTCTGTCTTGGCCTGGTTATGATAGCCAGCTTTCCTTACGTTCTTTCTATATCTTACCCATGGGGTAGAGGGCTTGGGCTTTAGGCATGTGTCCAAAGGTAGAAGCCAGTCTCACAGCAGCTCTCTTTGGCCCAATGCATGTAAGTTGTGCTCTGAGAAGTCATATTTAACAAGAGAGGGTTAGGTTGTCTTATAGATGGTGGTGATGGTGGCTGCAGTAGCGAGGTCAGTGGAGAAAGGTAATGGGAGGGATGTCAGCAAGGCAAAGACTCCAGAGGCCACTGGGAGGCGATCTCAGTAGGAAATAAAAAATGTCTCCATGGGAAAAGTCAAGAACCACAGTCAAAATCAGTTAGACTGTTTCCTTTCTGTTAATAGCGTTTTCTGTCCTTCCAGATGTTGAGGGGGTGACATGCGCTAGCTACTCAGTGCTAACTACTCACTGGCCTTCATCTTAAGCAACCACAAGAACGTCTTTTTGCCTCAAATGCCTTACATTTTTGATAACGGGAAAAAATGAAATAGGCATTGCTAAAAGAGTCGCTTCAAACAGAGACTATTAGGGAAATGGAACCTGTGCCCATCTTGTGCCTCAGTTCTCAGAGCAGCGATTAAGTTGCGAAACCTATTGATACACACAACTCAAGGCTGAGCCATAAACATCCTGAAACAACAACTGCTGCGGGGACACATGTGGACTTGACCTCCTCCTCCTTGTGGTTTTTGCCCCCCTTGTTTGCATACTGGAACTCACCAATCCCTGTTAATCTCACCAGCAAGCTCTCACTTGCATGAAAGAATTACTCTTTGTGGTATTTGCCTTTATTTGTTCTCTCCAGAGTGCAGTTTGGGGTGCTACCCGAATCTGCATCTCCTGGATTCGAATCCTTTAAGAGCCCCAAATAAACTTTTCATTTGCTTTACAGCCTCAAATCTTTATCAGTGGACATTTTAAAACTGATGACTCTCATTCCCTAAGCACTGCCAGTGCAGGGATGGACGTTCATTCAAACCTTCCGATTCTGGCTGCCGTATTTCTTCTCTACAGCTTAGCTTGGGTGTCATCTCCTCCAGGAGAAAGAATCCCCTCACTCCCCAGGCCCAGGACTGGTTGAAACTTCCATCTCTGTGTTCCTAGCTCTCAGCACAAGCCTTTCACATATACCCACCCTCCTTCACCACTGGACTTCTCATCAGACGGTAAACACCTGAAAGCAGGGACTGTCCCTTACCAAACTCTCTGTCCTAGTCGTCCCACAGCCTGCTAGAAAGCACGTGTGTTCAACTGATTTCAGCCTTCTTAGCCAAAGTGGAATTTTTTTAAAAATAATTTTTAATTTTATAATTACAGTTGGCATACAATATTATATTAGTTTCAGATGTACAACATAGCGATTAGACATTTATGTAACTTACGAAGTGCTCATCCTGATAAGTCTAGTATCCATCTGACACTATACATGGTTATTACACTATTATTGACTATATTCCCTATGCTGTGCTTTACATCCCCACGACTGTTTTGTTACTACCAATTTGTACTTAGTCCCTTGCCCTTTTTTTAGCCATCCCTGGCAATTCTTCTTCCATCTGGCAACCATCAAAATCTTCTCAGTATCTATAAGGTTGTTTCTGTTTTGTTTGTTCGTTAATTTTGTTCTTCAGATTCCACATATAAGTGAGATCATACGGCATTTGTCTTTCTCTGTCTGCTTTATTCCACTTAGCACAAAACTCTCTCGGTCCATCCATCTTGTTAAGAGTTTATTCTTTCTCGTGGCTCACTAATATTCCATTGTATATATATATATGTACCACCTCTATATCCGTTCATCCATTGATGGACACCTGGGCTGCCTACATATCTTGGCTTTTGTAAATAATGCTGCAATGAACATATGGATGCACATGTCCCTTCAAAGTAGTGTTTTGGGTTTCTTCAAATAAATATCCAAAAGAGGGATTACTGGGTCCTTCTTTGTCTCATGTTATAACTTTATTTTAAAGTCTATTTTGTCTGGTGTAAGTATTGCTACCACAGCTGGTGTTTTTTTTTGTGTTTGTTTTAATTTCCATTTTCATGAAATATCTTTTCCCATTCCAAAGTAGAATGTTTCAACAGATGGTGCTGGAAAAATATATATTAAATTATATTAAATTGAATCTTAGGATTTTAACATTGTAGGGACCTAATCCAGAAGGGGAAACTGAGGCGCTGAAGATGAAATGGTTTGTCCACAGCAAAGCCGTGTGTCAGCAGCCAGGCAGAGGTGTGAACACTTTATTGGTGGAGCAAAACTTGTTAGTGACAGCAGAAACCATCCCTGGGCTGAGGCTTGTTGGTATAAAATAGCCCAAAACATGCTCATCAGCTACTGTGGTCTTTGGGCCTTGTATTTTCTTTTTTCATTTCTATTACCTATTTTTCTTTTTAAAAAGTTACCTTTCATTAATTTTGATTATAAAAGTATTGTGCTTATTATAGAGATTCTGGAAATACGCTGAAAAGCGAAAGAAAGAAAGAGAGAGAGAGAGAGAGAGAGAGGGAGGGAGGGAGGGAGGGAGGGAGGGAGGAAGGAAGGAAGGAAGGAAGGAAGGAAGGGAAAATTAAAAATTAACTGAATATCAGCTAGAGATAGCCTGTATATTGATATAGTGCTACAAATAAGTATGTGACTGAGCTCAAGCTGTATGTTGAAATTTATGTTTTTCCTTTTTTGATCACTGTTAGATTGGTAGCATTTCTCTAAGTCCTTAAAAATGGGCTGTTTTCTCTGTAGCCTTTGTGCTGTGAAGCCTTTCAATTATCATTCTTCGTACTGGGTTAATTTATAAACAAAAAGGAGCTAATAAGGAAAATAAAAAGGAAAAATGTTACATAATCTATTACTTATAATAGCGACACTTTAGTCTATATGGATAAACTGGATTTTCCTAACGTGTGGGTGGCTTGCAATTTTTCATTCTAATAAATGAAAAAAGTATTTCATCATCTCACTGTGATGAAACAATATCTTTGCATGAAATCTCGACCTGTTTTTCTAATTACTGCTTTAAGAATCACATATTGTTTATGTCTCAACTAGAAGAAAAAGATTTTTAAAAGATGAATTTCAAAATTAGGATCAGCTCAAGAGATAATGCTGGTTTTCAAGTTGCCTTAAAAGCATTGATTATATTTCAATCAGAAAAAGGAAAAAATACTTTTTTAATAAATGGCAGAAGATACAATATAGTGAAAAATAGGAAATCTGGGTCTTAATATCTGAGGGCAGATTTAATTTCTCTACCTAGAGCTTTAATTGGATGTTAATTGACGTTATGTAATGCTAAAGAAGAGGTGTTATTTTTTGAACTATTTTTTCCATTTGGATAAAAGTTAAATAGTCTGAATTCCAAGATAAAGTAGCTAGAAAGAATATTCTGGTTTTGAGAACATGGAGGCCATAGAAAACACCAGGGCAAAATAAAGCTATTTCCCTAATAATCTGCTCACAGGAAAGATTCCATTTTAAGCCTCAAAATACGAATTACAAAAATCTGTAGCATCATAGAACATTTTAAACAAAGTTTAAATTTAAAAAAAAAAAAGCTAAAATGAAAAAAAGCTAAAATCAAATTCAGGTTTGACAGATTAAAAATGAGAACAAGGAACAAAATAGGCCCCTAAATTTCTATTTTCAGGTTCTAAATGTATTTGTGTTATGGAAATCATACAGACACTAGATTATGGTGATTATAGTTTTATTTCACAAACATAATTTTAAAAAGGAAAACACCTCAAAACAGCTTTCGGTGTGGCATGTATTTTGCAATTTTTCCCTTGTATCATTTTTCTTTTTTTAATCACTAGAGGAAACTGCTTAAAAATAGGATTAATGCTGGGCAAACAAGATTGCTATGGAAGCGATTTCAGGCTACAAAGCAATTTGGAGCTCACATGGGGATGAAACCGAGGAGGCTTTCTTCCAAACAATGACTCACGTCTTGGGAGAGATTTCCCCATGAGAATTAGACGCAGACCATGACAAGGTGAACCCTCCCTGCAAATCTCTCACAGATTTCCAGGAAACAAAACAATCGCCAATCCAAACTGGATTTCTAAACTAAAATACAAGAAAGATGCAGTGCTTCTGTAAAAGAAGAATCTAGGTTCTCAGAGGACTCTATGGAAGGGAGGCTTAAGGACATGCGATCACAAATACAGCAGTGATGGGACAGTTGTGTGGGCAACTCAGATCCTCTCTCCCTTCCTTTTGCCTCCCCTTGGAGAGGAGGGGCTGCTCTGTCTGCTCCTCAGTCTTTCTGTCCCATTGTTCCTGGTTCCAGTCCCAGCTCTAGGACCCAGAAGTGGGATATGAAGGGTGAGCTGTCAGGGATGAGGACCCTCCTCCCAAGTAAACCCTTCCCACCACCCTGTGATTTGAGGTTAAATCTCTTTACCCTTAAGGCCTGAAGGAGCTGGGTTGGATGTGACCTCTTAGATTTCTTTGGGCCCTAAAATTCTGTGAAATTGATTCAAAGAAAAAAATAGACTAGAAAAAGAAATAAGGGCAGGTCACTTACCGAAAAAAAAGATGCTTTGGGCTTTGGGCTATTTAAAACCTAAGCTAAAATATTTATATTTAGAACCTAGAATATGAAAACCCAACATTCTTTGAAAATATCATTTTTAGAACAAAATTCCACCCAATTGAGTTGATAAAGATCTCTGAAGGTTGTCACAGATAAATCTTCAGATAACCTGGCCTTACAGTTGTCTTTACCTTCCAACCCTACTTCAGAAACCCAAAACATAAGCACTCTTGAATCCTCTTCATAGAATTGAAAAGGGCCTCCGACCCTGAAATTTCCCTCTCTGATTATAATCTCCTGTCCTCCTCCCAAATCTATCCTCTACCTCATCCAACCATGAGTTCTTCCATTCCTGCCTTTACAGCCCTCTGAACATGGCTCTGTTGCCCACCTGGGATCCATTTCTCATTTGTCCCACACCTGCCATTCCAAACCCTCACCATCGCTGTGGTCTACGGGGGTAGCAATGGGGGACTTGTGACTCAGCTCTGGGCAATGTATCTGTTCAACAAGTACTTACAGTGCTTACTCTGAGGTGGGCACTGTGCTAAGTAGTTTTTGAATGTTAACTTATTTAACCCTCATAACAACCCTATTAGATAAGTACTGTTATTATTCCCACTTTATAAAGGACAAAACTAAGACACAGACAGGTTAATTGGCTTACCCAAGGCACACAGTTAATAAGCTTTGCTTTCCTCTGAGCAGTATGATTGGTCCAGGGATATACATGTGACCACATCAGAGCTGACATGATGCGCTCGCTGGGGCTTCTCAGAAAGAGACTTCTGTTCTCCCCTGAGCTTGAAGTGAGGTGGATGTGAACAGCGGTGCAACCATCTGGTGAGCACAGGGAGAAAGCTTTGAGAATGGAGACATCATAGAACTGAGGAAAAGACAGACAGAAACTGAGTCCCAATGACAAAATGGGAGCCCCTGATCAAGCAGTACCTGAAGCCAGCCATACTCCTGACCTTTTCAGTGTGGTGAAATTACTAGTGAATTATTTTTTTGCTTAAAAAAGTTTCAGTTGGGTTATCTTTCACTTGCAATCAAAAGATTCCTAGCTGGTGTAGTTCAGTTCACCAACCTCACAATTCAGCCTATGTATACTTTTTAATATTATAAAGTCAATTGATGAAAAAACTCAATGTGCTTTGACAAATATAAATACTTAAATATTTAAAATTTCTGTTTTGGTAGCATACTATACCAGAAAAATCATGATTCATTAGACAAGCACCAGTATATACACTCGTATAATTTCATGAGCACAAGCATGCATGACCTTGGGGTTTTGTTTTTGTTTTTAATCAAAAGGCCAATGCAGGACTATCAATGTCCAAATAAGTGACACATTTACAAAAAGTCTGCACAGAGATGGCGGAAATGGTATTCTTACCTCCATTCTTGTGTAAGCTTCTATGCCTAATTAAACCCCTGTCAATCTGCAGAAACACTGGCCAAATCTGAGTCTCTTGATCCTTGTTTTGGTAGAGTTTTCTGCTGCATTTAACCCTATTTGCCCTCTTCCTTCTCTACTCCCTTCCTTTGGAATCTATAAAGTTTCACTTCTTTGATTGCTCTCTTCTCCTTTTTTGTCTCCACTTTTCCCACTTGAATCCCCAAGTGTTGCGCCCCCCAAGGCTTCATTCTCAAAAGAATTATCCATACTAGTATTTGTAGTACTTAGGATTACAGGTTTAGCTGTTGTAACAAAAAGACACTCTCTTCCTTCTGCTCCCTCCCACCCCAAATTAACCAACAGCAGTGGCTCCAACAAGAAAGTTTATTTCTCTTTCACTTGCTAGCCTGGAGCTGCAAAGACAGTTTAGGGCAGGCAGGCAGGCATCTGTGCTCCACAGGTCTTCCAGGAGCCTGGGTTTTCTTTCTGTCTCTCACTGTTCCTAGAAGTCAGTAACCCTCATTTTCATGTTCAAAGCTGGCTCATGAGCACATGTCAATGTCCCAGCCTATTGAAGAGGGGAAAGAGAATGGGAGAAAGGAAACAGCTTCTTTTTTAAAGGACATGACCTAGGAGTTGCGCACATCATCACTTCCACTTACATATCATTGGCCAGAACTTGGTCACATGACCACATCCAGGTGCAAGGGAAGTTGGGAAACATCATCTCAAGCTGAATCTCCATAGCCCTTTGCTTATAAACTCTCTTTTGGTCCTTCATCCACTCTACCTCGATGTACCCAGATGCCTTCTCTCTGAGAGAAAGACATGAGATTTGTCCTTAGATGCACCCCATGCTCTCTACTGCAGGGTCTGGGGTGTCTGCTCCTTGGTGTTGCAGAGGATCTAACTCTATGACGCCTTTCTTATTAAAGTGAGACAATTCCTGAGGGGAAAGGAGACGCTCACGTAGGGGGCTGGGCCCAGGTCATGGCTCTGTGGTATTTGCACTTTAGCTGGCTCCCTGTGTTGGCAGCTCTCCCTGTGTCGGCCTGACCTGAGAATCAGCTGCTTTGCCCTCTCATGCTAGCTCCTGCCAGCACAGCTGGCAGCCTTCCAGAGCTGTTCAGACTGTGGGGTAAATGCTGTATGTAACCCGATTCCAGGGTTAAAAATAACCCAAAGGTCTGACCCACTGAGCGCCTCCTCGGGACTCCCAGGTGGGCTAAGCTTTTCCTGGTGGCACATGTACATGATTTTAAAAGACCCCCTACACACATTCCACCCCACTTCCCTCTAAGTTGCCTGAGGCCGATCCTCTCTCTCTCTCTCGTAGAGAGCCCCTCTTAGCCCAGGTTTGGGAAAGGCCTCTGGCTTTCTCTCTCCCTTGGGGCTGGTCCCACCCCTCCCTGTGCTTCCCAGGCCTTGGGTGGAACGGCTGAGGTCACAGCAAGACATACTTCTGCTAACAGACACCAGGCCCCACTGGCTTGCTTGGCTGAGCACCCCTCTCACCCCCAGCCCCAGCCAGCCTGCCAGAGGCCCTCAGCCAGCTGCCACAATGGTGCAAGCTGAGGGCAACCGCTTTCCCCCCCTGTTTACCAGGAGGGGCATTATCATCTCTGTTTCCTTAGCCTTCTTTCCACCCAAAGCCAAGGCCAGGTGGAAAGTTGCAGCCAAAGATTTTTTGGGGGAGGCTGCCCTTGGGGGTTAGCAGCAGTGTGGAGACTGGGCTTCTCTTCCGGCCCAGGGCAAGAACCTCATCTTCAGTTAAAGGGATGCCTCAAGCCTCTGCCATTTGGAAGATGCTGCCAGGCAGCAGATGAAACCTGCAGCTCTGACTGAGAGCAGCCAAGTGCTCCAGGCCATGGCACTTTGGGGTGGAGGTTGGGGGTGGAAGAATGTAGGAGGAAAATGGAGGAACACATATTGTGTGATTCCATTTATATGAAATATCCAGAATAGGTCAATCCATAGAGACAGAATGCAGATTGGTGGATGCCAGGGGTTCGGGGAAGGGGAGAATGGGGAGTGATTGCTTAATTTCTATAGGATTTCCTTTTGGGGTAACAAAATGTTTTGGACCTAGATAGAGGAGGTGGTTGTACAACATTGTGAATGCACTAAATGGCACTGGATTGTTCACTTTAAAATGGTTAACTGTATGTTATGTGAGTCTCACCTCAATAAAGAAAATATATCGACAAGTTTGTTCACTGAGACATGTTTTGAAATAGCAAAACATTGGATACAATCTAATATTAACCAATGTTAAATAAATTAGAGTCTATCCACACCATGGTATATCATTTAGCCATTAAAGAGAATGAGCCAGAACTATATATACTAATTTGAAAAGATCTCTAAGACATACTGTTATGTGAAAAAAAAGTCATAGAACAACATTATAGTGTGATTCTATTTATCAATTATAAAGTGAAATATGTATGTATATTAGTTTATAAATGAATTAAAAGGGGCCTGGAAACCCAACTAGGTATTGAGAATGGTTGCTTTAGGGGAGACATGAGACATGAAAAGGGCCTTGTACTTCTTACTTTGTATATCGAAGTATTGTTGAAACTTTTATAATGAGAATCTACCCAGGAGATACAACTTAAAGCAAAATGAGATATCACTTTATACGCATCAGATTTGGCAAATTGGAAAAAAGGGTAGGACCTGTTGCTGGTGGGAATATGGGGGAAGGTGTTCTCGTTAGTGCTGGTGAAAATCGGAAGACCTATAGCCTCTTTGGAATGTTCTGGTGGCATCCATTCAATTAAAAATACATATACATTTGACCCACTAATCTCATTTTTTAAAATAACAACTCTGTTGAGATATAATTCACATACCAGTCAATTCGCCCATGTAAGGTATACAATCCAGTGGTTTTCAGTATATTCACAGTTGTGCAACCATCACCACAATCAATTTTAGAA
This sequence comes from Rhinolophus sinicus, assembly GCF_036562045.2. NCBI lineage: Eukaryota > Metazoa > Chordata > Mammalia > Chiroptera > Rhinolophidae > Rhinolophus > Rhinolophus sinicus. Next base: position 28,747,161 of record NC_133761.1, on the reverse strand, counting down.
CATTTTCAGCACTCCCAAAAGACCTCCCCCACTGCCCAACACACATCTACTAGCAATCACTCCCGGTTCCCTACAATCACTCACCCAACCCAGCCCTAGGCTGCCACCAACAATCTATTTTCAGTCTCTTTGGATTTGCCTATTCTGGACATTTCATGTAAATGGAACCATATAATATGTAGTCCTTTGTGACTGGCTTCCTTCTGCGTAATGTTTTCAGGGTTCATCCATATTGCAGTAATCTTATTCTTGGGGATCCATTCCATAGCAATAAAAGCACCCATGCCTCATTTTTATTGAGAATGTTTATTGCAGAAATTTTCAGAACAGTAACAGAGAGACAGAGAGACAGAGAGACAGAGACAAAGAGAGAGAGAAAGAAAAACTGGAAATGGACGCTCACTAACAGGAATGAAGCACGTGCGCCGTGGAATATTACGCAACAACTACAGAAGAATGCATTCACTCTATACCAGTTTAATCAAGGGAATTCCATAAGCAACAAAGGGAAGATACAGAAGAATTTAAAAACTATTCCTCTATATTTAGGCCTCATGCATGAATCTGAGAAGACCTGAACTGGCCTTGAATGCTGCTCAGTCCTACTCACCAGCTCCACTGAGCCTAAAAAGTATATGAGAGCAGTACAAAGGGCACATCCGCCAACGCTGGTTCTCTGGGGTCACCTTCTGCTCCTCCTGCAGAGTGCACAGGGCCCCAGCTGAGTGAGGAGGCCTCCCTGAACAGAGGCCACTTGGGCTTTTGCCTTCTACCCACCTGGCAGCATCTGGTTATGCCACACGGTCAGCAGTTCTGCTGCTGTGCAAGCCCTGTCTGCCAGGCCCACCATCCGGTCCTGGGAGCTTCCCCCACATTGTGAGCGCCCCTTGATGCCTGAGTCTCAGGTTGTGTGGCTTCATTTGCAGGGTCCAGGACTTCACCATACATATCCAATTAGGAGTTTTTCGTGTGCAGGTTTGATTAACGGCTTAACGCGGTAAGCATGCAGATGGAGAAAGATACAAACAGACACAGACTTGGCTGTAATGATGGGCTACAGGGATGAGTTGTAGGAGGCAGAGACCATGTGGTGAAGGGAACATCAGAGAGGGAAGGGGAAGCCAATAATAAAATGAAAACAATAAAGAACTACATACAATTGCATTTATGCATCTGGAGAAAATTTTACATATTTTAAGGCATACGTAAAGAAATTAAATTTAAAAATTAAAAAAGACAGAGTATTATGCTACTTGGGTAATTTTAAAAGAAACATAACAAAAAATCCAGTTGCCTGGCTGCAAGAAGAACTCAATTCTTGCCTCCCCTCTTCCATAGCTTACCCGAAGGAAGAGTTTTGTATGGAGGACTGTGAGCTCATGCGCTGTAGTTTGAGTCATGTGTACCCTTAATACAGGTTCCCAGAGCGTGTTAACTGCTTTCCTACAAACTTCTACCATGAATAATTGAAATTTACCATTTCCAGTCAAAATGAATCAACACTGAATGATGCAATGCCCTTACTTTTCCTATTTGTTACATTCTTTCTAATCCCCCCAAAGTGGTAATTTAAATTAAATTGAATTTCCCTGTCTTTTTGCTGAATTTGCCAGGTTCCATTAAGTTGATTGTTAGGTGAAAGCAGCAAATGAACTACAGGGAAATTTTGTGTTAGAGGCCTGACGTATGCGTGTCTGAGGAAAAATTGCTAGCTCTTATTCTAAAACTTCTTCATTAATAGACACAAGCCTTAGAGGTGAAAAGTTCTAGGCTTGGATGAGTGGCTCAAAAACCACCAATGAGTGGATGATGTCATCAAGAGCTCTGGCTCTTTCTAACATTCTTCTCTGGTGTTCTCACATGTTGACTTTCCATCCTGCACTTGTTGCCTCATTGTAGTGGGTGAAATGGTGGCCTCCTGAAAGATATGCCCACACATAACCTGTGAATGTGACTTCATTGGTAGATGTAATTAAGTTAAGGTTCTCGAGATGAGATCGTTCTGAATTAGGATGGGCCCTAACTCCAATGACAAGTGTCCTTAGAAGACAAGGGAAGGGTATGAGAAACACAGAGAAGAAGCTGATATGAAGACAGAAGCAGAGATGAGCGTGATGTCTCTATGAGCCGAGGAATGCAAGGATAGAGGGCAGTCATCAGAAGCTAAGAAAGGGGCATGGAATAGATTCTCCTTCAGAGCCTCTAGAAGGAACCAATCCTGCTCATATCTTGATTTCATACTTCTGGCCTCCAGAAGAGTGAGAAAATAAATTTCTGTTGTTTTAAGTCACCAGGTTTACGGTAATTTGTCACAGCAGCCTTAGAAAACTAGTACACTCATGGTCTAAAGAAGACTGCTATATCAGAAAAATCACATCCTGACACCACTATATTCAAATTAGAAAGAAAGAGAGTGGGGACAAGAAAGAATTTTACTTTTTGTTAGCAGATATTTACTCCCCTTATTTATTAATAGCCAGATCATGTAGTCACCCCTGGTTGCAAGGGAATTTGGGAAAATGAATATTTAGCAAAAAGGAGTCACAGGAGTTTGAAAATGTGGGGGAGAGCACTTGAGAGTGGGAGGGCATTTTTAGTTGTCAACAATGGTTACTGTCACTTAATGAGTGGGGACCAGTGATCCTAAAAGTCTTATAAGGTGCAGTGTGTTGAGACACCCTGGAGATCAATTATGAGTTATCCCTGCAGGCTGAAACCTGGCTGCCGTGTTAGCAAGGAGCAGGAAGTGAGGCCGGAAGGAGTGGTAGCAAATGGGCAGGAAACTAGCAATGCCCACCACAACATGGGAATGACTCACTGTGATTCCATAGCAAAATGTTCTACAAGGCCATGGCATTGACACTGATGGGGACTGTAGCAAGTATTCTTGGTTTTTGTTGGTGTGTGGCCAGGTTCATTCCTTCATTCATCCATTCATTTATTCAATAAACATAACTCAAAGTGACGTAAATTTTAAAAAGGTTCACTTACTAGTATACGTAGCCAAGTCCAGAGGAAAATGTATGAGGTCTCCAAGGGCTCCAGTGTTGTCATCAGGACTCGGTCTCTCTCCATCTCTGTCCTTTGTCTCTGCTTTGTCTGTGTTGATTTCATTTAAATAGGCTCCTCCCATTAGGAGGTGAAATGGCCACCAGCCATTCCAGGTTCACATTCCAGTGTCTCAGGTATTTGCTGGGAAAGAGAGCCTCTCTTCACACGTGTTCCAGTAAACACCCCTGCATTAAGTCTAATTGGGCCATCCGGGAAAAGTGCTCATTCCTATGCCATCTCTGCAATTGGGGGGTAGATTATACAGCCTGTCAAAGCTTGGATTATAGGGTGGCCCATTGAGCAGAGAGGAAAGGGTGTTGGGTGTTGGGAAGAGGGTCATACAAATTACACAGCTTATTTGTGAAGAATGGTATGAGGTATGAGTTTGGAAAGATTTTCCCCCCCTTTTTCCCCCTCCCCATCCCCTACTCTGGTTCAAGCCGTTGTTTCTCAGTCTAGCTGTGTAGGACACAGCTCCCTGACCCATGCTGGTGTTACGAGCCTTGCGCTCCCCCCGGTGAGGCAGTCGGTCGCCAGTCATCGGTCAGCCGCTCACAGCAGCTCATGGCCTCTCACGGCAGCTCTCTCCAGTTCTCTCCAGCTGCCGCCCACTCACGCTGGCCACCGGCTGCTCATGCAGCACACGGTAGCCCACAGCAGCCCATGGAGCTCACACCGACCTCCAGCAGCTCATGGCAGCCCAGCTCCAGGGAGAGCTGTTGTTCACAATCTTAGCTGTAGAGGGTTGCAGCTCACTGGCCCATGTGGGAATTGAACCGGTGACCTGGGCGTTAGGAGCACGGCAATCCAACTGCCTGAGCCACTGGGCTGGCCCTGGAAAGATTTTTGAGATGATGCTTTTGGTTTCCACTTAAATAAGAAGCTTAGCTTATTGTTAAATATTTATTAACCTTACCAGATGAAGAGGAGGAGGAGGAGGAGGAGGAGGAGGAGGAGGAGGAGGAGGAGGAGGAGGAGGAAGAAAGAAGAAGAAGAAGAAGAAGAAGAAGAAGAAGAAGAAGAAGAAGAAGAAGAAGAAGAAGAAATAGTCCTATAAAGTCAGTAGTAGGCACGTGGACCAGTAGGCATGTCACCAAGCAACAGCTTTAACTAGCGCCATAGTTCATGGTTTCAGAGGCAGACAGTTGCTGAAATGATTTGACCCCATCCATGGAAATGGTCTTCTCTGTTGACCATTTCTATATTTTGTGAGGATCTCACACCAAGATCCTAAACTTTGGCTTTTGTATGCAGACAGTTTTTCACCAGAGTCTGACATTCCTGCATCTGTTAAGCCTGTTCCAGGTCCTGGCAAAGAAGACCTCTAGTTCACAATTATGTGGCTTAGCTTCATTCTTGGGGTTAGTTCTCCAGCGCATTTCTGTCTTGCCCTGAAAGATGACCCTTCTAAGAAGGGTTGAGGAACATGGAGAACTCCAACCTGGCCCCCAGCAAAGGCATGGTGGTGGGAGCCCTGTGTGTGTTAGATCTACATTCTTTGGAGGGTAAATTTCACAACTTCAAGTTCTCTGCTTCTGGCTGCCTCCTCAGACAGGCAATTCAGTGCCAAGTACATGCTTTAAATTACTGCTTGTTTGGAGAGTGAAAGATCAAGGGCATCTCAGACACACTTGCTTCCTCAAAGATTCCACGAAGATTAGGGACATATACACTGTCTGGAAATGTCCATAGGCTTCCAGGTGTCAAAAACACAAGAGGGCGGCTGGATGACTCAGTTGGTTAGAGCATGAGCTCTGAAGAACAGGGTTGCCGGTTCAATTCCTGCATGGGGTGGTGGGCTGCACCCCCTGCAACTAAAGATTGAAAATGGTGACTGGACTTGGAGCTGAGCTGCGCTCTCTACAATTAGATTGAAGGACAATGACTTGGAGCTGATGGGCCCTGAGGAAACACACTGTTCCCCAATATTCCCCAGTAAAATAAAATAAAATAAGCAAGAAAGTTAAAAACAAAAATAAAAACATTTACATAAGTGGCCTGGGCACCCAGGTGTGTGGAGAGCTATGATTCTGCGAAGTTCTTCTCAGTGTTCTGCATTCTGATACTTTCATGGTTTTCTCTGCTTTTTACTGCATATTGATTATTGAAAAGATATGTAGATCTGGCATAAAAATGTCTTCAAAAACATCAAGAATCAAAGTTACACATAAATAAATATATTCTTCTGCTTGAATATCAATAATAACAGCTGACATATTCTGTTCTAGACACTCAGCTGAGCACTTTATATGTAATATCTCATTTAATTCTCACACTATGTCAATGAGGTATATACATATTCTTCCCATTTTACAGATACAGGGAATGAGACTAAAGAGGTCAAATGACTTGCCCAAGGTTACGTAGCAAGTATCAATACTGGAATTTAAACACAGCAAGATTGACTTTTAACTGCAGTTTAATTCTAACCCTCACCATGTATGGAGCCATACATGGCACATTAGTTTTGATTAATAACACTTTCCTTTAAAATTAGATTCCATAGTGGTTATTTCTAATAATGACTGGAAATCCATAATTTCCACATACTTCATGTTCCAGGAACTGGGGAGTTTGGAAATAGTGAGGGGTCGAGCCAAACAGACTCATCATCCCAGCCCAGCCTAGCCCAGCAGGCACAGTAGTGTGCCGCAGACACCAGGAGAAGCTCTGACAGTGTGAGCTGGGTCCTGGGTTTCCGGCACTAAGGAGCATTACAAGCAGAGCAACAGTGGATGTGGAGATGCCAGGAGCATTAATTATCTCTGGGCCTAAGCTACTGGGGGCTGTCAGATACCCTTTCCTCTCGAGGCCAGGGTCAGAAGTTCTCCTGCTAAACGTAGCCAGGCCTGGCCAGCTCTGGAAGTCAATGTAGCAACAAAGGTTTATTAAAGTTTACAAAACTCATGAGCAGTCAAAGCCCTCCTCGAGGGGACAGCAAAGAGTCAAAAAATGGTGCCTGTGTTTCTTTAAAACCAGTTAAAATAAGTGCCTTCCTCGCCTATCACTTTGGGTTGAGAGCTTGGTCCTTCCTGTGACACGGAGAGGGGTGGGAGAGCAGTGGAGGATTGTTACAGCTCACTGCTCTATCTAGAAGGAGGAAACGGGCTGAGCCACAAGATGGTGGATGGATAGGGCCCCAGAACTCAAAGAAGGTGCCACATCTGCTCCTGCTACAAGGACTGGGATGCTCCAAGACAGGCTTGTGACTCCGTCCTCTCAATAGAAACCCTGCGACTTTGATAATTACTGATGGTTTCAGCTGTTACACTGCTAGGAAAAAATATGTAAGCCTTCTGCATTTATTTACCATACTTTGCCATGTATGATGCACACTTTTTTGCCCAAATTTGTGAGGGAAAAATAAAAATGTGCATTTTATACATGGGTAGTACTAATTCTGTATCTATATAAATGTTTTAAACTCTTTTATTTATGCTTACAAGTTAAAAGTGCAATAAATAAATGCTAAAATTCCTTTATAATACAAAAACAAATACCTAAATATAAACAAATAAAAATTTGAATTAAAAAATTAAAATGAAAGATTTTTTTCCCCTGAAAGTTTGGGCCAAAAACGTGGATGGGCATTACACATGGGAGCACATTATACACGGCAAAATGCAGTGAGTTCATGTCTTCTTTTTCTGCATTCTGTGAAAGGAGTTTGTAGCTTGTCATCTGTGTCCCCAAGCTAACAGGAAGTACCTGAGGTGAGTTCTCATGTCTCCATGTTCTCCTTTCCTCCATCATAATCCCTGATTCTCTGAGGCTGACATCTAGCTGAAGTGTGGACATATAAACCTCATACATCACTTTCACTAGAACCTGGCTTGGGCTGACCACAGAAGGGCACTTCCTTAGCTATCAGGTAGACAACAAAATTTACCATTTTAACCACTTTTTAGTGTACAATTCAGTGGTATTAAGCACATTCACATTGGTGTGTAACCATCACCACCATCCATCTCCAGATCTTTTTCATTTTCCTAAACTGAAACTGATTCCATTAAATACTAACACCCCGCCCCCTCCCTGAGCCCCTGAAAATTTCTATTCTACTTTATGTCTCTATGAATTTGACTACTCTAGGTACCTCATAAAAGTGGAATCATATAATATTTATCCTTTTGTGACTGGGTTATTTCACTTAACATAATGTTTTCAAGGTGTATCCATGTTGTAGCATGTGTCAGAATTTCCTCTCTTTTTAAGGCTGAATAATATTGCATTGTATGGTTATACTAGTTTTTATTTATCTGTTCATCCATCGGCAGACATTGGGATTATTTCCACTTTTGGCCAGTGTGAATAATGCTGTTATGAACATAGGTGTAGAAATATGTGTTCAAGTTCTGCTTTTAATTCTTTTGAGTATATATATCCAGAAGTGATTCGGGTTTGCTTTCTAAATTATATGCTATGATACAGACAGATTGTAGGATATGCTCATCTTTAGCTCTTGCACTTCCACTCTAGAAGAGGAGATAAATCCGAAACATAAATAGCAGCCTTACACAGCAAAGTGTGTCACAGGCATCTATGATATAGTGATTTAAAATGAGAAACATATACAGTTGAGGGGGTGAAAAAATTAATTTTCCTACTACCTTTCTAAATTCTTCTGGCTGGAGTCAAATTAACATGAGACAGATTAACACAAAAATGGGCAAATTTACTGCATATGTACATATGGAGTCCCCATAAGAATATGAGACTTGAGGACAAATTCGGCAGGTAAGGCTTATATGCCACCTTCAGCGAAAGCGAAAGTGGGGGGTGGGGAGGGTTCTGGTTTGGGACTTCAAAGGGGAGGAAAGGCAATTTACATTAGAGATGGAAAAGCAAATGTTTGGTAAATAAATGTTTGCTGGGCCATCTTTAACAATGGGACACAGAGAGGACTTTGATCCAAAGGACCTTGCTAGGCTCCTCCCTGTCTATTACACACTGGTTCATATTAAACTATAGTTATCTGTGATGAGAGCTCCCTGCCTGGAGCTGGTCCTCTATCTGACTTCTTTTAGGCAGCCAGGGGGAAGGTCAAAGATTTTTCCTGAACCTTTTGTTTCTTAAAAATCATCAGTTTAAAATAATATCCCAAAAGGCATATTTTGGGATGGCAAACTCTGCTTCCCCTCGTGGGCAATTTCAATTTTTGAATAATTTCTTGATCATTCATTGCTCTTAAAAACAATCCTATATTTTTCTATATAGATAAAGAGACCAGCGATCAGAGTGAAGTATTTACTCAAAGGAAACAAGAAGAGTAGACCTGAATTAAACAGCTAGCTTTGCCACTTAATAGCTGCATGACTTTGACAAATTACTTCCCCTTTCTCTGACTCCATTTCGTCACCTGTATTGAATGTTAACAATAAGAGAACTTAACCACATAGGGGTATTGAGAGAATTAAAAGAGAAATGGCATGTAAAATGCTTAGTTCAGAGCTCGGTGAACTAGATAGAACCTGGCTTGGGCTGACCACAGAAGGGCACTTCCTAAGCTATCAGGTAGATAACAAAATTTGCCATTTTAACCACTTTTTAGTGTACAATTCAGTGGCATTAAGCACATTCACATTGGCGTGTAACCATCACCACCATCCATCTCCAGATCTTTTTCATTTTCCTAAACTGAAACTGGTTCCATTAAATAATAACACCCGTGAGCCCCTGAAAACCTCTATTCTACTTGGTGTTATTCTATCTACTCAGTAAGTGTTAGTTTGAAAACAACCCCCCAAAGCTTGGCTCAATGACAGGACTAAAGGGGTTACCACCTTTGTAAATATGAGGAAAAAAACATATTCCTTAAAGTGGCCACATCTTACTACAGAAAACAAACTCGTAGACTTCCTAACGTGGAGATGATGTTGATGATGATGATGATGGTGGTGGTGGTGGTGGTGGTGGTGATGGTGATTATGACAGTAGGCATTTATTTGTTACATCTCTGTGTCAGGCCCTGTGCTAAACTCTACAGAAATTATTTATTCTTCATTAATGAACTTACAAAGTGGTTCTCATATCTCCATTTCACCAGTCAGGAAACTGAGTTTTTCAGAAATTAAGGAGATTATTCAAGACTACGTACGAAGTGGTGGCACTTGAGGGGAGCTCTGGTTTGTTTTCCACCCTTTCCAAACCATTGCAATCAGCATCAGTGCTATTTTCCCAAGGACACAACAAATCATCTGAAACTTTCTAGAGAATGGAAGCTTTGCCTTTCGTTTTTTTCATTCTATTCTTTCACTTTCTTTTCTAGAACATTTTCAGAAACTGCCCATTTTTTAAAAAGTGTTAGAAAAACTCTTAAAAATAATTAGAGTTGGCATTGTCAGACACCTTTGCCCCAGACACAGCAAAAATCTTATCCAAATGTATTTTGGACACAAGACTCAATCTGTTTTCCTCCAGACTAAAAAAAATTTTAAACCTGGTTATTTTCCATTTAAATCATTGTTGTAGTTTTGATATAGAATTTTAAAACTTGCAGGGGAAAGAAAGGAGGGAATAGAGTCCTGATTTCATTGTCTGAATTTAACGGAGTTCCTAAAGCATTAAAATAGGTTTGAGAGTGGGCAGGGTTACTTACAACAGCTTTCTGACTCTGAAAAGAGATATTGTTTAAGATCTAGAATGAGTGAGAAGTACAAAGTTACCTAGACTCACAGTGTGCCAGAAAACCAGGATGGAAAATAATCAAGGGGCAAGACATCCAGAAAATAACCTAAAAGGCATCAGGCAGGCCAACTGCAGACAGTCCCTCAGCACAGGGAAATCCAGGCCCAGTGAGCCATCCTGCCAGGTAAACATCACACCTCACATGGGTCTTAACATCAGCATCCCCAAAAAGGAGGCTTTCAGGCAAAAGAGCCCACCCGGCTGAAAGCAGGTGACTGCCCCTAGAGAAACGCCTTCTCCAACTCCCAACAACCCACCTTGTTCACCAGGGGGCGCCCTCTCCTCCCTTGAAAGCTAATCCTCTGGTAGTCACCAGGACACAAGTGACATTCTCAAAGGCTGCATTTCACCTGGTTTTTTCTCAAAACGTTTGGGCCAGAGCAGTGCTTCTCCAAGCCTGGTGGGGAGACCGTCCCACCGACCCACCCACCCTCCATAATCACTTGACATGCTCAGCCCCCTCCCAGCCCTGTGGAATCAGAAGCTTAGGGCTGTGGCTCAGGAATCAGATTTTTAAACAAACTCTCCAGATCTAAACTCAAGGGTAAGAACCACTAAATGACAAACAGCTTGAAAACAGAAATGCTATGCTGTCGTCTACTGTGGCCTTCCTGGAGCCTGGCACAGGGTCGATGGCTGGTAAGTGATCAGCAACTATTTAGTGAATAAATGAATAAATACCAGAGGCTGCTTAGCCATCATTTGGGGTGGGGGTTAGCTCACAAAGGAAGGGTCTCCTGGAGGGCTGAAGCCTGCTGAGGCCAGAGCAATTCCTCCTGGACGCTCGCGTGGGGCCTGGCATCTCTCGTCTGCCCTTTTCGCCGCCTCCCTTTACCCTGCACTATGGCTCAGCCACAGCTGAGAAGTCCTAGCCCTGGCCCTGAACTCAGCACGGCCACCCTGCAGTCAGATGTTTCTCTGTCCAACAAACTGCCAGGCCAACTAAGCTGGGCTCTCAGGATTGGAATTTGGCAGAACAGGAACCAACCTCAGACGTGCAGACAGCCATGCCACCCTGTGCCAGGAGGGTGGTGCTGGGGTCAGCCCCAGGAGAGGCCACAGGAACTCTTGGTGGTTTAACCCAATTAAACAACACAGAGCTGCCATCCAGCCTTCCCAGGGGTAAGGTTCGCCCTTCCTGGGCTGGCTCTAGTTAGTGAAAGCAGTACAGCGTCCCCCCCAGTGGAACAGTGAGTTCTAAACCTTGCAAAAAAGTTATCTGATGTGGTCACACTGCCTCATGTATGCAGAGCGGGTAACTTTCAACACGATTTCATTTTTGTTATCTGCTTTATCTCATTTCATCCTCCAGGAAGTACAAGGGTATTATAACCCCATCTGACAGTACAAATCGGTTGAGTATGTGCTCAAGGTCACCTGATGACTGGCAGAGCCAGTGCCATGATCAAGGTCTGGGCCTTTGCTCGGGTCAGGTCTGGGAGAGGCAGCTGGCCACATGGTTCAAATATGATTGTGCTTACCACTCACCCAGGAGCATATTTACAAAGCAGATCTCCAACCCTCCCAGAGCATTAAGAGGGTTCAGTGCACCTAACAATTTGCATTTTAATGTGCACCTCCAATTGAAGTGAACAGAACAATAGGCATTTTAACAAACTCCTTCTGTTTTATGTGGTTTGATAAAAATAAACTATTTTATTGGTGAGAATTTGGCAGCCCTTCGAAAGGAAAAATTGTGCTTGAAACCCTCAAGCCCTTGGCCTCAGCTCCACTGGGGGCCCCTTCACAGTGATTAACCCATTAAAACAAGATAAGTAACACTCTACAACCCTTAACCTACTATTGGGTTCTCAGGCAGTACTCAATAAGTGAGTGTTGGTTTCTTTCTTCCTTCTCTTCAATGCCAGTAACCTTTGGCTGTATACTCTTAGGCTAATTTTGAATTTTGCCCCAATTTTACTTTTAGCTGTTTTTCTGAAAACACCACTGGTCGTCACAATTTTTTCCCATCTTTCAAATTCCTGAAAGCTTGGCCTTTCCTTTCACACACCAAAGTCTCCCTAGTTGAAAAATTTCTTAGGGCTCAGTCTCATTGAAGCAATCAGTTTATTTCCACCTGTGACCCACTAGATCTCGCCATTCCCACAGCCAAACCTCGAGCCCAAAACAGCCCTGCTGTCCACCCCACCAACCCCTGCCCCCGTGTAATTTACAGGCATACCTCGTTTTATTCTGCTTTGCTTCATTGCACTTCCAAGGTGTTGCTTATTTTTTTTACAAATTGAATGCAAGACCCTCCACTAGCAAAAATATTACTATTCGCTTTGTTGAAATACTTGCTTTATTGCAGTAGTGTGGAAGGGAACCCACAATATCTCCGAGGTATGCCGGTTACATACTTGTATACATATACTTACTGTGTTCTCTGGATTAAATGCTCCCAGATGTGGAGAAGGTACAGAATAGTGCCTCCACGCCCACACAGCTCTACAGGCCTTTTCCTACAGAAGTACCTCCTCTAAGTGAAATAGACAAGTTGATAGTTATGGAAAATGAAGAAAAATCTAAGTCAGCTCTGACTGTGTCTCCTAAGTTGTCATTGATTTACACCGATATTGGTGTGTCTGATGATTTGAAACAGACTGCTGTCAGTCTTTGTCCTTCAAGTGAAGTGCTAGCACGCTCCTGAAGAGCTGGTTACTAACATGTTTCACTTGACGTTTCAGTTTTGCTCACTCCCAGTCTCTTGAAAATCTTTGCATTACTTGTTTTCTAATTATAAAAATGTGTGTTTGTTTAGAAAGTTTGGAAATCCCAGACAAGTATAAAAATAGAAAAAAATCGTCAATAGTCCCATTACCCAGAGTCCTTCTATTAACATTCGGTTGTGTATAATTCCATTTTTATGTCCATAGCATTTTAAAAATATATTTGGGATTATACCATTTCACAATGCAATTTCTTTTTCACTTACTATATAATGATAATTTCCTTAGGTCATTATATCTTCTTGTAAAGAATGACTTTTTAACAAGACCTTCATAGAATCATATCATTTGGATATGCCATAATGTACTTACTGATCCTCATAGGGGACATTGTAGTGGATATTCATCATCTTATGGACCACGCAGTACCCTTCGTGTCATAACCCTCTCCCTATATTTAGAGACTCTTCCACCCAATGAGACAGAGCCTGCATCCCATGAGGGAAGTTGGAAATAACACACACTTTCCCAGGCTCCCTTACAGCTCGAGAGTAGGCACATGCCCAAGGCTTTGCCAATGAGATGAATTTGCCCCAACTTGGAATGGAATCTGGACTGTGAAGAAGCAGGGATTTCAAAGCCTCTACCCAAGTAAAGGTAGGGCAGAGGTGGCAGCTCTAGAAGGTTCTAGAATTCACCAGTCAGCAGCTGTAGTGCTGGCAGCATTAGCTGCAGTGTTTGTGCCTAGGGGTGTCAGCAGGAGGGTATTTGTTAAACATACTGTGGCTTGAGTCTTCTGACTGTTGGTTTTGGACTCATCTAATCCTGACATCTTGGTTTTCCTAGAGATTCTGTGAACTATCCACTACCTTTTAATAAATTAAATTTATTTATTTATTTATTTATTTATTTATTTATTAAATGAAAGTTTATTGGGTGACAATTGTTAGTAAAATTACATAGATTTCAGGTGTATAATTCTGAAATACATCATCTATATATATCACATGGTATGTTCACCACCCAGAGTCAGTTCTTTTTCCATCACTCCTTTTTTTCTTTCTTCTTCTTTTTTTTTTTTTTTTTGCTTAAAGCAGTCGGACTTATTTCTGTTGCTTGTAACAAAGAACCCTGACTGATAAAAAAAATTATTTAGTTTGTTTCAACATTTGCCATTTTAGCTAACGTTGTGGCCAACATCCTTTGGACATAATTCTGTGTACACATCTATCAATTTCTGTAGATTAAATTCCTATAAGAAGCATTCCTGAATCAGAAGAATGAGTATTTCCTAGGGTCTTGACAAATATTGCTAAATTATGCTCCAGAAAACCAGAATTTTTAATGTCCTATTTTTGCAGTTCCCTGTGTTTTTTGGAGGTGATGTTTCTTTGTATGTATATTAGTTTTCCAGTTTTCACTGATTCCTTCAACAAACATGAATGCATACTATGTGTCAGGCACTGTGCAGGGCCCTTAAAAATAAGTATGTATTCAACTAACTACAGTCATGTCCTGCATAAAGATGTTTCAGTCAACAACAAATCACATATACAACGGTGGTCCTATAAGATTATAACAGAGCTGAAAAATTCTTCTTGCCTAGTGACATAACCCTTGGAAGGTCATAGCATTACTGTGTTTTGCCTGTGTAGGATAGTCGTGCCTCGGGCTAGAAATGTCTGGGGGCACGGACCTCGCCTTCCCCCCTCCCTGTGAGCGTCCCACACACATCTCCACTTTCTGTACCAGTGTTATGACTGTAGGGACCCTTGTGGTTTTTACTACTATTGCAAGACAACTTTCAGTGATAACTATTAGGAAACCTTGAAGAAAAAAAGTTTTCAGGACCTGGATTGTACAAGGCTTGGGGTGGGGCGGGGGAGTGCAGGAGTAAGGTTGCAGGAATGCAGGGAGGGGAAGGGGGGGGGAGAGAGAGAGAGAGAGAGAGAGAGAGAGAGAGAGAAAGAGAGAGCCCGAGTGAGCTGAGCTCTGGCCTGGAGTTCTGTTTTAATTAGGGTTGAGCGTGGGGGCCTAGGGTTTTGAGGGCTTCCTTTTTATTAGTGACTTGAAACACAGGGGCAAGAATTTAAAGCTCAGGAAAAGAAAAAAACCAAGTAGCCCAAACAGTTATCTAAAGCAAGATCTCCCAAACAAAGAGGGGTGGTGGGGAGGCAGACTGGCTATCTATACTGCATAGTGGTGGGGCTAGCAGTGTGTTTGAGATAGCCCTCTTTGAAGTGGGTGCTGTCTTTGAAGTGGATGTCTTAGCAATCAAAGCTTGTCAGGCCCTTGCTTTACCAAAAGAAAAGCCCTCTGTCAGGACTTACACTACATGACTCAGGTGTCTGTGGTGATGCTGGTGTAAGCAAACCTACTGTGTGTTGCACATACAGTTACAGTAGTGGGCTACACAACCTCGGTTTGTGTACATGCACGCTATGATGTTCGCACAACAAAATCGCCTAATGGCACATTTCTCAGGATGTGTCACGTCAGTCAGCGGCTCGTGATTGTATCGTATGAAGTTAAAGGGCTATAGCAGAGGTTTCGGGGACTTACTAGGTCTCAGCACTGGCACCTCTCTTCCTAGCCTGAGTGCTAAGCCAAATGAGAAATATGACAAAGAAGTGAGGCATTTGGGGTGAAAAATATCAGCTTTATTACTTTGCTATTGGAAAATCTGGCTTATATCTGCAGACCAGCCTGCTCACTCAGCAGGAGGAGCAGAACATAGTTTGTGCTCCTCATTGGAAACTAGCACCCAAGAAAAAACAAAGAGGAAAAGCCTGGGTTCCACCTTCCAAATCACCACCTGAGAGGTCTTGCCTCCCTTGAGGCAGTGTCATGCTAGAGGGAAGTTAGGAGGGGCTTATTATATAGTCTGTGGAAATACTGGTTCATGAAAGGAGCATCCACTACAAATTTCCTCCTGACAAGGGTATAAGCAGAGGAGGGAGAGATTGCCTAGGAGGGGTGGGAATGATTCACAAAGGGCCCAAGTGTTTTGGACATGGGCCTTGAAAGATTTCACCCAAGGGAAAGTGGTGAAACCAGCTCTGTTAGCACATACAAGCACATGAAGCAGACCTTGAAATGTACGTATTTAAGAGAACATGTCTGATGGCATATTGGCTAGTGTTTGCCACAAACCAGGGAGGCTAGTAGGTAACAGTTGTTATCACTATATATCTGGTTCTGCCTAAGGGAGAGTTATTCCTCCCTTGGAAGCTTGAGTTTCCTGGTCCTTGACAAGGACCCTACTCCATGTGGCAGAAACGAGCAGCTGTTCCCGAAACTGGTTCTCTCATTGTCCTGGGCAGGGCTAGCTTACATTTTCCAGTGTCTCTTGTACTTAGGTGTGGCTATGTGACTAATCTCTGGCCAGTGGAAAGTGGGCACAAGAGGTGCACCATGTCCAGGTATGCCGCTGTAATGGAATTCATAGTCCCCCAAATTCATGTCCACCCAGAACCTCAAAATGTGACTAAAATAAAAATTATTTTTTCTATACCCACAGAATATTTTTCACACCAAATATGGGAGAGGAGGTGGGATGGGGGTGGGGTTCCCACACCAACCAATTCTTCAGTTCTCAAAAAACACCAACTTGGTGTCCTATAATTTAACTCAGTTCTGACACTAACTGCCTGGAGTTAGCACAGACCACACAGGTTAAGGGCTCAGTCCCACTAGACTGCCTCCTGCTTCAGATGCCAGTTGCAAGTCCGAAGTTGTCACCCTTATTTCTGACCAATAGGCTATAAATTGGCGTCTTCCACACCCCTTCCTCAAGTTTGAGAATTTACTAGAATGGCTCACAGAACTTAGGGAAACACATTTACTGGTGTATTATAAAGGATATAGCAAAGGCTATATAGATGAAAAGCCAGATGAAGAGGTACATGGGACGAGGTCTGGAAAGGTCCTGAGTGCAGGGCTTTCTGTCTCTTGGAGTTGGGGTGCATCACCCTCCTGACACATGGATATGTTCACCAATCTGAAGCTCTTCAAATCCCATAGTTTAGGGATTTTTCTGGAGGCTTCATCGAGTAGATATGACAGATTGATAATTCAATCTTCACCCCCGGAGGATGGATGGTGGGGCTGAAAGTTTCAAGCTTCTAATCGTGACTTGGTTCTGATGACCAGCCCCCATCCAAGAGCCCACCAACAGTTACCTCATTAGAACAAACTATCACTGCTATCATTCAGGAAATCCCAAGGGGTTTAGGAGTTCTGTGTCATGAACTGGGGTCAAAGATCAAAAACAAGATGCTCCTAGCAACCCCTAGCACTCAGGAGATTAAGGATTTTAGGAGCTCTCTGTCAGGAACTGGGGGTGAAGACCAAACACATATTTCTCTTTTTGTCACAATGACTTATTTGGCAGTCTTTGCAGGTGTAATTAAGTTAAGGATCTTGGGATGAGATCATCCTGGATTAGAGTAGGCTGTAAATCCAATGACAAGTGTCCTCATAAGAGAAAGCAAAGGGAAAGACAGAGAGAGGCACAGGGGAGGAGACGAGGTGAGCACAGAAGCAGAGATTGGAATGATGCATCTATACCCAGGGGACATTGCCACCAGAAGAGACAAGGAAAGGATTCTCCCTCAGAGCCTCCAGAAGAATCAACTCTGCAGTCAGTCACCTTGATTTTGGATTTCTGGTCTCCAGAACCGTGAGAGAACACATTTTTGTTGTGTTAAGCGACCCAGCAGCCCTAGATCCTAAGACAGACCCTAAACCCTCTGGTGCAGAATGTTCCCTGCTGGTTGCCTCCCTGGATGGCTGACATGGAGACAACCCCTGGGGTGATCCTGCTGAGACCAAGGGAGCCACAGATGGAATGAGCCTGGATCCTGAAGCACTGGTCAAAGGAGCAGGAACACTGGTGGGACAGAAACCACACTAACCTCTTTAAAAGGTAATGAGCCTCCTTTCTGGATTTCTCTGTTACAGCGGTCAACGTTATTTAATCCCCCCGCCCCCAACACACACACACCATAAAACAATAAATTGACATGCTGCTTTACACAACAGTGGAATTTATCATTCTAGTCTATCACTGAGAGATCATCTATGACTACATTGAAAAGTCCTATTGTCAGAACCAGGAAACTGAGAATCAGACCCTCTCCCTCCAAAACAACAAAATAAACAAAACAAAAGTGGGGGCCAGGGGCCCAGCCAGCACGCAGCTGCCACCTTGCAGCTATCCCCATCAGTGCTGTCTCTCGCACCCCACCCAAACCTTGCCAATTGTATAAGCAGAGGCCTGTACCAGGAAGGGGTGAGTGGTGGCTGGGCTGGGAAGGTCATGCCCAGAGCGAGTGCCCCATTTCTGCCCCTTCTGCGTGGAAGCAAACAGTGTGTTGCCTGAAAGAGCTTTCTCCTCCCTTCCAAGAGGAGACACTGCCTGCTACAGGGAAAGCAGCAGCTGGTTGGCTAGGAGAGCAGGGAGGGAGGGTAGGAGAGGAATAATGAAGCTGAGGAGGATGGTCACAGCTGCCATCTGGGCTCTGCTGCCCAGCAACCTCTCTGCCTCCACTCTGGTCACCAAACACAGCCTAAGTGGCTCTTTCCAGGGGAGCTTGGCCATACAAACCTGACTTGCGACAAGGCCTCTGTCCACCCCAGCTCTGAGCTCCTTTATGGCAGGAATGAAATCTGTTGGACACTGGGCCCCTGTGTGTCAGAAGTTCACGGAAGCGGCAGTAATGGAGGATGCCAGAAGAGGAGGCTCAGGTCAGACTGTGACGTGCCCTGAATGCCGTGAGAAGTTTGGTCTCCACTGTGTGAGTCATGAGGGGACTCTCACGAGTGGTTTTAAGATCTATGTTTTAGAACATTAACTCAGAGCAGTGCCTGCACAGAGTAAGACCACAGTAAACACTTGTGTAGCTCAGTGAAAGCACAATTCAATATTAACGGTCATCACGTAACATGTTTCAGTCTCTCTTATCTACACACCTCTCCCCCTTTCCCTGACTCTAAAAACAAGGGCATTATGTGGATGACTCGTTTCCAGTAGGCTCCCAGACAGCAGGCTGGATGCAGGGTTCTGTTGTGCCGGAATCAGCCAATGAAAACAGAGGTCACTCAGGGTAAGGATTGGAAGTGCCACACCCGTTGTCATAAAAAAGGCTTCTTGAGCCACACAAATAGTGTCACATCATCCTGCATTTGTGCTCCAAGAGTGTAGGCACGCACCTTTGGGCAAGGATGCCAGCCGGTGGCACAGTCAGCAGGCAGCTCTGCTTGTCAGTTATTGTGGGAGGGATTTCAGGCCAGTGAGGTTTCCCTGGCATCCAATTGTTTTGCTTTTTTCCCCCTGTCTTTTCCTTCTTTCTCTTCCTTTTCTTGCCTGGTCTGAGAATGTTGTTGTGAAGCCTAGGTCCAGAGAAGTCCTGGAGCGTCATTTGTACCAGCAATAAATCCCTCAGCTCAGGTAGGTTAGTCGAGGGAGAGTCCTGGGTAACTTGACAGGTTTGTGTCCATCCTGTTGGTCCACCCCAAAGCCCTGCCCAGGGAAGGAGACAAAATCAGCCAACATGAATCAGTGTGACAACAGGTCATGGGTCAAGATGATAACAGGTCAGGACAGGATTTAGTCAGGATCTGAGGAGCTTAGGACATAGACATTCAGGAGAGAGAAAAACTGGTGGGCAGGGCAGAGACTTCTGAGAAAACTGTGGGAAAATGAGGTTCAGAGTAAACATCCTAAGACGCTGTAGCATCTAATATGCCCGTGGTCCTCTAGAGGAGGGATCAAGATGGGCCATATGGGGACAGAGATCCACTGGACAGGAACCCGGAGCTGCTGAAATTCCAGCTCCTTCTCCTGGCTCAGGCTCTAGACCCTTTCCCTCCTCCTTGAGCTTCCATTCACCTTTACTCTGCTCTGCTGCTGCCTTCTGCAGTTCTCGTTTGTACATCTAGATTCCCCCTCCATCCCCTGAGACCCTCTGGGAGGGACACTTTCCCCCTGGATGCGGCCTTTGGACTGAGTGTCTGCTGGCAATGCCCCATACTTTGGCTTCCCTCACTGGATGTAGCCCAGGCCTCAGGGGAACGAGTCTTCAGGGCCTTTCTCCAGGCCAGGCAAAGAGGGGATTTCAGTGAGCCCCATTTCTGGAAATAAACATGGAGGACAGGGTTCAAATGGCCACCAGGGACCACTGGGAGCAGGAGGGGGTAGGGGAGTCAGGAGCCTTGGATCAGGGACCAAGAGTATGAAAAGCTATGAACAGATCTCACCTATAACTGCTGCAAACCACTCCAGGACACTAGGCCTGCAAGAAAGGTCATGTTTTAACAATCAACTTAAGTCCATTCCAGCTTCTACTTGCCAAACTGGAGACAAGCCCAGAATCAGTCCTCTTAGGAGCTTCCTTCCTCTACTCTGTACAAGAAATCTTGGTGCTTACTTAGTTCAGGAAAAAAAAAAAGGATGACCCCTCAGTGCAATGCCTATGCTGAGTACTGGCCAGTGAACTTGGCAGCAGCTCCTGGAGGGCCCCAGCTCCTCTGAGGGAATTTCCCCCTACCCCCAGGCTCTGCCTTAGGGACCTTGCTTATTGGCTCCAGGCCTCAGAGCTCCAGCATTTGGGGCCCACCTTGCCTAGCATTCTCCCAGCCTTCGGAAAAAATACCTCCTACGGAAAAAAATACCAAATAATCACTGAATAGGCCTAGAAGTTCCAAACTGGCCAACATAAAGGGTTTATTTTTACATGAATTAAATGCCAAAAGTTAAAAATCAGGACATTTGATATAAAAATCTAGATTTCCATGGATAGTGATGGTGGTTCATAACATTGTGAATGACGCAGAATTGTATACTTAAAATGGGTAACATGGTGAAATTTTATGTTATGTATATTCCACTGCAATAAAAAATGTTTTTAAAAAATCTATGTTTACAGCTTCTTTGAAAAATCAGACTATTAATTGCTTTCCCACATGGCAACATTGGTACTTTGGCCATCTCTGCTCATTTCCTGTATGTGAGGCTTGGCTCCTTTGTAGTATCCACCCAACCCTTCCCATAGATATTTGGGTTTGAGACCCTGGACTCACCCTTCCAAAAGAATCTCAAGGTTAGAAGAAAATGTGGTTTTTAGGGCAGCCAACTCCCACCCACCCTGTATTTCACCTTGACCCAGGGCACAAGAGCCCGGATGTCAGAAATACAGGGTCCAGCTCCCTTCCTTGGGGATCCCCAGCTGCTCCATGGGCCCCATGGGCTACATGGGTTCAGGTCTTTCCTGATTTGTTAGTACCCATCTATTTCTCAGTAGTCAATTGCACGGAAAGCCTGTCCTGTGGGTTTGTCTTAGGAGCCAACAGTGGAGGGAAAGGGAAATCTGAAGTTCCCTGCCAGCAGTTAGACCAGAATGAGTAAGAGTGGACCATGGTGGAGGGTGGGGGGATAGCCAGGAGAGGAAAGCAGATGGCATCACTGGTGCCCAGACGCTGGCACTGGGAATCCTGAGGAACCCCTGCTTTAGTAATTGAACCCTGTTATGGGTCGAATTGTGTCCACCCCATTCATATATCCTCACCCCGTACCTGTAAATGTGACCTTATTTTGAAATAGAGTTGTTGCAGATGTAATTAGTTAAGATAAAGTCATTAGGGTAGACCCTAATTCAATATATATGGTGTCCTTATAAAAAAGGGAAATTTGGACACAGAGATAGACACACAGGGAGAACACCACGTGAAGATGAAGGCAGAGATGGGGTGATGCTTCTACAACCCAAGAAACACCAAAGATTGCCAGCAAACCACCAGAAGCAAGGAGAGGAACATGGAACAGATTTTCCTTCACAGCCCCCAGAAGGAGCCACTCCTGCCAAGACATTGATCCCAGACATCTGATCTCCAGGCCTGTGAGACAATACACATCTGTTGTTTAAACCACCCAGTCTGTGGTACTTTGTTACAGCAGCTCTGGCAAACCAATACAGACTAGTTCCCAGTGGTTCCAGGAAGGGCCCTTCCCCTTTCCTGCCCTGAAATAGACATTAATAGTGAACAAGATTTGTTGATGTACAGTGGAGAGGAAAGAGATATTTCTAGACAAGAGAAGTAATGTGAGCAGAAACAAGCATGATAGGATGTTGTTGCAATGGACAGGGGAGGTAGGAGTTAAAGTAACAATGCTAACATTTCTTGAGCACCTCCTGTGTCAAACACAATGTCCACTTATCCTTCAAACAAACTGGTTTGAGGTTAGTATTAATTCTCATGTCCATTCTACATGGGAGAAAAATGTGGCTCAGAGAAGTTAAACAATATGCCCAAGATTAGGTGAGTGGGGAAACCAGGTTTGAAGCCAGGATCACGTTTGTTTTCAACTTTCCAAGCAGAAGAGAGTAGAATCTTAAGTCTCACCTTGATCTTCTGGTTGGCCTGGGATCCCTCAGGCAGTTAGCCTGCGATTGGGCTAAGTCTGCTCTGACCAGCCTGACCCACAGCAGTTCCTCCCTGTTAACCCTGTCCAAAGCATGGCCACTGGGCAGATTCAGTGAGAAGCCAGCCAAACCAGAACAGAGCAACTAGGGCCCCGGCCAAGTTCCTGCTCCAAGTCTCTCCCACATTGACTGGTGGCTACTGCGGAGGCCACCCAGGGTGTCTACACACTGGCCAAGAGATGCAGGGTGGTTTGAACACAGCCACATTTACTCCCATTAAAAAGGATTGACTACACAGCTGCCGAAGAAAGACTGAAAACAAAACCGAACAATCCGCAAAACATTCAGATTCAGAAAAAAAGATTAAACACCTCCTCACCCAAGCAACAGGTCTGGGGAGAAGAAGCTGGCCTGTAGCTCCAGCTTCAGCCCAAAGTATGGGACAGAGACACAGTTGTCTTGCCTGATCTTGGAGTCTTTATGATAAAACAGCACATGTGTCACTCCAAAAACTGTGTCTTTAAAGTCCTCAAGGTTGAACCCCTTTTTGGCCCATAGGGCAGAGATCCCAAGTAGATCAATCTCATACCCAGACAGGATCCTTGTGGCTTGGGTGTTTGAAAAGTGGATATCACCATTCTCAAAAACACTTATGTGCCGTTCTCACTGTGTGCCAGGCATTCCTAGAGCTTTATGTGTGCCGATTCGTTTCACCCTCATACTTAATCCTAACTTACCCTAAATCATATAGCCAGTAAATGGTGGAAGTAGGATTTGAAAGCCAACAGTCCAGAGCGCATGTTGTTTACCACCATATCACATTGTCTTCTGAAAATATTTAGGGGAGGAGATCAGCGTTTTACCCATTTAACATTTGTGATACCCCTACCACCAAAACCAGGCATAAGGCGGCAATTGTCAGCCCTAGGCACTTTCTTTCTTACTCCCTACAGCTGCTAGGTAGGAAATGCTGGGAGATACCTGCTCACCCTTCCCTGATTCCTTCCGCACTGCCCAGAGGATTCCATCCTCCAGTCTTCTTCCTAAATGCAGGATGCTTCCGGTGAAAGGAGTAGATTATCTCCATTAAATACTTATGAATATCAAAATTAAGGCATTAATTCCAGAAAGTGTCATGATTATCTGGGATGACATCATTGCACCTATTAAAACAGTGATTGATAATCTTTTCTTTCTCTCCACCAGCTCAACCAGGGTGATGGCGGGGCATGAAGGGGGTGGGCTAAGGCGGCTCGCTTCTCTCTAGGTAAACTACACAGGCACTTTTTTACAAGAGAAAAAAAGGGATTGCCACAAATAATACCAAACACCTTGTAGCAGAGCTTCCTTGTTCATTTTCCATGACCTGGGACTTGGCACCTCTTAGTTATGCAAATGTAAGACATCCATTTGGTGGGGGGGGTGGAGAAGCTGTGTCACAGGTCCATTTGTTCTTTAAAGTCACCCCCCTCAATACCTCATGATATGCAGAAGTGGTCCCTGTAGGGAGGTGAATAATTGACTTGGAGCATAGCAGCCTCACAGGATAAAAGGTGTTGTATTGGTCGGTATACATTTATAAGCCAAGGTTATGCTTCGGCAACAAACAACCCCCCTAATAACAATGCCTTAAAACTTCGGACATTTAGTTCTCACTCATGATCTTTGCCATACTCATTCCTAAGCTAAGGTTGACTAGCTGGAATATTGCTGGTCACCACAGCAGAGGGAAAGAGAGCTCTGGAGAGCCTAACACCGGCAGTTCAAGACTCTGCCTCGGAAGTGACACCTGTCGTTTCCATTCACAAGCCATTCACCAGACCTGAATGCATGACCCTGTCCAGCCACAAGGAAGAAGTGCAATGCTGCCATGTGTCTGAAAAGCCGAGAGCTTGAAATATTTGAGGAACTCAGCATTATGACCTCTACAGGGATGGGGACTCAGGTTCCCTTTCTGTTTGAAAAGCATTGGTATTAGAACCACACAAAGAATATAATGGATGTGATGAATAATATCAGAAAGCATCCTAGATTGTATCTCCAACCAGCAAGGCTGACTACAGCCTTGACTAAAGGTTCCTGGTTGAACTGAGCTCAAATTTGGAAAGAAAATATACAGTTCCTTAGAAAAATCAAACCGAACAAACATGGGTACCAAAAGACCATCATGGTGCCTGTTCCATTCACAATATTGTTGGAATCAGGGAGAGGATTCTGAGGCAGGACAAGCTTATCTTTTGAGATAATTCAGAGAAAAAAAAGGGATTGTCGCGAATAATGCTTAAGTATGTAATGAAGGAAAACTTTGTTGAGGATAAAGAGTATTCCATGATTAAAAAATACCTGAGTGCATAACTGAAAAATATCTCCTGGGCAGCCAGTTGGCTCAGTTGGTTAGAGCACAGGGCTCATAACACCCAGGTCACCGGTTTGGATTCCCACATGGGCCAGTGAGCTGTGCCCTCCACAACTAGATTGAAAACGACTAGACTTGGAGATGAGCTGCGCCACCAACTAGATTAAAAAACAACAACTTGACTTGGAGCTGATGGATCCTGGATAAAGTTTCCCCAACATTCCCCAATAATAATAAAAAATAAAAGAAAAACAAATATGTCTCCCTAATGGCTGGGAATTACACACGGCACAGGGCATGATATCACTACATGACATTGGCTAGGGGGTTGAGGATACTTAGCTCTCATAAAAATATTTACCAGAGAGAGTTGGCCTCCATATCCTTGGGTTCTTTGGAACCTGTGGATTCATCCAATCTCACATAAAAAATATTTGGGAAAAATATCTTTACATTTTTGCTGATGTACAAGTATACTATGTAGTTAGGACTCCAATGGTTGTATTTGTACCGAATATGGACCGACTTTGTTTTTTTTCTAATTATTCCCAAAACAATACAGTATAACGACAATTTATATGGCATTTATATTGTATTAGGTATTATAAGCAATCTAGAGATTATCTAAAGGAGGAGGTACATAGGTTATATTGCAAATACTACACCACTTATTATAAGGGACGTGAGCATCCAGGGAGTTTGGTATCTGCAGGGGGCCCTGGAACCAATCCCTGTGGATACCAAGGCATGACTGTACTAGAAATAGGAACTTAAGACCAATTTAGAGAATGCTATTGTTAAATGCATTAAGATGGAACACTATTGACTGATACATGTTGACTAATATTATGGGCTGCATTGTGCCCTATCAGAATTCATATGTTGAAGGCCCAGTACCTCAGAATGTGATTGCACTTGAAAATAGGTTCTTTAAAAGTTCATTAAGGCAAAATGAGGTCATTGGAGTGGGCCCTAATCCAATATGACCGGTGTTCTTAAAAGAAGATCACACCATATTAAGACACACAGAGAAGACGGCCATGTACAAGCCAAGGAGAGAGGCCTGAGGGTGAAACCAACCCTGCTGCTACCTTGATCTTAGACTTCTAGCCTCCAGAACTGTGACAATTTTGTAACTATTTGGTATTTGACTTTCCTTTCTAACAGGGACCGTGTCATGACGATTTCTAACTGACATCAGATTGCTGGCCCCACCTCTAGGGGCCTCTTCTGTCTTAATGATTGATCTGAGTTGTAAAAACGCAATACCCAACCCTGGTATTAGAGCAGCCCACTTGGCATTTGTTTGCTTGTTTCCAGTTTTCAAATCTATCTTGGGAAGCAGATCAGAAAAGCATTATAATCCCCATTTTATAGATAATGAAACAAAGCCATGAAATAGTTAAATTGTCCAAAATTTCAGTCAATTTAGAGCTGATACGAACACACAGGCTCCATGACCCCAGGAGAAGGTTCCTTTCACAAGGTCACACTGTTTTACTTTGTCCAGTGGTAAGAAACACTCAATGCTTGTATTTATCTTTTCAATGAGACTGTGCAAACTAAAAGGGTGCCTTTTGGAAAGTGATATTCAAGGTTCAGATAATCTAATCAGAGAAATGGAAAACGGATTCTACCAAAGCATCCCACTGGGTCATCCCTTTGTTACTTCATGTTATTTCTTCACTTCTCTTTCTTCCCAGAATCTCATACAGATTTTTTCCAAACTTAGGCTGAGCCTCCACCGACCATTGGCTCAGCTTAGAATTAAAAATGAAATTAAAACAAGAAAATCCAAGATGAGGTATTACCTTCTTATATTTTAGGGTATTTCCCCCACTTTGAGCACCCCACTGCCAAGCTGGTCAATCAAGGTCACCCAGGGATTGTTGGAATTCATTGGGTAGAAAGCAATGAATTTCTAAGTCTTGTCAAAATTAGGGTGCCAGCTGGCAGGGGAAGCTTAAAACAACAGACCTCAGTTATGTGGCCCCGCTTAGTTTTATTCCTTCCAAGCCAAAGATGAGAGAATTATGCTTCTTTGGAATTCTCTGTGTATCCATGTAAGAAGGCCATGTTATCTGGGCAGATTTGGCACAGGTGTGGCCTGTTAATTTCCCAGGAGGCACGATGTTTTTGTCACTCATGTTGACACTCATTTCCCTGGGATTCTGACTCCTAGAACTTTGTATAGAATTTTTAGCCCATGCTTGAAAGAGTATCTGATATTGAGCACTTTATCATGAATTCTAAGCTCAGGCTTGGAGAAATCGTTCAAGCTGGGGTTGACACCAGGCGAACAAAGGGAACTTAAACTCATCACTCAGTACGTAGAATGTTTCATGGTAACGGGACAAATTTGTACTTTATAATCAACTGATGAATGTCCATGCTTTAGCTATGCTAATGGCCATGTCTTTATATTTTGTGCTTTCTTTCCTATTAGACTGGCCTCATTGTAATGAGTTACTATAAATGGATCACCCAAATAACTAGATATGTATGTAGAAGTGTGGGAACCCGGGAAATCAGAATTCTTTAATCATCCCAGATCTAGGTGGCTTCCCTTTTCCAGAATGGGTGGCCACCCAGGTTGGCATTCTAATCCGTTTATTGCCATGCATATTTTCCCATACATGGGTGCTGTAACAGTGCCAACAAATGGAGAATGTATTATACTTTCCAAGAGTGTTTATTTGAGCTTGCCAGTAGCTCTATGAGCTAAATAAGGTAGCTGTGTTTAGCCCATTCTTAAAGGTGGATGCTGAGATCCAGCATGACAAAGCTGCTTTCCCAAGGTATAGTTATCATTGTAACCAGGACTAGAATCCAGGTGTGATGGCTGATTTTGTATGTTAATTTGCCTAGGCTGAGGTGCCCATATTATTTGGTCAAACATCATTTTGGGTGTGTCTGTGACAATGTTTCTAGATGAGATCAACATTTGAATCAGCAGACGGAGTAAAGCTGATCCCCCTCCCTAGTGTGGGTGGGCCTCATTCAATCAGTTGAAGGCCTGAATAAAACAAAAGCACTGAATAAGGGGGAACTGTGGCTACTCAATTGCCTTCAAGTTGGAACATCCATTTATTTCCTGCCTTCAGACTACAACTGAAAGGCATCAGCTCCTCCTGAGTCTTGAGCCTGCCAGCATTTGGACTGGAACTATATCCCTCCTGAATTTCCAGCTTGCCCACTGCAGATCTTGGGGCAAGTGTTGCCAGCCTCTGTAATTGCATGACCCAATTACTCATAATAAACCTTCTTATACACACACACACAGTCCCCCCTTATCCATGGAGGGCATGTTCCAAGAACCCAAATGGATGCTTGAAACGGTAGATAGTACCAAACTCTACATATACTATGATAAAGTATAATTTATAAATTAGAGTAAGAGATTAACAAAATACAGTTATAACAATATATTGTAATAAAACTTAAGTGAATGTGGTATCTCTCAAAATATCTTACTGTACTGCACTCACCTTTCTTTTGTCTCTTTATGAACGTGTGAGATACTAAAATGCCTAAGTGATGAGATGAAGGAGGTAAATGATGTAGGCATTGTGATGTAGCATTAGGCTACTAACTGACCTAATGATGTATCAGAAGGAGGGTTATGCTGGATCATTGGAACATGATGATGGTTGGATGTCAGGAGCAGATACATCAGGTCTTTTCATTTGATCGGTGCTTAAGTACCAGTACGTTTACTGCATTTAAGGTATCATTTAATGGTCTGAGCTAATCTAATCTTTAGAGGTGAATAATTTACTCTATTTAATAGGTCAGGCTTTTTTTCTTTTGCCACAGCAGTCTCATTGCTTGTAATTACACTGTGGTGTTCCCTTTAATTTAATGCTACTTAACAAGGCTTTGCTGAGAGCCAGAGCTGTATTTCAACCCCAAATCATCAAAATGCACAAGAATGTTTAAAAATTAAAATGTATTGATTTCTTAGAACAGGCAGGCTCTTATATTATCTTAATGAATAAGATACCTGGCCTCTCTAAATTTGTGTACTAACTTGATTCATATGTTAAAGACACACTCCTTCAGTTCCAAATTTGAAGGAGGGCCTTAGAGGAATTCAGACACTAAGTCCTTTGGTAGTGATGAATGTCAAGGTTAGAGAATGGTTTTCAACAAATGCAATCAACCAATTATATATACCAAAGGAAATTCTTTATTGTAAACAAGATATAAAGTACAACAAAAGAAATATTGTGCAAATTGTAAATCACAAGGATTTTTTATTAAAAGAAAACTCTCTTTGTTTTCCATGGGTCCAAGTTTTGATGTCAGAAATCTAGACCCAACACAGAGTAAAATGTTAAAAGGGAAGATATACGGACATTTTTTCACTATATATTTTAAACAATTTACTTTTGTTTTACCACTATGTGTACAACAGAATATAACAGAAATACTGTTAACAAAAGCGAATGTTCCAGTAATTTTTCCACCCACCCAGTTCCGTATCTCCCACCAAAACTCCTATAAATTAACAGGACAATAACTGTCCATTTGTGAATAATGGTCACTAATTTTCTAGTTCAATAAAGCACATGTTATATCCTCATAACATAAGGGTACTTTACTGATGACATACGCCATCCTTTTCAAGGAGTTATCTAAAATTCGTGATATCCCTTCTTTACAATATATATTTTCATCTTTGAATTTTTTTTCTAAACAAAGTGCAGTGTATCTTAGTCTCTACAGAAAACACATTGGTATACAATTTCAAATCTACACAAGAAACGGCAGGCAAAGTTCAAAGCATAATAAAATGCCTAGATATAGTCATCTGTTAAACTTTCAAAACAGAAATGCAAAAAATTTGTAGTTACACTTCAAAGCAATTAAATTATTGAGGATTCCAAGTCTTTGGGTCCTCTTTAGCAATATACAGCTAATCAATTCCAAATGTCAGCAATAGTGTAAAAATGCTAGTTCTAGATATGTTTAACAACTATGTCCACGAAGTTGACTGGAAAGACTAGGAATAGTAAACAAGATAACTCTAGGAAAAGATGACAATATTTGTAATACTAAAAATTGATTTTGTATCTCCATCTCTGTACCGTAATGCTGATTTCCAGTCTCTATACTCTTGAAACCAGTGCTTTAGAAGAATCACATTGAAAACAGTTGGTCTCAAGTATAAATGACAAGCGTAAAGTAACAAATTGTGCACACAAATTCAAAATCTGTGCTACCTGTGTTGACCTCATCTGAAACCTTCAAAAAATATTTAAAGGAATAAAGGCTTTCTCATCTCTCTTATGTGGTAAGAAATGAACCCTGCCACTCTGTGACCTGGCCTGTGACCACAGCACTTGTCATCTAACCCAGTCTGGGCCTTCTCCCCAAGCTGCGGGGCTTCTGCTCACAGCCCCCACTGGAGGGCCACAGACTTGCAGTGGAAGCAGTCTTATATCACCACTGGCTCCCAGCTGTGACCAAAGTTAGTACTAATTCTTCACCTTCCGATCTGTCACTGCGTTGGAGCAGTGACTGGAGGTAGGGCAATGTCGTTTAACTTGCTCACTTCCATCTGCCAGTTGGGTAGCTTCTTGGCTGACAGATGACGTCGCGCATGCTTGGTCAAATGGTCGCTCCTCATGAACCGCCGGTCACACATGGGACAGGCGAACTTCTTCTCACCTGTGTGGGTTCGTCGGTGTCTAGACAGTTCATCAGAACGGGCAAACCTCCTTTCACAACCTTTCCAACTACAGCTAAAAGGCTTTTCTCCTGAAACACAAAATTCAATTATTACTACACATTTATTAAATCACTTTAAGTTACATACTTAATTATATCTAAAGATATTAAATGTATATCTCAAGAGATACATTTTAAAATAAAAGCTACTAAATTAATAAATTGTCAAGTGAGTACTATACTGTGTATCACACTATTTTTAACTTTCACTGTCATGTTTATTAAAATCTTTTCCTTATAAAAGAAGCCCAATACATAAAAGTTTTCTGACCTCAACTCTGATACAAAGGCTTTAAAGAGTAACTACTCAAGACATTTAAAGAACCATTATTTGAGAAATGACAACAAAACACCTTAATGTTTTGTTTTAATGAAATCTTTTAGAGGAGCTTGCAAAGTAAATATCATCCACTGAATTGGCTAATAAGACAAGTTCTTCCTTAATATGCCTAGATTATATCTGTGATTACTGCCAAAAAAATCTTCATTTAAATTTCTAAGACATAAATAATGGTTGGTACCTGTATGCGTTCTCATGTGGGCTTTCAGGTGAGAGCTTTTAAAGTACGTCTTGCCACATCCTGGATGGCTACAGATGTGACTTCTTATCCTCGATGAGTCAATCTGAGGAGTGACTTTTGCTGCCGAAGGGGAAAACCCTGGAGCAGGGGCAATGGGAGAGAGTCTGGTGCCATTTGGGCTCACCACTGGAGGCTTTGGATTCTGGACAACAGGCTGGGGCACGACAAACATGACGGCACCTTTCGGCATCTGAGTGCCCATGAACACCACAGGTGGGCACACGGCAGGGGGCTGACTGGGTGGAGTGCTAGGAACAACTGTTGTCACAACAGGGTTATTTGCAGGGAGGGGAACCATCTGACAGATGACCGGCATAGGTGGCACTGCTCCTGCTGACACTGCAGGTGGAGAAACCAACACCGACTTTTGTTGTGGGGACATGGGGGCTGGCTGAGGTCTACAGATTACTGTCTCTGAGGAAGGCACAGAAAAGTCATAAAGTGCAGCACTAGCTTTCTCGTCATCATCTGCCACTGTGTTTCTCTCACATTTGGATCTGTTTGGTGACACAGCTGCACAAGGTATGTTTTTTCTTGCAGCCTCAACATTTAGGTGGGTTCTTCTTCGAAAAGAATTGTCCTGACTGTTGAGGATGCTGGCTGCTTTCACTGGGCAGGATCGGTGGTTACACAGCTGAGCATCAGCAGTGTGACGAATCACACTTGTTGCCTGAGCCTTGGGGAGTTTGGGGGCAGGTAGTGGGCTCTTCTCTTCCTCTTTGAAAGGTGCCGCAATGTGAGGCTTGGAAGTATCTGAGAATGATTTGAAGTGTCCAGTAGGTGGTGCTGGTGCCATCAGATTTGACACTTGAGAGGGTTCAAAGTCAGAAGGACTATAAGGTGGAGTCAAACACTACAAAGAAATATACAGGCAACAGAGTGAGAAATTTAAAGTAAAGTTCATTATGTAAATTACAAGAAATTACATCATTTACATTAATCTTAAAAACAATAATACTTACAAACGCTGGAATTGTATGAAAATCAGGTGTACCCGGAAGCAGATTCTCTTCCTCTGACATATCAGATACTGGAGTAACAGGTCTGTTTTCAATATATTTCTTAAAATCAGACTTCCAACTGCAGCTCATTGACATAAGGGCTTCTACAGCTTCAAAATCACTTTTTTCTGCGGTTTTGTTCCAGGAATACATACTCTCTTTTGATCTTTCAGAAATCATTTCCATTCTTTCCTCCTATAGAAACAAAAGATTAAATGCTTATAAGCATATTTTTGTCATCGAAATAAGACACAGAGCAATGTACTTTTTTACTTTTTTACTATTTGCACAACTTTCCAAGTTAAAATCTGAAATAAGAATTTTTCTCTCACCCCTACTCTGATGGTAAAGGTAATAAAATCTTCCTCATTGTTCCTCTCAAACTTAGGCTTGAACACTGATATCACCATGAGGTAAAGAGGAGCATCTTATTTATCATTAGGGGACCAAGGCCAAAGGTATCAATGTATTTGTGATCCAAAAAATTAAAGCTCTTAGCTTAGAAAAAAAAGAAAGTTTTATATTCTTTCCAGAGTGGCCTCCTGCAACTGGGGTCAGACAAAATAACTAAGGGAAGGCTCTGAAAAAGTTATCTTTTTTCAACACTACAGATACAGCATGAGGACCTTGGACGTGAGTTCCTAACAGAAAACAAAAGCCAAAACTTTCTTAAAAATGCAGTGTAGTAGACAGAGCTCTGGACTGTTGAAATGGATCTGACCTTTAAAAAGACACTGCATTGTGAGATAAAATCAATAGGATATGAAATTTTCAGTCTCTTCCAAAAAAGTGTATTAAGTTATTTGATATCTAAAAATTTTTGATAATCTATGGAAAAATTCCAAAGCTTTATTTTATTTAAGTGTCAGCTTCACATCTGTGTTCCCTTTAACTGGATCTATTTAACAATGGCTTGATATTCACAACTATGACCAGCTAATGCAGTAATACCCAAACAAGGAAAATCAGAAAATTTAATATTCCACTCTGAATTTACAAAAACCCCGACTGTAAGGAGTATGCAATAGTCAAAACAAAACTATTTTAATTTTTTAAAGAACTGCTTGATGACAAGAGCACATTCTTTCTATTTGTACAGCTCCTTCTACCAAGTGTTTAATGTTTCATATTCAAGTTCCTTAAACTGCACTTAAAATTGTAGTACCCATCTTTCCCATTTTCCATTAATGTGATCCTATTCTTTTTGTCGAGGTAGAGATTGTGTAAAAATACCGAAAAACATTTTTTACGTTACAAAGTGTTATTCTCAACGCTCGTTTTAAAAAAATCCGTAAACCTTCAGTGTTGAAATGCTTAGAAAACGAGCCATTGCTCTTGAAATTTATCTAACAATGCAATTGCATAATTGCGCGCGCCTTTATGTAAGCTGCAATGGACAGCGCATGTATGTGTAAAAGCCTCAAGACGCCAGTGCAAAGAAAGGATAGAGAAAAGGCAGGCAGCAGGGAAGCTAGTGTGAGCTGAGAGATGAGGGGAGGGCAGGAAAGGGAGTGGGGCTGGAGGGAGGAAAGGGAAGCGCGGGCGGAGGCGCGGACGGGGGAGGCAGACAAGGGGCGGAGGCGCGCGGCGGGGGAGATCCTCGCTGGCGAGGACAGACGAATGGGGCCGCCCTAACCTCAATGAGGCTCACGGGTGAGTCACTGGGAACATTCCTCGCGGCTCGCACGTCCCTGAGTCCCTGCCCCCGCCATTGGCCAGCCGTCCCGGCGGCCCCAGTCCGGATTGGCTGGGCCGCCAAGGGCGGGGGCGGGGAGGAGGAGGGGGCGAGGCATGTGAACAAAGCGTGATCAGCCGCTGCTCCCGGCGGCGCCGGAAACGTGAACTGGGAATTGCCGCGCCGTCACCTTTCACCTACTTCCTGAGCTCTAGGGCCCCCGCCCTCGCGCCGGCCTGGAGGAGGGGCCGCGGGCACCGCCGCCAACCGCCCGGCAGTGCGCGCCCGAGCCCGAAGGGAGGGGCGGGGCCGCGAACGCCCGGCTCCCGGAGCGCCCGCCCCTCCCAGCTCCCTGCGAGCCGCCGTTCCCTTAGGAACCGACAGCGGGGCCGGGCCTCGCTCCCGCCCCTGGCGGAGGCCAGGGCTGGGTCACTCGGGGACGAGAAGCTCCCCGGGCGCACCCGCTCCCGTCCCACCCCCGGCCTCTGCCTGAGCTGCCAGAGGAGGAGCTGGGTCCCCGCGGAAACCCGGCCCCCGCCCTCCACCCGGCCGTAGCCCCCGGGGATCCGGCCAAGCCCTCGGCGTTTCCCGCCCACACCGCCCGCAGGACCACAGACCACCCGGTCTCTCCCGGCAGACGCGGCGTCTCCCTCCCCGCAGATCCAGCAGCTCCGGCCCCCGCCCGCCACGCGTCTCCACGGGTTCCCAGACGTGCAGCCCCCCCCCCCAGACCCCGGCTCCATACACGCGGCCCCAAGGCCGGCGGCTCCCGCCTAGACACGCGGCCCCCGCGTCTCGCGGCCCCGGCTCCCCCGCCCACCTTCTCCGCCCCGCTGCTGGGTCCCGCTTTCCACCCTCCCATCCCTGAGGCGGCTCCCCACCCCTTCCAAGGGTTTCTCATAAGGTGGCCACCTGCCCCCACCGAGAATGAGAAGTCCCCTGCCGACGTCTGGGGGGGTCCACTCCTTGTCTCCCCCTCGGCAATTTGCGGCAGTGTGCCATTCCCCCGCGTCTACGCCGGCACCCCACCCCCCAGCCCCCAGCTATCTGCTAAATAGCCCAGGTCCTGCAAGCCTCGGTTCAGATCTCCAAGAGAGGTAGTAGCCTTCCTCCTCTCCCGTGGACACCTGGCCCCTCAAATGTATGCAAGCAGCCCCCTCCCACCCTGGGTTGCAGCCCCGATCCAGGCGGGGGCATCTCTCCCCGGCGCCAGGTGCAGGGTGGCCCCCTTGTTCCCCCCTCCCCTTCCATACCTTTTCCTATCACCGCCAAGGCAGCATCCCCCTCCTCACTCTTTCGACTCCTCCAGTTAGTTAACCTCCTCCTTACCTGCCTCAAGTCTCCCTGTGGAGTTGCCCCTTCCTCTCATTACACCTTGAGCAAGATCCCTCTCCCTTGTCTCCTGATTTAAACCCCCCTCCTGACCCCCTCGCGATACACGTCCTCACCAATGACCAGTCTGCAGGCAGGAAGCCCCCCTCCCCCACGACTCCGCTGCAGCCCAGGTTCTCAGGCGCCGCTGATGTCAGGGGCTCGGGGTTCGCGCCCCTGCGGGCTCTCAGACGTGGCGAGGCAAGGAAGGACAGAGGCATCCCCAGGTGACTTACCGCAGCCTGCTGAAGAGAAGCGCCGAAGTTGAGCATGGTTGGCTGCCTGTCTGACGGCGGCGAACTGACTGGCTGCTAAGCTGCTTGGCCACAGACGGGAGCCCGGAGACACTCGACGCCACTCCCGCCGCCGCCGCGCTCCGCGCCGTCTGCACCCTCCCCATTCAGGTAGCCGCTCCGCCAGCCGCGCGCCGCGGGTGGGGGTGGGGGCGGAGCCTGCGGCCGGCCAATCAGCGACAAAGGTGTGTGAGGCGCCGGCCAATGGACTAGCGGCGCCACGCGTGATCAGCAGCTGCCCGGCAGCGTGAAGCTTATGTCAGTGGAGCGTGTACACAATCCCCGGCAGCATGTTCCATCAGCCCTGCCCCAGGGAACTCCTGCTGCCCACTGACTCAGTGACACCCCCTACTCTTTGCCCACTCCTCGCCTGTCGTCTCCCTCCCTAGCATAGGGGGCGGTGACGTGGGCGGGGGCCTAGCCTGGGGGCGCGGCGACTGCGAAGCGCCGAGGCACTGCGGTCCCACGTGGGAGGTGGGGAGTGTAGCCGGCTCCGCCGTGTCCCCACGGCGCGGGGTCCCATCTCGGCCCGCCGCGGGGTGGACAGGACCAGGCAGCTGGACAGGGGAGGTGGCGGCTAAAGGGTCCGAGCCAAGATATTTGCATTTGGAAGCACCGTCCCCTTGAGCGTCTGGCGAGAAAGCAGAGCCTGCTGACCGACTGGGCTGCATTTCTCGAACATATGCTGGGTTTTGCCTCGCTGAGCCGTGGGATCACGGGGGCGGAGAGGAGAGGGAAGGGAGCCCTGTCACTGAGCCGGCACCTGCTACTAGGCCCCCAGCCTACGCCCGGGCGGCGGGCGCGGACTCGCCCTCCCTATCTGAGTCGCTAGCAGTAGTGCCCGCCCCTGCCCGCCCCGCCCATCCTCCCTCCAGGACGCCGAGAAAACGGTGTAGGGACTGCGGGGAGCTCGAGAACTGGACCAATGGAGTGATGGGGTGCCGTAGATCCGAGTTTTTATCCTTTCTGATGCAGACGGTCGGTGTAGTTAAAGTTTAAACTGCAGTCTACAAGCTGTTTCAAAGGTGTTCCCCACCCCCACCCTCACTCTGAGCCAAGGCCTCCGGAAGCGCCCTGCCTGGAAACTGCTTGTGGGGATGGGGTGGGGAGGAGTTACCCAGGGTCGCCAGGGGCCCGCCCCGGCACGGCTGGGGCCCTCTTCGCCACGCCTGGGGGTGGGGTTGCTGCTGGGATGTCTGCTAGGTCAGAGACACAGCGCCCCTTCAAAGCACCACTCGCTCTCCACTTACGCACAACCCCCATCTCCACCCCGCTGGGCTAGTCCGAGGCGGGCGGGCCTCTTGATTAGGAGCGCTTGCCTCTGCTTTGGCTCTTGGCTCCCTATTTACCCCCTTTTAGCCGTTTGATGCCGGTTCACAGCAGCTGTTGTTGGAGAGTTGGGTAGTGATAAACCGGCTTTAAGCAAACCGGAGATTTTATCTCCTTTGGATAGGCTGCGCGCATTGCAAAGATCACTCCCCTGAGCTGTCTCACCACTCTGTGTAACTGAAAGGCTAAAAGTAAGTGTCTTTTCTTTCCCAGTAAGCACAGAATGAGCACAGAAAGGGAACAATTATTTTAGAAACTGCCAAATTTATGAAAATCTTCCGATGGTTTCTTCTGGTATAAGGCTCAGGCTAGCCAACAGTAGTAATACTAATATGATTGACAGGGCCAGAGACGCCCACGGTGGGAGGGCAAGAGGACTGAATGGCCTCCTGTCACTGCCTCGCCTGAATCTGCTGGAGGGGCGCCAGCTCAGCAGCCCAGGCAGCTCTTCCTGTCTCCTCCGCCCCAATCCGCTCCCCGCTTCTGTCGGCAGGGTGTCCCTCCCTGCAGGCTTCCTTCCGCCTGGGCTGTCCCATCCTGTTGATCCGAGCCTGAGGGGTTGGAGCAGCTGGCCCTGGGCACCTGCTGCAGCAGAGGAAGCTCCTGTCTGTGTGCAGCCTACAGGCCAGCCTTCCTTCCTGTCAGGGAGCCGCCCCCCTTGGGTGGCCACAGCCAGCTCTCCAGGTCTGAACCTCGTCCCTTCCTCAGGAATGTGGGACTGCTGGCATGGTGCCCCAACTCACTGAGAAGCAGGGAGCATTCATGGCTTGTGGGAGTGATTCAAAACAGGAAAGAAAAGAGAAAAGGGGTAGGAGGAACAGTGTGGTGGTGGCACAATTCCTAGAGATTCAGAGAAAGATGTTCCCCAGGCACCACAGACTCAATATAACCAAAACTAAATTGTTTCTGCTCCTTGTATGAGCTCACTGTCTCTCATCCAGCCGTTCCTTTCTCCCTGTGTCCACTTGGTCCCCAAGTCTCAGCAGTTTTACTTCAAAAATGTCTCTCTTCCTTTGCTTTCCATTTCTATCCCTCAAATGTTGCTCTAGGTCAGTCTGTCATCAGCTCTCCCTTGGATTAAACCATGTTTAATCTCCCAACCCAGCCTCCACCCCGACCCCAGCCAGTTCCCAGTACCCAGACTCTCCATACTACATCCAGAGTAGCTTTTTGACAGTCACGATCCCATCATGACACTCCTTACTTAGAAATGATTCTTTGCTCCTGTTGCCTAGGATATAGTCTGCCCTACTCTCCCAACTTGATCTCCCACTCCAACATACCCCAGTCACAGCCATACCAAATGACTTGCTGTTCCTCAAACATATGGTGCACTTACATGTCTCTAAGCCACATCCTCATTCAATAAATATTGTGTTGCTCATTTATCCACTCCAACAAATATTTGTTGAGCACCTACTATGTGTTCTAGGCACTGGGAAACAGCAATGAACAAGACAGACAGGTCCCTGCTCTCAAAACCTTGGATAGGAAGACAAAGATAAGTACAATAAACTACACACACACACACACACACACACACACACACACACATTTATTCACTTATGCAGGTAAGTTAGTTAACTGTAATGCCTAGAATTGCAATAGGGTGATGTGACTGTGGGTAGCTGGTTTGATTTGGGAGAGAAGTTTGCTTTGAAGAAGAGACTTTTAAGCGAAAAATCTAATGAGAGGATAGGCAGATCCAGAGAGAGTACACCTTAGTTGAGGGAACAGCTGTGCCAGAGTCCTGCAGCAGGAAGCAGCTTGCCCTGTGTGATGCAGTATGGCCTGAGGTAGAGAGGGTGCCAGGGAAAGTGGGAGGGGACAGAGTTGGAAAGTGAGGCAGGAGAAGCCAGAGGACTGAGGAATTTATAGGCTACCATATGAAATCTAGATTGTCTTTAAAGTAGACAAGGAAACCATTGTTTGGGGAAAACTACATATTTTTCTCCTATAAGGGCATCTTTGCCACCCTGTTGAAGCCTTCCTTCTTGACTCTAAGGTGAATTTATTTTCTTGTGCTCCCATCGCACTCTGTCCACACTTCTTTTACGACACTGCCCGTGCTCCACCCACATATGAGTTCCTTCAAGATGGTGGCCATGTGATCATCATTTTTCTGGTCTAGTGTCTGTTCCATATTAGGAACTCAAGATTTTTTTTTTCTCATTAAACTTTGTTTTAATGGGTCTCAAAATTCTGTGACAGATTTTTGGTCAAGTTGTTTCCATTAAAAAGTACTGATTTTAAAAAACTAATAACTTAAAAACTGCCACACAAAGAAACAAATGGTTCACAAAACATTCTTTCCTGCTGAAGGTTTTACGATGTATTGTAATCATTAACCAGTCTTTTACTATTACACTTAAATGGCCAATTGAGACAAACAGTTCTGAGACTGTGCTTCCACCACTGATTAAGACTGGAGTGGCAGGTATTGGGGATAATATTCATTTAGCCTTCTGACCTTTCTGGGCAGACTTGGTGACCTTGCCAGCTCTAGCTGCTTTCTTGTCCACTGCTTTGATGACACCCACAGCAACTGTCTGTCTCATGTCATGAATAGCAAAACAGTCAAGAGAAGGGTATTCAGAGAAGCTCTCAACACACGTAGGCTTGCCAGGAACCGTGTCAGTGATGGCAGCATCACCAAATTTCAAAAGCTTGGGGCCATCTTCCAGCTTTTTCCCTGAACAACGATCAATCTTCTTCAGCTCAGCAAATTTGCAAGCAATGTGAGCTGTGTGACAGTCCAGCACAGTGCGTATCTGGCACTGATTTGGCCTGGATGGTTCAGGATAATCACCTGAGCCATGAAGCCAGCTGCTTCCACTGCTGGGTGATTTTTGCTGTCACCAACTACATTGCCACGACGAACATCTTTGACAGACACATTCTTGACATTGAAGCCCACATTGTCCGCAGGAAGAGCGTAACTCAAAGATTCATGGTGCATTTCAACAGACTTTACTTCAGTTGTAGCATTGACTGGAGCCAAGGTGACCACCATGCTGGGTCTGAGAACACCAGTGTCCACTCGGCCCACAGGGACAGTACCAGTACCACCAACTTTGTAGACATCCTGGAGGGGTAGACACAAAGGCTTGTCAGTTGGACGAGTTGGTGGCAGGATGCAATCCAGAGCTTCAAGCAGGGTGGTTCCCCTGGCACTGCCATCTTTACGGGTGACTTTCCATCCCTTGAACCAAGGCATGTGAGCACTTGGCTCCAGCATGTTGTCACTGTTCCAACCAGAAATTGGCACAAATGTGACTGTGTCAGGGTTGTAGCCCATTCTCTTAATGCAGGTGCTGACTTCCTTAACGATTTCCTCATATCTCTTCTGGCTATACGGCAGCTCAGTGGAATCCATTTTGCTAACACCAACGATCAGTTGTTTCACACCCAGTGTGTAAACCAGAAGGGCATGCTCACGGGTCTGCCCATTCTTGGAGACACCTGCTTCACATTCAGCAACCCCAGCAGCAACAATCAGGACAGCCCTGTCAGCCTCAGATGTGCCTGTAATCATACTTTTGATAAAGTCTCTGTGTCCTGGGGCATCACTGATGGTCACATGATACTTGCTGGTCTCGAATTTCCACAGGAAGGTATCAGTGGTGATCCCACGCTCGCATTCAGCTTTCAGTTTATCCAAGACCCAGGCATAGTTGAAGGAGCCCTTTCCCATCTCAACAACCTCCTCTCAAATTTTTTGATGGTTCTTTTGTCGATCCCACCACATTTGTAGATCAGATGACCAGTAGTAGACGTGCCGGAATCTACGTGTCCAATGACAACGATGTTGATGTGTGTCTTTTCCTTTCCCATTTTGGGTTAGATTCAGCGGTGGTTTTCACTACACCTGTGTTCTGGTAGCAAACCTGTTGCAAAAAGCAAGATTTTTTAAATGGAGAAAATAAAATTGGAGGTTGTCTCTGAAGACCTACTGGAGTTACAGACAGA
This sequence comes from Rhinolophus sinicus, assembly GCF_036562045.2. Classification (NCBI taxonomy): domain Eukaryota; kingdom Metazoa; phylum Chordata; class Mammalia; order Chiroptera; family Rhinolophidae; genus Rhinolophus; species Rhinolophus sinicus. The sequence continues at coordinate 28,707,024 of NC_133761.1, read as the reverse complement.
ATGTGGACAAATGCCTGGGCAGAAGTCTGGATCCTTTCATACCTCTCCCTTCGCTTGTATTATTGCAGGACCAGGCATGGAAATCTGTCGTCTTGGGCATGAGTTAAATAAAGTTCTTGGGTAGTAGTAAGCAGTGCCTCAGATAGATGCTGACCTTTCCTACTGATGGTGCTGGTTTCTCCTTCTATCAGAATATGAAGGAAGTGGGGGTGGGGGCTTACATGTAAAAAGCCCTCAGTTCATTTATGGATTTTAAAACACATAGTACCCATGAGTCATCTTCTCTTTGCTCCTTCCAATCAATGGATATCATCACCATTCATTCCTTGCCCCACCATGTTCCAGGCACTAGCTGAACACTGAGGAATAAGCATAAAAAAGGCACCGCTCCTTTGTTGAAGGAGCTTCCGGTATGGTGGGAGAAGTAAATAAGTGAGCCAGACAGTATGGAGTGTGATAAATGCTAAGAAAAGGGTGTGTCCAGAATGTCCTAGTAGGCCAAGGAAGGGGTCAGGGAAGGCTTCCCCGGTTAATCTCTAAGCGGGAGGAATAGAAGGGTGGAGGTGGAGAGGAGAGAGAACTTGGGGAATTCAGGATGCTCTGAATTGTCTGGATTACAGATTTGAGAGGTAGGATGAGAAGCTCAGGATGTTAAGAGAAGCAGCCCAGAACATGAAGGGCTTTGGTGTGCCATACTAAGGAATATAGATGTGGAACTTTCACCCTCAGGTTTTAGCCAGGAGTGGTGGTATAGAAAGCTCATTCTGGCCTAGTGCAGAATGGACCAGAGAGGTGAGGGTCTAACACCAGTGGGCAGGCTTTTGTAGTAATGTAGGCAGCAAAGATAATGCTAGCCTAAACTAAGGAAATGGTGGCAGGCTCGGAAAAAATGGACGAGCTACATCAAGAACTAGCGGGATTTGGTACTTGATTGCGTGTAGGCATGAGGAAGAGGGTGGTGTGGAGGAGAGCTGCTGTGTTTCTGGCTTCATTTACTGCATGAAACAGGACAAAAACAAGACCCAAGGAAGGGACCACAGGGAGGCAGTAGATTTTGATGGAGAGGAAGAAAATGCCAAATTTGATTTAGGACATGTAAAGATGAGATTACCTGTGGGACATCCAAATAGAGATGCCGGGAGGCAGTTGGAGTTTCAGGTCTGCCGTCCAGGAGGGAAAGATCTGAGGTGGTGATTAAAATGTGGGAGTAGTTAATATATAGGTGGCAGTTGAAGCTAGAGGAGTGGATAAAATCCCCTAGAAAGAGCAAAGGACAAAAGATAAAACTAGGGGTGGGCTTCTGGGGAACTACAGGCACAGGAAGAAGAAGAGGGAACAGCCACATGGTGAAATACTGGCAAAGGGGTAACACGGTGAGGACTTCTTTCGTATATGCCACACACACTACACTTAGGATTTCTTAGCCTACTGTGACATAAAGGTGTGATGAGAGGCAAGCAAGGGCTGATTCAGAAAGTGAAAGTGTGAGCTTAGAAAAAAAAAAGATCCCGTCTGACTGACGGGAATATAATAATATTTTGGTGAATATTATTAGTTATTTTCATTGTACTAATTACCATGGTTTTTAAGTTCATTAAAAAAATGTTTTTTTAAATCTTGATCTCTATGTTAAATAGATTGCTTCTAAAGATAGCCACAACAACCCCTCCCATTCCACATAATCTTTTCTAATGTAATTTTCCCCTTCCTGCTTCAAAATGTGAAGTCTGTTTCCCCAGCCCTCGATTGGTGCTGGCCATGGGACTCGCTTTGACCAATAGAATCCTTTGTGGTGCTGTGGGACTTCATGACTAGGTCTTAAGAAGCCTTTGTAGTTTCTGTTTTCACCCTCTTAGAAACCAGCCACTAGGCAGAGGAGCTTAGGCTGAACTGCTGAACAATGAGAGAACATTTGAAGGGAGAATGGCCATGTGGAGGAGACCAAGGCACCCCAAAGAACAGCCAGGACCAAGACTTCAGATGCAGGGCCACCTGGAACCCTCCAGCCAAGCAGGCCCAGCTGACACAGCCTGGAGCAGAGATGAGCTCTACTTGAATTCCCGACCCACAGAATCACAAACACTAAATGGAAGAGCAACCCAGGTGGCATTTCCAGCCTCCCCTCTACCTAATAGTCACCTACTCCCACTTGTTTGCAGGAGTGACCCTGGGTTTGGGGGTGGTTTGCTATGCCACAAGAGATAACTGAAACAATGTGTATGTGTTTATTTCATTCAGCTCTGGAGTGACAGTCACAGTTTTCAAAATATTCATTTTATAAATAAATATATATATATATATAAAATATATCTAATATATTATATATATTTTAAGGATCTGAAAGAGCTGGGAGAAAGCCCCAAGAAGGAGGACTGGAAAAACTGATAAAGTAGAAGAGGAAGAGAAATTGGAGTAAGACATCTTTTTTCTATTTTAACTTGGAGAAGTGGGAAGTATGTAGATCTGGAAGAAAAATCCCCCCCACACCCTGTGCTCCCCCGGCCTTGCCCCATGAGAACTGTACTGAGTGCGCTGAGATGGAAAGAAATGTGTAATAGGAAGGAAGGGAGTTCACCTTGACCCAGCATCTGCTATGCACCAGTTGTTGCCTGGTTCACTAAGAATAGGGAAGACCTAATTTGACCCACAGTATAACGTTCATAGTATATTGTAACACTTTACCTTAGGATTTTTTTTTGTGTGTGTAAAGAATTAAAATTTTCCACTCTCCATTCTACACTTTTTTATCTCCCCAACATGTGAAGTAGTTAAGTGGTTAAGTGGCTCTGCAAAGTTGCAACTAGCAGTAAAATCTAGTTAGTTGACATTTTGATTCTTACAAATGAAAATAGCCTGATTGCCTTTTTTAAACAAAAGTAATACATGCCGATCATAAAAAGTTAAAAAAGGAACAAAAAGATGAAAATCTGTAATCACCCTACCCAGTTAACCACTGTTCACATTTTTATATATATATTTTTCAAACTCTTTTTCTCTGCCCTGCCCTCTTATTTTCCCCTCTCTATATAATAGAATATGCTATTTTACAACCTGTTTTTTTTTACTTGATAATGAACATCTCTCCGCACATCAATAATAAAGGTAGAACTTACTTAAAAGTATGCGTCTTCATTTTCTCTGGATAGTCCCAGTTACTTTTCTCTGTTCAGACTTCAGAATCCTGGTAACCTTGGCTAGTGTCATAGGTATGAAAGGAGGGGTGTTCCTTTTCAAAGGCTGAACATCTTCCAGCTTCTCTGCAAGGGGTAAGTAACCAGAGAAAGCTTCAGTTAGTGGACCCTCGGTCTACCATGTGGCATGACATTTTTTTTTTTTTAAGATTTTATTGGGGAAGGGGAACAGGACTTTATTGGGGAACAGGGTGCACTTCCAGGCTTCCCCTCCAAGTCAAGTTGTTGTCCTTTCAATCTTAGTTGTGGAGGGCAGAGCTCAGCTCCAGGTCCAGTTGCCGTTGCTAGTTGCAGGGGGCACAGCCCACCGTCCCTTGTGGGAGTCGAGGAATCAAACTGGCAACCTTGTGGTTGAGAGGACGCGCTCCACCCAACTGAGCCATCCGGGAGCTCAGCGACAGCTCAGCTCAAAGTGCCACGTTCAATTTTAGTTGCAGGGGGCGGAGCCCACCATCCCTTGTGGGAGTCGAGGAGTCAAACAGGCAACCCTGTGGCTGGGAGCCCATTGGCCCATGTGGGAATCAAACCAGCAGCCTTCGGCATTAGGAGCTTAGAGCTCCAACCGCCTGAGCCACCGGGCCAGCCCTTGCATGGCATTTTTAATTGTAGTCTTCTGAATGTTGACATCTTCTAGAAGGGCAAAGGTCATAAATGTTCTTCCTTGGGGTTCATCAACCCCACTCCCACCAAGCCTTGCTGTCCAAAGGAGTGCATAGTCTTAGGAAATCCTTTTTATCACCCCTGAAGACAAGTACATAAGTCTTTTTGGTTTTAAGTGCTATGTTGCTACTGATAACAGATATAAAACAATACAGGGTGTGACCCAAACCAACCAAAAACAGACTGGGGGAGGTAATAAAGGTTCCACAATTTGACATCATCCTTTTACAGTTTAATTATGCCTATGGGCTCCTTCTCAGAATGTTTTTAAGTTCATAAAATGAAATTTGTAAGATTACAAAGGAAACCATTGTATTAATATACAGTTATGAAAATAATGAAAAATAAAATTATAATTTAGCAATACTGTACCTTCTTATGAACACATTCAATAACAAGATCCAGTGTGAATCTAATAACTGAAGTAATATTGAAGTTGTGATAAGCAAAAACGAAATTTCTAGATGTGAGACTGTTGCAATTCAATATGGAAATGTCTATGATTTCTATTAGTGACAAAGTTACATGTCCTGCTGATGCTACTGTGGTTAGTGTCCTGTAGTTATGGTGAAGAAAAATGCTAAATTCACGGATTCCTGAATTCTCTCCACAAATGCCTTGGGGGTCTGGGGAAGCCCAGATTAGGCCCCTCTGCTTAACCTGTAATTAAGAAGGAAAAATGGAACCTGGTGCACTTCACTCAACGGAGGGACCCACCAATGTCTCCACCCACCTCACACTCCATGAAGATTTGGCTCTGCCCTTCCTAACTCGAAGTTGCGGTGAAGCAGGATTGAAGCTGAATAGCAGTGAGTGCGTCTTGGTCTCAGTGGGCAGTTTGCATCCCTGAGGCCCACAAGACTGGGAGGCTTCACCTCCAATCCACTTTGGTTTGGCTGTGAAATGAGCTCTTCCTGGATGTTTTCCTTTTGGAACAAGGGGACATGAGGCATGGGGAGAAGGCAATATAAGCAAAATATGACTTTGGGAGGCAGTTACAGAGTCTAGAAATCAGTTTCCACTGGGCTTTTCTGGATTCTCTTGGGCTAGTCACTTTAACCTGCCCTGACTCAGTTTCCTCAACATGGGAGTTACATAATACTATATCCAAGGAAACCAGGGGTGTTGGAAAGAGTTTAAATAAGATAATCAATATGAAAATATTTGGCAAAGACTGAAGCAGTGCTTCTCAAACTCTAATGTACATAGAATCCCTTGGAGATCTTGATAACACAAGGAGGATAATAGCTGAAGATAGGGAGGGAGGCCGGGCTTCTGTTCAGGAGGAGACTCTGATCCTTATAGCTCCACCTCCCTGTCTACCTCTACCAGACATGGTGAAGACTGGCCATGGCCAAGTCAAATCCTATTAAAGGCCAAATCAGCAGAAACTGACCAAACATAGGGAGTGGGAACAAATATTGAATGGGATATTTGTACCAAAAAAATAAGTAGATGTAGAAAATATTTTGCATTTGTAATGCTAAATGTCTCCCAAACTTCCCAGAGAAAACATATATGTTGCATCTTTTGATTTTATGGGTCAGATCATTCATTCCTGCACAGTTCTTTTAAAGCACAACCTTTCTCATGGCATTCATAGATGAAGAGCCTTGGATAGCTCCCTGTGACCTATTGCATCTACTCTAAGCTTCGCTTGCAGAATGTCCAAGAACAACCTATATCTGAAGGGACATAATGGTGCAGCTGAGAATGTGGAAGATGGAACTCTGGGGCACTGCTGGAGGGACTGTCAACTGGTACTGTCACTCAGGAAAGCAATCTGGCAGTTGTTGAAACTGAGTATGCACATGCTCTATGACCTGTGAAAAACTCTGGAATCTATAGTCTAAGGCAATTCTCCATGGGTCCATAAGGATGTTTATCATGGGATTCCTTGGGGTAGCTGGATGTTGGAGGCAGCCTAAGAGTTCATCATTAGAGAAAGGGATTAGTAAATTATGGCAGATGTGCACTGTCAAAAACTACATAGCAGCAAAAAATGTCTACCAGATGTACATATTGTAGCAAAACTGATGGGTCTTAAAAACCTAGCATTGAGGGAAAAACAGGAAACAGAACAGGATTTATAGCACATTATCATTTTTGTAAAGATACATTCACATAGAAATTATATATCTTTTGAAGAAGGTATGCATGCTCATCTAAAGACATACTAAACGTATTAGAGTGGGTGCTATGGGGGCAAAGGGAATATAATTAGGGTTTGGAGGTAAGAACAAAAAATAAAAAGTAAAACAAGAAGAACCTTGCATAGATTAACAATGAAGGGTTTCAAAACTGAGTTTTTAACTCAAATTTTTCACCTGAGATTTTCAGAAAAGATAAAAACAAAACGACCCCCCCAAAAAAAACTCTCCTCTACTAGACGTACAAGGGCCTTCGTAATCCAGCCCTACGTGACGTACCCCAAAGTTAACTCCCGATTTCAGGTGCCATGTTCCTCACTGTTGTCTCATGACAGCTCATGGACTTCCTCTCTTTGACATTGTTTGGGCTGCTCTCGACTTCTTTTCATTTTGGCTTCTTGCTACATTCACCTTTGATAGATCGCTAGCAGACAGCTGCTGGGTACCAATGTAATGCGGGCAACATTAGCAAAGATGTGTTAGGATATTTTAGATCAGGAGGTTTGCTTTCCCCAGCTTTGGTGACATCATTGATTTGAGAGACAACCTCAGGAAGTCACTTAATTGTACATCTCTCCTATAGGACACACCATACAGCAAGGTCATCTATAATTCAAGTATGTCTGTCCTCCATTACACTGTAAGCTCATGGAGGGTTAGACCCTTTATTGCTTCTGTGTCTACTGCCCAGAATTAGTCACATAAGAGGCTCCACTCTAATAATGTTTGAGAAATGGATTCCCCAGCCTTCTAAACCAAACAGTGGAGCAATTGGCCTCTAACTAGCTTACACATCTAATTCGAAACTTCAGTTGGTTGTAGTTTCAAAGTGCTTTGTATTGTGGTCTTAGAATACGTCACAAAATTAATATATGCTAACAAGGAGAGTGTTACTCAAGCTCTTGTGTCCTGAGTCATAAAGTGCCATTTCTATTTTCCTTTCTTTCAAGAAATTGTGGAATGCATGCTCCAGAAATGATTGGATAAAACTAAAAAGAGAGTTTGGATATCATTAAAGTGAACTCTTGGGTTCCCATCATTTAGGATGGAAAGCAGAATTGTGTGCAACTTTGCAGGTGAAAGCCCACGCAGGAAAGGAGTGGTAGTCATCACTCCTTTCAGAAAGGAGTCTCGCATCTTTCAGAAAAATGGAAGCTACCTTCTGTGCAGTCAGATCTAGTGTGCACATGACCACAATGTTGGTTGTCTGCCCAGCTGGGAAAGCCTGCATTCCCGTTTGGAGTGGTCGGAACAAGCGGTAGTGCCCTGCACCCACCTCCAAAGAACTATCTACTGTGTAACAGAGCATCATTGGAATCTACCAGCCTCTCTTGGATTACAGACAGCCAGTCTTGATTGGTGCATTTTCCTGGAGGCAAGGTCAGAGCTTCTTGTGAGATCTGAGGGCCTGACAGCGGTGGCCTTGGAGACAGGGAGGAGAGCAGGCTGCAGCTCTCTCTGCGGAAAGCTCAGTCACCGTTATGACCAAGGTGGACACAAAGTCCAGCACAACAAGGGCTTGGGCTTCTAGAAGAGGCTTTTCTCCCTGTACTGACCACTTTTCTCAAAAGGAAAGATTCATTTTTAAATTTGTTTCTCACCGCTGCCCTTCTAGGCCCGGATCCAACATTCATTTTTACACACCAAGTAAGTGCAATAAAAAGACCATCTCACATTGAGGGAATAGCAAATAGGTAGTGAAACGGATTGGTGTAGGGCCTGCCTTCATGCTTGCGTCACCACAAGAGTCGGTCATTTTCAGCTCCAAAAGTCATTTGCTGTCAGCTAGGACTCGGGGTGGTTAGCTTCTGCTGCCTGCTGCTCCAGGAGGAAATCCAAACCCCAAGCATATGGAGAATATTTAAACTTAAACTGGGGGATGTGGCTGCTGCTAGAGTGTTGCTATTGCTTCCCTGGTACATTCAGCTTTGAAAAAGACCATCTGTCCAGTGTAAGCAGGCGGGTGGACGACGGTTTCCTATACCTTCCACTTCATCCCGCTGTGTCCCCAGCCCTGCTACCCTCCTCCCACTTGCTGCTGCCTGAGTTCACACAGCTCTGCCTTTATTGGCCTTGGGCTTTAAAAATTGTTGGGCTATGGCAACAGTAGAGAAGGAATAGTATTCATTGGGAGGAAAAACTGGGAGGATAGGAAGGACTATAGTGGAAAATGTTATTTTTGCAAGAGCAAAGATTAGGAAAGATCAATGGCTCTCAACGTTGGCTGCATGTTAGAACCACCTGGGCAGCTCTCTAAAAATCCCCAGTTCAGGGGCCAGCCCGGTGGCTCACTCAGGTGGTTAGAGCTCCATGCTCCTAACTCTGAAGGCTGCTGGTTCGATTCCCACATGGGCCAGTGGGCTCTCAACCACAAGGTTGCCAGTTTGATTCCTCGAGTCCCGCAAGGGATGGTGGGCTGTGCCCCCTGCAACTAGAAAATGGCAACTGGACCTGGAGCTGAGCTGCGCCCTCCACAACTAAGACTGAAAGGACAACAACTTGAAGCTGAACTAAGATTGAAAGGTCAACAACTTGACTTGGAAAGAAAAAGTCCTGGAAATGCACACTGTTCCCCAATAAAGTCCTGTTCTCCTTCCCCAATAAAATCTTAAAAAAATAAAATAAAATAAAAATAAAAAATAAAAATCCCCAGTTCAGTTGTACCCAAGACCAATTAAGTCAGCATCTCTGGAGGTGGGACCCAGACATCAGTAGTTTCTAAAGCTTCTCAGGTGAATCCAATGTGCACCCAAGGTTGAGAACCACAACTCTAGATTCAGGAGACTCGGGTCTTTGTTCCAAGTCAAGCCATGAAGAGCCAGCGTGGCCTAGGGAAAGTCACTTACCCACTTTCTCTTTAGTTATCTCACCTATGAAATGAGGCGATTTCCCCAAAATGGATTTGACTGGAAGCAACATGGTTTTGACCCCTAGGGATCATTTTCTAAAATGTTTTCTAGCTCTGCAGTTCTAAGAATTCATTCAAGTGGCAATTGAAGATAAGTTGAGGTTTGAACTCTGAAGTATCTAATTTGAATGTTGTTCTCTTCTTCAAACTCACACTGCAAACTCTTCCAGCAAAAGTCTTGCAAGGGAACTTGGGTAACTGTCTAGGGCCTTCTCTAGTAACAGAAAATGTCCTTCTCCCTCCATTTCACAAGACTTTAAAGAAAGGACAGTGGGTCTGTTTGTGTCACATTGCCACTTAGCTAAAGAATTAGGCAACTGTCGAGAAAGGTCGCTGGTGCTTGCTCACACTCCCTCTCTTTTTTTCTCTTCCCACATCAGAGGGTAATTGCTACCAGGCAAGGACATTCAGTATGAATCCATTTAAAAAGAGAATGATGGTTTTTGTAATCAGTGCGGGGAAACTTTGACTGGAACTTCATATTGAAAAATGAAACTAAATAATATTTAAAATATGTTTTCTTGGATTTAACAAATCTAGGTTATTACAGCAAGTATGCATTAACCCTTAAATAATAAATTTTTTAAAATAAATTTTATTGGTGAATATTGGGGAACAGTGTGTTTTTCCAGGGCCCATCAGCTCCAAGTCATTGTCCTTCAATCTAGTTGTGGAGGGCGCAGCTCAGCTCCAAATCCAGTTGTCGTTTTCAATCTTAGTTGCAGGGGATGCAGCCCACCATCCCATGTGGGAATTGAACTGGCAACCTTGTTGTTGAGAGCTCGCTCTCTAACCAACTGAGCCATCCGTCTGCCCCTTAAAGAATAAATTTTGTGTGTTACTGTTCTCAACATATATTTTTCTGACAAAATTATATATCATTTATATATCTATATGTATATTTATATATTATATATTATTTCACTTGGACTTTTAAAGCCCTATCGTAGAAGAAGTAGGGGCAGCAGTTGAGAAGTGATGTTTTAGTAAGGACCATTTTCTTAAGTGATTGGTTTATTAGAGAATATTTTCACTACTCAACTTCCTAACTTCAAGGAATTGGATAATTAACACTTGAGTAATTACAAATATACATATATTTATGCCACATGTACCCATATAGATACAAAAGAGGTAAATGTACACTGTGAAGTATATGCTCATTAACACAAGTTATTATACCCTATACTTGAATATAGTATTATAGACAATGTTACTATTTCCTGTACTTGGGGGAAGTGAGCATGTTAACCAAGTTTTAGTTTCTAAACTCAAAACCTACCTCCCCCTACTCTACCACCGGCCGTTTTCATAGATTCCTAATCATCCGTTTTTATAGATTCCTAATCATTTCTGTAGCTGTCTAGTGCCCATGTCCTCAAAAAGAAATCGACCAGCTAGTTTTTGTGCATTGTTATACTAGTGATAATTGCTGACACTTGTTGAGCCAAAGCTTTGTTCCAAGCACATTCCTGTATTGTCTTATTTAAAATTTATAGCAGCCCTGTGACTTACATGCATCATGCCATCTGTTTTGCAAATAAGTTTACATGAATGCTCTATTTTTTAACTACCTGCTGAAATGATTGGAAGTGTTCTGAAACAGGTCTTTACTTTTGGAAATCCTTTCTCCTTAGTCCAATCTGAAAAGCGTTTCCCTTGACAGAAGATATCTCTGTATAGATAGCTTTCTAGCCCAAACATTCATCACAGAATACTAGACCTGGGCTGGATCTCCTCTGACACCAGTTCAAACCCTTCCCAGCATCTTGATAGGTTCCACCCCCTGATTCAATACTTTCAGTGCTCAGATGCTGACCTCCTCCTGAGGCACTTCATTTTTATTTTAAAATAATTATACTTGTTTAAAAGTTTTTCTTTGTGCCAAGTGGCTTTCTTGTGGCTTCCCTCCCACTACTCCCACTTCTACCATTGTGGGGATCCCACCCCAAACAAACCTTTTCGGTGTGGATGCCCTTCACATGTTTAAAGCTCCTCATCACCTGAACTGTGGTGAGACTCGTCCTGCTGGGTGCTTGCACTTCTTACTTGCTTCTTCAGCAGGCTGTACACCTAGAACCTGAGCTTTTCCTGGAATTGAGTGTTAATTAGTAAAGTAAATTAGGACCAATTAAATAAAGGTTAAACACAAGCACATAAAGCACTTCTAAAAATGTTTGCAAAGCTCTCCACAACAAAGGGTGGATTTTCTTTTTTTCCCTAGACAACTGTGTAAGAGACTCAAACATACTAACAAGAATGTGGCCAAGAAAGGTCACAGGTTGTTAATTCTCTTCCAGGGCCTGACCCAGGCTTCCGTTCTACAACCAGCTTGAGACCTCTAGGGACTGTGCTTCTAAATCAATTCGTTTTGACAACTGACTTTTTAATCAATTAATCAATCAATCAATTAATTAATTACAACTGACCTCTTTTTAAAGCGGAATTTCTCTAAGGGATGGCACTTGGCTGGCTTCTTCCTTTGGGGAGTATAAGAAGCTTGGTGCAGTGGAAGAAGCAGCCTCTTGGGAATTTTATTTCCCTGGGCAAAGATGGGGGAGTAAGTGGAGAGTGGACAGTGTCAGAAGGGAGGAGGTAATCTTTTAGCTTTCTTGTTTTTTAAGGGGAAGGAGGCTCCTGAGTTTGGGAGTTTAGGGGCTTTCCTTCGCTCACCTGTTTCCTCATCGTTTACCTGGGGGAAAAATTGGGCCTGAAAGCAGCATGAAGGATGGAGGCCTCCTCTCTTCGTGAGGGGAATCAAGGCCTGCTGAGCTGGTCCCCAAGGGCCCACAGCTTCAGACATTCTCAGAGCCACATGTCCCATGTCCCCTGTGGAACACACCTAAACTTCCCAGGCACCCCAGCTGTGGGTAGAGGGCAGGAAGATCAGGGGTGCTAGAAGAGGACTCGGGAAGGAGCCAGAGAAAAGTGGGCAGGGGTTATGGCTGTGTTTGAAAGAAAATAGCAGTAAGATTGGCACTACCTAAAATCAGGTTTCTAAACCCCACGGTTGGGTCCTAAATGGAAGCTGGGGATCACAACTCTCCTCAAAGTTTAATGAATATCAGTGAAGCTTCTACCATTGGCATCCAATCCTTTGATGCGACTTCTGGCTTTCGTAGAGGCCAGAAAAGGAAACTGAGCAGCTGGGTGTGCTGCTAGAAAGATGCGTGCGATGACAGCCAAACGCTACTACACTCACACTGGGATAAAGCTTTGTGAGCAGTATATCCCTTGGCTTCATTAAAGCTAGTGTAGCCTCTCTTTGTGCAGCAGAAGGAACAGAGAGACACATAGAAAGAAGTTTAAAAACAAGTCGTACACCTTAGATTTGGCAATAGTTTCTTGGATATGACACAAAAGTGACAGGCAATAAAAGACAAGAAATTGAACTTCATGAAAATTAAAAACTTCTGTGCATTAAAGGACACTATCAACAGAGTAAAACTACAACCTATGGAATGGGAAAAAATTTATTTATCTGGTAAAGGATTAATTCTAGAATACATAGAGAAGTCTTAAAACTCAACAGCAACAACAAAAAAACACTTGATTGAAAAAAGGGCAAAGGTCTTGAATAGACATTTTTCCTATAGAAGATGTACAAATAGCCAATAAGCACAGGAAAGGATGCTCGACATAACTAATCATTAGGGAAATGCAAATCTAAACCACAATGGGATGCTGCCTCATACCCATTAGTATGGCTATAATTAAAACAAAAAAGCAAAAGCAAAATAACAAATGTTGGTAAGGATGTGAAGAAATTGGAAAACATGTGCACCGTTGGTGGAAATGTAAAATAGCTGCTGTGGAAAACAGTATGGTAGTTTTTCATAAAATTTAAAAAAGATTTATCGTATGATCCAGCGATTCCACTTACGGATATATACCCGAAAGAACTGAAAGCAGGGTCACAAAGACATATTTGTACACCTGTGTTCAAAACAGCATTATTCATAGTAGCTAAAACATGGAAGCAATCTAAGTGTCCATCAACAGATGAATGGATAAACAAAATGTGGTCTATACATACAGTGGAATATTCAGTCTTAAAAAGGAAGGAACTACTGATGCATGCTACAGCATAGATGAACCTTGGACACATTATGCTAAGTGAAATTCGCCAGTCACAATAAGACTGTATGATTCCACTTGCCTGAGTGCTATAGACTGAATGTTTTTGTCCCCTTTAAATCTAATGTTGAGAACCTAGCCCCCAGAGTGAGGGTCTTAGGAGGTAGGGCCTTTGCGAGGTAATCAATAGGATTAGTGCCCTTATAAAAAAGACCCTAGAGAGTTCCTCGCCCCTTCAAGCATGAGGACACCGCAGAAGACAGCCCTCTATGAACCAGGAAGGCAGTGTACACCAGGCATCTAATCTGCTGGCATCTTGATTTTGAACCTTTCAGCCTCCAAAACTGTGAGAAATAAATTGTTGTTTAAGCCACTCAGTCTATGATATTTTTGTTATAGCAGCCTGAACAAGATAGAGTAATCAAAATCCTAGAGACAGAAAGTAGAATGGTGGTTGCCAGGGGTTGGGGAGAGGGGGGCTGCCCTTTGCTTCCCAGCCTCTCCTGGTGTGTGTGAGGGCTGTGACCACTCCTGGAGCCTGGGGCCCAATGCTCTCTAAAAGCTGGTCTTTACTCCTGACTAGAGCAATGGCCCAGGCCTGGGTGTTCATGAGCTGCACCGAGGGAGTTCAAATACCGATTTCTGAGTCCCATCTCTTAAGATCCTGATTTGGTACCACTGGGGTGGGGCTTGGGAGTCAGTATTTTCCAAACACTCCTGAGGAGGTTTTGATAATCAACCAAGTGTGGGAACCACTGGGCTCGATCCTTAGTGGGCCTTTGTTATTAACATCACTTAATTCTAGGCACCCGCTTTTCTGGACTTACATTAAATTATAAAGCTGCACAACACACCAGGGTGTATCTTTGGAACTTCCAGGCTGGCGCTTGCCATTCAGTCACTTGACAAATGTATAAGGTCTGACAATTAAGTTTGCAAACTTGTTGCAATGCTATTGCTAACCTTTCTTTGATGTCAGAGGGATTATTCATTGTGAATTTGTACCAACTGGACAAACAGTTAACCAAGTTTAGTATTTGGAAGTGCTGAAAAGGCTGCGTGAAAAAGTTAGACAACGTGAACTTTTCGCCAACAATTCATGGCTCTTGCATCACGACAATGCACCAGCTCACACAGCACTATTGTGAGGGAGTTTTGAGCCAGTAAAAAAATAACTGTATTGGAACACCCTCCCTACTCACCTGATCTGGCCCCCAATGACTTCTTTCTTTACCTGAAGATAAAGGAAATATTGAAAGGAAGACATTTTGATGACATTCAGGACATCAAGGGTAATACGACGACAGCTCTGATGGCCATTCCAGAAAGAGTTCCAAAATTGCTTTGAAGGATGGACAAGGCGCTGGCATCAGTACATAGCTTCCCAAGGGGAGTACTTCGAAGGTGACCGTGGTGATATTAAGCAATGAGATATGTAGAACTTTTTTTAGGATGAGTTTGCAAACCTAGTTGTCTGACCTCGTATATTAAGTGCCCACCATGTGCCTGTTTTGTGCCAGGACTGGGGATATGTCAGAAGAGACAGGGTCTCTGCTTTCATGGAGCATGTCGTCTAGCAGAGACATATTAGACCCCCTCACTCCTGCCTCCAGCACTTTCCTTTCTACCAGTCTTAGCTCCCTTGCATTTTCATTTCCATGCCTGCTGGCCTTCTAGATTCATATGCTTCTGCCTGAGCTAGATCTGTGTCCAGTTAATTTCTAGGCTGCCATTTTCTCCTGGACCCGCCCCCACACCCAATTGCCCACACCTTGTATAATGATTTGTACTCAGTAAATGTCTGTTAATTAGATTAATTCATTCACCCACCCAGTATTTACAGAGTGCTTACTATACGCCAGGCGTGGTTGCAGGTGCCAGGGCTATGAGGAGGGTGAGATGAGTGAGGTGCCTAGGGTACAAAATTTAAGCAGATGCTCCCTCTAGGGTCACGCACGTGCAGGCACCTGAGAGTGACCACCTCCTTACATTTTAAAACACTTGAAGTGTGTCTTAGGTGCCTTTCTTCCCTTACCCCAGTACCAGCTCTGCTAGGTGTTGGGATTCAACCATGAACAGATAAATGGACCCAGGTAAGCTTTCCCTCAGTCCAGAGTCCTAGTGGGACTATGTGTGTTGCCTGTCCTTAAGTCTTTTTCATTTATGTGCAATCTGCCTTCCCAACTAGACTGTGAAGCCTTATTCTGGTCTGCCCCTTCCTCCTCTTCCACCCCCCACCACAAGAATTCTGCCTAGGACACAACATGGGGATCCCTGCTTGCACCTCTTTAAAATGCAGCTTCCCAGTCCCACCTATTGAGTCAGGCTCTTTGAGGGTGGAACTCAGGAATCTGCTTCACTGACAAGCAACTTGGGTGGTCGGGGCGCGTTAAAGTGTGAGGATTCCTGGCCCACAGATTTGTTCAGTCAGTACTGCTCAAAGTGACCAATACAAGGAGAAGAAGACAGCGGGAGAAGGGCATTTCAGCGTTCTTCAGTTCTTTTGTGAGTCTGTTGGCAAAGGCGGAAAAGGCAAGCGTGGGCAGGGGGTAGTCTGGCCTGGACTCTGACCCTGTGGAGCTCTGCAGGAAGGTCTTTTCTCAGCAGAGCCTTGCACCTTAGCTGGGCCACTCGAGGCCCTGTCCCATCCTCCTCAGAGACTTCTCCAGTTGCCGGTCTCACCACCCAAGGAGCTAGAGGCTGGCACTGCCAGTAGTTTTGGCGGCTGGGTCAAAAGTTTCCATGGTGCTGGGTAGGAGGTGAGTGGGCGGATCGATGGCTGGGGGAGGGTCTGAGAGCCCCAGGGCAAACAAGGAACATGGGAGGATCTGTGAGTCTGGTCATCCCTGGCCTCTAAGGTAGGTACCTGTCATTTTCACTTGCTTCACGAAGTGCCCTGCATGGATGCCCACACACTTTGGGGTGTCAGGTGCATACTGTTTGATGGTGATCATCTGAATGACATAAATCACTTGTGTGAGTTACCGGTAAACCCAGTTTACAGGGTGGAGCATATCTTTGACTTTCCCAATCCAGTAGCCCCTTGGCAGTATTAGCGTGAGATTTCTCTTGCCGTCCAGCCACACCCAGCTCCCTCTGAGAAGAGTTGGGGAGTGGATCTCCAATTTGCTTTAGGGAGGGTTCAGGTAGGGAGATGGAAGACCCATGAAAGACCAGCTCAGGAGGGAATTTGGGCTAGCATGGGTAGCACCTGGTTCACCGTCCCAGAGTCCCAAAATGACAGGTTATTGATCGAGGGTTTCCAACAGCAGATCACGAGTTGAATTAATAACTTTTTAGTTGCTCACAAGGTAGAGGACAGTGGTTTTCAAGCTTTCATTTTCATCAGTTGTGCCTATTGGGCTTGTTAAAAAAGGCACCCAGACCCCACGCTGGAATCTTGAGAGATGAGGTTCAGGAATTTGTCTTTTCAAGAACTCCCCCAAGCCATTCTGCTACACACGTGTCTCAGAACCTCTGGTGCTTTGAAGCAGGGACTTTTTTTTTTTAATTGGGGAAGAGTGTAGTGTGTTTTTCCAGGACCCATCAGCTCCAAGTCAAGTCTTTTTCAACCTAGTTGTGGAGGGCGCAGCTCAGCTCCAAGTCAAGTCATTGTTTTGAATCTAGCTGTGGAGGGTGCAGCTCACTGCACCATGTGGGAATTGAACCGGCGACCTTGGTGTTATGTGCACTGCACTCTAACCACTGAGCAAACAGGCCACCCTGAAATTTCCAAGCTTCTAATCATGGCTTGGTCTTTCTAATGATCTGTCCCCATTCTGAAGCTATGCAGGAGTCCACCAAGAGTCACCTCATTAGAACAAAAGATGCTCCTGTCACGCAGGAAATTCCTAGGAGCTCTTCGTTAGGAACTGGGGACAGAGACCAAATACACAGTTCTTACTATATCACAAGAAGTCACATCTAGTTCTGAAGCTGGGACTTTCTTGTCAGGCTATATTGTCATTTGAAAGGGTCTGGAATCAAGACCAGGTCTTTGTCTCTCTGGAAGTATGTGATTCACATAGTGAGAAACATGTCAGCCACCGGGAACCCTGGACCTTTCTGGTCTGAGGCTCACATTGGTGCTTGATCAATCTTGACTGATCACAGGGCCACATCAGCATTGAAAAATATGTGACATAAGGGGCCCCACTCCCTTCTCCAGAGCCCATGATTGCGAATACATCATAACACTGGAACCTTCTCAAGACAACACACCAGAGAGTTCCTACCAATTGATCAGAGTTGCTGCACTAAATATAAGCTGTTCCTCACCTTTGGGCAGCATCTGAGAGCTGTTTTACTGTCATCTGGGCCATTGGAGGCATCGGTATTTTTATTTACAGGGAGGTCTTTACCAAAGAATACCAACAAAGGAAGCAGAAATTGAGTCATAAATAAATGGCTCCAAGTTTATCCAACTTAAGTAGCCAATAAACCAACCACAAATAACTTTATTTTTCAATCAAAATAAAAAGGCAAAAAAAAGGCTTTGTTTGTATGATATAGTGCAACTTTAAAATGGGGGCTTGATATGGACCCAATGTTTGGGAACAAGGCTGCCTGGCTGGGGGCTGTTTCACTGCAGAGACTGCCCCCTGCCCCAACATTCAGGCTGCTTTGTCTTGAATCCAGGTGGGCCATTAGGGGTCTCTGAATCCCACCCGTCTCCGTGCTCTGCAGTTGCCTTGCTTTAGCTGCAGAATATGGCATTTGGTAACAGTGACTTGAACCCCTTGTATGCAGTCATGGGAGGGGTAACGAGGTAAAGAGAGGAGAGGGGAGGAGAGGGGAGGGGAGGGGGGGAGGGGAGGGGAGGGGAGGGGAGGGGAGGGGTGAGGAGAGGAGAGGAAAAGAGAGGAGAGGACACGTGGTGCAATGGAGGGAGGTGGACCCGAGGGAGGCAACCCTGTGGCTGCTTGCTCCAGTTCTGCCACTTAGTTACCATGTGACTTGGGACAAGTCAACAGTCTGAGCCTCCATTTCCTCATCTGTGAAGGGGTGGAGGAAAGAGTAATTATTAGTTGCTTATATGTATCTCATTGGGGTATTGAGAACATCACATCAAATTGAAGTGACTGACGTGAAAGTGCTTTAAGTAAGGGAGGGGAAGGTCTTGTTTTGCTCACTAATTTACAGCACAGAGCCTGGCCCATAGCGTAGTGAGGTGGTCCGTAAAATGTTTGTTGAATGAATAAATGTGAACACTAAAATCTTTCTCCCTTGGGGGTAGAGGGGGAATGGGATCAGGAAGGAGCAGCACACAGGGGGCTTCGAAGGCAGAGCTGATGTTCTATGTCAATGGCTGCATGGGGCTTACATGCTTCATTAGTACTCTGTGTGCTTGCATGTTAAATAGTCTTTTGTTTTTGTATTCAACCTCTCATGAAAGCACTTAAAAAAATTAATGCAAAAAGAAAAAAGTGGAGGAAAAAAAGTCCTGTAAAGTACGTTGTTAAGAGAAGATCATATTATTGTACCTCTTGATGCTGTTTCTGCACAAGCATTAAAACTGCTGTGAGTGACCTCACTTAACTCATCAAGGTCCTACGTCTGGGCCAAGCATTGCTGAAGGTAGAATAATTCATGGAAAGCAGGTTATATCAGAAACCAGACTTGGTGTAATCTATTTTTTAAAGAGAGAGAGTGAGTAGGCTGATTTTGTTTGTTTGAATTTACTTTTGAAAACTGCCTTTCATTCATGTGTGGCTCACACCTGTGCAGCTCAAGGTAAAGTGCAGGTAAGCCGTCGTGTCTTGGCTTGTGCAGGGGCCTCTGCTTTGCTCCACCTTGGTAGTTCCTGTATGTCTTTAAGGCCTACCCCAGGTGTCATCCTTTCAGGGAAGTTTCTTTGACTCACCACACTGGCAATATGCACATCCACAGTGGATGGCGGTAGTTCTCAGTCAGGGTGATTTTGTTCCCCAGGGACATTTGGCAATATCTAGAGACATTTTTGATTGTGATGACTGGGTGGGGTTTGGGGTCGAGGGAATACCACTGGCATAGAGCTGGTAGAGGCCTGTGCATCCTATAACAAACAGCATAGCCACCCCCCCAACAAAGTGCCAGTAGTGCCACTGCTCAATGTGAAATTTTCTCTTTATGTCTCACTGAGACCCAGGCTCATCCTGGGCAGGGACCTTGTTGATTCAGCCTTTCATCAGCACATTGCTTAGAAACACACACACACACACACACACACACACACACACACAATGTTTGCCCATTTATTTGTTCCCCTACTAAGTGTAAGGTGCAGTACTTACCTGCAGATGCTTCCAAGGAGCTTTGTAATCAAACAGAGGAAGAGGTCATATAAATACGTGATTATTGGCAAGACAGATTGAAAACAGGGCCACGATGGATCAGTAGACAAGGTGCTTTGGGAGACGGATTAGTAGGTTGAACCAAATGAAGTTGCTGACAATTCTACCTTTTTGACCGGAAAAATGGCAATTTTGTATGGTCCACTCATAAATGCGCTTTAACCTAAATCTTTTGGACTGAATTGGGGGCAGTGATCAGACTTCACAGAGGAGAAGAGACACAGGAAGTACGTGTTTTAGATCTTGCCTCTTTTATTGCATGAAAGTAAGGATCACATTTTTTACTTTGTATTTGTGTCGTTTGCTTCTTTGTATTTTCTCCCCCCACATCCCACTTCCTGGAAGAGTTCCTTACATTTAGAAGGTATGAGTAATGTTTTGCTGACTAGGGTTCAGGTAAACTACTTGTGCTTCAAGGTGGTATGACCATTGTCATTGCACTTCAGCCCCAGGGAACTCTGAAGAACAGTGTTTATATAGTCATAAAATATGTAGTGTTTTCCTGGAGGCAACAGGTACAAGAGAAGACCCCAGTACGATCCAAAGACATAGCTTATAAGAGGAGCCATAATGGAAACTGTCAGAAGCTAAAATCCCAGAAGCATGTTGGTGGCCATCTCTGCAGTAATGTGACCCTGGGGTGTCAGGGAACCCCACACATATG
Organism: Rhinolophus sinicus; assembly: GCF_036562045.2. Classification (NCBI taxonomy): domain Eukaryota; kingdom Metazoa; phylum Chordata; class Mammalia; order Chiroptera; family Rhinolophidae; genus Rhinolophus; species Rhinolophus sinicus. The sequence continues at coordinate 28,687,042 of NC_133761.1, read as the reverse complement.
TGGCCGATGAGCCTTGGCCACTTATCCTGGGTTTTGGAGCAGGTGGTGGAGGATAAACATTTCAAAGCTGGCCGAGTCCAGCTTTCAACCCTAAGCAAGCCAGAACACTCTGGAAAATGGAACTGTTTTATAAGGGTCAAACTTTGCTAAGTCTGATAAAGTCTGGCTCCGGGTGTCTATCTAGTCTCTTGAAAGAATTGCTTAGAAGCTCATTGGATGTTACCGGGGATGTACAGTCTCTGCTTGCAGATGGAATCCGGCAGCTCGGACACTTCCCCACCACTCCTCATGCAAGTCTGAGCAGGAGCTAGAAGCCTTGCAGCCAAAAAGATAAGCCTAGGATAGCCCCGTAGGCTATTCAGCCATCTGCCAGTTGGACTGATTCAGGGCCATTTGTGACCCCCTGCAGTGACACCGGATACTAGTAGCAAGATAGTCTGAGATCCAATATGCTTCTCTTTTCCTTTCTATGTGACTCCTAGAGCGTAGAGGTGGCTTCTGCCCTTCAAATGCAATAGTCCTTTCCTTAGGGAAGGACATCTGTTCACGTGGATCTCGGTTGATGTTTGAATGCTGTCCTAACTAGACATTATTGTCAGAGCCATGGATTAAAGTACTTGATTCTAGCCTAAATAAAGCAAGCTCTAGGTGTAGAGTAAAAGAAGAATTCAGATCATGGATATAGCATTTCTTCAGCTGTTTTCACATAGAGACATTTTTTTATTTTAACACTGGTCCATGAAGAAAGTTTTGTGGAAATTTGACAAGCTGATGTTTGTGGACTCAGATTCTTTGGAATTCTTTTTATAAGACTTGGTGAAGCAATAGGGCTTCCACCATTTACTTAGGGAAAAGGCTACTGAACTTTTGAAGCCACATGATTTTCCAGCACTTGTTATAATTGCACTGTCCTTCAGATTTAAAAATGCTGTAACTATGGCCATTGCTCTGTGTGGTCAGCCCTTCCCAAAGGTTCCCACTTTCTACTTCCTCCTGTGAAGTATGCTCTTAGCAGAGCTTGATACTCTTTGTTTGTGATGAAGGCAATTTTATTTATGTAAAATTGAGTTAAAAGACTAAAACGGAAGACTTCATCTGAATTTGTGTTTTTGGAGGGAGAAAAATACTCTTCTTTGGTCTAACCATCATAAATCTTAACTCATAAATGAAGCTTCACTTCTAGACGCTGCCTGTTAAATCCACCAATATGTCAAGGGCAGGGGCTGTATTTAATTTCTCTCTTTCCTGCCATACCAGAGGGTATGATAAATGTTTGTTGAATGATTATGCATTCCCAACATCATTTCTAGCTTTCATATTTTTATACTATTATTATAATCATAAGTATGAAACTTATATAGAGTCCAAACTCATAGTTTGATAAGTGAAATTAAATATCCTTAATATATTGTAAGATTTTCCAGCCTGAGCAATATCTCAGAGATAACCACCTTAAAAAACAAAATCGAATCTATCTATATAAGAGGCTCCTGGGAATCCTATATGATCATGTCCACAGTTTGTTACAATTAGTATTTAAAGTGTTTTCTCCAAAGGTTATAGGTTAAAGTGTGGACTCAGGAGTCAGAGTGGCCTGGATTTTAACCCCAGTTCCATAGCTGACAGCTGTGTGAACTTAAGCACTACACTTAACCTCTATGCTCCAGTTTCTCCAATGTGGAGAAACTCCATATATGGAGTTAATAATAGTACATACCTCTCTGGGTTCTTGTGAGGACCAAATATGATCATATACTTGGTGCTTTGATCAGTTCCTAGCACACAGTAAACATTAAAATATGGGCTGTTGTTATAATTTCATGTGTGTCAATTTAATGATATGTAATGTTTATTTATTTGAAAATAACAGCATTGATTTTATTCATCTCAGCTTTATGGTCTTGGCACTTTTGCTCAGAAGAGTAATTTACTCTCATGATAGAGGAAACAAATGGGTTCTGGAGTTAGAAGACCTGGATTTGAATCCTGGTTGTAATTTTAGTTAGTATTTGAATTAATAATTTAAACTCTTCTGAGCCTGAATTTTCTAATTTTTAAAATAGGAAAAATAATACGTACTTCCCAGGGTTTCTTGAAGATCGAATGAGAGCATGTATATGGAAATTGAGCATAACTATTAAACACTGCATATGTGTCATCGCTATTCCATATCAAATCTGAGAATCATCAAGCTGAGAAGGATTTTAGTGGTCATTTGATCCACTAGCTATATGGTCGAGAAAGTAGGATGGACCTCTTGGAGCACCTGCTCAGCTCACCCACTGAGGCAGGTTGCCAGTAGCCATGCAGGTACCTTAACAGTAACTGTTGGATTCGTTCTTTTCCGTCTCCCTCCACTGCCACCTCTCCAGGCCAAGGCAAGCAAACACCATTTCTCACTGCGGCTACTGCAATGGCCTCTTATATGGTCTCCCTTCTTCAGATTCTGCCACCAATTAGTCCATTCTTCACACAACTATCAGACTCATCTTTTAACAAACAAAACCAAAGGTATGATACTACGTGATTCCTCTGCTTAAGAATATTTACTGGACTACCGTTTTCAGTAACATGGTGAGATAGCTCCAGAATGATGCTCCTGGTACAACACTTACTCTAAAAATCTTAAAAGTATCCAAGACCTGGAAGGATAATAAGTTGTCAGGCCAAATCCGAGGAAAAGTGGAAACCCAGAGAGATAAACAGAGGATGGGAGCCACTTTTTCTCTGAGGAGATTTGCCATAATTGGTGAACTTTGTAATGCACACTATTATCTGGGAGTGATATTCAAAATGACATCACAGAATCAAGCTTAGGCCAGATTTGGCCTTCAGATGGCAAGTATGTTGAGAGGAACATGTGATGGTGGTTGGTGTGCCCTACAGGCCCTACGTTTTTGTTTATTAACATCACACTCCCTTTTGATATTGACTCTGACAGTCCATATCCCCAAACCCCTGGCCTTGTGCCTACTACTTAAGGAGGCTTCTCAACAGGTGAGAGAGTTACAGAGTTATTTGCTGTCTACGAGGTCGGACAGTTAAGTTCGCGAACTTATCCTAGAAAAAGTGCTCCATACCTCATTGCTGAATATCACTACGGTCACCTTCGAAGTACTCCCCTTGGGAAACTACGCACCAAGGCCAGTGCCTAGTCCACCCCGCAAAGCAGTTTTGGAACTCTTTTTCTGGAATGGCCATCAGAGCTGTCGTAGTACTAGCCTTGATGTCCTTCCTGAATGTCATCAAAATATCTTCCTTTCAATATTTCCTTTATCTTTGGATAAAGAAAGAAGTCATTGGGGGCCAGATCAGGTGAGTAGGGAGGGTGTTCCAATACAGTTATTTGTTTACTGGGTAAAAACTCCCCCACAGACAGTGCCGTGTGAGCTGGTGCATTGTCGTGATGCAAGAGCCGTGAATTGTTGGTGAAAAGTTCAGGTCATTTAACTTTTTCACACAGCCTTTTCAGCATTTCCAAATAGTAAACTTGGTTAACGGTTTGTCCAATTGGTACTAATTCGTAATGAATAATCCCCCCGATATCAAAAAAGGTTAGCAACATTGTTGCAACAAGTTTGTGAACTTAATTGTCAGACCTCGTAAGTGTTTTTGAATTCTCAGGCTTTCTTTTCTCTTCTGCGGTGTCTGAGTCACTTCTCTGTTTTCAGGCCAGGTGCCCACGTAGTAGCAGCTCGTGATTCCTCTTCTCAATCTAGTCTGTAGGGCACATCCTTTGGGCTCATTTACCAAGGGCTTTGGAGTGGATGGTGGCAGAGATGCAAGATATCCAAACAGGTAGCATCTGTGTTGACTGAAAGACTCTGGGTTCTTCAAGTAGGGGTATGGGTGTTTCAGTCTCTCTGTATCTCAGCTTAAGAGAGGGTGTGATATGTTCCTGGACAAAATGGAAGATAAAAATTCAAGAAGGAAATAGGAAATTTCTGGGAGAAAAATGGTACAGTTTAGACAGTAAGAGCATGAGCTTGAATATAAGAGCGGTCTAACGACTGAATCCTGGCTAAGCCACTTTACAACTGTGTGACTTTTGCCAACCTTTAAGCTTCAATGCCTTCATCTGTTATATAAAATGGGGATAATGCTAGTTTGAACAATATGAAACCGCTTTCATGTGAGTCATATGATTAAATATTGGCAATTTCATATGGGCTCAGTCTATTATGATACCTAACTCATAGGACTACTGAGGATGAAATGAAATCATTTATGAAAAGGGTATAGCACAACTTTTAAGGAATATTTGAGTAGAGAACTGAAGGAAGTGGGTAAGCAAGCTAGGCAGAAGGAACAGTAAGTGTCAAGTCTGAAGCAGGAGCGTGCTTGATAATGTTTCTGGCAGAGCAAAGAAACTAGTGTGGCTGGAGCCTGTGAGGGAGAGGGAAGGAGCAGGAGGTGGCTTGGGGAGGTGGCTCGGGGTTAGCTCACACAAGGCCCTGTGAGCTGCTGAGAGGGTTGTGTGCGTATGTATACGAATTTTAATGGTGAAAACAAGAACTGATATTTATTGTGAATTACGTTCTGGACGTTTATTAGGTACACAGTAAGTGCTCAGTACACAGAAGTCAAAGATGCTGAGGATGGTATGTAGATGAATGAGACAAGCAGAAGAAAGAGCAGCAACTCACAGTGAAAGAGCTAGGCAACACGAACGGAGACTTTCTGAGGGAAGGGCCGCGTATTGTCCTCCTAAGCACTCACTGTAAATAAGGATCCTCGGTCCCCACAGATACAGAGAACTTTGCTCTGAGTGTCATGTGCATGGCTCATGCACAGAGGGCAGGCCAGGAACTTGGTCCCAGGAGAGGTAAAGGCAGTAAATTTTGCATAGTCAGCAGGTTAAGCACACAGGTTCTGGGCTCAGCTCTACCAGTTACTAGTTACGTGACACTTAACTAGTAACTGGTAGAGCTGAGCTGGGCAAGGTACTTAACTACTCTTAGTTTCCTCTTCTGTTAAATAGGGGTAATGATATTACCTACCTCATAGAGTTGTGTGAGGATTAAATGAGATAAGTCAAGCGAAACACATAGTAAGCACTCAGTAATTATTATTATTCCTGGATCAGATGTGTGCGATGTGGTAAAGCATCCCCAAAGATGTTTCAAGCCCATTAACCACTACTTATAGTTAAGGGTTTATGTGAAGACACAAATTCTGTCGGAAGAAACCTGACCAGCACAGCTAAGGCCTAGGAAGTCCTGGATTGGAAACTGAGGACATGCTTCAAATCAAACGTGGGGATTTGGGAGAGACAGGAGAGGTACATGCAGAGAAGTATAGACTGTTTAGCAAAATAGGATTTAGTTTTTTGAACCACAAGTTAATAAAGAAGCACCAGTATCTCCTGGCTGGAGACAGAATGTAAGGGGGAGGGAGTGTGGTGTGTGAGGAAACATCCTATGTGCACATCCTGTCCATGCCCCTCATTTAACCCTCACAATAGCCCTGAGCTGCAGTGGAAGTGTCTACTTACACCGTAAGGAAACCCAGGCAGAGCCGAGATTTGAAATCAGACTGACTAAAGCCAACACTCCCGCACTAAAGATGTGACCACAGGCGACATTAGGTTTCTGGGACGTCACCACTGGAAAGAGGCTCAGAATAATACTTATGACCTGATATTTATGTGAACAATGAAGAGATCTCAAATATGATCTCTAGGAGTTAAGATTCTTTGGGTTGCAAAAGAAACAAAAATCAATTAGAGCCAGCTTAAGCAAACACATAATACGATTTGTTTGTTTTTTGGAGGGGGAAGATTCCAGAAAAAGTTGCCCAAATTTCAGAAGGAATGGAAACTGGGATCCAAGTAGCAGTGGTTTATTATGGACTTTTTAGAGAACTGCCCAGCTACAACAGCTCCTAGGGCCTGGGTCTCTTGGTTCAAAATTCCAAATTTCTACAAAAGTGAGCCTGATTAGGCCAGCTCAAGTTTGGTGCCAATGCCTCCAGCTGGGTTGAGGGCCGGCAAGGGCCTAAAGGACGACAGTAGCTGCAGAGGATGGTTCACCCCATGCCTCTGGGCTGCGTCAGATGAAATGGACTCACTGGGAGTTCTGCAGACACTGCCAGAAGGCCCAAGGCACAGTAGGTGTTAGCAAGATTCACAAATAGGATCAGGCAATGGGAGAATAAATTTTAATTTTTTATTAAAAATAAATGTAGGTATTTTTGAGTTTTAATGAACGTCATTGTATAAACTTATTAAGTGCAATTCAGATATCGCACAGACCATCCAGATGATATTGACTAAAAGTGTGGTCAAAGTGTGGATCTAGGTGATAATTCAGGGAGTCCAAGTAGTAATTATATGGTGTGAAGTGACACTAACTGGGGAGAAGGAAGTGGGGCCCATGTCTGGGGACACCATATGAAAATTTACTTTCTAAATGATGACAGTGTTATGGAAGTTACATTACAGGAAATTTAGAAAGAGGAGGAAAACATCACCCATAATCCCACTACCTTAATTCCATTATTGTTGTCACTTTAGTTTCCATTACAGTGTTCATATGATTTTTTTAACCTGCTTTTTTCATTGTTATGAGCATTTTTATGTTGCTCATAATCTTCCCAATCATGACCATTAATAGCAACGTAATGAGAATGTACTTTGTATAAAATGAACCGACTTGGCCTGAGGGGAGGTAAAATTGACATTTTGGTCAAGAAAATACATACTGACCTGCATGAAAATTCCTAAACATGATGCCAACAGCCAACCTACCTGATTTCTAAGGATCGCCTATTCCTGACTTCTTTATGGCCATGCTCTTCCTGCCTGTCCTACTGTGGGATTTTCAGATCTGTGCTACTTCGAGGTATGAGTGGGCAAAGCACAGAAAGCAATGTTGGTGGGCAGGAATGGGGCATTTAATCCATACAGATGGTCTAGACGTCCAGATTGATTGTTTTCTAGTGAGGGCAATTCCCGACCACCACCACCACCCACCTACCCAGGGGACATTTGGCAATGTCTGGAGACTTTTTTGGTTGTCACAACTGAGGATGGAGGAGAGATGTTGCTGGCATGTAGTGGGAAGAGGCCAGAGATGCTACTAAACATCCTAAAATGCACAGAACAGCCCGCCACAGCAAAGAATTTTCCCAGCCAAAGCATGAGTAATGTCAAGGTTGAGAAAGTCTGATCTAGAATACACTGGAATTTCTTTTAAAATATTAATGGATGAGAGCTGCCTAAATTCTGTGTTGCCTGCCCTTGTTTGATTTGGGAAGGATTCTGGGATTGTTGCTCAGGGTGATGGGAATGAATGACCATGGGTTTGCAAGATACATGAAACATAGCGTGAGGCAGGAGAATGCAGTAGCTAAGCATAAAGACTCTGGAGTTTAAAAGAATCAAGTTTAAACCCTGGCTCACCAGGTAAGCCCTCTAGAGCCTGTAAATGAGATGATAATATCTGCCTCCTACTGCTATAATGGGGATTAAATTAAGTAATGTGTCTGAAGCACTTAGCACAGCGCCTCACATGTAGTACTAAGTGCACGGTAGACGATGGTGATTCTGGTGGTTATTAGTTGAGCCAAATCTCAAGTTCAGTGGGTACCACTTCTCCAGCCTCTAAACTGCTGCTGCATTTTGTAAACTCTTATTTTAGGAAAAATAGATTTTAACTGATTTTTGTAATCTGGGCTTTAGAGACCCAGGCAATGTATGAAAGATACATGATCAATATAAATTTTACAGGAAGAACTTGTTAGGTGAGAGTTGTCTAATTGAAATCTCTAATATGTTTTCCCTGGTGAGTTTTTCTATTTTTTTTCTTTTCCATTATCTTTTTCTTTTTAATTTTTTTTCTCTCTTTTTTTTCAATAATTTACTGTGGTGGCGGTTCTTATTAATTGGAAAACACTTGTTTTCTGATATTCTTGGTTAAGTTATTTTGATCTACTGAGAATTTAAGAGTGGGTCTAGCTGAGATAAAGTTTATTGGGTATCTAGACAAAATTATTGTCCATAAATGCAATTTGGGTCCCCAGTGCAGTGTAAGAATATCTCCACCCCCTTCCTGAGCTAAGTGTCTGGTTATCAGAAAGCAACAGCAGGAGAACCCAGTTATCTACAGCTTGTTCTTGTATGTCTGAGAACATCCAAGGAGCACTGAACGTCCCTCACGAAAAACATTTTGAGCTTTCTGGGGTGGGCACAGTCCTGAATCCTAGTAGAAGGAGGAGACAGGGGAGAGGAAGGAGGAGGAGAAGGGAGGAGAAGGGAGAAAAGAAGAGGAGAAGAAGTAAAGAGGGAGGAGGATGAGGGAAGGGGAGGAGAAGGAGGGAGGGAGGAAGGGGAGGAGGAGGGAGGAGGAGGGAAGGGGAGGAGAAGGAGGGAGGGATGAGGATGAGGGAAGGGGAGGAGAAGGAGGGAGGGAGGAGGATGAGGGAAGGGGAGGAGAAGGAGGGAGGGACGAGGATGAGGGAAGGGGAGGAGAAGGAGGGAGGGATGAGGATGAGGGAAGGGGAGGAGAAGGAGGGAGGGAGGGACGAGGAGGAGGGAAGGGGAGGAGAAGGAGGGAGGGACGAGGAGGAGGGAAGGGGAGGAGAAGGAGGGAGGGAGGAGGAGGAGGGAAGGGGAGGAGAAGGAGGGAGGGACGAGGAGGAGGGAAGGGGAGGAGAAGGAGGGAGGGACGAGGAGGAGGGAAGGGGAGGAGAAGGAGGGAGGGATGAGGATGAGGGAAGGGGAGGAGGAGTGAGGAGGGGGAGGGAGGAGGGAGGAGGGCACACCTGAGATAGACCAGTGCAGGAGCTGGTGCTGGAGGCTTAAATGGGCCCAGTGACCTGGCAGTGGTGAGGCAGGCAAGGATTCTGGCCCCAGGAGAAGAAAAAGGAGAAGCGATCCACAATGTGAGAGCTGCTCCTGACAAAGGATGCGCCCTGGTTCTGGTGAAGGAAAAAGACCAAATTGCGCAGGAGGCGCCTACAGCACTGGGTGAATACGCTCATCTTTGCCACGGGAATGTTGATCCAAAGCAGAATATCTGCAGGCCCTCCAAGCCAATGAGCTCCTCCTTTTGCTCTTCTCTCATCCACACTCAGCATCGTCATGAGGTCAGGTCTCGGCCTGTGTCTAAGGAAACCTGGATGCTTTGTGTTCCCTGGAAGCCCTCCTTGGGAGAGGCCACTATTTTCTTCTTTAGACAGTCTGTGCTTTGAGGCCCACCTGATGCCGCCTTTGGGGGAGTTTGAAGTCCGTGCTGAGGGCTGAGAAGCAGTTACCTGTGGTCTTCATTCAGGACTTTGATATAGTACATGTCATTGTTTGCTTGTGAGTTATTTCTGTTCTCCCCCAAACCTTAAGTGAGCTGCATAGATAACTGATGTGCAATCATTTGTTTAACGTCTATAATTAGAATAGGAGAAGGAAAGGGAGAGGGCTATAATATTAAACATAGTATGTGGGAATGCAGCTGTTGGAAAGTGAGAAGTTAGGGGTTGAGAAGAGGAACCAAAGTGAAGCAAATGATGGAAGATAACATGTTCACAACTCAGCCTTGGAGGACTGAGGCTACGTTAAAGCCAGAGGGTCTTAGAATGTGTCCCTGAGATGGTGAAGAGGGCAGCGAGGTGCAGCAGGTCAGAGGATCCTACTAAAGCTTGCTGTAGTCTGAGGGCACCTGAAGCCCTAGAACTTCTAACTGAGTAGAGTGGTTGGGATGCATTACAACATCTTGCAGGAATCCCGTAAAGTTGGCAGATTTGGGTGTGTTGGCAATCTGTGATTTTCTGGGAGGAGGGTACAGAGCGCCCAGAGGAGGCAGCTGGGAGAAAGCTGGATCTGTAGATTGGGAGGGTGGCATGACGGTGGGCGGGAGCCATGTGTGTGGGGATGCTCCTGGATGGGTCTAGACTGAGAATAGAGCCTCAGATGGTCCCTGGTAAACAAATAGAGACTCAAGAGAAAGAGGATCCAGAAAGGTGAGGGGGGAAACCAAGAAAGAGTGTTTCATAGCAACCAAGAAAAATGGCAGTTCCACAAAGCGGGAGCAAATAAAAGATCTGGTCAGCTAAGATAGAGGTCTAAAAGGGTCCGCTGGATGTTAGAAATGGCGAGGCCAGTGGTGTCGTTTCCCACGCTGCTGCAGCTGGAGACCAAAGGGAGTGGGCTGAGGGCAGACGCAAGGAGGAGTGGAGAGGCCCAGTGCCACGGCTCTTTAGAAGCTTGACTTTAGACAGGGGGCCAGGACACTTGCTGAGAGCTGGATGCAGGATCATAAGACTTGTATGTCCTTGTGTTGCTGAGTATGGTGACAGGCTGGTGGAAAGAAGCCAGGACAGGGCAGGGGATAAAGGTTCAGGAAAGAGAGTGGACATTGATGGAGCAAACATGCCGAAAGGTTCTAGGTGCCTTGTTCTTGAAGCAGGGAGGGAACAAGTGAGGACAGTGCAGCCTTGTTCAGCAGCACAGAGGCCAACAGTTGAGGTCATTCATACAATTCATGTAGCCACTGCTTTCCTCATGAAGTAGGGAGAGTGGTCAGCTGCTAAGGGAGATGGGTCCAGGGGTTGGGGGAATTGGGGAGGGACATGGGGAAGCGCTCACAGGGGTGAGGAAGCAGTGCGAGGCCCAGCTGTGATTGGAAACAACATGTTTGTAGCAGCACAGGTCATCTGGCCTGGGTGTTCTCCCTGGCAGTGAGACAGCCGTGGACACCCCGCTCTACCAGCCATATTCCCCTTCCCAGCCTCCTATCTATCCACTGTCCCTTTAGGAACCTGCACCAGGCTGAGGGGTGTGTGTGTGTGTGTTTTACAAAAGCCCTGTCAACACTTTTTTGCCTGAAATTAGTGCAGTCTCATGTGAAAAATCTCATTATGTTGATCTCAAACCCGTTTTCCAGTCACTTTGTGTTTTGGGGTCCCAACAATTTCCACAAAACTGCTCTCATTCTGCCTTGCAAAGTCAGACCAATCTAGGTTTGAATCCTGTTTCTGCCCCTCACTAACTGTATAATCCTTGGGCAGTGTTTTACCTAACTGTTCTCCACCTCAATTTCTTCAACTGTAAAATCAGACTAATAATGTCTTAGGAGGTTGTTGAAGGATTAAGTGAAGTGTAGAAAGCATTTTGCATGGTGTCTGGCACATGGTATAAGATGAATAAATGATCGCCATAATAACAAAATATTAATGACAGTGCTTAATGTTAATTCTATTAATGCTAATAATAATCCTAATTACAGTTAATCAAATATTTAAAATCTGCTGTGTTTCCATTAAACTCTTTTTTTTTTCAGCTTAAGATCCTCAATTCTTTTAACATTTTCTCCTGGGGAAAGGGTTCAAACAGCAGTTCTGTCAGGGGATAGTGAGTCCCATGTCCCTGGAGGAATTCAAGTAGAACATGGAGGGTCATTCAGTCGTGATGTTGTAGAGGGATTTGAACTTCTGATTGAGGCTTAAGCTGATACATCCTAGGGGTCCTGTACAACGCAATGCCCTATAAACCTTCCAATTTAAAAAACAAGGTTAGACAATAACGTGTTCAATTAATGCTACTCCGTATCATAATTGTTATTGTCAAGTTCAGTGTTTCAGTAGGAAACCTGTCTTCTCAACTCTAAAATTAGTGGAGAGGGTCTGATTAATTCACAGAAACTCAACAGCATCACGCCTGATTCTAAGGGCTGGAAAGATGTGTAAAGTGTTAGTTTTCTTGATAAAAAATAATAGCAACAGTTACATGGTGCTTATTCTGTAAGTTCTGCATGTTTCACATGTATTCATTTCTTAGTTCTTGTAAGACCTACGAGGAGAGTCCTGCTGTTATCCTCGTTTGACAGGGGGAAACTGAGGCTCAAGAGGTTAAGTGCCATGCCGAAGGCCACACGGCTGGGGAGTGTGGGAACAGCACTAGAACTGAGGCGATCTGGCTATAGAGTCCCTTCTTGATCCCTAAGCGATACTCCCTCTCTGCTGAGGACGGAAACCACAAACATTTCACTCTGAGTTTTTGTACCGTTTCCCAGAAGAACTCTCGCCACTTCAACTCATTTTGTAGATGAAAGGAGTCTTTGAAATCACGTTGTCCAGCACCCATCTTATGGATGAGGACCCTGAGATCCGGTGAGTGTGGGGACTTGCCCTGAGTTCAGGTCTTTGGTTCTCCACACAGTAGCTTTTCAGCTCACGACGCTGCTCATCACTTATTTTCATGGGGGTGTTCCCTGAGCAGGTACCAAGGTCCCTTTTCTGTCCTTGATGGATGCTGGCAGAGTTTCCTCATCACAGACACTGATGTTTCTGGGCCACAGTCAACAGGCCTTGTCTGAACCTTTGAAGGGAAATAAACTCAGTCCCTGTTAGTCCAACAGAGGCTCCATTAACTGGACACCTTACCTCAAACACTAGGGCCTTCCAGGCCCGACCAACGGGCTTTTCCTGGTCTGCCCCACCTCCATCTGTTTGTACTGAGCTCAAACAAACAACTTCACCACTAGGGAAGTGTTAGGAGCAAACTAGGAATTCTTTATTGGAGACAGGACTTGATTGAGAACAACTCCGGATGACTAATTATGACTTCGAGAAGGATTCGCTTTGTGGCTCCATCGTTGGAAAAGGGACTCTTCATATGTAAACTGGTCCATCTCACAGCTCTGAGTCTAATAATTTAATTAGCTCCATAGACAGTTAGATGCTACAGAAGCCAGTGCAGCATGTCAAATAGACAATTTTAACAATCGTCGGCTGGGGAGCCGTCACGATCCACATGTGTGGGTAGCAGATGTCTCAGGCTGTTGAGAGGCTGCAGCTGAGCTGGGGTCTCCAGAGTTGCCACCAGAAACCCCCTTAGAATCTCACTAGGCTTTCCCTTTCATTTGAACTCAGAAAGCTCTTCAGCTCTGCTCTCAAGATTTTAAAAATTAATTTTATTCATCTAACAGGTTTTGGGAGTATAAAAAACTTAGACACAAATGTAGAGAGACAAGTAATGAAGCCCCATGTACTCAGCCCCAATGACTCAGCTTCAGCCATTGTCCACACTGTCCCACCGTTGTTTCATCTAATCTTCCCTGACAAATAATTTTATTTAATTGTTTGTTCATTTTTGCTGGAGTATTTTAAATTGAATTTCAGACAACATATATTTCACCTATAAATATTAGGTTGGTGCAAAAGTAATTGAGGTTTAAAAGGTTAAAAATCATTGTAAAAACCGCAATTACTTTTGCACCAACCTAATACTTCAGGATTTATCTCTAAACAATAAGAACTTAATAAAAATATAACATGATACTGTTATCACAACCTAACATGACTAAGAACTCCTTAACATCATCTAATATCCTGCTACTAAGTTATAATAATATATTTGGATTCAATTATTACCCAATTGGTTCAATTTTCCCCAATTATCTCAAAAATGCCTTTTTAAAAGTTGGTTTGTTTGAATAAAATTCAAACAAGTTCCACACATTGCATTTCTTAAATCCCATTAATTCTCTAACAATTCCCCTCTCCACTCCACCCCCTTTTTCATGCCATTTCTTTGTTCAAAAACCAAGTTATTTGTTCCATAGAATTTTCCTCACTCTGGGTTTGGCTCTATTGTGTCATTTAATATGTTTTGTTTCCACTGTGTTTCCTATAAAATCAAGTCTAGGAATTTGTTTGGAGTCAAGTTCAATTTTTTATTTTTATTTTTTTGCAAAAGTTCTTCATAGTCATTTCTGGGCTCTTGCTAATGTGTCACCACCTAGTGTCTGGTGGACTCAGTCTTAGAGAAATTCAGAATGATCAGGGGCTTCAGGTGATATGGACCTCTCGCGTTTTTCCGGCCGTCGTGAGCTGGGGTATCTATTTGGGGAGACTTGCTTTATATCAAAGCTAAATCTAGAGCACCACCAACAACTCCAAATCTATTCAACTAGAAAATCAACATTTTTTTATTGTTTGATTTCTTTCCTTCCTTTTCCCTTCCCTTCCTTCCTCTCTTGGTGAGTTTGGATAGATGAGACAAAGAGTATTTTCACCGAAAGTCTGACTATTTGAGTTTCTCATGTCTTGACCCACAGGCCAAGTTGACATTTGTTGAGCATATCCATGTGCCTGCTCCATGCAAGACACATGTTATGTATGATCTCCCTTGGTCCCCACAACATCCTTCTGATCTAGGGCAGTCTCCCTAGCCCCATTTTGCAGATGGAGAGATTCAGACTCTTGAAACCCCACTCCTAGCCACCATATCACACTATCTCCCAAAGAAATGCTGGGAGTTCTGCTGGGTTTGTTTGCTTGTTTTACAAGAATGTCCACTCTTGGTTAGCGGGCCCAATCTGGAGGTCATTAGGGCTGTGGAGCCACTAGGTCAGGCAGAGTATCCAGTTCTTAGCAGGCACTTCAAAATAAACATTTGTTGAATGAGTGAACCAAGTAACTTAGTATTTTTGATCCTTTATTTATTTTTTTTTAAAAAGAGATTAAAGATCTTTGCAGGGTTCTTATAAGAGTCATTGAGTTGCTAGCACAGTAGAGGGCACAAAGGAGGTGCTTGGTCACTGGAAGTCGTCATCATGTGAATCATCTAAAAAAGTAGATAATCCCAGTTATCCCAAATTTAGCTTTGGGAGTACATTATCTGATTTAGGTAGTTTTACTTTCCTAATTATGTTTTGTCTAGTCTAATACCACTGAACGCCTGGTGTGTGGGACACTAGTCCCTTGAGGTGATCTTTGAGTTCATGGTTCTGGTCAAAGAGCATAATAAATTCTCTGAGAAGGCTTGCAGTAAAGAAAGCTATTTCACTCAAAGTTCTGCAAACATTTAATCAGGGAACCCCTCTTCCAAGTAATACTCCTTGAAGTTCTACAGAATTATTTTCTGTCCACTACCCTTAGGGAATGCTGGTGTGGGCAAATATTAAACAAAGTTTGCATCCCCTCATTTCTCCACTAAGGAATGTAATATACCCAGTCACAAGCAGGGTAGGCCCTAGGAGATAGATAACCCTGATTAAAGTTTGCCACCCACAATCTGCAAAGTAGATAAGAAAGACAGGCTGTATGTTTACAACAAAGAGTGAAAAAAGATGAGAGTGTTTATAACATAAAAATCAAGGCTAGGCCTCCCTAAAAGCTGTCACCTTCCTGGTAGCATGAAGCCTAATGTTCTAGGACTGTCTGGTCTTAATTATTTCAATTTATCTATTTATAATTGACTTTTTCTCTGTTGGGTGCCCAAGTTTCTGGCTTCCACCCATG
Source organism: Rhinolophus sinicus (assembly GCF_036562045.2). Lineage (NCBI taxonomy): Eukaryota > Metazoa > Chordata > Mammalia > Chiroptera > Rhinolophidae > Rhinolophus > Rhinolophus sinicus. The sequence goes on along the minus strand of NC_133761.1, from coordinate 28,671,805 downwards.
AGATAGGAGCTAAAAACATTTGAGAATATCACAAAGGAAAATGACGATCTTCTCCTGAGGAGAAGAAGGCAGCTTCTGCAGAATTGCTGCTTTGCCACTTTTTCCCTCTCTCTGTTAAGAATCTTGCTGTTGACAATGATTCTCTATTGCGGAAAAAAACATCAACAGAAGCTAAACAAGTGATAATGATTTCATGTGAGGGAGCAGCCATTAGGATACCTCCCTCATAATTTTTTGCCGTATCGGGGTAACATCTGTATTACTATTTACATACTATTTTTCTTTAAAGCACCTCAACTTTTTAAACATAAAAATAATTTAAATGGAAATTTATAGTACTTTATAAACAGAAAACCAGTGTCACTCACCATAAAGAAGCAAATTTAAAAATTACAATAAAAATAAAATAGCTTGTTAAATTTAAAATATTAAAAGGATTAAAAGAGAACAATGAAAAGCAAATGACATATCTAAAGAAATTTTTAAAATGCATACCTAGAAATCAAGAGATATTTATTACATTTGTTAGATAAACGTAAGTTTTTTTGTTTGTTTGTTTGTTTTTAATAAAGTTTTATTGGGGAACAGTGTATTTCTCCAGGGCCCATCAGCTCCAAGTCATTGTCCTTCAGTTTAGTTTGTGGAGCGCGCAGCTCAGCTCCAAGTCCAGTTGACGTTTTCAATCTTTAGTTGCAGGGGCCGCAGCTCACCATCCCATGCGGGAATTGAACCGGCAACCTTGTTGTTGAGAGCTCGTGCTCTAACCAACTAAGCCATCTGGCTGTGCAGATAAACATAAGTTTTATATTTTAAAAAATTCATAGTGGGAAAATTCATAGTGGGAAGGGCAAAAGAGGGTAGTTTAACACTAACTATGAAAATGCAAGTGCATATGCCCCTTGAACCTGTCATCTTCCTTCTAGGAGTTGACTTACAGATACACTCTCCACTTGCCAAACCATGAGGGTACAAAACTTTCATTACAGCATTGTCTGTATTGCAAAAGATTGAAAACAACTCCAAGATTGGCAATCCCCTAAATGTCTTGTGGGACAAGTGAGGTTAAATACAATATGGCATACACCCACATAAGGGAATACTATGCAGGCACAAAAAAGAATGACACAGCTCTTTACGTATCAACCTGAATGATCTCCAGGATGTATTTTTTAAATGAAAAAAGCAAGATATGGAACAGTGTGTATAATGAAGATAAAAAATAAAACAAATATATATGCTCTTATATGCATACAATAAATCTATATACATAAATTAAATGATGCGGATAACATCATTTGCTTTTTGGGAGGGGACTTTGTGTGATTGGGGGAGCAGACATAGAAGGGAGATTTTCCACTGTACACCTTTTTTGTTTTGTAATTTTTGATTTTGAACTAGATAAGTTGTGGGAGGCAGAATGACCTTGGAACCTGTAAATATGTTATGGAAGAATTAAGATTGCAGATGGAATTAGGATTGCTAGTTAGCTGACCTTAAAATAAAGAGATTATCCTGGATTATCTCAGTGGGCCCAATGTAATCACAAGGGTCCTTACAAACAAAAGAGGGGTGCTAGCGAATCAGTGTCAGAGTTGGAAAGAGAACTGGAGCTATTATGCTTCTGGTCTGAAGATGGAGGAAGGAGGCCAAGAGCCAAGAAATGCAGGCAGTCTCTAGAAGATGGAAGGAGCAAGGAAAGAGATTCTCCCTGAGCCTCCAGAAGGAATATAGCCCTGACTGCACCTTGATTTCAGCCCAGGGAGGCCCTATGTCAGACTTCTGACCTCCAGAACTGTAAGAATAATAAATGTGTGTGTTTAAAGCCACTAGGATTGCGGTAATTGGTTGCAGCAGCAATAAGGCATCACTTATTTTAACTACATACGCGCTCACATATTTATATATATAAAATATATAGTATAATTAAAAATGTGGCCTTGGATGCCAGTATTACCGAGGCTTTCATCCCGGCTTTCCCAGCTGTATAATCTTGGGCAAGTTACTTAATTTTTTGTGCCTAAATTTCATCTCCTATAAAATGGAGATAAAATGGAGGTAGGGTAATCCCTACCTCACAGGGTGGTTGAGAGAATTAGGTGTGTTAATACATGCACTTTCAACAGTGCCTTACACGAAGAAGCTGCTAGTAAATGTTGACTACTACTACGATTAACTATCTTCACTGACTGGGAATACAGCTGTAAATATTTAAAAATAATTTTTTTTTGTTTGCTGAGAAATAATTCGCACTTAAAATGATGTGAATAACTGTATTCAAAAACCAAACCAACCAAAAAAGTATGTTTCAAGAAACTATCTAAAGTTTATCTCCAGAATCTGTTCTTAAGAAGTTCTAAAGTTATTTGGTAACGTCTTAAAGTGGTGAAATAAAGATTTCCTTGTCTACTAAGCCACTGCCAGTTTGGGGAAAATAGTTATGAGAGTCTTTAAATTAAGTCTTTCCAGTGTCTCTTCCTAACATATTTTCAAATGAGTTAATAACCAAGTCTTTCAGGCAATGGAAGAAATCTGAACTCCCCAATTCCAAGTCTCTGCCCCATGATGCCATATTTGCCCCCAGTGCAACTCCTTAGTCTCTATTGTAGAGTGCTCACCCACTTGCCTCATAGCAGTATGTACAGGTGTTTAGATGAGGGCATAGAATAATTCATAAAGCGAGGATCATCCAGGCATAATATCTCACAAAGGAAAAGTTCTCTATGAAAAAATGAAGTTCCTGTTATAACTTGAATGAACAAAAACTTCTCTAATCAAAAAATAATGAGCTTCCATTAGAAACTGTGGTTCTTGGTAGCCACTGACTATCTCTTCACACAGCCAAGAAAAAAGGTCAGGTATTTAATTACCTGCTGGTGACATGATTGGCAATTTTATCAGCTTCACTAAGTACTTGTCTTAAATCTTCATACATATTCTGGAGGGTGACCTTTTCCTTGTAGATATGAGGTCTGACAATTAAGTTCGCGAACTCTTCCCATATAAGGGCACATAGCTTTGGTGCAACAGCTTGAACATGGAGGTGGGTCTTATGTTACGAGCCAGAGCTTCAGCCTAACCATGCCTATCCCAAACCCTCACTTCCAGTCTACATATACCATGAGGGATCAGTGAGTTGTCTGTACAAGTTGGCCCAGGTTGGCACATAAAATATCTTCATGGACTTCTTTACTCAGCTCATAGGTAGCCATACTGACAACCCAAAAAAGTACCAGAATTCAGAATATCACTGGGTTTGCCAATTTTCAGTGACTCATTTCACTTTGTTCTGCTGGTAAAAATGGCTGCTTCATACGCATCGCCATTTCTGTAATTTATGTTACTGGACAGAGGTATCTTGTTAATCATTGTGCTTCTTTTACACTGATCATCATTCGTCACATTTTTTTCAGTGTCAGAACTAATAATTTGTCAATAAACTTAGCAGTTCCAGGGTTTGCAATTAAATATAATCATATGCATTTGGCTTACACAGATTTTACACTTTTATTCCTGATACTCTGTGTTCTAGTCCTAACATTAAATTATTTTGATAACTTTTATATGGTACTCTATGTACATTTCAAACTAAAAATTGTCAGCTTCCAAAAGGGATGCTTTGATTTATTACTGAAAAGAACACAATTCATATAGGAATTCAGTGTTTGAGAATCCATTCTAGCAAATGGCTCTATTTTTCTTTTCATAGCATGTATAAGTTTCTAACATTATTTACTTGTTTATTATACTTTTTTTTATGGTCTGTCACTCCTCTCTCTCCCACTCAGGAATACAAGCTCCATGAGGTGGGGATTTGGGGTTTTGTTAAATTTACAGCTGTATTCCCAGCACATAAAACAGTGCCTGGCACTCCATCAGTATTTATAGAATGAAGAATGAATGAACAGCAGTACAGAGATAGGATGGGTTTCTGAATGGACCCTTGACCAGCAGCACAGAAACAGCATCAAGGACCTAAACTCATTTTGTCTCTTGGCTCTGCCATCCTCAGTGAGAGCTCTGTCCCTGGCTGGTTCCCTTTGTGGTCACAAGATGGCTACCAGAGACAGTTGGCATTATCTTATTCATATCTATGAGGAAAGAGAAAGCACTTGATTGAGTCAACTTTGGTCTTGTGCACCCAGTCAGGGCTGATGATATATACGCAGAGAATGGATTAAACCATGGGTATCCAAACTTTTATCAATGTTTTTCACCAAGGGTCATATGCGGTAAAATACACAAACAGCCGGGCCACTCAGTCGAGGTGAAGTATGTATTGCCTCACCTGGTTTATTTAAGTAAACTAAATATATTTTTGGAATTTGCTGTGGGCCAATTAACAATGGATCATGGGCCACAGTTGGCCCGCGGGCCGCAGTTTGGACACCCCTGGATTAAACTAATCAGGATCTACCCTTTCTCTGGAAGTCAAGTTGAAGAATTAGAGTCAGCTTCTCTTGAGCATCTAGTGGGCCGCATGGAGGCTGATGGACACCTGAAGTAAGGAAGTGGGGGGTAGAGAATGGGTGATAGATAGGAAACTAATGCTGACTACTGCAACTCTATTGATTTTTAAAATATCAAATAGTTCAAAGGGTGAAGAGGAAAAATAAATCTTCCTCTCTTCCATCCCAATTACCAAAAGTAACCTTGCGGTAGTGTTTTATTGAGCACCTATTAAGAGCAGAGCATCAGTGAGGGACATAACACAAGAACGCCTGAGACTTGGGAACTTGGTAGCTGAACTGAAGAAATGGGAAAGAAAAATGATGTCAATGTTTTGAGCCTGGGTGTTTGTAAAATGGTGTCAGACTTTATTTTTTGACAGGGTGAGTCTGACGTGGGTGCCAAGGGTGGGTATCCAACCATCCAGTCATTCATTCATTCAACAAATAATTAGTAAGGACCTACTATGTGCTGGGCACTGCTGTAGGCACTGGAATAAACCCCACCCTCATGAAACTTACCTTCTATTGGCAGGAGATAGATAATTAAGAGAATATGAATAAAATATGTAGTATATCAGACAATGATATGTGCTATGAAGAAAAATAAAGCAGGAAAGAAGTTGTACACATTGACTGGGGGTGGGGGCTGCAAATTTCAATGGAGTGACTAAGGAAAGGCTCCCTGGGAATGTAACATTTGAACAATTGGAGATGAGGGAGCAAGACCACGGATACTGGGGAAGGGCCTCAGTTCTTTAAATTTTAAATTCCAGTTTCTTGCAGAACATCTAAGAGCTTATGTACTATAACAAAGTAGAAATACAGAATGTAGGTTCACATTACATCCAGAGTGGGAAATAGTGGGTTGTCCTAAAACCTGGACCCAACCAGAGGGCTGACTCCTGAAGGGCTGGCAGGGGGCGGGGGGGGGAGGGAGGGGCAGGGGGCAAGTTAACAAGGATTAGAGAGTTCTTGAACAAAGTCTTCCCTGAGTGCTTCATTAAACTTGAACTTTTAAATAAACGTTTACAAGAGAGTGTTACTATGTTCTACAAAGGTGGGGTCCTTAAGTTCAGTTCATGAGACTGGGTAAAGTAAACCTCTACCAGCCCAAGGTTGGGTGGGGGCGAGGAGACAATGAAAATATGAAATGAAAAATATTATAAGAGATGTATATATATATATTAGGGGAAGGCTTCCTGCCTGAGGAGTCACCAATGGGTGACATATGATCTGGGAGAGGAAGATGGGGGAAGAATGTTCTAGGCTACGGAAAGAGCATTCTGGGAAGCAGGGAAGAAGGCAGTGGGGTTTCCAGTGTTGAGGGAACAGAGAGAGCCATAGGGTAAAGGGCCTGTGTTCATGTCTCTCTCCAGGAATGAAATAGACTGTGCTTGCTTTGGGAATCAGGAACTCCGATGAACATTTCCATCTCAGGCAACTTTATTGGACCATTACCAAGTGAGCATCTCTCCTGAGCAAAGCACATGCTTGGGGCCTGTTGTTCTGTCACAGGTTCAGGAAAGAGACCAGGGCGAAAGATGGAGGTTGGGAAGTCAATAGTGTGGAATAAAAGCACCAGAGAGAGCCGTGATTAAGCGGGGAATGTAGGGTGAGAAAAGAAAGGGCAGGACTGTAGCAGGCCCACACAGCGTATGAGACGTTGCTCTGGCGAGAGGCTGAGCGGCGGGCCTGAGAGGCATGGGCCAGGTTTGCTTCAGTTGGCCCAAAGAAGATGGTGGCTCCTCAGAGCATTGGATCCTCTGGACAATCCCCTCCTTTGGCACTCTCTCCTCCCAATCTCCTCCCCATCTATGGAAACCTAGTCTCTACTCTCCCACCTATCCCACTCTGGGACTTTCCTTGGTGGAAGCTCTTCCTTGGCTTGATTATTGGATATTAATCTTTCCTGAATTCTGTTGGGGCCCTCTTGTTTCACACTGGAACTACATTTTCCCCAGGTGACTCCATCCAAGCCTATGATTTTCCTTTCCCTGCTTTGGAAAGGAGAGTCAGTGCAAGGAGGGAGGAAGGAAGGCAGGAAGAAAGAAAGGAGTGGGAAAAGGATTCTGAAAAGCACTGCCACCCACGATACTGTTTCATTAATATCAGTCTCATTTTACTATATTCAAACGTTTTAGGGATTTGAACTTTCATTTCTAAAACTCAATGAAATATTGGCATCATAATAATGTTTATTAATCAGGGCTCAGAATAGCTAAGGTATTTCATTTCTTAACCTGCATTTTCTCGAAACTAAAATGTGTGCAATTAAGTCCACTCAGTGTGTATGGCCACGTCCTGGCCCACTTCTTTGGCTTCTTCATCAGGGGGTGTGTTGACCAGCACCATCCCCTTGGATCTCCTCTGGCAATAGGAGCCTCCGCCCTGGGTCCTGGCTCTGTGCCCCTTCTCACTGATAAAGGAGTGTGCAAGCCCAGGGATCAAACCTACTCATAGACCATGCCCAACCCCTAGATCTCAGAATTTTCTGCCCAAATGGCCCCAAACCAAGTGGCCTATGCAGGGCCTAGTCAGGGCCTCTTTTCTGGGCCAGTCCTCTGGGGGGCCACTGAGTTCAGGCTGAGGGTGGCCGAGGGGTGCTGCTTATGGGGGCGTCCTGCTGGAGCTCAGCCCTGTCCACTAGTGTGGGCTTGCAACCCAAAAGGCTCCTCTGGGTGTGCCGAGTGGGAGGAGAAGAGCCTAGAGGGAGCACTACCCCCCACTTTCTACATTCCAGGGCAGAAGTCCAAGGAGCCTGAGAATTCTGAACTTGATCCTGGCCTTCCAGGGCATTAGGAAGTTATTTGTCAATGTCGGTAGACAAAATACATCCAATGTAACATTAAGTAATTTGAAAATGCTGAAGCACGAAGAATTTGTATTCTTGCCCCAGACCCTGCAATGTTAGGGGCCAGGTGATAAGAGAGAAATGTCACTTTTGCAATATCGATGCGTGGACACATTTTAAGAGAAGTGATAAAGAGGAGGTACAAATACAGTTTGTGAACTGAGGAAGCACTTCCTCAGCCCATCCAGGGGCATCGGGAAGAATTTATACTGTGCAGTACCATAACTGATAACTACCGTTTCTGGTGCTTCCTCCACTCCAGCCTTTCTTCTTCTCTGTACTCAGTGGTGTCAGATGTAAAATGGGCTGACTTTACATCAGACCCAGAGGAAGTGCAAAGAAGTGCAAGCGTTCCTGACTTAGGAAAATAATCTCATAAAAATATTCTTTAATTTATTGGGAGATATTAAAAGGCATATAAACATATTCTTTCACATGAACATCACATTTCATTGATAGTGTAGGCAGTTGGTTGTAGCAGTGAGTGAAATCTGTTTTTAAAAAAACAATCTGGAAAACTTTTTGTATTGTGCTTCTGAGAAAGCTTCTGGAGCAGTGTTCTAGCTGGCTTTATTCCCCCTCAAAAATGACACTGGTATAAACTACCACCTGTAAGCTCAACTGGCTTTCAAAGCTTTCTGTCCAGCCCTGGCCTCTCTCCTGAGGGGCGCTCCATGCATCCACCTGCCTCTTCAACACCCCCAGCTAGCTCCCCACACTTATCATGGAGAATTCTGTATTCGTCCTTTGGCTGCCATAACAAATCACCACAAACTGGGTGGCTTAAAAAAACAGAAATTTAGTCTCTTACAGCTGTGGAGGCCGGAAGTCTAAAGTCAAAGTCATATTCACTTTGAAGGTTCCAGGGGAGGATCCTTCCTTGCCCCTTCCAACCTCTGGGAGCCCCAGGCATTCCTTCGCTTTGGCTGCAAGGAATCCAGTCTCTGCCCCCATCTTCACATGGCCTCTGCTCTCTCCTGTGTGTCTCAGTGACTCTGATCTCCCTTTGCCTTTGTCTCTTAAACACACCTGTCATTGGATTTAGGGCCTACCCTAAATCCATCAGGATCTCATCTCAAGATCCTTGACTTAATTACACTGGCAAATAACGTCACATTCAAGGGCCCAGGAGTTAGGACTTAGACATAGCATTTGTCAAAATGAACAAACCATTGTTCAACTCACTACATAATCCATTGTGTTCCATCCAAACCAGTTCTTTCTGCCATTTCTGGTTGGGTGGGAGTACCCATGTTTCCAAAGCAGACATGGGAAGACAACCTACACCCACTCACACCCAGTCAGTCACCAAGGGCTGTCAATTAACCCCACCATCTCCCCTCTGCCACTCTCATTGGCCTTCTTTCTGTTTTTCAAACTCCCACCCCAGGGCCTTTGCATGAACTCTTGTCTCTCTCGGGAAGGCTCTGTGTCTCAAGTTTCACAGTCAGGCTTGCTATTTTCAAAGTTCTCAGTGCAAGTGTCGCTACTTCTGAGAGGGCTCCTCCTCCCCATCTGCTTCAAGTAGCGTCCCAGGGACTCTGTCTCACCGCTCGGCTTTATTCTTCCTGAATTCTTTCAAACAATCTGATATTTTCTTGTTTATTTATTTACAGATTTGTTACTGCCTATCTTCCCCCTAGACACACACACACACACACACACACACACACACACACACACACACATGATACGCTCCATGAAGTCAGAGAGTCTTGTCTGTTTGTTCATCGCTGTATCCCCAGTCTGGAGAGCAGTGACTAGCATGGAGTGTTTCCTAAAAATCTACTAAATAAATGATTGATGTTTTAGTGCCTGCCTTTATTTCCTTTGTTCGGACAACTGCATGGCCTTTAAGTGTCTCAGGTCAAATCTTCTCACACTTCTCTTGGGCTTCACAATCACTCACCAGTTCCCACAGGATTATCCTGGACCCTTGGCTTGGCCTTCAAGGCCTGAGGGGAGCTGCCCCTGCTGAGCTCCCAGCTTACCCCAAACCCTTCCTCAACCTTCTCCTCTGCTTACGCCTAAGGTCTGCTTCATGGCTCTGGTTCTGCCTTTGTACCTGATATCCTCTCTCCTGGTGTCTTCCTCTTCCTTTAGCTTGGAGTCTGACTCTGGTTCTTCGTTCAAAAACCAATTCCTATGTCAGCAACTCCAGGAAGCCATCTTTGACACTTCCTCTCTGCCGCCTGGTACCACAGGTTTTTATTGTACTTTTCACACAACCGTATTACTTGCTTTCTTCACTGTTTTTTTTCCTATTTGGCTTGACTGCCGGAAGGTAGCCTCTGTATGGTCAGGGTCTAGCTCACCGCGAGCCCTCTGCAACCAGCATCCATTCTACTTCCTCCGTCCTCGCAACTCTCCCGCTGGCCTGGCGCCGGATCCTCACTGTACAGCGCCAGCCCCGGGAGCGTCACCAGCCTGCTGTTTGCCTCTGGAATGCCTCCTGGCTGTGCCCTTGGGGCATCTGCTTTTCTAGCATTGCTTGTCTGGCTTCTGACTCACCGAGATTACCTTAATCCCCTGTATTTACATGGGTTTAGGTTCCACAGCTTCCAGGTCCTTGGCAGCATCCTGTGACCTGCTGCCAGGAGCTAGTCTTCACTTAGCCCAAGTGATAGGTGCTGAAATAGGGCCATGGGGTGTCCCCGAGCCAAGGAGGCGAATTTCAAAGGCTGCAGAGAAGTGAAGCGAAATAAATTGCAAGAAGTGTCAAGGTAGCAATCAGGCCTTCACTAGTGGTATCCAGGGAGAGGTTTTCAGAGATGTGATGATCGAGGCCAGATCATAAGAGGCCAGCAGGAGACCAGGTGCTGAAAACATGGAGGCAGAGGGGTGGGTTCTCTTCAGCCATGTGAGAATAGAAAGAGACAAAGGGGTTGTGGGGACAGAGACCCAGAGAGCAGTTTCCAGGCTCTCGGCCTCACGTGGAAAGGTGCTGGCTCGGGTAGTAGATGGCCATCAGCTGTGACTAGTTGGCCATGAGCTGTTACTGGTTAGCCATTAGCGACTGATACAACTTCTCTGACTATGCTGGGGGGGGTTGATTGGTTGGCAGAGAAATGGATGGCAGATTGCGGCTGGCAAGTAGGGTTAGCAAGCGTGGATGGCGGATTGCGGATCGTGTGGATCCTACTTCCTGTGTCTCGCCCGGCCACCAGTGAGACTGGGGTGCAGGAAAAGCCCTTGTTGGGGTATTGGCAGATGTTTGCTTTTGTGTCTCCACCAGCCGCCATCGAGAATATAGTGGTGTGACTCCTCTACTTATGGCTCCGTTGTTCTTCCTGTCGGGCCTCAGCATATCCTGTGTTCTTGTGCGGGGAGCGGGAGCTGAGACCCTGTGTTACAGGGATGGTGTTTTAATCTGTTTGGACTACTATAACAAAACGCTATAGATTGGGTGGCTTATGAAGAACAGACATTTATTTCTCACAGTTCTGGGGACAAAAATCACCCCAACTTGAGAACCATTGGTTTAAGGGTATGGGAACCCACTTTGGTGAGCACATGGAGGAATGAGAGTGCCTGGGAATTAACACCCCCTCATTCTCTGCAGGTGTGGGGCAGGAGCACCCCAGTCCCCCAGTTTGCCCTGCAGGATTCAGCTTCAGTGCTCACTGTAGTACCTGGCTTACTACTGGGCGTGGTGAGTTTCTCTTCCCTGTACCAGTCCCACCCATCCCACCCCCTCACTGACCCATGTCCCTCGCACCTCAGGGTCTGCTTCTAGGGAGATCTACACTAAGACAAGTGATGAAACAAGTAAAGAGTCAAGCTGTGAGCTGGCAGGATGGGACAGGCAAAGCGTTAGCAGGAGTGAGCTTGTGGGCTACCAGGAGCGAGCTTAAACATTAACTGCTTGACTCTGACTCCCCTGGCTAGAACTGCACCTGCAAGCTGACAAGCACCTCACATCCATCACAGGTAGGAACAGAATAGTTCCCAATTGCAACGGCAACCCCCTACAAACTAACAAACAGCCATCATTGATGGGAACAGAGCAGTTCCCAATCGCAACAGCAACTCCCTGCAAGCTGACATCCATCATAGATGGGAACAGGCCAGTTCCCAGGAGAAGACAATTGTCATGGCAGGCCCCCTGCAAGCTGACAAGCACCCTACAGCCTGCATGGAAAAATGTAAAACCCCAGCACTTCTTCTCATCGGTGCATCTGTCCCCCATAGGACTCTGCCCTGGCAAACTTCTGCCAGTATTGAGAAAGAGAAAGAAAGAAATAAGGAGATGAATGAAGCAAGGACATACACAGCATCAAGAATTCAAGGGAAGAATGAGTTTCTAGTTCTATGGAAAAGCAGAGAAAATGTGAAGGAACAGGGAATTTGTGTTGGGGAGGAAGCTGGATCAGGGAGCAGGTTTCTGTGCTTTCAACTTTCCTAGTAAAAGAGGAGATCACGTCAGCTGCTACAGGGGACAAAAAGAAGTGTAGCACTTCCCACTCTGTTCCAAGAAAAGTTCAAGGTGTGATAGGGCATGGTTGAAAAACAGTTCCGTGTCCAAATATTTTTGGGGAAATTTGCATACTATTTGGTGCTTCATAATATTTAACAGTGAATTAGAAGTTCTGATGTTATTCAACATGAGACCAGTTTTAACTTTTTTGTAGCCTAGCATTTCTCAAATTTATATAGGAACGCTTTCCTTCCCTACCTTTCTCCAAAACAAAACAAAAATTCAAAAATAAATAAATAAAAACCCGTTCACATCTCAAAGGACACCTGTAGTCTTTGTGACTCATTCTGGAACCTGCTGTGTGAGGGACTCAGTAAGAGAATATTCCTGAGCCAGCCTAAAGGGGAGAGGAACAGCTAAGGACAGATGACTTTGTTAGTGTGTAGAATTAACACAATTGTCTGGTTTTGTTTTGTTTTATCCAACAATATTAACTGACTTAGCGCAAAAGAGCTCATAGAAATGCAGCCAGCTGCCAAGAGGGTGGAAAGTGAAATGGAGTTGGGTGTAAGTGACACTGTATTGAAACTGCTGGCCTGGGGAGTGGCTGAGGCCTTCTGACTGGAGGCTCTCTTTTCAGTCATGGTCTCTCCACAGGAAGGTGCCAAGGCCTCTGGGGACATGGGGAAGGGGTGGATGATTCTGTGTGAGGTGTCACCAAGGAGGGTTGAGTCTTAAAGAATAAACAAATTTCCTGGGCAGGGAAAGGAATTTCCAGGCAAAGGGAATCAAGGTGAAAAGGTGGAAGGGTAAAAGAAGTTGGCAGCTTCCACAACTTTTGAGAAATTCAGTTGCTAGAGCCAAAAATATATGGGATCAGAGAGAAATGTGGACAGGGGTTCATGGGATACATAGGGGGCATTTTCAACCATGGTAAGGGAAAAGGAGCCCTGATGGAGTTTTAGTTATTCATTGTTGATGTTTCAAAAGAGGTTATTATAATTTTCTAGATCATCTTCCATTTTGGGTTTATATTTCCTCTTTTTTTTTTTTTATTAGTTTCAGGTATACAAAACAACATAGTGATTAGACATTTATGTACCTCACAAATAATCCTAATAAGTCTATTACCCATCCGACAATGTACATAGTTCTTACAATATGATTGATTATATTCCTTATGCTGTACTTTATATCCCCATGACTTTTTAAAAATTATAGTTGACATTTAATATATTTTATATTAGTTTCTGGTGTGCAGCTTAGTGGTTAGACATTTATATAATTTACGAAGTGATGCCCCCGATAAGTCTAGTCCCCATCTGACACTATACACAGTTTTTACAATATTATTGACTATATTCCCCATACTGTACTTTATATTGAAGTGACTATTTTGTGACTACCAATTTGTACTTCTTAGTCCCTTCACCTTTCTCACACATTCCCCCAAGCCCCCTCCCATCTAGTAACCATCAGTTTATTCTCTGTATCTATGAATTTGTTTATTTTGTTCTTTAGATTTCACATATAAGTGAGATCACATGGCATTTGTCTTTCTCAATCTGACTTATTTCACTTAGCCTCATACCCTCTAGATCCATCCATGTTGTCACACATGGTAAGATTTCATTCTTTTTTATGTCAGAGTAATATTCCATTGTATATATGTACCACAATTATCCAATAGTCTATTGATGGCATTTTGGGTGTTTCCACATCTTGGCTATTGTAAATAGCACTGCAGTGAACATAGGGGTGCATATATTTTTCTAATTAGTGTTTTGGATTTCTTTGGATAAACTCCCAGGAGTGGAATTGCTGGGTCATTAGGTAGTTCTATTTTTAATTTTTTGAGGAACCTCCACACTGTTTTCCATAACGGCTGCACCAATTTACAATTCCACACAGTGTATGAGGGTGCACTTTTCTCTGCATCCTCTCCAACACTTGTTGTTTGTTGACTTATTGATGATAGCCATTCTGACAGGTGTGAGGTGATATCTCATTGTGGTTTTTATTTGCATTTTTCTGAGGATTACTGATGTTGAGCATCTTTTCATATGTCTATTGGCCATCTGTTTGTCCTCCTTGGAGAAATGTCTATTCAGGTCCTCTGCCCATTTTTCAACTGGATTGTTTGCTTTTTTGGTGTTGTGTTGTATGAGTTTTTTATAGATTTTGGATATTAACCCCTTATCAGATGTATCACTGGCGAATATCTTCTCCCATTCAGTAGGATGCCTTTTTGTTTTGTTGATGGTTTCCTTTGCTGTGCAAAAACTTTTTAGTTTGATGTAGTCCCATTTGTTTATTTTTTCTTTTGTTTCCCTTGCCTGAGGAGATACATCAGTAAAAATGTTACTAAGGGTAATGTCTGAGAGTTTATTGTCTATGTTTTCTTCTAAGACTTTTATGGTTTTGGGTCTTTTAATCCATTTTGAGTTTATTCTTATATATCTATATGGGGTAAAAATGTGGTCTAGTTTCATTTTTTTCATGTATCTGTCCAGTTTTCCCAGTGCCATTTATTGAATAGACTGTCTTCACCCCACTGTATATTCTTGCTTCCTTTGTCATAGATTAAATAACCATGTACACCTGAAATCTATGTAATTTTACTAACAATTTTCACCCCAATAAATTTAAAAAATAAATTATGAAAAAAAGAAAAGAAAAGAAAAGAAAAGAAAAGCCATGTAGGCATGGATTTATTTCTGGGCTCTCTCTTCTGGTTCCATTGATCTATGTGTCTGTTTTTATGCCAATACTATGCTGTTTTGATTACCATGGCCTTGTAGTATAATTTGATACCAGGTAACATGATACCTCCAGCTTTGTTCTTTTTTCTCAAGGTTGCTGCAGCTATTAGGGGTCTTTTGTTTTTCAATATAAATGTTGGGATTATTTGTTCTAGTTCTGTGAAAAATACCATTGGTATTTTGATGGGATTGCATTAAATCTATAGATTGCTTTGGGTAGTATGGACATTTTAATTATATTAATTCTTCCTATCCATGAACATAGTAAATGTGTCCATTTATTTGGAGCTTCTTTAATTTTTCTCTCAATGTCTTATAATTTTCTGAATACAGGTCTTTTACTTCCTTGGTTAAATTTATTCCTAGGAATTTTGCTTATTTTTTTTTGTGATGCAATTGTAAATGGGATTGTTTTCTTAATTTCTCTTTCTGACAGTTTGTTATTGATGTATAAAAAATGCAACTGATTTCTAAATATTAACTTTGTATCCTGCTATTTTACTAGATGCATTAATCAGTTCTAATAGTTTTGGTGGAATCTTTGGGGTTCTCTGTATATAGTATCACGTCATCTGCTAATAATGGCAGTTTCACTTCTTTTTTTTCCAATTTGGATGCCTTTTATTTCTTCTCTGATAGCTGTGGCTAGGACTTCCAATACTATGTTGAATAAAAGTGGTGAAAGTGAGCATCCTTGTGTTGTTCCTGATCTTAAGGAAAATGCTTTTAGTTTTTCCCTGTTGAGTATGATGTTAGCTGTGGGTTTGTCATATATAGCCTTTATTATTTTGAGATATGTTCCCTCTTGGCTGAGAGTTTTTATCATAAATAAATGCTGGGTTTTGTCAAACACTCTTTCTGCATCTATTGATATGACCATTGATATGACCATGGTCGTGTGATTATTTTTCATTTTGTTTATGTGGTGTATCACATTAATTGATTTGCAGATATTGAACCAACCTTAGATACCAGGAATAAATTCCACTTGATAGTGGTGTATGATCTTTCTAATATATTGTCAAGTTAGGTATGCTAAGATTTTGCTGAAGATTTTTGGATTTACATTCATCAGGGATATTGGCCTATAGTTCTTTTGTTTTTCTTGTGTTTTGTCTGTTTGTAATGTTTTTGTCTGGTTTTGGAATCAAGGTAGTGGCTGCCTTGCAGAATGTGTTTGGGAACCTTGCCTCCTCTTGAATTTGTTGAAATAGTTTAAGAATAATAGATGTTAATTCTTTTTTGAATGCTTCGTAAAATTCACCTGTGAAGCCATCTGGTCCATGACTTTTATTTGTTGAGAGCTTGTTGGTTATTCATTCAATTTTGGTCGGTTCAGATTTTCTGTTTCTTCTTGATTCAGCATTAGTATATTTCGTCTTTAACTCAAGTTGTTTAAGATAAAATTTAAAAAAATATTTCCAGGTGGTAGTGACTTATCTTCTGGTGTTATTAAATTCTAGTTTTATTGTATTGCAATCAGAAGATTGTGTGCATTCAGTCCACTTTTTTGAATCGATGATGTTTATCTTTGTGACATAAATTATGGTTAATTTTTGTGAATTTTCCAATATGTTATCAATAGATATAAGGCATTTGTATTATCGATACATAAAAATAGATAAAAATATATAAATTATATAAAATACATAAATTACATCATTATTTATGTTATTTGGTACTTTTATATGATGTGGGAGTGTCCACATCTAATTATTCTTTCATGGTCTGGGTCTTGAATTAAATTCTATCTCCAGTGAATTTCTGACTATTTCTCTTTGTAGCTTCTGTAGCTTTTTCTGGTGAAGCTCTTAATATTGAAAATACCATGATCACGTTTGTAATTTAGAAAAGAAAACTCAGGCAGTAATGTAGAGGAGGGCTTCGAGGTGGAGACTGGAGACAGCAGACTAGGAACCCAGGTAGAGGTTGTGGATAAAGAAAAGAAGGCGACAAATTGCACAGAGCATCACCTGGACACATGGGCATGAGGTAGAAGGAGGGCTTAGAAGGACCCAGGATTTTGACTGGCTGATGATGATGCTACTATCTGAGGGTTGAAGGTGGGAAATCATGAGTATGGTGTTCTCACACGTTATTATGACCAACTTGTTTATTGGACTTCTCTCTCTCCCCAAAAGGGCAGAGCCATGTCTGCCTGCTGTTGATTGTCTCCTCTGAGCTGGGCACAGTGGTTCCTGGCATACAATATCATTTTTAAATAAATAAATAAAACTTTGCCGTTGAGCTGGCTGGGAGGCCACTGGTGGAGGTGTCCAGTGGGCAGTTGGGAAAGCAGGTCAGAGAGGTGTCAAGGCTGTGAGTCTTGGGTAAGAGAAAGTACTAGCTGAAACATGGGCTGAAATTGGCAGAATGACAACAGAAAGGGATCAGGATGGAATTGTGGTGGGGCCATGTGAAGGCTGCCCTTTGTGCAAAGGACCCAAGTCTGCCTCTGGGCCATGGCACTCATGTACTGGGAATTAAGAGATCTGGGGATCTTTCTCTCATTTTATCAGCATAGTTTCAGTTGTCTTTGTTCATTCAAAGATTCACCCTGACCTCTGTGTCTATCCTACACACATCGCTTCATCGACTATTTTCCTTTTTTCCTGCAACTCTTCTCCAGGTTATTTTTTCTCTCCTTATATTCTCCTATTTCCTCTTGGATTCTTCATCCTTTAATTCAGAACACAGAGAGCTTGGGCTGTGCCCTAGTCACTCACATGGAGTTTCAAAGCACTCTTACCTTTGTTTCTCTGATCCATTGTTGGCAACATGGTAATAAGAAGACCTACTATCCCCTGTCATACTAATTTACACAGGTCTCTATTTCTATGGAAGTGAAACTACTATTTAATAGCAATAAAAGCTCTTCACAATCTTAATCCAAAATTTTATGGTGGTTCATGTGATATTGCTTCTAAATTCTGTCAACTCCTCAGAATTATTGGGGTGGGGGGCTCTTATATGACAGAGTAGGCTTGGCCTCAGAAAAATGTCTTGCGTGCAGGGAGCAGGCACTGGCCCCATCTGCATTCCCCCTGCTAGCACTGCACCTGGAATACTATGCTGTTTGACAAGCATCTGTTAAATAAATAAATGAAGGCCGTGTTCTACTTCATTCTTTGTCTACTAGGTTCTTTGTCACTTGAGTGACAAAATGTAAGAAATGAAGGGAATTCTTACCTGGATAGTCTTTCCATGGGTCAGGGTGAAGAAAGTATTCTAAAATTGGCCCTCAATCATAGCCCAGAGGGCTATGCGGCCTGAAATCCAGGCGTGACGGCTGGGAAGGGTGTCCCTCTCTGGGAAGGGTGGGGATCCCAGACTCCAAGAATGGGCTTGTGGGTTTCCAAGAACTCTCAGGAGGGCTTTCCTAGGAGGAGCCTTCATGAAAACACAGTGACGGGGCTAAGGAACCTCTCCCACTGAAGTGTCTGGATGTAGCTGGTTTTGAATGTAACTGATAAAAAGGAACTTGCAAGTTTGGGAGTTGTAGCATGTTATGAAAATCTTTTTAAATGAAGAGTGGGCTGCCTAATGGCTCTTGAGAGCAGTTATGGATCAGCTTTTGGAGCTAGAGGGAACAGATTATGGGGTGAGGACACCCAGGTACCAGGAAATTACTCCATGGAGTAGAGCTTCCTCACTGTGGTCTGGACCCCTCTGTGGCCTTGACATTGCAGCAAAACTCCTGACATGTGTGTAGAAATCATGCATGTGTATGGGTGTGCATTTTGGGGGGATGAAGGGTCTGTGGATGAGAGAAGACCGGGCATCGTTGACCATGTTCTGCCACTGCCTAGACAAAACTCTGCAAGATGATGCCACCCCTTTATCAGTTCTGTGCCTGCAACCCTTCTCAGGAGGATTTCCCCCAACAGTTCCTAAATCTCCCACTTTATTTCTTCAAGGATCTTCCCTATATGGAATCTACTCCTTTCTGGCTCCCTAGGGGCCTCGAGCCATCAGTAATCTATCCTGGATCGCCTGTCAGTTCTCTATCCATTGACTTCCTCCCTGTCAGGTCTGGCTGTGCTCCTTCCACATTGAGTGAGGCTGGCGCAAGGCATCCTTCTCTCCTGCTCCCAGTAGCTGCCCTTCTGTCTCTTCCCTTCTCAGCCAGGCTTCTGGAAAGATGTGCACATCTGCTATCTCTACTTATCTCTTATTATGATTTTAGTTGAATCTATTTTCCACACTTTTCCTCAGAAATTTCTCTCCAAAGTCATCAGTTTGTTAAATCCAGTGCCAATGGACCACTTTCCAAAAGTTACTCCCGTCTTTTCTGTGGTATTTTACATCTACATTTCCTCCTCTCTGATGTTTTCCCTTCCTTGACCCTCTAAGGAGACTGAGTATATAATTTATCTTCCAAACTGGGCCACTGTGTAAAGTGAAAGGGGGCTCTAATGAATTATTATGGCATGCTGTCACAAACCAAGACTCGCTCAGGAAAACTCACATGTATGGCCTTCCTCCAAAACCTCCCTCTCCCTTCTCTGGCTGCTCATCCTCAGATTTCTTTATGGGGTCTTTTTCCTCCATTTGCTCCTTCAATGTGTCCCAGGCCCCCTCTGCTCTCATGTGACACTATCTCCCTTTGTAATCTTATCCATCCATGACTCTGTCCCCGTCTGTACATCATCTTGATTTCTATACTCCATGTACAAACCAAACTGCTGGCCACAAGTCTTTCTTGGATGCTCTAGAGACCACTCTACATCTACATCTAAAACCAAATTAAGCATCTTAACATGTTCTCTTCCTGTTGGTGAATGGTAAATGGGGGAGTGTGCAAGACGTGGTGGTTAAAAGCACAGGTCCTGGAGTTATGACTGCTTGGATCCAAAGCCATGCATATTAGGGTAATTATTTCACATCTCCAAGTCTCAGTTTCCTCACCTGTAAAATGGAGCTAAAAGCACCTACTTCACGGGTTGGTTGTGAGAATTAAATGAAACACTAATGACAATGGCAGCTATTTATAGAGCACCATATGAGCCAGGCACTTTTATGTGGCTCAGGTGTATTATTTCATTCAATTTTTGCAACCGCCTACTGAAACAAGTGCCATTATTGTACCTTTTTTTACAGACGAGGAACTTGAGACATAGAAAGGTTAAGGAACTTCCTCTGGGTCAGTGGCAGAAATCAGGTTCAAATTCAGCAAGTCTGACTCCAGAGATATTTTCTCAAGCACCTCAGGGTTCTGTGGGTGCAAAGTGCTCCGAGCAGTGTCCAGCACATAATAAGTGCTCAGCAAACTATCTCTACCTTCCATCCAGTCCGCCAAACCATCTACCCAGGAGAGGGCCTCTTTTCCTCATGTTTCCTCACTCTATATCTATCAATTCCTGTCAACTACCAGGTTTCCCCAAAAATAAGGCCTAGCTGGACCATCAGCTCTAATGCATCTTTTGGAGCAAAAATTAATATAAGACCCGGTATTACATTATATTATATTATATATTATAAAGACCGGGTCTTATACTATATTAAAATAAGACCAGGTCTTATAATAATTTTTGCTCCAAAAGACGCATTAGAGCTGATGGTCCAGCTAGGTCTTATTTTTGGGGAAACACAGTATACTTGTCAACTAGACACTTGCCCAGAGTTTACCTCTTTAACTATTTTTCTACAGTCCTAGTTCATTGCCCAAGGTGTCTTGATATTGAGAAGTCAGCTACCAGGATACCAGATGTGAATGGAAAGGCCAAGATCTCTGCCTCTAATCGGAGGCTTTTCTTTCCAAACCACCACTCTGCTTCCTTTCTTGAAACCTTGCTGCATAGCCGTGAAAACAAACCCAAGCTCGCCTGAGGGAGGATGAGACTACACGGAGCAGAGATGAACCATTCTGGCCGAGGCCACCATGACCAACACGGGTCCAGCCAAACCAGCAGCTGACCACACACATATGAGTGAAACTGGCCAAGACCAGAAGAGCCACCTAGCTGGACCTGGACCAAATTCCTGACTTGTGGAAAAGTAAGCTAAGTAAATGGCTGTTATTTTCAGCTACTACACTTTGTACTGGTTTGTTATGCAGGAAAAGCTAACTGATATACTTAGGTATTGTATTAGTCGGCTCAGGCTGCCATTACGAGATGCCACAGACTGGGTGACTTAAATGACAGAAATTTATTTCTCACAGTTGTGGAGTCTAGAAGTCCAAGATCAAGATGCCAGCAGAGTTGGTTTCTGGCGAGACCTCTCTTCCTGGCTTGCAGATAGCACCTTCTTGCTGTGTCCTCACGTGACCTTTTCTCTGTGAGCCCAGAAAGAGAGAGGTCGCTGGTGTCTCTTCCTCTTCTTATAAGGACATCAATCCTATCAGATCAGGGCCCTGCCCTTATAACCTCATGTAACTGTAGTTGCCTCTTTCAAGGCCCTATCTTTAAATACAGTCACATTGGAGGTTAGGATTTCAACAGATGAATTTGAGGGGCACACAATTCAGTTTATAACAGGTATTAATCAAGTGCAAGTAAAAGCCCTGAGGGCTGCTAAGGTCACTAGAAGAGAGTGTGAGAGCAGAGGACACCCAGAAGGACAAACCCAGAGTCACAATAGTGTTCCTGGGGCCAGCAGAGGATGTGGACCCTGTGAAGAGACAGAGAAGGAAAGGTGAGGGAAGTACAAGGAGACCCAAGTGAGTGATAAGGAGGCATTGAAACCAAGCTGTCCACTGTTTCACAAAGGAGGGCGTGATCAACAAAGTCAAGTGCAGCAGGTAGAAGTCATGAACTGAGAAGTGCCAGCTGGTCTTAGCCAGGTCCTTGGTGAACCCGACAAATGTCAGAACTATGCTGGTGCCAGAAGACACATCACAGTGGACTGGGGAACAAAAGGAAAATAAGGAAGGAACGAGCTGAGAAAGAATGCCTCTGAGAAGTATGGATGAGGAGGGAGAAGAGAAATCGGGAACACAGAATCGCAAAGAGGTATTTTAAGATAGGAGGGACTTGTGCGTCTTTATAGGTTGAGAGGAAAGAGCTAGAAGTAGGGGTAGGTTCATAATGATGGAAAAAGCTTTGGAGGAGTTAGAGCAGGAGGCGACAATAGCTAGTTTTTGTTAGCACTTGCTATATGCCATGCCTGTGCCAAGCTCTGTGTCAACTCACTGAGGTAAAGACAAATATTATCCCATTTCACTGATGAGGAAATAGAGGCGTTGAGGAGGTTAAGAATTCTTCCCACGATCACACCGCCAAGAGTGATATAAATGGGATTTGAATGCTGCCATCCTGACTCCATAGGCTGGGGGGATTTGACCTGGATTTTAGCCTGCTCCTAAATTAACAGTAGTAGTAGCAGAATTGGTAAGGAGCAAGAATTTGATGGAGATCATGTGATCCCAGTGGCCTCCATTTTTCTTTTTCAGTAGTAGGAGACAAAAAGCTAAGCCTGAAGTCAGAGGGGGCACAAGGCATGTGATGAGGGCCCCAAATATTAAGTGATCAAAGACAACGTGGTGCCAAGTTGGGAGTCTGAGTTTGCAGTGATGCCAGTCCCGGGTGGTAGCATTTCTCCAGCAGTGCTCCAGGAGATGGGAGGAGAGTACACACTGGCCTCTGCACCAGGGTGGGAGGCTTGCCAAGGGGCTGCTGCTAAAGGGTGGAAGAAAGGGAGATGAGTGTCGGTGAGAGTCCGTGCTTCTCAACCCTGGCTGCATTTGCAGGCGTAGGAGGTCTGAGCCCATTCTGTAGCAATTACACCTGACTTTCTGGAGCTGGAGCCTGGCTCTACTGTGTGTTCATGGTCCCCAGTGAGGACTTCTCGTTCCAATCAAGCGTGGATTTCAAGCTGAGTCTGGGAGGGTAGGAAGTAAGAGGGGCTGATCGATGGGTGTACAAAAGTGGAGGGAGGGAATGAGGGGGTGATGGAGCAGGGCACCAAGGCAGGTTAAAATGGAGACATGAGCACTGGCAGCCGTAGAAGACTCCCCATGTTCTGTGTTGTCCTACACTGAGGCCTTAGAAGGCTGGGAGAGGGCCAATAGTGGGGAGATTTTCACACCTTCTTCCAGACCCATATTCCTGTGGCCAAAACTGAACAGAATTGTCTCAGAATTTTCTCTTCATCCTTAGAATAGAGACCTCTGAGGGGCTGAACTAGGGGAGGCGTGAGGAGCTGCCTGAATGGAATTTTCTTCCCATGTGACTAGCACAGTGAAAGGTGTGACATCAGGAGTGAGTCTGGGGTATCTTCCGTGGCTGAGGGACTTTTCAGGGAAAGGAATATTGGGAAACAGGCTAGGATGACTTAAAATGGGGGAAATTTGTGTTAGTTTTATTCAACCAGTATTCTACCAGACACTATCTGAACAAGACAGCTGATCTGGTTTGGCATTTCCCAAATGGGATAGTAACAGTGTCCTATTTAAAAAAAAAAAAAAAAAAGGAATGGGAATCCTAAGTGCAAATAAGTTTGGGAAACATTGGATTAGAGAGAGGTAAACAGACTTACTCACTGCAGGACTTCTCAGAGCCTTTAATTTGTCAACATGCTTTGAGACTCTCCAAGAAGTGGAGATGAGTATAGAGTACTTACTTCTCTAGCATGCTCACTCACAGGTCTCTTTCATTCCTGGCAGACCCAGAGAAATGAATGATCCATGGAACACACTTTGAGAAATGAAACATGGTGGCCAAGAGCTCAGTTTTGAAGTCACAAGACCTGGCAGGCTCTGTGTTGACCTTAGGCAAGTTGCTTATGGTCATTTTCACATTTATCAACTAGAGCTCATACTGTTTCCCTCCTGCAGTTGTCAGGATTAAAGAATGCTTGTGAAGCGCTGCGTGTAATGCCTGGCACCCAGAAACCACTCATTAAAAGGGCACTGGTCTGGTTCAGGAGATCCTTGTGTCTACTCGAAAATTCTTACAACTTAGCCTGAAAAAAACAACAACAAAAAAACCCAATTGAACTCCATGAGTCAGAGCTTCTGTTCTCTACCGAGTTACTTCGAAGCAAGACTCAAATGGTTTTCAAAGCTTGTGACATGACCAGCGAAAGAATAGCCATGGAGGACAGAGATTGGGGGAGGGGGCCAGGGGGAGAGGGAAGGGGAGGGGAAGGGTGGGATGAGGGGAGGGAGAGGAGAGGTACTTCTCTTTCCATTCCTGCCCACAGATGGTGGCTCAAGGAATCTGCAGTTGGTGGGTTGCACTGGCTTCTTGGAGAGGGTGGTGACAGGGAGGGGAATGGCCAGCCAGCCACCCCTGCCCCCCAGCCCCAAAATTGTGGCTGTCTGGGTGGGCAAACCAGAAACTTCCTCAGGCCAGTCAGGCGCGTAGCAGCTGCAGGACTTGGCCCTGGTCCTGGCTTTGTCCTTCACGGAGGACACTTCAAGGAAGAGATTATCAGAAAAGCTAGGAGACAGCCGCTGCTTCTGGCTGACGGTCAGTGCCTCTGGACCACTGGTTTGGGGGATTTCTGCCCCCAAAGATGACTGGGAAAAGGACTCTCTCTCAAGTGCTCCATACCATTTTCTTTAGGGCCTTGGAGAAGTGGGAACAGATGGTGGTTCCATAGAGAGGAGGGTGTCTAAACTGGGAGACATTGAATTAGGACCATGTCTCCACACGGGGACCAGGGGGGCTGCTCCAGCGTCCCTAAGGATGTGACCTGCTCCCGGAGGTTCCAGGCCTCACCTCTCCCCTCTTGCTCCTAGAACCAGCCCCCATGACTTTTTTGACCCAGGGGAGACCCAAGCATGCACCTGACAGTGTCTACCTTCGTATTCATTATGTCTCTTTCATTTTCCTGACACCTGGGGATGGGGGAGGGAAGGAGAAGATGGCCTCGAACAGACACCAGTGAGTTACTATGACCCCCGTTATACAAGACTCAGAGGTCAGGCATCCTGCCTAGGTCAATGGCAGCCTGGGATGTGAACCCACATGTATTCACTGCCATGGCTCTAATTAGGAGAGAAGTACAGGTTCCTCAGTTTAAACTTCTGGTCTATTTGGGGGAGGAGGGAACATGTGTAAATCAGTAGAATCTCTCTGATGGAAGGAATGCTAATCCTACTTTTTGTCTTTCTTACAGGAAAAATAAAAAAACATGCAGAGCCTTGGTGCGCAGAGCTCTGTTGGCTGCCTCTGACCAGGACCTAACCGGTTTTTCCAGGAGCTGCTCCCCCTACCAGACATCAGACAGCCCCACCCCCCTTTCGGCTTCTGGCTGTTCCCCAGCTCTCCCATAGTCTCTTTTTCTAGCCAGGGTGGAGCCCCGGGACTCATGGCCTTGGGCCCAGGACTCGCCTGGCCTCCTTTCTTGGCAGCTGCTACACATATCTGCAGTTTTTGGCCTAGTAAAACCCTTTTTGCCTGCCCAAGGGAGAGCTGTGATTGGCTTCAGCTGGGATGACCTCATCCTCTCCAGAATTTGGGGGTGTTCCCATTTTCCATGGCTCCACCTTCATCCAAGGAGTTCCCTCTGGCCATCTTTTCTCTAAGGGCCTCCCTGTCCCAGGCTGCCCAAGCTTTGGGATCCCCCCAGCCTGGCTTGGGAAGGCAAGAGTGAGCCCTGGATTCTTGTTTTCTCCCCCACCTCAGTGTTCCTTGGCCATCTAGGCTGCCCCCATCTTTGCCCAAGACCCTCCTGCCCTCAGATTCTGCCTCCACCGCCTCCACAGGCCTCTGCTCTATTTGTAGGACTAACAGGAAATGGCATTATTTAAAATAATCGCAAGTACCCTATGCCAGCCCCGCTTTTACATTATCTCATTTAACCTTCACAATAATCCCACGACATAAGGACTGTTATCTTCAGTTTATAGATGAAGAAATGGAGACTTGGAGAATGCACGTAACATGCTCAGGATGAGCAGCTAGTATGGATGGAGTCAGGCTCTGGACCCAAAAGCCACGAGGCGATGTTTGTCACACAGGAAAATGCTGCTGGCTTGCCACATATGTGATCCCACCAGCCACACAGCTGGCTCTTCTGGAAGGATCAACAACAAATCCCATGAGCTGTAGCTTCCAAGTATCTCCAGCATCTGACCACTTCTACCACACCGCCTCCCACCTGGATTTACTGAAACAATCTAAGAGTTCTGCTTTTAGCGGCTGGAGTGATCCTTTAAAATGTTCCGTCTGATCCTGTCTGTCCTGTGCTCAGAGCCCTCTGGTGGCTCCTGTCTCACTCAGACTCAAAGCCAAAGTCCCCGTCGTGGCCTAGGAGGCCATTCACACCTGCAATCTCATATCCCCCCACCTCCCATGATCTTTGATTTTACTTCTTGCTGCTCTCCACTCTGCTCCAGTTCCACTGGCCTCCTTGCTAGTCCTTGAACACACACAGCAACCTCCTGCCTCAGGGCCTTTGCACTTGCTATTTCTGTTGTCTGAAAGGTCCTGTAATGCAGGGTCTCAGCTCCCACTCCCCACACAAGAACGTGGGATATGGTGAGGCCAAAAAGGAACACCCATGGAGCCATAGATAGGGGTTTCATACCACTATTTTCTTGCTGGTGGCTGGGTAGGATACAGGAAGCAGGAGCCACAGGATTCGCAATCTGCCATCTGCTTCTCAGCCACCCAAGCCACCAACCGACCAACCCTGCTTGCTAACTGCAATCCGCACTTGCTAGCGTAGCCACAGCAGTTATATTAGTGGCTAATGGCTAACTGGTTACAGCTGATGGTCAATTAGCCACAGCTGACGGCCATCTACTGCCTGAGCCAGCACCTTTCCACATGAGGTCGAGAGCCTGGAAACTGCTCTCTGAGACTCTGTCCCCACAGGCCCTTCCCCAAATAACTTCATGACTCAGTCCCTTACCTCCTTCAGGTTTTGCTCAAATGTCACTTTTTCAGTGAGTCTTTCCCTGTTCACTTTATCTCCTCCATCCTACTCCCAAACCCTCTTGCTCCCTGCGTTCTTCCTCTCCAAAGTATTATTACCAAGTGACATTAATTTATTGATTTATTAGGTAATTGTCTGCTCCCCCTGCTAGAATGTAAGCTTTATGAGCATAAAAATTTTTCTGAATTTTTTCACTGCTGTAGTTCTAGTGTCTAGAACAGTACTTGGCACACAATAGATTCTCAATAAATCTTTGTGGAAGGGAGGGAGCAAGATGCTAGTAAGCTAATTTGGGGTGGTGCCAAACAGAAGGGACTCTAGGTAGACCTCTAAGCATCCTGGCCAGGCCTGGGGAAAGCTGAAGTTTGGGGCCCATCCCCCAGGCAGAAGTAGTTTTGGGTGCCTTAGTGCCTCCTCTTTGCTGCTACAGGACCAAATGCGAACTTGAGTCTGTGGAGAGAGGCCTTTCCCAGGTGGGTTCCCGAGAAGCAGATTGATGGAGTTCAGAGTGCAGGAGGTTTATGAGAGAGCACTCTTAGGAGCAACACCTGAGGAAGGGAGGGAAAGAAGCTGAAGTGGACTGTAGAGAAGTCCAGCTGTGATTTAGACCCAAAGACAACCTCAGCCGACTGCATGGGAACTCTGGAGCTAAAATAGCACCTCCCCTCAGAATTGCCCCATATTAGGCTGAAACTCTAGGCCTTTATAGTCAGCCTCCACCAATCCCCGGCTGAGGGCCTGACCTGAGGTGTGGTGAAATGATCTCTGCAGGTCCCACAGCTGGGGCAACAGGCCTTTTTTGAAAGGGGTCTGGGCAGCACATGCCACGTCACCACAAGACCTTTGGCAGGTATGCCTTTTTCACTGATGGCCTCATCCACTTTGTGGTGTCCTCTACACCCCAAGAAGGGATGAACTGAATCCCAGGATTACCCAAGTCAGGTCTGACACTCTTGTTCAGAGTTGACCATCTCCTGGTGAGAGAACCAAAGCCTGACTAATTTAGAGTTATACAAACAGTGTTTTTTAGATTTTGTTTTTTCAAAGCATGAAGGTGCAGGTACTCGAATTGTGATGAATTATTTAGCACTTTGCAACCTTCCTTCCTCCTGCTCCTCCTCCCATGTCTCTGTGGCATCTGCAGGCTTCCTAACTTGCACACAGAATGACAAGTGTAGGATGTCACTGTGACAAGTAGGAAATGAGGTGTCTCCAGCCTATTAGCACGAAGATAGTAGTGCCCTTTCTCTTCTCCAGAGGAAGAGTTGTTTGGATCGGCTGTGCACTGGCACAGGAGCTGTGGTTCCTGCAAAATGGTCACGGGAAATGGGAACCTTCCTTTATGAGAGCAAATGGCCATCAGTATCAGCAGGGGAAAAAGACTTGCACTGTTAGTGTGTCCCTCCAGAGGAAAGCATAGAAAATAAGAGATTATAGAGGGGTCCTTCGGTATCCTCGGGGGATTAGTTCCAAGAACCCAGTGGATACCAAAATCTGCAGATGTTCAAATCTGTTACTCAGCCCTCCTTATCTGTAGGTTCCCTATCTGCAGATTCAACCAACTGTTGTTTTTGATCTGCAATTGGTTCAATCTAAGATGTGGAACCCTTGTATACACGGAGGGCCAACTATACTTCGGAAATCTTCAAAAGTGGCAGATGGGTTACATCCTCTATAGTGGCTGATCTCCACTTGGTAGATGTGTCCTGCAGGAGAGAGCTGGGGACCAGGAAGAGCCAGATACCGTAGAAGGCAGAATAGGGTTTGGCTAAGAGCTGGTGTCAGATTTTCTAGGTTCTGAATATTGGCTCCATCACTTACCACAGGTGAGCTCGTGTTAAGGACCCAATTCTTGAAGTCCCCTAGAAATATGTTGAAGTCCTAACCCCTGGTAACTCAGAACATGGCCTTATTTGGAAATAGGGTTTTACAGAGGTGATCAAAGTTAAAATGAGATCATTAGGTTGGGCCCGAATCCAGTATGACTGGTGTCCTTAGAAAAGAGGAAATGTGGACATAGACACACAATTCTGGAGAATGCCATGTAAAGAAGAAGGGACAGATTGGTGTGACGTATCTATAAGCCAAGAAACTCCAAAAATTGTTGGCAAACACCAGAAGCTACGAGAGAGGCGTAAATGGAACAGATTCTCCCTCAGAGCCTCCAGAACAAACCTTCTGTTACCTTGATTTCAGATTTCTAGCCTCCAGAACTGTGAGTCAATAAATTGCTGTTAAGCCACCCAGGCACTTTGTGGCACTTTGTTATGGCAGCCCTAGCATACTAATACACTGGTAAGTTTCACTGGTTTTTTGTTTTCTCTTCTGTAAAATGGGGATGATATTATTTACCTCATACAGTTGCAACAATTATATGCAATTCAGCCATCTCTGTAGTAATTCCAGGCACAGAGAGAATGCCCTTTCTCGTGTCAGTGGTGGTGGCTCTTAGAAGCTGGAGCAGCTCATAGCAAAGGTCTTTTCCATCCTAGACAAACTTTAATTCTGTGACTCCACAGATGGGATTTGATGAGCTCCTGCACCTCAATTCCCATATATCCCTTTCTCGCCACTGTCCCAGATGAAGAGAGCCACCCAGCAACATAGGTTCTGAGCTCTGATAGCTGTCAGTTACAGTTACAGCTGCTGAGAGGAAAGGATGGGGAGGGCTGTTTTCAGAGTCTGCGGCAGCCTTCCTGGAGCCTTCGTGAACCCTGACCCTGATTGCTGCCTTGTGACTTTCAACACACAGACGTGGAGGAAGGAGAGGTTGCTGGGTCAGCCTTTCCGGATATTTAAAATGATTTTCAGTCAAAAGACAGCATCATTATCATCAGCCAACAGACATGTAAATCGCACCCCTCATCCTCAACTAGCCCAGAGCTGACCTCCACAGAGTGATTTTAACATCCCTGCTTGCTTCAGAGTGAAGGAAGGCACGAGACCAAGCATTGCACCACTTCTAAAGTCAAAGGTGAACAGAACTATTGTCAATTAAATGTGTACTGTTGATTTTAGCCAACCTGCTATGCTTTGATATAACAGTTGTGTGTTATATGTGATACATATACTTAAAAGTTCATTGCAGGCCCTCATCTAACCGATTGGCATATATATTTTGTAGGACTCAGTAAATAATTTTACTCGTTTGAATAATTGTGGAGATTTATAGTTACTGTGGCATTGGTTTTATGGTATATTTTTGGTTCTGTCTATGATCCATTTGTTCAGGAACCTCCAATTGTAACATTATTCCTTTTGAAAGCTTTTCAAAAGCTTTTACTTCCCCTTGACACCCTAGAATTCATCTTTTTCTCCTCTTTGCTTCTACAATTTGTGTGGTTAATTTTGTATTTTAAGAACAACGTCTACCACATCTAAAAGCTTTTACTGGGGGGGCCTGTAACAGTGAAACGTGCTTACTTTTCTTTTTAATTTTGGAAAAGATAGCAGAGTATAAAAAAAGAAATTAAAATCTCTGAGTCAAAACCTCTTAGAGTATATCCTTTATGTCTTTTTTCCAAATTGGAGCATAAATAAATAGCGCATGTGCAAGAGGAACAGGTGGGACTAGAGAGCTGTGTTTGTGGCACAACTGGGACATGTGCAGGCTTGTGTAGGGAGATGGTGGGCAGACCGCCAGGAGCTGATGCTGCAGGAGTGAGGAACCATCTGGGTGAGAGTTCAGCCCATGGGGAGAGAAGGTCAGGCGGACGCCTTTGACCCAGTGGGAAAGCCTTGGTTATTGGAAGGCAGGGGAGGCGCGTCTGACTGTAACCCCGCTCAGCCTCAGAGCTTGGAACCTGTGGAATCAGGTCTGAGTCGTGTGTGTGTGTGTGTGTGTGTGTGTGTGTGTGTGTGTGTGTGTAAGTGTGTAAGTCTGTGTGCATGTGTGTGTCCATGTGTGTGCATGAGGGGACGGAGGAGGTCCTAGGCAGCCATGTCAGACACTGAGGGGCTGTTTCACTAAAAGCTCTGTGAGACTTTGGGGCTCAGACAGCCCAGTTCAGACAGCTCAGACTCCCTGGCAGAGTGTGACACTGACAGGAGAGAGGAGGGCTTTGTGATGTCACCTCACCTGATCATCAGTCACAGGTGCCCAGAAGAGGTGTGGTACGTGGGATCTGAGCAGGGAGAACACTCATGGAAATCATGTGTTAGCAGCAATGCCTGTATTGGGGCCTGAGCCCACATAAGGCACCCATGGGAAACCTCTAGAATCACTTGGGGAGAACTTGCAGAGGCAGATGGGAGCCAGGAAATGCAAAACTCAGGTGTCTTTTACTATGAGTTGCTCCATGACTCTGTCAAGACAGTGAGGCCCCTGAGAGCAGAGTCACATGGTATTTAACTTTATTCCCTATCACCCAGTTCACTGCCTGTGTATAGCAGGTTGGTGCAAAAGTAATTGCGGTTTTAGCAATTACTTTTAATCTTTTAAACTGCAATTACTTTTGCACCAGCCTAATAGTAAGTGCTCGGTGCACAAATATTTGCTGACAAAATATAATCGCCTTTTGGATAATCTGGTTTATGACATGGTTTCCAGAAATATATTATGATAAAAAACATGGGACTCCCTGGACAGAAAAATGAAGTTGGACATGTGACTCACAGATTCGGTCTCAATGAATCTTGTCACTCCCTTCCCCTGAAATCCCTGTGTCCCTGCAATTCACAATGTCTGGAAACACCAGGATTAGAAACATGCCAGCGTTCTCCATCAATACCCTTGAACTCTAACACTTCTCTACATTATTTAAATGGAATCATTGGGGTACAAGTGAACTCAGAACCACCCATGCCACCTCCTCAGATGGACAGGAGCCCGGGGACCTGGCCATTGTTTTATTGGTGAATGAGGGGATATTAACTGGGTGTCAAGCAGGAGTCTGGCACTGTGCTGGGTATCCTGGGGGCTCCTAGAGAAACATGGTCCTTGCCCTTGGGGAGTTTATCACTAATTAGAGAGATTAATTCTTCAAACACCTCTGTACTACGAAGCCGTTCAGGGCATGCAACTAGGAAGCTACAGGTATCGATGAAGTGGCTAGAAGGATCTCAGAAGACACAGACCCTGTGGGTCAGAGGAAGGAGAGGGCTTCGTGGAGAAGGTGGGGAACAAGTGGGCATGGAGGACAGTATCATCTTGGGGTTGAGAAGGAAATCAACTAGCTGAGTTCCATCCAGCTCTACCTGTGTCTCACTGTATGGCACCTCTCTAAGCCTTGGCTTTTGTAAAATAGTTCCTACACCATGAGATTGTTGAGGAGTAAACAAAGGCTATATGCATAACGTACTTAACATAGTGCCAGGAACATAATAAGCACTCAAAAAATGCAGCCATTGTTTTTGTTCTCAGGAAGAGTGGGTAGGATTTCGGGAAGAAGCAAGATGGCGTAGACTGACAGTGTTTCTGGAGTAGTTCAGATCAACTCAGCACCTTCTATGTGCCAGGCATGTTTGGCTCCTGAGAGGTGGGTACCGGGACTCTGTCCTCAAAGAGTTGACAAGCAAGTGGGGCTATAACAGATAGGCAATATTCCCTATTGTATTCCCTACAATAAAGCAGGAATGCGTGGGGTGCTGTAGTCTTACAGAGAAGGTCATTAGGCCAAGGCCTCAGGTAGCCGGAGAGCCTTTCCAGGAGGTGCACCTCAGCTGAGATCTGGGTATGAGCAGGACTTAGCCCATTGCTAGAGGAGGGTGGAGGGGAGAGGAAAGGGAATTTCTTGCACAGAGGATAAATATTGCAACCACCTAGAGAGTCCAGTCTATTCAAGCCACTACAAGTCATTTTGGTATGTCTGGATCCAGTTAGATGAGGGCGGAGTGGGAACTAGTCATAAAGGCTCCATCTGGGGGCAAGAAGGATCCTTGAAAGGCTGTGCCATAAACTCATTTGTGCTTTCAAAGGCTCACCCCAATGCCTGATGGGAGGGGACAAGGCCAGAGGAAACAGACCATGACACTTTGTGGTCGTCCAGGTGAGAAACTATGGTAGCCTCAACTAGCATGGTGGCAGTGTTGGAATGGTGACAAAGGGACAGATTCCAGAATTACTAAAGAGCGAAAGTGACAGGAGCCAATTGTCCTCAGGGTTCTCTCTTCACACACACACACACACACACACACACACACACACACACACACACACTGCATTTACATTAGATGTGTAAAAGATAGACACATATAGACCAGGCAAGATGTGTAAGAATGGAGGTATGCTGGGTACTGGAGGGGTACAAAGGAAGGCTTAGCAAAGGATGGCAGGTGGGACCAGGACACAGGTAGAGGTTCCTACTAGAGGTGTTAGTGGCGGCCTGGGAGCGATTGGGCAGGGTGTGGATTTACACCAGTCCTCGTGACCCCAGCAGGGTCCTACTTGATGATACAGGCTGTAGGGGCTCTGAGAGGGAAGGAGACGGTGGAAGTGAAGGGCAGGGTTGATTGGAATGGGGGAGAGCTGGAGCCCAGAAAGGCAGATGAGCTGGTCCAGTCCCAGGGGAAAAAGAAGAGGAGGAATGAGTAGCAGAAACTTCACAGGAAGTGACTTGGCTGATGAGGGAAGGAATCCATTGCAGCCCAGGGGACAAGATTGCAGCAGTGACCCTGTCAAGACTGGGCTGCTGGAACCAGAGCGATTTGGCACCCAGTGCAATGAGGTCATTATAACGGCTGCCCCTTCTCGAGTGCCTGCTGTGGCCAGACTCAAAGTCGGGTGATGTCATTCCATCCTCACCATCACCATCGTCCGTGTTATTCCCCATTTTACAGACAAGGACACTGTGATTCAAAGAGGCTAAGAAACTCATGGGGCATTAGTGATATGAAGGCACAAATTCAACGCATGTCTTGAAAGCCTACTATGTGAATTAGGGTTAAGTATAAAGTACTTGAATGTGTGTAGAGGACATGGAACAGTGCCTGGGACAAAGCAAGCATTTCCCAAGTGTTTCCTGTTATTATCATGTGCCAGACACAGTGTCAAGCCCTGGAGATACTGTGGTTAACAAAACACAAGATTCCTGCCCCCATAGACCTTTGCATCCTGTGAGGAAAGACTGACACGAAACAAAGAAAGATGCAAGTAAATATACAACACAGATCACAGGAAGTGCCATAAATGAAAATGGACTCCATGTTATGAAGCCCCCAGTCTGACTCCAAGGCCCAGACCACTGGACCACAAAGGAGCAGTCATTAGTGGTCAGACACCTGGGTTCTCCAGCTGGTTCCCATGCAGCATGAGTCGTGGTGGCCCCTCCAGGCCAGAGTTTCCTTACTGGAAGAAGGGGAGGCAGACTACAGCAGTGGTTCTCAAACTATGTTTTAACTGAGGAACCTTTCATTTAAACATGACCTTAAGCTAAATCCAATGTGCAAACAAATACAAGCTCAGCTGCTCTGACTAAAGGCAGAACTGCCCTCCTACCCCATTCCTCTTTCCCTCCCCATCCTCCACAGCTCCAGAGGAACTTCACAGAATTCCCAGGGCTCCACAGAGCCCAGTGGGAAAACCATGGGATCATAATAGGATTTGATATTAAATGAGAATTTACGAAGAGCTACACTCATTACATTTGCTGTCTCATTTATTTTTCTCACAAACCTATGAAGTCATTATTTTCCCGACGAGGAATCTGAGGCTTAGAGGAATTAATAACATCAATCAATCAATCAATCACTGCTTGAAATATTATAGCTGCTTGTTGATCATGTTCTGGCCCCTGCCCAGCTGTCCAGCTTCATTGCACACACACACACACACACACTCCGACCACACCTTCTTTCTTTCAATCCCAGGTACCCATTTCCCATCCCTAGACTTGGCACATGCTTTTCCATTCTTCTAGTTTGTTAGATTCCTATGGCTACTGTCACAAATTACCACAAACTTAGTGGCTTAAAGCAACACAAATGTTTTCTCTTATACGTTTGGGTGTCCAAAGTTCCAAAATGGGTCAGCAGAGCTGTGTTCCTTCTGGAAGCTCTAAGGGAGAATCCATTTCCCTGCTTTTTCCAGGCTCATGGCTTCCTTCCAGCAATGTCATCACTCTGATTTCTCTTTCCACCATCACATCTTTGACTCTCACCCTTCTGTCACCTTCATATAAGGACCCCTGTGGTTACATTGTGCACACCCAGATAATCCAGGAGAATCTCCCATTTCAAGATACTTAGCTAAATCACATATTTCTTGCCAGGTAAGGGAAACATGTTCATAGATTCAGGGGATTAGGATGTGGACATCTTTGGGGGTCATTATTCAGCCTGTCACACACTCATCCTTCAGATCTGAGCTTAAAGGTCATGTTCTGGAGGCAGCTTGACCTCGCTGATAAGACCATTGGGTGATGGGTGTTACAGCATCCTGCTCCTCTTCCTCTCATTGCTTGTCACAGTCACAAGTTAGCATTTGTTTGGATACTATTTGATTCATGCCGGGACTCTGACTAAACTTCAGCGGTGTGGGGAGCTACTTCGATTTTCAGCAGTCTGGCACACAGTAGAGGCTCAATTAACATTTACTAAATAAAGAGATGAACAAACAAATGAATTTGCCTGAGGTCACAGTAGCAAGTAGCAGAGGCAGGATTTGAACTTGAGCAGTGGGTTTACAGAGTCTTACACTCATGGCCTTACACTAGCCTGCCTCTCACAGCCATGCAGCAATGCAGGTACAGGGGGCATGTTTGTCTCCAGAGTGACATCCCACTAAGTGGTTGGCTGGCCAGCCTATGTTTGAACATCTCCTCTGGGGCCCAACAGTCTGACATCCTGGGGTGGGGGTGGTGGCGAGAGCTTCTGTAAACCCTGGCATGTGGGATTGGGGAGAGTGAGTGGCCAGAGGCCAGAGAGGCCGCAGTGGTGGGAGGTAGTTCCAGGCCCCAGGGGGACCAGCCCTCCAGGGGAGCCTCAGGCACACACAGGAGGGAGAGCCAAAGGCACGCCCAAGGGAGAAGCCAGGAGGAGGCCATGTCAGCTAGGAAACCGAGCTGTCAGAAACCCAGAGGCGTGGTAAAGTGCAGTGTCATGGAAACCAGGGGAGTGAGCACATCTAACCAGGAAGAGGCAGCTGTGGGAGCATCAGGAGCTGCAGGGCAGGGGTGGGAGTGGGAGGCCCGGGGCCACCTATTGGGGAAGGCCAGCTCTTTTAGTTTCAGCAGAGTGATTTCAGCAAGCTGCATGGAAGTTGGCGGATGAGGTAGAGGCTGAGTGGGCGCTTCCTGGATTCAGGAGGAAACTGGAGGAGACCACGCATTTCCTTTCTGGCAGGGAAAGAGGAGAGTGGTTGCTAGGAGGGGCGATGGGGACAGCGGGGACAGGGGAGCCACACATGGGTTTGCAGGCGCCTGGGAAGAGCCTGGGAGGAAGCAGTGAAGAAACAAGAAGGGCACGTCGTGGGTGTGCACCCGGCCTGACAGGGAGAGTCCAAGGATGAGTCAGCACCCACTTAGCTAAGTCAGTGAGAGGTAGAAGATGCTGGCACCACAGACCAGCTTGTGGCTCCAGTCGCTCCTCTCACAGGGCATCTAGGCCAGGGTCTGAGAGCTAAGCTTTCTCTCCAAGTGTTCCTGGGATTGCTTTGGAGAGGACCCTGGAGAGCCAGACCTCAGGCCACTGCAGAGTCACAGCACGGCCTCCTGCCTCAGAGGGTCCCATGCCCTGGGCTGCAAGTCCAGTGTGACGCCACCAGGGCAGGACTGGATGAGGGGAGTACAGTGCCTCTCCTGCCACTTCTCCAAGAAGTTCTAGAATTACCTTCCCAACCCCATGGGATCTGACAACCATATTTTGAAGATGTAAGTCTGATTTTGTGCTTTGGACCCTTTGGCAGGCTGGTGATGCCATCGACCTTTTCTCAGAATAAATACATAAAATAAAATACATGAAATTACCAATGAAACTAATTACGTATATTGAAAAACAAGTATCAAAGTATATTTGTAAAACCAAACTTTTAAAATCGCAATACATGTGCTTCTTTACCAACAACATTAAAGAACAAGATCTAACAATAGGCCACGGCTGTAGAGCAGGGATGAGGGTAAACAACATTTGGAGCTCTCTGCAAAACTCGAATGTAATAGGAAAATGTCTGTGATTTCTTCTTTACTAGTGTGAGCTCTTTACTAGAGCCCATTACTAGTGTGGTCACTGCCTACAGTTATGATGGACGGAAATGCTGTTTCATGTAGAGGCTGGTGAAAATAAATGTGATTTTTACCTATCCAAGTTCTTGGACCCCCCGAATTCTATCCATGACCTTTAACATGTTAAGAGATTTTCTTCTGTAGCAACAGTCAAAAGCCCCAGTGTCTACAGGGTCCAGACTGGTGGCATCATGGAGGCGAGCAGTTGGGAATAGCCGTGCACGTGGTGCCATGGAGAGCTCCTAGAAGGAGCAGCACAGCTTAGCTGCTCGGACAGCAAGCCTCATCATACCTGATCTTCACGTTTTTAAGAAATGTCAGCAATACCAATGCTTATGTGGATTCTCCTAATCTTTAAATGTTAGCAAAAGATTCACATGTTAAAGAATACTTTGGGACCAAACAGAACACAGCTGCTGGCCAGCTGCAGCCTGGAGACAGCGGGTTTTGGATCCCTGCCAGATGGGGTCTTTTGTGGTGTTTGGGCATCACCCTTCAGGTCTGTTGGATCAAATATAACCCATGGCTATGGTCTAAAAATGTACTAGGCAATAACCCCAATCCACAGTAAATTGCCACATTAAACCTAGCAATTGTCAACTATGCCACCTCATGGACTCTGCTTCCTCACTGCCAGGGGGCTGACAGAGTCAGAGCTGTGTGTCCATGTGCATTGCTCCATGAAGGGAGCCGGATTGGAACCAGAAGCCCTGAGTGTGGGTCTTAGCTCTGCCTCTTATCAGCCCAGTGCCCATGAGAAGTTATGACTCTCTCCCAGTCCCTACAGTCTTGTCTACAAAACGGTTTAATGGGTCAATGGTATGTTCTAAGTTGCAAGATACTGTCCACATGCAAGGAATTCTGGTTATTTCTATGCAGTTTGTTGTTGTTGTTCTCTACTCCAGTCAGCTGCAGGCGTTAGAGGGTGGGAAATGAGGGAAGCCATGTTTGTCCCCAAATGTAGCATAATGGACAGTATCTGTTCAATGCTTTGACTTATTCAAACAATGATCACTTTGGAAGGGTCCAGGGACTAGGCAGTTACCATGTGTTTTTTTTCTGGCAGCACTGAAATCTGGGTGTCTTGCCGATTTTAAAAGGGGCGAGAATGGGGGACGTTATGCGCTTTCATTTTGCGCACACTGTGTTAAGCCAGCTCCCAGGGGTTTCGCTCTCATTTTCACGTGGTGCAAACTGATGTTCTGAGCTCTCAGTGGCAGGTTCTCAGGGGCCGGGTTGTTATGGGAGCTGGGAAATGAGACTGGATAAGATTCCTGCCACCACACTGTCACATCAGAGCCTTTAAAAAAAAAAAAAAAAAAGAACGCGCTGTGGCACCGTGGGAGTTTTGCCTGCGTTTTCCGGGTAATTGCCTCGCCCCCGCCCTCGGCGGGCTGGGCTGTGGCAGGCGCTGCTGGCTGGGGGTGGTGGAGAGTGTCTGCCTCCTTCTGTGCAATCGGCCACCGGGGGAGGGCCGCCGGGGACTGGGGTGGCGGGGGCAGCCCCAATCTCTGAAAGGCAGGCAATTGAGAATGAATTAGGGCCCTGGGGAAGTGAGGGCCACTAGGAGACAATCCATTCTGGGAGCACGGAGGAAAACCAGAAGCCAGTGGCGGCAAATGAAACTTGAAGAGTCACGTACAGGAGCCAGGCCCAGTAGAGGTGGAGGCCCCATTTTCTGAAGCTGCACTGCTACTTCCAAGGACAGCTGTGCCCTTGTGCAGCTGTGAGAACTTGAGCAGATACTTAGATCTCTCTGTACCTCTGAGCATCTATCTGCCTCATGGTTTATTGTGAAGATTAATAAATTGATGCAGGGGAAGCATTTAGAATGGCTAAAGGGAAAAAACTGTGTTTTCTTCTACACTCACAGAATGTATGGAGATTTTTCAACTGTCTGGATGATTTTCCAACTGTCATCAAAATTCTCCAACTGTCCGGACACCAACTGGGTGTCCTACAACTGTCTTTTGACACTAACAGCCTGGAGTTAGTACAGATCCCATAGGTTGAGGCCTCAGTCCCACAGAAACCCCCCCACTTCACATGCCAGTCGCGAGTCCCAGGTTGACACCTGAGTTTCTGACCAACTGCCTCTAAATTGGAGGACTCCTACAACCCCCACCTCAGGTTTGATAATTTGCTATAATGGCTCACAGAACTCAAGGAAACTCTTATTTACATTTACCAGCTTATTATATAATAAACAATAGAGATGAAGAGGTAACACAGGGCAAGGTTTGAGGGAAGGGACACAAAGCTTCCATGCACTCTCAGGGTGTCCCGTCCTCCCAGCACCTCCATAGGTGCACCAACCCAGAAGCTCTCCAAACCCTGTACTTTAGGGATTTTTACAGAAGCTTCATCATGGAGGGAGCATTGATTATTAATTCAATCTCCAGCCCCTCTCCCATCTCCAGAGAATGGGGGATGGGGCCAAAAATTCCACACTTTCAATCATGTTTGTTCTCTCCAGTGGGCTCCATCTAGGAGCCCACCAAGAGTCACCTCATTAGAATAAAGGACAGTCCTGTCACCAGGAAATTCCAAAGGATTTAGGGGCTCTGTGTAAGACACTCCTATCACCCCATCACTCAGGAAACTACAAGGGTTTTAGGAGCTCTGTGTCAGGAATTGGGGCCAAAAACCAAATATAACAACAAAAGATGCTTCTAGCACCACTATCACTCAGGAGACGATAAGTTTTAGATGCTCTGTGCCAAAAACCGGGAACAAAGACCAAACAGATTTCTTATAATACCATAGCAGCACATCACAAGTGCTTAATACGCTCTTATTATCCAATCAAAAGCATCCCCTGCTCACCCTGACAGGTAGAGATGGCCATCAGGCTCATCCCTCCATTTCAGGGCTTACCCTGTGACAGCGTGACACTAGTTACCCATCTATCTTTATTGTAATGTCAGCTTTTCTCAAGTTCAGAGACAGAGTTCATTCATCTTTGCCCCTGGGGTAACCCATAGAAGGCACTCAATAAATGCATGTTGACTAAATGTACACACTCCACCTTCTCTGTCTTGTGCCTTTGGTCTCCACCAACTAATCTGTTTCATGCTCCTGCTGATGGGTTCCCAGCCCTAGTTTAATGTTTTGGGGGAAATTTCTAGGGAGCAGAGGGAAGCAAAGAAACAAAACTTCCCTTCCTATAGGACTTAAACAGGGCTACAGAAGAAGGTTATCAATTCATGTATGAGGTCTGACAATTAAGTTAGTGAACTTGTTGCAATGATGTTGCTAACCTTTTCTTTTTTTATATCAAAGGTATTATTCATTATGAATTTGTACCAACTGGACAAACAGTTAACCAAGTTTACTGTTTGGAAGTGCTGCAACAGCTGCGTGAAAAAGTTAGACAACCTTAACTTTTCGGCATCAATTCATGGCTCTTGCATCACGACAATGCACCAGCTCACACGGCACTGTCTGTGAGGGAGTTTTTAGCCAGTAAACAAATAACTGTATTGCAACACCCTCCCTGCTCACCTGATCTGTCCCCCAATGACTTCTTTCTTTACCGGAAGATAAAAGAAATATTGAAAGGAATACATTTTGATGACATTCAGGACATCAAGGGTAATACAACGACAACTCTGATGGTCATTCCAGAAAAAGAGTTCCAAAATTGCTTTGAAGGGTGGACTAGGTGCTGACATCGGTGCATAGTTTCCCAAGGGGAGTAGTTTGAAGGTGACTGTAGTGATATTCAGCAATGAGGTATGTAGTACTTTTTCTAGGATAAGTGCATGAACTTAATTGTCCAACCTTGTATTTAACAACTGTGTATTACTTACCCTTCTAAGCCCTATGAACCAGAAGTGAACAAAATAGACAAATATCCCTGCCCCTGAGATCCCTGCATACTATTGAGAGGAAATGGACCATAACAAAATAAATAATAATATCATTGCCTAACAGATGGTGATAAGTGCTCTGGAGAAAAATAAAGCAGGAGAGGAGATCAGGTCTTGCTGGGGGAAGTTGGGTGTGTGAGAAGGCCTCATGGAGAAAGTGACATTTGAGGAATCCTTGAAGAAAGTGAGGGAGTGACACATGTGGCCATGGGAAAAGGGCCTTCCAGGCAGAAGGAACTGCAAGTGCAAAGGCCCTGAGGCACAGGCTTGCCTGATGAGTGACAGGAACAACAAGAAAGTCTATTGTGAGTGAGGAAAGAATATCAGGAGACTGTAGGTCAGCTGAGTGACAGGGGCCAAATGTGAGAGGCTCTGTGGACCATTGTGAAGAATTTGGACTTTACTTAGAGAGATGGGAGCTGAGTCTCTGGAGGGAGGTGAGCAGTGACCTGATCTGAGTTGTATTTTAAAAGTATCCCTCCATCTGCCAAGTTGAGAATAAACTGTAGGAGGCTAAGCTAGCTCAGGGAGACCAGTTAGAAACTACTTCAAGAATCCAGGTGGGAGATGGTTGCAACATGGAAGAAGTTGGTGGCTGTGAAGGGGTGAGAAGTGCCCCATTTCCAAGTGATTTTGAAGGCACAGGTGTGGTAAGTGGAATGTGAGGGAAAGAATGGAGTCAGGATGACTCCAAGGTCTCTGGCCTAAGTAACCAGAAAGATGGGAATGCCTATGGGAGGAAAAACTTTTGGGGGTAAGATCAGGATTTGGGGTTTGGACACGTTAAGCTTGAGATATTTCTTTTTCTTTCTTTCTTTCTTTTTTTTAATTGGGGAATATTGGGGAACAGTGTGTTTTTCCAGGACCCATCAGCTCCATGTCAAGTCATTTTTCAATCTAGTTGTGGAGGGCACAGCTCACTGGCCCATGTGGGAATCGAAACGACAACCTTGTTGTTAAAAGCTTGTGCTCTAACTAACTGAGCCATTCGGCCGCCCCAAGCTTGAACTATTTCTTGAAGTCAAGTAGACAATTGGATACATGAGACGAGTTGGGGGAGAGGTCCAGACTAGACCCCTCTGGGAAAACTGGGAGCCACCCACGTATGGTTGGTACTTAAGGCCATGAGACTGAGTGAGATCACTAAGAGACAGAGGAGGGGGCTAAGGTCTGACCTCTGGGGCTTGCTAGTGCTTAAGTCAGGGAGATGAAACTGAAGGAGCAACCAGCGAGGTCAGGGGGAAACCAGGACAGCATGGTGTTCGAGAAGCCAAGGGCAGACTGTGTTTCCAGGAGTAGAGTGATAATCTGGATCCAGTGCTGCTGGTGGGTCAGGTAGATGAGAAGAGTGATCACTGAATTAATGACAGGACGATCTCTGGTGACCTTGCCAATCAATAGAAGTTTCTGTGAAGTGGTGGGGATGGAAGGCTGTCTGGAGTGGGTCTAAGAGAGAAGCAGAGGCGAGGAACTGTGGTCAGCAGGTATAGACCACTCTCCTGAGGAGTTTTGCTATGAAGGTGGACAAAGAAAGGGACAAGAGCTGGTGAGGGAGGTGAGGTCAAGAGGTTTCTGACCATGGGGAAATACCAGCATGTTTACATGACGTTGGGAATGACTCAACAGAGAGAGGAATTCGTGGTGCAGGAGAGGGACAAGAGATTCTCTGGAGCTGAGCTGGGCTCTCGGGCAGCAGGAGGATTAGCCTGGGACCCCTTGGCTATCTGGAGAAGCTTAGGAACCCTCTTCAGAATAATGTCCTTAAATTCATGAAATAAAATCATAAGATTACAAAAGAAAACAGCTATACTGAGATGCTATAAAAATATTAAAGAATTATGATCTAATAGTACATATATACTCCTCATTAAGGCATTAAGGAACAATCTAGCAATGGATCTAATACGCATGACTACCCTGCTTTCAAAGTAATGGTAATGAGAATAAACAGTATTTCACAATATCTGCAACAACTAAACATGACATGAAAATGTCCATGATTTCTATTGGAGGTAAGGCCACAGGTACTGCCAATATACTCCTGTGTGTGTGGCCTGCAGTCTTACTGGAAGGAAATGCTAATTTTCAGATAGACCTTGGTGAAAATCAAGATGTAATTTTTTTTCCATGCAGAGAGCCCCTGGGTTCTGGCCAGCCTTGTTTAAAACATCTTAAAACATCTAGAACGATTAGAACATTCCAGTTTTCACATATCTTCTTTGGGATGGTAGGAGCACAAGACAGAAGAAAACCATATTCACAAATAACCACGTAAGGCACAGCCACCCTGTCAGATTGTGATGGGGGAGAGAATTCAAGTTCTGTCCCGTTTATATTAATTCTACTGTCTTTTAGGGTCTTTTTGTTATAGCGACTTATCCTGCACCCTAACAGAGAGGCGGACGGTGATAAACAATTTTTAATACGCAATTGCATGAATCAGTTGACTTCCTTGTCCCAAAGCAACCTGAAACCCAGCTGAGGGCCTCGGGACTCCCCAGCCTGGGAACTCAGAAGTGAGGCCTTTTCATTCTACCATGTGTCTCCTGAAGCCCAGACGTGGGCCTCCTCAGGCCCCACCCCCATCGGGGCCTCAGCAAAGTCCACCTGTTTCCTGTTCTTGGCCTGGACAGGCTGTGCCCTGGCCTCACCCTTGCTGTGACTGGCTGACAAAAGAACAGCTGCCGCTCCCCTCCCTTCGCCCCCTCCCTCTCAGGCACAGACACACCCAGACAGACCTCAGGCAGATCCCTGACTACAGTTAACAGGAATGCTAGCAGAGGACTGGGGTTGGTTGAGCCATAACTGCTGGCAGGAGCTCAGGACTCAGAGAGGGTCTGAACTGGAGCTGACTGTGCAGCTGGGCAGCAGAAATGCCCTTAAAAAGGGAAAGAAGAGAGATGCCAAGGAGAGTGCTGATGCCTCGGTCAGGAGGACAGAAATCTCATGAGATGGGCACAGGGAACAAAGTCAACAATCATAACAGTGAGAGCTACCATTGATTGAGCACCTACTAACTGCCAGGACTGTTCTGGCACTTTCCACATGTGGCCTCTTTTAAGCCTCACTCACTACAGCCCCCCTGAGTTAAATTTTATCACCTTTGCTTTACAGCTATGCAAACTGAGGTTCAGAGAGCTTAAATCACCCACTAAGGTCACATAGCCAATGAACTAGTAAGGGTTCAAGCCTCTTCCATGACAGGGACTGAGCTAAGCGTGGAGTGCCTCTTTCCTTCCTGAGAAAAAGAAGGTTCAGCCCTCGCTTTAGAAAGTCCTTTTGCTCTGGGTAAATGTGTGGCCATCACAAAAAAAGGCAAGGCTGGAGTTTCCAAGGAAACTGCTGTGTCCTGGAGTGGTAGGGGACACATGGGAGCCACGTTGAGCTGTGGGATGATGATGATAGAGCCAGAGGCAGTAGCCTTGGCCCAGGCTTTGGGCAGGGCTGGTCAGCCTGTCGATCCTTGCCTGGTCACAGGACAGGCTGGACAGGAGTTTTGTCCTGGCTAAAAGCCACAGAGGGTGGCCTGTGGAGTTCCAAGAGCCTGAGGAAGGGAACGAGATGGCCTGGGATTTTGTGAGAGGCCCTGATTTCTTGGGGAGGGTAGAGCTAGAGAAGCAGCCTGGGCCGTAGAAAGAGCTGCACTGTGGGGTCAGACAGACCAACACGTCCCAGATGTGTGGCCCTAGAAATCACGCTTCTTGGTTTACAAAGGACAATCGCAATCTTGACAGCATCGTTGTTGGTTCGGTGACTGACGTCATATAGACTCTGTTACACAGGGACACTGAGGAGGGTGCTTGGCACACAGTATCTAACCCGTGGTGACTTTCATTACTGTCCTGGAGCTCTGGCATTGGTCTGCAGCCACGAGTCCTGAGAAATGGGGGAAGGCTCAGGGGGAGGCGGGCAAGCTGACCCACCGGAAGGGGCTGCCTGACTCCCTGACGTGCAGACCTATGGTGCCAGTGAGCGAGGCTCCAAGTCTACCACCTTGAGGACCCATCTGGGACAAAGAACACACAGAG
Organism: Rhinolophus sinicus; assembly: GCF_036562045.2. Taxonomy (NCBI): domain Eukaryota; kingdom Metazoa; phylum Chordata; class Mammalia; order Chiroptera; family Rhinolophidae; genus Rhinolophus; species Rhinolophus sinicus. The sequence goes on along the minus strand of NC_133761.1, from coordinate 28,627,441 downwards.
GGGCCTGCTCTGGCCTTGTGCCAACCCCCCCGGACTTCTTCCTTGTACCTGAGGCTCTGCCTTGCATTCATGTTTGAGAAGCAAAGCCCCTGCTTTGTGAGCCCTGGGAGTGTCTGAGCTGGCCTTTCTCCCCTTACCTCAGTTTCCCTTTCTTCAGTCCTCCCAGGGCTACTCTGTACCTGCTGCCCCCCAATGAGCCACCGATCCCTGCTGTCAAATGCTCTTTCACTGCCCCAGCCTTTCCTGACCAAGGACTCTCCTAGGCAGGGCCCTGCTGCCACCATGGCACAATGCAGTCCTAAGGTGAGACAGCCCAGGGCTGTGGGGAAGAGCAGTGAAAGGATTAGGGTGGCAGTCCCCAGGCCTTCTCAGTCCACAGCACCCTCAGGTGGCTGCATAGTTTGGGAACCCTGGCATCATTCATTCATTCAATAAATCATTTGTGGAGCCCATCTTCTATGAATTAGACCCTGAGCTAGAACTAGAACCAGGAAACACACCAGAGGCGTGGTTATTCTCAGGGTCCAGGAGGAGAGCAGGCCTGAGTGGAAGAGAAATGATGATCTCATTTGGGATTTGGGAATAAGGCTCCTGTGGGGCCTCCAATGGGAGATGACCGGGGGCAGTTATACACAAGAGCCTGGAGTTCAGGAGACCATCTGGGGAAGGGGCCTAAGGGAGTACGTAGGCGGGAGGTTCAAGAGAAAGGGCAGGCCCTGGAGGAAAAGAGCAAGTGGAAGGAATAGGTACTCACGTCCAGCTCAGGTGAGCAAAAGCAAGACACACATAGGAGACTAAAGTGCTTCTGTGCAGCTGGGACAGAGGCTGTGGCTTTATCTCCAGGGCAATCGAATCCATTGGAAGGGTTTCAGCAGGGCAGTCCCTTGCTGAGATTGGCTTATATGAGGGATGAATCGAGGGAGAAGGGGGATCCACGTTTAGTGTGAGCTGCTGGAACATCACAAAGACAAACAGACTATAGGGACATGGTAGAAGGAGCACTGGATGAGGAGTCCTGCTTCATGGACTCAGGCCAAGATCTGGGGTTCCCGTGGCCTCGGTTTCCCCATCTATAGTACGGGGGTTATAATACTTGCCTTCCTGGGCATGTGGTGAGGATTAAATGGGGTGGGTCTGAAACTGCACAAGAGCAAGATGGTTACCATTCTACAGATGAACGGTTGGGCTGCAGCACCTCCAGCATCAAAGCTTTCTGGAATGCACTGGAGGAATCCTGCGGGGGCGGGAGGGGGGGAGAAAAAGGGGAGGGCAGAACTCAAATTCCCAAATCCAACTAGCCTACAACTGACCACATGTCCCTTTTCTTGTCAAGGCTTGAAGAATAGCCTTGGCCAGGCGAGGAATGAGGTGAAGGACATATGGGGGGCTGGTATCAGGCTGAAGGCTTTGGGTTGTAAACGACAGACAACCCGTTAACCCCACTGAGTTAAGCACAAAAAGAGATATTGCACATCTCATTTTACTCCTCCACTCACCCTGAATCTAGGGGCTCAGATGATATCACTAAGGCCCAGTGTCTCTTTCTCCAGCTCTTAGCTGACTTCCTCTGGGTTCCTTCCTTTCTCAGACAGCTCCTCTGCTGGGTAGCAAGCTGGCCACACCAGCTCCAGCGACGCACCGTTCCAACTTTAAATGCACAGGGAAGCCTCGGCTCCACCCTCACTGTGTCTCTTTGGCTCAAATTGGGTCATTTGTTGCTCTCTGAACAAATCATGCAGCTGGAAAACCAAACACAGGGAGGGAGGAGGCAGGGAGAGATCCCCTGAAGCAAAATCATTGCGCCGCTGTCAGAAAAAGGGCAATGGCCACGCAGAGGCAAGCGGCAGGTAGGCACTGCCCCCGTTTCTCCTTAAGCTCCAAGGTGGTCTTGAACTGTGCTTTCCTCTGTTCAAGAAACCAAGACCATAGGCGGAGGCGAGGTAGAAGGCTATGGTTTCATGTCCCCTTTCCCTGACCCACATGCAGGCTTCTGCTGGCACTGCCCTCAGCTGCAGGCCTGTCCTGTTTCTAGCTGGAAGCCTGTTCTCTAAGGGGCTCTGCATTGCATGGTGGGCAGCCCTTTATGATAACCATCACACATGAACTTATTTTGATGCCTAGCACAGTCTCTGTGTTCCCAGGGCATGCTCCAGAGAGCCTGGGTCTGGCTGCACTGCATTGGCAGCCTGGGTCCTAAGGAGCCTGAACACTGGTCCCTTAGTCATAAAGATCTCTGGGCTGGGGGGAAGGGGGGTTGGAGACAGAGGGTGGGGCGACTGGGTGGCTCAGTTGGTTAGAGCACGAGCTCTGAACGACGGGGTTGCCAGGATTGAAAACAGCAACTGGACTTGTTGCTGAGCTGCTCCCTCCACAACTAGATTGAAGGACGACTTAGAGCCGATGGGCCCTGGAGAAACACACTCTTCCCCAATATTCTCCAACAAAATTTATATATATATATATATATATATATATATATATAACCACCTTTAATGTATAAGGGTGTTTAAAAAAAAAAGATCTCTGTGGCAGCTCCTGGCCTTCAGCCAACAGGACAGCACAGACCAGCTTTGTGACCTCTAGCTGTGGAACTGGTCACTAAGCTCTGTGGATGAAAAAGGGGCCACATACTAAACCTGACAAGCTCAGGGGAGGCCAGCATGACAGGCACTAGAAACTCAGAGACCTAAATTACCCACATGGGATGGTCTGAACATAAAATTCCTAACTAAAAGCAGGTCGCGGCCCATAGTCACATCTTTGTCCTGTAGCTTCCTCGACAAAGATCCATCTTTCCTTAAGTGAACCTGCCTGTCTGTTGTCTTTTTGCACCTACCCTTGGAATGTCAGATAATCCCTTTTCCGGACCCCTCAGGGCACAACCCACTGCACCAGAGCAGGGAGAATACAGAGCCTCTCATTGTTATCTTGTTCCCAGAATACCATCTCTATGTGCTGTAAAAATGTTAATTGTTAACTATCCTGTGCCCACCAATGTAAAAGAAATAGGTGTCTCTCCATTTTACTTCTTATCCAATCCCAGAGATTTCTTTGCTTTGCTTTCTCCTACCCCCTTAATCTACCACCAATAGGTTTCATGTAACCCTCTTTATGTTTCCTCCTTTGAGCCTAATACATAAAATAAGCTGCAAAACTGCCATCCTATGGAGCATTTTCTCAATCCGATGAGATTTTGCTTTCTAGCAATTGTTGTCAGTTTGGCTCAAATAAAGTCAGTAAAGTCCTCTACAAGTTTGGACGCTTCTTACATCAACAGCTCGGAGACTCCATTTTCTCATCTACAAAATGGAGTTAGTAATGCCTTCCTCAGTGCCAAATGAAACAACATGTGAATGTTTAACAGAGTTTCTGGGGCCCAGATCAGTGTTTCTCAAACTATCTATGAAGAAGGAACAGCTTGGGTTGTTTTCTTTTCTGTCATTGACCAGTACTTGGGAAACATACAATAAAGATGAATTATAACTGAAAAATTAAATTTAAAAAGATATACAAGATACAAGCTCTAAATTGTTACTATTATATTCAGTCAACATAAAATTATTCTGTCATATAGCTATAAAAATTTTTTTAAAAGCTCACTCTTAATCTCCTTTCATTTTCATGTGCAAACTGGCAACACTTCCCAGACCAGTATGAATCCATGGATCACACTTGAGTAGCACTGATCTAGAGGGTTCCCCACAAATGGTTATGGACTTTTCCACAATCCACTCTTATTTATGTGATTATTATTTCAAAACTGACTTTTCTCTTTCCCCTTTTGCAATTCCAGATTTCAGTGGCACATGAAATAGGCTTGTTGACTGGTTCAATGGTGGAAACAGAGTTGTATGTGAGGCCAGATAACATAAGCAACTGAAGCAGACACATGGACTCTGATCTTACCAGGTTTTATAACCTTGCAGTGGCAGAGTCTACTAGTTGTTCTTCAATAGCCATTTTCCCCTTCTTCGATAATAATAGAGTTTTAGGTGAGAACATGGTTGCCCAGCTAAAGACTACATTCCCCATCCTTCCTTGCCACTAGGTGTGGTCATGTGACACTTTTGGCCAATGGGATTAAGCAGAAATGATTTCTGTTCTTTTGATTGGGTAAGTGCTCCCCTGTCTGTATTTTCCTCTTCCCATCAGCTGATACATCACAAGAACTAAAGCAGCTTTGGAGCAGAGATGGCATCTGTGCAAGGAGAATGGTAGAGTCTCCTTAAAAGCTCTGGATCACTGACCTGCAGGCAAATAAACTATTTTGTTAGAGTCACTGTATCGGGAGGTTGTTCTGTCACAGTAGCCTAGCTTGGATCCCACTAATGAAATGAACAGTGGCAACAGATCCCTGTAGGTCTCTGATTTCACCTGGATTCTGCACCCTTTCCGAGTGTCATAGGAAGGCTTGGAGGATCCTATCCTCACAGTGAATAAGGCTGTTGCTGAGATCTAAGGTCTGAGAGATGTGCAGAAATAATAAACAAATACAGTTTTCTAATGTCCTTTAAGTTCTAATACACCAGATACGACCACATTTAATTCTCACGATATCCCTTTGAGATGGAGAGGGACTCTGCTTACCCACTTGCTGAGCTTCTCTGAAGTTCTACCCTCTCTCTGATGGGGTGTCAAATCAAAAGCTACAGGAACCAGGTTGGTTGTGGAAGCAGAACATCCACAGAAAACTAGAACTGGGATGCAGAGCTGTGGTCGTTCAGCTCAGTCATTCAGCAGCTAGCTACTGAGTGCTGACTGTTTGCTAGGCTCTGCGCCAGGCACCAGAGGTACAGCAGTGAGCAAGTGGATTAGCGTCTGCCCTCCTGAAACTTGCTGGCTATGTGAAGGAGACCTCAGCTAAACAGAAAATCACACGAGTAATCAGTGATTACAGTGGACGTGCAAGTGAAGAAGGAAAAGACTACTGGGCCAAAGTCACTGAGAAGTCTCAGGCAGGACATGTAGAGCCATGTTTGGAAGACACAGTAACAGGGATGGTGGCTGGACCTCTGGAACTTTGGAGAGATAGAGAATTGGCTCCCCAATGTGGAAGCTGAAGAGTCGCGTCAACACAAGGAGGCCATCGGCCTGTTTATTATGACATGCTATGAGTCTGGTCCCTTTGCCAGAATGGTCCTGTGTCCTGTGCCCTAAATATCTGAAATAAAGATTCCTTCACACCTCTTTGGTTTTATTCCAAGATGATTATTTTCAAAATGTGTTATAAAAAGGAAAAGCTTTGGGGTGGACGGGTGGCTCAGTTAGTTTGAGCGCGAGCTCTGGGCAATGGGGCTGCCAGTTTGATTCCTACATGGGCCAGCGAGCTGCACCCTCTGCAATTGGAGTGAAGTCAATGAGCTGCCGCTGAGCTCCCAGGTGGCCAGATGGCTCAGTTGGTTGAAGTGCGGGCTCTCAACCACATGATTGCCAGTTCGACTCCTTGACTTCCGCAAGGGATGGTGGGCTGTGTCCCCTGCAACTAACAATGACAACTGGACCTGGAGCTGAGCTGCGCTCTTCACAACTAAGATTGAAGGGACAACAACTTTACTTGGAAAAGTCCCGGAAGTACACACTATTCCCCCAATAAAGTCCTGTTCCCCTTCCCCAATAAAATCTTAAAAAGAAAGAAAGAAAGAAAGAAAGAAAGAAAGAAAGAAAGAAAGAAAGAAAGAAAGAAAGAAAGAAAAAGCTTTGACTTCAGCTATTAACAAAATAAACTCCATCACATTCTATTAGGTTGGTGCAAAAGTAATTGCAATTTAAAGGTTAAAAATAATTGCAAAACAGCAATTACTTTTGCACCAACCTAATAACTACAAAGGTAGTTTTTTGTGGTAGAAGAACTCAGAGCCCACTTGGTGAGAGGTTAAAAGAGCCAGTACTGTGAGCTAGACCACTTTCTGTCTGTGCTCCTCCATGCAGCCACTCAGCCCCTACAACAGGGCTGCAAAGTTTCTAGAAAGAGGTCTGCTTTATCATTTAGGCATGGATTTGTCTGGGAGTCTTCCACTACGAACTTAATTCCTGAGGACTGTGTGTTGTCATTTCTCACAGTTACTGTATTTGTTTTTGTAATCCTCCAAGTTAACAAGGGAGTAAATAAGGTAGGGGTACATTTGACAGATGGATTAGCAGTTTAAATGTCAAAGGAGCAAAGATCTGTCTGTCTGGCCAGCAGTTCAGAAGCACACTGCCAGCTGGTCAGGTAAGTCTCCCCTTGTGGTTTCTTGGTGGCCAAGCGCTGCCACTTTTCTCTTGCACAGAAATCTGGGCCTCAGGGTTGGGAAGGGGCAGGGGTGTGTGTGGAGCATGTAGGCCTTTACATAGGCATGCGGAATGTGGGTAGTATCAGTGAGGCCAGAGCAAAGACAGGCAGCTGGGGAAGGAACAGTGGCTGTAGGAGTGATATAGAGTGAGGCCCACTTGGGAGCACCCCAAGTAACAGTTTATATTCCACACAGAGTCACTGGGAAGCGGGCCCCAGCCTTCAGCCCCAAGGATGGGCTCCCTTGTGATCTGGGGAAAAGGGCTGGTGTGCCCTGAGATGGGGGCCACCCCCAGGCCTGCGTGATTGCCTCACTCCAGCAGCAGAGGACAAACAGTGAACTAGCTCAGAGCTCCACATCCCCATGCCTCTGGCCTTCTCACTAACTAGTCCCTTCATCCTTCCTTCTTACACTGACATGACCCACAGGCGGCCCAGCAGCCAAGAGGGTCAGACAAGTCTCTAAGTCTGCCTGCCCAGAAGCTGCTCAGACCTCACGAAAGAAAACCATGATGTCGCATCAGAAAGCAGCACTGAGAGAGGAGGAACCCCAGAACGCATGCCTACACACATGCACGCACACGCACCCCAAACTTAGCTGAGGGCAACAAATTCTAATCACATGTTTTTAAAATTGAAAGCAGGGACATAATAGATATTCAATAAAGGTTTGACAATTATATAATACAGTATTAGCAGAAAAGAGGCAACAGTCATTTCCCACCTAGTTAGAGGAAAGGAAAGAGAGAATCTAAGAGGAGGGGAAAGGGACCAGGAGAGAAAAAGGAAAATGTGGTGTCAGTGAGAGGAGATGAAATGAGAGGATGGAGGAAGCCCGCTGGGTTTTTCTCATGCCTTGGTCTCCATGCACTGGCCTCCTGTCTTACAATAACTGAGCACTTACTATATGCAGACCCTTTACATCCATCATTTATTTTGACTTTCACAGAAAACCTGGACGGGGAAGCATAATTAGCCCCATTTTCCGGATGAAATAGCTGCAGCTCAGAGAGATTAAATTACACTGACAAGGCCACACAGTGGATCCAGAACTGGAACCGTTTCAGCTTGACTCAAGGGCCCTTACTCTCCCCCAATCTCTACCTGTCTCCCTCGCTGGCTCAGCCTTAATGGAGGGGATCCTCCTGCTAACTACCTGGTTGGAACTCCTCGTGCCTACCACGGTAACTGACCTACAGCAGGTCCTTGATAAATTAGCAATGAATGAGAGAAGAGAGGATGTGGGGGCAGATGGTGAGGGGAGAGTTACTGCACTGCTACAAAGATGGGGAGGGAGGGAAAGGAAAGCAGCGGAGACCAAAGCAGGAGCCCCATTTCTACAGGAACTCTTCTTCTTCCACCACTAGGCTGGGTGGGCAAAGCCGTGCTTGTGGCCTCAACTATGGGTTGACTCTTGCACTGCTCAGCTTTTATGCAACTTCATTAAAGGGAAGCACAGGAGGAAATGGGAGGGAGGGGTGAGAAGCGTGGTTGAGGAGGGGCCAGCCTGGGTGTGTCAGACTCAGCTATGACGGCAGATGCTATATATATATATATATATATATATATATATATATATATATATATATATATATATATATATATATATATATTTTAAAGATTTTACTGGAGAAGGGGAACAGGAGAAGGGGAACAGGACTTTGGGGAACAGGACTTTATTGGAGAACAGTACTTCCGGGACTTTTCCAAGTCAAGTTGTTGTCCTTTCAATCTTAGTTGTGGAGGGCGCATCTCAGTTCCAGGTCCAATTGCCGGTGTTAGTTGCAGGGAGGGGGAGTGCAGCCCACCATCCCTTGCCAGAGTCGAACCTGCAACCTTGTGGTTGAGAGCCCATGCTTCAACCAACTAAGCCATCTGACCACCCGGGAGCTGAGCGGCAACTCATTGACTTCATTCTAGTTGTGGAGGGCGCAGCTCGCTGGCCCGTTTGGGAATCAAACCGGCAGCCCCGTTGCCCAGAGCTCACGCTCTAACCAACTGAGCTACCCTTCCGCCCACAGATGCATTTTATCCCCCAGCCCACTATTCTCCCCACTGGCTGCCTCAGGACTCACCTGGGGAGCTTTGAAAACAATAGCAGTTCAAGCCTAGCCCCAGAGGTTCTGGGGTGGGTCCTCGGCAGAATTTATTAGAAGTCCCCCAGGTGGCTCTAATGAGCAGCTCAAACTGAAAACCACCGAAGGCCCAGCCTACCACATAAGGGTGAAGGAGGAGAAAACTAACACTCCTTGGGCCCCTACTATAGAAACTGCTCACTGCCATGCAAAGTAAGTATCCTTATGTTCATACAACAGGTACAAACCAAGTTTCTGTGATGTTAAGGGACTCACAGTTATCAAACTCGAGTTGTCATCATTACTAAGGGGCAGAGGTGTGGTGAGAATTCAGATCTGACTTCAAAACTCCAGCTTTCCCTGTCCAACACACAAAGCCTCCCCATTTGGGATCACCCTGGGTTCTGTCGTATAAGGCTGTCACTCTGGCTCCCTCAGTCCCCCAGTACACTCTCTGAAAGGCACACTCCACTTCTTAATCAGAAAGGCCAGAGGGACTTCTATCGTGTTTCCCCTGAAAATAAGACCAGGTCTTATTCTGTATTTCCCCCAAAATAAGACTGGGTCTTATATTAATTTTTGCTCCAAAAGGTGCATTAGGGTGTGTTTTCAGGGGATGTCTTTTTTTTCATGTACAACAATCTACATTTATTCAACTACAGTCATGTCATCTTCTTTTGGAACATTGCCATAATGTACTACATGGGTCCGTCTGGCTGACGATCTTAACTGGGGCTTATTTTCGAGGAAACACGATAGCTATTACAAACAAGCTGCCACTTGGTACAGCTCTTAGCATCTACAGAGCTTTTCCCCCACATTATCCCATTTGGTCCTCACACCTACACCACAAGGTGAACCCGGCAGAAATGATCATTAAGTTCACATTACAGTGGAAGGAACTAAAGCTCTGAGAAGCTAAATGATTTGCCCAAGGTCACAGAGCTAATTAATTAGCCCAGGGAGACTAGAATCCAGCTTTTCTGTCTGAATCAGGGTTGGGAGAATCCGGCACTACTAGAGGAAGCCACAACTGGTGACAGAGCAGGCAACACAGTTTAGCACGGTCCGGGACAGAGGTGCCCTTCAGTGGTGAAAAGCACTTAGAAAAATGCTGGCATGTAAGTGCCAACACAAGTGTTGCTTATTATGATTCTTATTATGTTGTGCAAGTGTTGTGTGCCCTACTAGATCGAAAATCAGGAAACACTGTCGTGCGGGGTGTCAGGCGGGGTCTCTGCTCCCGCTCCCCACATAAGAAGGCAGGATATGGCGAGGCCAAAAAGGAACACCCACGGAGCCATAGATAGGGGAGTCATATCACTATATTCTCGCAGGCGGCTGGGTTGGAGACACAGGAAGCAGGAGCCACACTGTCTGCCACCTGATGTCCACTTCTCTACAATCTGCAACCCGCACTCCGCCGTGCTAACTGCAATCCCCGCTTGCCAGCCACCATCTTCTTGCTAGCCCCCATTTGCTGCTAGCGTAGCCACGGCAGTTATATTAGTGGCCAATGGCTCACTGGTTACAGCTGACGCCCAACTAGCCACAGCTGATGGCCATGCAATCACAGTTGGTGGCCATTTACTACCTGAGCCAGCACCTTTCTATGTGAGGCCAAGAGCCTGAAAACTGCACTTTGGGGCTCTGTCCCCACAAACACTATCTGGCAAGTTCAAGCTTCAGTGGGGAAAAAAATGTTTTTGAACTCAGGATTAAATTGCAGACCTGTATGTATGTGTCATGCAGGATGTCTCCTGTCCCGCTCCCCACATAAGAAGGCAGGATATGGTGAAGCCAAAAAGGAACACCCACGGAGCCATAGGTAGGGGAGTCATACCACTATAGTCTCGCTGGCGGCTGGGTTGGAGACACAGGAAGCAGGAGCCACACTATCCGCAATCCACACTCGGCCGCTTACTAGCTCAGCCACCGTCTTCTTGCTAGCCCCCCATTTTCTGCTAGCGTAGCCACAGCAGTTATATTAGTGGCCAATGGCTCACTGGTTACAGCTGACGGCCAACTAGCCACAACTGATGGCCATCCAATCACAGTTGACGGCCGTTTACTACCTGAGCCAGCATCTTTCCATGTGAGGCCGAGAGCCTGGAAACTGCACTCCTGGCTCTGTCCCCACAGTATGTCTCTTAGTTTGAAACAACAATTTCATTCAATTGTCATGGGGCCACCAAGGGCAGGGCCAGAGTGGCATGATGTCAGAAACTTCCTGCCTGGCAGAGAATGTGCTCTCACCCTCTGGTTTGTCCTGTGACCTTGACAAGGTGAGGCTGTCCTGTTCAAAGGGATGTGGTTGGAAACCAGCTTGGGCTCTGCAGGGTGAGAACTCTGGGTGGGCCATGTGTTAGGCAGCACATGACTCAGGATAACTTCTGCTTGCCACAGGTCCTCAGGGGGTTTTGACTCACCTGTCTTGGCCAAACAGGACTGTTATAAGGCCAAAGAAATAGGAAAAGTAGAGAGCAGAGCTGGAAAACCAGGAGACAGTTTCCCAGGATATCAGAGGCAGCTCCTACACCCACAGGCCCCCCACATTCCTCAGCTGACTGAACCAGAGCTGGATTCTGACCTCTAGAAGGGGGTCCAGTGGCACAGTTGGCTCCTAACATACCCAAAACTAGTTGTAGCTGCTTGGGTCCCCTAAGGACAGGAACAGGGACACGAGGGCAGGAGGAGGGCCGAGACAGCCAGGGGCCCCCCTGCCCAGCCCAAGCCCCTGAGGCCTCCCACAGCCCTGGTATGCTGCCTCTGCTCTGCTTCTCTCTGGCCTAAGCTTGTTGAAGACTTTTTTTGCTGGCTCATTTTCCCAGTTGAAGAGTGACTATGGCCCTAGAGGGAATTGGATCTGACCATTGAATTCATTTTAATAAATATTGATTGAGGCATTATGAGCTTGCTCAGGGTAGAAGGTACAGAGGGAGAAACATTCTACCTTTGCACCAAGGGAGACCAGGCTCCCTACTGTCGATGTAAGGAATGCCCAAACCTGTAGCGAATTTTTGTGAGTTTATTTGAGCCAAACTGATGACATATGCTAGAGAACAAGACCTCAAATTCTCCTGAGAATAACAGTTTTGCAGCTTCTTTTACGCATTTGAAATTAAGGAAAGGTTGAGATTGGATTACAGGATAGTTAACAAGATTATGTGCTCTCTTGAGGGTTAATACCCCCTTCAAGGGGTATTACTTTTGGCATTTCAAAGGTGTGTTAACCTAGATGCACAAGAACAAGGGACAGGACTGGCTTTAAACCTCTCACTAAAGAAGTTACAGGCCTGAACAATAATGAATGTCAACTACAATTATATATATGTATATATATATGTGTGTGTATATATATGTGTATATATGTATATATATATATACACACATACATATATGTGTACATATATACATATATGTATATATATATACTTACAAGGAGCAGAGTACAGCATTAGGAATAGAGACAGTGGAAATGCAATGGCTGTATTCGAAGTCAGAGGGGTAGTAGATGGGGAGGGGGTTATCACTCTGTGAGGGATATAAATGATAAATGTCTAACTGTTGCATTGTTTTGTACACCTGAAACTAATAAAAAAATAGAATATGGAAAAATCAAAAAACAATATATCGGAAAAAAGAAAAGAAGTTACAGGCCTGGAGTGCGACTACCCACCATGACCTACCCAGCTGGGAATTTAGGATCAGATCATGCTGTGAGGTTACTTCCCACAGAACCCCTTTTCCATCCACACTACCTTCCCAGCCCTCTTCCCATCTTCTGCCCATGTGAACCTCCTGACACCCTGCCACCGAGGATGCTCCACTACTGCGTGCCTGGACACCTTTGCACATGCTGTTCCAGCTGCTTAGATGTTCTTCCTCCTTCTCCACCCCCACCTCCAAAGGTACCAACTTTAAGATTGAGCATTATGAATAATTCACGTTTATTGAGGATTTAGTAAGTACCAGCTCCATGCTAAACATTTCATATCCATTACCCCCTGAATGTTCAGAGGAGCTCAAAGGGTGGTATTATTAGCACCCATTTGAAAGATGAGCTAACTGAAGCTGGCACAACTAGTCACAGGTAACTGCAAGTGGCAGGGCTGGGTTCAAAACCAGGGCTACTTGACTCCATGCCTAGTCATTACCAAGCAGCCTCTAACGTCACCCAGGAAGAGAAAGGCTCACTGCCCCAAGATGCAGTTAATGGATTCAAGCTCAGAGTTGCCTCTGCCCTTGGCACATCTGGCAGTGCTGGGCCATACCTCATTCCAGTAAAACCACTGTTTATGACTGGGACTTCTGCGATGTCAGTGTTCTGTTGGATCTTTGGATTTCCAGAGCCTAGCAGAGTGCCTGGTATGTAGAATATACTCAATAAATGTTGGCTAATATTGAATAAATGTTGAATGAATGAATAAATGAATGAAGATAAGCAGACAAATAACAATACATGAGACAGACTATAGCAAATATTAGAGAGGGATCTGAACAGAAAAACAAGGGTTTTGGAATAGGAAGTAAGTGGTCATATCTGGCTGTTGAATCAGGAAAGCTTTTCTGAGGGAAGAGGAGGTTGTATTTGGTCTGAACCATGGGCTTCCACACTGGGCGTAAGGAGAAGGGAGGGAGGGAGTCAGCTGTGGGAACAGACAAGGCCGAGGGGCCCAAGTACAGAGTATGCTTGCAGCTGTGGTTTAGAGGGAACACAGCAGCATGCTGGAGAGCAGTGGGAGGAGAGGGTAAGTGGAATATGCTCGTGTTATGGGTTGAACTGTATTCCCCCAAAAGATATTGAGGTCCCAACTGCCAGTACCTGTGAACGTGATGTTATTTGGAAATGGGGTCTTTGCAGATGATCAAATTAATATGAGGTCATTAGGGTGGGCTCTCATTCAATATTATTGGTGTCCTTATAAAAAGGAGGAACTTTGGACAGAGACAGACCTGTACACAAAGGATAACACCATGTGAAGATGAAGGCATAGATAGGGATAATGTGTCTGTAAGTCAAGAAGCACCAAAGATTGCCAGCAAACCACCAGAAGCAAGCAGAGAGGCATGGAACAGATTCACAGCCCCTACAAGGAACCAACCCTGCCTACACCTTGATCTTGGACTTCTAGCCTCCAGCCTTTATCCTCACAAGAGAATAAATGTCTGTTGTTTAAGCCACCCGGTTTGTTATACTTTGTTGTGGCAGGCTCAGGAAACTAATATAGCTGGGCGGGGGTGTGGGGGGGAGGGTTGGATCTCTGCTGGCCAGCTGGGGGTTTGGACCTTGATGGCCAATGGGAAGTCAGTGAAGCCTTCTGGAAAGGGATGATCCCAGTGAGCAAAAGTTACGGCTCCTGCACTCCGCTGCTCACGATGGAGCTGAGGGGCAAAACAGACATGAAGAGATAGTGGTTAGCAGCACAGCTCGTGTGGCCACTGGGTGACCCCGCATTGTGACTGAGTAGTGCATGACCATGGCTGGAGCAGAGAGGGTGGGTGCACAGCAGCAGCAGACCACTTGCTGGCTCTGTTGGGCATGGGGTGGCTTATCAGCTCAGCTTTTCTTGCTTCCAAGCTACAAAATACAATCCTAACTTGAGCAAACAAGTTATGTATTGGGCACATATAATCAGTGTGTGAATAACGATGAATATAGGTTGAATGAATGGAGATGAGTTAGCAAATAACTATATGCAAGTCAGAAAGTGACGAATACTAAAAGAAAGGTCTGAACAAAATGCTATGAGGAAGGAAGTGCTCACATCTGATTGAGGGAATCCAAAATAATCTCCTGAGGGAAGCTCATGAGTGGAAGGAATGGCTGCCCTCAAGAAGGATAAGAACAGGTAGCTCCGGGAAGTGGAGTGGAAACTCTGGAGGTCTCTAGAAGGTGGCCACCTGGGTGTGTCCCCTGGACTCAAATTCTTAGGGAGAGAACTGATTGGGCCATGGGCCCCCCTACATGGAGCAGAAGATGGGCAGAGGACTGGCAGGGTAGTGTGGATGGAAAAGGGGTTCTGTGGTAACTGTTCTGTGTAGAGTTCAGAACAGTGCCTGCAACATCATGAATACACAGCACACATCCTCCTGTTAGTGCTCATTTTATGCTCCAAGTATGGAATGTGTGTGTATACAATCACTGGGGGCAGGGCCTGTGATTGGCAGCCTGATGGAAGGGGCTAATACCCCAAAGGAAAGGAAGAGGGGACCTTTCACTAGAATCAGGTGGAACAACAAGGGATTCTTGGTGGGTAAAACTGCAGACACCCCCATGCAGGTGAGGAGAAGAGAAGGTAGCCTTGAAATTCAGGAAGCTGAATGACTAAGGAAAGAGTTAGAATGAGTCATAGATAAAAAAAATAGGTAGGGAGGAAATACACCTGGTTGGAGCTCAGTGTGAGTGTAGGGTTAGTGGACACCTAGCCTTTCATCTGCCTGTATAAGCCACACCCCACATTCCTCCCCACTTCTGACAACCTTCCCTCTTCATCCCCGCCCCACTCACATCTCTATGGTTCCCTTGAAAGCCACTCTGACATCCTGTCCTAATGGATCAATGCAGGGCTCACACCAGACTAAGCTTGGGCCAATCACAGTACTCAGCTCTTTATGCAAAATCCTCCCCTCCGTAGGTCTCTAGAAAGTTTGAATGCATTCCTATCTCTCATGATTGTTTAGATTTAGGGTTCTATTTAATGCAGGATTCCTGCCCTCAGGGAACTCAAAATAAAACAATGGAGATAACAATTACAAAGATAACTAGAGTACAATGTGAATATACTTATCCCATATTTACTTGCTCCCATAAGTGAATACGCAGGTAAACACAAGTCATAGACATGCATTCCTGTACTGGAAACACATATGAAATTTCACAGAGACAGAAGGGCATTCCAGGAGAGAGAACAGCTTGAGCAAAGAATGAAGGTAGGAAAGCACTTGACAGTTTTGGAGCGTTTATTCCAGCATGACTGGAGTATAGTGTGCATGACAGGGAGTGGCTAGAGAGGAGATGAGGACCTGTTTGAGATGAGCCTCATATATGTTGTTAAACAGTTTAGACTTGATTCTTAGACATGAGGAGAAAAGGACTTTTAAAGGAAGCAAGGAAATCCGTAAGCTGACCCACCAATCACAGTCTGTAAATATGGGTACCCATGTGATTGCCAACCTTTGTTGTAAAGCTTTTTTTGTCATACTACTGGAGGCTGGTTGAATTTATTATCCTATGCCAATGAGAAGGGGGACAGGAGAGGAAAGAGAGCTGCCATGTTGTCTGCTCACTCGTTAGAGATGGGATAGTAACAGACAATCCCAGACACATCCATGCTAAATCATGGTGGTACAGACCTTGTGGAAATCAGCCAGAGGAGAAAGCTCTTACTGAGGCTTGGAGTAATCATGTGTAGCCTCCTGAATGCTGAGTCTCAAGGGGTGGGTAGGATTTGAACAAGAATAATGAGTTAGGGCAAGGCCAACCTGAGGACAACCAGGACAATCAGGCCAAATTCAGATCTCATGGGGACAGCAAATAGGGATCCATCAAGGTTTCTGAGCAAAGGAATGACACTGAGAAGGTGGTGTTCTAAGAAGGTAGCATTCCAGGATGAATGTAGGAGAAATGGGAGCTGGGAAGGTACAGAGGTGGCTTTCAGGGGATGTTCATTTCATAGACATTTCCTGGGAACCCAGTATATGCCAGGTACTAGATATAGACACAGAGACGAAAAGAAGATCAAAGATCTGGGGAAAGGATCAAGAAAAGCTTGTCAGAAGAGCTGGGTTTTGAAGGATAAATAGGAATTTTCCAGTTAAGTTCTCCAGCTTGGAAATACCTTTCTTTACCTGTAGAAAAACAAATGAAAAAGTCAAACAATACAAAAGATATACAGTAAAAGTAAATCTCCAATACAACTTGGCCTACAGTGCCCTCCTCCCGAAAAGGCAATCATTGTCATCAGCTTCCAGCATAAAGTAGTGATTAAATTCAGTGATTAGATTCTGGTACCAAATTGCCTGATTCAAATCTCAGCTCCACCATTTGCTAGATGGTCTTCTTGGGCAAGTAGCGTAACTTCTCTATGCCTTCGTTTCCTCAACCACATGAAGAGGGTGATAATAATAGGACCTACCTCCAGCATTGTTGGAAGAATTAAATGTATTAAAATGTGTAGAGTTCAGAACAGTGCCTGCAACATCATGAATACACAGTGTACGTCCTCCTGTTAGTGCTCATTTTATGCTCCAAGTATGGAATGTGTATGTATGAGTATAGAATCACTTGTTATAGATGAGGATGAAATAAGATAACACACATAAAATACTTAGTGTTCAGCAAAACAAAAAACATTAAGTGTTCAAAATATTCCAATTGCTGTTGTTGTCCTTATTAGTGCATCAGTGTAGCTGGTCAAAATAGCCAGTAAGAGTCAAAGACCAGAGCTTCTGCCTAGGAAGATCTTCTATGCATGTGCGTTAAATTAATGAATGAATGAATGATTGAATGAGTGAATTAACTCTTCACTTTGTAGTCACAAGATTGGCTATATCAGTTACATAGTTCTTTTCCTGATTTTTTTTTTTTTTTTTAAGAACAAAAGTAAAAACAGAAAGGTTCTCTCTTTGTACCATTTCCTATTCTCTATGCATCCCCTTCACCATGGAGACTGAAAGCCTGGAAACTACAGATCCCAGAATCCCTTGCTGGCAGGGATCTGGGTTAGATGTGCACCAATGAGAGTGCACCAATGAGAGGTACCTGTGCAAGATTTGGAAGGAGGAAGAGAAGAGAGAACATGAGATTTTACAGTGGTCTTTAGGAATTTGCCCAAAATTTACCTGCTATGGTCTGCAGAGAGCTGTAGTCATCACTGCAGTGTCCTGCAGTTCTTATAGCTTCTTGACTCTTTGAAAACTAGCACTCGACCTGAGAACTGGGCTGGTTAACCTTCACTTTTGTTCCTCCCGCCCTTTCAGCAGTTGTGTAACCACTGAAATTCCTGTATTAAACGCCCTCCTGCTTAAAATACTTAGAGTGATGTCTGTCTTCCTGACTGAACCAAAACTGAACATTTTCTTTTTATCAGAACAGAAAAACTTTTCCAGAAATTTACCATCAGACATTTATTCACATTTAATTGGCTAGACCTGGTCACAAACCCCAGCCAATTGGCAAAGGTAAATGGATTACCATAACAGGCTTACCCAGTCATGACTCATATCCCCAAGGTTGGGCATACTATGTTTCCCTGAAAATAAGACCTAGCCAGACAATCAACTCTAATGCATCCTTTGGAGCAAAAATTAATATAAGACCCAGTCTTATATAAGATCTGATATTATATTTATTATATTATATATTATATTATATTATATTATATTATATTATATTATATTATATTATATTTATTATATTATTATTATACCGGTCTTATATTATAGTAAAATAAGACCGGGTCTTATATTAATTTTTGCTCCAAAAGACGCATTAGAGCTGATTGTCTGGCTAGGTCTTATTTTCGGGGAAACGTGGTATTGGTGCCTCACACCTGAACAGAGAAGAGGTAAATGGCTGTTGTGCAGGCACCTATAGTTTCTGCTACTCAGTGCTTTGGAGAACCCAGTCAGATTTGCAGGGTCCTGATAAGAAAAGTTATACTGGGGGTAGAGTTTGTCTTCCAGGTCTGGATAATGGTAGTAATGAATATCTAAGGAACTGGGCTTTGTAATCAGGCTGAGAACCCATTAGGAAAGAATCAATGTGTTTGCATTGATTTGAGGTGAGCATTTGTACTTTCCTCTCTGCAAGGCTAGGCATTCTTAGGACATATTAAATAAAAAAGTACAGTGAAGTAAAGCAGGACTAAAAATTATTTATACATTATGTATTAAAAAGAGAAATAATATGTCTCTCACAGCTATCCTATGTTTTAATAAAAATGATAATAATACTTACTTTTATAGCACTTACAGTGTGCCAAGCATTTTTCCAAATGCTTTCTACATATTAAGTCATTGAATCCTCACAATAAGCGTGGTGTTATCATTAATCCCACTTACTGAGAAACCAAGAAGGTGCCCAAGGTCACATAGCTTTACGTGATAGAGCTGAGATTTAAACCTAGACAGTCTGGGTCAAAGGTCACATTCAGAACAAATGAATTAATGAATCCATCACCTGGTATGAGCTGGGTGTGAATGATATTTCTTCTCGAATGTTTGTAGCTGTTGTGTGGTAAAAAAAACTGTAAGTGCAATACTGAATTCGAGGTGGCTTTTTGTCATTATGTATTCTATTCATAAGTAGATGCTAAACAAACAATCACAGGAGGAGCCATGTGTTTGTTCATGTTTGTATTCTTTTCCAGTTGCTACTAGAACACCTTACCCGAAATGTAATGGCTTTAAACAACATAAATTTACTTTTTTACAGTTCTGGAGGTCAGAAGTCTAAAATCAACATGGCTGCCTTCCTTCTGACAGCTCTAGGGGAGAATCTGTTTCCTTGTCTTTTCTGGCTTCTAGTGGTCGCCTGCATTCCTTGGCTCATGGCCCGTTCTTTTATCCAGGAGCATAAGCATCTTCTCTCCAATCTGACCTCCTTCCTCCCTCTTATAAGAACCTTTGTGACTACATTGGGGCCACCAGGTATCCAGGAAAAGCTCCCCATCTCAAAATCATTGACTAAGTCTCATCTGCAAAGTCCTTTTGACCATGGAAGGTTATATAGTCCCAGGTTCCAAAGATATGGAAATCACCATGTTTGAGGGGCCGTTATTCAGGTTACCACATGTTATAAAGAGATCCTACCCCTGGAAAAGGTAGAAGAGGGCCTGGACAATGAGTCCATCACATGGATGGAAGGAGGCAGAGGTCATTTTTGTGAATGTCTAAGCCCTTCCCTAACTCCTTCCCACGTGTGGCTGGTGGGGCCCAGTGGGCTTCTCAGCTTTCAGGAGAGAAGGGGAGAGACCCCTGAGGGGCAAAGTAGACAGCCTTCCAATAGTGCCCCTGCCCTTGGCTCAGCAGGGCCAGTTTGGAGGGGCCTTTCTAGTAGGGCTTATCTTTCCAGAAGAAAACTGACAGAGAGACAGCAATCCCAAAACAACAAGTACTAAGCAAAAGCTCTAAAGAAGTCTGGCTGGGCGTTGCATCGCTCACACGGGGGTCCCTCAGATTTCAGCAGCCAAGGGATACATGACATGGTCCAGGGAGAAGGGGTAGAAAACCTGCAGTGAAAGACCCAAGTGGGCACAGCTTTGTTGTGTCTTCCTCGAGGGTTTGGGGACTGAGCTAAGGTGGTTTTGGTAGACGCATGGTCAGCATTGTGGGGTCACTGGGGGAGAGTGTGGAGGTACAGAGGGGCAGACAGAAGGCTCCTGGTCCCTTTCCTCTGGAGAAGCTTAGCCTTCTGCATGGCCAGCTTCTCCTCCTCCTTATTTTCCTTAACAACAGACATTTATACCACCCTTTACATGAGGCCCGAGGACTGTAAGCAAAGTAGTGGGCTGGGGCGGTTGCTACCAAGAGGCATCATTTTTACTTCCTGCCCCTGTGGCTCCATCTATCTGAGGACACAAGGCACACACACAGAATGGCCACAGCAGGTAGGACACACCACTGAAGTGTTGTCTTGCTTTCTGAACTCTCAGTTTACGTGGAAACTATGGAAGAACAATGAAGTTCATTGCTGTCCACAGAGCACGTTCCCACATCCCTCAGTGAACTTCACAGTGCAGGAGCAGTCACAATAAAGCTATTTCGAACGTGGTTTCCTGTCATGCCGCTGAAATACGGAGCTCCCCACGGTGCTCCTTTTCCTGGAAACATTGTGGAGATTTTTGTGCTTGCCGGGAAGTTTCCCCTTCACTGCCTTGCTGAAGGCAAACTGTCAAGCAAGAGCTCAGGTCTGCACGTGCCCGCGAGCACAGCTGGGTCCGCATCACACAGCTGCCAGCTGTGGAGGGTTTATTTTCATAGCAACCCTCCCTGTTCTTGACAACAGGGGCCTCTATCCCAGCTCTGGGGTGACAACATGTACAGTCAGTGATTTGCCACAGCAGCTCTTGTCCCATCCACTCCTGATGGGTGCCAACTGGGCATGTTTGTTCTTGTTCCTCATGAGTCTGAGTCCGGTTGATCCCTACCCCCTGACTCAACTTCCTGCAGAGCCCGGCCTGGCTTGAGTTCTCAGAACCTTCCCCAGTCTAAGCAAGGGCCTAGGGAACACACACTTGTCCTCAGGAATTCAGCCAGGGAAGAGAAAGATATACGTAAAACCAGGAGAAAGGAGAACGTTGAGAAGGCAGTCAGAGCTGTCATTCCTCGTGCCAGTGGGCAAAGGCAGCCCAAGGCTCCTTCCAGCTCAAGTTTTGTCCCTGAAGGCCAGAGCCGTGAGGGCACATCCCTAGCTTACTCCCCTGAGCAAAGAATCCTGGCATGTGAGGACAGGAGTCACCTACAGATGACCAAGACCAACCCTGACATCTAATAGATGAGGAAACTGAGACCCAGAGATGCTAAATGACATGCTCGACATCAGAGTGGGTGGGTGGCCGGACTAGGATTAGAACCTGGGCCCCACCAAAGCAAAAACAGTAGAATTGACCTTCACCTTTCACTCCCAACAGGTTGTACACACAGGTTGCAGGTGACCCTTGTGTGACTTCCACACCCCAATAAGAGAGCCCTTTGACCTGAGTATATCTGCATACAAACGTGGGCTCAAGTGGTACCTGGAATCCATTCCACAATGATCACAGCAACCACTTTTTGCCATTTAGCTAGGTGCCAAGTACGGGCCGAGTGCCTACCTGCATTAGCTCATATAATCCTCACCACGTCTCAGTGGAGTAATAACTATCCTCAGTTACAAAGGAGGAGCCTGGGCATGGGGAGGTCCCTTCACTTACCCAAGTCATTTGGCTAGAAAGAGGCAGAGCCAGGATTTGTGCCCACGTCTGCTGACTCCAAACCCACGCTCTCAGCCATGCCAGGATTTGCCCCCATTTAGACAGGACTTCCTTCTATTTCTCCCTGTAAGAGCCTCGCAAAGGTCTCTGAGATTCTCCCCTGGGCCTTCTCTCCAGGTAGCAGGCATATTTTTTGGCAGGAGGGGACGGCCAAGGGCTGTAACGTTTGCGGAATATCAATCTGTATGCGAGGTGTGTAAGAAGCCCTCAGAGCAGCACAGGACTCACACAGACCACTTGAGGTTACCTGAGCCTAGACAGGGCAGTGGCCTTCGCAGGCAAGCCAGGGCGGGGGAGGCACACTGTGCAATAGATATCATTTTATCTCTTTCCAATCTCATGTTGTGTGTTTCTTGCCTTTAAAAAAATCAAACAGATGCTTTTTAAAAAGTTACCAAAAGGTACTCAGAAGGGGTTATGACCCCAAACTGACCCACAGTACATGCTTTTTGTAGCACGAGCCCATGTGACACCTGCCAGCCTCCAGAACCAGCCAAGTGCTTCATGCTTTGGGAATTCATTGTCATAAATAATAACCTGTCACCACCTTGGCTGAGCAGTACAAGTGGGTTCTTGCATCTCCTGGCCTAGTTCACACTTTGACTAACCTGAAAGTTCCACGTAGCAGAGGCCCGGGTGTTCTAGCCTCCTTCTTACTCATCCAGGAAGACAGTAGAGGTACAGGAGACATGGTTGTCATCAATCACTACCCACCCATGTCCAGCACAACTCCTGTTACTTTCCTCAGAGCACTTAACACTACTTGAAATGATCTCACTTATGTATTTGTCCCCTGCTAATTGCATCTCTCCCCAGTGAGCAAGCACCACAGTTGACCTGGTCCTGTTTCCAGCACCTAGAACACTGCCTTGCTCATAGTGGCACACAGGAAGCCTTTTTTGAATAAATGATCACATACAGATTGTCATAGAATTGCACACCTACCTTACAGAATTGAACTGATGGTTAAATGAGATAATCCATGATGCATGTAAAACTCTATGAATGGAAGTTTCGTGCCTAGTACAGCGCTTTGCACATAGGAGCTTAAGAGATATTGGGTGAGTGAATGAATGAACGAATGAATGAATGATGATTGAATCATCACGATTTATGACGCATGAATCAATAAAGATGAAAGGGACCTTCAAGATGAATTAGCCCAAGCCAAATATTTGACCAAAGAAAACAAGAGAAGTGAAGTGGACTTCACTCATCTCAGGCTTCTTGAGAAATAAAGAATTCTAGGGGCGGACAGATGGCTTAGTTGGTTAGAGCACGAGCTCTGGGCAATGGGGCTGCTGGTTCGATTCCCACATGGGCCAGCGAGCTGCGCCCTCTGCAACTAGAATGAAGTCAATGAGCTGCCACTCAGCTCCCAGATGGCTCAGTTGGTTGGAGCACAGGCTCTTAACCACAAGGCTGCTGAGTTTGACTCCTCAACTCCCGCAAGGGATGGTGGGCTGCACCCCTTGCAACTAACAGGGGTGACTGGAACTGGAGCTGAGCTGTGCCCTCCACAACTAAGATTGAAAGGACAACTTGACTTGGATGGAGCTGATGAGTCCTGGGAAAACACACTACTGTTCCTCAATAAAAAGTCCTGGAAATATACACTGTTCCCCAATAAAATCCTGTTCCCCTTCTCCAATAAAATCTTAATAAAAAAAAAAAAAGAATTCTGTATCCCTCTTTTTGGTTATGAACCAAATTTGGAGATCTACTAAGCAAAGGCCAAACCCTTTCCCAGCCCCTGCCCGGCCCAATAGCCCACCAGTGTGTTCAGATCCCTGTAGACTGCCCTACCTGTCCCTGGGCATCCCTGAAATAGCCAAGCAGAATCTGAGTCCCTCTCTCCCCACTGGCTAATGGGGTTTGGAAAGATTGACTTTGACACTATAGTCCCAAGGTCTATTGTCCCTAGACAGTCACAAGTCTCTCCGTATTCTAGGCATTCCAGAATATTTCAGTGAGAGGCCAGGCTGCCTGGAGAGCCATTCCTGCTGGGGTCCCTTGGGCTCCCACTCTACCAACCTGGCTCCTAGCTTAGCCTGTTGACTCTTATATCATGTCTACACCACAAGTTGGAAGCACAGATCCCATTCTACTCTTTCAAATCAGATCTACACTTGTAACTAGTCTGTAGCTCCCAGGTCACAATCTAGATTTGAGTGCAATTGTCCAGACTTCTCCTGGGATCACCATGTTAGCCTTGGCATTTGCCTCTCATTTTTGGTTGCTCCCTAACCTTGCCTCCCAGAATGCCCCAAGCCAAGCAGAATACCCCCAGCCGCTCCTGGAAGTCAGAGGGGGCAGCAGAGGTGAGGGTGGGAGTAGAAGGAGGTCACTCTACGAGAAGTTGTTGATTCACCACCACTTTATGAGGGCCTCCATGGGTTCCAACCTCTCCCATACAATGATGTATGCAGAGTAGGTTCCCAGCAAATCCTCACTGAATTGAATTCCTTTCATTATTATTTCTCCTCCCAGAAGTCCCCTTGTTACCTGGATGGTGGTGAGCACAAATATTTAATGGAGGCCAAGTGACAGGATAAGCTGAGTTGGAAAGAAACTGAAACAAACATCCTGAGAGATTTTGTTTTCTGCCCACTCCTCCATAAGCCTGCTTCACGTCTGGTTTCCTGTAGGTACAGAGACCCAGGTAGGGCCAGGCTGCAGCCCAGGCGAACACCCAGGAAGGAGGGGGTCTGGTTTCCAGATCGGAAGGAAGAAGTCTGTGAACAGCCTGAGCAGACCAAAGATGAGGGAGAAGAGCTGTGTAGACTTAATCCTCTCCAGGTGTGGGAACAGACACTTCAGCGATGGATGCCATGTGCCAGAGCAGGACAAGGGGGAAATACTCCTGACTGACATTTCCTGGTACATCCGCATGGCTTGGCAATTTCCTACTCCTGGGACATATGGGCTCTTGGGAACATATTTACCCAGAGGCACGTGAGGAAGGTTTAGTTTGGATCAAAACTCTTCCAGCTGAAGTGACAGAAAATTCAACTCATGTAAAAGTAATAATAGGTGACATTATATAGCATTTACTGTGCATCAGGTCCTTTGTAAGCCCTCTATACCTTAACTGCTTCTTCCTCTCAACAACTCTATGAGGAAGGAGTTAGTATTGTCTCCATTTAACACGTGAGGTCACCAAGTACTTGCCCCAGGTCACACAGCTTGGCAAACCAGGATTAAAACTCATTAGTGGTTCCTCCTAATGCCTACCCTTTCCTGCCTCTTGAGATCGAACAGGTAAAAAGGGGTCTGTGCTCATTTGTGTCCCCCTGGTTGTATGGAAGTGGAATGCAGGTGGGGCTCAAAGACAGGTGACAGGAGCAAGGATCCCTCCCCACTCCCCTTCTTGGGCTTAGTTCTTCCTTTCCTGTAGGCTGGACTAACTCTCATCTACAGCCGCCTGATTTCCTCCACACACAAAGAGAACCTGGCTCTGGGCAGCTCCAGAGCTACATTCAGTCCCCACAGAGAAACAAATGGCCTTCTCTCTGTGCCCCCAGTTGGAACCTTCCAGAAGAGGGCTCTGACTGGCCTGTTGAGTCCGTGCTCCTTCTTGGCCAGTCGACAGGGAGGAAGGAGAGTGAGGTCAGGGGATTGATTTCCCCATTTCCCTCCCTGGCTGCCTCTCAGCTCCTCTTGGGGGACCTTCCACACCGGTCTCTCTGCCTCTGGGTTCCAGCAAGTGGTAATAGAGCGCCCAGGGTTATGACACCATGCCTGGTGATTCCTCTCTATCCTGCCCACAACTCTATAGATACTCCATTTATTAAACTCTCCTCGAATTACCCAATATGAGTGTGCCCTGAATGATACAACAATGTACCCCATGTTTTAAGTGGTATAATGCTATACATATTATTTAGCACCTCACCTTTTTCACTTAGTATGTCAGGTGTATCATTCCACACCAGCACATAGAAGATCCTCCTCACTCTTTAATATCTGCCTGTACCACCTGGAGTGTGTGCCTTAACTAGTGTGACCTTCCCCCATCGAAGGACATTTTGGTGGTTTCCAGCTTTTTCCCCTTTACAAACTCTGACAGAATGAACATACTCGCATGTGTCTGCGTGTCTAAGCTGTGTTTCTTTGCCTGGTTTAACTTAGACGTTAAGGGGTGTGTCTGGAACTATATCTCCCTCCGTTCAAATCCCATCTCTTCTACCTCATGGGCATACATAATGACCCCACATTTCAGTTCCCTCATGCTTAAAAGGGTAATAATACCTTCCCATAGTACTGTTGGGACGGGAATCTGACAGGATTGCCCTAAGGATTGCCATGTAAGCCATCTAGCACATTTAACCACTAAGATTCAGTTTCTCTGTCTGAAAAATGGTGATGTTGCTTCCCTGGCTGTGTGGTTTTGAGGATTAAATCTGATAGGGTTATAAAGATTAAGTGAAATAATTCAAGTAAAGCACTTAGCAGGAGCCTGGCCCATAGTAAGTGCTTCGTAAAAGTTAGCTCTTGTTATTGCCCATAATCTCAAGTTTGATAGTTTATAACAGGTATGAAAACTACTATATAGCTTTACAGCAGTTATATTTTATGTTGATTATGGTTCTTAACAACTGAAAATGTTCCCTGATAGTAAACTAGGCAGAAGACTTAAATAGATCCTTCAGATAAGAAACGCACATAGACACAGGGATATGAAAGACAGTTTGGGGAATATAATCAATAATGTTGTAAGGATTTTGTAGGGTGTCAGATGGGAACATGTCTTGTTGGGGAGACCACTTCATGGACAGTGTAGATGTCTGATCACTGCACTGTACACCTGAAGCTGAAATTGAATAATACTGTATGTCAACTATAATTTTATACATATATGGTCACTGGATATGGAGTACGGCATAGGAAATAGAGTCAATGGAATTGTAATAGATATATGCAATGTCAGAGGGGCAATAGATTGGGGGAGGGGTGTTATCACTTTGTGAGCGGTGAAATGTCTAACAAGTATACTGTTTTGTACGCCTGAAACTAATAAAAAAAATTAATTAATTTAAATTTTAAAAAAGAAACACACATAGAAACATAGCTTATTAGTTTGTTCTTTGTTATTTACTTGTTGGGGAAATCAACCACAGTTCAATCCTTAGGTATAACATGTAAACAAGTATTTGGGGGCTGGTGGGGTGAATGTAATAGATCCCTTTGATCATTATCCCCATAAAGACAAACCCCAGACTTCTATTGTCCTCCATGTCACTCTCTTTACCAACAAACCTACTTGCTTCTTCCATATGCCTCTCTTCTCAAGAGCTGACGGGACACAGAGCGGGAAGGAGCCTGTCTGGAGTTCTTGAACTACAGGAACCTGTAAATGTGGGGTTGGAACTCTAACCCCACAGAGCAGCCAAGTTGTCAGGTGAAGTGTTGCAATGCCTTCAGAATAAACACCTACAGGGGCCAGGGGTTTCACAGCTGTGAAAGAGGACCCTCGGGATTTTCAGTACCTACTCCCCTGCCAGAGAACTGCTACAGTTGTGACAATTAAGCAAGAGACTGACAAACATATTGCTTAACACCCATGTGTCAGCCCCCAGGCTGTTTGTAGGCTGTAGCTGCCTTCTCCTAGAACTTGACATGTCTATTTGGGCCATCTCCAGGGTAAGGGTTTCCATCCAGAGAAAGTTCACCAGGAGGCTACAGGCATTAGGACTTGCCGTTGAACTGCCCACTAGGGTAAAAGCCACTAGGCCGGGCATTCGGGCACGTGGGCATGTGCAGAGCCAGAGCCAGCTGGGGAGGGGGCATGTTCTTCCTGCAAGGCCCCTCTCTGCCCCTCCCTGTTCCTGGCACATGGGGAAAAGTATGTACTCTGGATGGCTGTGTGCCCTGAGAAACTGGGACCAGGCCACGGCCCTCTGGCCAGCACAAACAGGGAACATGATCCTGCCCGCCCTGCCCTCCACTACTATGTGGGAAGCTGCCTTCCTTACAACTCTGGTTTGGTGGTTCTCAAACTCCAGTGGGTATCAGACCACCAGGTGTGAGAGGGACGTGTCAGAGGGGAGCCTTGTGAAGGAGGAAGATTCCCAGGTCCACCCACCCCCGACATTCTGACCCTATGAATGAGACTCTGCATCTGAGACTAATCCAGGTCAGAATCACAAAATGGTGGTCAAAATTGGCCCCTGGGCAATGTTTTAAAAATGTCTGTGCCATGATGTAATAATTGGAAGATTTCATGTAAAAATTGTATTTCCATCCAGAGTGGGGCCAGGCCCAGGTCTACATTACCACTCGGCAATAAGACACCCCTGCTAAGCAGCATCTGCCCCTTCAGGTAGGGCTAGTGCCCCACCCTCAACACACAGACAGCAACACACAACACACAGACCCCTCTGTCTCTCTCCTCTGGCCGTGCCTTTGAGTTTGCAATGTCTGCTCTGCCCTGTAAGGGCAAAGAAGAGGTAGAAGCAGCCCAAAGAGCTCTCTTTTCCTGCTTCCCCAACTGCAACCAAGTGGTACTAATGTCCCTACTAACTGATGGAGTTAGATCTTCTAACTCCATTCATCTGTGTCATCCCCCAACTAGCATGGAACTTCCACAAAAGCAGAGCCTTCACCTGTTTTGTTCTCTGTGGTATCCCCAGTGCATAGTGCAGTGACTGACACACAGTAGGGAGTCAGAAACATGTATTGAGCAAATCAAAACCACAATGAGAGACCACTTCACACACACTAGGGTGGCCATACTAAAAAAAAGAACAAAAAGCAGAAAATAAGTGTTGGTAAGGATGTGAAGAAATTGGGATCCTCATCCATTGCTGGTGGGAATGTATAATGGTGCAGCCACTGTGGAAAACAGTCTGGCAATTCCTCAAAAAGATAAACATAGGGGCGGCCGGATGGCTCAGTTGGTTAGAGCGCGAGATCTTAACAACAGGGTTGCCAGTTCAATTCCTGCATGGAATGGTGGGCTGTGGCCCCTGCAACTAAGATTGAAAATGGCGACTGGACTTGGAGCTGAGCCATGCCCTCCACAACTAGATTGAAGGACAATGACTTGACTTGGAGCTGATGGGCCCCAGAAAAATACACTGTTCCCCAACATTCCCCAATAAAAAAAGTTAAACATAGAGTTACCATATAACCCAGCCATTCTACTGTGTTTCCCCGAAAATAAGACCTAGCCGAACAATCAGTTTAACGCGTCTTTTGGAGCAAAAATTAATATAAGACCCGGTATTATATTATATTATATTATTATACCCGGCCTTATATTATAGTAAAATAAGACCAGGTCTTATATTAATTTTTCTTCAAAGGACGCATTAGAGCTGATTGTCTGCCTAGGTCTTATTTTCAGGGAAACATGATAGGTATTTCCAAGAGAATTGAATACAAGTGTTCAAACAAAAACTTGTACGTGAATGTTCATAGCAACACTATTTACAGTAGCTAAGGGGACCCAAATGTCCATCAACCGATGCATGGATAAACAAAATGTGATACACCCATACAATGGAATATTATGTAGTCAGATAAAGGTATGGAGTACTGATATATGCTATGCCGTGGATGAACATCATAAATGAAAGAAGCCAGACACAAAAGACCACACTTTGTATGGTCTTTTGTATGTCTATTTATGTAAAATATCCAGAATAGGCAAATGCAGAGACAGAAAGTAAATTAGTGGTTGCCAGGGGCGGGGAGGATAATGAAGATTGACAGCTTAATGGATAGGGGGTTTCCATTGGGAGTAATGAAAATGTTCTGGAACTAGATAATGGTGATGGTTGTACAACATGTAAATTGTAAAATGCCACTGAATGGTAAAAACAACCAATTTTATGTTATGTGTATCTTGTCACAATAAAAAAGTTATCGAATGAATGAATGAATGCATCAGCCACTACCATGGTATTGTTGTGTAGCATAAGATATCATTGTACTGGGTCCTGAAGAGGCAGACGACTAAAACATGGCCTGAGCCTCACAGAATATCCAGGCCGGAAGGGGGGCAAGGAGACAGATAATCTCAATGCAGAGGTAGTGCAAGTGACCCAGGGGAACCGTGAGCAGGTTGTGTGAAGGCTGGGGAGTGGGGGTGGGGGGACAGCTTGGTGGTTTGGAAAACGGCAGATAGTTTGATTACCTGGAGAGCAAGGGAAAGGAAGAGGTACCTGCCGTGGTGGTCAGGCCAGATTACAAGAGCTCACAAGCCGTGCCAAGGAGCTCAGAAGTTATCCCATAGCCAGTAGGGAGTCACTGAGGAATTTTAAACAGAGGAGTTATATGATCAGATTTGCAAATCTTCATGTCCTTTGAATGTGCAAATGTTCCATGAGGCCCCAAAAGTAGCATTAATGCAGCTGCCTTTCACACCCCTCTGGTCCTGCTTGTTCTTCAATCACATACACATATTAATTGCCTTTCTCATAGGTCAGGTACCCTGGAAGCAGACTCTGAGGTTGAGATTTGCACGTGGGGTGACTTAATGTGGGGAACACTGGAGCAACACTTGTGGCAGAATGAAGGAAGTAGGACTGGGTTGTGGGGGAGGAAGAAGCTGTCCTCTACCCTCTACTTTTGATTGGTATAATAATTACATCTACATGAGACAGATTAGCAAGAAAAAATAACCAAATTGAATTACATATGTATGCATGAAAACCCCACATACACGAGCAAGTCAGGGACACTGCATGCATGAGAGGTTCAGGGACAGAAAGGGAAAATGAGCTATACACGTATATGACCTTCTGAGCTAAGGACGAGGTAAGGTGACTGGGGGCTTCAGAGGGGAAGGTCGTTGCAGGATGATAAAAAGCAGATGTTCAGTAATTAGTAGTTTGCTCTTCCACAGAGATAGATCCAAAAATGTTATTTCTGGTGATAGCTCTTTTTATGGGCAGGACCCCTAATTTAAATTCTTTGAGGGAGAGGTAAAATTTCTTGTGAGCCTACAGGGTCTTGATTGCCTTCAGCTCAAATTATGCCAAATTCACTTGCCAAAATGGCACATTTTGGGGAGGCGCAGGGACTGAACTGGGACACTTTGCCAAGATATCTGAGCTGATCCCCTGGGGAACTCTGAAGCTGGGATGTCAACAGGCCTGGGTCTTTGTACCTCTCCTTGACTAGTCATTGTATGCAGGCTACCTCAGAGAAGGGGCACAGCCTTGAACTTGGCAGCTCCCTTCAGTTGCGGGCAGTTACTGGGAAGGACTCAGTTATAAGCTGTCAGTAGGCAGCACTCCTGCAGCTGAGGTTGGAGCACCTTGTTTCCAAAGTGGTATCTGCCAGCCCCCCAGCATCCATTACTGGCCTCCTGGGCTCAGAGCTCTTTGCAGTCAAGTGTTCATAGAGATGCATGCTGTTTGCTCGGCTTATGCCATCTGCTATTGCAGGAGCCAGCCCACTGCAAAGTTCCCCTCAGGAGTATCAGGACATCAGCTGGGACCAAATTCCCATCTTTTGTCCCCTTTCCTTCTCCAGGCCTTCTCGTCAGGGATCATTTCCTCATCAGGTCCTATCGCTATAGCTGCTGACTCCCTCCCCCACCACACTACCTAGGCCCCAGACAGGAACAGACAGAGCTACGTGGCCTTCTCTGGCATAGTGGAAGAGAAGGTCCCCTCCCCTTTGTGACACACTCCCCAAAAGGAGCCCTATAGAACTCTTGTTCCTCAGTTTACAGGGCAGGGTAAGGAGTAAAAGCACCTAAAGCTGTGGTTCTCAAAGCAGGCTGCCCAGTAGAATCCCCTGAGAAATGTTTTCAAAATACCAGTGCCTGGGCTCCACCCAAGACCAGTGGAATCAGAAACTTGGAGGGGGGCCAAGGCACTGGGAATGCTTTTTCAATCTCCCCTGGTGATTCTAATACACCAAGGCTTGAGAAATAGTGACCCCAATTTTTATTTACAAAGATCAGTCAAGGAGTATGGAGGACAGAGATGATTCAGGGGACAGAAGTGAGGGCTTGACCCAGGCTAGAGGTGATGGGAGTAGGCAAGACGAGAGTAGAGATTACAGAAGTAGAATGAACAAGGGTGAAGCAGGGTGAAGACAGAACAGGAGAAGTTGGAGGTATCACCTGGAAATGGAAAGAAATGCTCAGACCTGGGCACTTTCCATAAGGATCCTGATTTAATTGGTCCAGACCGCTTAGCCCTGGAGGTCGCTGAGGGGGTGTCAAACTACCCAGGTGATTCTAATGGGCAGGCTAAGCTGAGAGCCAGAGCTCTAAGCCAGGCCACAGCCTCTTGCCTGGGAGCCCCACCAAGCAGGTGTCCAAGGTGCCAGGTGGCCTGCATCCAGTGCTGACAAGCCAGCCATGTTTCTCACCGCCTGGACCCTGGAATGAGGTCATGAGCAACACTAACGTCCATCCAATGTAAACTCTATCGCTGGTACACCCAGACTGCCTCCTGGGAGAATGTTTGCGTGAAGTTGCTCTGCAGGACATGGAGCTGCTCAGCCATTTGCAACTCTTGTTCCTGGGCACTCAACATGCTCGGCTGTCTGCCCCTCCCACCAAACACACCGGCATAAGATTTATCCAGTTTAGAATTTTCTTCTATAGGTGATTTTTTTTTCCAGAAAGGAAATAGCTACTTGTCTAAAGATAAATATAATGTATGATTGTTGTACAAGAAAATTTTTTTTCTAGAATCTGAAGGAGAAAAGTGAAAATCACCCTTAATCCCAACACCCAGAGGTGCCCCTCCCCCCGCACCGTATTGAGAAATAGCAAAGCAGCTCCTGACGACCAAGAGCTGGCCTGGCACTCACACCTGGGGCCTGGTCTTCTCCTGTTGCGCATAACCAGTTCCACAGACGCCAACATCAGCCAAGGCCACTGTGACAGTGAAGTTCAAAACAAAAACAAAACCATTCTGTAATCACGCCTGAACGAGACAGAAACAAAAGCATTGTCCAAACCACAAAAATAACCAAACATCCCTCTATCTTGGCTAATGAGTGACCATTGTTTCTGTTTTTATTTTTACGAATCATGGCCTCATTCCATTCATCCTGGTAAGAATTAAGATTTCCAATCTAAAATTGCCCTTACTTCCTGACAGATTCCAATCCAGAACAAAGCCCCGCTTTCTTGAACCATCCCCCAAAGCACCAACCACAAGCCAAACCTGGTATGAATTCCTTTCTAGCTAGCATCCTCTGACTGTGATGCCCTGCGTTGTCCATGGGGTGCACCACTCCTCCCTGCAATAAGCCTGTAAACCCAACTCCATGTCTTCTTGGTGGCTAAAGAGCATAGACACGATCGTTCTGGGAACGTATCTATCCAGGCATTGTTTTGTTCTATGCATAGAGATATACTTCTATTAAACAAAAAAGAGAGAGAAGACATTAAAATTCTATTTTGCATTCTATTTTTTATTCAGTTAATAATCTCTTCAGAAAATTATCATTTTAAACAGCCCATCTCTTGCTGTATGGATGTTGCAGGCTCGCTAATACCACTTTCTAATTGTGTAATGCTATGTTTCTTTAAGTTTTTTGAGAGTAAGTTTGTCTGCTTTTTTTGATATTGGCCACGAGCTGCTGGCTCCTTTTAGAAAATCCTGAAAGGGACCACCTCCTTACCAGGCTTTGGTGTGGGGAACCCAGCGGTGAGGGTAGAGATGATACAGCCATTCTCCATGGGGCACGGCATGTCTTCTCAGGTGTGGCAGGAAAAGTGGGCATGGATGCAGAGCCAAGCTTCACAGAAGGCCCTGAAAGGAGGTTCTCGATTCCACCCCACCCCCAAAGTGTCACCCACCCAAAGACTGTGTTGGGAAAAGGCCAGGAGAGCAGTTTCCAGGCTCTTGGCTTCACTTGGAAAGGTGCTGGCTCAGTTATTAGTAGGCCATCAGCTGTAACCAGTGGCCCATTAACCACTATTGTTTTGTATAAACATAACTGCCGTAGCTAGGTTACCACATGCGGATGATGTGGACCTTGTGGATCCTACTTCCTGTGACTCAACCAGCCGCCATCGAGACTATGGTACCGGAAGACCCCTTTGGGGTATTGGCGGATGTTTGCTTCCCGTGTCTTGACCAGCGGCCATGGAGAATATAATATAGTGATATGAACCCCCTATATGTGCCTCCATTGTTGTCCCTTTTCGGCCTTACCATATCCTGCGTTCACCTGTCGGGAGCTGAGTCCCAGCATTACCACTGGGATGTGGAACACATTTAACCCTCAGTTTTAATAACATCCACTGCGTGAAAGGGGATTCCATTTGGGATAATAGTGTTTGAAAACCATTTTGGCAGATTTGTATTTCATAGGAAGTTTCTCCAGGGCCGTGAAGCCAACAAAATTCTGAAACAGCAAGGTCAGTTCAGCTCTGTTAACTAAGTCCCTTAAATTAATGCCAGGCAATGGGACTTGTTGTAGATCAGTGCTTCTTAAGCTTTGCTGTACCCAATTCACCTGGAGGTCCGGTTACAGCAGAGTTGACTGGGAGCTTAAACAGACCTTTCTCCCAAAAAGCCCCCCTTTCAAGGATTGATAGTCCCCAGATGGCACTCCTGCCCATCTCTATAATTACCTCCATATAAATGTTTATTATTTCAAATTATTTCAAATTGAGAGATGAAAACATAAATAAGTTCAAAAGAACTTAGCTAACTTCATGACTGACATTCATAAAGGGTTACTAAGGGAGGAAATCCAGCAAATTGGAGAGTAACCTCTTACATACTCAGGCAAGCCCCTCTCTCTTCCGCCTTCCGCTGGTGGACCTTTGCTTGGATCCACTTGGGCATTTCTCATGCTCTCCGGCACTCCTTGCTGAGTGCCACCACCTCTACAACCTTGGTCCTAGTTTGACCTCTTACCCCCACTCAACAAGACATGCAGTCACAGGGGCCTCTGAACAATAGTAGATGAATAGTTGCCATGCTTTTGGTCACTAAATTCTGTATCAAGCAGTTCTGAGCTTCTATTTTATTGTCCTAGCGCTGTGTGTCCCAATATGGCAGCCGCCAGCCACATGTGGCTATTTAAACTTACATTAATGAAAATTAAATAAATTTAAAAATTCAGCTAGTCAGTTGCTCAAGCCACATTCTAAGTGCTCAAGGGCCACATGTGACTTGTGGCCACTGTATTGGATGGTGCAGACACAACATTTCCATTCGTCATGTGGGGTCTCTGGTCCCACTTCCCGCATAAGAACGCAGAATATGGCAAGGCCAAAAAGGAACACCAATGGAGCCATGGATGGGGGGTTCATACCACTGTAGTCTCGCTGGCGGCTGTGTTGGAGACACAGGAAACAGGCTCCACACGATGCGCAACCCGCCGTCCGCTTCTCTGCCAACCAACCCCCACTTGCTAGCTGCAATCCGCGCCTGCTAGCGTAGCCACGGCAGTTATATCAGTGGCCAATGGCTAACTGGTTACAGCTGATGGCCATCTACTAGCCGAGCCAGCACCTTTCCACGTGAGGCCGAGAACCTGGAAACTGCTCTCTGGGACTCTGTCCCCACACCATCCTTGCAGAAAATTCTGTTGAACAACACAGTCTATATGTTTCTAATCCCAAAACTAACAAGGCCAAAGGGATGTTTTGTATATTTTAGGAAAAGGCACCCGTCCCTCAAGACACCTTACTGACCCCTGCAGGAAAAAAGCAGAGCAATAAATCTTCAAATCTACACCCATGCTGCCAATGACAGCCCACTGTGCAGTGTGCAGCCTGCGTCATCATATAGAGCAAGCTGGTGAAAGTACTTCACTGATCCCTTGGGCTTCACTTCTCTCTGTCTTCGCCACTTCAGACTGTAGCCCCCTTATCTTTTCCTTTTAGGAGGGGTGGGTGTTGCAGTTGGTCCTTGTATTACTCTCCTGTAGCTGTCGTAACAAATTACCACAAACGGTGTCACTTAAAACAACAGAAATGTGTTCACTCACATTTCTGGGAGCCAGAAATCCAAAGCTGTGGTGTCAGCAGGGCTGCACTAGCTCCAGAGTCTCTCTTCCATGCCTCTTCCAGCTTCTGGTGGCTCTAGACTTTCTCTGGTTTTCAGCTGCCCATCTTTGCCTGCCCTCACGTGCTCTTCTCCTCTGTATCTGTCAATTCTCATCTGCTGCTCTTATAAGGACACTTGTGGTTGATTTAGGACACACCTGGGTCATCCAGGATGATCTCATCTCAAGATTCTTAACTGAATTACATCTGCAAAGACCCTTTTCCAAAATAAGGTCACATTCACAGGTTTGTGGGGCTAAGACATGGACATATCTTTTGGGGAGCCAGCAGTCAACCCACTAGATCCTGTTGCATGAGTGTCCAGATTACAACCTCCATCTGGACACACTAGGTAGTGATCTGACTGACTGGTTTTCTTCTAAACCAAACTGTTTGGACCTGAAGCAGACGCTCTCACTACCGGGAGACACTCCCCATGCTACAGGCATGCAGTCTTTCCTCCATTCCAGCACAGTGGAGGCCAACTTGTTCCTTCACATCAGAGAATCATCTGTAGGGGTCTCCACACCTCCTCAAACCTCAGGCACAGGTTCATTAGTCTGCAGTCTTCCAACCCGCCCACACCACCCTCTAAGCATGCTCAGCTAGCCTGCCAAGGCTTTGGAAGGGCAATACATTAAAAAAGATTGGACTGGAGGAAAGGGAAGGGGAGAGAGAATAATCATAATACCATAGCAATAATAATGAGAGCTACTAACACTTCCATAGTGCCTACCATGTGCCAGGTGCCATTTTAACTCTTTTATGACTGTTAACGTTACAAATCTTCACAACTCCAGGCAGTAGATGCTCTTATCCCCACATTAGAGGGAAGGGATCTGAGGCAGAGAGGGATTCAGTAATGTGCCACCTCTGATCATTTCAGAGCCAGGATTTGAACCAAGGCAGTCTGGCTTTGAAATCCACACTCCAATCAAGAGAAGACACTGTGTTGGCTGGATGTTTCTGGAAACTTGGAGTTGCTGCAAGATGTGACAGAAGAAAGGTGCTTCTGAGAAATGCTAGAGTCCCTCCTCGGCACAGGAAGTGCAAGTAGAGCTTGGGATTCCTTTTTAATGGTTTTTGGTTGGGGGACTGTGCCTCTGTGAATAGATTTGAGCACAGAGCTGGGCTGTGTGGAACTCTGGCTGGTATCATCACATCAGGTCTCCATCTCGATGTTTCCCCATCTAGCCCACATACATAGATGAGCAAATAAGTGAATACACAAGTGAAGTTGTAGGGACTGAGCCAGGAGAGCAGTTTCCAGGCTCTCGGCCTCACATGGAAAGGTGCTGGCTCGGGTAGTGGATGGCCATCAGCTGTGACTAGTTGGCCGTCAGCTGTAACCAGTTAGCCACTAGCCACTGATATAACCACCGTGGCTGAGCTCGCAAGGGCGGATTGCAGTTAGCAAGGGGTTGGTTGGTTGGCAGAGAAGTGGATGGCGGATTGCAGATTGTGTGGCTCCTGTTCCCTATGTCTCCAACCCAGCTGCCAGAGAGAATATAGTGGTGTGACTCCCCTACCTATGGCTCCGTGGGTGTCCCTTTTTGGCCTCACCATATCCTGCGTTCTTATGTGGAGAGTGGGAGCTGAGACCCTGCCTGACAGAAGTTCACAATTAGAAGAAAGCAAATGCTCTTTCTTCCCTCCCAGCTCTCCCTCCTCATGCCTTTCCCAATTCCAGCGCCCA
The DNA here is from genome assembly GCF_036562045.2 of Rhinolophus sinicus. Taxonomy (NCBI): domain Eukaryota; kingdom Metazoa; phylum Chordata; class Mammalia; order Chiroptera; family Rhinolophidae; genus Rhinolophus; species Rhinolophus sinicus. Next base: position 28,590,441 of record NC_133761.1, on the reverse strand, counting down.
ATCTCTCCCCACCACACTAAACTGAAAGTTTCTTGTCATCTTACTGCTGTGAGGTGTTGAGGGGGAGGAATAGTGACCCAAGGTGACTGGAGTGTCAGCATGAGAAATACCCAGGGCCAAAAGGGGAAGATAAGGAAGACTTGACCCTCTCTGTGGGAGAGATCTGAGGAGGGCTAAGGGGGCAGGGACAACACCTAGCAGCCCTTGGGAGGTGGGGAGGTGACATTATGGGGGCCTATATACCACAGCTTTACCAAACTTAACCAACCACACAGGCCAGTATTATAAGGTTGATTTTCAGTTTGTCAGTAATTACCAAATGGGACATGTAAGAGCAGGGACTGGGGACAATGCCCAACATACTGAGACCACCACCGCCTCGCCCCGCTGTGCTCACTCAGCTCTGTGAGGGAGATTTGAGAGCCCAGGAGACGAGTTCCTGACGTGCAGACAGAAGTACAGCTGTTTCCTTTCAGCGTCATTTTTCTGGTGGAAATTTCACAGTCACACAAGCCAAGTGCTGGAGGTAGGAACCTGGGGAGGCAGGAACCTGACAATAATAGAATAACAGAGTTGACAGTAGATATTTCCTCCTGAGCTAGACCAGAATTTTCCTGGGCAGCAAAGAGGAATAGAATGGGCCCACGTTTTAGAGTCAGAATGGTCTGGATGGGATTTCTGACTCCACTACTCACTGTGTAATCTGAGGGAAGTTCCATAATCTCTCTGGGCCTCAGTTTCATCTTCTGTAAAAATGGGACTAAAAGAACCTCGCAAGATTGTAAACAAGATGTTCTGCTCATAGGCTGTCCTTCATTTCTTAGCACTCCAAAGGCTCTGATCCAACATTCAGGTTGAAACTTCCCAGGGCAGGCCTGTCTTTTTCTACATCCCTCTCCCTTCCTGTTTACTGGGAAAGGACACAGAGCAGCTCCCACATCCCCCTGGGAGGAAGGCCTGTCCCAATCAGAGCTAGCACAGCAGGGGGCCTTCGATGATACTGGGTCTGCAGCTCAGCAGGAGCCCTCAAGCAGGCAGGCTCCACTCTTCTCGTGGGGAGACACTGTTGGACTCTCACCACCACCCCCCTCCGTGATTTCCCCAGGGCTCCTCAGGAGCAGGTGCCTGCTTACCTTCCACTTCCCAGGTTACCTTTGGGCAGTACACAAATAGTTGACCAGCTAATGCCCCTGGATTGGCACATCTGCCTTGCAGGAAAGGCCCAGGGGAGAATCAATGACCTCAGCCCCAGAGAATGTGGGGGAATTCAGTGTGAGACAGGGCTGACACAGGCAGGGCTGACACAGCCAGGCCTGAAGAGGAGGTCAACTCAGGCTGGGGAGTTTACAGGATCGGTTGAGGCATGGCACAGTATTACTATACCCTGGAGGTCAGGGTGACCCCTCTAACCCCTGGGAGATAGGCCAGTGGTCTGGAAACCTGGTACACTTGTAGATGTTGCCACTCTGAGACTGGCTTCTCCTGTGCTGGCACCTGCCCAGAGAAACCTGAATTGCTTCCAGATTGCTTGCAAGGCTTCCTTCTGCAGCTGTGGAGCCCCTCTTGCTCCCTCCAGGGAGACAGAGCTCCCAGAGCCTTTTCTCAGGGCCCCACCATGAGCAGCTCCGGAGCCTGAGGCCTGGTCTCCCTGGAGTCCCTGTCACTTGACATAGGCCTGCCAGCCTCTTTTCCAGAATTTGGTTCTCTGACTTCCCCTACTGGGATGGATATAAGGTTGCCAGAGTGAGCAAATAAAAATACATGATAGCCAGTTAAATTTGAATTTCAGATAAACAATGAATAATTTTTTAGTATAGGTAGGACCTATGCAATATTTGGAACAAACTTGTACTAACAAAATATTTATCTGGAATTCAAATTTAACAGGCTATCTTGCATTTTATCTGGCAACCCTGGCCCCACCTCATTCTTCAAATTCTAAGAATGTCCTCTGCTTCTTATCTGTGGGGAGACACTCGGACATTAGGGCACAGGTAAGGGATTCGTGTTTTTCATGTTACTGCAAATATTAATCTGGTTTCAAACCTCTGGAACACTACTGATGTTTGCAAACATTTCTTAAACTGAACTTTTTATTAACTCTGTATTTCATAGTCACCTACCTATTGTTATAAAACCCTACAGTGATAATTTCTTTTCCTTCACTCTTTTTTGTTACCCACGTGTTTTGAAATGTCCTACTAGTAAGTTGGACAATTAAGTTCGCAAACTTTCCACCCTGTAAGTGCACAGTGGAAAGTTCACAAACTTAATTGCCCGATTTCTTATAAGAAACCACCCTATTCTTATCTTATTATCAATGCTATTAAAGGAAAAGACTTTTACCTTTCTCTTACTTTCTTTCTAAGAAAAGCCCAGGCACCTTGCACCTTGTTTCCCTTTGGAAAGGGCTGGGCAGGTCCCAGCTTTCCGGGGAGGGGGGCTCACTGGTAAGTGACAAACACCCCTGGTATATTCATACTCTTAACATTGTGCTCTGGACTTGGAGTGTGGGAAGCTTGAAGCCCAGTCCTAGGGGCCAGGGACACAGGGAAATCTCCAGCTGGGTATGTTTGGGGCTATGGGAATGGTATCCCCTCTATTTTTGCCTCCTTTTGCTCCTTTTCCCACCTTTTCCCCCCAGGGCAATTGAAATAACAAAGTTTCAGCTTCCAAGGTTACAGGAGTAGGAAGCAGCCAGGCCTCCTCCAGGCCAGGACTCCTCCAGGGCAGGCACACAGGTCCAGGGTCTCTGCCGCTGGGCACGTAGCAGGTACCTGAGCCACATTCCAAATACACCTCAGCTTGGATGGTCTACCCTGGAAACCACCTGGCCCCTTGAGGTCCAGCTATTGCTCTAGGTCACTGCGGAAGAACCCTTGGGAACATCCTGGCCCTCTCCAGGCAGCACCCTGGCAAGGGACCAGTTTGGGGCCCTCCTTCCCCTCTCAGAAAAAACAGCCTCTCAGTCCGGAAGCCAGAAACCAGTCCTCTGACGTAGGCTTTCCTTAGCCATGCCAGGCAGAGCCTCCTGGGCCGGCCTTGCTGCTCCAGCTGCAGGATCTCTCCTCCCTCCTCCCTCCCACCTCTTCCCACGCCTCCCTCCCAGGATTCCCAAGGACTTTGTCAGGGTGCCTCAGGCCAACATCACACCCACCTGGGCTCAGAATGTGAGATAATGTACGTGCCTCCTCAGGGTAGTTCTGCCAGCAGTGCGACAGCTTAATGGCACTCACCTACTGTCCCTGAGCCCTGGCTGGAGAGGTTTTTCTTCCGTCTTCCAGCATCTTTGTCTGTTTTTTAGGAAACGCAGTGGTTAAGCTCTCTAGTCTCAGACTGAAATTGTTGGATTCAAATCCTCGCTCTCCCACCTACTAGGTTAAGTTCCTTAACTTCTCTGTGCCTCAGTTTTCTCACTTGCGAAAGGGGGCTAATAATCATCCCTATCTCATAAAGCTGTTGTGAGGATTAAATGAGACAATGCATGTAAAGAGTCTAGAAAGATGCCTGGCACATCGCAGATATGAGTACTTACTAAATGTTACATCTTGGCTATTATCTAGATTTGCTAGGTGTCCTCTGTGGTCACTAACATTTGGTCACTGACAATTGGCAGCACACAATATTAGGCACTAGAGAGGATACATAAGAAATGGATGCCATGGTTCTCATTTTCTGCTCTGGGTCCCCTTGGAGAAAACCTGAAGTCACCTGCATAATAGATATCTGTTGTGTTTTGTGGCCACCTTTGCATGAATCCTTTGAAGGTGCTCTTCCTGCGTTTGGGGAAAACCCCACAGTAGAGGTCCTTGCCTCGCCAAGATAGAAGCCAGAAACTTGATTTTCCAGACTTCCTTGCAGTGGAGAACAGACACATGACTAGGCTTCACCAATCAGATGCATTCACATGAGACCTTGAGGAAGCAGGAGACATTAGGCCCTCTCCTCCATACCTTCCTATACTTAACTAAAAATGGTGCTATAGACTGAATTGTGTCTACCACCACCATCCCACAACCTCCAGGGGGGAAAAAATATGTTGGAATCCTAACCCTGCGTACCTCCGAATGTGATCTTTTTGGTGGATGGAGTCTTTTCAGAGATAAACAAGTTAATGAGGTCATTAGGGTGGGCTCTAATTTAATATGACTGGTGTCCTTATAAAAAGGGGAAATTTGCACAGAGACAGACACACAGGGAGAACATCATGTGAAGATGAAGGCTGAGATGGGGTGATGCTTCTACAAGCCAAGGAAGGCCAAAGATTGCCAGCAAACCACCAGAAGCAAGGAGAGAAACATGGAACAGATTCTCCCTCACAGCCCCCAGAAGGAACAAACCTTGCCATCACCTTGACCTCAGATTTCTAGTCTCCTGGAACGGGGAGAAAATACATTTCTGTTGTTTAAGCCACCCAGTTTGTGGTACTTTGTTACAGCAGCTCTAGGACATGAATTCAGAGGGGAAGCTCCTATGCTTGTGTGTCCGATGTAAGCTCCTGAGACCAGGGAATTTTGTCTGTTTTATTTACTGGCACATAGATGGTACTCAAGAAATAAATGTTCAATAAGTATCTTCTTCATAGTTCACAGCATGGGGCTTACAGGACAGAGAAAGTTCCTACATTCAAAGATTGCACTCTTATCCATCACCATGGATTTCAGCTGCGGTCGGGTATGGAACATGCGTGCCACTCCCCCTGCAGACATCTGCAGAGGCCACCTAATGCAACTGGGTCTCAGGACCTGTGTGGGCAGCAGGTTCTGGTGGACGGTGACGTGGCCTTGTGGCTGAACCGATTACTGATTGCTGAAGAGACCGTAGAAATCCTACTCCAACTCTTTCACTTTAAAACACAAAGCCCACAAGTCCCACTGAGGGTTTCAGTAACTATCTGACCCATCCCTTTCCATGGCATGGCCACCCCAGGTGTACCTCAAGCTCTGCTGAAAGATACAATAGCATGGACCCTTTCAGGATGTCTTCCATACTATTTTGCATACCCAAAGGCCTTTTTCTTTTTTTTCTTATTTTTTTGCATAGCAGGGTTATCCATAGCAGGAGGCACTTAGTGGCAGGGAGAGAGTGAATTCTGAAGAAAATGGTAATTATGCCTGTGGTCAGTATGGCGGTTCTTGTTACACACCTCCTAGCCTGATTTCTTCGGGGCCTAGTCTCATTTCTCTGTGGCAAGGGTTTGGGGTGGGGTAAGGGCCTGCACAGCATAGCTGACTAGTCTAAGTATGTGAATGTGTGCATGTGAGTGTGTGTATGTGTATGAGAGAGAAAGAGATGATAGATGATAGATAGATAGATAGATAGATAGATAGATAGATAGATTATAGACAGATGATAGATAGATGGAATGTGGTGGACCTAGGAAGGCTGTTTCCCAGAGGAAGAAGGGGCAGCTGTGAAGCTAAGCTGCCTGCCCAGGCCTCTCTCCATCTTCATGTTCAGACCAGATCATAGTAAAGACTGAAGTCACCCAGATGGGTCACCAGGAGTCCATGGGGCCCTGCCCAGCAGGATTCAGCCTACAGGCCACACCTAGGTAGGTCTGGGAATGGGCCTCCTTTGTGTGAAGAAACACAAGCCTTCCAGATTGCACACGGGGCTGGGCGTGCCCCTTACACTGAGCCCTTTGTGCCTGGGAGAGGGTTGGCCCCATTTGTCCTGGCGGAAGTCCAGGCACTGCCCACCTGCAGCCACCTGCCCAGGGGCTCCCCACCTTTCCAGCTGCACCTCCCTTCCTCGCAGGGTGCAGCCACCCTCACTCATGAGGGCGGGGCACTCAGGAGAAGGCCTGGGCTTTGCCAGAAGTGTGACCCAGAGAGCCTTTGGCTGGAGACCAAGGTAACTCTAAGGACGGCTCTCAGGGAGAGGGCGGGCTCTGGGGCCTGCTGGCATGCTGCGACAAGCTGACAGAGCAGGGGCTGCTGACAGGCCCACCCTGAGACACCGGGGACGAGAAATGGCTGGCCATCAGGGCCAAAAGAGAGCTCTGAGGCAAAAAAGCCTTCCTGTTCACCCTGCCTGGGTCGGGGTTGGATACAGCATGATTTGGCTTGTTGCTGGGGGGATACTTTCACTGAAGGTCCACGATTATAATTGCAACTGTTCATGTTCCTTTAAAAATTATTTTTTTTTTCTTAAAAGCCCAGGAAAAAAATCTCATGCTGTCAGAGCCTTCCTCCCCCGCTGTCGGCTCCCATTATAAATCTGTGGCATCTTCTGCTGAGAGTTAATTACATGTTGTGTGAAAGATACAGGGCTTCCTTTTACATTTTTTTCTTCTTGATGAGAAAAAACCCTTTGGGCTGCCTTCCTCTGCTTCCTCCCTGTGCTGCCCGAAAGAGGGGCATCTGGGAGGGGCAGCTGGCCTAACCTCTGGCCCTGTGCCCTTCAAAGCCAGGCTCTCAGCTGCTGACTGCTCAGGACCTTTCTGTGCTGCTGAGCAGGACACAGCTCTGCCCATCCCGGTCTCCTTTCCAACCGCACAAGCTCCTACTCCTGCCAGAGGGCTGGGGATGATGACGAAGCACAAATGGAAGGTGTTATTTAGGTGCCCAGCACTTCACCCCTCTGGAGCCTACCTTTTTGCCCTCCTCTCCCCCTTCCCCGAAACATCCTGAAGCCATTATGTATGAAGTTGTAGAAAGGGAATATGACCCCTTCCAGGAGGTGAGATTCACAATTTCACAGTTGCTGTTCTTCTTGGTACTTTTTTCTAATTGCTCCCACACGTAGACAGGTATTTCATTCTCAGGATGGCTCATCTAAGAGCCTATGACCAACTCCGGAAGCAACAAGTGTGGACTAATACCTTGAATTTTTGCCTCCTTTGCAGAATTGAATTTCACCTACTGATGAGCTGGCTAATTGCACAGCTGTTGGGCCCTCTCCGAGCAAACTACGAATCCCCTTGGTCTTGACAAGTCGCAGCACCACAGGGCTGGAAGGGCCTCTCGGCCAACCCCTGCCCCGAGCCAGGACACACCTTAAGGTGGAGAACTTCCTACCATCCTCTGTCCTTCGATATCGCTCCCCTAATCCAGGCAATAAAGGTAACCTCAAGGTTGGGAGTTAAAAGGTTGGGAGTTAAAAGAAATCACATCTATAATTACGTTTCTCAACTACCTGTACATGGAATAGCCAGCCCCTTGTTAATGGGCAAACCTTTCATTGTGGGCTGATGTCCTCCTGTAACTTTCTTAATTCTAAACTAGGGCAGAATCTGGGAATGTTAACTCATTTTAATTATTAGCCTAGCATAAATGAGGAAATACAATCTGCTGCCACTGAATTCCAAAACAGAACAAAATTACGAATGTTCTATTCTTTTGAATATTGTGTTTTGCAGCTTCACGTCTTAGGTAGTAAAATCAAGAATGGATTTTATAAAAATAATTTTTTATTTGGTTTTACTCTTCAAAGCACAGTGTAGGCTGAGAGGGCATAGCTGACCGATGTGACAAACTACACTGGGTTACTGAGGAGTGGGCTGTCCAGAGGCAGGGGAAATTCTGTCTCAAATGTGCAGAGCCTGTGAGAATGCAAATTCCTGGGCCCTGGGCCCAGAGAACATGACTTAGTGGGTCTGGAGTGGGGCCTAGAATTCTGCATTTTTAAATAAACATCATGGGTAATTCTGATGCAAGTAGCCACCCAACTAACTACATGTTGAGAAACTCTGCAGGGGTTATGGCTGTGGTTTATAAGATGGACACCCAGCAGCTGCTGCTCTCCTGAACTTTCCTGGAATTTATACTCCAGGAAACTATTTATATATTTTAAACATCATTGGTGTTTTTTCTTTTCGATTATAAAGCTAATGCAGAGAACTTACATAATGCCATAATGAAAAAAAAAAATCACTCGTAACCCCTCCATAAAAGGGATGGAGACATTAACATTATATTCGCTTTTTTTACTTCTTTGTATATTTTTTATAAAGTTGACAACATACTGAATATATCATTTTATTTCACTTTTCCTCATGTTACTAATTTTATTTTTCTGGAAATATCTTTTCTAAAGGCTATATGATATCCCCCTCATGGGGATCTGCCTTATTTTAATAACCATCCCTAACTGTTGGACATTAAGGTTGTTCCCAATAATTAATTATTACAAACAATATTGAGATGAATTTCTCTGTGCGTCGTTTTATCAGCATTTTGGATGACTTCCTAGAAGTGGATCACTGGATTAAAGGATATGAACGTTTTTGAGGCTCCTGATGGCCTACCTACTTGCCGCCTCATTTTGCCCCCTCCCCAGCATACAGTGGCACACCTCTCTCTTGACTACCCCCTCACCTGTGCTGCAGCCTGTTTATCAAAGGTATCACTTTTATCACGTTATGGGTTAAATTGTTTTCCCTAAAAGAGAGAGTGTGAGGTCCTAACCCCTAGTACCTGTGACTATGACCTTATTTGGAAACAGGGTCTTTGCAGGTGTAATCAAGTTAAGAAGAGGTACTTAGGGTGGGTTCTTCTCTACTATGACTTAAGAGGAGAATGCCATCTGAATACACAGAGACATAGAGAGAATACCATGTGCCAACAGAGGCAGAGATTGGAGCAAGGTAGCTACAAGCCGAGGGACGATGAGGATTGCCAGCTACCTGAGGCTAGTAAGCTAGGAAGAGACAAGGAAGGATTCTACCCAGTCTCAGAGGGAGCGTGGCCCTGCCGACACCTTGATTTCAGATCTCTAGACTCCAGAACTCTGAGGAATAAGTTTCCATTGTTTTAAGATACCAGTTTGGGGTTCGTGGTTACGTAGTCTTAGGATACTAACATACCATATGTTCCCTGAATTGGTGTCAGCTGGGTCAGAAACAGCTGCAGTGCAAAGGCAAGTTGGTGCTCCCTCTCAGAAGGGTGTCCAATGCAGCCGGTTAATCTTGTCCTTCCTGGGAACATTTCCTGCTCCCGATCGCAGGAGCAAGAGGCCAGGGCCCCGCATGGGGCTCTGGGTCCCATCACCCATTAGAGCAGGGTCTGGTTTAGTGTCTTCCTTCTGGGTCCCATCTCACATGGTAAAGGGCACACAAAACATAAACTTTGCATTTTTCTTCAAACTCTTGGATTTGATTCAATGGGATAATTATTTATTAGGCTCTTTTAACACCTCTTGGATTAAAGCCTCAATCAAGGGCTCATACATGCCTAGGATCTGGGCAAAGGTCATCTTTGTCACTGATTAGGCCTCAGGTTGATTCCTTATCAGATTTCTCTCAGGCCCTAAAGCCACAACTGGTTGGCAGATTGTGCTGCCATCGAATTCCTTACTTCTCCTAGAAATTGGTCTTTTCTCCAGTGGAATCTGAAAGAATGACTTGCTCTCTCAGGTTGACCTTCTTGACCCTGGACAGAACCTGTGTTTAAAGAACCCCAGAAGGAGAAGATTATATAGGTGTAGGAAGTTATTATCCCTATAGGTAGAAAGTCTAAAGCATGTTACACTACCCTTTACTGAGTGCCCACCAGTTGTTACTTCCTCTGGTCCTCACAAGAGCCCTAAGAGGTAAGTACAATGATGTCTATTTTACAGGTAAAGAAACCAAGGCACAGACAGGTAAGCAGGTGGCCCAAGGTAGCAGAACTCAGCCATGGCAGAGCAGAGGTGCATCCAAAATATCGTAAGATGCAGTCCCTCATTCTGCTCCATAATGTGGTCACGGACAGTTTGAGAAGGTTATCTTCTCAGCAGAGTGATAAATGCTACCAAGGGACACCAGATGTTTTGGGGAGTTACGTATGCCAAACCGTTTGTGGCAAATGTACCTGGTCCAGCTCACATTCATCTCCACTTTTTTTGGCATCTGCAATAGTACAGAAATTTGTTACATGACCCCTGAAAATAGTCTAAGATACCTGCTAATTCATCTCTTAATCTTGTATCCCACCTTCAATACATCTGTTCCCAAAAAGTTGCAAGGAAACTGTGTCCTCTAAATGCATGAGAGGAATCTTATATTCAATGGTATGCTTTGAAAAAGTTTTGTGAAGCCCCTGATTTGTTGATTGTATGAAAGTACATTTACACCTGACGTGTTAGTGTGGATTTACACAACAGGCTAGCTTTAGTGAGGTACACCTACATATTCCATCGACCCCCCCTCCCCCCTAGTTCCAATCGCTAAGGGAGGGAACAAAGTTTCTTCCTGCCAAATGGCTGCTGGGAGTCCGTCAGGGTCCCAAAGCCTGGGCCGAACTGTCAGGCAAAGAGCAGGCTGGGTCAAAACCCAAGATGAAGCTGTCATGGAGGCACACACAGCAAACAGGAAGCCCTGACAGACACAAAGGAAGCCTGCTCAGGCCACACATGGGGCAGAGAAGGGAAGAGCTGACAGCTAATGCTCCGCCCCAGGAGTTCCACTGAGAAGGAGCTGCAAAGATAAAATTCTGGGCCTCCCAGGGGCCTCTGGGTGGAGAGGGAAGTTGAATACAGCAAAATTTCTCAGGCCAAAGTATGGTAAGGATTACGTGGAGGTGCCTGGGGCCTAAGGGCACTCAGACGATGGGATGGGAGAAAGCAGCTTCACAGAAAAGGTGGCACCTGATCCAGGCCCACGCCAGAAATATGAGAAATCAGAATTTGAAACAGTGCAGAAGGCAACCCCCACCAACCGAGTTCTCAGCCTGAAAAACAAATGTGGAAGTTGAGGGTTGCGGTGTTTGTGGCTTCAGTATCCGGCCACAGCCCCCTCTTCACCTGGCCTTAGCTCCCAGGATAATCCCCACTGGTCCAGCCCACCAACTTCCCTGAAGGGCAACCACATAGGGCCCTGGACCTGCCACCACTAACACTTTTCATACCAATCCCTGGCCACTATTTCTGCCCTCTGATGTCACAGGGCTCTGCATCTTGTCCCATCTCAGCAAATTAGACCCCTTTGTTTCCCAAGAGCTGTCATTTTTTTCACTCTTCTACAGAGGCCTGAAGCACAGGGTTTCTCAGAAATCTGGTTCAGTGCTATTTTGAGCTGGATTAGATTGGCAGAAATAAGCCGCCCACCCGCACACTTGGGGAAAGGCTGCCCAAGGAGATAGGGGCCCAAGAGCTACTGCTCTGCATGAGTTTGAATGAGGGTCATATGGGGCAAGAAGCAGCTCACATGGTCCCTGTGGAGGCTGTGCTGACAAGCAGCTCTGGACAGATCCGGACGGGTTTTGTTCACCCAGCTGTTGTGCTACTTCTGCCTGCAAGATGAGACACAGACACCCCCTCCCTGGGCTGGCATCATTCGTTGAGCAGTGGCTTTGGAAAGAACAGCATTCAAATCCCGGAAAGAGACTGAGAATGAATTCCAGCTGGATGCCCACCAATGACAGTTGTGTCTTGCTCATCCACGGGTCACGGGATGATGGAGGTGGGGTGGAGTGGGAGGGGAGAAAACCAAGAGCCTGTGGAGGTCTGCTGCTCTTCTGTCCTCCTGGCTTCTCTCTCCCTTTCTTCTCTTCTGATGTGGGCAGAGAAACCTGGCAGAGTTAAAGAAGCTTTCAGGCTCCACTTAGGCCACTTCAGGTGGGTGCTTTTTAAAGGGTCTTTTGCCCTCCTTGAGCATCCTAGAACCACAGGATGCAGCCTCTCCAAGTGGTTACTGAACACCTACTCAGTGGCAGCCTACATCTCCCGGAGATGCTCTAGCCTTGTTACCCAGAGGAAGGGCCCAGACTCCATAACACCTCATTCCTTCCTACAGCTAATCCATTTTTTTTTTTTCATCAGGGAACTTTAACCTAAATTCTCAGGTAGTAGGAAGCTCACCTTTCCAAAAACTCGTTATGTCCTTCGCATGTTTTCAAAATTCTTTCCTCTTTTCATGCTTCCTTCCTTCTTCCTACCACCCTGCCCCCTTCACTGTACCGCCACCTACCCTTGGTTTCCTGAGGCTCTCAAACCCCTTTACCCTTGAACATACATCCTCTTTGAAGGGTGTGAGGTTGGGGGCAGTTTCCAGAGTTAGGTTAAACCAGTGCATTTCTTCAGGTTCAACCCTAAGCAGGCAAGGCCAGCTGTCAGGCTTGGCCAGAGCTGCTCCCATTAGAGGAAACTGGGCCGAATTATCCAGACACAAATGTTCCCTGGTGCCCTGGGGCCGAGTGTGTCCACCAGCGGTTCTTTTCCTCCCCCAGTCACTTGGCCGAGGGTCCTTTCCCAGCAAGGGCCTCCCCCTCCTCCACCCCTCCCAAGCCACTCTGGGGCGGTCCAGCCCACTGCCGGCTTCAGCACGTGGCTCCGGGGCGGCAGGTTTCCTCTCTGCCAGGCTGCTCAGCAGGGTGGTTTTCACCCTTTTCCCTCGACACCCCCCTTGGGCCCCCCCCCCGTGACTTCTCGTAAAAGCTCCGCTCGTCCCCACCCACCTCCGCCCTCCCGCCCTCGCGCCGCTGCCAGGCCGGAGCCGCCCACCACCCACAGCGCCTCCCCGGAGGCCGTGCTTTCTCCCCGCCCCTGGCAGCATGCTCCACTTCGGAAACTGTTGACTCAAGAGGGTGGCCCGGCGGCCAGCGTCTGACGTCAGCTTGGAATCGGGCCCAGGGTGTGGAGGGACGGGAGGGAGGAGGGTGCCGGAGGAGCCGGGCGCGGGGTGCGGGGCGCCCAGCAGGACCTGGGGGGTGCCGGGCCGCGGCGGGAGGCTGCCCTAGCGCGCTCCCGGTTCTGCGGCTGCCGCTGCCCGGGCGCCCGTGAGTCACGCTGCGTCACCGGGGCAGAAACCCGGAGCAGCTGGGGGCTCCCGGCTCCCGCTGACTCATCAGAAAGCCGTGCTGTGCGGGGCGGGGCCGGGCGGGGGGAGGCTGGGCAGTTGGCGGCCCAGGTCGCTGAGGCGCGCGGAGCTGGAAAACCCCAAGAAGGCGACTGGGGCGCTGCGGGGGCGCTGAGGCCGGCACGTCCGGGGGTGGGGCGGGAACGGCTGGCAGCTGTCGGGGTCACCTGAAGCGCGCGGGCGGGCGGCGGGCGACAAAAGGAGGGAACAAGTTCCCCACCCCCAGCCACCGGGGCCTACTACTCCTGTTCTGCAATCTTGCTGTGCAGCGCGGCCCAAGCCGGGGGTGGCTAGTGGGGAGAAGCTACCCTTCCCGGGGTCGCGCACATACTGCTCTGGGGAGTAGGCGGCATCAGCAGTGGCCTCGGTGGCACCCGAAGTCGCGGGGTTTTCCCCCTCCCTTTAAGACTTAGGGTCTGTGGGAAGAAGCCGCAGCAACATCCAGGGCCTAGATGCTTTCATTCCCGCCCTCACTTTTTCTACCCTGCTCCTCTCCAGAAGAAACTGTAGACACCAGGTGCTGGGTCAAAGCCAGGCCCCAGTTCTTTCCTATCATTGCTGGGTAACCACAAGGTCCCTTGGTACTCAGGAAATGGAACAGAGAGGCCAGAGAACTGTGAGGATGGGACATGAGCAGAAAGGATTTCTCTGTGTGACTGTCAACTCTGTCCTGGGCCGGTGGCAAATTCTATTGCATTCAAGAAACGTGTGAGGTTCCTCTATGAAAGGTGCCCCCCACCCCCAGTGACAGGTGGAGGAGGAAGAGGCACAGAAGGGTTTGATGAGTCCTCACGCTTCCTGTTATCTCCAGCCTGGCCAGGGAAACAACCCTGGGCATACCTTGAGCAGTGACAAAATGGGAAGGGGGTAGGGGGAAGCAGGGGCACACAGCCCTTGTGGAGGCTTCCTGGTGGAGCTGGCATCAGGGCAGGGACCTTGAAGAAGAATGATTTGAACAGATGGGAAAGGACATTGCAGGCAGAAACAAATGCCTGGAACCAAACCTAAGAGGCAAGAAAGAGCAGGGTGAGTTCTGGGAATGGCAAGCAATCTAGTTAGACTGGAAGAACTAAGGTTCACAGGAGCATCAGTGGCCTGGCCACTCAGAAATAGACACAGTGGCCCAGTGGGACCTGGAGCCATGGGGTTCTGCCCTCTGCCCTTGGGCACCAAGTCATGCCAGTTCCCAGACAGATGAGTCCTTCCAAGAATTCCACAGCCCTGCTCAGTCATAGCTGCAGAAGCCTCCCTGCCTTGCATGGCTTATATTAGTTGGTGTCTAATACAAATCCTTTTTTGTTCAGATTTCAAATATTTTCCTATTTTGTCCTTTGGTCACTGTTTGTATTGATCTCCCTCAGTGTTTATCAACCCCTACAGCACATTGGAATTACCTGGGGGTACTTTGGAAAACTAAAATTTTGATGCATGGGCCCCCTCCTGGAAATTTGATTTCATTGGTTTGTGGTGGAGCCCAGGCATCAGCATTCTTTCAATGGGCACCCAGGGATGAGATCCCCTAATGCAGATGGTCACCATCGAGAATGTCAGGGTCAGGCCCACACTCAGAGCTGGGGCCTTTTGGCCTTCAGACTTCCCTGAGAGCGGCCTTGGCAGATCTCCAGGAGCAGTTGGACTCCCTGAGGCTGGACTAGAAATGTGTTTCCCAGACATCCATTCTGCAGCTGAGGCCAAAGTTTCCAACAGGAAGGGAGGGTGACGCTTCTGTTGGTTTCCCAAGAGCCAACTGGCCTTTCAAGCCAGTGATAACACCACGAACCTCACTGCAGGAAAACCAAGCGTCAGTAGGAACTGCAGCCATTTCCCATCAACTCTGCGTACCTGGAAGGGGGCCTAGATGGAAGTGGGACCATCTCCCACAACACTGGCTCTCAGAAGGGGAGGAGGACCCAGCTAAGGACAGACTGGGGACCTGAGCAACAGGTCCTCTGCTTTCTTACTGGCAAAATGGAGGTGACGAGTCCTGCCCCAAAGGTTCTTGTGAATGTCTTGAGATATAGCACCTCAGCATGGGGATAGTTTTCAGTGAGCATTCTTTCTTCTGTTTTGCTAATTAACTCCTTTCACAAATTGAGGGAAAATCTCCAAGTCTGTCCCTCACAACTCTCCAGCATCTATCCACCCCCACTCCCCCAATCTACAGGTTTTGGAGAGGATTCTAAAGCCATATCTGAGACCATGTATAAGGAAGGTCAGGCTGAGGAACTTGGCAGTGGGCTCCCTGCTGCAAGGGGAATGACATGGATTAACAAGGGGGTGATGAGCTGTCTTCTCCCAAGACTGAAAAGCAGAAATATGATGGCCTTGAGCCTGAGGAGAATCTAGAACTATAGGAAAGATTTCCTGACAAATGATAGTGTTGCCTAACGGACTCATGAGATTCTGCGAAAGTTGGGAGACTCATACTGAGAACCTGACCCTGTCACCATCATGCAGTCTTGTTCCCATTTGACAGCTGAGAAAACTGAGGCTGAGAGGCATTCAATAACTTGGTGAAGTAGCCCCAGTGGTAGAGCTGGGATTGGAATCTGAAAGAGCAGCAGTTAAAATTAGGGCCTTTTGACTCTAAAATCCTGCGATTTTGAGTTTATCTAATACTTTGCAGTCATAGCCCTAGAAAAAGCCCTTAATCCTACGGTTTGGGCATTAAACCCAAAGGGAAAGTGTGTCAATGATATGCGTGTGCTCTCTTCTCAGAATCCCCGTCGCAGAAAAGGAAGTTATGATGGGTAACCAGTGTTCATTGAAGGTCTTTCCTGGGCAAAATGAGGGCAAGCAAGAGATTGTCGAAGGTCTTGGGAAATGCAGAAGAGGCGCCAGGAAATGGCTGTTTCTTGGATTTAGGGATTCTGCTCTCCCTTGGGATTTCCCCCAGCACCTCTCCTAGCAGCATCACAAGCTTCCTGGTGTGGAAGCCCAGTGGCCTACTGGGAGGTTCATTTAACCATTTTACAGATTAGGAAACTGAGGGTGGACAGAGGTACCACTGGGATTCAGCTGTGGATGGGACTGTGTAAATTCCTACCCCCGTCTTGGGGGAGGCCGGACCACCCACTGCAGACAGGCCGGGCAATCTGGCCGTCCGCCAGGACCAGGCGCTCCCGCTGCAGGGCGGCCCCGGGCGAGGCAGGGCAGAGGAGCAGGACGAACGGTCTCGGCGCGCGCGCCCACACGCGGAGGCCAAGGGCCAGGGCCCCGAGCACCGGGGAGGAGGCGGCCGCTGCTAGCCCCCCATCCACCGCGGCCGCCAGGTGCCCAGAAATGCGACCACACCACCCGCGCCTGTTCCCGGCGCAGCCCGCGACTCGGCGGTCACGTCTCCCCATCCGGCTCAAAGTACGAGTCAGCCGCTGCCCAGCCAACCCCGCAGAAAGGTGGGGGTAGTAGGGCAAGGCGGCGCCAGTGAGGGGGGGAAGGGAGGGAAATGGCCCCCTTCCCCCTCCCGCGCAGCTCGGGCGGGTCTGCGAGAGGCTGGGCCCCGCCCGCCGCGCCCGGGTCAGCCCGGCCCACGGGGCGAGGCCGCAGCAGCGCGGCTGCCGCCCCTACTCCGCGATCCGCTGGCGGGGAACAGGGCGATCCGAGGCCCGGCGGGGAAAGCCGCGAGGCCGCCCCTCCCGTGGCGTGGGCGGACGTTGCTGGGAAGAAAAGCGCCACCGCGGCCGCGGCCCTGCCCCGCCCCGCCCCAGCCCCACGGGCGCAGCGCCCTCTGCTGATCCAGCCTCAACCCTGCACAGAGACTCCACCCACAGCTACAGCGGGGACCCGGCTGCGAAAGCCGAGAGCGGCTCGGGTTTTGGTCCGCAGAAATTACTAGTTAATTAAAAGATCGTCATTCTCTCTCTCTTTAAACTATTTCAAAAATGAGCTCTGAACATTGCAGGAAAATTTGCAAATGTGTAGAAGAAAAAAAAATCACTCATAATGCCCGTATCTATAAACACTCAGAATTTTTGTCTGCCCGTTCAGTGCTTAATATCTGCAAATCTGTGTGTATGCATTCTTTACAGAATAAAAATACAATATTGTCAGCTCTGAACGCGGAAGCCTTATTTTTCTTCTTGCTCCATCCTCAGTGTCTAGAACACTGCTGGCAGTGTTCCAGGTGCTCAAAACCATTTGTTTCTACCGACAAGGGATCACTCTTTACACACTGTCAATATCATAATTTTTAGCATGCTAAAATTTTCTTTTATGATCCCCTGACCCCATATATAGGAAGTTGATGGTAAAATGGACAACTAGTCCTCTTAGCTAGAATCTGAAGGCCAGATGTGTTTGGAATTCCGAATTATTCAGAGTACACATCCAAAAGTCTAACTCAACCAAATCCTACCCCTTCACACCCCTTGCCCCACATTCATTCACATCTAATTAGCGGGCACCTCAGTTACCTGGAGTTATATAAGGTAACCCCCCTCCACTGGGGTCTGGGCAACACCCTGTAATCAAACACACCACATTCCTGCCACAAAATGTACCACTAGGACTAGTCACACCAAGTAGAATACATAAACACTATAAACAGCTTCATGTTAGTTCAGTCAGGTTTTGAGGCCAAATGGGTTTTCATCAAACTAAACAAAAAACTGGGTTTCCAGAGCATTTTGAATTTTAAATTCCAAGAGACTGCGGACCAGCCCTACCCTCTTGGCACACCCAAGGGGCTGAGGATGTGACTGAATCTCTGCTATGAGATGTGCTTTCCCATTTCTCAGTCTCTTACATACTTGGGGTGCACGGTAACTCCAGGTAACTGAAGTGCTGGCTCATTAGATATGAATGAATGTAGGGCAAAGGGTGTCAAAGGGTCGGATTTGGTTGGGTTAGACTTTTGGATGTGATCACACCTCCTTCCCTACTCCCAGCTGCCACTTTCAAATGAGTAGACGTCAGCACTTCTGTGGTTGCACTTTCCTTTTCCTGGATTCACTTCCAAGACTATGCTTGTCCCTGTGGACCCCACCTGAGGACTCTGAAAGAGAGCTCCCCCCAAATACCCCCCCAAAACTCCCCCCAAATACCCCCACTACTGTGACCCAAAGGGCACCACTGTTGAAGAGTATGGGAACGAAGGCATTCATTCAACTAGCAGTCATTAGTTGCGCTGTTACCATACGCACAGAACCATATCTTTTCAAGCTCTAGACAGAATATCCAGCCTCTTTTGATGTCCCCACTTGATTCTCATCCCAAATTCACCTCAAGTGCAACATGTCCAAGATCATACTCATAAACCTCCCCTCAAACCTGGTACTCTTCTACGGTGACCCATGTCAGTGATCGAACCCATCTTCTATCCATTTACACAAGCTAGAAATGCAGAGGCAGCTTCCACCTCCTTCTCCTCCATCTTTATCCAACTCATCTCAAGTCTTGCCCATTTTCTTATCCAACTCATCTCAAGTCTTGCCCATTTTCTTATCCAACTCATCTCAAGTCTTGCCCATGTTCCTCTGAAACAGCCCTCCAACCCTTCCTGCTCTCCACCTCCACCACCACCATCTGGTCCCAGTGCAATAGCCTAACCAGCCTCCACTTCCAACCCCCGCCCTACTCAGGTCTTTTCTTCATAATGAAGCCTAATGAATCCCTTTGAAACACAAAGTCAATTATGTCACACACACATACCCCAGGGGACACCAAGAGCAGCTGTCCAGGTTTATGGCCTCACCTAGGCTTCTGCAGTGCAGGACCTGCAAAATTGTTTGACAGCTCTAAAACACACCCCACCCCTAACTATACAAGCAGTAACGCCTCTCCCATCTCTCTTAGGATTGAAATAGAATCCATGAAAAGGCCTGCAGAGAGCCCTGCCTGGTTTGGCCTAGTCCTGCCTCATGTTTGTGTTATGACTCTCCGGGGGCACTGGCCTTCTTTCTCAAACCCTTGAATCTCCATCCCGTGGTCTTTGCCCGTGCTGTCCCCCTTGCATGGAACAGTCTCCCTGCCGCTCTTCACCTAGTTGACTCCCGCTCTTCATTCACATCTCAGTGCAACTATCATTTTGCCAGGAAATCTTCCTGATCAAGCGAAAGCTCGTCAGCACCACGTGCTCCTCCTTCACAGCTGTGACACTTTCATGGTCTTACGTGTATTTGTTGAATCCATCTATCCCTCAGGACACTGTTGTGTCTGGTTTGCCCATCATGGTGTGCCCAGCCATGCTGGACCAGCACTTGGCATGAAGTAGGTGCTTCATAAATATGGGTTTGATGAATGTGTGGGTGAACAAATGATGAGTACTCTACACTGTTTGCTTGCCTCTAGGATAATGTGTGTTGTGCTCACCCGCCTTGGGACAAGCCCACGAGGAGAACCAGAAGCATAGAAAAGAGCGGGTGTTCATGAGTTCATTCATCCACCCAACAAAGAGTATCTGTTAAGTGCCAGGCTCGGGAACTATGAAAAAGATGCAGCGCATGTTCTCAGGAGCTACTGAAAGATGGCAGACTGAGAAACGAGTTGACTGACTGCCTTCAAGATGTTAATTTTT
Source organism: Rhinolophus sinicus (assembly GCF_036562045.2). Classification (NCBI taxonomy): domain Eukaryota; kingdom Metazoa; phylum Chordata; class Mammalia; order Chiroptera; family Rhinolophidae; genus Rhinolophus; species Rhinolophus sinicus. Next base: position 28,571,149 of record NC_133761.1, on the reverse strand, counting down.
AAATCACAAAGACAGACCCATGGATCTAGCAAAGGCACAGCCACACCGGGAGATTTCCCCACAGATAAAAATGTCCCTTCTTTGAGCCTGAACCAATCAGCAAATGTCCCTTTTCTCCCAACCAATGAGTACTAACCCTTCCCAGCTTTGCAAGCTGCCTCAACCATGTGACCCTTCAAAAAGCCCATCCTAGGGGCTGCCGGATAGCTCAGTTGATTAGAGCGCAAGTTCTCAACAACAAGTTGCTGGTTCAATTCCCAATGGGAGGGTGGGCTGCGCCCCCTATAACTAAGATTGAAAACAGTGACTGGACTTGGAGCTGAGCTGCGCCCTCCACAACTTAGATTGAAGAACAACAACTTGGAGCTGATGGGCCCTGGAGAAACACACTCTTCCCCAATATTCCCCAATAAAATTTAAAGGAAAAAAAAAGAAAAAGCCCATCCCAGCCCTCTCAGATTGTCAGGCCCTGAAGGCTTACCTGGTGTGTGGGCTCTTTGGATGCATCAAGCTAAGTAACCTTGGCTTTGTGTGGCCATAGGTATGGCTTTGGTGGGCCTGATAATCCAACTTGAAGGAGTTTAAAATCCACCTGGAGAAAAACACATCCCTTGAGCATCCAGGTGTTCTAGCTTTTGGTTCCATTGTCTAACACCTTTGGTTTCATTGTCTCACACCCAGGAACACGGGTTCACACTGGGATCAGAGCTCTGGAAACCTGCGCTTTGGGATTTGCTGTGGCAAAGGCTGTTGCTGGGGGGAGGGCGAGTGGTGGCGGTGTGGTAGGAATCCCCTTCGTCCTGGCTCCTCCCCACCTCAAAACCCACTGCAGCCATGCAAAGGACAGAGAAGCGCGTGCACTTGGGACGTTGAGAAACATGATAGAATATACGAATTTAATACTACGTGAAATCAGTTAAATACACTGAGAACAATTTGCGGCAACTTTCGAGGCACTGAGTAAAGGTAATCCATGAGCGCCATCTAGTGGGAAAATCTGCCACTGCCGCCCAATCCCTGAGCTCTTTTTGAGTGGCAGCCGGCCGCGGAAATGTCTGAGCTATTCGCACCAACAGGGAGGCCAGCGATCGCCTGGGGCCCTTGTCAGAGAAAACATTTTGAGCTTCATTGTTTCTGGAGCTGTGCTCTGCACTACAGAAACAAAGCCTCACTCGTGTCTTACGAATGCTTAGAATTATGGTAACATTTTTTAATTTTTTGAATTAAACGTATTTCCCTCTAACCCTGGCTGCTGGGAACCTCAGAGCCAAAATGGGGCAACCTTTAGCAGGACCTTATGACGATCACTTTTGTACTAACCTCATCCCCGTTTTATTTCATTTTCAAGGTTTACCCCCCACTTCACTGACATTTTTCTTATCTAATTTCTATCTTATATGAAAAACATTTCAAAGAATTTTTGGAAGAAGGTAGAGTCATCAATAATTCCATACAGAGTCTCCATTATCTCCCAAAACATCTTATTCAAGAGTCATCAGGAGCAAGAGGGTTCAGAGCCCCGGATGCATCAAGCTAAGATTCAGTGAGTAGGAACCCAAGAGATACAAATGGCTAACACAGATTGAACCTTTACTATATGCTGGACACTGTTCTAAGCACTTTCAATATAAAAACTCTGAATTCCTACAATCCTATTTTTATAGGTGAGGAAATGCAGGTCAAGTTTTGGGGCCATTTGTCACACAGCGATAGATAACACACACCTTTTATGGAAGAGGTACTTGAGGCTCAGAGAGGTTAATAACTCGTCCAAGGTCACATGGCTAGTAAGTGGTAGGAATGGAGTTAGGATGCCTGAGTCCATGTCCTTGATCACTAGGCTTTACTCCTGCTTCATGAGCTGATTCAGGCATCAGTGGAGGCCAGAGTAGGGAAAAGAGGGGCTCTGTTTCAGTGTCACAGGCTGGAAAAGGGCCTCAGCAGCAGAGGGAGCTGGGGGACTGTGTGGCATAGAACAATCTGCAGTGGTTGGTATGTGATTGGTGTTGTGTGGACAGTACACGGCTGTTGACTCCTGCCCAACCTAGCATCCTGGATGAGGGAGATGGGGAACCTAAAGGGGCAGACCACTTACTATGCCAGGTTTAAAGTCCAAATGGGGCTGGCCTGTCTCTCAGATGGAATTTAGAAATCAGTCGAAGGCTTGAGTTGGTCCCCTGAAATGGAGGGTACATGTTGGCAGGGAATTGGGGCTATTTTGTTTACTGCTATCCCAGTGCTAGAATAGTGCCTGGCTTCTAAATATCAAAAAATACCTTTTGAAGAATAAGTGAACAATCAAATGAATGGATGGTGATAAAGTTGAACTCTCCTGCAGACTTCTCTGTGGAGTCAAGCTGAGAGGTGCTGAGGAATCCAAGGGGATGAGTAGCAAGACAGTGCCTTCTGTTTGAAAGCCAACCAATGCCTAGAAAGCACAGATTTTAAAGTAGATTAGTGATTTAATCAGACGAGTTTCAGAAGCTCACTTTGCAGTCATAAGCATGGTGTCCAGAGGGGAGATCCTGGTGGCAGAGAGACCAGTTAGAAACCTTTGAAATAGTCCAGGTAAGAGCTAGGAGGTGGGTGTGTGTCAAATGGCAAAGCTCTAGAACCAGGCATGGTCTAGACCCTCTTACCCCACACCCCCACCCACATAACCAGGGTGTTGGGTGGCTTTGGTGCTGCATATACTCTTGTTGCAGTGTGAGTGGTCAGCAGGCTGAAGTTGGGAGAGGTGAGTGAAGTACAAAGAAATGGGTGACTGCCTTTTGAGTTGCTGGTCTGGGGGCTGAGTTATGGGAAGAGAGAGTTTAAAACGTTGAGAATAAAAAGGGGCTACTCAGGGTTGTTTTTGAAGAATCTCATACCATCAGTTATCCTCGGGGTGGGGCCATGGAGATTTAAGTGCTGGGGTTCACTCTCTGCTAGAGAACCATCTGGAGGGTTGCAAAATGCCATATCCCTTTGGAAGGTACAAATTGTATCTACTATTTCCAGGCTCTCAAATCACTCTGCGGAGTACCTGAGGGGTGCACTGACTTCAGGTTTTCTCCCTTATTTTCTTCTCCAGAGTCGCAGTGCCCTTGCAGTACCTGAAGGCTGTTCAAAGCACTATTCGAGAACAAAGGTTTAAAATGATTGGAAGTGGCAGAAGTGAAATGCTGGACATTCAGTGTTAATGATGAAGTCAGACTTTTCCCTGGAGGAGAAAAGGGGGCTGGAATGTGGGCATGAAAACAGGTGTCTAGAGGGCAGTGCCACAGGATATTAAAAGTGATTGTCTTTGTTGGAGAACTTCCAGGTGGTTTAAGAAAAAAATACTGTCTTCTTTATACTTTTCTGTATTATTGGAATTTTTATAATTAAAAAGAATTTTATAATAAGGAAAAAACAAAGAATCCATAACTTTGTAGGAAAATGGAAGATAGAAGAAAGCATAGGTACTAAACTTATGGACCTTGGGTTCAGAGAGGATTTTATGAATTTGACCTCAAAAGCAAGGGAAGTAAAAGGAAAAATAAATGAATGGGACTGTATCAAACTAGAAAGCTTCTGCACAGCAAAAGAAACCATCAACAAAACAAAGAGGCAACCAACTGAATGGGAGAAGGTATTTGCAAACAACATCACCAGTAAGGGGCTAATATTCAAAATATATAAAGAACTCATACAATTCAACAACAACAAAAAACCTAAGCAATCCAATTTAAAAATGAGGACCTGAACAGACACTTCTCCCAAGAAGACATACAAACGGCCAACAGATACATGAAAACATGCTCAACTTCACTAGCTACACTGTTTCCCTGAAAATAAGACCTAGCCAGACAGGGTCTTATATAAATTTTTGCTCCAAAAGACTCAGTAGAGCTGATTGTCCAGCTAGGTCTTATTTTTGGGAAACACGGTATTAGGGAAATGCAAATCAAAGCCACAATGAAATACTCTCTCGCACCTGTTAGAATGACTATCATCAACAGTACATGTAATATCAAACGTTGGAGAAGCTGTAGAGAAAAAGGATCCCTTATGCACTGCTGGTGGGAATGTAAATTGGTGCAGCCACTATGGAAAACAGTATGGAGGTTCCTTAAAAAATTAATAATAGAATTACCATCCAACCCAGAAATCCTTCTTCTGGGTATCTACCCAGAAAATCTGAAAACATTTATCTGTAAAGATACAAGGTATGATCACAAAATACAGTGAATGTTTAAATTAAAAAAAAATAAAATTGATCAGGGCCAGCCTGGTGGCTCAGGTGGTTGGAACGCCATGCTCCTAATGCCGAGGTCATCAGTTCGATTCCCACATGGGTCAGTGAGCTGCGCCCTCTACTAAGATTGTGAACAACAGCTCTCCCTGGAGCTGGGCTGTCGTGAGCAGCCAGAGGTTGGTGAGAGCTGCCATGGGCTGCTGAGTGCTGCTGTGGGCTGCCATGAATGGCCAGTGGCCAACATGAGTGGCTGGCAGCCAGCGTGAGCGGCTGGCAGCCAACAAGAGCTGCCATGAGCTGCTGTGAGTGGCCGACCGATGACCAGCAACCGACTGCCTCAGCTGGGGGGAGCCTACAAGGCTCATTATACCAGCATGGGCCAGAGAGCTGTGTCCTACACAACAAGATTGAGAAACAATGGCTTGAACTGGAGTGGGAGGTGGGAGAGGTGGAAGAAGGGGAAAAACACCTTGATCATGGACTTCAAGCCTCTAGAACTGAGAGAGAATAAATTTCTGTTGTTTAAGCCCCCCACTGTGGTAATGTTAATCAGCCCTAGCAAACTAATACGCATGTCTTAACAGAAACTGTGGTTCTGACCTTCGTAAACAGACATTAAACACGATATAGCCTTTTTCTTTTTAATGACTGGATACAGTGGTGTTACACCCAGGTTCTCTGCAGGGCTGATGGAGCTATTCCCCGGCTACCAGGAATATCAGCTGCTGAAGTTATGGCTACATTCTTCACTGGGAATTGGCTCACAATTTTGTCCATCACTGATAATTGCCCTCAGCCACAGGGAACGGCTTGCCCAAGGTTAAGCCTCCTTACAAAGTGCAGCCTGTGGCCAGACTGGCTGATACTGGGATACAAATCCCAGCTCCCCTTTTCAATTTGCTTCAACTCTGAAGGGCCAGCCAGAGCTCCAGAACTCCCTGTAGGGATCAGCTAAGGCCTCATTTGGAAATGTGCTGTGGACCAGCTTCTCCCTCTGCCCACTCTTGCCTCCCATCTCCCAGGAGCACGTCCATTCAGCCTTCTGCATGCAGTTGTCTCCTGTGTTCAGGAAACCCAATCAGATGGTGACTGAGGTTTATCAAGTCATTGGTCCCTGTTCTGAACATATTCTAACTGTAAAATTTGGGGCACATTCCTTAACCTATCAGGGTCTCCATTGCTTCAAATATAAAACAAAGAAATTAGATGAGAAAATCTCTAGGATACTTACAGCTCCTTATTTCTGTGTGTGATGAGGCTGTTGAGATATTGGTCCTTGACTAAAATAGCTTTTAGTTCCAATGTCTATGTCCTCTGTTTTTGCTTTTCTTGCTCTATTTCCATCAAACTGCTGTCATTCAGGAGTGGGTAGGGCCGGCCCGGTGGCTCAGGTGGTTAGAGCTCCATGCTCCTAACTCCGAAGGCTGCCGGTTCGATTCCCACATGGGCCAGTGAGCTCTCAACCACAAGGTTGCCAGTTCAATTCCTCGAGTCCCGCAAGGGATGGTGGGCTGTGCCCCCTGCAACTAAGATTGAACACGGCACCTTGAGCTGAGCTGAGCTGCCGCTGAGCTCCCAGATGGCTCAGTTGGTTGGAGCATGTCCTCTCAACCACAAGGTTGCCGGTTCGACTCCAGCAAGGGATGGTGGGCTGTGCCCCCTGCAACTAGCAATGGCAACTGGACCTGGAGCTGAGCTGCGCCCTCCACAACTAAGACTGAAAGAACAACAACTTGAAGCTGAACAGAACCCTCCACAACTAAGATTGAAAGGACAACAACTTGACTTAGAGAAAAGTCCTGAAAGTGCACACTGTTCCCCAATAAAGTCCTGTTCCCCTTCCTCAATAAAATCTTAAAAAAAAAAAAAAAAAAAAAGAGTGGGTGAGGTTGCTGATAGTGAAGGCTTGAGAGTAATCCTTTATCGATACACTCTTCAACCCTACTGCCAACAGTGTGAAATAAATCAGCTCTGTTTTGAAACCACTTTGTTCCAAGGTGATTGGTTTACTAGGGATCAATAATGTTAACAAACTTCATGGCTCCCAATATATTTTTGTCTTATAGAACACTAATGAAAACACAAAGCTGCACCTAGTTGAATCAAGCTGTTCAGGAATATACAAAATGCACGTTCCTTACTTACTTACCAGCTACCTCAGTTCACCAAGTAGTAGGAACTACACCATCCCACAACTGGTTACAACTTTCCATCCAATTTCAGGTAACCCTCCTTCCACTCACAGGAACTCACAAGCTGCAGCCTCCACTTCCACCAACTGTGGGCCTTTTTCAAGGTAAAATGCTAGTGATTGTAGTATTTATGCATTTCTCACTTAACGTGTAAAACTTCTGACGTTTGGTTACAGCGATTTGTAACGTAATGACAGTGTTTTGCTCTGAACCCCATTTTCCCCATGAGCTCATTGTACTTCACTTAGTGCAATGATGTTCAGGAAAGCAGATCTTGTTATAGCGAAACTACTTCAGAGGGGGCAGTAGCATCATGCCACGTGGGAAGCTCTACATTCTTATACCTTTCCCTGACCTTTCCATCTAAAATACTCTAAACCTAGTTCTTATGGGAGCAACATGAAGGTATATAAGCCAAACCCATTCTTAAGAAATATTTATAAATGATGCCTTTCTTTTGGGAACCACTCTGCCAGCAAGCTCTTTGTATTGTTTACATTCTTTCAGGATAATAGAAAAGGAGGAAACCAAACTTTGAAAATGCTCTCGCTTCCTTTAGTTTTGCTGAGAACTGAATAGTAAGGAGTATCTTAAAACGGTAGGCTTAAGTCATAAACAAGTAAGTAATGCTAAGGGACGTTACTAAGACATACAGAAAGTCCCGTAAGTGCATTAAGACTGCTTTGTAGCAACGAAAGCTCAGGTATACGTGACCAAGTATTGCGTAAGTTACAACTTATAACCATCGCACTCATTAAGTTTAAAAAGAACCTTTTAGATAGATGCAGAAATTAAAACTCTATTCTTGTATGTCACTATGGTAACTGATTGTTGGTATATGTGTACCAACAACCCACACAATTCAGGTCAAATGTTCAAACGCTGTTATATCCTATTCCTGTAACCTTGTGTAAAAACTTTATATTTTGGATACCAGAATATCTTTAAAATTCCTCCCAAATTAGGTTCCATGAGGCAGATGGAGACAGTTTGGTCTCCCCAAATCCAAAAGGGATCTTAATTTGACACCAGTGATTATGCATGTGGCATATACGAGGTACAGTAACAATGGTGGATTGGAAACACGTCTCTTTTCTTCCTGAATCAAAAGGAAATTTACAAGGGCGAAAACTCACAATAGAGATCAGGAGAGATGAAAAAATGGAAGCTGGAAAATGGATTAGTAAATTACTTAGAAGTTGGAGGAAACAGAATCACAAGCAGTGGGGAAAACGGAGAGCTCACATTCTAAAAGGTGCAGGAACTGGCCGCAGTCCTGGCCTTTGGCAAATTAGGATCTCCTGAAAGTCTGATTCAAATCCCAGATCCTTTTTGCTACACTGCACAGCTGGCCAAGAGGCCTCTCATTCAGTGAGACTCGCTATTTGTTCTCTATAGAGGGTAAATGGGCCTCTGGAATGGACACCTTCTTACCCCACTGACTTCTAGGACACTGGCACGTGGCCCATCACTCTTCAGGCAGGAGACATGAAATAGGCAGACTTCAAAGTGATGCGAGGCTCTCCGAATCCACCAGGGCAACCACATTGTTTCAGCTGACAAACTGCACTGACAGCTTTTATCTATTATCTCTTCAGTCCCCAATTTAGACACAAGGGTTACCAGTCACCTGTGGGATACCTCTAATACTGAAAGATACCATGTTTCCTCAAAAATAAGCCCGTTAAGATCATCAGCCAGATAGATGGACGCACTTAGTACATTATGACGATGTTCCAGAAGACGTGACTGTAGTCAAATAACTGTAAATTGTTGTACATGAAAAAATAAGACATTCCCTGAAAATAAGCCCTAACGTGTCTTTTGGAACAAAATTAATAAAGACCAGGTGTTATTTTTGGGGAAATACTGTGTAAGACCTGGTCTTATTTTCGGGGAAACACGGTACAGACCAATTAGAAAAACAAAAGTAATCTTGGAGAAAACAGGCTGTCTAGAATTGGGGAGGGGTGGAGGGGGAAACTTTCAAAATACTAGTATCTAAGAGATATTACACCCTTAGCTTAGAAACTAAAAGTTGAAGTGAAAAAATATACTTGGAATATGGAGCTGAGAAAATCTCCAAGAATTAGAGAAACCAAATATAAAAGATGGAGGAAATCAATGAAACAGAGAATTAAAATTCCTCAACTTTAGCCAAGTATCCCCTTCTCTGCATACTGCTTCTAAAAAACTGAGTGGTGACAAAGCTGTAGGTACAGGCACACACTGGAGTCTGGCACCTTTAGGAAAAGCTGTAACTATTACTTGGGACTACATTTAACAGAGTTAAGATCCTACCAGCTTACTGCAAGATCACCTTTTGCACTTTAATGCAACCCTTTTTTGTATTGCCAATGCGTAATCACTTTACCTGTCAATTGCAGATTAACTTCCAATTTCCCTTAACAGATCCACTGCAGAGGGTGTTGACAGGCACAGCATTATTATGGTACAATCAGGATTTGAATGGAATTGCTTTTGAAGCTGAAGGCCAAGACAACGCACAAAATGAGTATGTTGGGTAGATCGAAGGAGTTTTAGCTTAGTTTGTTTCTGATAAAACCCAAATCCAACTGTGTAACATCAGGTCAGAGTGCCTTTAACCTGGAGTGGGTTTTTGTTCCCCTATCTATACTCCCTTCCGGGAAGACGTACTATGACTGAGATACATGCAGCACCCACAATCTGTAGGAAGCAAATGAAAAACAATTCCTTTTTACACTTGAGTAGGAAATGCTCCTTTTCAGGTTAGCTTGAACTTGCCCAAACATAAAACATAAAGCACTTTCCTATTTCTATATTCTCCCTGCCCAAAATTAGCAACACAAAGAACTAGAAAATTGTCCAGCCCATACCCTCCATGATTCAAATTTGATTTTGTCTCAGCAGGGAAAAGTCTTCAGAAATCATAGGTGTAACTTTTGCTATCAAAATACAGCCACCTTAAAGATGGTGGCTTATTACTTTAATAGAGATCAGCCTCCAGCAAATGTCAGTAAAGACCAAACTTGTTTTTCTGTTTCTTACTCCTAGGCCAGGTTTATTCGCATTATGAAAGCCTGCACTTGAGAATACTTTATACCGTATTTCTATTCTGCCTTCAGGATGGGTAAGAAAGGAATTAGAAATGTTTTTGTAGGATTCACAACTTTGTGTGTGTGTGTGTGTGTGTGTGTGTGTGTGTGTGTGTATATATATATATATATATATATATATGGAAGACTTTTTTTTATTTCAAATTTGAAGCCACTTAAACAAGCATTCTTCATTATGCTGTTGGTCAAGTTGCTAACACTACCATGAGAAAATAGAGTAACTCCCCTAAACAAATGACAGAAGAGATTTGCAGTGTGGCTTTTTCAACCCAATATTTGTACTGAATGGGATCAGTGCCCATATTTACCTGGAATATCTAGCTTAATTTACATAGATCATTTCATTTAATCCAAGTTTCATTTAATCTCAAGTTGTTGAGAGGCTGGTGAATTAATGTGTCCAGAAAATGTGGCCCTAGAAACACTTTAGAGCTCACATATTCAGAACCTTCCTTGTTCCGTATGTAATGCCCAGCATTATTTTACCAGATTCAATTTGCTCTGTAATAAAGCTATAGTATTCTGCAAGAATGCTTGCAAGCTAATATACACAAAGCTGATACATACAATTTCAATTTTTTCACAATAGAAGCCATCAAAATAAAACATGAGGAATAAAAACATTTTATCTGTGTATTCAGAATCACACAAGTTACCTTTACAGTTCAATTTACTATATAGAAATCATTTGGGTTTTATATTTTCAGTTAAATTCTGAACCGAGATTACAATATTGTAAATTAAAAAGATTGTTACATTAATTCAGTACTTTTTTTTAGCATACCAATTTGAAATACGTAAGTTCAAACATCAGATTTATGGCAAACAGTCTTCAAATACAATACAGACATTTCTTAAAGTTACCATATCATTCACATGTGATTTCATCATTCTGAGCTGTTATACACAGAACAGCTCTCCTTGAATATGGCAAAACTGACATGCCATGAAGCTCAAAATTGTATAGTCAAGCCAAGGACTCAAAATTGTACCATCTTTTAAAAGATCTGGCATTTCTGGACCACAAAGCACAACATGTAAAGAAGGCTGGGAACAATCCTTCCACATTACAGTTAAAAAATTACATGGTAGCTTCGAATTTTGCATAAAACCCCTATTATATACCTTGGGAAAGTCCAAGGTATAAGATGACAATGGATTGGGGTCCTATAAATTTTTTTATCAGTAGATCCCATAAAATTCCAATGGCATTAATCAAATCAAAAAATATTAAGCACCTACTGGTTTAAGAGATTGAAATTTATTGAGATTCATGATCAATTTCTTCCCACCTTGAAATCAAGGTGTAAAAACCAGCTATTAAGTGCATTCCAAACTTTCCCTATGTAGCACAGGTAGAATTTTCTGTCCATTGGCACCAAAGTGAAGTCACATTTCCTCTTGGGAGACAGAAATTCAACATCTGAACACAGAGTAAGTTAGGAAAAAAATGACCCCTGTTATTTATTTTATTACTATTGTGATTCTGAGATCTAGGATTACTAATACACTAGCAGTGAACAATGCAAATTCCTGGCAACAACTGTCAGGTTAGTGCCGCTAATTCCCTTTTCCCCCAATCACCATAAAATTTCAGTATGAAAAGAATTAAAAAGTAGTTACTAAGCTCAACAAATGGGAAATAATAAGTAACTAAGCAAGCAGCTACATAACAAAACAAACCCCTAAAGTTTGAAATCATTGCAATTGTATAATTGAAAATAGGTGTGTTTCACCCCCACCCCTCCCTTACAACTCTGAATTTAAATATTCTGTGCAAAAGAGCATCAGGTTTCTGGATATAGATGTAGCCCTTCTGTAAGTTTTAATGCGCTACAGTTTTCTGCAAGTTTATTTCCCTCCCTCCAGGCTTTTTCAAAGTATTTAACAAAATCTTCCATTTCAGCCGAAAGATTTGTGATTCAAAGATTTACTAAGGTACTCTATGCATTCTTATCTATACAGAAACACCTATCATTACAATTGGTTTATGCAGGATTAACATTTTTGGTGTTAAAATTGTTAAACATCATGCTTACTGCACATCAACTCTCCATGATGCATCGGAACATCACAATGATTTACCAAACATTTTATTTAAATTACTAATTAAATAACTGAAAAATGTACTGAGCCAACTAAACTTAAATGGACTATAAAGGAAAATAACTTTCAAAACAGTCCATATACACATCTATTTCAAAACTACCTTTGCTAGCTAGCCCCTTTCCCAGTTTTAGCCTGAAAAAACAGTAAAATCTACACAAAATTTTATTGCAATCATACAAGGGTTACATTAGGTCAAATACAACAAATACTATGATGCAATTTTACATTTATTAAACTACAGTTCAAAGCACAAATTTACACATTCTAAATACACTAAACGTATCTAATGAAGTCACACTGGTCTTCCACTGACATTTGATATATCTGGGTGAAAGACATTAATTTTACAAGACTTTCAAACATGAATCCTTAGTATAAAAACTGTGTACTTGTATGTAAACGATTTAATGGGGAACCCAATTAATGGGCTTCCATCTCCACTAAGTCATCCATTTTGTTGCATATTTTATTTTAAACGCTTAAGGGGCGGGACAACCTATTAAGTTTAAATCTGGATACATTATCTAAATCTCCCAATTACCCCCAATGAATTATAGATGAAAGCTGATTTTGTCTGGTCCCAAACAGCTATTACTAATAGTTTGTTTCAGAGAATTGACAGAATAAGATTGTTCGAATTTTTTCCACACTGGAATGTAGACCAGACAAGCTTAACCTGCAACTTCAGATCTAAAGAAGCGTTAATGCCTGCTTAAGCTTCAGTGGAAAAGCTTTCTCCTTGGCTCAGCTGAATGCAAGAAGGCACAAAGAAGAAGTTCTTCATCATTGTGTCTGAAGTAAATCCAGCATCTTGCAACTCATACCTACACAAAAAGAAAAAAATAAGCATAATTCCAATTTAAGCACAAGACCACACGACCACGTAACAAATAGACTATGAAAACCCTTAAAAGATGAACATTTATCACTAGTAAGTTATGCAGTCATTACAAAATTATAATTAGCCAACATTCTGTCACTTGAAATATCCAATCTGCTTTAAAATAAGAACAATACCTTACCAATCATTGAATGACATCATGTAGTAAATAGCTGGCCTCTGAAAATCATTAAAAGCAGATGGTTCATGGAAAGAATCTGCTCCCATGTTATCAAAGATAAGCCAATCTCCCACATTCAGCTCAGGAAGAAGACAGTTTTCCACAATTTGATCAAGCTCATCACAGGATGGACCCCAAAGGCTGCTTGTAAACAGAGGCTCATCTTCCTTGTATTTCTGTAAGAAAGGAAAGCCTTTCAAAGATTAAGTTGTTAACTCACGCAGGTACTGAATTTGAGGGTGGATAAGAGCATTTTTCACTGTCTCAGATCCAATGTGCCCGGGGAAGGCAGCTCTAGAGCCAGAGGCAGTGGTGCTCCTTTTTAACTCCATCTAAGGCAACAGACTAAAGGGTTCAGACTAAAGCCAGAGGAATGCAAATCCTCAAAAAAGGGCAATATTCCCCATCCTAAAATATTTCTCCAAAAATTGGGGTGCACCTTAAAAATAACAGCTGTTTATAAACTGCCAAAAGAGCAATTTTGATACTATTTGTAATATCAAATAATTTACCTTGTGAACCTCTGGAATGGCATTTAAGTCCTCAGACAGTTTACTTGCAAAAGAACCATAAACACCATCATTCATATAATACACAAAGACTGGTTCATCACTTCCGGTTTTTTCTACTGAAATAAGTGGGAAAAATGAAGGGTACTTTATAGTAAAATGTACAATACAGTTATTATGTAAAGCATATCAAATACATTGAATATTTATTGGACTAATATAGCTTTCACATCTCAAAATATTTAACTTAAAAAAGTTGATTACACTGACATACCTTAAATAAAACTGTTAGCCTAAAAAGCTCAACACACTTCAAAGGAAGATAACCAATGAACACATGAAAAAAGTGCTCTTTATTAGTCACCAAATAAATGCAAATTAAAACTACAATGAACAACCACCACTCCCACCACCTATTGAATGAATAAAAGATGGACAACATGAAATCAATGAAGGTGGGGAACCACCAGAACCTGCACATACACACTGCCAGTGGGAGGGTAAAATGGTTAACAACCCCTTTGAAAACATCTGTTCTACGATCTAGCAATTCTATTCTTAGTCACTTCACCAAAAGAAATGAAGTGTCCACAAGACTTGTATTAAGAAAATATCAATAGTTTTATTCATAACAGCCCCAAACTGTGAACGATTCATCAGCAAAAGAATGGATAAACTGTATATTCACAGTATACTACTAGCAATAAACAAGAAACAAAGTGTTTCAGATATTCTACTGTGATGTCTTAAACCTAAAACAGTCTAGTTAAAATGGTTTTTCTGCAGGAAAACAGAATGCACTCCACGGTATACTGCATTCACATCTTTTGATATACAGGTATGTTTAAGAAATTAAAAACCTGAAGAGTAAAAAAAACACTTACTCTTGCTCATTTAAGAGAAAAAATACAGGAAATAATATGTCTCCTTAATGTAGAATAGTACTTCCTACATTTTAAAAAAAGTTTTAACTTGTACACCGTCTAGTGCTTTTTTTTGGTTTGACTAAAGACAGATTAAAAGGATTCTGTGGCCCTTGTTATGTAAGAAAGTATGGGGCGGATTCTCCCTGTGACTCGTCTGACTAAGAGGAACATGACAGAGAGATCACAATAAAACATTCTTTCTTAACAGAAATGAGAAACAAACGAAAATCAATCACCTGGGGGAAGTGTATCTAAAATATGCATTACCTAAACATCAGCACCAAGAGAGCTGGATTCAGGAAGTCTTATGGAGTGGGACCTTGGCTTGGGCATTTGGAAAAGCTCCCTAGTTTCCTGTAGACCACCTATAACTTTGTAATTCATAAAATGTCCTACAGTATTATTTACACTTTAGAATCTGATAATTCATCTTCAAACTAACTGGAATTATCTATTTACAGAAACAAAACTATAAACTTACCTCCAGATGAAAATTTATCATTTTCAACAACTTTCTTTGCAATGATATTAACTGCAAGTGTAAATGCAGAAGACACGTAATAACTTCCAGGTTCTGAAATTATCTTAATGCCAGATCCTTCAGGAAAGTAGACATCCAACAAAGGGCTGATAATGTGATTAACCTATGGATTTTAAATCCCACAGTATGGTTTCAATATTGGGTTAAATTAAATCACAGATAATTTAAATGAAAGAGAATAAGTTTACTATTTAGCAGTTATCTTAAAGCAATTAAGCAGACTTGCAAGTCATCAGAATTTACTTTGTAACTATCAAAATGGCATTAGTTAAAAAAAAAATCACAACTCCAAAGGCAAATACCTACTGGTGATTAAATATTTAAAGTCATGTTTCTGTCTCTATCACTAGCAACAAAGGCGCAAAATTTCACATCAGTTTCTAGATATTACAGAATGTGGGAAGGAGGACAGGGCAAGAAGGTAAGGAGTGAAGTACATCTGGCTAATAACATGGTGTAAAGATTTCCAAGTTATGAATTAATTTGTGCCATGAAGTACCACCCCATATAAGTATAAGCACAACTGAACAGAAACTTTGTGATAAAATTATGCTATAGAGTACAAAATATTTTTAAACTGAATGGATTTTCAAAGTTAGCTACTCACTGCCTATTCATTTTTTCAGAATAAAATTTTAAACAAATCTTACAGGCTTTTAGCCCCTGCCACTGTAAGAACTCTAGTTAAAGCATCTACCACTTAAGTAGCAAAGAAGAGAGATTATTCCAGTATGTCTACCCAGTGAGCAAATTTTACCTCTTCCAATTGAAACTCAGATCCTGTGAAACCTCCACCAATGTCTAACACGTTCATTGTGAAGCCAAATTCTTCCTAGAGATGGAGAAAAAAACAAACAAAAACACTTTTAAATGCTTTTCCAAATTGTAATGGATACAGAGCCATTTGGAAAAAACCCTCCCAAGGAGGTAAATATGTTCTGACCTTTAGTACAGCCAAGTTTTTGGTTTCTAACAGAAGCAGATTAATTCAATGTTATGTATATTAGCTTTCTGACGTTGTTTGTACTATCTTATAGATAAGTAAATTACTCTTTCATCCCTTCACCCACTTAAAAAATGTGACAGTATGCAACTCTGCTTACATTATAAAAAATAATGTGTCTTACTATAATGAGAATACTTCAGAGGTAGTCTTAAACAACATCCTGGCTTTAAAAATAATTTAAGGAAAAACTTACAGCCATGTCAAACACACATCGAGCATCAGACAGAGCATGTACATATACTTGAGATTCTTTGCAAGCACTTGAAATATGAAATCTGAAAGAAAGAGAGTAATAAATTTAAAGCAGCAGCAAGTTTTAGAGGTCCTTTTTATAATTCCTTTTAATTCTCATTCACCATATTGACACAGTAAGTATTCAACTTAATACCAGGTATTTAGTATGAGAAGTACTAGCCTCTAATTATCAAGTAATAATACCTGGGCTTTTTAGAAAAGCCAGTGTTTGGATAATACTGTAATTTTATAACCAATTTTTTAACAATGAGCTATCAGTCATGATTCATAGCTATCAGATTGGGGTGAGGCATACTTTTGTGTATATATGGTAAAGTAACAAGCACCACCAAGAAAACTGGGTATCTGGCCAGCCTGGTGGCTCAGGTGGTTGGAGCGCCGTGCTCCTAACTCCAAGGTTGCCGGTTTGATTCCCACATGAGCCAGTGAGCTGCGCTACCATGAGCAGCTGGAGGTTGGCGTGAGCTGCTGTGGGCTGCTGAGTGCTGCCACGAGCTACCATGTGCCACCGTGAGTGGCCGACCGACCGACTGACTGCCTCAGCTGGGGGGAGCACAAGGCTCATAATACCAGCATGGGCCAGGGAGCTGTGTCCTACACAACTAGACTAGAAACAAAGACTTGAATGGGGGGAAGGGCAGAAAAAAAAACTGGATTACAAAACCTTTAATTTCAATGTATGATTTTATCTGACACAATATAAAAATGTTTATTGCGAAATAAATGAACATTAATTCAGCTATTACTGATACTTGTTAACATTACTTAAGTGATAAAGATTCAGAATAGAATATTTAAATTTAATTCAAATATGATTCTGTGCCTGATTGTGGCAGTGGTTACACAATAAGTCCGTTAAAATTCATAGTACACACCCTGAAAGTGAATTTTCCTGTTAACTTAAAAAATAGAATGTAGTTGAAATATGAAAACTCTCAAATATATATTAAATCACAAAGTGGTGATTTAATAGTGATGATTCTTTATTAATCTTATGAACAATTTTTTAAAAAGCAAAATCTTGTACTATAGTGAGACTAGCAATAGACTGGCAACTCAGAAAATTTGGGGCTTTCTGAGATGATCATATCATTAAATCTTTCTGGGTCTGTTTCCTCACATATGAAATTGAGAGGGTAAAACAAAGTGCTGATTTATTCAAGTGCCCCCCTACCCCCCGTCATTAAGAGATGATAAAAGTCTTAAGGATGGGAAAAAGAAAAAACATGATACCTACAACTTACAAGTTGAATGCCATTATGGTATTCATTAGAATTCTAGTAAAATTTAAAAGGTGATTTAAATGACTAACTTAACAGAAACTTTTATTTACTATTTTATCTCTTTAATGGGGAAAGGGGAGGTACAGGTATAAAATAGTATGAAGGACAAAGCACATTAGTTCTTCCTAAATAAAGAAAAAAAAATATACATATATATTAAACTGAAAGTTGAATTTATTAGAGTTCATACAAATGAAATCTTAAATCAGTATCTTAAATCTTTTTAATCTTTTTGATTAAAAAGATATAGATTATCACCATAAAATGAAGTTTAAGACAAATACTCACTTAACCCCAATAATTTGGACATCAAGTTCCTTTGCACATTCCAAAACATGCCTACAGTTCTTCAGGGTAGTGCCAAACTTCATGTTACCCTCTTCGCCTCCAATATTATCTTCTGTTGCAATATGTAGTAAGACCCTAAGAGAAGGGGAAGATGATTGGGGCACAGTTGGTTTACATCATCATCAGCACATGTGAAGCCTGAAGGTTGTAGGAAGTGTGTTGATTATGTTGCCAATGCTCCCAAATCCAGCGACGGATGAATCAAGTGAACCTAATGAAAAACAATCCTGTATAGAGAAGAAACTAGCAATTAGGGCCTAAAGCATGAAGCTTACAAGGATGGGAATATGGAAAAATGCAGGAAGTTAAGACTGTTGTAGCAGCAAGAGTCGGTAGAGCTCTGTAATGAAAGACGACATTACTTTCAAATGAAGTCCATCAGTCTATAAATCCACCTAGAAAGACTAAATTGAATAGCAATGCCATCATTGTCTTTCAATAAAAAGTATCAGGGCTTTACATGTTTGAAATTTCCCAAATTGTTCTAGCTAGCTAACCTTCACTCACTTATTCTATATATGCCTATTAATCAGACATTTAACAAAAAAAACTGGGCACCTCTGAGTTATTTTATGTTTAAACAGCAGCCTTTTAGACTACCGATAATAACCTATTTGGTATTTCCTTCCAAACCATGACAATCTAGACAAAACGATCAAGATTGTCCGGAGATCATTAAGTAATTACAAACCACTAAAAACTGTAAATATACAAATGCTATTTGTAAAACAGTTTTCCCAAGGAAGTCCTAAATGAATGATTGATGATCAGAGGGGGCAAGTCTGATAAAAGCAAAATTATTGTACCTATGGTTACAATCAACTCTACCAAGAATGTACCATTCAGTTTACAATTTAACACAGCAAACACTCCAAATCAGGGCTTATCTTCAGAAGATCAAAGAGGAAGATTTTTTTTGAGACAAGTATGAGGTGTGATCAAACAATACAATGAATGTTCAAATAAAAAAAATTATTCCAGTAAAAGACTGTAATGTTTTTGAGAGAAATTGCTGTATACAAGAAGCTATGTGTGATTCTGAGCGTTGTCATGATGATGAGTTACAGCACACTTTCAAACACACCTTCTCTCAACCGTAGCTCACACCCGACTGACTGCAGCGAACAAGTTGAAACTTGTCACACACTGTTACTAAGGTTCGATGAACCACTTCCTGTATTGAAGATCCCTGCCTTACTGTTGGATGGCACTCGGCAGCAGCATTCACTATTATTCTAATCACAACAAAATGCTCCGTGTCACACATGGCTTCTGGTATGGCAGTTTCTGTCAAATAAAAACATTACGGTGTACCCTCACCCACTTTATTCACCAAATCTGGCACTATGCGACTTCTGGCTCTTCCCCAAAGTCAAAATGACCACGAAAGGCAAACGTTTTGAATTGATTGAGGACATCGAGGCAACCATGACAGCGCAACTAAAGACACTCAGGAAAGAGGACTTCAGAACTGCTTCAGAAAGTGGCAAGAATGATGCGATAGTGTGTTCGAAGCAAGGGGGAGTATTTTGAGGGGGATTAATGGCAATGTGTCTTTTTACAGTAATAGATTTTTTTATTATTTTATTTATCCCCCCCACCCCTGCAAACTCCAAGTCAAGCCATTGTTCTCCATGTAGCTGTAGAGGGCGCAGCTCACTGGACCATGTGGGAATCGAACCAGCGACCTCAGTGTTAGGAGCACAGCGCTCCAACCACCTGAGCCACCTGGCCACCCCTGTAATACATTTCTTAAAATTTAAACATTCACAGTATTTATTGATCACACCTTGTATTTCCCTATAATTTCCCCAAGAGCCCTTTATCCAAAAAAAAAAAAAAAAAAAAAAGAAAAAAAATTTCAGGGTAGTCAATTCTATCAGAAACACCGTTCTAAGAATACTATTAAAGTCACTAAGAAAATTGTAGATATACAAAGAAAATATGGATGTGACATACATTTTCAGGAATATAGAACATATACAATAACTCATTCAAAGCAAGCAATGTCATGCTAATACAGTACACTTTTAGTATATTCTGAAGTCCTCTTGACATACCAGTTCATGACATTAATTTTGCCTTTAAAAAGTTTTCTTTTCAAAACAAAACATTTTATTAAAAAAATCTTGGGATGCATACAGCAATAAGTTAAAAAAAATTTATACTTCCTGCTCAAAGAGCAGTGTGGGCCTTTAAGAAATGCCTCAAATCACTAAGTTAACCAGGAAGAAAAGCTGACCAAATACATCCTATTCCCAACATGACAAGTAACTAGCAGGGTTAATGTGGTTATGAAAATACAGCTGTGGCCCTAATTTGATTATTACCAACCACATCCTCTTCCTTGAATTAAATATTATAAATTCATACCCCAAACTGCCCTTATCCTATCTCAACTCCACATGAAGAGTCAGAAGTAGGCAGCCACATAGAAACTTTGAAATAAAATAATAATACACATCATTGTTCTACATAAATGCCTCCTTTCCCCAGGCTAAAGACAAACCCAAAGCCTAAGCAAGTAACAATTTCCTCAGTTACTTAGTTTTACACTTACTTGGCATTTGGATGATTACGTGCAATTTTCTTCAGTTCTACTTCACTATCACATGTCATCATGTTCACTCCAACTTTTGCTGCATACTTTATCTGAGACACTTGCTTACAAGGACTTATATAAATGATGTTTTCTGGAGATACACCCAATTCTTGCACTAAAGCCATTTCAGTCTGTAAAAAAATAGATTTTAAACAGTGTCATCTAACAGTCAAAATTACGGTTACTTTTCATTCAATGACTATCTTATTCTTTTTATTTTTTGGTTAAAATTCAAATTATATGAGGTTCAATTAGGGTTACATAATGTCACAGTTCACATTCTGTAGTAAGCATAGACTTACCACACCACTGTGTTAACAATCTTTAAAATGGTATATTACCATTAGAGAAATTTCATAGTTTAGATTATTTTGCTTGTCATCAGAAGTAACTTGGTCTAGCTAGCTGTAGCCTAAGAATGGTTTTTGATTAAAGATAAAGAAAACTTTTCAAAGTTTCATATCACTGAAACTTTCCTTTCTTTGGTACACTTTAAAAGTTTATAAATTTCCATTAGGCTGCCAATTTAAATAAGAGTTAAAAAAAAATACACGCACACAAAAAAACTCATCCAAAAAAAGTTCCTTGCAATTTTCCTATTGCTGTGGGTAACCAAAGTTAAACTGAATTTTAAAATGTTGCAGTTGAGGGACAAAATAGTTTTAAAAAAACACAGAAATTACTTACTTTACTGGAACAAGCAAATCCAGTTCCAAGAGCTGCCAAAATCTCAAGTACAGCTGGAGTGGAGTTGCATTTTACCGTGTAGAATGGCTTTATTTGAGCCACTACGTTCTGCCATTGACTGTGTTTCTTCACAATCTTTCCAAGATCTCCCACAAAAAATGCATTTTTCCCTGTCTTATTATGGTTATAAAAAAAAAGAAAACAATCAGAACTATTGAAAATAGAGTACCAAATAAGTAGGAAAGAATTCCCTTTTACCTCCACAAATGAGCCAAAACATACATTTATATACACTACTACATTTAAGGTATGTGAAGAGTTATTAAGCTAGATTGAGCAGATGACAAAGGAAAATCTAAACACATCTGTTTATTTTAAACTTGACTTTTTGCTGTGCTATGCTGGCATATAAATAATCTCTACTTTGATTTGAAAATATTATAGTGACTTTCTATTTTAGAATTGCTTCCATTTTACTTTTTGGGAATAGAGGGAAGGAGATCACCTGTTTCTATCCATGCTCTCTGCTACTGTTTAAAATAGGCCTACATCAGCAGTTCAGGATCTAATCTCCTAACACAGTGAGTTATCAGGAATGCTAAACAAAACAAGCTACATATCTCCATTATAAGCTGTACCTAATGACAAGATGGTAAAACAAGGGAGGAACTATACTGGGAACCTATTTTTAAGGAGACAAAGTTGTGCATAGAGAATGACAAAATAAAATTTAAAATACACAAGGTACTAAATATTAGATAAACCTTAGTAAAAATACTCTTCCCTCAAAAGAAAATTAAAGTAGCGATTTGGGAGAGATCTGTAATGATTTTAAAGTTGTGGCTACTCTAGGGGTAGAGAGATGACTGTAATATGTCAATTACTCAATGTTGATCGGAAGACAAAATAATCTTATTTAGAATATACAACATTCAAATACCGTTTAAAAAGCCATGAAGACAATTCTACTGCTTCCTACTCTTTGAACACATTATTTGAAAATGTACATTACTGGAACATACTGGCCAGGAAATATGGAGGGTGCCAAAAAAATGTATACACATTTTAAGAAAGGAAAAAACTGCATTAAAATTGTAATACTCAATATCCACCGTTAACAAAAGATGAACACAAGTCACATGTATACATTTTTTTGTCATCCCCCATAGATATGACTGGAAATTATAGGTTATGTGTGGCAGATATGGGAGTTATACTGAAATTACCTTATCCTTACAAGACATGCTATTCCTAATGTTCTGGAGACAGAAATTTTATTTTTACTTTAATGTAAAAATGAGGCAATTACAGGTTCCAGCAAGAGAACTGGGATTTAAAAAACAAAAAAACCACCAAGACATTCAGTTGTAATTCCCCTCGGGCCAGAGTTAGGTCAAGATTGCTAGGAGAGAACAGAGTTGAGGCCTAATCCTCAATAAATGCTACCGAAGGTGTGATAATTTAGACTATACGACAAGAATGGATGAAAAGAGTATTTCAAAGGTCATAGTTGACCCAAGAATGTTGTGGAAGTTAAGTAACTAAGAGAAAGGTCAGCATACTTCCAGGAGGTTCCCAGTGACACGAGAAAATTAACTGAAGAATGGTTTGACCATAACACTGATTCGACAGTATGACAAGTGGCAGATTTCTTTCCCCCAAGAATTTTCATGGCAGAGGAAGACAGGAATAAAGGAAATTTACTGGGGTGTGGTAGATAAATGAGCAAATCTGTAAAGGTCAAGAGGAGAGAAGTCTTTTTGGTATCCTATCCCTGAATACCAGAGTAACATGAAAACAATCCAACCAATTTGGGGAATATAGGAAATAAGCTCCAAAAAAGAAACAAATTCTATCAGTAAGGTGATAAACAAAAATAATTCAATAAGTACAAAATGAAAATAATGATCTTAAATAGCAGTGAATATGATTCTATAGAAGGTGACACTTGGGGCAGTAGAGTGTAAGCAGTCAGTGTAAATTTAAAGGGAGGTGGAGAGTGTCGAGTTAAGATAACCTAGAAAGCAAGATAACCTGGAAAAGGTAACATCTGACAAGGTACTTTTATCAGATTAACATTTTGGAACTGATGTTTTGGATTTCAAATACCTGAGAAATGTGAGACGGTGCACTTACCAGGGTATGTTCATAAACATAGTTATCAATAACATTTCCAAGGTTTGTTCCTTCATCCAACAGGCCAATGAAGTAGTTTGCATCGTCAATAAATCCTTTCATCTCAGCCGTATTCCACAAAGCCGAAAGTCATAAACCAGGAAAAACAAGAGAAGGGCCACCAAGCCTTATGTCTGGGTCCTTAGAATATGCAACAAACTGCCAAAATAGAAGTTATTTCAAAATCTGTATTATTTCACTAGTTAAATTTAAGGTGAGCTGTCAATGAAAGTGTGCTAAGTGCCTAATTTAGTGAATGGGTGTGACCACTCACCAGTTTCAGAAACACTCGATCATTAATATCCTTTAGTGTCTACTTTAAAGTGAATGTGTATTTTACACATTTTTTAAAAGCTCAATATATAATTCTGAGAGGATAAGCTACATATGTGCACAATTTATTGCAAGTCAATATGGTCACCTTACTTACATAGAGTTGCAGACCTAGTATTCATCTTGTTTTGTGGTTCTTCTGTAACGTACAAATTTACTCACTTCCATAACACATACAATTTTACCAGTTTTAAGAAAGCTAGTGAATTGAGTATCTGCAGTCCCAAAATTGAAATACTAAATTTCAATACACTGCCAGCTATATAACAGCACACTACCAGGTATCTGCAGGTGTATGTCTTCTAAATAAAATTCAAGAAATGAAAGTTAATAGAAATAGGTGGGGGTGGAGGGTAACTTTAGGGGACAATCTGTACGTAGCTTTGTTACAGACTGCCTATCTACTGTGTTTCCCCAAAAACAAGACCTAGCTGGACAATCAGCTCTAATGTGCCTTTTGGAGCAAAAATTAATGTAAGACCCAGTCTTAAGACCGTGTCTAATAAAATGAAATGTAATACCGGGTCTTACATTAATTTTTGCTCCAAAAGACACCTTTAGAGCTGATTGTCCGGCTAGGTCTTATTTTCAGGGAAACACAGCAGGTCAAGTTAGCCGTGTATGTCTCTTATGAGATGGGTTGGTTTGATGAAAACATTAACTGAACTAAAAGTCAGAACCTGGTTGTGTTATTTAACAGCTGTGTGATCCCAGGTCAATTTTTCTAAAGTTAACTATCTTAAGTTTCTCGAAAAGTTGTGGTTAAAAATTATATAGCAAATGAATAAAAAAAAAGGTTTAAGTGTTGGCTCAGAATAGAATTAAAATTAAGTTACCAATTGCTATGAACATAAAAATGCCAAGGTAATTTGAAACTAGGTATATAAGCTGTACATCCTAAACTATTTACTAAGAACTGCTTTTTAAAAGGAATCAGACTAAATCCAACCCCTTTCCAATCAACCCTTCCCTGCCCCCCCCCCCATCTCCCATTTTCCTTTGGAGCATCACACACAGAGATAAAGCCTTATCTTTTTTGCTGAATTCACTGGTCCTTACGTTCCTTTAGGCAAGAATTTCTTTTAAGATCAAGTCCATAAACAAAGCAAGTCCCCCAGACAGGATACTTACTCATTGAGTTCTGCTTGCCACATTAACAAGGGATACAGACCAGCTCTTGGCAACCTATTTTAAAACTTGCAGCCTTTCCTGTCTTTGACTCTTCTTTTTCATCCCCCAAACCCCGTTCTATACTAGTGTTCACCCTGGGTAATATCCTGCATCTTAAAAGTATACACCATTTCAATGTTTCCCAAAGTGTCAGTTTTTTGGTTGCATCGAGCTCATCAATAAGTCATAATAATACTAGTTAAGTTTCATGAAATACAAACACTTAGTTTCATTTTTTAAAACACTAACTTCTTGCCCAAAAAGCCGATTACATTCAGTTCAGCTCATCAATCTCCTTCATGAAATGGCAGAAACTGAAAAGTTGAAGATATTTTTATTTTACCAAAGGAGTTAACTTAAGCTTACTTCATGTGACCTAATACTTATGTAGTAATCAAATGGTAGCCTGGACATTCCCTAAAGTTTGTATACAGCAGGACTGGTGTAAATCTATGTCTAGAAAGTAGATATTTTAGGCTTGAGAATACATCTTTATTTTAAGCAACACAAATATTTAATTGTAAAAAGAGTATGGTAGGAACTTTGTTAAGTTGCATCACAACTTTCTGGCAAAACAGCTTTCACTTATTTACCCTATTGATGATAAAAAATAATTTAATCAAGATCTTTAATCTAGTCTCTTAGTTCGTGAGAGTCCTAAGTATATTCTACTATATATGTAGTACTTACTTGGGGACCTTGGGTTATCAATTATGGACCACTGACTGCTGCTAAATTCAAGAAGTCTAGCTTTTAAAGTCAGGACAAGATCAATCTCAATTTCCTATAGCTACAGCGCTTACGAAAGGGTAATTGTCCTCTAACATCCGATTCCTCAATACTTAGAAAAACACCACGCCTATTCCATCCAATCATACCTGCTGAATGCCCATTCTTCAGAGAGCTTTTTCTATAGTATGGTCACAGGGATAAAGACTTTCCCGTTAACTATTTTCAATCTACATAATCTATAGGGTTCAACTCTCACTGCCTGCTAAATGAGCTTAAATCCACAGACAATATTTTTTATAGCAGTGTGCCAAGCAGTGTTCTAAGTACATCATCTATATGATATTAATTCTCTTAACCCTTAAAAACCACTGTTAAGTAGTAGCCCCATTTTTCAGTTGAATACACTGAGGCACAGAACTAATTAGGCTAGCCTTTAGAGATGCTGATGAAATGTTTCAGATAAAAGGAAACACCTGTGTCCCCAGCATCCCATCCCTAGAAAACACAGGATTCCTTCTCTGGAAACCCAACTATCAGTTTCTTTGATAGAGCTTTATAATTTTCCTATTATCTATTAACCATTTCTCAGACATAAATTCCCATAGTTGTTAGTAAACTAAGTTTATTCAAATATGGTATAACAATACCCTATCATACCTACTCATTCATAGCCTTTTAACCTTTTCTCATATGACTATTTTCTAGTTTAACCTTGTTCCTTCCGTATCTTTTGACTAATTCTCAGGTAAATCCCAAAATTGAAATTCTTTTTCCCAATTGTCACCCCAATAAACTTTAAAGAAAAATAATTATTTTTCCTTTTTTAATCAACCTTATCAACAGTTTCTATGCAATAATGTGCATCCAATTTTGACAAATGTGTACACCTGGGTAACCACCACCACCATAAAGTTCCCCCACGTCCCTTCTGCCCTAAACCCCCAACTCCACCTCAGCTAACTGTTAATCTGCTTTCTGTCTAATCTGACTTTTGTAGAAGTGAAATAATTTTAAGCATTAACTGAAGGCCAAGCTAAAACAGTTGACAAATAATGGTACTACCAACATGAATAAAAATATTAGAAAGCATTCCCTGCTCTAAAAGATACAGTGCTTGTGGAGTGACTATATTATCATCATTGAAATGGAACTCTAAATTCGGAAGTAACCATAGGTTTAGTTTACCCATCCCTAGCTGATTCACAAAAGGACTCTAATGGAAAAAGAGCAAAAAGGTTTAAGGGACTGACATTTAAATCACTAAAACAGACATAGTAATATAGTATTACTTGACTTCCTTATACTGAGCACTGCAATAAGCTGATTAAAACCAATACTAATAAAGCCTATACTTAACAGATGGTGAATGTAAAAATAAGTGAGTTCTATCTCAACTTATCTTCTTAGATGTTCCCTGAAGGTTTTGACATTCCTATAATTCCTAGCCTAGAGCAGATGCTCAGAAACAGACAAAGACTTCACACCTCTTTAAAATTAGGGATACTGGTAACAGCAATAAACTCCATTGAAGTCTGTTGAAAAACATCGTTCATCTTCCATTCTTAAAGGGAGCCCAAAACCTTGATACATAAGTGACCCATATGTAAATACAAAGCTCACTGTCAGATACTGTTAAATACTAAAAGCTATGCCCAGAAAAAACTAATTCCTCAGAACAATCTGCAAAACAGAAAGACCCTCAGGAGAGAGGTTTTCTAATATACTGAGACAACAATCCCTTTTGTTCAAATGAAATATCACTTGGAAACCAAGTATTTCCAATAATTGAAAAGGCTTAAGTATTAAGTAGGTGGCTAAGGGTGGGCTGATCTTTACTGAGCCTTTCCTATCCCCAATGTTGTATCTCACCCCCCCCCCCCCCCCGCCAAGAAGTCCCAAGCAGCAGTCAGAATCATACCTCCAGGACTATTTGCTTACAATTTTCTTAACATGCTTTAAGTATTTCTTAGCTGAAATACTTAAAGCTCCACTGTCACACAAAGGAAGATTTATGTTCTACATGTCTGCCTTACTTAAAAGCACTAAAGAAATATTTTGCTAAAATATTTTCAAGAGGCATTTAAAGTTACTTGGCAATGATATGTTAAAACCTGTAGCACAAGTTCTAGAAAGCCAGAATGAAGTGTGCACATGTTGGGGGTGAGCAGAGTTTATACTGTATGCCAGATCTGCCAAGTTAAGCCATCTCAATTTTAACCACAAGGAATTTCCAGCAACCTCTCCATCACGAACGCAGACTCAGACCCAGGTGGTAATGCCAAGCTGCCCAATGCTCCCATCCTGGGTAAAATTATCAAGACACCGCACCACTTTTTATGGCTAAGTCAGAACCAGGACTGACTTACTGGCTCCAACACATTATGGACCATTACATACCCTAGTCTGGTGCTGGTGGACATTGAATTATTTACTTTAAATTGCAGAAACTCTACCTTATGTAAATGTTACATTCTCTCCAAATTGCTTTAAAACTTAAAAGCAAATTTTTTATAGCAGTTCTGAAGTTTTTTTTATGAAAAGATAAAATAGGAAGTAGGAGGGCAGCTGGTTGCCTAGGTGGTTGGAATGCAGTGCTCGTAACACCGGGGTCGCCAGTTCAATTCCCACATGGGTCAGTGAGAAATAGTGGCTTGAACTTGGAGCTGAGCTGCCAGTGGGCGGCCGGCTTGCTCAGTGGTTAGAGAACAGTGTTCATTATACCAAGGTCACCGGTTCAATTCCGACGTGGGCCAGTGAGCTACACCCTCCACAACTAGATTGAAGACGACTTGACTTGGAGCTGATGGGTCCTGGAAAAACACTGTTCCCCAATAATTTGAAAAAAAAAAAAAAAAAAAAAAAAAGGAAGTAGGAAGCACTCTCCACTCACAAGAGCCTTTCAGCTATTTTCACATCCCAACACCTTATCAATATATGGTGAAAGAAAGCTCAGCGTATTTTACACTAGTACAACTGCTATAATCATAATACTACTTTTGTAAGTAATTTCCTCTTGGACACTATAACTAGGAAGAAAAAAATATTGAACATTCCTAATATATACCTCCATACTGGTATTTTTGATAATACATTTTTTATGAAGAGCTGCCAAAGATATATAAGGCTCCAAAGAACTGCACATTGCTCTCCCCGGAGCCTTTCATGAGGCCGCTGAGTCCTCATGTTCATCGAGAAGGTAGCTCCAAGAGTAATGGCCGCAGCAGCTGGGCACTTGCCTTGTTACACACCTGCTACAAAGGCTTCTATAGTTGATTGTACTTCAGAAGAAACTGACACATCTCTCAAATAATCACAAGATAATTCTGGCAGCAACAGCCCACTTGACACCAGGCTGGATGAATATGAGTCTTGGATTTCTGAAGTGAAGACCTCCCTGGAAGTAGAACAGGGAGAGCTGAAAGGTTGAGAGTACTGTTTCAGAGACATCTAAGCAGGAAACCCAACCTTAATACACCAACCACTTTTCTAAAAGGACTTTTACTTATTAAAAAGGAGAACTTGAGATATTTGGAAATTTATACTATTGCTCTGAAGAAGCCTAAGGGCATGTCTACCTTTTTGTTTTACACCAGCATTTGATGACTTAGCACTCATCTGTTTTAAAAATAGACACAATGCTATCCAAGTCACCTCTGCACTCTACCTCCAACAGAAAAATGTTACTTACCATACAGAATACCTTTAGAAATAACTGGGCAAAAGAGTATTAAGAGAGGCTTTTAAAAGATGACTTTCGCACTACAGATGTGACGCCAGGTTTAAACCACTAAAAAAAAGTCGTTTCAGGAAGCTACATACTGGAACTGGTAGGTAAGAAGTCCCAGTCTTGCCATATTGGACCCAAAATAAGTGATGGATAATAGTAATAACCTACATTGAGGATAATCAGGATGGGGTTTGCTTCAATTGACAGTAAGAAGAAAGTCACTAGTGGCAATAAACACCCCTAAACTTATTTTTCAGGTGATGAGGTTGGAAAAAACCTGAGAAACCCTAGAGGAAGAATGTTAAAAGTGACTGCTCAAGAATTATTTTAAAAGACAGATGAGAACAAGAATGAACAGGATAAATATAAAAGGGAAAAAAGACCCTAAAGGTAATGAGCCCAACAGGCTAAGTTTGAAGTGCCTGTATAAAGTTGCCCCATGAAACACCTCACAATAAATTCTAAAATACACCTTAATGAGAAAACGAACTATGGGATTTTCATAGCAGTATACTTCTGCATGTGGAACTGACCAGATTGGGCAGTAAATATAAAAATATAAGTATTTGATGTGAAGACTAAATTTTTTTCTGGAGGAGAAAAATCCCTTTTGATAATTAAGATGTAACATTAATGACTATTGTAAAACAACATGAACAGGAAATATATCACCATATTAATTTCTAATTTTCTTGGTGCAGCAAAGCGAATAACCCTTTAAACAAATGCACTTAATTACTATTTTGATTACCTTAGAGTAGATGTCACCTCTCCAAGAGGAAAACTTATTTTTATGATACATAACACATGTGCAATACAAGTACTGCAGCAAATACCAAGTTAAGAAATAGACTGAATAATACCTTAGAAGCCCCCATACATTTTCCCAGGTGGCAGTGGTTGCATCTACCCTAGAATAAGCATGTTCATACTTTTTTAATCATCATTCCCTTATTTAATAGTTCTATTCTTCCGTGCCCTTATTATTTAATAGTTCTATCCATATTCTTTCATACTTTTCTAATCATCATTCCCTTATCATTTAAAAGTTCTATTCTTGGCTTTACTGGTTTTGAACTATGAATAGAATCACTACTGTTTTCTGCCATAACTGACTTTTGGTCAACATTAGCATTAATTCCTCCACGCAGACAGATGTAAGTGGAGTCCATTAATTTCCATTGTTGTTTAGTATTCCACTGTATAGACATATCACATTTATCTATCCAAACTAGACCTAGGAATTATTTCCCATTTTTTCCTGTATTTATGATATAATTTCTTACAATTATTTATGTAAAAAAGGGCAGTGTGCTACTTTACACTCTGGTACAAGAGTCTATCCTGCTGACTGGCAGTTTAAGTAGCATCGGTCCAGGCACCAGGGTCTAGGTCCGCATACCTGAGAATAGAATTGCTAAGTTAGTGAAAAATGGTTTTTAAGTCTTTTCTTGTTTTCCTTTTTCTTCTTCACCTTTAAGGTGCTCTTCATGAATATAAGGTAGTAAATACTGCTCATTTTGAGGACAGCTTATTTAGGGGAGTTTTGTTGAACATGTTTTGTGTCCATGTTGAACATACTAGGATATCCAATCCTATTTTTGGTCGTGCCAAACATGTTGAACCCAGATGATGAACTAAGAAGATACTATACTTATTCAGAAGCTCTTTATAAACTGGCCATCAGAGGATCCTTGCCGTAAGAACCAAGAAATAGTTAAAAAAAAAAAAAAAAAAAAAGACAAACCAAACTAGTCATATATTCAACATAAGCCTAATATTAATTTCAGTTTTTATGAGCACATAAAGTCTTAATAGAATTGTATCCTAAGAACATGCTAGGCAACTAAAGAATTCAATTAGAATATAAAACCGGGAAGTCCCTACAGTTAAGGTACACTTGTTTTATTAGACAAATCTACGAAGAACAAAGAGAATGTGTAATTCTGATGATACTTATTAACAGGTATTTTAAGATTTTTATGCCAATATTACTCACATTCACAAAAACAATTATCCTAGAGCGAGCTGTTCAACAGAACTTTCTGTGGTGACTGAAATTTTCTTTATCACTGTCCAAAACAATAGCCATAAGCCACATATCGCTCCCAAGAACTCAAAATGTGGCTCATGCAACTGAGGAACTGAATTTTAGATTTTATTTAGTTTAATTTTTAAAATTTAAATAGCCATCTGGCTAGTTGCTACTGTATGTATTGAACAGAGTAGTTCTAGAGGATCCTGTTTTTACAACAAATTTTTAAACCAAGGATCAGGGCCACACATGTTACAGATTCCACCCCCCCACCCCAATTACCTTTGCTCAAGACAACAAAGACCAATTCACCATGCCAGTCTACAAAGCCAGATATTAAGGGAACAAAAGGTAACAAAACTCTACAGCAAGGAAGTCTTGAAGAGAGATTTGAAATGTATTTACATAATGAAGAAAAGGCAAAAATTTTAGATCAGAGCATTCCAATAGTTTGTTATACTGACTCCTGCTGCGAGTCAGTCAGAGGCATCGAAGACCTCATGTGGGCTTGGTTTGGCCTGGGCAGGCTGAACTTCATTGGCCTAATCCTTGCAACTCAGTGTGCTGTCCAGTATTTTCTGTTCATGCCGTGTTCTTCACATTATTCACTGGATTAAAGAAAAGGATGGCTAACTCTGGATTTGAGAAAAAATTACCAAATCTTTACTCCAGTTAGCTTGTGACAAATTGCTGAAGTGTGTATGTATGACCCTGGGATAGAAACAAAAATGTTTCCCAGGCCTTATCAGTACACGAAAGTACTTCACTTGCAACAGCCTCCTTAGCCTTAACAATGGTCAGCCTAGAATGGCAGCAGCCAAGTAACATTTACCTAGATGTTATGGTTTACAAGATACACTTTATACAATACGTCATTTACTCCTAACTGGAATTAAGTGTCTCAAAAATTACTTTTTTGGCGGGGAGGGAACCACAAACTGAAAAACTCTGAACTAAGACCAGGCAAATGGAGTGTAATGAACACACAGATTGGTAGTCACTATTAATTCTCTAGATTCAACTGTCTCCTATAATAAACACAAGAACTATTTTATCCCCTTTAAAAATTGGTCTACCCTGCTGTCCAATCTTTTTGGCCCTCCCAGATAAGAGTCTAAATTTGCCCAAAGAAAGAATACCATGTCCCCCAAAACCGTTTTATCCATTAACATGCTATTGTTCACATTGTGCTTGTACATGTGAATACATTTTTGCTACTTCTAAGCAATGAGGAACTATCAACTACCACCATATATAAGCCAAGGGGATACCCATACTTTAAAAACTGGCCCCTAATCTGTGTATTTATTTCAATGATAGTTTTGTTCAGCTTTTTGTTCAAAGAGCACCAACAACCATTAAGGAATATACTGTTGAATTTGCTTACATCACAGAATCTTAAATCACCAAAACTAAAATTTCTTTTCTCCAGGAGTTAAAAACCTGTCTTTCCTACTAACAATTAACAGCAAACCATGAGGAACGGTAAATTCATAAAGAACATTGTTTCCCTAGTTAAAATAACACTACCATTTAGGCCCAGTAAGTCCTATTAAAACATATGTAAATATTAACCACCAGGAGATAGACCATGGATATTTAAAATGCTGATGCTCTTATGAAGTTTCCACATGAACAACAGAGTCAACTGATGACAACCAGTTAAAATTTTCAAGCAAATTTTAGAAGTCCATTTAAACAAATCAATTAATTTAATCCCTTTTCTATACTTTGACACCACACCACATGAAAAGTTATATGCTAATGATTAATTCAATCTGACTTCATCACCAGATCTGCTAATAGAAGCAGTTGGTTTAAAGAGATTCTTTTCTGGAATTTAGTCTTTAAAATTTTCCACTAGGCTAATTTATTAATTACAATCAGACCTATAACTAAAACAACTTGAAAATCTAGCCCACTGACAAAATCAATCCAGTATAGAGCCCTAAGGAATTTTTAAAAAGGCATGGAAAAAACTTTTCCACAATTAGAGGTCCTTCGTTAATGAGATATTATTGGCATTAAAGTATTTGACAAGATATTTTTATAGTGGTCACATATTACATACATCATACACATATTCTGAGGAAAAGTTTTGAACGAAAAAAATTTATTATGTACGAAACTTTCAGTTTCCAAAATAGTTAATGAAATAAACTATCTCAAAATTTAGGTGGTGGTCTGATTTAAAAAGCTAACTCTGAAGCCAAGTCCTAGAGCTTAGACTACTTGCACAGAAATCCTACTGGAGTATTAAGCAGTTCATATAGTTATGCGCTCTGCAATGCTATGTGCCAAGTATTTTCCATGAAGGCCAGTGTGTTAAGTCCCATTAATGACTTCAAGTTTTCCAAACAATATTGTTGTTCCACAGAAAATTAATCTCAGGATTTCAATGTCCAATATAACTGCCATTGATATCTAAGGACATTTCTTGAATGTAGAATTTTCTCTTGCCATTTCTACTTGTTCTAGTCAAGAGACATTTGGAGTTAGGTATTTTTCTGGATTTAATATTGCTCAGATTTTAGAACCGTAGTATAGAGTACATATACTTCATATGTACTATGCATCACTCTCCAGGCTATGAGTCAACAACACCCTGTAATCACAGTATTTCTGCATCAAAGTTTAGGAATATGAGCACTAAATGGGATCAAGATTAAAAAAAAAAAAATCAGCTCAGATTCAGGTCAAGTTTTTGTTCCCAAATCAGTTTAGGTCATATCAAGGAAGCTATAAAATACTTTTTCCTTCATTTTTTTGGATTTTGGAATTATGTGAATAAGGCACATGTGGACCCGTTGCTTTATAGCACAGCATCAAGTACTAAAGTTTCATTTAACAAAATATATATTGTACTTGGGCATAATAAATAAGAATCAGTCACTCTGCGGCAGCCAGTTGGCTCAGTTGGTTAGAGCGCAGTGCTCGTAACACCAAGGTCACTGGTTTCATTCCCACATGGGCCAGTGAGCTGTGCCCTTCACAACTAGACTGAAAACAACGACATGACTTGGGGCTGATGGGTCCTGGAAAAAGACACTGTTCCCCAATAAAAATTAAAAAAAAAAAAAAAAAAAATCAGTCCTTCTGGCTGACAAAACATGAATAAATAATCTTTTGCATATTCATTCTATCTGTGCCCACCCACTGCCAAAGAGGAGGAAACTACAGACTTCCCAAGTTTTACAATACTATTAAATATTCTAAGTAAAGACTACTTTCGCCTGATTTGGCAGAATCATTTATTAATCAGCTCTGATATGAGTTTTTCAAGTCTAAGAGGAAACATCGCTAGAAATATTAAATAATGCAATGTGACATTTCCATTAAAGCAAGAGACTTGAATGAAAAGAAGCCTATCTTTTAATATGGTCTTCCTTAAAACATGAAATTTCCATCTATTTTTGACTACAATGTCAACTAGACCCCATTCCAGGAAAGCTTTAAATTTCCAGCCAACTTAGGGGAAAACATCAAATATGTTGGAAGCAGAACAGATGACTAACAAAAATTAAAAGATGGGGCCGGCCCAGTGGCTCAGGCTGTTGGAGCTCCGTGCTCCTAACGCCGAAGGCTGTCGGTTTGATTCTCACATGGGCCAGTGGGCTCTCAACCACAAGGTTACCGGTTTGACTTCTCCTCCCACAAGGGATGGTGGGCTGGGCACCCGGCAACTAACATTGGCAACTGGACCTGGAGCTAAATGGCACCCTCCACAACTAAGATTGAAAGGACAACAACTTGACTTGGAAAAAGTCCTGGCAGTACACAACTGTTCCCCAATAAAGTCCTGTTCCCCTTCTCCAATAAAATCATAAAAAAAAAAAAATTTAAAAGATAACCGACTTTGGTACTGAGATGCTGGCAACAGTACTTCTCTTTAATATGCATACATGCCTCTTAGTTAAAATGCAGATTGATTCAGGTTTGGGTGGGGCCTAGATTCTGTATTTTTGTTCTGGGTGATGCTAATGCTGCTTTTCCAAAGACCACATTACATTAACAAGGGGTGGTTAATACACTCAAAGATAAATCATTTTATCAGTTTAGGACTAAAGGAACTGCTGTAGTTCAACTTTTACAAATGTGATTTTTAAAAAATAAGCAATTTGCTCAAATTCACATAGCTAGGAGAAAGCCAATATAGGTTTTAAGTCAGAAACTTTCAAGAAACCCTAATATTATTTAAACTGTTTTTGCCCTCTCTCTTTAGCCTTTGAAAAAACCTGAGTCTTAAATTGTAATATCAGGGTAACATCAAATGTGTTGAAACGGTTTGCTTTAACATACGCTACCTAATTTGACAGAGCAAACACTTCTGATAAAATCTGTTAAACAAGATCAGACTAAAGAAACACTAAATCGATACCCTAAGCTTTCCTGAAAATTTCAACTGTTACTCTCTCCAAGTCTCTGACCAACTTAAAAACATCCAAACCTCAATACCAAAACCCAAATTTCAATAACAAGAAATCTATAAATAAATTTAAAAAATGAACCACACAAACCTAACAACACAAATTCAAAGAATTTACTGTGGAATTACTTTTGCAGAGATTTAATGCAAAAGTCAAATCCATACATAGAAAATCAAATATAGTAAAAAATGATCCTTGAAAATCTGTTCGGAAGGTAGTGTGTTGGGAGACATACATATTTCATCTCTCACTAAGTACTCTAAAAACAACCCATTTCCCACTACCAGTTAGGCATTATATAAAGTCATTTTATGAAAAAGAACATAAACTCTAGAAACCACTTTGTGTCTGGCAAGTTACTCATAATTAGACAAACAAGAAGATTCGCCTCTCAGATGGGATGCTCTGAGACTTAGCTTCAGCGAGTAGCATGGAGAGCAGTATCTTTTGTTTTATTCAAAAATGTCTTTGATTTTTTTTCCTGATTAAGCCCAAATAATTGAACCCACCAAGTGAAGTGGTTGAATATGATAAACTACTGCCCACACCTTAAATTGAAAAACTAAACAAAAACCTCCCTACAACTTATGTTAAAATTCAGACTAATACGATTTCCTAAAACTTAGCCTACAATATATATTTAATACTTATGTATTTAAAATAAATGTTAACTGATCAATCCAGTCATTGGTAAACAATGTATATAACTGAATCAGCATACCTGTAACTCCTCTATTTTAAAACTTTTAAAGAGCTTTAAGGGTCACTGAACTTTAAGAGGTAAGTATGATTTCAAG
This sequence comes from Rhinolophus sinicus, assembly GCF_036562045.2. Classification (NCBI taxonomy): domain Eukaryota; kingdom Metazoa; phylum Chordata; class Mammalia; order Chiroptera; family Rhinolophidae; genus Rhinolophus; species Rhinolophus sinicus. The sequence goes on along the minus strand of NC_133761.1, from coordinate 28,534,917 downwards.
TTTTGAAAAAGACTGAGCAACAAGAACTCTACTTCAATTTTACAAGGCCCCCAACACAGATGTGAAAATACTTACATGGACAAGTTAGGAGATGGAACCCCCCTATCATCAGCTAGGTTCCCAAGGTGGCTCAGCGTTGAAGTCGAACTGCTCTCTGTACAGCACTTCTCCTAGGCCCTCTGGGTAGTTGTATACTTGGTCAGAAAGTACGCCCTAAAAAAGGAAATAAAAGTAGTAGCATACAGTTCTACGTTAAAAACAATGTTAGGTTGTGCTTCAAGAAGGATAAATTGAATCTAAGATTAATGTGGGAATCATCTTTTTAAATTTTATGAAGTTTTAATAAAATGTTTAATTAAATCCACAAAATGTTTACTGGGTTTCAAAGGGTTTATCAAGAAGTACTTTTTAAACAGTAAGCATTTCCAAGCTGCTACAGTAACAAAATTCACAGAACCTGATGTCATGGTCATCTTACAAGTTGCTTTACCTACCTACTCAGTTTCCATCCAGCCTTTGTCTAGTTTCATTTTTGCTTTTATTTGTCCCCCAAAACACAAATTTCTAAGTGGCCTAAAATTTTAAAATTTCCAGTACCCTTGCCCACCTGATGGGTAAGACTTTATATGCATAATGTTCTCACATAATCTATAGTCTGGAACTACCCAGAATACTTCTTACTCTCCAAATTCCAAGTTCTTCCTTGCTTAAAGTGTAAAATCACACTACATACCAAAAAGATAAGAAGATTTTATGACTTAGCTAATACATTATATATGTGAAATAACTTTTGAGAACTGCCTTATACATTGGGCAAGTGACCTCTAAAGGTTTACCTCCTCCTCATACTCAACCTTTCTAGACTTACGGCTACTCTACTGCACTAGAAACAACATATGAATGTGAAAGTGCTTGGCACACTAAAAAATGCTAAATAAGTTTTAGCAATGGTTATTACTTATTATGGTTTGATAGGTTGGACATACAACCTAAGCTAAACTGTTATACCTATACATACTTCCATTCATAATTCAGTGGTTGCTATTTTAAAGTAATATAACCTAACAGCATTTGCCATTATAGAAAAGGGGTGATACCGTGTTTCCCTGAAAACAAGACTTAGCCAAACAATCACCTCTAATGCATCTTTTGGAGCAAAAATTAATGTTAAGACCCAGTCTTATTAATATAAGACGCATTAGAGGTGACTGTTTGGCTAGGTCTTATTTTGGGGGAAACAGGGTAAGAAGGAAACCAGAAAAATGATGAAACTAGAAATTATAAGGACAAGAATCTGAGAGATTTCAGGAGCATTCTAGGTGTATCTAAAGCCTATCTCATCTCAACCAGGATGGAGGTCACACATGCAGGAGGTAAAATGCTCCTTCAATCTACCAGACGAATTTACTCACTCTCAATGACACTTATGGATGATGAGGCAAGAACCCGTACCAGCATGTAACTGTGATTATAACCTTACAGTAGACTCCAAATAATGTACTCCCCAAAACAAAGGTTCTGATTCTTCTCATACCAAGATAATTTTAAAAATAAATTAAGACTCATGCTGGAGACAGAGACAGAAGTTTATTCTCAATTATCCTAAGGAATAGGATAATTATCTTGAGCAAGACACTTTTCACCTTTCCCCTGCTATATATCCACAGCTATTTTGTTGCTTAAAGCAACCCAAGAGCAGTGATGTGAAGCTTAAGGACATTAAACTTCAGACATTTAAGATTGTTCTTTAGCCCATCTCTCAAACATTTCCACCTAATTAAAAGATACAAGTAGGAAATGAAGGCCCCAAAATTTCAGTGGCACATTTTAAGATTAAAACGTGAAGAAATGGAGTTAAAACGTGAAGAAATGGAGTTACAGAAGAAGATAAATTATTCTCATTTTGAATGGTGTGTGTGTAAATCAGTTGGATCATGTACAACATTGCGTTCAAGTTCCTTAACAACTGTTTAAAGAGACTGTCTCTTCATCTTGGCTGAACAGCAGAGGGAGAACTCAACTTGACTCAGTAGGCCAGTAAGATACAAAGAAACTTCTATCTCTTTGACAGTAACTACCCAAAAACCTAGTATCCTCAAGTTATTATTTCTCTGAACAAGTCACATTGCCTTTACCAATGACTTTTTAAAAAAGATTTTTATGAAAAATATAGCCAACACACAATATTATATAAGTTTCAGGGGTACACCATAATTATTCAACATCTATATACCTAAAGAAGTGATCACCATGATAAATCCGGCTACCATCTGACACTGTACCATGCTGTAACAATACTATCGACTATATTCCCTGTGCTGTATATTACATCAACATGACTTGTTTCATACCTGGGAATTTGGACTTCTTACTCCCCCCTTCACCTTTTCCGCCCCTTTTCAATTTTTCAATTACAGTTGAAAGTCAATATTATTTTATATTAACTTCAGGTTTACAGCAGTTGTTAGTACCAGTGACTTTTAAAGTTGCTCTGTGGTATTCTTTCCAAGCACTGCAAACCGCAGTCTAATCATGAGAAAAATATCAGACAAACCCAAATGGGGGGACATTCTACTGGACATCTGGCCAACATTTCTCTAGACTGTGAAAAACAAAGAAAGCCTAAGAAACTGTCACAGATCAGAGATGTCTGGGGAAGACATGACAAGTAAATGCAACATGGTACTTTGGATTGGATCCTGGAACAGAAAGAGGACATTAAAAACTGGTGAAATCCAAAGATAGTCTGGAGTCTAGATAACACTAATGTATCCAAGTCAGTTTCTTAATTTTGACAAATGTACCACGTAACGTAAGATGTTAATAAGCAGGTAAGCTGGGTGAGAAGTATGCAGTACCTCCTGTACTATCTTTGAAACTTTTCTATAAATCTAATATCCCAAAAGTTTATTTTTAAAAATCAGGCAAAGCATTCATATGATCATCATCAAAAATATGCTGAGTTACAGCCTTTTACACAAAACAATGCATCCAGTATAATTCCATTTATATAGAAGTTTTAGAACAGGCAAAACTATGGTTTAAAATAAAAAATCAGAATATGGTTGCCTCTGCAGTGAGAGGGGTATGAAGTTTGAACCGCTAAAAGAACTTTTAAGGTGATGGCAATGTTCCACATCTTGATAGAGATTTAAATTACATAGCTGTTATTTTTGTAAAAAACTCATCAAATAGTATACTTAAGATTTGTGCATTTTACTGTTATGTAAATTTTATCCAAAGTTTTTTTAAAGACTAAAAACAGTATTGAACACTGTTTAATAGAAAAATTAAGACGGACTGATGAATGAATGATGAGATGGCAAATAATGCAAAATGTTAATTGAATCTAGGTGAGGATACAGTTCTTTCCCCTTCTCTGTACGTTTGAAAAATTTTAAGTTAAATCTGGGTGGCAAGGGAGATTAGTGCACCCACTGTATCACCTGTAAATCATTAGAAGCTTATTATCTTTCCCACAAAATGTAAACTCCTCAGGGCTCATGTGTCTTCATGACCAGCAACTGCACTGCTACATTTGTGAAAGAAATTAAAGGATCACTAGGGTTTTGCCCGACAATCAGCCGTTTTTCTGCCAGGCTTGTCCACATCAGCCTTTCCTGACCATACAGCAATTCTCTGCCTTAAGTGCCCTCTGGTTCCCACCCAAGCCAGAAGCTCAAGGGTGGAAACACGACGGGACAAGACAACTTAATGTATCCAAGATGCCACAAAATGCAGTTTAATCTGCTGAAAACATTATGGGGCTGTAAACTGTATCCCCGACCGTTTCAGGTTTCTGAACCAGCAGTTTAGTTTACGAAACATACGCTCAGGATATATATTGGGTAAGGGTTAAAACACGTCACCACCATTATTTGTTGGCAGTCAAAATAGTACTTGATAAGCCACCCAAGTTACTGTTCTCCCTCTCTGTGCCCAGGAATCGTGGCGCGGATGGGCAAACGAAGCCATAGTGACTAATCTTCAGACTCCAGGAGGTGACTCTGGTGAGTGAAAGCAACCTGGCCCAATCAGGAGCGCCGCAGGGGGAGGAGCAGCAGCCCCGAGGCTTCCAGAACGGGCTAAAGGCCTCTCGCTCGCTACCTGACACCGGGGCTTCCCCTCCGGCTGGCCCCGAGCGGCGTCAACTTTCCTCCACCAGTGTGTGTGCGTGTGTGTGTGTGGAGGGGGGGTGGGGGGCACACTCCCCACACCCTTAAGAACCCGGTCTCCTCCCGCAGCTGTCACAGGCCTGCGCCGGGCCCGCCCTGCTCCATTCATAACGGCCCCGGCCGTTGCTGTCCGTCGCCCGCCCGCCGGGCTCCCGGAGGCGAATGTGCGGCGCCGCTCAGGGCCTGGGCTGCGGGACTAAGGCCCCTCAGGGCTGCAGCCCGGCCCCCTCCCCGGAAACAGCAATGCACCACGGGAGAGGGGTGGAGGCCGCACGCCGCCGGAGGCGACGGCGGCCGCCGGCCGCGAGACCCCCACGCGCGCCCCCACACGCACACGCCCCCTCGCCCCAACCCCGGCGGCTCCGGCTCCGCAGAGCCTCCGGCGGGCGCCTGAGGGCCCCGAAACGCCCACCACCACCGCCGCCGAGGAACCGACAGCCGCAACACACACCGCTGTCCGCCATGTTCGAGGCGGCCGGCCGCGGGGCGCCGCGGGGACGCCGGCCAGGCGGCGGGGCCCAACTGGGAGACACCCGACCGCCCCCCGAGGCCCTCCCCACGCGCTGGCCCGCTCGCACCCCTCGGGGCGGTACTCACGTGAGATAACGGCCCAAAGAGTCGGGTAAAGCGTCTTCTCTTTTTCGGCGGAATTTTTAAAGAGGGATGTGGTTACCTTGAGCAGAAATACCCAAGGCGGCCTGGGCCATAAGCTGCAGGGACGACGTGGGGGGGAAAGCGCGGCACCGACACCAGCTGTGCAGCAGTGGCGGCGGCAGCCGAAGGAGAGAAATAGAACAGCGCGGAAATAAGAAGAAAGGCGAGGACTGGGTGGGGAGAGGATTCGGCCTCGTCACACCGCAGAGCAGAAGAGCGAGAAAGACTGAAAAGAAGCAGAGAAAGCGAAAAAAAGGAAACACTGCAGCCGAGCGAAGACCCAGAGAGTGTGGGAAGGCGGCGCCGGCGACGCCAATATTTATAGCAAGGGGGAGGGGCCTGGTGGCGTCACAGCCGGCTCGGCGGCCGCGCGAGCGGGGCGGAGCCGAACTACTTCCCGGGGAGAAGGGAGGGGACGGAAGAGAAAGGGGGATGGCGTGGAAGGAGCTAAAGGGGGCGGGGCGGAGCGACCCCGCGGTGCAGGTGCTGACCCACTGGCGGTTTCCCGTCGAACGGCGGTCCGTGGCTTCCCCGCTGTCAGAGGGCCAGCCGCGCAGATGTAGGCGGGCGGGGTTGAGGGAGGTGGCTCGGCGGGAGCGCGCTTTGCACTGAGCCTCCGCCCTTTGGGTACCTTCAGTGGCACCCCGCGGCTGGCCCCGGCGCCTTGGGAGCTGGGCCCGGCTTCCCGGCGCCCGCGGCGCGGAGCGTTGTTCTGGGCCTGGGGCGGCGCAACACGTGCACTGCCTGGAGGGGGCGTAAGGGAGGCCTGTGGGGGCCATCTCCCGAGCTTCCCTCTTTGAGAGCACTCCGCTTTGTGGGGACTCTGTAGCCTGCGCCAGGTGACCGCCCTCCCCGCGTGAGGCTCCAGCCCCCGCAGGCTGCGGCGCTCCTTTATGGAAGCGAATTCCTAGTGGCTAGGACCGGTCGACGTAGGGTTGGTTGCAGAAGCTTGGTGACCGCGTAAAACCGACCCCAGTGCTGGTACGGTGCAATATGGTGCAGTAGGAATATTTTTTAACGGATGTGGCTTTAATGTCTTTATTTAAAAAGGTGTTGGTGCAATCACACTCAGCTCTTGTTAGTGAAGTACCAGTGTTGTAGAAGGGATTACTGATATTCCAAGTGCACTTTACCTTAATCCCCCCACGTCTCGTTTTTGCGGTCATTTTAATGGTACTACTCCATAACAAACTTTTTTTTCCTGGCGACCTAGGACGACCTACATAGCTTTTAATTTAGCCTCATCTTTTTAAAATGTCTTCGCATTAGTGGTTAGAAACCCTGAGTCCTCGCCTGCTAACGCCTTGCAACTCAGACTGAATGACACAAATGAAATCTGTATTGACACACCCCTCCAAAATTAAGATCTTTGAGATTAAGATCCTGAGTTGTTTTTCTTTCGTTCTTCCCCACCGTCTACTTACTTTGTGAGCAGTATTGTGGGTAGTTGATAAATTATCAAATGAAAAGCAAGAGAGAGAGCCTTCCTGAGTGGAAAGGTAGCGATCCTGAAATGTGGGCTCTTGAATGAAATTGGGTAGAAATTAGAAGCTATGAACTCTATTTTCCACATTTCACTCTGCTATCTTGGCTTTCTCTTTCATTAAAAAAATTCCTTTTGATTCAGAACATTTATAAGCACAGCGCTTTACTAGACCCCCTGGTGGAGGGAGGAAGGCAAGAAATGAATGCACTTGAAATCATGCTTACAGTCTATCGGGAAATAAGATGACTACACAAAATAACTAAATTGTTGATAGATGAATAGATTTAATGCTGCATGGAACCTAGTGGCAGGAGGAAATGGTTGCAGGTAAGTGAGAGAAAGGCTTTTGGGAAAAGATAGATTTTTGAGAGCACATTTTCCAGACATGGGAAAACAACTGATTTTGAGAGCAGATAGTCCATGCAAGCGAAACAGGTGAAAGAAGGCACAGAAATGAACCAGTTCGGAGAACTGTGAGTGGGCTCTCTGGCTCCAACATAGAGGCATGGTTGCAAATGAGATTGAAAAGGTAGGTTAGGATGAGATCAAGAAGGGATCAGAGCTTAGACTTTATTCTGGAACCATTTAAATGGATATGATATAAGCAAACATGTTTTTAAAAGATTGGCATCAGTGGGATTGAAAATGGGAAGTTTGGAAGAGAGAAACAGTGAAGGAGACTCTTACAGCAGATAAGTACTAAGAAATTCAGAATGGATGGGAAGAAAAAGGTATACAAAGGTGAGAAGTAATCTTGAGTGTCAAGGGAGATGAGAAGGTGTCAAATGATTTGGATATATTAAGCTAATCAACACTGAGAATTTTAGAATCATAATGGGTAGAAATAGAAAGGACCCAGTTTGGAGGGAAGAAGATGAGCCTGCTTTGAGCATAGTTTGAGCTGTTGATGAAATACCCATGTAAAAATGATGCAAAGACCCCTGGAAATAGGGAGATCTGGAGCCGGTTTGGCTGTGAATTTGGGAGCCTGTCCTACAGACATAGTAATTAAGCAAATGTCGAGGTCTACAGAAAAAAGGGATATGAACGCAGGACCTAGAGAAATGCCAGAGAGAAGGGAGGCTGACAGAGAAGACCAAGAGGACCAGCTGGAGAAGTAGGAGGGGAGTAGTACAATGTCAAGCCATTCAAGATGGGGTGAGTGATCAGGATGTCATACCCTTCAAACAGGATGAAAAGAGGGTGCTGATTTTGGCAAATGGCAAATCACTGGTAAATCCAATCTCATGTTATTATTTGGATTTTTATCCTGAAAAAGTTTCAATCATGGGAATGATGTGAATTTTAGAAAAGGGGGAAATGTGGGGATGGGAAGAGAAAGGACTGTAAGTGTGTGGCAGGGAGAACAATAACTTGGAAAGCTATTGTAGTGATCCAGTGAAAAGAATGATCAGGGCCTGAAAAGAAGTTATGTGTGACCTTTAACTAACAATTTCAGTGGAGTGGGAAGCACAAACAGAGGTTTGAGTGAGGAGCAGCTGAAGTGAAGTCAGTGAATGTTGACCATTCTTTCAAGTGGAAGGTACTGGACTAAAGCCTAATCCAACATCATTTATACCATGAAACACTTCAACAACTTTTATTATTCAAACTATATGCCCTCATGATTAGTATTTCTGTATTCAAATTTAAGGGATAATGCTAGCTTTTAATGAATAAAATAGAACCTTAAAAACTACTGCAGTGAAATAGGCAGCATAGTATGTAACTAACAGAACGATAGCGTCCTAATGAGAACAGCATATTTAACTGTGTTTGGGGTTTGAGGTTTTGGTTTTTTTGCCAAGTCAGGTTACTCATACACAAATACACAGGTAGTGCCAGAGAAAGTATTATCATTAAATAGAGAGCCCTAAGATAAAATGATATAACCATTCACACTTAGATCATCCTGGTCCATTGATTCAAACTCATTTACTTTTGTGCCAATAGATACAAAAGATTGAATGAGATTGTTGATAAAGACAAATCACTAAAAACAAGAGGTAAACCTAAAATCATGAGCCTATAATAGAAATATAGTCGCATATAAAAATGTGACAAATGTAAAGACTAATAATAACAGTAAAAAATCCCAGCTGAATGTGAATGTTTAAAGAGAGCTCAGTAAGAATTTTTGTTGCTGAGGTGTATTCTTAGAGTACTCTTTATTATGTAGAAAACCAAAATGTATGGGTTTCACATAATTAAAACATTCACATTTTAAAACATGGTATTTCAGTTGTCCCCACATTTTTGTGCACTGATAACCTTCTAAAAAGCTAATTTGCTTATCAAGAATTTGGTGGTATGTCTTTTATAGACTAGTAAAATCAGGTAAAAGTGTCTCCAAATTACTTTGCTGTGTACAAAGTTCAGATTATACCATTCTCTCTTTGAATGCAATAGATACAAAATGTTTTTTTGCTGAGTATGTGTTGTTAAAAATGCTTTAGATTTATAATTACTAAGGTTGATATTCACCTCAGATGAGAAATCACTGAATTTGGAAAGACTTTTTATTGTGATCTTTAACATTTTTTCCTCAGAGAATTTAGGGGCCAGGTAAGTGGGGTTAGAATTCCAATCCAGGTGCCCTGCATCCCAGCACTGACTTGAAGTTGATCATGTCCATCACCCATAGCTTTTCCACAGGATAATTTAACCTATAGAATGGTATGCCTGGCAAGCAAAGGGTGACAGAGCCCAGAGACAAACCCACGTGTGAGAGAAAAGAAAGGATGTTTTTCAAATTTCAGTGTCTGTGTATGTCATTAGATGTAGGTCAGCATTTCACCTCTCCCGAGTGACTTGGACAGTTTCTGTGATAATAAGCGAGTCATAAGCAGTGCATTGACGTCTTTTATTACTTTAAGAAATAACAAATTACTGCTAATTTAAGAGGACTGCTTTATAAACTTACATAAAAGGTCAATGAAATAATCCAGTTTTACAAATTAAATGTAACTTACATGACTAAAATAATCAATGGACACAATACATGACTTTACATCTTCATCTACTCCTTGGAAGTTAGGAAATACTTAGAAAATTAATTTCATTTTCACTTTGCTGCCAGGCATTATCTGATAACAAGTGTTTTGTTTATTGAGTAATATATAGCAAGATAGATTTGTATCTCTCTTTCTCAAAACATTTGCCTGGCGGGAATACTAAACTTTTGGTTAAGGGAGTAGAAAATAGGATCTCTGAAATCTAATCTTGTCCTGTTTGAATTATAGTTTGTTCTATTTTCTTTAATAAATAACCTAACCTATTGTCATAAGAGCACCTAAGTGATTATTAATAACAGCAACTGCAGGCTACATTTTATTTAATAACATTAAAGAGAAGTTTTAAATAACATTGTCATTTAATTTGAAGTTTTTAAATACAAGTTCTCTTATAAACATTTGTATCAATCTGAATTTGCTTTATCTAATTTAACTGGAAGGAGAAAAGTCCATGCAATAAAGACAATAAAAGATTAGTTCTTTCTTTAGCAAAATAGGGAGAGAAAACATAAATTATTTGCTTTCACAAAAATAATCCTTTTGTGTCATTTAAAAACCTTCATTTAGCTTTTTCAGTGGTTGTGAAGCTGGAAAAGATCCCAGCTGGGCAAAGACATCTGATCTCACAGTCCTCCTAGCCCTTCGACCCTCCCCCGACAGCCCTCAATAAAATGGTTTGATTCCCCCCCACCAAAAAAGCCTTCATTTAGTCTTGGCTCTACCTGGTTAAATCCCTTAATTCTAAGTCACCTCCATTTCTTTTTAAAAATATATTCCTTATTCCTTTGGAAGGACTTCTCCCCTGCCATTCCCTGAGTTTTGCTGGCAACTGTCATCTTAACCCTGGCCTCCCAGGCCACAGTAACTGGTCTAAGTCGACAGCCTCTCACCCTATCTTGCAGGCAGGGGCAGCTCTGTAATGATTGGCACATGTTTGATTCAGATCATACTTTCCTTTGTTGGAGGAAAGGAGGATTGGACAAGGTAATCGTTTCTTCTGTGGCTCAAATTAGGACCATATGAGCCAGGAGCTGCCAGCAACCGGGGTCCCAGAAGAAATCTGTGAGAAATGAAGCCAATTCTCATCGTGAAGAGGGGAGAGCCAGCATTCCAGTCATTCCACTTTCCTTGCTCTTCAGTTATACCGACAATTCGTCTCTTACCTAAGTTAGTTCCAGCCAGCTTTCTGTCACTTGCAACCAAGAATCCAGTCCTACAGTCCTACACAAGCGAGAGGAAAAGATCTTCATTTAGCTTCAAAACACGATTTGTACAAGGACAAGACAGGAGAGGCCTGATTGTTCACTATCTAAATAGTTGGCCACAAGCTTGCCATGAACCAACAAAGGCGTGGAATTACTTCAAAACAAAACAAAACAACTCGAATGCAGTAATTTGGGGCTGCAGTAAGAAAAGTACAGGTCAGAGGGGAGGTAGTGGTTTGGTTTAATTTTGGTCAGACCCCAAATGTAGATTTTCTGTTTTGGGGGTAAGTTTTGTTGTCAAGTTCTAGGTAGCACATTGTACAGGAGAATGAAAACTGTGCAATTTAGAGGATAGCCATAAAGGTGAGGAGGTCTAGAAAACAACATATTATTAGTTAGGAATGTTAAAAATGCCAGAGATAGCTGAGGAAAAAGATGGAGGGAATATTCTAAAAACAAAGCTACTATTTTTTACATACCAAGGGCCAGGCACTATGCTAAATCCTTTATATTATTATTTAATTCTCCAATGACCTTGTCAGGTAGGTCTTACTATGTCCATTTTCCAAATGAGAAAACAAGTAGAGTGAAGTTAAGGAACTTGTTCAAGGTCACCCAGATAAAAAGACAAGGTCCAGATTCATACCCAAAGATGCCTAATGCCAAAGCCCCAGGTTCAAATCTCTCACCTATATTGCCTCATTGGACAACTTTTGTCTATAGGGTATGTCAAGTTGTACAGGTAAATGAGAGGAACTACAGTTGTCAGTCCAGGTGACCAAGCTAGGACCAGTGGGTTCCCAGGCTGGACATGCTGCCTTTCCCTCCCTGTGTCTCCATGAGGTTTGGTTTGTGCCTTTCTATGTCCCTTTTCATTTCTTATGTTATTATAACTATTGTCTGAACTTTATGAACAAGATACTAAGCTTCTTTAGGGCAAGGATTTTAATTTTATTTATTTATTTATTTTTTTACTCTCATAGAACACTCAGTACAGTGCCTTGCTCATAGACCTCTAATAACTTCCTGACAGTGTAGTAACTGGCAACGCCATAGGATGTGTCATGGAGCTTGTCACTAGATTTACTCAGAGATACAGAGGACATGTCTGTCCTGGGAGAATGTTAGACTAGAGAGATCTCTGAGACACTTTTTTCCTTAACCATGGTGTAGAGGTGAAACATATGTATCTCTATTCATTATATATTATTTAAAAACCAGCAGAATTTAGCATTATTTTTACTTTAATATAATGATTGCTTATTAACATATAAAGAAGTTCTATTTTTTTATACTTCTTTACGTATTCAAACTAAAATTAGGATGCTTTTTATCTGTGATTGGCCATTTTATTGATTCCTCCTCCTTCCTAGGGAAATCAATAGCCTACAGTATAAAAAAAATTAAAAATTGAGGAATGAATAGCATTTTTTATAAATTTTAAATTGCAATCATAAAAGTGGGAATGAACTGTCAAACAAAAACTGGGATGTCTGATGTTTACTTGTGTTCCTAATTAACAAGAAAAGAGTGTTTGCTATTTAAAGAAAGTGAGTGACTAGAAAATGAGGGACATTACAATAGTATAACAAGAACAATGCTTAAAAAGGTCTCAGTCATTGTTCTTTGTACACAAAAACAATGGTGCTTAACAACGTATTGATACCTAAATCAAATTTCCAGCTTCCAGCAGCAGCCCTTGAATGGGAGATGATTTAATGCAGAGGGTCTGTATTGGGGCCTGCCTCCTGCTTCCCAGGCACCGTGCCCACGGCAGCAGAGTTACATGACTATTGAACACTGGGATCCAACATTTGGTAGCTAATACCACAGTAAAATGATGAACCAAACTTTATAGTTCATAGAGAACAATGGTCAGAAAAATCAAAACCAATCATTTTTCCAAATACTATGAGTTGGCATTGCTTAGGGCCTCCTTTTGCTGCTTGTTCTGCCCTCTGGTTGCTTAGATCTCGGAGAGAGTGGCTAGCTTCGGGTGGGAGGTGATCAGATATTCCCAGAGTGATCCAGACTTGCAGAAAAGAATATGGGACAACCGATTCTACATTGACGGCCGTAGTCGTGTGCTGAGAAGCCCTTAAAAATCCTGCTTAAAATGTTCTGTCATTTTTGTCACTTTGGGAAACTTATTTGAAGTTCATCTTATTTGAAGTTCAGCTTATATGAAGTTCAGTCATACTCTTAATCCTAAATATCCAAAGTACCAAATCTATAGATAAAGAAAGCAAGAAGGTACTAGAATGTGGGGCAACTATGGGTTGCCTACAAAGCTCACAGATTTAGTAAAGTTAACAATGAAAAATAAAACTAGGCTTTTGGCTTTATCATAATAGAGTAATAGCCTTAAAAATGAGATTATAGCCTTCACGTTTTTCTAAGTGCATTCTAAATTGTAATCTTAAAGAATTCTATTTCATGTGAGTTTTTTAGTTGATCAGTGGGCTCATAAATTACTTCTAGAAATCAGATGAAATTGAGGACTGCTAATTTAGTAACATGGCTATCAAGATCTGGTAGACTGAGTTAAACTTTTAGGATTTCTAAGGATATATTTGAAATCAAATGATAAAATCCTATGAATTGCTAACTATTTTACACTTTAATAAGACTGGAGATTTTTTAAATTATAAAATATTTTCTTGATGTCTGACATATTTTGACTCAGCTTTAAAATCCACAATCCAAATTATAAACATTAAATAAACTTTTAACTTGGCCATCACGTCTCCTGCTAAATTCATCTTTATTCTGTAAGAATCAACGCAAGCATAATTTTTCTCTGAAATTTTTGTGACTTTTCCTTGTAGGTAAAATTGGTTTTTGCCTTCTTTGTGCCCCAACTGTGCTTGTGTCCAGCTCATTGGATTCAATATTTTTAATTGCCCAATTTAGGTGAATTACTTACAAAAATAAAGAAACAAGTGTCTAAGACTATAACTGTTAAATATTGTGGCAGGTAGCCTCTAAAATAACCCCCAATAATCCTGTTTCATGGTATTCACACCCTTGTATAATCCTTTCCCTGGGAATGTGGGCCACACTTACTGACTTGTTTCTAATGAATAGAACTTGGCAAAAGTGATGAGATGTTACTTTGGAGATTAGGTTATAAGACTGGGGCTTCATCTTAAGTGCTCTTGCTCTCCCCCCCGCCCCCCATGAGAGAAGCCAACTGCCACATTGTGAGTGCCCTTATAGAGAGTTCCACATGACATGGTACTGATGTCTCCAGCCAACAGTCAGCAAGGACCAGCGGCCGTGTGCATGAGTTTGGAAACAGATACTCTCCGCCCCACCCAGATCCCCTACCCTCCTATCAAACCTTGCTATGACTGCAGCCTGAGACCCGGAAAAGGTCAATACATGGTCGAGTTTATATAGCTAGCAAATATGAGTAGCAAAACCAAAGTTCCTATCTTTTTTCTGCCTCTTGATTCAATTCTCTGCTGTCTCCTCCATGTCTTTAGTCTTTTCTTCTCACTCTGTTCCCTCTCTCTTGGATAGCTCGTCCATCCTTACAGAATTGTTTGACAAGACTATTACTATGACTCCAAAATTGGTATCGCTAGTTTCTGTCATTAAAGTCCCACTATGAATGGCCAGCTACCTCTAAGACACCTCTACCAGGATGATCTGTGTCATCGCAAACTCAAGATTTCTTCATGTATGCAATACGGTAGTTGTCCAAATGGTCAGATGCAAAGTATCATTTAGCTGTAAGATTCAAAGGAATTGAGGTCCTAAACTAAATTTCTCATTGTCTACTCCTTCCTCCTAAACTGATCCTCTTTTTGCAGGTGCCCTGCCCGTGTTCGTGATATAACTCTCAACCAGGTTCAAAATTTTGAAAAATGTTCACCCTTTTGTTTCTTCACCTCCCTTATGTATAAAACAAATTCTGCTTGTTTTTATTTTGAAATTGTCTTTTTCTTCTCCTCCCTAGTCCAATCCTATACCACATCATGTTTGGATAGTTGCAGAATCTGCAACAAGTGTAATTTTTCCTGCCCCAATCCACTTTGCATGGATATTTCTCACACTCATCTTCCTTAAATGCTGTTTTCATATGTCCCTCCAGTAAAAGTCCATAATGAACCTCTCTGCTTCTTACCAATCATGCCTTGACTCCTGTGCTGGCTTAAAAGGCTCTCCAGAACCTGGCGTCACCCTTGGGAGCCAGCCTTCTAATCCCTGACACCACCCTTCAGCTTCGCTTTGTCTGATTTGCTCATGGGCCTTTGAGTTATCCATGCTGGTGTCTGCCTCTGGAGCTCAGTGCTGTGGTTGTGTCTACCTAAAGTCTACCATCCATGGTAACCCAGCTCAAGTCCAACATCCTGTTCAGATCCCCGAGGCCTGTTCCACTGTTCCCAGATTTGACATCAGAGGTCTCTCTGGGCCCTTCGGGCAAGTGTTTCCCACAGAACTCCCCTATTCCTATACTATGGAAGCAGAAGCACATAAAATGTAAGTCCCTTTAGATTTTATGGGCACACTGGTCCCCAGCCCACACTGTGCCTCCCCCTGCGACTCCTTTCCTTCTCACACCTTCCTTCTGTTCCTTGGGGAGCCTCCATTTCATGGCGAACAAACCCTTCTACATTCCTCTTTGCTTTAACTGAAAGTTGGCTGTCTTACAAGAACATGGCTTCCTCTGCCACAGTCTTGAATTGAGGGGTGTTTATTCTACCCAGCCTCATACACTTCAGGGTCAAGAGGCAGGGTTGGTTTTCTCCCAATTCCACAATGCTATTGCCAGACTATTACACTGAAAATAAATAAAGAGATTAAGCCAGCTGGCATGCCCACCCCCTATCCATGCCTGTGTCATCTAACACCTTTCTGCCACTCTCACAATGATTTAAAGAGAGTGAGTGAGAGGCACCTAGTTCACTGTCTTCTTTTCCTAAATTAAAGTTTCTGTATTACAACTTTAAAACAATTTTCATCATTCTTTCTCCTTAAAGACATACTATCATAATAAAATCCCCCTATAATCCTATTTCTGCCTCACTCCAGTGATGACCACAATTCCCAGCTCGGCATGCATCCCCCTGAAACGGCAGTGTTGACTCTCCTTGTGAAGTGGGAGACTTTGTGGATTACCTCGGAGTACCTTACCCTCCCAGCCTTTTACTCTGCTCAACTCCTTTACCTCCCCTAAACTGTTCTGTGTTAGAGATCTTAAAGCACAGTATTGCGCCCTCTGCTCACCACAGCCTCTTTCCCCTTTCAGCTGCTTCATGCCACCCCAATACCAGCACTTCGGGTATAATCACCCAATCTTTATTAAGTTGAGATGAAAGTCACATAACACAATTAACCATTTTAAAGCGTACAATTCAATGGCATTTAGTGCATTCATAATGCTCTGTAAGTACTACCCAGTGCAATCTACAGATTCAAATGTAATCAATAATTTTTGTTTGTTTGTTTTGTACTAATAGAAAAACTTACCCTGAAATTCATATGGAATCTAAAGGGACCTTGAATAGCCAAAACAACCTTGAAAAAGAACAAAGTTGAAGGACTGACTCACAGTTCCTGATTTCAAAACTTACTACAAAGCCATAGTAATCAAAACAGTGTGGTATTGGTGTAGGACAGACATATAGATCAATGGGATAGAATAGAGAGCCC
Organism: Rhinolophus sinicus; assembly: GCF_036562045.2. Classification (NCBI taxonomy): domain Eukaryota; kingdom Metazoa; phylum Chordata; class Mammalia; order Chiroptera; family Rhinolophidae; genus Rhinolophus; species Rhinolophus sinicus. The sequence continues at coordinate 28,518,722 of NC_133761.1, read as the reverse complement.
AGAAATAAACCCTCACAAATATGGATGGTCAAATGATTTTTGACATGGGGACCAAGACCATTCAATGGAGAAAGGACAGTCTTTGAACAAATGATTCTGGGAAAAACTATATCCACATGCAAAAGAATGAAGTTGGACCTTTATACCATATACAAAAATTAAATGGATCAAAGATGTAAATTTAAGATCTAAAACAATAAAACTCTTACCAAATAAATGGAAAATCTTCATGACATTGGATTTGGCAATGATTTCTTTGATATGACCGAAGGCACAGCAGCAAAAGAAAAAAAACAAATTAGACTTTATGAAAATTTAAAAGGTTCTAAGAAATTTTCATAGACTGTCTTTATATTACAGTTATTTGTAGGTATATCTTGTGGACATATGTTCTGTCTTCAGAACCCAACACAGTATTTATTAAATTGAATAGATTTTTTTTTTGACCAGGAAATTTGGTTTTAAATTTCATAACTGAAATACATCATAAAGTCATTCCAAGTACACTCTCCCTATGGTAGTTCCTTTATTTATGTGGTAACATCCAGACTGGCAATTTAGCACCCTTGCCACCCACAGCTGTCTGGAAGCTATAGCTGCACAAGGTAATAGTGATAATGTGACTTCTAGGGATGGGTAATGGCGTTGGTGGGGATAGGGACACTCGGAGCCGATTGGACAAAGGGTAAGCACACAGCTGACCCAGGAGGCATCAATCACTTGTTCAGGAAAAATGTTGTGTGGCTCCAGTACTCGCAGAGGAGCCAGGCTAGTTCCTTCCTCTCTAGAATATCAGTGTGTGTTGCCAATTAAGGGTGGGTGCTGGAGCTTAGAGGTCATGGTGTAGGTGCTGGATGAACTGCCATGTTGTGCCTCGTGCAAAATGAACACGCAGAGGAAGGCATGTAAAATGGAAGAAAGGCTAGAGCTGGCTCAGAAGCAGAGACACAGACACAGGGAAGAGCCACCCTGTTCCTGAGGGCTCCCAGGCCTCTGGCCAATCAGAATGAGGCCCAGCCACACTTAATGTTCTGTCCTTGAATCCTGTGAGATCCCTGTAACCTCCCAGTGAGAACCCCTTTATACTTCAGTAGACTGTTTCTTACAGTCACATGCATCCTGACTGCAAAAAGGAAATTGTTTTGCTGAATCATAACTCCAGCATGTAATGTGTTCAGTCACCCAAATTTATATCTCATCTTTGACCCTCCCTTACTAGCTGATTATGATTTGGGGCAATTTTTTTGTTCACTCCATGTTTTGGTTTCTTTAATAGATAAAATGCCATAATTTCATATGGTGCTTTACCACTTACTAATCACTTTCCATACATTATTGCATGTGAATTTTTAAAACATTCTTAGAATACAGGCAAAGAATTTTTATTCACCTTTTACAAACTTTCCCAAGATTTCACAGTTAAGTACTAGTGAAAATCGGATTCAAACACCAGTCTTCTAATTGTTATCTGCTCAAGTCCCCATCGACTCTACCTAAGAGAACATAAATATATTTTTTAAGGGTGATAAATTGCAAATTGACTGATTGAATAAACTCTAGGATCTCCTTCATGAGAATTTTTGGTGAAAGACTTTCAAGTCATTAAAGGTATTACATTTTACATATTATGAATCCTGCTTCAAAATATGTTGATACTCAGTTTAATAGCTGGACCATTACATTAGAGATCTAGTGTTATAATAACGTGCTATATTTCTAAAAATATGCATAATATGTCTGTGGCCTGCGCTTCATGAAGGATTCCAGCTGCCACCTGGAAGTTGGCCAAGTTCAGGACTGTGGGCTCAAGACCTTGTCTAGATCACGGGCAATACCTGGTACTTCTCCACCTTAAAATATGCTAGCTCAGGTCACAAAGAACTTTTGATACTAGGATGATACCACATCATCCAATTCCCCATGGCTTCTTCACAGTGTCCCCAAGACCAATGACACAGCCCAACCAGGTCCCACCACAAGAGCTTTCTTCCTCTCTGCCAGGGCTGCTCTTGGGCTGATTCCGCTCAGAGCATGCAGCCCCCTCCATCGTGGCTCAGGGGTGCTGCTCCTCAGAGCTGTCCTGCACTGTTCCGTGCAGGCCACGGCTGAGTCACCACACTTACCTCCCAGTTGCCACCACCAGACCACATGGCTTCTTTCTCAATTCACCCCGAAAGAGAACATATTGTTCTCTTGCAAACTAGGTGCAAGCATGAGAACACAGCCCCCTCTTCCACCCTCACACCAAAAGCACACCAGGGGCTCCTTATGTAATTTAGGGGTCAACCAATACAGCACAATGTAATTACACCTGTGTGAAATAGAGATGGAAGGAGAAACCAGGCTGGGGCTGGTACACTGCTGAAAGGGCTGACCCTCAGTTGGGCCTATTCAGTACAGCTCAGAGAGAAGCACTGGATGTGTGGGTTGGAAGTGTTCATAATGTTAAGTTCTTTTGCAATAATGATGACAGCTACCGTGATAGTGGCAAATAATAATGTTAGAAACACTGACATCTTTCCTATATACCACACCTCATGTTAATTACTTTATGTACATTCTGTATGCAAAACATGCAAAGCCTTTACCACAGTGCCTGGCACGAATTAAGTGCTCAATGAGTGACAGGTACTGTAGTAGTAGTATCTTATGTATCCTCATCTTTGCTAATCCTTTGCTCTTCCATCAGTCATTCCTTCAGGAAACCTCTACTGTGCATGTACCAAGCACTATGTTAGGACTTGGGGACACTCATAAGAATAGGCCCGGGCTCTTTCAGACATGGGTTTCAATCCAGCTAACCACTATCTTTCTGGGTGACGTTGGGCATGCTCCTTAAGCCTTGTGAGTTCAACTGTTAGATGAGTCATTCAACTGTTAGAAGAGCACAATAATTTCTGTGTCATAGGATTGTTGATAGGACTAAACATATGCAAAGGGGTTAGCCCAGCATGCTACTCATACAGGAGAAGCTTCTAATATGATCTTAGCATCATTTAACATGGAATTTTTATGTATCAGGCTTTAAAAACAATCCCTTGTCAGGCTCACACAGTGAGCGGTACTGGAAGCTGGGATTCAGACCCTAGTTAGGCCATACGATGGGCCAATGAATTCAAAGGTTGAAATCAAGATTTCTCTGAGATACACTGGTGTGTATAGATTCCACATCTCCCCTGGACAGATGAAGCATCAATACACATGGGAGAGTTTTAAGAATACAAGAATCTAACTCAAGCGTAAATTCAAATCCTTTAGAAATCTTCAGACATTTGGCATGACATGAAGTTAAATACAACAGCATCTCTGTTACTTCCGTGATATTTCTGATAAAAAAGTGAAGCTGTAGAGCCAAGCCTCAAAAAACAGTCCTGAAAAGACATTTTTCTTTGTTGATTACCATCCAGAGATAACATTTTTGGAAACTTTGAACAGAATCAGTTTGCAGGGATGGAACCCTTGCTCCCCCAATCCCCCCCAAACTTTCCATATCTTGTACTCTGAGAACATTAAAATCTTTGAATCTGAGCGATTTGCTGTCTCAACAAGGAAACTAAAATCAAAAGTAATTTAGCGAAAAACTCTCTGACCTCTTTGTACTCCCTCTTCAGAAAATTTTTATATGCTTGTTTATTTTCTTAATGTCTCTTGGTTATGTTTTTTTCTTGTTTTGATTTCATATATGAAATGTTCCATCTGTGTATTCATTTTCTGGATTCCCTAGAATTTTAAGAAAGAGACAGTTTAAGGCAGTGCTTCTCAAACTTTTTTTTTCCTTTAGTCCACAGTAAGAAATACATTTTACATTTCAATATAAATACACATATATTTACATATAGTAACACTGACATCTTTTCTATATACCAAACCTTATGTTAATTACTTTATGTACATTATGTATACAAAATGTAAAGCTTTTAACACAGTGCCTAGCATACGCTATGATTTTTTTTAAATTCTATCCTTAAAAAATTCTATTCTATCTTAAATACAAAAAATTGAACCAGAGGTCCAGGAGATGTGGGGGTGGGGTGAATAATAGGTGTGGCACAGGGACCTTGGGGTCAATGAGACTATTCTGTATGATCCTGTAATGATGGACACATGACATGCATTTATCAAAACCCATAGAATGTACAACGTAAAGAGTGAACCTTAACATAAACTATGGACTTCAGTTAATATTCATGTATCAGTATCAGTTCATCAATGTAACAAATGTACCTCTGTACAATGTTTGCACTAACTTAAAACTACACTAAAAAATTAACTTTATTAAAAAATATTTTAAAAAGTAAAATAAAAATTGAAGTTAGTTGTAACTTATAAACTTGAATTTACTACCCACGAAAGGCTCACACTCCACAATTTGAAAACTTCTGGTGTCCTTCTAACTAGCTCGATAGAGCCTGGCCTTAGACAAGCCACGTGATACGTACTGTGTCTCAACTTTCTCATCTGAAAAATGGGTGTTTAGTCAGATAAATGTCAAGATACTTTCCAGCTCCAAAATATTGTAAGTATAAATTCTAATTTTTAAATGTCTTAGAATGAAAAGTCATTAAGCATGAATTGTAAATTATATATACGTGATTTAGGCCAATTTTATTTTTATAGGCATTTAATGGGCACTTATTTTATTTCTCCTATTTAATAAAATTAAAAGTATGGTTTCTAAGCAAAACATATACTTACATTTCTTGGTTCCTGATTCAAGATCCTTGTGGAGGACATAAACAGCATCTAGGAATGACGCAAATGATACTTCCAGTTTGGGTATTTGCCCTACTGCCATGGCCTGGCAAGAACTTACCTGAATTCAGTTCTCATTGGCTCCATTCAATATTTGCTGAGAGCCTACCGTGTGCCAAGCCCTATGCTGGGACCTCATCCCAGATCTTTCTTCTTTCCCTACCCCAGGACCACTGTGGGAAAGGCAGCAAACTGGGAGGAGAGTGTGTAAGCTCAAGGCAGACCTTGGTGAATTGCAGCGCTCAGTGTTGCTTCTCAACTGCTGTTGAAGCCTAGATAAGTTATCTAACCACTCTCCTCTGTTCTCAAGTGGAAGTGGGGTAATAATGCCCTACCAAATAGGACTTTCTGAGCATGAAATAGGGGATGGAGCTGTCATCTTGGTCCTGCACAGTCCTGCAAAGCAGATGAAGGTGGCCTTGGAACACCCTTCCCGATTTGCATATGCACCCTGCCCCTTCTTTACCTCTCCCCCACTTTCTGCAACCAACAATGTTATAGATGCTTCCCAAACACCTGGTGCTTCTCCCTACCCACTCAACTTATTTGCCTTTTATTCTAAGAACTGCTGTAAGTTGTGGAACAAATCACCTTGTGTGTTTCCGCCAAGTCCCTGGAGCAGAACTCAATTGACATTGAACTTGAGAGACAGCCTAGAGAAGGAAAAGTGCATCACAGTAAGATGGCAACACTCTGGGAGGTGCAGTTCCAGTCTTATAGCTTGGTTTTAGTGGGATTCTTTTAGGATGATTGCATGACTAATAATAACACAGCATCTAAGGTATTATTTTAAGAAAGTTTATAATTCACCGGGCATGTGCTAAGCAGTTTATATAAATATTTCTAAGCCTCACAATCACCTTGAAAAGCTAGGTTTTCCCTTTTACAGATAAAGAGATTGAGTTTCAGAGTCATTTATTGATTATTCAGGGAAACATTTTAATGAGTGCTTACTATTTGACAAATATGGGATTAGACCCTGGGGAAAGAAAGCTGAATAACATGTGTAGTCCTTGCCCTTAGGAAACTTATTGTCTGGTGGAGAATCTGGCAGATCAACAGACAATTGCCAGCTGGAGTAAATTGCGATCCAAGGAAGGTAAGAAAACACAGAAGATGGCAGCTGACCTGACCAGACGGAGGTTGGTAGGGGCGTCGAGGATAGAAGCTGCAGGCTGTCTTATGCCTGTGTGATCTGAAGTCTCTCCCCTCCTTCAGCTCTCCCTAGCACAACCCCTGCACTAAATGAACAAACCTAGCGCAATTCCTCCAAGTCCCCATAAGTACTTTTCTGTACCTTGGACTAGCACAAGTGCCCAGGGGCCACGTGCATCTTCACAGGAACCTCCCAGAGAGAGAGAATGTACTGACACAAGGACCCGATAGTTTAGGCCCAAACCATGACACTTTCAAGAAGGAAACGAGCCCTGTTAATAGTTATGTCAGAATAACAGGTGTAAAGTAGGTGTGTCCTGGCGGCCTGGACAACAGATTTAAGCTAAATATAACCTAAAAGAATGCGTGTAATGAAAGAATCTTGGGCTGGAAAGTTGATCAGTGGGAAAGGGATTTGGGTCAGTAGTTGTTTGGTGTCCTTGGAGCCTCTCCACTAAGCAGCAGATGGGTTTGAGTTCTGGGTCTATTCCCTGAGCTCAGGGAGGCCCTGCCTGACAATGGGTGTGTGTGTTAGAGTGGGGCTGAAGAGCTGCGTTAGCAACAATCACAGAAGGCCCTTGGGAGTGGTTACCAAGGTGAGGCGATGAGCCATGGGGATACCTGGGAAAGAGCAGCCTGGGAAAGGGAGGCCTGCCATCACGACTGGAGTGCAGCAATCCCACTGCTTGGAGGTGGTGAGCCAAGCCCGTGTCATGCCTTGCTGATGCATGACTGGGCTGAAGAAAGAGTTCATTGAATTGTTCATGGAAACAAGTGGTGCCAGAGAGGCCAGGCCTGGCGAATGACGCTGTCTCAAACACAGTGCTTGGCAGGACACCAGGCCTGAAAGGTACAGCAAAGTCCTCCCAGAACTGATTCTCAGAGCAGGATTTTTCATCACAAACTGGCCACTGCAGGGACAGATGGGAGTTTGCAGGTTTTGTCTGTCTGTGGTTCACCACTGATGGACGTGTCAGAGGGTGTCTGAACTGTGGCTCAGCCTTTGGGTGAAAGGGAAAACCCAGACCTGCGGGAGTAGGAGGCACCTGAAGCAAAAGAAGCAAGGCCATGTCCCCAGGGCTTTGTCAGCAGCTCCTGGCTTCTTGCTTCCTACACTCCACCTGCACAACCAGAGGCCTTGGTGGCCAGAAGACGTGGCTCTAATTCTGGCTCTGTGGCTGCCCAGCTGGGTAAACAAGGTCACAAGGATAAAACATAATTTACTGTGTGTGTGTGTGTGTGTGTGTGTGTGTGTGTGTGCGCGCACAGCACTACCCTGAGCACTTTGTGTTTCTTATCTCACTCTTCACAGCAATTATAGGCACTGTTATTTCACCCAGATTATAGCAGCGGAAAACGAGGCACAAGATAGGTACTTTGCTGAAGGTCACACAACCAGGTAGCGATGGAGTCAGGATTTGCACCTGGCTGTGTGACTCTAGAAAATGAGCATGGGGCCACCAATCCTGTGCTGCCTCTAATTCATGAATTGTAAAATGGGCATAAATGTACCGCTTCCTTTGGAGGCTGCTGCGATATTCAGGTGGGATAATCGGGTCACAGTGTGAGCACGGTGCCTGCAAGCAAAACAGTGTGAGCTCCCGTTGGTGTGATTCGTCACGGCCTCTCTGCAGCCTTGCTATTCTTTCTGTTTCTTCTCAGCCTCCTTCAGCAAATTTTCTGCTTGAACTTCACAAGACTTTCAGCTTTCTGGGTTAGGACACGTTGTCTATTTGGCATGTGTGGAGGGGCCGGGCAGCAAAGGTCAAACACCCTGCGGGATAAGTGAGGATTCTCTGCTCACCTAAACAGTATTCCAGGAATCCTTCAAGGATTGAAGTTCAAGTTTGGTCCTCTGAACGAAGTTTAGAGTTCTTTTATGCCTTTGTTTCACTGTAAAAAAAAGAAAAAAAAAGAAAAGAAAATCCATAGCAATAGCAATAACCCTCCCGGTTTTGTGTGTGTGTGTCTCCCATGCACACACAGAAAAACAAAGAAAACAGATAAACTAAAATCACTTACGTTCAAAGCTCCTGTATGTAAAGGAAGGAAAGCTTTTTCCTTCTTGGGCAGGTCCAGGTATGGGGGGAGGGATTTTCCACTGTTCTGGTACCTCCCCTTCAATTCCAAAGCTGAGGCAAGACAGACTGAGTGACCCAAGAGAAGCCCCAGGGAAATTCCAGGTCTTGCTTCCCTGTGTACTGATTTTTGACCTCAAGGCAGGGAGCGCAGCCTCATAAAGAAGGTATCTAGGGGTTTGTGGAAGTGGAGACTCTGAGGTTCCCTTGATTCCTTTCCTAGTCCTTTTGGGCTCCGTTATGTATGGCCTGGTCATTAGGGAGCTGCAGGCCCAGGGGCCTTATGTACTTACACTTACCCACGGTGTTGTAACTGCTACAGTCTTTTTTTTTTTTTTTTTTAAGGCAAATGAACTTCAACCCCAAATGCCCCATCGACACTGGCTGAAGGAGAATTTTTATTTTATGTATAGAAAACTCAGTAGTGTACACTCAGCCCAACTTGGTGGCCAGTTCTTTAGCCTTTGCATTTTCCAGCTTGGCAATGCGAGCCACCGATTTGGAGTCAAGGACGTTGCCCTCCCACCCTCCCCCAGTGACGGGGATCTCAGCGCATCTGGTGATGTAATTAGTCCAGATAACTTCCAGCTTGGCCAGCACTTCTTTGCCTTCCAGTTAACCAGTGAGAACCTACATGTCTTCCTGTGGACTGGACGCCCCAGCCTGGCCTTCCCCTTGATAATGCAGTAGGGAACCCCCATCTTATGGCACAGGGCAGGCAGGAAGACAACCAGCTTGATGGAATCTACATCACATGCAGTCACTACCAGCTGAGTCTTCTTGTGCTCTACCAAAGGGGTGACAGTATTAACCCCTGCTCGAGGACAGATGGCCTCTTGGTGGGGACATCCCCTTTGCTGGCAGTGTTTTTCTTAGCCCAAGCCAACAATCGCTGCTTCTTCTCTGGTCTGTACTTGTGGGCCAGCTTCAGCAAATGAGCAGCTGTCTGGCGGTACAAGGCCTGAGTGAACTGGTTAATGGCAGGAGGCACTTTCAGGCATTTATAGAGAATAGCTCTTGGCCTCTGCAGCCGAATGTATGGGGGTCATTTGACAAAGTGGGTGAGGTCCCTTTGGGACTGGATGTCCTGTGCAATGCCAAAATTCTTGGGTCTTTTCTCAAACGGGATTTACCACCCTCTTGGCCTCCTGCATCTTCAGGACAGCAGGGGCTGGTGCCACCTTCTTCCCCTTAGCCTTCTTTCCTTTCAGCATCTTGGGTAGTGGGCGGGGAGAGGTTAACTGCTCCAATGTCAACATTTGAGGACACCCCTGGCGCTGCTGGGTGACTGTGGGAGGGACAGAGCAGAGAGGGATGGGTCAAACGGGCAGCTGAGATAGCCCCAAGGGACCTGGGGATAGTTGGTGCTCTTGAGGATTAAGACACGAAGAGCCCGCAAGCCAGTCATTCAAGACTTCTCTCGCTTTTCTGGGAAGGCTCTGTTCTGAGGCATGGCTGTCAGAGAATGTGAGATTTGGAGCTATGGCACGGTTTGCATATCTCGCCATCTTTACTTCCATATTCGAGCACTGCAATTGGCTGATAAAGCCAATTTGCCTTCCTCCAAAAATGTCCATGGAGGGGAGGAAAGGAGAAGGAACTAGGAAAGATGAAGGGAACGGGAAAGAAAGTAAGAGAGAGAGAGAGAGAGAGAGAGAGAGAGAGAGAGAGAGAGAGAAACCAATACCAAGGACTCTCTTAGGACTAGTTCAGGGACGGTTAATCAGGACCAAAAAACCTCCACAAGTTTAGTTTTTAGGGCAGATAATATATCTGTGTATGAATAATCATAGCCCCACTTAGAAATGCCACCAGGAATTTTGCCTTTTCTCAGTTCCCCCATTCCCTTTCACTCTGTCCCCCTCCCATTCAGCAGAAAGCTCCCGTTTGGATTCCAAACACAATACAGGAAGTGTGATGCAGTCTACACACCACATTACACAAGCTCTCATAAAGCTGGGAGGCTGGGACTCATACTTCCTGGTCTCCCAAAGAGGATATTTAGGGGCTCAGCAGCCCCAGGGAACTCCAGGGAGAATGTTTTGGTTCACCTGCAACTGGTGAAGAGTGGCCTGTTCTAAAAGCTTGCTTTCAGCAAGGAAAGCCTGGATTTGGCTGAGATAAGCATGGGCACCTTTGACCCTTTCGTGTCTTTCATTTGATATTAACTTAGCTAGAAGAGAAGGGAAGAGGCTGACCTCTAAGAGACAAAGACTGTTTTCCATTGGGCTCGAGGATCCAAGATCTCGTTGTTTTGTTTTGTTTCTGACTGGAAGACAAGTAGAGCTCATGTCAGTCCTGTAAAAGGTCACCAAATACCTCACTCCCCCTTATAGTAACTGTTCTGTGAACTCGCCTCAGAGGTCAACATTCTGCTTAATACTGGTCAAAGTTTGTTGTTGTTATGTGTTTTGTTTTGTTTTGCAAGAGTGAGCAGTTTAGTGTGGTTTCCTTGGTGCCAACAACAAATCCTGGTACCTCCTGTTTCTGGCTCAATTGTCCCCAGCCCTCACAAGTAATCCAGTTGGAACATAGAGAACAGAGAGGGACTGACTCTCCTCTTCACGTGGGTGGCTCCCATTAGAGTTCTTTCCTAGATGTGCTAACAACAGAGCCCAGCATCTGGGACCCTGCCATGGTGTCCCCACACCCGTGTGAAAAGGAGAGTCAGTTCCTGTCTGCCACCATGGTGGCCTGGTGTACCCACTCCTGCCCCCAACTTAGAGTACTTCACAAAACAGCAACAGTTGGTTGCCTGGAGCAAATGGTGCCCTACAATCTGTGCAGCTGAAATGGTTTGTCACAAACTGGTTTGTAATTTTACATATACCTGTGCCCCACCCAAATTTCAACACATTGCTAATTATACTGCTCAAACCTGGTGACTGGGAGGAAGGAGGAAGTAGGAGTGGGGATTCAAAAGAGCAGCTGCAGGGCCTAGCTGAGCTATCAGATGCCTGCTAATAATAGCTCCCATTTATCTAGCGCTCACTCTGCTAGGTCCGTGCTAAGCACTGCTCCTTTATCTCCTGTAATTCTCACAACAGCACTGGAAAGGGCAGGTGATTCCCCTTCTTGATGATGGGGAAACTAAGGCTCTGAAAGAGTCATTGGCCTAAACTCACACAGCCAGTAAGTACAGGTTTGAACTGTCATCTGCTTCTGTGCTTTTAAGCATCACGCTCTCCTGCTGCTGCTTCAAGCCGACAAGAGTGGGCGCCAGGAAATGCCGCTTGAGCCAGGAAGGGAGACTTGCCAAATGCCAAACCAAAAGGGTTTGAAACCTGAGAATTGGCAGTTCACCTCCTCGAAACCCCAGTGTGGGGCATGCAGTGGGGGAGTGGAGGTGTTCCTGGGACACTGAGTGGGAACACAAACAGCAGACCCTGCGTGCCCGTTTAGAAGTACGAGTGAAGATAGGGAATATATGAAATGAAGTCACTTTAACCGAGCTGCTACAATTATTAACATGAAGGTTGACGCATGAGGAAAGACTGTTCTTGTTCTTACTGGCTGGGAAACTTAAACTTTTTGAACTTTCTATTCTGGTGTCAGTGCCTAGGTAGATATACATCTGAGCCTTGTGGATCAGACTTCCAGATAACATTCTGATTATGCCCCTTGAAGGGCTCACTCATCCAGACCACCTGACAGTCACCTGACATCCATTATCCAGACCACCTGACATCTGACTGATAACCATCCTGGACCAATCCTAGGGCGAAGAAGACAGGACTGGTAATTCTCAAGAGTATACTTTTGCCTATAAGAATTCTTTAACTATTCTTTCTTCTTTGGAACACTTCTGGGTTTTTGTTTGGTTGTGTTCCCAGTGTGCAAACTAACTAAGACCCTTGCATAAATCTTTATCATTTATTTCTAGCTAAAACTTTCAGACTTTTTGAGTTCAATTGACAGAAGCATAAAAAGGCAGTACCGTTGGCCACACTGCCTGATACTAACCCAGTTTGGAAGTTGCAGAGGTATGGCGAGCCATGGAAGGGTTTTGGAGTTTATTTTAACATAACCTCCAAGCTAAAGGCTGGTAAATAAATAAATAAATAAATAAATAATAAAATAAAGCAGCCAATGTTGCTTAAGTCATGAGCAAATACAAACTGGTCTTTCCAAGATGTTTTGAATGTGATGAGTGCTCCTCGCCAGGGCACCTCCCTAAAAGAGCCCCAGTGAGGGTTCTATATCCTTCTCACCTCAGCTTCCTGCCCCCACCCCACTGGGCTGCAGGTGTCTCTGTGTAACAGTGAAGGAGTCACTCAGTGCCAACACCAGGGCATAGCACCAAGCTATCTTCTCCCTGCATAGCCACACATACTGCTTGATGGATCTGGGGGTCACTCTCTCTATCTGTCTCTCCTCGATTATTACATTTCACTTCCATTACTGTGTTTTTGGTGGTTGATGAATCCCGAATATTACATACACTTTTTTTGAGAGTGCTTACCAAATGTCAGGCACTGTTGTTCTACGTCCTGTACACATGTGGACTCTTTCTATCATAAAACTGTATGAAGCAGGTAATACTAGCATGTCCATTTTACAAGTGATGACAACTGGGTCCCAGAGAGGTTAAGCTATTTGCTTATGTTACACAGCTGATGAGTAAGCAGTACAGCCAGCTTAGGAATCTAGACTGTGACTCCAGAACCCATGCTCTTAGCTGCCCTGTCACAGTGATTCTGGAGTGAGTCAGAGTGTTCATTCAAGCATCCCTTCCTGGGTATGCCAGGCCTATCCATGATTCGGTTGCTGCTGCCATGACTGGCTCTTGGCTGCAACACTGAAATGATATCATGTTCCCAGGTGAGCGTGATGCTATTTTAGGCAGTCAAGGAAAACATCACATAGTATTGTCAATACTCTCCACAGGGTGGCTCTGAATGATCCACCTTCCTCTGGACACCCTCTTGCTTTGAATCTGGCACCACGATTCAGTTTCTAATATTATCGACTATGGGTGCTGGACACGTTGGCGGCACCATTGCCTATTTGTAGCACATGCAGTCAGCCACCAAGAAAGGCACATGGCAGAAAATCACAGGAGAAGCAACATTTGGGGTCACTCACAGGAACATGCCAATTCCACAGCTTCAGAGGAAACTCAGAGGGAGGGAGGGCAATAATAGCTAAGGTTTATTAAGCCCTTACAATGTGCCATCCCTGGTCTAAGCACATTCCAGGAACTATCTCATTAATCCTTACCTCAGCCCTCTGATGTGGATCCTATTATTATCCCCCTTTGGCAGTTGAGAAGAATGAGGCACAGAGAAGTGGTTTCCCAAGATCACAGGGCTCATAAACAGGGGATCCAGGATTCAGATGCAGACAGTGGCTTCAAAGACTGAGCTCCAACATGGCGCGACGACTGGCTCCTGCGCCCGTGTTCTTAGCCGCAGCTCTATTTTGGAGAGCTGTGGCCTTTTAGCCACTTGATTGCCTGCTCCATTGTCAGCCTCAGGTGAATGAGGCTCTAGAAACAAAGTAAAAAGAAAGCCTGGCCTGAAATAACTGCTTGACTCCCTGTTGGGGAACAGGGTCGGGAGGGGAGGAGCTGACACAAGATCTCCCAAGGTGGTAAACTCAGTAAGTGATGTTTCTGGTGGGTACTGGGAGGAAGAATCAGAAGGGGCATTCCCAGTCAACATCCATGGCAATGGGGGCGTGGGGAAGGAGAACCCAGGGTCTCCAAGTCCCTGAAACAAGGCTCTAGCTCTGGTGGTCCTTCCCCTCCCCCAACACTGCTGGGCTGTCATTCTTGCCACCTGTTGCTGGTGGTTACTTGCCCCCATTTCCGAGGTGCTGACAGGAAGGAAGCTTGTCTCCCAGCTGGCAACAGGTGTCATTTTAGCATTTGAAAGGCGGGATATCACCACTTTGACCGCTATTAATTATAACATTACTCCTTTCTTTTGGATGAAGTTTAAAAGATATTTGCAAATCATATATCTGATAAGGGATTAAACAGAATATAGAAGGAACTCCTACAACTCAACAAGAAAAAAGAAATTCAATTAAAAAATGAGCAAAGGATTTGAATAGACATTTCTTCAAAGAAGATAAACAAATGGTCAACAAACACAGGAAAAGATGCCCCACAACACTAGGGAAATCAAATCAAAACTACAAAAACCATTAGAATGGCTATTACAAAAAACAAAACAGCAATAAGAAAACAAGTGTTGGCAAAGGTATGGAGAAAGGTATTCCCCCTTGTGCCTTGCTGGTGGGAATATAAACTGGTGCAGCTGCTGTGGAAAACACTCTGGCAGTCCCTCAAAAAGTTAGAATTATCACATGTTACAGCAATTCTCCTTCTAGGTATATACCCCAAAGAATTAAAAGCAAGGACTCAGATTCTGGTACATCATTGGTCATAGCAGCATTATGCGCAATAGCCCAAAGATGGAAACAACCCAAATGGCCATCAAAAGGTGAATAGATGAACAAATGGTGGTCTATCCGTGCCATGGAATATTATCCAGCCATCAAAAGGAATGGAGTCTTGATCCATGCCATAGTATGGATGAACCTTGAAAAAAATTTTGCTAAGTGAAATTAGCCAAACACCAAAAGACAAATATTATATGTTTCCATTTGTATGATGTACCTAGAAAAGGCAAATTCATAGAGACAGAAAGTAAAATGGAGGTTATCAGGAGCTGGAGGGAGGGGGTAAATGGGAAGTTTAATAGGTACAGAGTTTCTATTTGGAATGATGAAAAAGTTGTAGAAATGGATAGTAGTTATGCAACATTGTAAATGTACTTAATGCCATTGAATTACATACCTTAAATGGTTAAAATGATAAAATTCATAATGTATATTTTACCAAGAAATGGCCAAATATATTTACAAAGGAATGGCCAAAATATGCAAAAAGTCTTGTGGGCTTCAGTCTTTCAGTAGTTTACAATTTCATTAGCATTCACTACAACTACCCTAGAGAGAAGAGTACCATGCAAAAATCACACTTGGCTCCCCATGCTGGGACCAAGAACATCACTACTCGGGGTTCCCCCGAGGTGACTCTGTCCACACATGGCTGCTATTGGATCCTACCTGTTGCTACAGTATCACTGTGCTGTTACTAAGGAATGTGACATGTCCTGACTTTCAAAGCATTCACATAGCGCATGCAACTACTCTGTGCTCCTTGGTATAAGGCCACATCTCCTTCCAGTACTTAAGCATTAAAAAAAAAAAAGAGCTAGGCATTTTGCTGGCTGGAATTTCAACTGCAATCATTGTTTAGGCAGGGACAGAGCCAATTGGAGTGTTTAAACTTCATCGTTATTTAGACAGGGACAGAGCCAAGTTCATAGAACTCTGGAAAGCAAGTTTAACCTCAGGGTACCTTAGCAGTTGTTTTAAATCCAATCCTAAGGATTTAATTCAGAGCAAACTGTTCATCCATTTCTAACCCAACTTTCTTCTGAGTGCTGGAAATACAGAAATGAATAGGCCATAACTCCTGCTTTCATGAGGCTGAGAGTCTAATAAAAATGTAGATGATGCAATAAAATGTTAATAGGCATGTGTTCAAAGTGTTGTGGGGTGACTGGGGTCAGGGTTGGGGGAAAAAAGAGGGGTCATCGTGGGTCACAGAGACAAGATGGCATTTGCGCCAAATCCTGAGGGAAGAATCGAGTTTTCCAGGTGACAAAACACAAAGGGGAACTTCAGGTGAAGGAACAACCTATGCAAAGCCACAAAGCACGACAGGATGGGCCATTCAGAAAACCACAAGCAGCCATGGGTGGGTAGAGCAAAGGTAAGTGGGGAGTGACAATATCCTGGGAGGACAGAGAAGGAATTTAGATGTTATCATGTGCTCAATGGGCCTTTGCAGAAGGATTTTAAGCATGGAGGGAGCCTCGAGGGGCAGGATCAGGTTTTCATTTCCAAAAAGAAATTTAAAGTTTAGTGGATGGATTTGAGGAATTAGAAGCGTGGCACAAGGAGGCTACTGTAGTTGGAAAGTTGTCGAAGTAATCAAGTTGAGAGATGGAGAAAGCCCAGATTCAAGAGGGATTTCATGAGGCAGCAGAGACAGGATAATAATTGTGTAACTATTGTATTAGATCGAGGTCCAAAATGAGGTCCCATTTCTTTTCATCTTGGACTTACAGTGAGGTGGAGTGAGCCTGCAGACGTGAAGGGCAGCTGGCCCTCCCACGTTCACTTCTTGCTCGAAGCTGTGAGAGCACCAGCCTTGCGATGGGAATGGGGTCTGTGTCTGTGCCCCTTCTCCTTCCTCTTCCCGAGCACACCCCTGCTTAACCTGCCTACCTTATCTGAAGACATGGCCTTTTATTTTACTATTATTTTCATTTATTCTGCTTTACTTTTTGAGTCAGTTTTACAGATGCTCCAAAAATCTAAGAAGTATAAGAAGATAGTGAAGAGTGTTCCTCTCACCATCCCCCATCCACTCGATCCCCACCCTGACCTGTAGAAAGTAAAACCACTGTTTCTAGTTTTTTTATGTATCCTCTCAGAGATATTTTTAAATGTATATTCAAGCAAATATGATGATAATTCTTCTCTTCCTTTTTTTATTTCATTTCCTTCTTGGGGGTTCTTCTTAGGATAAGTTTAGGGAACCCTTACGGAGCTCTTTCAGTACTATGGAGTCAGTCCTGGTTACCATTATGTCTACTGAGAAGCCCTTCTCTGCAGTGCCTTAAGATGTAAGGGTCCCAAGCAGAAGGACATCCAGCTAAGGCAAGGCCTAATCTCTTCAGGAGGCCCCTTCCATCCCTGGACCTACTGCAGTAATTGAGCACACATGCTGGCCAGCACCACGCATCCAGGTGAGACCCTGAATTCAGTGGAAAGTGCAGGCTCTGTGCTATGCTTTTATGTGACTGCTCCACACCCAAGAGGGCCCACATTCGCAGTGACTAACACTTCTGTTCACATGTAGCCATTTTCCCTGGGCCCACGAGTGGGGTCAGATGGCTGGACCACAGGCAACCAGCTCTGGGACGACACTGCTCCCAGAGTCAGCTCTCCAGAAAAGAACGCCACTCTGACTCTGAGCCTCTTCAGGGGCACTGCTGTTCTTTCCTGCCAGCCAAGCTCAGCCAAGCCACTTCAGTCCACACCTTGAGTCCAGCGGGGAGGTTACATTAACTCTTACATTAAAAGTAGAAGCTCTAGGTCTCACTGTTTCCTTTTAGTAAGTTCTTTGCAGGTTGCAAAGAAGGGTGCCTTTGGGAGGAGCACCACCTCACTGTACAAACAAGAAGTAGCTCCGCCCCAAGGTCTTGGGGACATAGATAGGTTTGGATTTCAATAGTTGGAGCTGAGTTCTTTTTGGTGGGTAAAGTATATTGTGATAATAAGGGGGAGGATTGAGTTTGGGAAGGGCCTGGGAGATGAAATCAATTCTGAACATGATGAGTTTATCTGTGTGACCTCTCAGCTTCCTATTATAAACATAAATCTTGATTTTAATGGAGTTTCAAAGCTGCCCATCACTGAATTCTCTCAAGTCTATACCACCCTTCGTGATTATCTTTAAGCATCTCCTGGATTGTCTTAAGTAATGAAAGTCATATTCTGGAATCTATATAGGGTAGCTGTTTAAAAATACACACCATGCAATGCTCAGGGGATACAACTTGATACCCATCAAACATAATTATAATGGTGTTTGATAGTTAAACAAAGATATTCAAATGTCAATGAGAAAAGGATGGCTGAATAAGGGATGAACTTAGAACTGCCAGAGGCTACTATCACACCATGCATATAGTAATCAGTATTCAATAATTTTACTTTAATAATAATAGCTAACACTCGTCGTGTGCCAGAAACTCATCTAATCATTTGACATTCCCTATTCCCTATGAGGAAGCTATAATTGTTGCTGTTGTTGTTATTGTTTGTATTTTTCACATTTTATAGATGAGAAAACTGAGGCCCATGGAGATGAAGTACCTTGCTTTTAATCACAGTTACTCTGTTAGGATATGATAAAGACTAACTGGAACTTTAAGCAAACATAATCAGTTGGGAAGGTCTATGGGAGGAGCTAGGGCTTATGGAAGTTCTCACACTCTACATTTATCTCTACATGCAAGAACTCTACAGGAAGAACCCTATGTTTATAATAAAGCTCTATGGTTCTAATTTCCCTTTCTCTTCTATGATACCCCTCCACCTTGGCAGGCAGGCCAGAGAGGGCACGTGGCTTGCCATTTCTGCATGCATTGGGTTGCAACCCTTTCCTTCTCCCAAATAAATCCTTTTTGGTGACAAAACACCTAGTCAATATTATTTTTCAGTTGATAGATATCAATTTGACTACTAACAAGGTCCAAAGCAATAATGGGTTAGACAAGATAGTAATTTTCTGTCATGTCAGTCTGATCAGGAGCAGTCCAGGGCTGATAAGGCAGTCAACTTTGTTCGGGCCCAAGACTGCTTCTTTTAGGCTTCTCTGCCTTCCCTACAGGCCACCCTATTCCACCTTGTCAAAGATGGAGCAATGTCACTGCATTCCAACAGAGAAAGGAAATGTAGGATCCAGCCACCACTTTATGGGCATGACCTGGAAGTTGTGTTCATATTCCATTGGCCAGAATGTGGTCACATGGCCACATCTATTTGCAAAGGAGGCTTGGAAATGTAGTCTTTATTCTGGCCACATGTCCATTTGCCATTCAGGGAAGAAGGGGAGAACGGATACTGGAGGACAAATAGTGATCTCTACCACAGTCAGAAATGGAACTGGGGTGGCTGGTTGGCTTAGTCTGTCAGAGTGTGGTGCTCTTAACAACAAGGTTGCCAGTTCAATTCCCACATGGGCCACTGGGAGCTGTGCCCTCCACAACTAGATTGAAACAACTACTTGACTTGGAGCTGATGGATCCTGGAAAAACACACTTAAAATAAATAAAAAGTTAAAAAAAAAAAAAAAAAAAAAAGAGGAACTGGGATTCAAACCAAGCAGTTTGACTTCCAGGCCAAAACTCCAAACCACTGCATTCATCATACTGTGGTCTAAGAATGAAATGAGGTCAGGAGTTGCGAAGGTCGTTCTGATCTTTCCCTACAGTTTGAAACTTTCTTGTTATACTTTGAGTACATGCATATGAGCATGCACGAGTGTGTAGACACACACACACACACACACACACACACATACACACTCAATATGTAGTTTATCTATTCCAGTGAAAGTTTTTGGATATCGTTGTTCATTGATGGGGAATCAGGTCATGTTTCCTGTCATCCTCTCCCTATAGACTTTCAAGTTTTAGTTTTCTTTTTTCTTTTCCTTTTTCTTCCTACCTTCCTCCCTTTCTTCCTTCCTTCGCTTGTAAGTTGCCAAAAGCCTCACTCTTTATGATGCTTTGTATGTTATGCCATCATCAGTTAAATAATTTTCTCTGCCACCAGACTGTATAGTTGGGCTTGAAAATCACTCCTTACAAATGAAATTCCCCAATCTTTCGTTAGCAAGTGGGGCAAAGTAGGGTAACCTTTTAGAGAACTTAGAAAATATGAGAACAGTCAAAATTAGGATCAAATTTCATGAATTTGCTACAATTTAATAATTTTCATTGAAACACCAGTTTTATCTCATTCATTCCCAAGTTCTCTATTTGGTTAGCTCAGTAGGATATTATCAAAATCAGGAAGCTTCATAACAGCCCATGTATGTACAACTGTACTCCTGATGCCTCTTTTCTCTCATTCCTGTAAAAGCAATTTTGTTTGAACCTCTGAAGCCACTTAAGACATGTTTTATAAAACTAATTTTAAGTGAGTATTAATTCAATTGAGCATTCTTGGTGTGGTTCTTTCAGCTGTGCAGAATGCCACAGCAATGAGGAAATTGTCTCAGAGCAGGAGATGCCAATGCGATGACAGACATTTTTTTACAGCATGTAGCTAGCTGGTGGCTGTTAAATCTGCATTTCCTGACTTCCTGACATTCAGAATGGACCATTACCCACTGGACATGAACAGAGAGTTAGTTAATAATCAGGCTTTCTTTTTCATAGTGTGTTAAACAATGCAAATTCCTTCTAAATAATTATTTAATTGAATCTTAACAATAACTCTATGAGGTTGGTAGGGACAGCCTGACAACATACGAATATCCTAAATGTCATTGTCAGAAGACAAAGTCCTACTCTCCCTACTTTGGAACCTGGGTACTCCCTAGTAAGTAGAAAGCACACTTACCGTATTTTGCCATGTATAATGTGTCCTTTTTTGCCCAAATTTGTGAGGTGAAAATAAGGATGCATACCTGGAACTGTGCCTGGAACATAATAGATGTTCAATATTTGCAGAATGAACTTTACTTCTTCCTTACTTATACGCCTGAAGTTACTATTTATGAACTAATGTCCACTCAGATGCCCACTTACACCTCTCATTATACAAGGGTAGGACTAATTTCATAGCTATATACTTGTTTTTAATTCTTTTATTTATGCTTTTGAGTTAAAACTGTAACTCTAGAAATTAATAATGATATCTGTATGCAAAATAATACCCTGGAATATGACAATCAGTTTTGTTGAACTTAGGAAGAACTTGTAACGACGAAGAGTTCTTGGCCTTCTATGATGTGTAAATATCACAAATTTGTTACCATAAATTTGTTATCATAAAATTTCTTGTACCTTGTATCTGTTTTTGTGTTTTGCAATTATTTGTTACATAAAACTTCTTATACCATAATATGTTAAAAAAATAAATGCTAAAATTCCTTTATAATACAAGAAACAAGTACCTAAATGTAAACAAACAAAAATTTGAATTAAAAAATGAAAACGAAAAATTTTTTCCCCTGAAAGTTTGGGCCAAAAATGTGGGTGCACATTATACGTGGGAGTGCATTATACACGACAATATACAGTACATTATTTTCAACAAATGTTCATTGAGCCCCTCTTATGGGCCAGGGTGCTGTGAGATGCTGGGGAGCCACAGATGGACAAGACACGGTCGCTTCCCTCCAGGAACTCTGCTTGTCGCGGGGGGGGGGCGGGACGGGACATGAGCACCTCTATCATCAGATGCCGAAAGTGCCATAATCAATGTCTTCTGCGAAAGTGTGAGGGGGAGAGAAGGTTTCAGAGAGTTGTAGGGGACATTGGTGCTGAGCCCTGAAGTATAAGGAGGATTCTGCCTGGAAGGGAAGTGCAGGGAGGATATGTGTAAGAGTTGTCACAGCATATATGGGGACAGAGGCAGAGACTACGTGATTTCTTCAGGGAATGGAGAGAAGTGTGTGGCTAGAGCAGGGGTGGGGGAGGAGGGATACCTCCAGTTAGGCAGATGGTGGAGGGCCTGTTTGCTTTGCTAAAGAGTTTGGATTCCTCCTGCAAACCAGGGAAGTGGTAGAGTAGATCTGGCGGGTGTGAGTCTAGACTCCAAGAGCTTGTTGACTTGGGGAAGTTACTTCACCATCATCTATAAAATGGGGGTAATATTCATACTCATGGGTTAGTTTTGAATGTTAATGAATGAATGTATGTAAAGTGGTTAGCACAGTGTGTGCCTGGCACATAGTAAGTGTTGAATAACCATTCACTACTACCTGGCTAATATTTCTTTATTTTTTTGAATCAGGCTTCTTTGAGAATGGACAAAGCCTCTCCCTATACACAATACTTTGTGGATGGTTTAATAGGGTTCACAGACCCCCTGACACTGGATTGCAAGTTAAGAATCCTGTGTAACATATAGGGAGTCATCTGAAATTATAGAGCAGATGGTGTTAAGATCAGACTTGACTTTTTTTTTTTTTTTTGAGGGAAATAGTGGATACTGGAGAAGGAAACTATCCGTGATTCTCAAATCTGATTGCACATTATAATCACCTGTAAGGCTTTTTAGACATACCAGTGCTCCAGCTTCACCCCCAGGTATTCTGTTTTACTTGGTCTGTTGGGGCTGGGAGTCAGGATTTTTTAAAACTTCCAGGTGATTCTAATGTGTAGCCAAATTTGAGAACCACTGAATTAAGATCAGTGAGTCGGATGGAGAGATGAGGCTAGCAGCAGAGTAGGAATGGAAAAGAGGAAAGAAGATTCCAGAACCATTTTAGAGCTAGAATCAACAAGCCTCTGAGACCAATTAGGTGTCGTGAGAAAGGAGGGTGTGAGGTCATCCTATTAACCCAGACAGAAGGGGAGGAGGTGTTTGTGTTTTGTTTATTGTTTTTTACTTTTTCTTTATTATGTAGGAGGCAGGAGTGGGCAAGGAGAAAACAGTTTATTCAACAAACGTACTTAATACAGCCGGTCCTGACTTATGGTGGTTCAACTCACAATTTTTCGACTTTACAATGATCCGAAAGCAATATGCATAGTAAATTACATGAGGTATTCAGCACTTTAATATAAAATAGGTTTTGTATTAGATGATTTTGCCTAAATGTAGGCTAATGTAAGTGCTCTGAGCATGATTAAGGTAAACTAGGCTAAGGTATGATGTTTGGCAGGTTAGGTGTAGCAAGTGCATCTCCGACTTACAATATTTTCAGCTTAACAATGGGTTTATCGAGATGTAACCCAACCGTAAGTTGAGGAGCAGCTGTATGCATTTATTAAGTGAAAACTGTGGGTCTAGGTTTTGTTTTGGATATCTTTGACATGACTGCAAAACATGGACATGTCATCTAGGCAGCTGCAAATACCTACAAGTTGTCATCGTCATTAGTTCATAGCCGGGTGGTTGTGGAAAGTTATGGATGAGATCATCCAGGAGAGGGCAGAGAAAGAGGCACCTCCACCAGTTACAGAACTCAGAGGATCATGGACCCCTGGGGCCACACTGAGGAGAGGAAAGCATTTGTGTGGGATGGTGAGGGCTGTGAGAGAAGGAGGCAAGAGCTCCCAGAAAGAGTGAGTGGCCATTGACTGAAACGCAGCAGAGAGATGGCCTGAGGTGAGGACCTAGAGGAGCATGCCCTGTGTTGGATAATTAGGAGTTGGCCATGGCTTTGGAGACAGTGGCAGGGACAGAAGCCAAATTCCAGTAGGTACAGATGAGAAAGAAAGTGAGGAAGCATGAGCATCAGTGTAGGAAGTTTGGGGTAAAAGCAATGAAAGCAGTAGCTGCAGGAGAGGAAGGGTGGAGGAACAGAGCTTTCTTTTAGGTCAGAGTGGCGTTATTGTAGTCTGAGGGGAAGGAGCCAGGCAGGAGGAAACCATCAAAAATACAGACGAGGGAGGAGACGGCCAGTGGAGCCAGGGCTCAGCTTCGGCAGGCGGCCCAGGCCTCACAAACACTGGGTGAAGAATTGCTCTTGGATGGGAGTAGAGATGTTTCTTTGAGGTGAAAGAAAAGTTTCGAGAATGGCACAGGTCTCCTGTCTGAGAAGCCATCCAGGGTCATTTCTGAATCCCAAGATAGCTTCCTACCTATATTTCCCCTTCCAGTCCCAGTTTCTAGAACTGAATCTGTTTCTTTTCCTCCTCCAATGCCACCACCACTCCTGGACTTGAGGCTGGCTGGAGAGTGAGCTGTAATATCTGAGGTTTCCACCTTCTTCACTGGCCCAAAAGAAAAGCATGGGCCTTTCTGTCTGGAGTTGATGATTAATCATGACACAGGAAGAATCCAGCTGAGGTGATGAGAGTTATGGATTCGCACAGTTCTTCAGTCACTTCTGCCCATTCTTTTTTCCTCTGCAGGAAGGTGCCCTCCTCTGATCTCTGGGTCTCTCATATGGCATCTTGCTTTCAGGCACATTGTGACCATTCCCACCTTCCTAAAAGGCTTTCTCCTCCTGGCATTAAGTTCCCGGTTGTCCTCCTGCCCACTGATGCCCCCTGCTCTTCCTGACGTGGAGATGTTGGTGCCCAGGGCTCTGTCCTGGGCTCTTTTCTTCCACAAACACACTTTCTCCACGGGCCATCTCTTCCAGTCCCATCACTTTAAATCTCATCACTGATGACATAAGAAATTCCCAAACCTGTAAAGAATCTGTGTAAGTTTATTTGAGCCAAAACTGACAACAATTGCCAGGAAGCAAGATCTCAAATGCTCTGGAGAAGAGCAGTTTTTCTGTTTCTTTTATGCATTTGAAATTAAAGAGAGAAAGCAAGGAATATTACGTGAAGAAGGGAGAAAGCAAGGCAGGGATTAGATTATAGGCCAGTTAAGATTATGTGCTCTCTTGAGGGTAATGACACCTCTGGGGAGTATTACTTGTGGTATTTCAAAGGTATTTTAACCTAGATGCACAAGAACAATGGACAGGGCTGGCTTAAAACCTTTCACTAAAGAAGTGATTGGCCTGGGGTGTGACTCCCCACCATGCCCTGCGCAGCTAGGAATGTAGGATCAGATCACACTCTGAGGTAACTTCCCACAGAACCCTTTTTTGTCCACGCCGCTATGCTGACCTCTCACCCAACACCAGAGCTCCCCATCTTGTGGCTGACATTCCCATGTGGATATCTCACAGGCCTCTCAATCTTAACATGCGCAAAGCAGAACTCTCAATTTTCTCCCCTTCCCATCTGCCCCTTCTTCTGTTTCCTGCTCTCAGTATATGATGGTAACTTCCTCACTTGCTTAATCGAAACCCCAGAGTCATCCTTGATTCTTCTTGTTTTCTTATCCCCCAAATGTAATCCATCAGTAAATCCTTTTGATTCTACTTCCAAAACACAGTGAAATCTGTCCACTTCTTCCATCTCCAGTGCAGACTAGTGCTACTCAGGGTGTAGATAGCAGACAGCAGCATCACCATCGCCTGGAACTTGTTAGATCGTGGAGTCCTTTCAGAATCAGAAACCCTGAGATTGGGGCTCTCCAGAGGATTCGGATGCCCTCTGAAGTATGAGAAGCACCACTCTGGTCCAAACCTTTATGGTCTCTGTCAACCCACCTCCACAACCTCCAACTGGTCTCCAGATTTATTGTCTTGCCTTGCTACAGTCTGCTCTCCTCCTAGCAGCCAGAGTGATTGTTTTTAAAAAACAATTAAATCAGATTATGTCACACACGTACACACCCTCCCTCCTGTCCCCCCATCAGTTTAAAACCACCCATGGCTTCCCACTAAACATAGTACAATCCAGATTCTCTTTCTTGGTCCACAGAGCCCCAATGTGAGATCTGACCACACCTACCATTTCGACTTCTGCCTTCCCCCTTCCTCTAGCCTTCAGGTAAACAGGCCTTTCCCTTTTACAGATGCACACAGCGTGTTCCTGACTTGGGACCTTTGCACTGGCTGTTCTTCTGCCTGAACTTTCACAGCTGGTTTCCTCATGTCATTTTTCTTCTCAGTGTAACTGCCACCTCCTTTAGAGAGGCCTTCATCGACTATCCAATCCAAAGAGCCCCTTTTTACTAATTACACAGTTTTAACCCTTTGCATAGTACTTATTACTATCAATTTTAAGAATTTTCTTGTTTATATATTGTCCAATATGTAAAGTATTATGAGAATAGGGATCTGGTTTATCTTGTTCATTGCTGTGTCCAGACACCTGGAACCGTGCCTGGAACATAATAGATGTTGAATATTTGCAGAATGAACTTTACTTCTTCCTTACTTATAAGCCTGAAGTTACTATTTATGAACTAGTGTCCACTCAGATGCCCACTTACACCTCTCATGTGGCTGTGTTTCTGGGAGCCTCCACTCATCTCTGTGAGCCCTGGGTCCACATGATGGTGTGGTCTCCGTTAAAGCACATCTCAAAAGGAGGCAAGAACACAAGAAGACATTAACAACCTCAAAAGGAGGCAAGAATGTGAGTGAACAGTAGCAGGCTACTTTCCTGGAATTTCAGGGAGGGAATGTGAGAGTCGATGCCTGAGGGCCTTTACTTTTGTTGCATGGATGTTGAGTAGTAGGGAAGTTGCCTAGTTTTTAAGCACATGGGCTTTGTGGTCAGAGAAGTCTGAGTTTAAACCCTGGCTCTACCATTTATTGCTCATTTTGGGCTAGCTACTTTCTCTAAGCCTCAGTTTCCCCATTTGTAAATTGGAAATAACAGTACTTACAACACAGAACTGTTGAGAGTCTTAAATGTCTATAATATACCTAGCAGATGGTAAGTCACCCCATAAGTGTCAGCTGTTATTATTGTTGTTATTATTTTATACTGAGAGAGAGGAAACTATGAATAGCACTGAAGACTCAAAAAATGCTACAGACACACTCATAATAAGAAAAATGCAAGCTAAAAGTATGCTGAGATCTCATTTATCACCTTTCAAATTGGCAAAGCCTAGAAAGTCAGCTGACACTTTTGGTAGAGATATAAGGAAGCGGGTGGGAGGGTAAATTGGTACAACCCCCTCCCCGCCCCCTGCAGAGAAGAACATTGCCAATAGCTAACAAAGTTCCAAATGAACATATCCTTTGGCGCAGCTAATCCACTTCTAGGAATTTATGCTACAGATATTCTGGTACATGTGCAAAATGCTGTATGGAAAGGTTATTCGTTATAGCACTGTTTGAGTATCAAAATATTGGAAGCAGCCTCTATGGCCATTGCTAGGGAACTGGTTAAATAAATCCTGGTATATCTATATCATGTAACAAATAAAATGAATAAAGTTCCTTTATGTACGTGATGTGGAACACATTCCATAACAGATTTTTAGGTGAAAAAAGCAAGTGCAAGATCAAATGTAATGTAGAATACACAATAACAAAAAGCAGGCAGTGAGAAAAAAATGTATATGCGTATTAATTCTTTTGCATAACCAGAAGATCTTTGAAAGGACAGAGTAGAAGAAACCATTTTTATTGTATATATTTTGTATCTCTTGAATTTCGAACTATGTGAATGAATTATGTTTAAAAAAATGAAGATTCTGATTTTTTTAGAACTTCATTGCTAGTGCTATGGCCCAGTGCTGCTTACTTGTTAGGTGATGACTGGTTCTAGGAATGATGTATCTCTATTAGTAATTGCTAACTCTAGAGTCAAAAGCGATGATACAAAGATACTAAAACTCCAGACATTCTTGGGCGCTGTGCTTGATTGTGTAATAGTTGGCTTGCAAAGGAGATGCCCAGAAGTAGATAGTAAATTATTCCTGTGGTTATCTATGTCAGCCTGAAGAGAATGTACTAAATTTAAGCTTTTGAAAACAATTTTTCTGTATTTTTTCTAGCATAAAAACAATCCTATATATCTGGAAGAAACAGATAGCATGTGGAAGTTTTTGAGCAATGTGGTTGTAACTGTGTTCTTTTGGAAACAAGCAAGGAGGAAAATAAATATACTTTTCTTTTATGTTTCTTCTGCATTCCTTTTAGCTGGTGGTTTTGTGGTAGAACCGAAGAAGAGCTTAGAGGAAGGTAAAGTCATCCTTCTGAAGGGCACTGCCTCTCCATTTCAAGAGTTTCTCTTCATGACAGCCCCTTTTACTCCTGCCAAACTCTACCTAGCTCCCCTAACTTCCTTACCACACACTGTAAAACTCCATGCATTTTTTTTTTTCCTTGATTCTGATTTTTTTTCTAGCCCTCTGACTCCCTGTGAAATCTATTTCCCCTGTACTCGGCTACCTAACACTCAGGGGATCTAGATGGGTGTTGATATTAATTGATTGTTTAATTTCATAAACATTTACTGAGTTCCTACAATGTAACTGCCACCATATCAAGTGCTAGAAATTCAGAGAAAAATAAGAAATGACTCTCATAGTTGTACCAGAGAGCTTATGGTAATTTTGGAGAGACAGAATCAGAATACAGCGTAAGAAGTATATGAGTGTTACGTAACCACCAGGAAGCGGCACCTAACTTAGCTTTGGTGGAAGAAGGGTGTTGAAGAGGGATTTATGGGAAAATGGGATCTGAGTGAATCTTAAAGGATAAGTTAAACTTAACCCGGGGGAGAGGAGGAACTAGAGGATGAGATGACATGTCGGGGTTGAACATTGGAGGTAGGGACTAGAGTGAGGAGGGGCCTTCTGCGGTGATGGTGATGGTGCAATTTCAGCACAAGCAAAGACCTGAAGGTAAGAAACAAACCCTAGTTGTGTGTGTGTGTGTGTGTGTGTGTGTGTGTGTGTGTTCATTCAGTTTAACTAGGACATGATGATGTATGCAGCAGGAACTGGCAGCAGATGAGGAAATGGAGAGTTTCAGGAAGGAGGAAGTATCCAAGAATGTCAAATGCAGCAGAAGCCCATTAACCTACAAGTAGTAGGTCATGGGTGACCTTTATGAAGCAGTATCTCGGGAGTGGTAGGACCTGAGCCAGGTTCTGATATATTGAAGAATGAAGGGATAGGAGAACATAGGGCTCAGATAATAGTTAACATGTATTGACCCTCTTCTGTATGGCAAGCTTCTGGGTTAATGCATTTAATTCTCACAACAACTTAAGAGGTAGATATTATCCATAGCTTTATTTCATGGAGGAGGAAACTGGGGCACAGAAATATCAAGCAACTTGTTATACAGTTAGAAGTGGCAGAACTGGGAGCTAGTATCCAGAATCCAAATTCTTGACCACTAAGAAGCTGGGATTCCAGAAATGTGTTAGTTGGTAGAGGGTGACATAAGTCCAAAGTTATTAAAATTTCATTATTTTGTTCAGGCGACTGGAGATTGGAGTATGTTTATAGACCGAAAGAAAGGCACCCAGAGACATGGAGAGAGTGATGATTAATAGAGCAAAGTACAGGAAGATAAGGCTGAACCCAGGATTTGGCAATAAGAATGTTACCAGTAACCTCTAAGACAGGAGGTTCAGCAGCACAGTGGAGGAGGAAGCAGACAGAAGTAAAGTGAGGGGCGCAAGGGCTGAAGAACTGCCATTAGAGCACGGGAGGTGGGGATGGCTATGGGTAGGATGGGAACAGCTGGATTCCAGAGACAGCAGAAAGGGCCCAAGGGTATGACTGCACATAAATCTGTGTTTTAGAAAATAGAAAGTTCAGAAGCTGGTAGGTCAGGGATTAGGGCAATTACCTGTCCTGAGTAATACACATACATTGAACTACAAACAATCAGTACCTTAAACCAACCTCAGCTGGATCCTCAAGGACAGCCTTACCTTATCCATTCCTCAAATCTCTTCATGAGAGTGGACAATTAACTCTAATGAGTAAATTACATACAATCTTTATTATTGGCCAAAAAGGTGCCGGTTTTGTAGTTGGCATTTACCAATTCTGAGTTATGTTCTAACGATGACAGCCCCTTGCTAACCAGAGTAGTTATCTTGTATCAAGCACCTGTGTGTTAGTGCTCGGCCCTGTGAAATGCATCAGCTCCTCGACCTTTACACAGATATGTGAGTAAGGCTGGGCCATTCAGTGATCTGTCTGACACCTGTCAGCCAAGAAGCTTCATAGCCAGAATTTGAACCCACATCTTAGATTTTAAAACCAATAGCTTGACCACCATGCAAACACACCTATAATCCAATACTTCTTTCAGATTTCCTATTAAAGGATATTATAGGAGGAATTTTATTTATTTTATTTTTTTTATTTATTTATTTTTTTATTAAATTTATTGGGGTGACTTTTAAATGAAGGGCTGAGAAAACAGACAGTATATTGTTGCTGTTTTACATTGGTTTTGTTTCAAAATACATAAAATATCTTACTTTTAAAATTTAAGATATTTTTAATAGATAAAATTTAAATATTTATTTCAGATAAATTAAAAAAGGACGATGTTGACATAGGATCCAAGATGGTGGAGTAGATAAACACTATACCTGCCCCTTTCCATGAACACATTAAAATTACAACTAAATTATAGAACAATCAACTTGAAGAACCATCTGAATTCTAGCTGAACAGACCCTTATAACTAAGGATATAAAGAGAAGCCATGTCAAAACTGTAGGAGAGGTGGAGACACAGAACTGGCTGGTTCCACACCTGTGTTGTGACTGGGAATCGGGAAGGATATATTGGCCACAGAAGTTCCCCCTGGAGTACGGAGGGACCCCTACTCCACACCAGGCTCCCAGCCCAGAGTCCTGGTGCCAGGAAGAGGAGCCCCCCAATATCTGGCTGTAAAAAAACAGTGGAGATTCTGAACGTCCAGGTGGGATGAAAAGCTGCAGGAAACACAGATGTCCCTTAAAACGCCCTCACACAGACTCTCTTGCTCACAGGCATTCAGCCTGGGATCCAGTGGAGGGACAGTGACTCATAGGCCATCAGAGACATATGGGGAGAGACTGATATGTGTGGCTTTGGGGAAAGGACTGGAGTGACATCGCCATTTTCCCTGTGTGGTGTCTTTCTCCCGTGCAGCCAGCAGGCAGGTGCCATCTTTCCTGTGTTGAGCCCTCTCCCACATGGCCAAATCTGAATCTGATTGGTCTATTGAGCTCCACTTACTCCAGCCTGGTGACTCCCTGGGATCCTGCCCCATCCAACTTGCATAATGCTTGAGGCACTTTTTCTGCCAACATCCAGCCTGGCCCACATCACACTCTTTCTTGGACAACTATTGGGGGTCCATGGGCCCCAGGTTTTGGTCACTGGCCTTGGTGTACTCTGAGACTTTTGGTGAGTAGTTTCAGGTTCAGCACTGACACCAAACCAGAATCTACATTACCATGATGACCACAACTCAGCCCACTTTGGTGACTCCCTGAAACCCTGCCTCACCCAACTTGGGTACCGCCCGAGGCTTTATCAGCAGCTGAACCTTACAGAGCCAGCAGGTGACAGCAGGACTTGGGGTGTCCTGGCTTCTTGCAGAGCTACCCCAGGCCCAGAACTGATGACAGCTATCCTTGGTTTGCAACTTTACTTCTCCCACGTGGCTCTAGGTTTAGCACAGGCAGCAACCAACCACAGATCACTTTGTAGCCCCTACCAGGTAGTCCCCGGCTGGTCACAGGCAGTGGGCGACCTGCACTGAAACTCCTCCCAAAAGGCCCCAGAACCAACTTGGAGGTTAGCTTCAAACCACAGCAGAGCACCACCCAATTAGCCCAAAAAGTGGCACACCCAAAGGGTGGTCTCAACAGATATCAGAGCCTACTGGGGCAAATCCCACTCTGTGGGGTAAGAACCCCCCCTATACAGCACCCCGTAAACTGTGGATGCAGCCAAATCCCACAGCCAGTCAGCCCGGGTCAATCCCACCTGCTGATGTGTCAATAGCATTAAAGGCTCAACTATAACAGGAGGGCACACACAACCCACACTAGAGACACTCCTGGAGCACCTGGCACAGGTGATCAGAACCCCACAGGGCACCTACTACATAAGGCCACCAGGCCACGACTGCAAGATATAGCAGATCTACCTAATACATAGAAACACAGAGAGGCAGACAAAATGAACAGAAATTCATCCCAAATGAAAGAACAGGAGAAAACTCCAGAAAAAGAACAAAACAAAATGGAGACAAGCAATCTACCAGATAGAGTTCAAAACAATGGTTATAGGCATACTCAAGGAACTTAGTGAGAATTTCAACAAAGAGATAGCAAGCATAAAAAAGGACATAGAAACCAAAAAGAAGAACCAGTCAGAAGTGAAGACTACAATAACTGAAATGAAGAATGCACTAGAAAGAATCACCTGCAGACTGGATGAAGCAGAGTCCAATCAGCAATTTGGAAGACAAGGTGGCAGAAAACATCCAATCAGAGCAACAAAAAGAAAAAAGAATTAAAAAAAAGTGAAGATAGTTTAAGATTCCTCTGGGACAACCTCAAGCATACTAACAGTCCCATCATAGTGGCACTAGAAGAAGAAGAGTGAAAGGAAGGGATTGAGAACATGTTTTAAGAAATAATGACTAAAAACTTTCCTAACCTGGTGAAGGAAATAGACATACAAGCCCAGGAAGTGCAGAAAGTTCCAAACAAGATGAACCCAAACTGGCCCACACCAAGACACATCATAATTAAAATGGCAAAGGTTAAAGACAAAGAGAGAATCCTAAAAGCAGCAAGAAAAAGCCAACTAGTTACTTATAAGGGAGCTCCCATAAGATTGTCAGGTGATTTCTCAACAGTAATTTTGCAGGACAGAAGGAATCGACAAGAAATATTCAAAGTGATGGAAAGTCAGGACCTACAACCAAGAGTACTCTACTCAGCAAGGCTATCATTTAAAACAAGGACAGATAAAGAGCTGCCTAGAAAAGAAAAAGCTTGAAGGAGTTCATCACCATCAAACCAGTATTACAAGAAATGTTAAAGGGACTTGTTTAGGACAGAAAAAAAAAACAAAAAACATATGAATATTAAATGGCAATAACTACATATCTATCAAACATTAATTTCAATGTAAATGAGTTAAATGTTCCAATCAAGAGATAGAGTGGCTGAATGGATAAGAAAACAAGACCCTTACATATGCTGCCTACAAGAGACTTCAGATCGAAAGACACACACAGACTGAAAGTGAAGGGAAAGTAAAAGCTATTTCATAAAAATGGAAACAAAAATAAAAAAGCTGGGGTAGCAATACTTATACCAGACAAAATAGACTTTAAAACAATGGCTATAACAAGGGACAAGGAAGGAACCAATAATCCCAGTTCTGGATATTTATCCAAATAAACCCAGAATGGTATTTCAAGGGGATGTGTGCGTCCATATGTTTATTGCAGCTTTGTTTACAATGGCCAAGATGTGGAGGCAGCCTGGGTGTCCATTGATGAATGAATGGATAAAGAACAGGTGGTACATATATACAATGGTATATTGCTCAGCCATGGAAGGGAATGGGATCTTGCCATCTGTGGTGGCATGGATGGACCTGGAGGGTATTGTGCTGAGTGTATTACAGTATGTCAGACAGAGAAAGACAGATGCATTGTGATTTCACTTATATGTGGAATCTAAAGAACAAAATAAATGAACAAACAAAACAGAAACAAACTATAGATACAGAGAGCATTTTGATGGTTGCCTGATGGGAGAGGGTTGGGGGTGAGTGAAAAAGATGAAGGGATTAAAAAGTACAAATTGGTAGTTACAAAATAGTCAGGGGGATTTAAAGTAAAGCTTAGGGAATATAGTCAATAATATGGTAATAACTATGTATAGGGCTGGGTTGGTCCTAGAGTAGTGAGGGGGAATCACTTCTTAAGTTATATAAATGTCTAACCACTATGCTATACACCTGAAATTAATGTAAAATAAAGTCAACTGTAATTGAAAAAAAAAGAAGGGGAAAAGTGAAGGGGAATAAGACATTCAAATATCCAGATATAAAACAAATGAGTCATAGGAATGTAATGCACAACATAAGGAATATAGTCAATAATATTGTGATAGTGTGATACAATGTCTGATGTTTGCTTGACTTATCATGGTGATATCTTCTTTAGGTATATAAATGTTGAATAACTATGGGGTACACTTGAAACTAATATAATGTATTTTTTTAATTAACTGAAAAATAAAAAAGTAAATTAAAAAAAAAAGATGATGTTACCAGGCAGAATTAACTGGCACATTTTGCTGTGTTTTCTCCCACTTTCTATAGATATACAAGGTCAGACAATTAAGTTCACGAACTCCCACACAATGGGGGGCTTAAACAACAGAAATTTATTCTCTCTCAGTTCTAGAGGATGCAAGTCCATGATCAAGGTATTGTAAGGGTTAGTTCCTTCTGAAGCCTGTGAGGAATGGATCTGTTCCATCCTCCTCTCTTCTTGGTTTGTAGATGGATCTTCATATTCATATGGCATTCTCCCTGTATATACAAGGTCAGACAATTAAGTTCGCAAACTTATCCTAGAAAAAGTGCTACATACCTCATTGCTGACTATCACTACGGTCACCTTTAGAGTACTCCCCTTGGGAAGCTATACACTGATGCCAGTGCTTAGTCCACCCTTCACAGCAATTTTGGAACTCTTTTTTTGAATGGCCATCAGAGCTGTTGTGGTATTACCCTTGATGTCTTGAATGTCATCAAAAGGCCTTCCTTTCAATATTTCCTTTATCTTTGGGTAAAGTGAGAAGTCATTGGGGGTCAGATCAGGTGAGTAGGGAGGGTGTTCCAATACAGTTATTTGTTTACTGGCTAAAAACTCCCTCACAGACAGTGCCGTGTGAGCTGGTGCATTGTCATGATGCAAGAGCCATGAATTGTTGGTGAAAAGTTCAGGTCGTCTATCTTTTCCAAACAGTAAACTTAGTAAACTGTTTGTCCAGTTGGTACAAATTCATAATGAATAATCCCTCTGATATCAAAAAAGGTTAACAACATTGTTGCAGCAAGTTCACAAACTTAATTGTCAGACCGCATATATATGAGTATGTGTGTGCAGCCATGTTTTACATAACGAGCATCATAGTCAACATATGCACATACAAAAATGTAGTTTCAACATTATTTTTAATGGCTGCGCTGAAATACTTTTATAACAGACTTATCTGTGCCACAATGTGCTAGGAAGATAAATGATCATGAATAAAATTATCTTGCAATTTACTTAATAGATGCTAGGAGAAAGTCTGATCAAATTTTTCAGTAATTTGTATTCAAGTGTCCTAACTGTTGAATATAGATTGGAGGGTGGTAGAGG
Organism: Rhinolophus sinicus; assembly: GCF_036562045.2. Lineage (NCBI taxonomy): Eukaryota > Metazoa > Chordata > Mammalia > Chiroptera > Rhinolophidae > Rhinolophus > Rhinolophus sinicus. The sequence goes on along the minus strand of NC_133761.1, from coordinate 28,484,231 downwards.
ATTGAGATTAAGTATGCAGTCTCTCAGAAGCCAGACTGCCTGAGCTTGAATCCCAGCTTCCACCCAGTTCCCCCATTTATTAGCTGTGTGACCTTGAGCAAGTTACTTAGCCTCTCTGTGCCTCAGTTTCCTGATCTATCTTAAGGGCAATACCGTATTTTGCCATGTATAATGCACACCCCACGTTTTTGGCCCAAACTTTCAGGGAAAACAATCCTTTGTTTTAATTTTTAAATTTGTTTACATTTAGGTACTTGTTTCTTGTATTATAAAGGAAGTTTAGCATTTTTAAAAATATATTATGGTACATGAAATTTTATGTAACGAATAATTACAAAACATAAGAACAGATAAAAGGTACAAGAAATTTATGTACCAGTAACAAATTTATGATATTTACACAACATAGGCCAAGAACTCTTCTTCATTGCAAGTTTGTCTTAAGTTCAACAAAACTGATTATCCTATTCCAGGGTATTATTTTGCATACAGATATCGTTATTGATTTCTAGAGTTACACTTTTAACTCAGAAGCATAAATAAAAGAATTTAAAACGTTTATATAGATACGGAATTAGTACTACCCATGTATAATGTGCATCCTTATTTTCCCCTTACAAATTTGGGCAAAAATGTGTGTATTATACATGGCAAAATAAGGTAATAGTACCTAGATGAGTGAGACCATGTAAAGGGTTTAGAACAGTGCCTGGCTCCTAGAAACATTTTTTTTTTCTTCTAATTGTAATAGAAACTGAATCAATATTTAAAAAATTTTTTAATTAAAGTTTATTGGGGTGACAATTGTTAATAAAGTTACATAGATTTCAGGTGTACAATTCTGTATTACATCATCTATAAATCTCATTGTGAGTTCACCACCCAGAGTCAGTTCTCCTTCCATAACCATATCCCTCATCTACCATCCTCCTTCCGCCTTACCCTCTGGTAACCACTAAACTATTGTCTGTGTCTATGAGTCTTTGTTTCTCATTTGTTTGTCTTGTTCTTTTGTTGTTTTTGGTTTATATACCACATATCAGTGAAATCACATGGTTCTCTGCTTTCTCTGTCTGACTTATTTCGCTTAGCATTATACTCTCAAGATCCATCCATGTTGTCACAAATGGTCCTATTTCATCTTTTCTTGCCACTGAATAGTATTCCATTGTGTATATATACCACAACTTCTTTATGCATTCATCTATCGAAGGACATTTTGGTTGTTTCCATGTCTTGGCCACCGTAAACAAAGCTGCAATGAACATTGGAGCACACGTGTCTTTATCTCTAAATGTTTTCAGATTTTTTGGGTAGATACCCAGGAGAGGGATTGCTGGGTCATATGGTAATTCTATTTGTAATTTTTTGAGGAACCTCCACACTGCCTTCCATAGTGGCTGCACCAGTCTGCATTCCCACCAACAGTGTATGAGGGTTCCTTTTTCTCCACAGCCTCTCCAACACTTGTTACTATTTGTCTTGTTGATGATAGCCATTCTAACTGGGGTAAGGTGATATCTCATTGTGGTTTTTATTTGCGTTTCTCTGATGATTAGTGATGTTGAGCATTTTTTCATATGTCTATTGGCCATTTGTATGTCCTCTTTGGAGAAATGTCTCTTTAGGTCCTCTACCCATTTTTCAATTGGGTTGTTTGTTTTTTTGTTGTTGAGTGGCATGAGTTTCCTAGTAACATTTAATCCATATTTGTGTTTCAAAATACATTCCTCTGTATTATGTAAACTTTCAAGTTGCTGACTCATTTAGTCCAAAATCCCTGAGTTAGTTTGATACAGCTGAGGCAGGTATAGAAGTTTTCCAGATTGATTCCTGGGGTGGGGACTGGGAGTCTGTATTTTTATAGAGCTCTCCAGGTGAATGAATCTTAGGCTCGGTCAGGTTCATGAGTCTAGAACACTGAACACAGTTGGACAGAAGTTGGATGGTGGGTGAGACCATAAGCATTCAGAACAGTGAGTTTGAGATAGCTCCACCTAGATACACAGAGGCCCTTTGTTAGTAGCAAAGCAGGGTGATATGATATTAAAACTGGAACGTTGTCAGCTGAGAATCAATTGAGCTAAAGAAGGCCAAAGCAATGAAAAGGTGGAAGAAACCTGCAGGTAAAGTAGGTTTCTTTCAAAAGCTAATCAGTATTCTTTTCAGAGATATATTTTCTTGTTTTTGTTTTGTTTGGCTTTGTCTAGCTTACAAAAAAATATTCAGAGATACATTTTTTTCTTTCTCATGATAACAGCTGATATTTGTTTAGTATGTGTTGGGCGCCATGTTTGCAGTGTTTAGGCTTTATTTCATATAACCTTCCAGACAGCTGTATGAGGTATGTACCACGGTTCCCATTTTACAATGTAAAAACTAAAATTTGAAATTAAATAACTTACACAAGGAGCAATATCCATTTTCCCTTTTTTCTTTAGTAACACAATACCAGTTTTATTTGGGGTGGTAATGCACCCAGTGGAAAAAAATACATTTCCCAATGCCCCTTGCAGCTAGGTGTGGCTCTGTGTCTATGTTCTGGTCCATGAGACGCAAATGAAAGTACTACGTGGGCCTTCTGGGAAGGTTCTTTAAAAGGTATTGACTCTGCCATGAGGTCCTTCTCTCTTCCTTTTTCCTGATGTCTAAATCCAGGCATGGTGACAGGAGCTTCAGTAGCTATCTTGGACCTTGCGGATATAAACCATGTATTAGATGGTGCTGGAGAAAGAAGAAACTTTGGTTTCTTTTGACTGTGGAATGGCTATACCCACGCTGGCTGCCTATCTCTAACTTACATGAAAAATAAATAAACTTCTATTTTGTTGAAGTTTCCCTTATCAACAAACAAACATGATCCTATCTACGAGTATATGCATAATACATAATAGCTTATGCTTATATTATACTTTATCAAAGCTAAGTACATGCCAAATCGTTTCCTAAGTGGCTTCTGTATATTGACTCATTTCGTTCTCCCAACAACCCTGTGACGTAGGTGCGTTATTATTACCATTTTGCAAATGGGGAAATTGAAGCAAAGAGAGGTTCAGGTACTTGCCCAAGGCCACATAGCTAGAAGTGGCAGAGCCAGCAACACATAGCTAATAAAAATCAGGCATGGGAATAGAACTCAGGTCCGACACCCAAATCTATGATGGTAATAATTATGCTGTATGGCTTCTTTCATGTCCAGTATGACTATACAGTGCTTTCTGGTTTTCCTTACCTACACTTTACCTTCTGCTTTAATTTACAAGTGGAGGACTATTAGCTGGTAGCCATTAGAAGGAAACCCATGGTATCTCCAGAAGACCAAAGAAGCCTTCTCAGGGCACACCTTAGAGCCCTAACTCCTTAGTAAAACCTCCAAAAGAAATGTCATGCATGGATTCCAGAAAGTTAATTATTTTAAAAAGCATTCATGGGGATGGCCGGTTAGCTCATTTGGTTAGAGAGCATGCTCTTAACAACAAGGTTGCTGGTTTAATTCCTACTATGGGACGATGGGCTGCACCCCCTGCAACTAGATTGAAAACGGTGTCTGGACTTGGAGCTGAGCTGCGCCCTCAACAACTAGATTGAAGGACAACGGCTTGACTTGGAGCTGATGGGTCCTGGAAAAAACACACTGTCACCCAATAAAATTAAAAAAAAAAGAAGCAGTCATGGAATCCCATTTGTCATTGCTTCATTGTATAATTGCTTTGCTTCTTGTATCAAGTAGAACTTTACAATAAATAGAATTCATCCATCAATCCAGTCATTCAACAAACACTCAGCGCCTTCTTTGAGCCAGGCACTCTCCCAGGTGCTGGGATACTGCAGCAGTGGACAGCCATGGTAGAATTCACATTCTGTAGAAGAGGCGGCAGATAATGAATACAAGAAAATATCAGTTACAAACAAGTACTACAAAGGAAAGAAATGTGTGGCGGAGGCTCCTTTAGGAAGGTTTCATTGAGGAGGAGATATTTAAGCCGAGACTTGGAAGGGTGAAGGAAGTTCCTTGAGAAGAGCAGAGAAGGGTCAGACCTCCATGATTCCCTAAGGTCAGAATAAATGTGGCGTGTTCAAGGGACAGACAGAAACCCCATGTGACAGGAACATGAGAAAGGGAGAGTGGCATGAGTTAAGGTCAGAAAGTTTGATGGGACAAGGATGGCAGCCATGAAAGCAAGATTTGGGGGTTTCACTTTTACTGTAAGTGATAAGGGAAGCTACTGGAGGGTTTTCGGCAGCATGGCAGACATTTGTCACTGTGGCTGGCCGGCATTCTTATTTGGCCCTTCTTATTTTGGGAATTCACACAACTAGTGGGAGGCAGGATCCTAGATCACCACAGAAGCCAAGGCTTAGAAGGGACAAGAGAAAGTATTGTTTCTCCTCTCCTGTGGCGTTTATAACAAGGCCAATCAGATGCTCCTCCCTGGGACTTGGAATCATGTGGGCGTGTCTCAAAGATGCAATGTCAGTTAGGAATTATTAGGGTGGCCATGGTGCAGTCAGATGCACATGGAGGTAAGTATGCAAGGGTAGCAGGGTCCAGCATATGGTGACCAATGTCTGCTGGCACCTGGCTGCCCATAAGGGTCCTGGCTGGGGTTGCATCCTCAGCAAACCACTCCAGGAGTTTCACTGTGCAAGCCTTCCTCCGTACGTTTTTCTCCAGTCTTCCTCTTATGGAATTCTCTGAGTTCCACAGTCACTTTCAATAAATTTCTCTTCTGTTTAAAAGATAGCCAGTTTCTGGTTTCCATTGTTTAAAACCAAGCACCTTGACTAGTACAGCAGGGGAGTGATATAATTGGAGGCACATTTTTCAAAAGATATCTGGCTGCTAAGTGGAAAATGGACTAAAAGAAGCATCAGCCAGGGGCCAGTCAGAAACAAATCACCCTAGGTATTTCAAATAGATGAGACTTTCATATAAATAATTGTTTTCACAGGCATTAGAAGACTGAAAGAGCAAACGGAAAAAGGAAGAGGGTAGTAACCCAGGGATTAATAACTGCAAGAAGCAGCTCCTACCTCTTGAGGCTGGAGAGCAGGTGGTATCACCTGTACCTAGGAGCTTAGAGGAGGGGACCCATGGGGCTGGTGCTTGGATCTCTGAAGGAAGCTCTGACCTGCTCAGAGCTCTGAGGTGGGGGTGCTGTCTGGATAGTGCTTCCAGCAGAAGGGTGTGGCTCTGCAGCTGTTCAGACATCCCAGGGGCACAGCTCAGCAGGTGAGGGGGTGTGGCATGGCTGCTGCTGGCACCTGGGGTGCTAGAAGTCCTCTACGTCTCTGGAAGCTACTGGAGCAACACAGAAAAACAGAAAGTGAAAAACAAGAAAGATGTCCTTTCTCCCTTCCTTCCACTTTTCTTTCTCCTTCTACTGTCTTACGTTGCAGAACCTAACAGGAACCGAGCTAGCTGGGCGGTGGGGAGATTTAGTTTGCATCATCCCAACCACATATTACAGAGAAGAGCTTAGAAGGGTATATCAGAGACCACAGATAAATACCCAGCACAGGAGCATCAGGTCCAGTTAGGAGAGAGAAGATGATGGCATGGACTTGGGTACCGGTACGAGAGATAGCAAGAAATAGGGCAGGACTCCAGCAGCCTGTGGTGCAGAGCTGCAGTTCCTGGTGCAATACTTGCGTTACAGAAGGATCTATTGCAGACTCCACTCTCCTGGCCAGTGGGCACTTTGGTGAAGGCTTGTCACACAGCCACTGCAACCACCCTGCACAGCTGCTTATTCCTGGCGGAATTGGAGCACATATGCGAGGTAGTCTTGGAGCCCCAGAGGAGATGGCCCTAAAACTGCTGCCTGAGACCCTGCAACAGAACGTTGACCACAGGCTGTGTCTGGAGCAGCCAGAGAATATCGTCACTTGCACTATGCTCAGGCCCTACACCAAGGAAGAAGTAACCCAGGGTTTGAAGAAGTTCTGATTATTCAAATGACTACTGGTACCGTGTTTCCCCGAAAATAAGACTGAGCCGGACCATCAGCTCTAATGCGTCTTTTGGAGCAAAAATTAATAAAAGACCTAGTATTATATTATATTAGACCTGGTCTTATATTATATCATATAAGACCCGGTTTTATATTATTGTAAAGTAAGACCGGGTCTTATATTAATTTTTGCTCCAAAAGATGCATCAGAGCTGATTGTCCGGCTAGGTCTTATTTTGGGGGAAACACGGTATCAGTTGCTTGGATATATTTGAATATCAGCTGGATCCAGAAACAACATGCCAGCCACTCCTAAGCATCATTTACCCCTTTCAGTAGCAGCTCACTCTTCCCTGTACGTTAGGACAGTTTCTCGAGGGTCAAACACATGCTCATGTTAAAATTGTCATTATTAAACTTAAAAGAAAAAAGATGGTAAGAAATTGATTTGAGGTTAGAGATAGAATTGATAAGAACTTCCTCTGAGAGCTTAGCTATGAATTGTTATTAACATTATCAATATAGCTACTAGATGCCTGCTCTTTTGTGGGGGTGTAGGAACTCAAGGGATGGAGAAGCCCTCAGAGACTCATGCCAAAGGAAGCTGTACCCCTAGGCCTGATGGGGCCATGGAGGGAGCTGCATGAAGGAAGAGGGGATGTCCACAGGTGCTAAGCCACACTGGGGCAAGGAAAGGTGGGGGGAGTAAGTGCCCTCTAGGGGGGGGGGCTGACTCTCTCTCAAGTAAGAGGTAACTTGAACTGAAACATTGGCTCTTGGGTCGAGAGCCTGCTGGCTTTCAGACTAGAAATATGCTATTGGATCTCCTGGTCCCCTAGCTTGCTGACTGCAGATCAGGGACTTGTCAGTCTCCATAATCCTGTGAGCCAGTTCCTTAGGATGAATCACTTTCTCGCTCTCTCCCTCTCTCTCTCTACACACATATCCTGTTGGAAATCCCTGACTAATACAAGTGCCTTGTGAGACAGGAAGGGCAGATATTATCTCCAGAAAAGGTGAGTATGACTGTTTGGAAGCCCTAGTAAGAGGACAAATATTAAAATGTAGTTCTTAGCTCTTGTTATTTTGCACCATCTGTTTAAACCATGCTTACTCTGTTTATGTAACTCTCAATAGTGGCAAAGTTCCCCATTTTCTTTTGTATGCTTCCTTCTAAAACAGCATCTACCACTCACCCAAATCAAACCTTGAAACTCCCTCTCTCTTTTCTCTCCATCTAAGTTATGACCAAACTTTCCAAATATCTCCTTAGTCTGTTCTCTTCCATATTTCCCCACAATTTAGGCCCTTCTCTTTCCCCCCAGAGTATACTCAGTGTGTAATTACACATGTGTGTTTGTGACTGTGGATTAAATTTGTCTCCTACACCAAACTTAGAGTCCACACCCCACTATTGTGACTCCAGCTCTTGTCACACACAGAAGTGTCAAAATATTTGTTTTTGGATTAACCAGTCTTCCTGTCTAGTCCCTTACTCTTGTTAATCTTACTGCCAAAAGTGAACTTTTAATATGCAAATCTGATCCTTCCACTTCCCTGTGTAAAAGCTTCCTTCAATCCAGCAGAAAGTGCTAACTAGAGGCCCATGGGCACATTTGAACATGTTTTCTTTAGCTCCCACGGTGTTGTTTGTTTTGTTTGTTTTTCATTTGCAGTGATTACCAACTTAAAAAATCTGGGTCTGTCTGGTTAAAATCAGGAATTCCAGCTTTTGTGTGTGGGTGTGTGACAGTTTCAAAGATTTGGCATCCCTGGGTCTGCATCTCTCCATGGTAACTGGCTGGAGCTGAGGGGTAGTTACTTCCTTTCCTGGGAACAGGCTCAGTTTGCCACAATCCCAGCTAGTCCCTATTCACTCCCTGTCTCATCAAGGGCCCTGGAGGCATTTGATTTAGGACTCCAGGACCAAAGGACTCAGGTTTAATGTCTTACCTTGGTTTCTAGGGCCTTCCGTTGTCTCACCCTGCCTGCAGTTACTCCTTCAGTGCCCCCTGGGCTCCAAATCCACTTACATTATTTATAGGAGACAATATGGCTTCCCACCTCTGTGCTTTTGTCCTGGGATGTTTGGATGCCCTTCTGACCAGCTTCACACCTCTTTGTCTACCTGCAGTCTCCTAGTCAGCCTATAAGACTTCACCTCCTAGAATTCTTCCTTCCTTGTAGTCATTCCTCCTCCTAAAGTATTACTCATACCGTTTTGGAATTATTTGTAATCTGTCTGACCTGTGGACGAAAAAGGTTGTTCTACTGAAAGTAACCCCACAGGGTGATTTGATTATAAATTCCTAACTTCTCTGGGGAAGTCTTGGTGGGGAGGCATGCCTCCGTAACTTCTTTGGTAAAAGGCTTACCTTTGAGTTAAGTAGGCCTTGTCCATTATTTCTGTGCATCTGGTAAACACACCTTTGAAATACCTCTTTTCAGACCCCGCTTTCTAAAGCATGACCATCCTCGAGAAAACAAATAATCTTATTAACTAGAATCCTGTAATTCAATCCCCACCTGGCTTTCTCCCACCTTCATGTAATCTTCCTTGTGTTCCTCCCTTAATTCCCAAGGCATGAAAGAAACCGCAAACTGTCACTTCTTGGAAGCCTTTTTCTCAATCTGTCGAGATCTTTCTTCTAGGCATATCCTGTTAGGCTCAAATAAATTTTTATAAAACTTCTGTATAGGTTTTGATATTCTTACTTTGACAGACCCCCTTTCACCAGATTAAAGTACCAATACAATCTTTTCTGAGTGTCAAATAAATTGCTCACAACCTCCTTTCAACAATTAGGGGAAATTCCAGTCACCCACATTTGAGAAAAAGAGCTGGAAAACCTCATCAGTCCCCTAGTAGGCTCCTATTTTCCACTGTGGTTGATTCTGTTATCATCCTATGGGGTTGGTATTGAAAGTTAGTTTTGTAAAACAGTATAAGTTTCTCTACTACCGAGATGATAGTTGTGGGGACAGAGTCCCAGAGAGCAGTTTCCAGGCTCTCAGCCTCATGTGGAAACGTGCTGGCTCCGTATTAGATGACCATCAGCTGTAATCAGATGGCCATCTGCTGTGGCTGGGTGGCCATCAGCTGTTACCAGTTAGCCATTAGCCACTGATATAACTGCCGTAGCTACGCTAGAGGATAGGTTAGTTGGTTGGCAGAGAAGCAGATGGCGGATTGTTGCTAGCAAGTGGGGTTAGCAAGGGAGGATGGCAGATCGTGGATCGTGCGCATCCTACTTCCTATGTTTCCATCAGCCGCCAGCAAGACTGGGGTGCAGGAAAACCCCTTGTTGGGGTACTGGCGGATGTTTGCTTTTGTGTCTCGGACAGCCACCATCGAGAATATAGTGGTGTGACTCCCCTATCTGTGGTTCCGCTGTTGTTCCTCTTAGGCCTCACCATATCCTGCATTCTTATGTGGGGAGCGGGAGAAGAGTCCCTGCATTACAATCGTCTTATAAGTTAATATACCTCACTGGTCAAGAGGTCCTCTGAGGGAAGATGACTTTATTTCTTCAGCATGATCCTTAGTTAGAAATGTTTCTTTGGCTCTTTAACTTACAATCTTGTGCTCATCCTTTCTCTTAAAGCCCGTCCTCCATACCAGGCTGGCTGGGACATGAGGGCCTTCCCCAGGACTTCCCCTCTGCTCCTGGCAAGTTCCTCTCAGGAGCCTTTTCCTCCTCTCACCAGAAGAACTCAGTTGGGATCTTCTTATATAACCTTATAAGAAAGGTTATAATAACATTAAGCTTCACAAGGGAGATGGTCCAAGTCTCTCTTCCTCTCTTCCTAGGGAGCTCCTAGTCTCCTATGCAAAATATTCTTTCTCCCCACCCAAACAGCTCTGTACACTGGGACAATTGAGAGGGCCAGGCTTTCGCATACTACAAAGAATATTCTATTACTCTTTTCTTTCAGGGCAAAGGCTACCTTCTATCCTATATTTACACAATGCAGGGACTACCCAGGTAATTCTTCTCCAAACAAAGACATGCTCCAAGGTGACCAGTGTTTTCTATCTGGAGAGCTGGCTCTCTGGCAACTTGCAAATATGATAGCTTTTCCTCATAAGAATTTTTTAAGTTGCATCTTAGGTGGAGTTTCCCATATAATAGACTCAGAAATGAGATTTGCATGCAGATAAATTTTTGGAGAATGTTCTCAGGAACAACACCTATAGGGGAATGAGAGAAGCAAGAATGGGCAAAGGAAGGAGTTGAAATGTGATGTAATTGCAGCACAGGCCTCAGTGGATCCGATAGAGAGTTCTGGGACTGAGATGACCCTTCAGTATTATCTCCAGTGGAAACAAGGAGGCTGGCTCTTGCACCCTCTCCACAACCAGTCATTTACCTGTTATTGGATGCTGACAGCCCCAGCCCTAAAGGTCATAACCTTGGGAGAGTGTGAGGACAGAGTCTCAGAGAGCAGTTTCCAGGATCTCTGCATCGTGTGGAAAGGTGCTGGCTCAGGTAGTAGATGGCCATCAGCTGTGACTGGTTGGCCATCAGCTGTAACCAGTTAGCCATTAGCCACCAATCTAACTGCCATGACCGCGTTGGTTTGTTGGTTGGTTGGCAGGCAGAAAAGTGGACGGCAGATCGCGGACCGTGTGGATCCTACTTCCTGCATCTCGCCCGGCTGCCAGAGAGACTGGGGTGCAGGAAGACCCCTTGTTGGGGTACTAGCAGATGTTTGCTTCCTGTGTCTCCAACCCAGCTGCCAGAGAGGATATAGTGGTGTGACTCCCCTACCTATGGCTCCATGGGTGTCTCTTTTTGGCCTCACCATATCCTGTGTTCTTATGTGGGGAGCAGGAGCTGAGACCCCACATGACAGCATGCATGACAGGGAGGCAGCTCCCATCAGGCAAGGGCAATTCCTAAGGATGGACTCACCTGGGAGCTTTAACAATAACACACTCCCCATAGGTGAGGGCAAGGTGTTTCAGTCTTGAAATGGGGACCTGGCAGTGCACCACAGTGTCTGGCACAATTTATGTATAGCTCTGTCTCCCTCCTTTACTCTAAGCACTTTGAGGGCAGAAACCATGTGTGCCTAATGGAGTACTTAGAATATAGTATCTACTCAATTAGTAACTAATAGATGAATGAATAAATGCATGCATGAAAGAATAAACATGAGCCCATGACTGAAATAAATTGTTACTAGTTGCATTTATGCAGAACTTTACATATGCAAATTATTCTGCTAAAAATATATGATATAAATATGTAAGTGCTGAAAGCAATAATTTCTAATAAGACCTGTCATCAAAATGAATATTTAGTGGGCACAAACTAGAAGCATGACCCTGCATTAGTCAACTCTCCCAGAATGCATCAGCCTTAATAATAAAACTATTTAAAGGTTTCAGAGCTGGAATCCTAATTCATCTCTTAAATTGCTTTTTAGACCCTCTGCTTTGTTAGATAAATCTCCTCTCATCATGCCTAAATCCTGTTTTCATTATATAGTGTTTCCAAAGTTTATTGAGCATTTTATCTCTGCCATCAAGCTGATCTTTCATCTCTTCTGATGTTTGTAATTTTCTTGCCAGCAGTCCAATTTCTCATGGACATTATTGTTTTGACTCTCCAGAACAGCAGTTCCCTTCTTCTGGGACAAACTCTCAAAGCCTCATGTGACTCTAGTACTGGGGGCTGACAGCTATGGAACCTGGCCCCCAGGTCCACAGTGATTGGCCCATGGTTGAGCACATTGATCTATCCCATGGCACAATCACCCTGTGGGATTCAATACACATTGCCTCAATCCAGAACTTCAAATTTCTTTCATTTTTACTTTTGGATTGTTAAATAAATTTTATCTTTGACACTTCATGTCCTTTCTCTTGGACCACATTCTACATCTTTTTCTTTTTGCCAATGATTCCATCCCAATTTTTGCTCTTTGGTAGTCCTTCTCAGTTCTTTTTCACATTACCTCCTATTCCTGTCCGACAATGGCATTCTCTTCCTTCCTTATAAAATGCTTCTTATTGTACCCAGGTACTGGAACATTCTTACTACAAGGAGCAATTCACTGTATGTTTATTTTCTCTGGAATCATCTCTCCTTTATGGAAATAGGGTTATTTAACCAGCTATCATGGAGCTCTTCCTAGTTTGGTTAGGGCATGCTGCAAACTGCCCCTCTACTTGCAAATCTCTGTAATCATGCTTTTTTTGGCCAAGACACAAACCACAGTCTAAAAGGTCTTCCGGAGTTTTGAAGGTCAAGCCATTAGAATTTTCTCAGGGTTTTAGAAGAGGGGAAACAAGGCCTCTCCTCAGGGAGCACCTGTTGGTGGTTCTTTAGGCACACACTGGACTTACAAATGGGGACACCTGGATTCTGGTCCTGGCTGCTACCTCCTGTCAGGTACTTGAACTTTTGGAGCCTCAGTTTCTTCATCTGTAACATGGATTTACAGCAGAGTTACCCTGATTTTGTGTGAACATTAAAATGAAACAATACGGTAGTTTGTGAATTGTAAAGTACCTCATAAATGAGAGATTCTATTAATATAAACGTTAGTAGGAACACAGTGATAGATATAGAATGGGCTAATTCTCTTTAATTGGCTTTGCACAGTACTGTGTGCAAGCAAACAGGATGAATTCAGGATCCTATGGTGAAGAACCACACTTTGGACCTTCATGAATAAGGCAGACAAATGGATTCAGGTGCTTATGGCCACAGTCCCTCTAAGAAGTTCCAGAGAAAAGACACATCAAGGAATAATTTCAACTTAGGAACCTCAGTGGGTAACGGTTTTAGAAATAGAATAAAATAACCCATGTTATTGCCTCTCAAATGGGCCTTCCCTTATTCCATCTTCATTGCCATCATTCCTGGACCCTGTCCTCACTCAGCCAGGCCTGGAGGGGTCATCTGGAAACTCGCTCGCCCCTTCTGGCTCATATGATACAGAATTTTCTAGTGCCCACTACCAGCCCCACACCTTTCACTCCTATTCGTTGCTCTATAGATTCAGATTTTCCCCGCCTGTGAAATGGGGATGGCTAAGTCCGTAACAGAACACAGAGAGGTGAATAACACTGCCTGAGGAAGTGGAGGTGACTTCCCAAAGAAACTAATTTTAGAGCTAAGTCCTAAAGGCAAAGGAAGTGTTGCCACAAGGTAAAGGATTGGGAGGGAACCTGGCTCCCTATCCTCACCATAGAGGGAACAGCATGTGCCTTTGAGAAAGGCATGAAAGAGCTTTGCTGCGTTCAGGAAACAACAGGAAGCTGATTTGGCTGGAGTGAGGGCTGCATGGGTGGGGGGGAGTCCTGTCCTTGCCAGCCTGCAACCCCTAACTACCCCATCACTCCCCACAAAGCTGTGAAGAGGCATCACTTTTCTGTCCCAAGGGGAAGGTAATATTGTTAGATGCTCTTTCAGCCAAACTTTGATAGGGGTTAAAATAACTTTCAAGGTGAGTTCCCTGATCAGTCTCCTGAAGGATCAGGGCAACTTCATCTCCCCCATCTCTTCTTTTACTTCAGCCTCTACTATGAGCCCTCGCTCTGTTTTTCTCTTTGGGCACAGGCCTTTTTGCAAATAACCCTGTGGTACCTGCTGTGACAGCCCAGAGTTGCCAAGGTCAGTAGTCAAATCAGGATTTCAAGTTCTGCTCTATTTACTAGCTGTAAACTGGAACTAGCTACTTCTCCCTGCTTCCTTTTCCACATTGGTTAAAGGGCTTTTGCAAGAATTAAAGTAGATTACATGTAGGCATTTCTGTCCCCAAATCCTGATTCTTTCCCAGTGATCCCTATCTTGGTGAAAGGCACAACTTTCAGCCAATTATTAAAACTAAGGACCTGAGAGTCATTTTTTTATTAACTTTTTAAAAATTAGAAAAAAAATTTCAAATATAGTTGATATACAATATTATATTAGTTTCAGGTATACAACACAATGATTAGACATTTGTGTAAAGTATGAAGTAATCACCTGATAAATCTAGTATCTATCTGACACCATACATAGTTATTACAATACTATTGACTATATTCCTTATGCTATAACTTACATCCCCATGACTATTCTGTAACTATCAATTTGTACGTCTTAATCCCCGCCCCCTTCACCCATTCTCCCAACCTCTCCCAACCCCAGTCTGGCAACCATCAAAATATTCTTTGTATCTATGAGTCTGTTTCTATATTATTTGTTCATTTACTTTGTTCTTTAGATTCAACATATAAGTGAAATCATAAGGTATTTGTCTTTCTCTGTCTGACTCACTCCACTCAGCATAATATCCTCTAGGTCCATCTATGTTGTTGCAGATGACAAGATTTCATTCTTTTTATGGCTGAGTAATAGTCCATTGTATATATGTGCCATCTCTTCTTTAACAAGTCATCCATTGATGGACACCCAGGCTGCCTCCACATCCATTGTAAATAATGCTGCAATGAACAGATGGATGCACATGTCCTTTCAAATACTGTTTTGGGGTTCTTCAGATAAATACCCTGAAGTGGTATTATTGGGTCCTTCTTTGTTTCTTCTTATAGCCTTTGTTTTAAAGTCTGTTTTGTCTGATATAAATACTGCTACCAAAGCTTTTTTTTTTTTCATTTCCATTTTCATGAAATATCTTTTTCCTTTCCTATACTTCCAGTCTATGTGTGTCTTTCAATCTGAAGTGAGTCTCTTGTAGGTAGCATATGTAAGAATTTTGTTTTCTTATCCATTCAGCCACCATATATCTTTTGATTGGAGCATTTAATCCATTTACATTTAAAGTAATTGTTGATATATATGTAGTTATTGCCATTTTATTATTCATATTTTTAATAGTTTTTTTCTTAAAGAAGTCCCTTTAACATTTCTTGTAACACTGGTTTGGTGGTGATGAACTCCTTCAGCTTTTTCTTGTCTGGGAAGCTCTTTATCTGTCTTTTGATTTTAAATGATAGCCTTGCTGGATAGAATAATTTTGATTGTAGGTCCTTGCTTTTCATCACTTTCAATATTTTGTGCCAATCCCTTCTGGCCGGCAAAGTTTCTGTTGAGATATCAGCTGACAGTCTTCAGGGAGCTCCTATATAGGTAACTAATTGCCTTTCTCTTGCTGCTTTTAAGATTCTCTCTTTGTCTTTAAACTTTGGCATTTTAATTACGTTGTATCTTGGTGTGGGCCTCTTTGGGTTCATCCTGTTTGGGACTCTCTGCGCTTTCTCAGCTTGTCTGTCTATTTCCTTCACAGGTTATGGAAGTTTTCTGCCATTATTTCTTCATATAGATTTTCAATTCCTTGCGCTCTCTCTTCTCCTTCTGGTACCCCTATGATGCGAATGTTGGTTCACTTGACGTTGTCCCTGAGGTCCCTTAAACTCTCCTCATTTTTTTGGATTCTTTTTTCTTTTTGTTGTTCTGATTGGATGTTTTCCACTACTTTACCTTCTTTTTTTTGTTTGTTTGTTTTTTTTTGTTGTTGTTTTTTCAGGAGAGAACACTGCAACTCCTCCTCGTGGTTTCGGGTGCTCTACACGATCAGAGAAACTTCTCTAGTAACGAACTATAGAAATGATCCCTGAAAGTATAGTCTTACTACTTTACCTTCTAAATCACTGATTCGAACCTCTGCTTCATCGAATACATTGTTGATTCCCTATAATATATTCTTCATTTCAGTTATTGTATTCTTCATTTCTGGCTGGTTCTTTTTTATATCTCAATTTTTATGTTTCCTGTCTTTTTGTTGAAGTTCTCCCTGAGGTCATTGACCATCCTTATAACCAGTGTTTTGAACTCTGCATCTGGTAGATTCCTTGTCTCTATTTTGTTTAGTGTTTTTTCTGGAGTTTTGTTCTGTTCTTTCATATGGGATATATTTATTTGTCTCCCCATTTTGGCTGCCTCCCTGTGTTTGTTTCTATGTATTAGGTAGGGCTGCTATCTCCTGGTCTTAGTGGAGTGCCTTATGTAGTAGGTGTCCTGTGGGGCCCAGTGTTGCAGACTCCCTTGTTATCTGAGCCGGGTGCTACAAGTGTGTCCCTTGTGTGGGTTGTGTTTGCCCTTCTGTTGTACTTGAGCCTTGGTTGCTGTTTGCACATGAATTGACCCTCAGGCTAATTCATTGTGAGGACTGGCTGTGACTACAGTAGAGGAGCTGTTTGCAGGGGCTGACCCTACAGAGAAGAATCTGCTTTAGCAGGGCTCTGGTGCCTGCCTTTTAGGTATGTCTCTGTGGAGGTGTTCTGGCTGTGTTCTGCTGTGGTCTGAAGACATCCACTGGGTGTGCCAGCCCTAGGACCTCCTGGGAGGGACCGTGCCACAGGCCAAGTTCAGTCACTGCCTGTGCCCTGCCCAGGGCCACCTGACATGGGCCACAAAGTGTTCCATAGATGTCTTCCATTGTGCTGGGCTTGGAGTGCCAGCTGCAAACCAAGGCTGGCTGCCACTAGTGTTGTACTTGGAGTTGCTCAGCAAAAGGTACAAGGCATGCCAAGGCCAGATGCTGCTTATTTCATGTTTGTGAACCTTTGAGAGATTTTAGGAAAGTCCATAGCATGAGCCAAGACAGGCTGTTTGTATGGAAAAGCCACTGGAAGTGGATTGGGTGGGCCCACAAGTTGGATGGGGCGGGGTCTCAGGGAATCACCAGGGCAGAGCAAACATTGTTAACAAGGTTGATAGAAACTCAGCTGTGGCACCCACCTGCATCTGAGCATGGGGATGGGGGAGGGCTCAACAAAGAAACAATCGCCTATGCCAGCATTTCTGTCTGGGAGAAAGCTGTCCCTCCATCCTTCACTCTGAAGCCAGACAATCAAGCTCCTCCCTGTATGTACCTGGCACACCTCAAGCTGCTTCCCCAACACTGAGCCCAGAGTGAGTAAGTCCATCAGCAAGTTAGTCCATGTATGGGTCCTTTAAGAGGAACACCTGGGACTCTAGCCACCCTCCATCTCACTTAGCCACAATCTCTGCTGGTTTTTACAGCCAGAGTTGTGGGGACTTCTCTTCCTGGCACTGGAACCCTAGGCTGGGGAGATTGTTGTGGGGCTGGAACCCCTCACTCCTCAGAGGGGACCTCTACAGCTGAGATATGTCTCCCTATTTTTAACCACCACACATGGATATGGGTACCAGCCCATTCCACATCTCTGTCTCTCCTACCAGTCTAGTCACAGCCCCTTCTCTATATCCTTAGTTATAGGGCTTCTGTTCAGCTAGACTTTAGGAGAGTCTCAGTAATGATGGTTCTGTAGTTTAGTGGTAATTTTGATATGGTCATGAGAGGATGCAAGTACAGAATTTACCAGAAATCCCATAAATTGAGTCATTCTTAACTAATTCCTTTTGCTAATTCCCATCAGTAGATTCTGTCAATTCTTTCTCCAAAATGTATCTTTTCTCTCTCCACTTCTACTTCCTTAATTCCAGTCAACACCACCTCTCATTTGACTATTGGATGATTGCTGTAGTTTCCAAACTGCTTTTCTTCTACTCATAACCTCCACAAGGTGGACGAAGCAATCATTTTAAAGTGTTAATCAGATCGTATCACATCTCAGCTGAAAACTCTCCAGTGGTATTCTTTATCCTTATAGTGAACTCCAAAGTCCTTTTTATGGCCTACAAGGCTCCATATGAGTTGGTCTCTGCCTTCCTGTGCCCCGGTCCCCATCATTACTTGCCATCCATCCCCACCAGTGTTTGGACAATTCCTAGAACATTCCAAATGCCAAGTTCTCTCATGCCTTGAAAACTTTGTCCTTCCCATTTCCTGTTCTTGAAATACTTTCCCCCTGGCTTATCATATATTTGGTTCCTTCTTGGCTGAAGTGTCTCTTCCCTGGGTGATCTTTCCTATCTTCCTAGTCTAAAGTAGATCCCTCCATTGTTCTCTATCATAATGCTTGCCTCATAGATTGACCACAGCTTACCATTACTTATTTACTTATTTGCTGTCTTAGGTCAGGCTCACTTGGAATAGATCCTAAGATGAGGATTCAAGTGCAAGCAATTTTACTAAGGAAACAATCCCAGGTGAGACAGGTGAGTGGGAGAAGCAGGACAGGGATTTGGAAGAAGGAAAATATGGGTGGGATTTCAAGTAAAGCCACAGCCTCAATGTGATCCCATAGGGAAGCTCTGTGTAGTATAAATTCTGCCTCTGAGTTTATTCCAGCTTGAAGTAAATGAGTTGTATGTTCATATTTCTGTACCAGTCAGTCATTGGCTAAGGGCCATTGGGGGTGGAGTCAACTTCCAAGCACTTACAACTCCATCCAGGTGCTCAAAGGTAGGCTGCTAGAAAGCTGAAGATGTGGCTATCACAGCGAACACACACAGGAGCCTGGGCAGGGGCCCACAAAAATAGTGTAAGGGACCCAGGGAGCAAGGCTAGGATAGTATCGGCCACATTTGCTTATTGACTGCACCCCACACTAGGAGGGAAACTCCCCAGCCGCCCTGCCCCACAAAAATACATTTACTATTAGATCTCTAATGTCATTTGCTTAGTACCTGCCACATTGCTGGAATTCAATACATTTTTTGAATACACAAATGAAGCTCCTAGTGAAGTGTGTGACATATAAAGAATGTTTAATTAATGTTATTGTTAACAGCATGAGTCTATATGCTTTTTCATCCTGTTCCTAGGTTTCCAATCATAAGAAAGGGATGCTCAGGCATATGGCTTCAGAAATATGGACTATTAAAAAAAAAAAGTCACCTCTAGAAAGAGAGAGATTGGCCCTTAAGAAGACATTTGAGCTATTCATAAATAGAAATGTCAAGTGTAGTTGAAGGCAAGTAGTGAGGGTGTGGATGGATAGACTAATCCTTTAATTAGAACAGGGAAAGGCAATTGTCCAAGTCAGGAGGTAGTAGCTTCAGAATTCTAGGCTTCCCAGGATCTGATCTCATGTGGGAGAAGACAGGATCTCAGGGCCTCAGTGGAACAGGCTTAGATTCAGGACAAAGATTTGGTCTTGGCAGAGCATGGGAGCACTGGGCACAGATAATAAGGCAAAGCACAGGCCCATAGACTTTCTATTAGGCACCTCAAAGGGCAAGGAGCAGTGATGCTTTCTGGTTGCCCAAGCTATTGAGAGTTATCTGTTAGAATTCCTGATTGCAAGGTAGAGTGATCAACTTCATCTCAGGACCCCCATCATTCATGGGCAAACCAGGACACTTGGTCACCCTTTTGTAAAGAAGACAAACAGTTGTAGGTTGATTGCCTGGGGGGCAGACTCTGAGACAGAGATCAGCTTGCAGCAACTATATCAGGAAGTGATCTCGAGATCACCACCTAAGGAAGGGAGAAAAAGAGAAGGAAGCAGGAGTGGGCAGAGGGTAAAGACAGGCTGAAATGCAATCTTAGTGTAGGCCTCAGGCAACCCCCCAGAATGCTCTGAGGCTGGATGGTCCTTCCGAGTTGCCCTGAGTTTAGATTTAGCAAATAAAAACACAGGATGGCCAGTTAAATTTGAATTTCAGATAAACAATGAATAATTTTTTTAATATAAGTATGTCTCATACAATACTTGCAACATATGTATACTGAAAACTTTTCATGGTTTATCTGAAATTATCTGAGCACTGTGCATTTTATCTGGCAATCCAGATGGGCTAAGGGGGCCAGGTCTTTCTGCCCTGTTTTGACCAATCTCTGGATTCAGACTGCCCCAGTAAAAGGGGTGTGGTCTTGGGTAATGAGACTCTCTTCAGCTGAGACAATTCTGAGGCAGGCTGACAGCTGAGGGCTGCCCGCCAACAGCCCACTCAACAGCTGAGAAAATAAATTCTTCAGACTTGAAAGGGAATTTGGAGAGCTCATCACAGTGTCTACTACAGAAACAGACTCTCGATAACTTATTTATTGGAATGTACTGGAAGGATATTGTATTCACAGAATCAACGGGAGGACTGGGGCATCAGGCTCAGAAAATAGCCATGAGAGCTGAGCAGCAGGAAAAACATGCCAAGGTCATACCATAGGAACAATCTGACTAGCTGCTGCAGATACCACAACCTACTTTCACCATCCAACAGACGCTTAACCTTACTATTGACATATTGAATAATGTCCCCGCACTAGTGTATCAGTCCTTTGAGATGTCAAGTCCTGACATGAGCATCTGATTGGCTGATTTGTATCATATGTCCACCCTTCCATAATGGCAGGAGGTATCCTGCTTCTTAGCTAGTCTAACCAACAAGGAATGTAACATTTTAATATATGCAACATTTTACAAATACTACATGAATTTGGAAGCACATCATAGCACAGGTGTACACGAGCTTTTTCAGGGTAGGTCTTAATGGGTAGATATGACCTGGTGGAGTCACCAGGCTTTGCACGTCCTCAGTTCAGCAGATTCAGAAATTCTATTTTTTTCTCTCTTCATCCATCCACCACCCATGCATCCAGCCTTACATCATCAATGCATCCATCCAAACATCTGTTCAACAAATGTTTATTGAGCATCTAGTATGTGTCATGTACTCAAGTCCATACTGGGAATGCAATAGTGAACAGGAGAGTCAGGGTTGTTACGTTGTGTAGCTTTCATGCTACTGGGGAGATGGAGAAAAAAGCAAGTAGGCAAATTAATTTGCAACGTTTCATCTGCAAGGAAGGAAACAAATAAGAGGCTGACTTGCTAAACAAAACCACAGTTTGTAAACCAAAATGTATCTCTCCAAGGATAGAGGGCCTCAATTTAAAAAAAAAAAAATACTTTCAGAAAGGTAAGTCTTCATTTTCCATGTCTCCGTGACGTAGGACAAATGTCTTATAAACATTTAAGTTACACCTGTCCCCTAAAGGCATCTGAGTTTTTAATCCTGGACTAGAGTCTTCTAACCAGACTGTCCCCTTCCTGAGTTAGTGAACGGAAGGTTGTTTGATTGGGTTGGAATTTGAACATAAGTTGAACATTCCTGTAGGACAATGTTTTTTAAATCTTGAGGCTACTTGTGGTCTGTGAAACCAGTCCCAATATATTGTTTTCTATTGTTATTATTTTTAATAAAAGGGAACAGGAGCGAAATAATCAGAGTGCATGACATACAGACTGGGTGCTACTGCTTTGCAAAAATTTTGCTTGTTATATTTATGTGAGAATATATACTAGTTTGAAATTTAAATTTATTTCTTCCTGTGGGACATAGAAATTTTTAGAACCCTATTTTCTTTTCCAAAAAGAGATGGAAATATGCAAGAAATATATGAGTAAATGTGATGTTAAAAGCACAATATATCTATGCAGCAGAAATATTCATAATTCTGAGAGGCAGAGTGACACAGAGCAAACATAGAAGCCAGATGCACTTTTGTTCAAACCCTAGCTCTGCCCTTATCAGCCAAGTGGAAGAGTTGGATACATTACTAATAATAGTAGTAGCTAACATTTATGAGACTCAACCCTGTGCCCAACACCATACATGAGTGATCTGCATGTATTAACATATTTAATTTTAATTTTCTCAACCACCTTCTGAGTAGAGACCATCAGTTCCATATTTCAGATGAAGACACTTCTTTGGCCCAGAAAAGTTAAGAATCTTACCCAAGATCACATGACTGGTGGGTGGAGAGCTGGGATTGGAGGCAGGCCGGCTGGTTTATATCCACACTCTAAGCCCCCCAGCCACACCGCTCTTACACAAAACCTCTCTGTGTCTGACTCCTCATGTGTGAAGAAAGACCTGCATGTTTTCTACCTTTCTCTTCTCTGCCAGCTGACGAGACCTATCCAGTTAACAGAATCTGTCCTGAGTTACTGCCCATCCAGGCCACTCACCTTGAGCTTCACACTGATGTGCCTTTGTTCATACTGTTCCTTCTGCTTGGAGTGTTCTCTACATTTCCCTCTTTCCACCTGCCACCTGCTTCTCTTAGCTAACACCTGTTCACTCTTAAATATTCAATTCAGAGTTTGTTACCACCTCCAGAAAACTCCTGGATGCCCCTGTCCCCTTTCCATTGTCCCCTCTCCCCTAACACCAATGCCTATCTCCATCATAGCATTAACCACAAGATGGAAAATCCATCTGTTTGTCTGTCAGTCTCTCCTTCCAAGCTTTCATGAGAGCCTGTCTTATTCTCTGTACTTTCAGCCTTGGCACAAGCAAGGCCTGGCCCATAGTTGGATTCAATAAGTGTTTGTCAAGTTAATTTAATCAGATTCACTGGTACCAGTACTTTTTTGTGTGTGTGCCCGTAGAGTCATCTTAAAACTCCTTATGGTTCTCTATAGAAAAGGACTTCTTTATAGAAAGAATAAGAAAAAGTCTGTCCCTAATACATGGGACTAAATGTATTCTTTCAACAACTTCTTATTGGACGCCTACTATGTCCTGAACACTGATGGAGGCACTAACACAAACAAAAGAACAAACAAAAAAACTCCATGCCTTCATAGAACCTATATTTTTAGTATGGAGGGAGACAGACATTAAAGAAAATAAATAAGTAAAATACATAGTGTATTAGTATATTTGATAGTGACAAGTGATACAACAGAAAATAAATGAGGTCTAGAATACCCTAGTGGTGGGTACATCACAATTTGTTATAATACTGTCAGAGAAAGCCTTTCTGAGAAGATGATATTTGAACAAACACCCACAAAAGGAAAACAGCTACATGGTGAGCTAGGAGAAGATCTTTCCAGGCAGAAGGAACAACAAGTGCAAAGGCCCTGAGGTGGGAGCGAACAGGGCATCTTCAATGAAGAGCAAGGAGGCCACTGTGGCTGATAGCAGACAGCAAGGGTAAGAGATGTGGGTGCTCGGGTTAGAGAGGTAATGGGGGGTGAAGGGAAGTAAATGCAGGAATAGCCTTGTAAATTATGGAGGATTTTAGTTCTTGAAAATGAACAGATTAAGAGTTTAGGAGAAGGCTCAACATCACTTGAGTTTTAAGATGAAAAGTTTAGGTATCTACACTTAAAGATTGTTGCAGTTGTTTTTACAAAATCAAACAACAAAACAAGAATCCATTATTGAAAAGGCAAATATGGATACTTGTCTAGCCTCAAAATTAAATATATTACAGAAGACTCAACAATATTTTCCCAAGGAACAGACCCTTCATGTGTTTCTTTGCTATTCTTAATAAGTTATCAAGCCCAGCTTTATCAGCATACCAAACAGTAGGGAGTATTCATGTAGACAGAATGCTTGGTGCTACATGAAATGTGTTAAACATATGTGGTCTCTGACCTCACCTGTCAGCTGCCCAATCTAGATTCTAACAGGAAATTCTGATAAGAACATTGTAATGATGAAACTGGAAGCACAACAATGGTATTTGAACACCATAGCCTACTCCTGCTTAAGCTTCTTCTCAATGCCAACTAACTCTAGTAATCATGAACTTCTAAGGTATCCACCCATTGGCCACCTCAAGCCCCAGTCTTCCCTCAAAACCAGGCTTGTATTCTGCCTCCAGCCAAGGAAAACTATTCTAACTTATCCCACTACTCTCTGGTTTTTGAGTTGCTGTACAAGTCATTTCTGCTCATTATCAAACATCAAATACTTTCACTATTGCCTTGTGTTCTTTACATATATTCTGTCTATGAAGAGTCCATCTGTTCCTTCAGCCTTTTATAGATAACTCCAAGACCCTTAGCTCTGACCTCTCTCTTGAGCTCCAACTCCTCATTTCCCATGGTCTGACTAACATTTCTAAGTACATACGGGGCTATGAAGCTTTATATCTATTAGCAACCCTCCAAACCATTCTTCTTTCTCCTGTTCCTATATCCTGTATGTATCCTTTTTTTTTAGCTTATGTGTCATGTACTTGCATTCAACGAAACCGCAGAACAGAAATATATTTTTGTTTCTTCCCTCATATTTAATCAGTCACTGAATTCTAACTTGAAATTACCTCTATTTCTTTTCGTCACCACCACACCCCCTCAGACCTTTTTCCCCTTATGTTAGGAGTAACCCAACCTAATGGCCTGCAGGCTTTTACTCCTCCAATCCAGTGAAAGAAAGCATGCCCAAAATAGCGCTTTATTTATGTCACAGTCTTTTAGGGAATACCCAAATAGAGATACCTCCCCTTTCTGGATCACCCCACACTTCAAGCATATTATCAAGAAACAAAAGTGATCCAAGTTACATGAGGCTTTTATTTCCTATTAAACGCTCACGCTAAAACACCTTTAGATTTCACCCACAGCATTTTCAGTGCTCTGCCTGAAGGTAGGAAACCTCCATTGTCTGAGTATCCCCGAGCTTTAAATCCCCAGACATTATTTGCTCATTATTTGTATCAAAGCAATTGGTCCTAGGGTCTTTCAACAAGTTTTCTAACTATTCCTTCAGTAGAGGGGTAAGAGGATTTTGACCTTTGTATTTCTTTTCCTGGAGCAAAGAGTTGGGCCCTTGGTAAAATTTAATTACTTTGTCTAATGTAGTTATGATCTCCACACTTAAAATTCCATTATAATTGTCCTGTGCAGAAGAATTTCAAATAATTTACATAGTTTCTCTTTCCTAAAGGAAGAGTACAGGCTATACCTAGCGACTTTCTTCCAAACACTACAGTATGAAAAGTGGGGGAAAGAGTACAGTGAAGAAACCTGACAAATGCTACTTCAGCCTGGTGACCAATGGTAACATCAACATTCAGAAAGCATGTTTGTAGTACGTCCCCTTGATATGATATGTGAAATGGCACTTTACTCTGTGATCTTATTCCCCAACAGCCATAATCGTAGTCTATTCATGAGAATAACATCAAATTCCAATAGAGGAGCATCCTGCAATAGAGTTGACAATAATACTCCTAAAACCTGTCAAAGTCATCAAAAACAAGGAAAGCCTGAGAAACTGCACAGAGGAACCTAAGAAGACATGACAACTAAGTGTAACATGGTATCCTGGGTGGTGTCATGGAGCAGGAACAGAACATTAGGTAGAAATTAAGGAGATTTGAATAAACTATGGACTTGAGTCAGTAATGATGTCTTAATATTAGTTGATTAATTGTAACATATGTACCAGAGTAATGTAACATGTTACTAGTAGGGCTGAGGTATATGGGAAATCTATACTAGCTGCTCAATTTTTCTGTAATCTAAAGATTTTTCTGTAATCTAACACTGGTGTAAAAAATAAAGTCTATTTTCAAAAAATTCCATTATGACTCTTGCTTCTCTTTGGAGATAAGATTTAAGTTTGTCCCCTCCCTATTTCCCCATTAATCAATGGTAACACCTTTGTGTATATCCATCACTCATTCCTCTGTGCTCATAAAATCTGACGTAGACATAATTATATATTTGTACTGAGAATTTTAATGTTATTTTTTGAAGGAAATTGTATCTACCTCTCTATATCTTACTCAACAACAAACATGGGAATGTTTCCAAGTCAATATAATTTATTTTTTTAATATACTTTGTTCTTTTTAATAGGTGAATACTTTTCCTCACATGGATGTCCCATAGTTATTGTATTGATGGGCAGTCACATTGTTTCCAAATTTTTGCCACTTATGAGTGATGCAATAAACATCCTGTTTCTATGGACTATCTTTCTTGTAATGTTTTCCTTGGAAAAGGATTACTGGATTGGAGGGTATATTTTATTGTTTAGCTTTTTATTAAAATATGTCTATAGAAATAATATACATTAAAATATAAGATTGTACAGGGTGATGAAAATTTACAAATTGAATACCCCTGTGTAACCAACACCTAGATCAAGAAATGGAACATTATCAAGACCCTAAAAGCACCCTTCATATTGAAAGGATTGTTGGGGAGGAAAATTTTTTCTTCTACCCTTCTAGGTTCTTTGGCTGCTCTAATAATCACCTTAACATAAGACAGATTAACAGGAGCAAAACAGGTTTAATTAGAACAAGGGTGAGGAGTCATAAGAATGAGACCCAAGGGTAAGTCTGGCAGTTGAGACTTATATGCCATCCTGACTTCACAGGACAATAGGAACAGGAGATGTTTGGTAATTAGCTGTTTGTCCTGCCATACAGATAGGCATTCAGATAAAAAATTATCTCTGGGCCATGCCCTCTATCTAAATTCTTTTAGGTAGTCAAGGAAGAGGAAAATTTTTTCTTTATTCTGCAGAGTCTTGATTACTTTCAGCTCAAAATCGTCCATATGCCAAAGTGGTACTTGGAAGGCTCATTCTGAATCCCTTCAGTACCTATGTATTTTATTTTAACAGAATTGCAAGATCACTTTCTAAAATTCTTCACAGTTGCCATCTGAGAATGTCCTATTCCCTACTCGAACTGGGCTGCCTGGAATGGTGTCAGAGGTGATGCAGAGCTTGAAGACCATTCACAGTGGTCCTGGACACATCCTCTTTTATCACTTTTTACTTTTCTTATATTTATGAAAGTATGTCACACTCCTTTGTGTGTATTTCTCCTAGCAAATGGAGCATAGTAAGACCTCAAGAAAGATTTGCTGATTAGTTGT
This sequence comes from Rhinolophus sinicus, assembly GCF_036562045.2. Classification (NCBI taxonomy): domain Eukaryota; kingdom Metazoa; phylum Chordata; class Mammalia; order Chiroptera; family Rhinolophidae; genus Rhinolophus; species Rhinolophus sinicus. The sequence goes on along the minus strand of NC_133761.1, from coordinate 28,457,804 downwards.
TAAAATGATAAAAATATTGTCCCTGCCTCTTCTCAAAACACTTCTAAAACTTCATCTTTTGGGCCCAATAGTGGATGTTTTGTTGCATGCAGAGCCAGAAGAAGGTGGCATTTGGAACCAGAAGACTTCAAGTTTTAGCTGTGTGAGATTTGAAAATAAACATGATCTCTTGGGGTCATAAATTGCTTAATATGTAATATAGAGAAAAAAAGAAAACCACTATATAAAAGTAAATTTGAACATTTGTCACCCCAATAAAGTTTAATTTAAAAAAAAGTAAATTTGGAGAATGTATATAAAAAACTGCTTGTGCACAATATGATTTATAGATGATGTAATACAGAACTGTACACCTGAAATCTATGTAACTTTACTAACAATTGTCACCCCAATAAACTTCAATAAAAAAAGAAAGAAACATTACAGTGTGTCCTCATCCACTTTATTTACCAGATCTGGCACCATGTGTCTTCCAGCTCTTCCCCAAAGTCAAAATGATTCAGGACATCGAGGCAGCCATGACAGCACAACTAAAGACACTCACGAAAGAGGACTTCCAGAACTGCTTCAGAAAGTGGCAAGGCCGATGGGATAAGTATGTTCGAAGCGATGGGGAGTATTTTGAGGGGGATTAATGGCAATGTGTCTTTTACTGTAATAATTTTTTTATGTTAACATTCACCATATTTTTTGATCACACCTTTGTGTGTGTGTGTGTGTGTGTGTGTGTGTGTTGCTACAAACATTTACGAAAGGAATAAAATATTACACATTACCAACAACCCAAAAACAAAAACAAAAACAAACTGCTTCTGAACTGACAACTGCTACATAAGTAATTGTTAACATAATAGCTATTAATCTCTTAATATGTACTTAACTATGATTATAAAAATACAAGATTTATTTTTAGTTCCACATTCAAACACATATTTTACTCTTTGATCATAAATTGCTTTCCTCTTAGTGATCTGAAAAGAAACCAAAAAGTATTTTTCTTCACTACTCTGTTTTTCCCCTCTTTTGAAAGCGCCACTACCAGAAGAGGCTCTTAAAAGCTTAATACTTTTCATGGGCAAATAAAGAATTAAATTTCAGTGGCCTTCTGGCTGGATTGGAGAGGACAATGAGTACTGATCTCTCAGCCCTGCTCCGCCACCCGTCATAGTCCCCTTCTGCAGCTTCATCTTCCCACTATCTCCCTAGAAGGCTGTCAGTGTCCCCCAGTTGTTTTAGATCTTTAACCTTGGGCTGCAGTAGCTGCCTATTCCTTCTTCCCAAAGATCGTTTCCCCCATATTTCAGTTATTTTCATACTGCAAGTATTTCACAATTTGTAATATCTATGTACCTTTGTATCCTTCTGTATATAGATAGAGACTATTTACATGTTTTTATTTATTTATTTATTTTATTGATATATGATTGACAGATAACATTGTATAAATGTAAAGTGCATATGTGTTGATTTGATACATATATATTGCAATGTGATTATCACTTATAATGTTAGCTCACACTGCTGTCTCATCATATAATTATTGTTACTGGAGAACAGGCCCTTCTCAGGGCGGTGCTCGGGCTTGGTTCCTATACTGGGGATCGAACCCAGCAGAGTCTGAGCTAGATTCCCACACTGGGGGTTGAACCTGGGCCTCGGGGAGGAAAACTGGGAATCCTGCTCGGTGTGGGCCCTCCTCAGTGCGATGTCCAGGTTCTAGGTGTCTCAAGCAAAGAATTGAATGAGACACAGAGGTAAAGTGGTGAAAGAGAAGTTTATTAGAAGAGATAGTACACTCCAAAGAGTTTAGAGCAGACCAAGCACAAAGGAGTGGCTCAAAAGGTTCAAAGGTCTCAAGGGCTCATTATTAGAAGAAAAAGTACATTCTAAAGCATTTTGAATGGGCCCCCCAGGAAAAGCAAGGCTCATAAGGGAGCTGACTGGTGAGGACTTGGAGTTTTTATTTCCTTTTCTTGTAGAATGGGCTACTTCTCTCTAATTGTGGGGCTGCTTGATTGATACCTGTGATTGGTAATGGCTAATGGTTACGGTAAACAAGGGCAAGTTTGGGCGAAGAGGGGAGATCCTTTGGGTGGTTATTTCCCGTAGACCATGCTGGACGTGCAGGAATATTACCTGACGTATCCAGATGTCCCGGAGACCCAATTCCTGTCTCTAACTGCCTGCCTTATGTCCCCCTTGGAAACATGATCCCCGTAAGTCTTTATGGGAAGCTGAGGAAAAGGAGATCTCTTCTTCTGTATCTGCTTCCTGCTGAATGTGGCCGTTGTCCCTACCTATCAGGGATTCACGGGACTCTCGCCCTATCTGACCTTAGATGAGGGGAAGGGGTCTCGAGATACGCCTGGAGGACCAGGTTGACCTCTGTGGTCGGGATGTACTGGAAGTCTTGGAGGGGCATCACTTGTATTCTAATGGGCCCTAGATGAGGAGAGACAGATTTTAGTTAATAGAGTTAAAAGTGTTGGCCCAAGTAGCAGGACTAAAAGCCATTGACACAGGGTGACTGTGATGAAAAATTGTTCAGTTTTATGGTGCCTGGCATTTCTTCTGGTTTAACTGGTCATTCAGTTATTGTTCACCTGGGAGGTAGGCCTGGAAAAAAAACACTGTGCTACAAAGACCATAGTCAACATACATTAATGACAAGCTTTAGGGTAATTACCTAGGAAATTTCTATGATTCAGGTAAAAAACAATTTATTATTTATGATTAAGAAACTGATTTGGAATATGGAGCCAAAACACTAGAGAAAAGAAAACTTAGAGTTTCTATAGTGAGAAGCCCTTTCATTTGTCCCATACAATTATCATTTCTTCATTGTGGTGGGAAATAATTACGGATGAAAAGGGGCTCTATGGAAAGTAACCTCACAGGATGATCTGATCATAAATTCCTAGCTGGGCAGGTCATGGTGGGTAGTCATGCCCCAGACGTATAACTTCTTTAGTGAAAGGTTTTAAGCCAGCCCTGTCCATTGTTCTTGTGCATCTAGGTTAAAATACCTTTGAAATGCCTGAATAATACCCCTGGAAAGGGATATTAACCCTGAAGAGAGCACATAATCTTGTTAACTATCCTGTAATCCAATCCCTGTCTTGCTTTCTCCCACCTCCAAGGAATCTTTCTTATGTTCCCTTCTTAATTTCAAATGCATAAAAGAAGCTGCAAAACTGTTATTCTCCTGAGCATTTGAGATTTTGCTCCCCAGCAATTGTCTTCAGTTTTGGCTCAAATAAACTCTTTAAAAAATCCTCTACAGGTTTGGACATTCGTACGACAGGGGCAAATCTAAATCTTAAAGGAAAAGTAAATACTAAATGATATGTCAGCTTTAAATCGTTCCTAAACCATAAGCACACACACAAAACCACAGCACCAAGGCTGACAGAAAGGAGAAAATTAAATGACTTTTATTTCCCTTGACTGCCGTGTAACTCTGTGAATCACTTCTTTAGAAAACAGGCATGAAAATATCCAATTAAAGCACATTGATGCTCACGTAACTGTTTCCCTATTTAGAATGAAAATGCCAGCAAGAAAAGATAAATGAGCATAATTGATTATAATATATGTACAGTTTCCTACAATTTCTTTTGTCTTGCCACCCATTACCTTTCAAAATCCTCAAGGGCTAGAGTTTAGCTTTCTCTAGTTCCTTTGAAACTCCTTGATGTAACCAATGAAATGTTCTGAGGGCAATGAGTGTAGATTGATACTGAGTTGTGCTGACCAAAATCTTTAAAACTAAGTGGAAAGTGGCAATTGAGTGGGAGGACTACCATTTATGTTCTCTTTATTCACCAAGAGTCTTCCTGGGAGCATTGCTGTTGTCCTCTGCAGAGAGAGCAGTCTAATCAAGTCATTAGAATGCTAATTGGTACTTGGTGGCTGGCATTGAATAAGTTTTATGCAGTAGCCTAAATTAAAGTAGAAATCTTCGGGGTTTTCCCCCCACACTTTGGTAAGAAAGTGACCTAGTTAAGGAATAGGCAAACCAAGTCTGGAGGGTCAAATCCTGCCCTGTCAGTTGTTTTTGTATAGCCTTCAAGCTAAGAATAGTTTTTCTATGTTCACATGGTTGAGGCAATAAAAAAAAATTTTTTTGTGCCATGTGAAATTCAAATTTTAGCATCCAGTGACAGTTTTGTTGGAATACAGCCTCACTCACTCATTTTTATATTGTCTTTGGATAGTGTCCTGCTACAATGGCAGAGTTGAGTAGTTGTGATTGAGGTGGTGTGGCTCATTGTCATCTGGCCAAATAATTCTCCAGATAATCAACCAAAAAGAAAACAGTTTATTCAGGAAAAGAAAAAGAAGTGGAACCACCAAAGAGTGCAAGCACACTTGTACCCCGGAGGGCAGTCCTCCAAGGCAAAAAAAGGGGGCCGACCCAAGAAGGCTTCCGCCCATATTCCCATACCTCCTCCCCACGGTGACCATAGAGTTCTACAGGAAGTCAAGACTAGAAAGTTAGCAAGGGGCCCAGCTCCACCCATAGTCCTCCCAGCTCTATGGCTAAGTGTCTTAAGATGTCAGTTTACTTTTAACACCATGAAGCCTAAAATATTATCTGGTTCTTTACAAAAAAGTTTGCTCACACTCGACCTAGACCATTAGTTTCTACTTTCTCTGCCCATTGAAATTATTTGGGAAACTTAAAAAATATTGATGGTACTGTTAGGTAGAAGTCAGAAAGTGTAGGAGGAGGAAGGGTGGGAGGGGGTCCACAGTGCCTAGAGACAAAGGCTCATAACTAGCTTTGATTAATTGCCTCCATCAATGTATCTGTTTTTTACAACAACAGGTGACAGAGAGGGTGGTCAGGAGCAAGATAAGGATCTGAGTTAACAGACCTCCACCCATCTTAGGAGGTTACGCTCTTTCATGAAAGACAATGTACCCCCTTTCCCCGCCAAATCAATATGTAACTCCCTCAACCCACCCAGCAAACTGTAAGTCCTCTGGCCCATTTATTTTGTGCCAGCTCTCTCACCCACGCGTTTTCTCTCTCTCTCTCTCTCTCTCTCTCTCTCTCTCTCTCTCCCCTCCCCCCCTCCCCCCTTCCTCCCTCTCCCTCTCCCCCCACCTCAGCTAGGCCCCTTCTCTTTCCTGAGAATGTATCACTAATAAACCCTGCTTGCATATTAATCAGCTTGCTGATCTTTGATTCTTCACTGCATCGGCAAGAAGAACCGAGACTCCCATAACAGTACTGACGCCTGGTCTGAGAGATTTTGATTAATTGATCTAAAAGACTGGGACTTTTAAAAGCTCGCCAAGTGATTACAATGTGCAACCAAGTTCAGCAACAGTTGTCCTAGACGAGTGCTTCTCAAACTTTAATGTGATATGAATCACCTAAGGGCTTGTTACATTGCAGGTTCTAATTTAATAGTTCTGGGGAGAGCACTGAGATTCTGCATTTTTAACAAGCTCCCAGGTTCTGCATTTAACACGCTGCTGGTCAGAGGACCACACTTTGAGTTACAAACTTATTCTAGCCTCTCCCAGAAAGGGAAAGACCCTTTCCATGTGGCTTTTATCTTCTCTTAAAGTTAGGTTAAAAGATGCCACAGAACAAATGTGGTGTATACGGTATCACAGACTTTTTAAACAACCTCTGTAGGCTGGAAATCCACCCAACAAATGATTTGAACACCTGCCTTCACATCAATTCATTAAGACTTCCCATTTTTGCAGAAGCAATGAAAGCAATGTAATTATTTTACAGCTTTCTCCTTTCACCCTCCCTCCCATTCTTGGAGAAAGTTTTTGAACAGTGTGTATAAAGAAATCCTCTGTTGGTTAAGAGCCTTGAAATTGTGTGTGGATTAACAATTAGTCTGAGTCCAGTGACTCGGGGAATGGCTTCCCTGATTGGCTGTTGTTGAACTTCAGGAATGAACTAGGAGGAATAGAATGTCCTTTGGGGCATGGAATGCTCTGGTATCCAAATCGGCCTGAGTCATTTCAAACCAACCATTTTAAGCAAAATTGAAAAAGGAGACACTAAATCCCATGAAGACATTTTATCTCTAACATCTCCACCCTTAACAGTGTGGAATTTCATAATCTCTTTCCCTTATTTTATTGTTAAATTGGTGGGTATATCCTTTTAAACACTTTTGCCTGTCAATGACCTACAGATTGCTAACTGTTTGTCACCCTAAACTTATTTATTATTGGGATCTACTTAATCTTCTGAAATATAAATATGCATAAACCTTAAATATGTTAAAGTGATAGTGATAATTTTTATGGAAAAAAGTTTCACTTCCTATTTCTTTGTCTCTAAAGTGAAAAGCCACTTCTAGGAAATGATCTAATTGTAGTCCTAATTTGTATAGAAGAAAAGTCTTCTATCCCTAAGTGTATGGGGTCTGCCTTTGAGATGTGAGCTTCCTGAGAATGACTGAAACTTTGATGACAACCCCAGATGTCACCCTGCAACTGAAAGCCGCCCATACAGAATGGAGACCTGACAGCCATAAAACTGTGGTAATTAATGGGGTATGGAGAGGAGAGTGGCTTTTAAGGGATTTCAGCTGGATACACTCCTGGATTAGCTGTCATCCAATCATATACTGCACACCCCCCTTCTCAACTCCCATCTACTGCTTTTAGAATGTCTTTAATCAGATGAAGGAAAATGATAGTAAGGAGAAATAGAAGTTGTTGACTGAAAAATAATATAGACTAGGTGTTTCATGATCAAAAAGAATTTATTTATTTGGGAAAAAGAAATGCAGACATGGTAAGTGCATGCAGACATGGCAAGCCACGTGAATATTCTGGCCTGCCTGCCAAGGTGGAAGGGTATTTATATATACTAGGGGTGCCAAAAAAATGTATACCCATTTTAAGAGATGTTAACACTTTGGTCAACGTTGCTCAGGCAATAGTTCGCCATAATCATAAGTGTCTGGACGCTGATGGTAACCACTTTGAGCACCTCTTGTAATTGCAGAAGTCAAACATGACTTGTATTCATCTTTTGTTATCAGCATATATTACAATTTTAATAGTTTTTTCCTTTCTTGAAATATGTATACATTTTTTTGCCGCCCTCTGTGTAAGGGGAAAGACAGTTAATGGAAGGGGAAGTTAGAACCACAGAGCTTTATTACAAACATAGAGTTCTTCCTGTAGGGTTCTACATATAGGGTTCTCGCGATTACGTAGAACACAAGAACTTCCATAAGCCCTAGCTCTTCCCAAAGGCCCTCCTGACTGATTATGCTTGCTTTAAGTTCCAGTTTCTCTTTATCAAAGTGGTCCCAGAGAGCAGTTTCCAGGCTTTCGACTTCACGTGGAAATGTGCTGGTTCGGGTAGTAGATGGCCATCAGCTGTGATCAGATGGCCATCAGTTGTAACCAGTTAGCCAATTAGCCACTGGTATAACTGCCATGGCTATGCTAGCAAGCCATTGCAGCCAGCAAGTGCGGTTAGCAAGCAGATTACATTGCGGATCGTGTTGATCCTATTCCTGTGTCTCGCCTGGCTGGGGTTTAGGAAGACCCCTCGTTGGGGTACTGGCAGATGTTCGCTTTTGTGTCGCCACCAACCGCCATCGAGAATATAGTGGTATGAACCCCCTATCTATGGCTCCGTTGTTCCTTTTTGGCCTCACCATATCCTGCGTTCTTATGTGGGGAGCGGGAGATGAGACCCTGCATTACACAAAGTTTTAAAAAATTTTTATGTAGTTTTATTGAGATCTAATTCACATATCATAAAATTCGCCCATTTGGAATGTACCACCCAGTGGCATTTAGTACACTTACAGAGTTATGCAACCATCACCCTGTCTAATTTTAGAACATTTTCATTGCCTCCAAAAGAAACCTTGTGTGCATTAGCAGTCACTCCCCATTTCTTTCCTTTCCCTGGCCCCTGGCAACCATTAATCTACTTTCTGTGTCTATGGAATTGAAGAAGAAGGTTTTTGTAGCCAGAATCTTGGATGCTGGTTTCAAAATGTAGGATTCTCAGCTGTCTCTTTTACAACTTCACTTCTCTGGGCCTCAGTTTCCTCAGCAGCCGGATGGGCAGTTCTCTGTCTTGGCTGCACATTAGATTCAGTTGGGGAACTTTGAAAAAATGATGGTTCCCAGGCCCCACCCTGGTAGAGTCTAATTCACTAGATCTGGGGTGGGGCTTAGGCATTGGAAAATTTTTAAAACTCTATAAGACATATTTACTCCAAGGCCTAAATGTGGTTTGGGGACCAGCTGGAATCTTGTTAGAAATGCGGGCTTCCTGGCTCCTCCCCAGTCCCATAGAGTCAGCATGTGGGCATTAGCAGACCCCACGCAATTCCTGTGGACATTAAAGTTTGGAAAGCTCTGCTCCAACATCGCCTCCAGCTCTCACAGTCTGTAGTTTTGTGATCCTTGATCCTGCTTTCGGGGCCACCAGGTGCTTTTAGTAATCAGTTCCCATAAACCCGAGTTTACCCCACACTGGAAAACTGGCTTTCAGTTTGCTCGCTGAACAGGATATAGGAATATGTCATTGGCAAAGTCTTACAAGAAGTTTGCTCAGTGATAGTTAATTACACAGCAATTTGGAAGAACATCAAGTCATTTTAGACTTGCTTTATCTATTGCCTAGAAGAAAAAAAAAACGATATTTAGGTCTCGCAACCTGTGAAACAACACACACATCACACTGACCAGCTTAAAACTGGTTCTGCTCCCGTAAAGCAGATTGGTGATGAACAAAATCCCTCAGTTACTTTACAGAGACAGCCCGGCTCATGTGTCACCTCTGTCCTCCAGCTACACCCAGAGCAACAGTCTCCAACCTCCCCACGGAACCACAGGATTGGTACATGAGCGGAACTTGAACACCAGCACCCTTTCAGAAGGGGAGGGTCTGTTCGTCAGCAAGATGTGGCACTGAAGCCCCTTATCATAAACAGCCAAGTTCTAAGGTCCTCCAATAAAATGTGCCCTACCAGCACTTCCGCGTACTTGTTCCCCGCCAACTCCGTAAAACCCTTCCATTGTAAGCTATCAGGATGTCTAGGCCTTTGAGCAATAGCTACCTGTTCTCTTTGCGTGGCCCTAGCAATAAAACAACTCTAATTTCTCCACTGCAATTCTCGATTTTCAGTGTTTGGCTAGGCCGTGTACTGGGAAGGAGGAACTCTGATTACACCTGTGTAATACAAGGACTCAGCTGCTGCCCGCGCAAGAACACAGGATACGGTGAGAACAAAAAGGAACAACCACGGAGGCATAGATAGGGGGTTCATACCACTATATTCCTTTTTATTTTTTAATTTATTGGGGTGACAATTGTTAGTAAAATTACATAGATTTCCGGTGTACAATTCAGTATTACATCATCTATAAATCCCATTGTGTGTTCACCACCCAGAGTCAGTTCTCCTTCCATCACCATATATTTGATCCCCCTTACCCTCATCTCTCACCCCCCACCCCCCTTACCCTCTGGTAACCACTAAACTATTGTCTGTGTCTATGAGTTTTTGTTTCTCATTTGTTTGTCTTGTTCTTTTGTTGTTTTTGGTTTATATACCACATATCAGTGAAATCACATGGTTCTCTGCTTTTTCTGTCTGACTTATTTCGCTCAGCATTACACTCTCAAGATCCATCCATGTTGTCACAAATGTTCCTATATCATCTTTTCTTACCGCCGAATAGTATTCCATTGTGTATATATACCACAACTTCTTTATCCATTCATCTACTGAAGGACATTTTGGTGTTTCCATGTCTTGGCCACCGTAAACAAAGCTGCAATGAACATTGGAGCACACGTATCTTTGTCTATAAATGTTTTCAGATTTTTTGGGTAGATACCCAGGAGAGGGATTGCTGGGTCATATGGTAATTCTATTCGTAATTTTTTGAGGAACCTCCACACTGCCTTCCATAGCGGCTGCACCAGTCTGCATCCCATACACTATATTCTTGATGGAGGCTGGTCGAGACCCAAAAGCAAACATCTGCCAGTACCCCAACAAGGGGTCTTCCTGCATTGCCGCCCCCGCACCCCCATCTTGTTGGCGGCCGCGTGAAACATAGGAAGTAGGATCAACACGCTCCGCAATGTAATCGGCTTGCTAACCACACTTGCAAGCTGCAATCCACCATCTGCTTCTCTGTCAACCCTCTTGCCAGTGTAGCCACGGCAGTTATATCAGTGGCTAATGTCTAACTGGTAGCAGCTGATGGCCAACTAGTCACAGCTGATGGCCATCTACTACCTGAGCCAGCACCTTTCCATGTGAGGCCGAGAGCCTGGAAACTGCTGTCCTGGCTCTGTTCCCACACTCCACCCCTCCTGGGTCTGGCCTCACAATCTATGCGACAAGCATCTTCTACGAGAGGCCCTGTGTGAGGAACCTGGAGGTCGATGAAATATCCTGGGCAGAGCCATGCTTTCTGGGCACAGCCAGGGTTTCTCAGGGTATCACCAGTCTTTCTGGGCACAGTCAGACTTCCTGTGCACAGCCAGGGTTCTCAGGGTACCGCCAGTCTTTCTGGGCACAGTCAGACTTCCTGGGCACAGCCAGGGTTCTCAGGGTACCGCCAGTCTTTCTGGGCACAGCCAGTCTTTCTTAGGGTACTGCCAGTCTTTCTTGGCACAGACATTCTTTCTGGGCACAGCCAGACTTCCTGGGCATAGCCAGGGTTCCTCAGGGTACCATGCTGTAACAATAGTGGCTCACAGCCAAGGTACTTACATATTCTCGACGGCGCTGGTCAAGACACTGGAAGCAACCATCCACCAGTACCCCAACAAGGAGTCTTCCTGCACTACAGTCTCGCTGGTGGCTGGGCGAGACACAGGGAGCAAACAAACATCCACCTGTTCCACTACATGGTGGTACATTCACAAGCAAACAGTCAAGTGGTCCATCAAATAAGGGATGGAAGGCACTGCAGCGTGCACAGGTGGCATCACCCTACTCATAGTCCACAGTGATTTGGCGGGGCTGTGCATTGGCCTCACAATGTGTGCCCTCTTCCCAAGTCCTCCCCAACCTGGGGGTGAGGGACGACCTTGACCTCACCCACATCCTCCACCAAGGACTCAGCAAGCATTTCCTGCTGGGACTACAAGTCCCGCACCTAGGCTTCCTTAGCAAGCGCTTCCCAGCCCACCTGGCCCCAATGACCTTTGCTTTCTCCGGCCTATACTGGTTGAAGAACCGTCCATGTCTTCCCACCCCTCCCCGCGGGTCCAGCTCTCTAGCAGCTGCACGGCTCTATGCTGGTCGGAGAACGGTCCACGTCTTCTGAGTGTCCATACACACAAACTGCTCCACCACCCTTCGGAGAGCTTTGGCCGGCATCGTACCCTGCTTGCTGCGCCAGGTATAATGCAGGGTCTCAGCTCCTGCTCCCCGCACAAGAATGCAGGACATGGTGAGGCCAAAAAGGAACACCAATGGATCCATGTATAGGGGGTTCACACCACTATATTCTTGCTGGCAGCTGGGTTGGAGATACAGGAAGCAGGAACCACATGATCCACCTTCCGCAGTCCGCTTCTCTGCCAACCAACCAAACCCACTTGCTAGCCACAATCCACACTTGCTAACTTAGCCACAGCAGTTACATCAGTGGCCAATGGCTAACTGGTTACAGCTGATGGCCATCTACTACCCGAGCCAGCACCTTTCCACGTGAGGTCAAGAGCCTGGAAACTGCTCTCCTGGCTCTGTCCCCAAGTGTCAGGCAGCCCTGACACTTCGTATCTTTCCTCCAGGGTTCCATATGCTCTGGAAAGCCTGCACTGACATTTTAAACAGGACCTTCCCTCCCTGCCTGTCAATTTCAGGAAGTAGGTGATTGGATATGCAGCTTTGACTCTCTCTTGGTCCTCCCATCCATGACAATGGCACTAAAAAGTTAATCAGTCAACTGATATCTGCTGAAAATGGTGCCAAGCACCAAAGGTGGGGGGCCTGGAGGAAGAGGCCTCTGGGATCTGACCAGTGAGTTAAGGCATTCCTAAATGGGGCAGTTAGCAAACAGTGCATGACAGAATATAGTTCGGGGGTCAGTTGGTAGTAAAATCAGCAGGGACTGCAGAAATTCAAAGGAAGAGGCACCAATGCCCACTGGTGGGAGAAGCTGCACAGAAAAGTTGGCTCATGGAGTGGGTTGAGGAGGGTGTGCTTATTAGTATTTATTACATAGAATATTATTTGTCACACTTCCTATGAGCCAGGCATTGTGCTAAACTATTTCCATATATTGTCTTATTTATTCCTCTCAACAACATAAGACAAGATCTATAATTATACCCATTCTATAGATGATGAAACTGAGGCACAGAGAAGTTCAATAACTTGCCAAAGGTCGTCTTGAACGTGGTCTAAATGACTCCCAAGTCCATGTACTTCACCACACTATATTGAATATCCATGTAACATTTATTAGTGTGTGCCAGCAGCCAAGTTCCTAACATTTTACACATATTACCTCATTTAATCCTCAAGACAACCCTTTCTTGTAGGGAGTCCCATTATTCTCAAGTTCTAGAAAAGGAAATTTGGGCACAGAGAAGTTAAGTAACTTGCCTGAGATCTAGGGTTGCCAGATAAAACACAGGACACCCAGTAAAATCACAAACAGTTGATTAGTATAAATATTAATTGCATATTTATCCTTATATTAAAAATTATTCATTGTTTATCTGGCACATTTAAATAAGTGCCCTGTTTGCATTTGTTTGTTTTTGCTAAATCCAGCAATCCTACTGAGGTCAACGGGCTGGCAGGTGATAAAGCAAGGTTTGAATCAGGTGATTGGACCCTGGCCCCCACTCTTAACCACAGCATTCCAGTGTGGTTGGAGACATGGGTTGGCATTAACCCCAGCATGTTTGGAAGAGAGAGAGCAGACTTACCTTCTTCACTCCGAGGTTACATTGAAGGGGAGTGAGAAGTTGCAGTGCACTTTTCCACCCTCTCTCATCTCACCTCCCTGCTCTCCTGCTGCTGCTGCTGCTGCCCCACCTGCTGGTAGTACAAGAGTTAAAGGAGCCGGGCAAACAGGTCCCAGCCTTTGGTAACAAATGCTTGGTTCTGATGCCAGATACAGAAGGGAAAGGAAAACAGGAAAAAAAATAAGAAGAGTGACTGAGACAAAGTTGGTGTGGTGATGCTCAGTTGGTTAGAGCGCGAGGTCTTGACCAGGTTGCTGGTTCACTTTCTGCATGGGATGGTGGGCTGTACCCCCCAAAACGAGGTTGAAGGACAATGACTTGACTTGGAGCTGATGGGTCCTGGAAAAACACACTGTTCTCCAATAAAAAAAAAAAAATAAAATAAAAAAGGAAGCAACTGGTTGTTTCAAACTGGGTCAATTTAAAAAAAAGAGAGTTGGTGTGGGGTTCTACAGATATTGTTACACTCACACCTTCCTTTATAAATCACAAGCTCACCCCAACAGGGGGGAAATGCATGTACCTAGAAAGCAATCACAGAAACCTGTGGCAAAACCAGAGGCTGCAGTTACCCAACCATCTTAATGGGCTACTATTGACCAGAGAACCAGAACTCTGTCAGGGAGCCGCCCAACCGTCAGCCCCCTGGCCATGTGGCTGGAAGTGTCGCTCAGGTTAGGAAGCCTGAGAAAGTGTGACACCTCCTGGGTGGATGTGGTGTTCAGCTCCAACACTTAACGCCAAGGAAATCTGGCCCAGCATCATGAGCAGCCAGGGTGCTGCAGCTGCATAAACAAACTTTCCTGGAGTTAAAGGAGGTGAGCACTTGTATAACTGAACATCAAGCAAATATAGAACCAATCTGAGAGCTTAATGGGACCAGTGTGGTGCTCAGGAAGAGGCAATAAGAGTTAGCAATAAGAAGAAGATAAGCAGAAGCAGATCAACTATTCCCTGTTGTGGAGGAAGAGGGATTCATAAAAGAATTCACTATGTAAAAACATATACATGCACATTTATATTTGATAAAACCATGCTCTATATTGTATAGTTTACATTTTTTTAGTAGTGCTTTTAAAATTATTTTTATTATTTCCTTTTGTTGTTTTCCAGAGACCTGAGTTAAAGAACCCCTTGAGGTAGGAAATCCATGAGTACTACTGAAATGGCTGAGTTGTGGCCCAAAGAAGCTAATCATCAACAGTTTACCTCTCTTCACAACAGTATTTTGAAAATTTGTTAGCCAGTCGCTCTACTCCCAGTCTCCCTGTGCTCTGGTTATTCCTCCATATTGCCACTAGAGTTATTCCTCTAAAACCTGGATGGTTTAGATCACTATCAACGGCACAAAAGGGAAAATTGCAAAAATTCAATGTTTTTTGTAATCTCTTCCCAAACTGTTTTCCAAGTTCTTTCATGATCTGCTTCTCTCAGCACAGGCGACCCCTATCTTCTCTTACATGGTTCAGACTGTGCATGCTTCTCCACTTCTGTCTCTTTTCCAGCCCCTATCTCACACTCTGCAGGACAATAGGCAACTAATCTCCAGACATTTCCAGACCTCCATGCCTTTGTATGTGCTGTTCCTCTCACCTAGTCTCTCCAGTGTGTGCTGGAGCTGGTTCTTTGTACTAGCTCATGCCCATCTAGTCCCATTTCTGTTCATTGACCTCGTATTGGTACCTTGAAATCTGCTGCAGAAGGAGAATTTACACCATGGAAATGAACAAATGCTACAAAACAGGGCTGTTTTCCCCCTTGTGGAGTGACAGTTGTTAAATATTCACCAGCACACCACTGTTACCTCTCACTCTTTACCTAGAAGATTCCTCCATATCCTTCAAGACAGAGCACTTCTCTGTGAAGCTTTGTTTGGCTTCCACAGAGGAAAAGGGAGAAGAAAGCAACTCCTCTCTGCTAAATATCTGGGCTGGGTGCTTTACATAATTCTCATGCTTCTTGTTAAAGTAGTTGTATCATATAACTATTTCTGATTGCCTCCCTGATAAGTGCTAAGGGCAAAGATTGCAATCGACATTGATCTTTAAAACCCCAGGGACATTGAAAATATCTTTTATAAATGGTGGGTTCTTAGTGAATGTCAAGTATTAATTAAGTAAAAACTAGGAGGAAAAATTGCATTTCCTTGTTTCATCTGTCTCTATTTTCCTGGAAAGTACATCCTCACACTGCAAGCAAAGCTGAATATTTTATCAAGGTCTTCTGTTGGGTTAATTTTAAAAATCTACCAAAAAAAAAAAAACTTTATACAAAGATATCACCAGTATAATACTTGTGGCATGTTTACGGATGTAGAAGGAGCTATAGGAACTAGTAAATAAAGATGGACATTTTAGGTCCTTCGGAGGCAGGCCCGGAAAGCATTGTTGGTCAGAGGGGCTTTTAGTGACCACTCTTGTTAAACCTGCAAAGGAAGAGGAGGTACTTAGCATAGTACCTGGACTTTATAAGGTGGCTGCTACCACCACCATCACCTGCATCCTCTTCTTCTCCTTTATTACCATCATCGAATACTAGTGGTGAGCAAGGCTACACAAAGCTAAGAAACCATTCAACTGGCTTGAATCTGTTTGAAAGCTGGTAATTCTCGTTGTTTCACCCTCTCACTTTTCGTTAAATGTATTAAAGCATCAAAACATTGTAAAGAAAGCTTTATTTTTCTGTGGCTCTTGGGATGCTTTGTAAATACGAACCATCCACTCTCACCTCCCAGTGAGAGAGGCAGACAGTAAATATTACTTTAACCTGATTTAAATAGTTACTGTGAAATGATTGGTTGAAAGGACTTTCCATGTAATTTATTTAAGTCAACTTCACCAAGAACTAGGATGCAGATAAAAAATTATGTTACTCTCATCCTTAAGAAAGCAAACAGTCTATGCAGAAGCAACAGTAAAGTCTGCCTGCTCTATTCTGATCTTCCTGCTACAGTAATAAGTGTTTTGCAGCAACAGTAAAGTATTCTGATCTTATTGCTTATTGGCCTTTGTCCAAAGACCAAAGAATTGCAGCGATAAGATCAGAATAGAAATTATTGTGGACTGCAGAGGAGCTTCATGGAAGAAATGAGACCTGGAGCACTGGTAGGGATGGATTCTGAAGGATGTCCTGAGGGAAGAAAGTACCTGGGGTAAATGTTTAGAGCAGCATTTCCTGCTCTGTGTTTTGCAAAACAGCAAAGAGCATCCTAAGACCAAAAAGATGGGAAGTACTGCATATGCTCATCTTGGATTAGGCTATTTATTATGTGCTCTGAGAACACCTGAGTTGAAGTAACCTGATTAGCTTTGTTTACCCTACGTTTCCCAAATGTGTTTGATCATAGAATCTGCTTTGGGGGAATATCTATTAACATTTTTCAGAATGTTCATGTTCCATGGAACCTTTTGGGAAACACTAATTTACAGCACGAGGTTTCTGAAACTAGTATTTCTTTATGTCTTTTTTGAGGGCTCAAAAGAGTTCATCTTACTCCTCAGTTCAGATTGCCTTATGATAACGTATTCAGCGGGGCTTCTTTCATTTGATTTGATTTTATTTTTCCCTCCATCCCTCACCCCCACCCCCCACTTTAAGTATCCACTTCCATGTGTTCCATGTCTCTTTAAATATGCCTTTAGCTCATAAAATACAGTACATTGTTTTGTGTGTATGTGCTATACATTTTATTTTTTCTTACTATTTTTTCTTACCCAGTACTATATTTTAAAGACCCAAGATTGTTGCTGTCGATTCATCTCACTTTGTGTTTTTATCTGCTGCACAAGATTTCACAGTATGCAGTCCACCCACTTTACGCACCCATTCCTCCACTAATGGACACCAAGTTTGGTGGCATCAGGGATTTGAGACTGGGGCACCAGAACAGAGAATAGTGATATCTACTGGATACATAATTTAAACAGGTTTCTTCTATGAAGTAAATAACTAACCTGGCCAGTTTTGGCAAACTGAGCTGATCAAGTCCTAGTAATGACGAAGACTGAATTTGAAAAGAAGCAGCCTTCAGATTATTTGCTCTAGCAGAGACTGAAAATCATTAGCTCAGGTTGTCCAAATCAGCCATCCAAAGCTGTCACCTTTATGCACTTTTCAAAATTGTGTTCTTGGCCTTAAATATGACTGTTGAAAAATGAAACATTCTCTTAAAAATACAGAAAGAAAAAGAAATGGTTCGTTATAAACCTGTGGCAAGTGGGCTTGAGCAATCTGCCCAGTTGAGCAGGTCAGGGGAGCAGGGGGATTGGCATCAGGTCCTGAAGAGTTTCATGGGAAGCTCATGATGAGACACATTGACCTTCTCCCCATTATCCTCCTCCAGGACCATCCACTTCCTGTTTAGTGCACTAAACAGAGTACTTAATATTAGCAATCCCCTACCTCAGGCAGTAACTATGGAAGAAATGGAGCATGGCAATTTGGGAGAGTCAAGAGGAATGTCAACTTCAGAGGAAGTTTCTAATGGTGTTGAACAGGAAGTATCATAGAGTTCAAGAACTTCTGAAGAATAGAGAAAACTCTTCCAAGTAATTGAAGTACCTGGAATTTGTTCTCACCTTGGAAGCTTTCCACTTCCTTCAGTGAATGTATGATTGTAAAACCCCTCTTAACACTCTATCGAAGTTCAGATCGTCAGGGAGAACAGTGTTTCCAGGCAAAGGGGCTGACAGGATGCATGGTTTCAGCCTAAACTGTGAAAAAATGTATCTTCTTAAATCACAGTATTATGTGGATTTCAATAGCCAATATTCATGAATATTATTGACAAAATGATGGCTGAACTTACAGAATGAATTTATGTGTGTACAAATGGAGAGACAGAGTTTTCTGTAACTGGGATTAATTACCACCAACAGCACAAACTCTTGAGCAGAGTGAGGCAGAAAAGGTTTACTGGTCAACAGAAGACAAGGAGCTGAGTTGACCCCCACAGAGAGACTTCTGGATGAGACTAAGCGTTTTTACCACTTCACTACAGAGGAAGGATAGGTTTATATAAAAAATATTGTATATTATTTGTAACGTTGTTTCCTGCTGTTGGCTCAGTAGCTCAGTGCCTAGAATGAAGAAACTATTCAGAAAATATTTTTAGAACGAATGAATAGGTGTATAAGTAACAAGTTAATTGGTGGCTATTGCATAGAATTTATTTATTTATTTGTTTATTTATTTATTTGTAAGGCTTTATTTCTTTAGAGCAGTTTTAGGTTCACAGAAAAATTGAGAAGTTACAAAGATTTCCCTTTATCCTTACTCCCCTATACATGCATAACCTCTCCCACTATCAATATCCCCCATCAAAGTATTACATTTGTAATAATTAATCAACCTACATTGACACATCATAGTCACCCAAAGTTGATAGTTTTTTCTTAGGCTTCACTCTTGGGGTGGTACATTCTATGGGTTTGGACCAATGTATAATGATGTGTATTCGTCATTACAGTATGATATCCTAAATGTTGTATTTTCACTACCTGAAAAATCCTCGGTGCTCCACCTACTCATCCCTCCCCACTTGGCAATCACTGATCTTTTTACTGTCTCCATAATTTTGCCTTTTCCAGAATGTCATATAGTTGGAATCATATACTGTGTAGCCTTTTCAGATTGGCTTCTTTCACTTGTAGTAATATGCATTTAAGTTTCTTCCATATCTTTTCATAGCTTGTAGCTCAATTTTTTGTGCTGGATAATATTCCATTGCCTGAATGGACCACAGTTTATTTAGCTATTCAACTACTGAAGGGCATTTTGGTAGCTTTCACATTTTGGCAATTATGAATAAAGCTGCTATAAACATCTGTGTGCAGGTTTTTGTGTGGACATACATTTTTAACTCTTTTGTGTAAGTACCAAGGAGCACAATTGCTGGATCATATGGTGAAAGTACGTTTAATTTGTAAGAAACTGCCAAAATGGCTTCCCAAGTATCTGTACCAAGTTCATTTTATTATATACATTTATACAAGGTGTGATAAAAAAAATACGGCAAATGTTTAAATTAAAAAAAATTATTACAGTAAAAGGCACATTGCCATTAATCCCTCTTAAAATACTCCCTCTTGCTTTGAACACACTTTTCCCATCATTTTTGCTACTTTCTGAGGCAGTTCTGGAAGTCCTCTTTCGTGAGTGTCTTTAGTTGCACTGTCGTGGCTGCCTCGATGTCCTGAATCATTTTGATTTTGAGGAAGAGCCAGAAGTCGCACGGTGCCAGATCCAGTGACAAAGGAAATAAGGTGGATGAGGACACACCATAATGTTTTTATTTGACAGAAATTGCTGTATACCAGAAGCGATGTGTGACACAGAACATTGTCATGATGGAGGATGATTTACGGCACACTTTAAAACACACCTTCTCTCAACTGTAGTTCACACCCGACTGACTGCACTGAACAAAGTGAAACTTGTCACACACTGTTACTAAGGTTCCATGTGCTGCTTCCTATATTGAAGATCCCTGCCTTTCCATTGGATGGCACTCGGCTGCAGTGTTCACTGTATATTTTGATCACAACAAAGGCTCCATGTCACACATCACTTCTGGTATACGGCAATTCCTGTCAAATAAAAACATTACGGTGTGTCCTCATCCACCTTATTCACCAGATCTGACACCTTGCAACTTCTGGCTCTTTCCCCAAATCAAAATGATTCAGGACATTGAGGCAGCCACAGCAGCGCAACTAAAGACACGAAAGAGGACTTTCAGAACTGTTTCAGAAAGTGGCAAGAACGGATGGGATAAGTGTGTTCGAAGTGAGGGGGAGTATTTTGTGAGGGATTAATGGCAATGTATCTTTTGTTGTAATTTTTTTTTTAATTTATTGGGGTGACAATTGTTAGTAAAATTACATAGATTTCAGGTGTACAATTCTGTATTACATCATCTATAAATCCCATTGTGTGTTCACCACCCAGAGTCAGTTCTCCTTCCATCACCATATATTTGATCCCCTTTACCCTCATCTCTCACCCCCCACCCCCTTACCCTCTGGTAACCACTAAACTATTGTCTGTGTCTATGAGTTTTTGTTTCTCATTTGTTTGTCTTGTTCTTTTGTTGTTTTTGGTTTATATACCACATATCAGTGAAATCATATGGTTTTCTGCTTTTCCTGTCTGACTTATTTTGCTTAGCATTATACTCTCAAGATCCATCCATGTTGTCACAAATGTTCCTATATCATCTTTTCTTACCGCCGAATAGTATTCCATTGTGTATATATACCACAACTTCTTTACCCATTCATCTATCGAAGGACATTTTGGTTGTTTCCATGTCTTGGCCACCGTAAACAAAGCTGTAATGAGCATTGGAGCACACGTGTCTTTATGTATAAATGTTTTCAGATTTTTCTGGTAGATACCCAGGAGAGGGATTGCTGGGTCATATGTTAATTCTATTCACAATTTTTTTGAGGAACCTCCACTCTGCCTTTCATAACAGTAATTTTTTTAAAATTTAAACGTTCACCGTATTGTTTGATCACATCTCATAAAGCTATAAGTCAAAGGGTCTTTGTGAATCACACCTAAAAACTGTAGTCAAGACTAGTGACCACAGTGAAAAGGCTAGGTGAGCAGCCAACTTACAGAAGGGGGTCTTAATAAGGCTTATTTTTGACAGGATCTCTTCAATGTTGGATTATTCTGGGGGAGAGGGAAGCCAAATGTTGGGTCTAGTACCAAAGTTTGATTAGATTTGTGTCTCTTAAATCACAGGAGAAAAATGCCCCTGTGTCTCAAGTGTGACATTTCCATGTTCATGTCCGTGGTTCATAGCCTTTTGCTCCTGGTGTGATACAGTCAAATGAGCTGTACCTCTAGATTAGCCTCCAGTGTAATGCAGCACCCAGCCACGTGAGTAACTGTAGCCCAAGCTTGCCAGATGTTTCACAGAGCATACAACCCATCTGTTCATTTGGCACTTTACTGAGGCATGTGAGAAAGCCTGGTTTCCAGCCTCAGCAACAATAGCAATGACTTAAGAAGAATATTTACTTTGTATATTTACTCAGATGTTTGGAAATAAGTTTTAGAAAAATCAATAAAAATATCGCAAACTGTGGGGAAACTTTGAGATCATCTATTTCTCCTGCTTGGTGTTGAACAATAATTATCCTGTAACTCTCTGCATTTTGAAGGAAAAAAACCCCAGCTTTTTAAAAAGGCTTCTACTCAAGCATGAGTCTTAAATGCAATCAATCTTTCTTTTTGTCTCTCTCTCGCCATGTATATGTGTTTATATGTATATACTGGGGGTGCTAAAAAAAGTATACATTTTAAGAGGTGTTATCTATGTATTACTTTTCCAAGTTGAATTGAATTACTGTAGCAACGTGTAGTATGACATTCACTCAAAAGATGGCATTAATCAAATGAATACTAGCGTCATTCATTGCATTACAATTTTAATACAGTTTTTTCCTTTATTAAAATGTGTATACATTTTTTGGCACCCTCTGTATACCCTCTGTATCTATACATATGTCTATATGTTATATTATATCTATATCTATATCTATCTATCTATCTATCTATCTATCTATCTATCCACACACACACACATTAGAGGGTGCCAAAAATGTGCACACATTTTGTTTTACTTTTTTATTTTTTAAACTTTTATTTATTTAAGTGAGTTTTTCCAGGACCCAGCAGCTCCAAGTCAAGTAGTTGTTTCAATCTAGTTGTGGAGGGCGCAGCTCACACTGGCCCATGTGAGGTTCAAGCCGACAACCTTGTTGTTAAGAGTGCCGCGCTCTTACCAACTGAGCTAACTGGCTGCCCCGTATACACATTTTAAGAAAGAAAAAACTGTATTAAAATTGTAATACTCAATATATACCGGTAACAAAAGACAAATACAAGTCATGTGTATACATTTTTTTGGCACCGCCAGTACACATATGTATACATACACAGATATCTATTTCAACATCTTATTGGGTATATGAGGAGGTAGAGAAAATACAAGTTATGATCTTTACCCATTTCTGAGAAATAATTTTGTCCTAAGGCACTCAGAAAGTTCTACTAATTAACCCCTTCTGCTAGGGTTACTGAGTGAAATTGTCTGCATGAAGGGGCAGAATACCTAGACTTCCCCTCAGTGCCATTTCCCCCCACCCTGACCCTGTGTTACAAAGAAGTTGTAACCTTGTGGTAGTCATTAATTTCCCTGGATTCAGTTTGTTTGGAGGCAGCTACCTCTAACCTCATGGGACGCTATGCCCTTCTTGACCAATCTCTCCCTCCTAGAGCATCTGAATGAAGAATGTAGAGACATTGGTGGTCTTCTCACCATCTGGCATTCTATGTGAGAAAGGAATGTAGAGGCCACCCAGCATCTCTCCCCTCTTCCATTGATAACAGCACTCTGAGTTCCTTTAGGGGAGCCACCCTCACCCCCACCCTCTGTCCATGTGCTCTAGGCGGGGCTCTGACTCAGACCCCAGGGTATCAGTGTTCCAAATCCTCAGAGACCCATGACCAGTCCAATCAGATTGAACCCCAGTATCTGCTGTTTCAGGAAGATACTCTTCCTTTCTACCTGAACTTGGAAGGATGTGAAACTGGGAAGCATCTGTCTCAGAAATGAGCCACCATAGAAGCAGAAGAGCCAAGGGCTGGAGAAACATAAGAGGTCCAGATGACATAGTGTGAGTGCCTGAAGCCTTGGACTTTTTAATTCCTGAACCAATAGGCTTCCTTCTTGGTTTACCTTACATTAGGTTTTCTGTCACATACAGAAAGAGCCCTAACTTTTCCATATCTTGTTTTACTAGCACCCACTTTTATTTAAAAGGACTTAATAATTTCAAATGTTAATATTTGTTATCATATCCTGACATGACAAGGCAATTTCCCTTCATTCATTGATTGTCTACCTGAGCCTCTTCAGGTACTTTGAATTTTTTATACAAAGTACATCTAAGATAATGATAAAAAATAATACAAAAAAGGTAACTCAAAAAACTTTCAAACAGCACAATAAAACTTGAAGAAATGAATTAAATCAGTGTCAGTGTTGCTCTATAGAACTATTGTAAGAAGCCAGCAAGCCAGGAGTACACTGAAAGGAGAATTTATAGTAACTAGGAAACTATGGAAAGGCAGAGAGGAAGGGACAATGCCTTCTGTTTGTGACACTCAATTGCTTGAGAAGCATTTCAAAATATTCCCAAATAGGCAGCATTTCATTTTCAACCTATTTTGCAGTCATTACATGACACAAAGGTTAAATCAAGAGAAGAACCTGGGAAGGAAATCAGTGCTCTTCAATTCCTCCATTACAGCTTTCTTTTGTGTTTAGTTGATTTTTTATTTTCTTTTTTTGTAGTGTACTGTTTTGATTCCTTTCTTATTTCCTTTTCTGTATTTTTTAGTTATATACTTGATGGTTACCCTTGAGATTACAATTCAATTCTTAAACATATAACAATCTATTTTGAATTATTACCACTTTAGCCTAATATACAAAAACTCTGCTTCTATATAACTCCATCTCCCTTTTATGTTGTTATTATCATTACAGATTACATCTTTATACATTCCATGCTCACTAACATCATTCTATAATTATTATTTATGTCTTTATATTTTAAATCATATAAAGGAAAAATGAGTTATAAACTAAAAGTATAGTACTGGCTTTCTAATTACCTATGTAGTTATATTTACTAGTTCTCTTTATTTCTTCATATGGCTTCAGGTTACTGTCTAATATCCTTTCATTTCCACTTGGAGAATTCCTTTTGGCATTTTTTGTAAGGCAGGTCTACAAGTTTCATGTGTCAGGATATACAGGTATGAACCAACCTGGGGACATCTCGGGGAGGCACGTGGCAGTTTTTTTCTTAGAATCAGAGCCAAACTCCACCAAAGACCCCATTTTGAGCTGGACTCAGGGAGCTGTCATTTTCTCTGCTTCATTCAGGCTTTGGAGTCAAGACATCAGAATTGCAGTTCTGGTCCTGTCCCTCGTTAGCCACGCCACTGTGGACAAAGTCACTTATCTTATTTGGGCCTTTTTTCCTTATTTGTCTAATTAGGTATTCTAGATCGGAGTTGTCAAATTTTTTTCTGTAAAAGACCAGATTCTAAGTATTTTAGACTCTACAGGACATAAAGTCTCTGTGACAACCACTCAACTCTGCCACTGACGTGCAAAAGCTGCCATAGGCAATAGGTAAGTGGGCATGATTGTGTTCCAATAAAACTTATTTATGAAACTAGGAAGCAGGCCAATTTGGCTGTGGGCCACAGTTTGCCAACCCCTATGCTAAATAGTGTTGGAGAATTCCTCTAGCTTTAAAGTATAAAAGGTCCGGTGAGCTACACTGGTGTTAATGAAGTCCTACTCCTTCACACCATTCTAAGGCATCATCTCTGTCAACAGCACAGTAGGAAGCATCACTGCACTCTTTGTGTATCTGTGGACCAAGCAATTATTTTGTACTTTATTCATTCCTCCCAATAAGACCACTAAGTGGATGCTATGATAATCACCACTTTATGTGAAAACAAACTAAGTTGCGAGAGGTTCCTTAAGAAGTCCAAGGACAAAGAATTGGTATCAACAGGTAAGTAGGATTCCAAAACCTTTACGTTTTCTCCATCTCATGTCTCCAATGTGAGATGAGCACAGGAGAGAATTCAATTTTCTTGGTAGATAAAACAAATCTTAAAGATACGAGTCTGCAGATTGCACATTGACTATTTTTAATTATAAATAAAACGATTAGTTGCTGACTTAAAATGCTATCTCTAAGATGCAAAGCCAGCAAAAGAACACGTTGATATCCTAAAAAACTCACCATCTGTCTGGCAAGACATAAGAAGAATTGTGAACAAGATACAGTTCTGAATTAATTACAGAAGAAATGCTTTTAACTACTCTTTACTTACTGCCCTTGCCATATAGACTGATACATTCCTTCGGTACCAATTTGCTTGTGACACTCTGAGTGCTTCTTCAGAACAATACACTTGGGTTCTCTTTAATTCCCTACAGCCCCTGTAGCAAATTACCACAAACATAATGGCTTAAAACAACACACATGTATGATCTTACAGCTTTGGAGGTCAGAAGTTCAAAATCAGTCTCACTGGGCTAAAGTCAAGGTGTTGGCCAGCATGGTTCCTTCTGGAGGCTCGGAGGGGAGAATCTGCTCTCTTGGCTTTTTTTAGTTTCTGGAAGCTGCCTGTATACCTTCATTCATAGCCCCTTCCTCATGTCACTTCAATTTCTTGCTTCTCTAGTCACATGTCATACTACTGACTCTGACCCTTCTGCTTCTATCTTATAAGGACACTGGTGATTATGTCGGGCCCATCTGGTTAATCCAGGATAATCTCCCATCTCAAAATCCTTAACTTAATCACATCTGCAAAATCCTTTTGCCATATAAGGTAACATTCGCAGGTTCCTGGGATTAGGGCATGAACATCTTTGGGGAGCCCTCATTCAGCCCACCATATACCCCATCCCCCAACATCTCCTCCCACAAGGAATTGTACACTTACCAATAGTTCTTGTTTCCAGACCTGCTTTTGTGCTTGTTCTTGTAACTAGCTAATTTAGTTGAAAAATTGTGAAATCTGAGGGCAAAAAGAGAGTTGCAGTGTCTGTAGAAAACAAGTTAAATGAACTAAGGTAAGTCATTTTAAAAATGTGGTCAAATTAGGTGAGGCCAAAAAAAATCTGTGAAAGTTTGACTAAAAAATATCAGACTCCAAAAAATATATATAAATGTATGAAAAATATGTACTATGTAATAGTGATGGCTTGTGTAAGAAAGATGACGGAGAACTCTTCTCAAGGGAGATAGACTGGAGCAAAAGGACTAGGTCTCTCATCAGAAAATTGGGCAACAAATGTGCATTTAAATGTTTATATTAAAAATTTAAAGTAGATGTGTTTAAATTATGACATTCCTACTTTAGCCAACCTTTCAGGTTACCTAACCACTCTCTCATCATTCTTAATAAAGGGGTCCTATTAAATTTGATTCAGGGTTTCAGAGACAATATTAATCATTTAGGGCTGCAAAAATTTGGGAAGAAGGTTTAATCAAAAGAGTGGGGCTTAAACTATACCTTGAAAGTTATGTAGTATCTAAATAAAGGTGATTGGGGGTTGAGGAAGGCACAAGGAGAAAACAAATAACATCCAGTGGCCCTCCATATCCATAGGTTCTGCATCTGCAGATTCAACCAGCCGCTGATGGAAAATATTTGGGAAAAATAAGTTATATTGTTGTTAACGTGTACTATATAGTTAGGCCTACAATGGTTGCATGTTTGTACTGAATATCTACAGACATTTTTGGGTCATTATTTCCTAAACCATATGCTATAACAACTATTTGCAGGGTAATATAAGTAATCTAGAAATGATTTAAAGTATACAGGAGAATGTGTGTAGATTACATGCAAATACTATGCCATTTTATATAAGGGATTTGAGCATCCTCGGATTTTGGTATCTGCGGGGGTCCTGGAACCAATCCCCTGTGGATACCAAGGACTCTACTCTCAACTGTAGGGGTAAAATCAGTAGGAATGATAATTTCAACCCATTAGGTAGAACCTGAGACTCCAAACACATATGTCATTCCAGCAGCGTCAGCAACACCTCCTGGGAGCTGCTTAGAAATTCAGACTATCAGGCTTCCCCCCCAATCCTACTGAGTCAGAATCTGCAATTTAACAAAATCCCCGGGTAATTTATTTGCACATAACCTGTTAGAAGGGCTGCTTTAGAGAGAGCTTGGACCTTCCCAAACTGCACCGAAGAGTTACTATGGTGCACACAAAACAGAATGGCAACAGTTTATTAAGCACCTACTGTGAGCCAGGCAAACTACCCAGTGCTTTTAAACTGTGTCCTACTTAATTCTCAAGTGTCCCAGTCTTGTGAAATGATGAAACAATCTCTGCTTTCTGTGATCCCTTTGGTTGGAGTTGGTGTAAAGAATACATTAGTGTCTCAAAAACCTCAAATAATAACTTTTTGAATTTGAATATGTAAAATATTTTGACATAATATTTCTTCACTCTCTCTGTTTCCTGGGTTGCAAACTCTTACAGCTGCGATGATTTCAGATGCCTCGATAATTTCAACCTATGAGAACAGAGGCAACTCACAAGCACTTTGCTTCGGATAAGGGTAAAACAAAACAAAACTAGTCCGAAATAACATACTATCAAGTGGAATTTGAGGATGATAAATTAGATTGAGCCAAATCTTGGAGTGTTCGGAATGCATTCTGGGTACTCCTACAGAGCTGCATGCCTCAGCAGTTTATGCAAAAAGAGAGGGCTTTCTCAAGGGGGCATTACCCAGACTGGAAAAGATAAAGTTCTTGTACCTTCTTGCTCCTCCCTGAGTTCAGTGCTCAACCCACACTGAACAGTGCTCAGCCCACTCTGAACGGAAGGAATGGCAGCAATCCAGATGTTGGGCGCTATGGAGAGCCATGAACTTGTGCGTGCCTCTTTCACTAGGTTGGTTTTCAGTAGACCTCCTGTTGTGACTGAATTCCTTTCAATATGAAAGATTCAGTGGGTCTCCACCCAGCTTTTCTCTTCCTACAATCTGGGGGTGGCAGACAGAGGGCCCCGAGTGCAGCGTGGAAGGCTGAGACCTTGTGCTCATTGCTACTAGACTTAACCCCAGAACTAAACCTAATTGTGATGGGGAGGGGGAGGCGTGGCGGGGGTGGGAGGGTTGGGTTGTGAGGGGCATTCCTTTCCCTTGGACTTGCACAGAGCACATGTTGTACTCCAGAATCAGAAATTTTGGCGTGGGAAGTGGTGGGTTAGCCATGGAGAAAAGGAAGGGAGGATTGTGGGTTTCTGAAAAGAGCGGAAAGCTAAAAACTCAAGCTGGTTTACTTACTAACCATGATTCAACGGCAGCTTTGCCAGCTCCCAATACAGCCTTAAAAGTACCTTAAATCCAAGAAAAATTCCTGCAAAGCAAGGGATCTTCCCTGCTTTACTCTCTACCACCTGAATCCTTACAGGAAGTATAGTGTGTATTAATCAGTCTATTAAAAATAATTTTAAAGTTCTACATATGTATTAAAATTTCATATTCGTTTTACATTAATTAAACATTTCCTTAAATGAAACAGGTACAGGAATACCTTGGAGAGATTGTGGGCTGGGTTCCAGACGACCACAATAAAGCAAGTATCGCAATAAAGTGAGGCACACAAATTTTATTTATTTCCTTCAAGAACTTTTCCTTTGCATTCACAACTTGCCTAATTGTTTGGCACAAGAGGCCTAGCTTTCAGCATGCCTTCTTCACTATGACAGAATAAAAATTACTTCTAAAATAAAATTGAGATATGAAGATTACATGATAGATTGTTTGTCTTGTCCAAAAGGTCTCTGGATATGGACACATATTGTTGGAGACTGGGTTCCCCAGATACACACTGAGATGGAATCTGGGGTATATCATGTTTATTAGGGATCAACACCTATAAAAAGATGGGAGGAAAAGGCATCATTGGGCAGAAGTTGAATTGTGATGTAGCCCCACAAAGACTTCAGCCTGGTGGGGAGCCCTGATATGCATACCTGACATGGTGTCAGGGTCAGGTTGAAAGAGTTGGGTCTTTCCACTGCCTTACTGTCACCAGAGAAAGGTGTGAACTCAGTGAAGTGGCTCTCTGCAGCTGCGGCAATCCTGAAGAAAATGATAACTGGAGGGTATTTATTGACCCCTCTCTCTGCAGCTGGGCAGCACGTCTGTCCTTCTTTGAAGGGAGGTCCAGGGCAGTGTATCTCCATGTCTACTATAGTCCACCCCTTTTGCTGCTTGGATCCATTCTCCATGGGCGTTCAGAGCCGCTTCTCCAAGATTCTGATGGGCCTCTCTTCTTAAGGTGCACTTTGTGAGAAACAAATTCTGCCCCTACTTCTACAACTGGTCTCAGGCCACAATTGACCTACATAATTTCTCTCCCTCACTATCTATTCTAGAGCCCCCTCACCCTTGGTTATCATCTCTTCTGGCTTTGGAGTCTTACCTGGTGCTTTGACCTAGACTCTCATCACTGTGCCATGAACCTGAGCCCTGGTCACCATTCCTTTCTCAGGCCAGGATCCTGTACCTGCCCATTTACAGTCATATTGGGCAAGGGAACACCAAGCCACACCCAAGGAAATCACCTGAGTTTTACACATATTCTCTCTGCCCCATTGTGTAATAATAGCCTTACCCCTTCCTGATGACTAGGGTCAATTACTCCTCCCAAAATGGTGACTCCTCTTCTTGCCTGCTGGTCCCTGGACACAAGGAGCCCAAAGTGCCCAGGCAGAAGCTGTAGTTTATAATTAAATGGACTCCTGCTGGATCCCCTGGAAAAAGTGAGTCTAACCCTGCAAAGCCCAGGGAGACAGGAAACATGCAGTCCCTCAGAAGTGGGTGACTGAGAAGTCCTTGGTTTCTGGGGTTATTTATTCTTTATACTTGGAACACTGGGACACCTAAAGACTTTGGTTCAACGGCATACTGTGCGCTGGAGGATGCATCCTCACAGAGTATTGTCTCTGAGCTGGCACTTCAGCTCTGGCTTCAGCAGGCTGTTATAACTTCACCAGGCTGGCAGCGTCTGCATGATATAATCGGTGGAGCCTATGGTCACAGCGCATTTCCACACCTCCTTTCTTGTTAAGTCGGTCCCCTGGTCTGACAAGATGTTATATGGCATTTGGTGCTGGTGAGTGGACACGCCCTAAGTCCTCGGACACTGGTGCTGACTTAGGCTCTTCAGTAGGAAAGAAAAGCTCATACCCAGGATATATCCCTGTGGAAACAAACTGCTGACCCTTCCAAGAAGGAAGTGGCCTTATGTGGCTAACTTGCCATCAAGTGGCCATTTGGTCTCACTGAGGAACAGTGTGTCTCATCAGGGGTTCGGTATTGGCCTCTGTTGCAGACAAATTGGACATTCAACAGTGGCAATAGCTATATCAGTCTTGGTAAGTGTCGGGAGTATGGTGGTTAGTCTTCACTTTGAATGGTTCCAATATACACACATTTCAGTTACATGATTTAGTTCAATATCAGCCCACTCCGAACAATATGGCTTAAATTTCAGTTACAATAGTGTATTAACTGCATAATTGAATAAAGTACACACCTTGCTGTTAGCTTTTTAGTCCAGAAATCACTGGTGGTCACTGTACATCTGTTGTTCAGTTCATACACAGACAGCCAAGTATGTAGTTCTGTTGCCTGTTTCCCTGTGAATAAACCCATGTGATAGTTCACAATAATAGGTACTTGAAAAAGGGAATTGGCCAAAAAAAGATGAAAATGCAGTGCAGCAAAAAATTTAAAAAATGATAACATTGGAAGTGAAAGTCGAAGGGAATGAGTTATAGAAAAAACAGCTGATGTGGGACATGGCCACCCTTCAGGAGACGCTAGATGTACAAGCTTAGTGAGAGCAAATTCATTGACTGAGAAAGTGGTTGTGGTGAAAGGACGAAGATGTCCCAGAAGACGTGGACCTGGCAAAAACTTCACGCTGAAGCAACTCTTAGAGATTTTTCATGACATTGAAAGCACAAAGGATACAATGTTGGAAGCTGATCCAGACTTAGAAGGAAGTGCAACAATTCTCCATAGAGGCACAGAAAAGCTGCTCTCTCCATATCATAAATTATACAAGAAGAAGAAAGTAAATACTGTCCAAACTACTCTTGCTAACTTTATTTACATAGAAATGAACCGCTTGAATCCTCAGTGTTTCTAATATTAAGAGTTATGTTGTACTAAATAAATATTAGTTGTACTATTGTTTTTATACATTTATAACTGATGTTAAAACCATTTTAATATTTTGACAAAGCATTTTTAAAGTTGCAGAGCAATTATAATTTCCCCTACTGCTTATTCAGATTCGTCTGCATGGTTGCATGGTCGTTTTCACCATCTGGGTCTACTGTGCAAGGCGGGGACTTCTTTTGTGTACTATCGGAGGTACATACAGCCTCTGTCTCTGTCATGGGGTCCACTCCATCACATGCCCATCATGCCAGTCCTAGGGTGACCGATGGCTTAGGAAGTTCAGGGTCTAAAATGTCTCATCAGGGGACAATCTTTGGGGACATCCACCAACGTGTCTCCATTCCATCTGTTAGGGTTAAAGGTTTTCCTAACCTAGGCCGTGACTTTGATAAAGACCTGCCTTGATTTCCTTCCTTCCTTCCTTCCTTCCTTCCTTCCTTCCTTCCTTCCTTCCTTCCTTCCTTCCTTCCTTTCCTTCTTTCTTTCTTTTGCAGTTCAGCCTCTTGGCTGAAAAAGACCTAAACTTTTTCTGTCCTGACATTGTGGAAGGAGCATCTTTGTATACATCCAATGAACCTTCTAGCTTTCACACTCTAATTTCCTACTTGGCTTTCACCCTCAGCCTCTCCTTGTCTTTCTGTAGAGCATCAGTGGCACTTAGTAATAGCCACCCAACCTTCTTATCTTTACATCTACCTTTTTCTTCAGTCTCAAATGCCTGATACATTGTACCTGTTGATATATTTGCTCCTACTGGTACCCATGCCCAAATCACCCCCAGGGGAAGACTTAACAATTGAATGGATACCTGTGCTAGTGGCGTCTGGGCTCTACCTGCCACTAGGGGCCCTATGGCCAGTCTGGTGGTGTGTGATCCACTTCCAAACCCTCACCATATTGTCTGCTTTCTTGGACCACTCCCAGCACCAACGGTTGCAGGTTAGAGGAAGCAGGACTGTGTTGAGGAAGAAACTAACTATGATGTCAGCCCAACAGCCTTTGGCAACCCAACAGGAAAATCTGGAGCAGGTATTGCGTGTCAGACTTTCCCCACTTAGGCCCAAAATGACTATGCCTTTGTATCCCCACCTCCTTCAGACAGTGGATTCAGGTTGTTATGGGAAGGGCTTTGCCTCAGATGAAGCTGCTCAACCAGCTGTTTGCTGACCACACTCCCTGCAGCTGGGCAGTACATCCTTCCTTGAAGAGGCATCTGGAGGGCACATCTCTGTGTCTACCACATCGTGGGGTCATGTTCCTCACACCCAACTGCCACAAATAACAGCATTGACAAATATCCATTCCAGTTGCCAACCAATTGTAGAATGCCATAGAACTAGAACACAAGTCTAACAGCATAAATCTCATCCTGACACTGAAAAAAAGTCACGATTCACACGTTTTTGAAAAAAATAACACGCTTTGCTATTTCTTCATTACAACATAGATACGCACAAAAGAGAAGAGTCATTTATATTTCCCTCTTTTAAACCTCCTAGAAAAAATCTTGAATGATTTTTCCTTTCCAGTATCATTGGAAAAGCAGTGTCGTCTAGTAAGCCCTGTTACTAATATACACTTAAACTGTACAAAATTAAACACGTTTCACATGACTGTCATGGGTTGCCTCTGAAGAGCTGAATCATGTACAAAAGCAAACTCCCCTAGAAGAATAACAGAAACATGGAAAATGAGAGGAAGTCTCGCTGTTAGAGACCCAGCAGGAAGGGAGCTTGGAGGTTAGGCATGACCTGAATTCCTACAGAGCTAAAATAATTAAATGATTTTAGTCCATGAACAAGTGTTTACTTAGCATCTTCAGTGTTGCCTCTAAGGTTGCACCTGGTCCTGAGGGAATGCTGAGGGCCACAGGGACTAAATGACTCCTCCAAAGTCAGGATATTGACCAAACTGACCAAAGCCCAGGCCTCCTGACTCAAAGAATGGTGCTTGTTACTCTCATCGGGTTGCTTTCTCTTCGGCACTGAATGATATGTTTGGTATCTAAATGGATATAAAACATAGCAAAATCCAAGCTCTACGTTCTTTTATGATGCTGCTCCGTTTTCCAGATCATCTTAGCAGATGTCAGGGTGCATTGGCTCTGGATGTGCTTTCCACCACCACCACACCTTCTCGCATAGCCCACCTTACCTGTGCTCTGAATGAAGCCAGGTTTCCCTGGTGATTCTACCCCCCTCCACATTCCCCAAGAGCTACCCTTAGTGAATGATTGGCAGGTATGGAGATATAAATGTTCTCAAAGCTTCCTCTGATAAGACAACTCTGAGAGGGACCTACCTCCTGCCCAAATCACCTCTGCTTGGTGTCACCCCCTTTCTTGATCCTCTTTGCTTTCCTGCTCTACTTCCTTACTCTCCTCATGATTTTTCCCGGGAATACTCCTTAATATATCATTTCCATATGAATTTCTGTGTCTCAGAATCTGCTTCCAAGGAATCCAAAAGAAAAACCATCAAGTCTGCAATAATAACAACAATAATAACAACAATGCTTTCTTGAGCACCTACTGTGTAAAGCCGGGCCCCAGAGAATCTTGGTTAAAATCCTGGATCCATTGCTAATTTGTCATTTGATTTGAGACATGTTATGGAGCCTCTCCTATCTAAGTTTCCTCCTATGTAAAACATGGAAAATAATCTCTCTCTCAATGATATTAAGTGCTTGTTTTTATGTGGGTGTGGGTTGGAGAGTTGGCCCTTGATTTGAGAAGAGGTCAGGCCAGTGCCTTGTATGCAGTGAGTTTGCAGTCAAATAACTTGCTGAAGTGTCCATCACTGAATCCTGTGACCACAGAGTGAAAAAACTGCATTTCCAAGCCTGACTGATCAGTGGGGCAAGAGAAATGGTATTTTTCTGTATCCCTCATGGGGCTAGACCATTGAAGGGTTTTGTAAGCACTTGTTGACAGACAGGTAAACTCAGTCAGGTAAGCTCCCAAGGGGGGAGCTTTGTAGGAGACATGGTGGAAAGCGGAAGAAGCTGAAGGGAGTGAGTGAAACAGGTACAAGCTGGGGCATCAAGCCTGAAATGGGGAAGGGGAAAAGAGGGGCCTTCTCCATAGAGGTCTTGGGGAGCAGCTGAAGATTCCAGAGGAGAATGGTTTGGGAGTGGGAAGGCCTGGGTGCTTAGTTGGAATAGGTGAAACTGGATGGAGACACAGCACAGGTAAACAAAGCCAAGGAAAAGAAGCTTCCAAAAAGTTGTAATCCCTTACTAACTGCCCAGGTAGTATGCTGCGTAACTGTGAGAGATTTATGACTAAAAAACCCACAACACACCCTATTTGAGAATGTAGAGCCTGCATTGGCCAGCCACAATGACTGGAATTCCCACAATTCATCAAACCATTTGATTAAGGCAAGATTTCCTAACCTGGACCCAAGCCCCAAGGACCTTGAATTCAGGGGATCTATGAACTTGGATGAGAAAAAAATTATATCTTAATTGTCACTCTCATCTAACTGAAATTTAAAGTATGAATGCAGTCCATAAATCTTAGCACTACCTAAGACTTTGTTACCAGTAGAAATCATAGATTATATTCCTATTACACTAGAGATGCTGTGAATATTTATACTCATCTTATTTTGAAATTAAGAAAGCTACTAGACTTGCTTTCTAGATGTATTAACCTCTAGATCTTGTTTTCTAATGTATTAATAAAGAAGAACATGCATTACTATATCACATTTTAAAACATGAGAGCAGTGCTTTGATATAATTGGTTTCCTTTTTATTTTATTTTATGTATTTAAAACCGTATTCTGAAGAGGGGTCCATGGAAGAAAAAAAAAAAAAGAATTAAGGCATTGAAAGCACAGGTAATAAAAGCTCATGCGAGTAACAGTGACTGTTTTCCTTGAACACAGAAGCGCTTCATTCCCCAGTGGAGAGAGGGTCCAACAGGAAAGATGAATTCTGAAGCGGGAGAGACAAGACAAAGCTGTGCTGCTGGTGGACAGAGCTGGGTGTTGTCACCACACCTGGGGAATCTTTAACACCCTGGAAGAACTTGCTTCAAAAAGAGAGTTAGAGGATCTGTTAGCACAACACACCAAACAAAAAACAACCTTCTTCCTGCAAAGCGATTGTAGATTGAGGGACGAACCAGCCAACACGAGGTGTTGGTTAAAATACTGATCCCCAGGTCTCAGGGTGAGTGTGGGCATTTGCATTTTTAACAAGCACTCCGGGTGATTTTGGGATAAAACAGAAGTAGGGGGTCTTGCCTACATAAAAATGTTGAGACAGAAGAAAATGCTGTCGCTTTTCAAGGAACAACTGGCTGTCCTTGACATGCTAATTTGTACCTGAATTCCCAAGAAATGGAGATTTCCATCCTGCAGGTTATAATCCAGCCTCCTACTGGAGCAGCTGGACCTTCCACCCACCCGCCTCCACCCCACCCCTGAAATTTTAAATCCTGCATTATTCATGAATGTATGGGGTCGTTTTCAAAGCCCCAGGTCTGAGCTTTCCTTGAACTAGATGAATTTTCTAAGGTAGGTCTGTATTCTAACTACACTTCCCATCTCAATTTTATAAAGAGTAAAATATTTACTTATTAACAAAGACTTATTATGTAAATCACAATGTCCTAAACTTAGAGGAATTAAATGAAGCAGTTTTTGTTTTTTTTAAGTTCTGAGGAGTAAATCCACAGTATGTTTCAAAGAGCGATTTAAATTGCCAGTTCCCAGCACTGGAATGTTAGGAAGGATTGTCACAGATTTAGCATGAAAGCCACGTATGTATTTAACATTCCTAAGTAGTAACTGTCTCTCCAGTTGCACTTTGGTTTGAGAAATAGCAAGAACAAATTCAGCACGAGGGGGAAACTTTGTTGTTTATTTTAAAGGGAAAGACAATGGATGAAGAGCTTCTGCCCACCAGGACAGAGCAGTCTCTTTAGCCTCCCACGTGATTTTGTACCTCTGATCACATCGGAAAGAACCTTTTTTTTTTCCTGATGCTGTCTGTGTTCTGCATTTTGGTACTTGGAATAGGGAAGTGAAGGGATATGTAAGACACACACGTAATAGAAATGTAAAGTTCAAGCATATCACCAGGTAATATATGTAATTTGGAACAAAGACATTTTTATTTGCCTAAGGCTCAGAAAGTTGTGCCTGGGATGCTGTGAGGAACCAGAACTGGGTCTCTCCTTTCCCAAACCCCAAATTGCCTCTTAGCCAACTCCTCTGTGCTCATTCCCTTTGGAGTGGCCAAGACATGACATTTTGATTGTTAGCTAAACCTCACTGTGACATTTTAATGGTATAATTAGTGATAATTCAGCCAATTTTTATTGGGCACCTTTCACATATCCCAGGGTCTGGGCTCAGCCCTGTATGTACTTTGGCTCAGTGACTCCTCACAATAACTCCATTAGATAGGTCTTACCGGCCATATTTTACAAGAGTGGGATTTTAAAGTGGCTGGCAGAGAGTAAGCACTCGTTGAATGATAGCCATGGTTTTAAATCATTGTTATTACTTGTATGAAAATCTTCTGTATGTAGCAATCAGGACAATTTCTGACCCTTAGTTGGGCCTTGGAAGAGAGGTTTTTTCCATTTCTCCTGTCTGCTACCCCCAGTGGAAGCTTCTTCCTCGGGGAAGTAGCAAGATGGCTGCTACAGTTGCAGATACCACAACAGAAGTATAACCATTTGCAGGAAAAGGAGAGACCCCCCTCTTCCTGTATCTTTCTCCTAGGAGTGAGGAAACTTCACAGAAGCCTCCCAGGAGACTTCCCTTCATGTCTCATTGGCCAGAATTAGGTCACCTGCAAACACTCGACACAATCATGGGTAAGAGAAATGGCATTACCTTCAGAGTAATCAGACCAATTCCTGACATTTTCCTCTAAAATACTTAGCTATACGGATATGTCCCTGAACAAAATTAGGATTCTGTTAGAAAGGAAAGAGCGAATGGATCCTGAGTGGGCAACTTTTAAGTGGAGGGTACATTATTAGTCTCTAGAATTACAAAGAAATATTTGCTTAGGATCTCCGTCTAAAGGGACTTTTAATCTAGTTGGTGGTAGACACGCCAGCAAATGACAACAGAGTTTTTACTACAGCATTGGTAACACAGTAAGCACCCCAAAATATTTGTCGGATGAATGAATACATACTAGTATATATGAAATGCTAAATGAATAATACAACTGTGCTGCAGAGATTCAGAAGCACTGCTCAACAAGTTCTAGTGCAATGATTTATTAAACTTAGTGAGGTTCTATTAAAATGCAGATAGATGCACAGGCAGATAGATACACCTGCAGAATTCAGTATTTTTCATTTGTCACAGATATCTGCATTAGTAACAAGAATCCAAGGGGAGTCCAGTACAAGGGGAGTCCTTTGGTGTTAGGGAGGGTGTTTATGGGGACAGAGCCAGGAGTGCAGTTTCCAGGCTCTCGGCCTCACTTGGAAAGGTGCTGGCTCAGGTAGTAAAAGGCCATCAAATGTGATTGGATGGCTGTCAGCTGTAACCAGTAAGCCATTGGCCACTAATATAACTGCCGTGGCTACGCTAGCAAAAAAATGGGGGCTAGCAAGAAGATGGTGGCTGAGCTAGCAAGAGTGGATCGCAGTTAGCAAGGCGGATTGCAGTTAGCAGGATGGACTGCAGCTAGCAAGAGGGGTTGGTTGGTTGGCAAAAACGCAGATGGCAGATTGCGGAAAGTGTGGCTCCTGCTTCCTGTGTCTCCAACCCAGCCGCCAGAGACTATAGTGGTATGACTCCCCTATCTATGGCTCCAGGGGTGTTCCTTTTTGGCCTCACCATGTCCTGCATTCTTATGTGGGGGGCAGGAGCTGAGACCCCGCCTGACGCCTCGCATGACAGTGTGGTTGGGTTGGATAGGTATAATTATTTAAAAAATAATTTAATGAATCATTAAATTAAAGAACTAACAGTTTCCCTTCTACTATACTTGTAAAGTGGTTGCTAGGATCTACAAAATAGTGTTTTCTAGTTCTGTTCAAAGAACCATATAGTATAAAGGGAACTTATTGTGCAATTTTTCACTTTTGGGCCTAAACTTATTGACTGATGAGGAGAAGGTGAATTATGTCTTAGTTAAACAGTGTTTCCAAGTTTCAAGGTGTTTGCTTTATTTCTGAATAGAATCACGTATATTATTAGGTTGCTTTTTAATAATGAATGGAAAACATTTGCTCACACTTATCCTTCCACAACACATATTCAACCCCGCCCCAGATTTCTTTATAATTTATTGTACCCAGCAAATTTGTAGGTGTAGGAAGATACTTTTATTTTCTCCTTGATTGCAAAACTTATGTTTATTG
The DNA here is from genome assembly GCF_036562045.2 of Rhinolophus sinicus. NCBI lineage: Eukaryota > Metazoa > Chordata > Mammalia > Chiroptera > Rhinolophidae > Rhinolophus > Rhinolophus sinicus. The sequence continues at coordinate 28,419,650 of NC_133761.1, read as the reverse complement.
AGAGGAAACCTGAGTTTGCTACAGCTCTGATTGAATTGTTTAAAGTGATGAAATGCGGTCTAAATTCCAACTGGCAGGCTTAGTTGTACTCGCTTTCATGTTGCTAAAATTATTTTCATTCATATCCCGTTAGTATTTATCTCCCTTTCATAATTCACCCTTTACTTCTGGGTTATAGTCACTCCCTTTGCTTGAGATATGTGTGTACATGTGTATATTTTATTTTCTTAAAGAAAACACTGATATTTATACACTATTTTGGATTGTATATTTATAAATCCTAGTGCAAGAATTATGTAATAATCATAATCATAATACAAATTATAAAGCAAGTATGTTTTCAAAGAAATCTCACTTCCATTATCTCAAATCTCAAAATATAAGACGTACTAATATTAATCTCATTTAACAGGTTAGGAACTTGGTATTTCCCTAGGATCATAAAGCTATTAAATAGTGGAAGCAGGAAAACAATTTTTTTAGTACGCCATGGTGGATTTGGTAGTGTTACATAAACTGGACTTAATTTTATAGGATAATTTTTTAAAGTTAAAAGATTATATCATATGCTAATAATAATTATTAGCTATATCTAGATGCCCTCTAAGTAAATTGTTACTTTGGGGGTTTTATTAATGTCAGGGATTGTTTTAACACAATCTGAGTGTTTAAAAATACTTTAACTTGAGGTGGCTGGATGGCTCAGTTGCTTAGAGCACGAGCTCTGAACATCAGGATAGCTGGTTTGATTCCCACATGGGCCAGTGAGCTGCATTCTCCACAACTAGATTGAAGACAACAACTTGAGCTGAGCTTCCGGAGGGGCAGCTGGGCGGTTCAGTTGATTCGAGCCCGAGCTCTCAACAACAAGGTTGCCGGTTCAATTCCTGCGTAGAATGGTGGGCTGCGCCCCCTGCAACTAAAGATTGAAAACAGCGACTGGACTTGGAGCTGAGCTGCACCCTCCACAACTAGATTGAAGAACAACGACTTGGAGCTGATGGGCCCTGGAGAAACACACTGTTCCCCAATACTCCCCAATAAAAATTAAAAAAAAATACTTTAACTTGTGAAAGTTGAAAAGTTTTAAAAGTATACGTGTGTACACGTGTGTTAACAGAAAATAGGTTATGATTATTCACATGATTCTTTAGACACTGCATGTGTTCAGCTTCTGAGGCGGTTTTTTTCCAGAGGTCAAGGTTCTGTTTAGTCTCTGAGACCAACCCTGAAGGAACAGAGGTGTGAGACCTTCTAGCTCACCCTGCTGAGATTCATGAGCATCACCGTGTGCCTCACACACCAGTTACTCTTTCGGTAACTTGGCTGTTGGGTTTTGAGATTCAGTCCCCTTCCTTGTATTCCATCTGTATTCATCAACAATAACGATCATTGTAGCCAGCAATTTGTGGAGAGCCTTTGGGTGCCAGGTGCTCGCTTAAATGCATGCTCTCATTTCATCCTCCTAATAAGTCTCGTGAGGAGTATACAAATGAGAAAGCTGAGATTCATATACAGCAGCAAATGGCAGAGCCCAGCCCACCTTCCTTGTTGCATCGAGTCCCTGCCTAGTACCCAGTCCCTCTAAGATCGTGCTTTACAAGCTTCCTTCCCTTTATCTAGCTCATGCTCCCTCTCATTAACCACAAAACTCTTACGAGCCCCAGAGAATCAATTATGCTAAGAATATTGTGTCAGATATTAACTTCTGTAAGTTGTAATACACTGTGTCCTCTTTCCACAAATAAAGTGATATTTTGATATTAATTGTACTTTTCAAAGTACATCCCTACTCTGTTTGAGGATCCCTATTTCGGAATCCAGGTCCCACATCATGCATGCCTTTTGCTGCTGTACAGTTCAGGACTAGAATCCTACTGCTGAACTCCAGGCCAAGAGCCAGGCTCCTTCCAAAGGCTCATGGACATTACTGAACGTCTGTCAGAACTGCCTGTCACTATGCTCTCCTGGCATGACTAGCTGTCATTACAGTCCTCCTCACACACCCTCATGAGCACGTGACAGTAATACCTGAGGTCAGCTCCTGCATCCCCCAGACACCAGGTTTTACCAAGGTGTCAAGACTTCTCTCCCATCTTGCAGAGAGCTCTTACCTTTCCAACTTTCCAACACTCTGTTTTCTCTCACCTTCACACCTAAATTGCTTCACTCCCATGGGCCCATATAGTGTGTTCCCTTCCCTTTTAATTACTAGGCAAAGACTGATTGATTCAACCAAGTTCTATGCAGATAGATACCAGCCTGACTTCTTACCTCAGATTCACTCTACACAACTGTTAAAAGAAATTCGTGCATTTTAGTTCAGTTCAATATGTATCTATCAAACGGGAACTTGTTCTATGCCTTGAAGGAGCTTACAGTCATGTGGGGAGTTGGTGGGGAGAAGGGAGTATTGTAAAAAAAAATGTGAAGAGTTTTGGATTTTGTCCTGCTTACAAGCTAACAAGTTAGTCTGCCATATTTTAATGGATGCTGTATAAGACATAAGTATCTTGGGACAGAGAAAAAGGAGTTTATTATTCACGGCACAGTAATCAGCACGAGCACAATCTTATTTCTCTCAGCTCCTCTGACATCTCAGCCCTACAGGGTTATGTGGACAGACCCAGATGGATGCCTGGACACACAGTGGGTTGTCTTACAGGAGAGGAACCCTGAGTTGAGGGAACCCAAATCTTTCAGACTAAACAGTATAAAACTTACCTAGACAAATGTACCATAAGATAATGATAATAATGGAAACTGAGTGTAATATTTATGGGAACTCTCTGCTATCTTCACAAGCTTTCTGTAAACCTAAAACTATTCTAAAATAAATATTTGTTTAAAAAATGCTTATCTATCCTTTTTTGCTTTGCACAGAGATACTATCTGTATCTTCCAATACTGTTTGTTATCCAAATATACTTGAAAAAAGAGTCCAGACAATGGCAGAAATGCAAGAAACCCATGAGGCATTGTTTCCTAGTAATATCCACCCCTTGTGTCTACATTGTCATGGCTTCTGGTGAATTTTCCCATAAATATGCCACTCCACTGGCCACTCTGGATTAACCTAACTGACAGACTGGAACCAAACCTGTTCTATTTGTCTCATATAGATCTTACAAAGGTCACTATGAGCAAGAATCTCAGCAGCAGGAGGAGGCCATCCTGCAGCCATGTCCTCAGCTAAGTTGCCTGGGGTTTCAGAATCAACCTATGAAATAAACCCCAGAAGCCACCAGGGTCTAACTTAAGAAAAGACAAGGGATGCTCTCCTTAAGTTTCTGTACTGATCTTTCCCCTTGGCCCAAGCCGTTCATGTAGGCACAACAGGATGTATTAGCAATTGTATAGACTGCCTCGGCCCATGAGGAAGGACTTTGAAACAATTCTACCATCTTATAATGTCCCTGACCACTAGGTTGAGGCTGACCCGAATGCTCTCCAGGGTCGCAGTGGTGTCACTGATCACTTCAGCTAAACTCAGGGACAAATTTTGTGCTGCTTTTTCTGATTGGATGACCTCCATTGTAGCAATAACTGGCTGCTGATTATGCACAAATAATGAGTAATCAAAGGAAGCTTCATTTTGGAGATATCTCCACAGTCATTTGAGGGCCATGTGGTTTACTGATGGTGTTTCATTAAACACTTGAAGGTCTCTTATGATCACTCCTAGGGTTCAAAACCCATGGTTTTGGAAATGAGTCAGGGTAATTCCTGGCTTCCATGCAAATACTACAGTCCTGTGGGTACACATGGGAGCCCTGGGAAGGAAGTAGTATTTATAACTATTGGGGCCCCCCAATTCAGACCTACATTCAGTGAGCATAGGTTGACTGTACCACCAACATGGCCTCTCCACCCACTGTTAAATCTTAGGGTTCTTAGTGGGCTTTGAATAATTGGGTCCAGTCCTTGTTTATGGAGGAGCTGCCTGAGGGCGGTCAGACTAAACTCTCCTGTTTGTCCATGTCACCAGGCAGGTAGCATTTATTCACCCCATGGAATGACTGAGCAATGGCTATAGGAATGAAGGAGGGGAAAACATCCAGAAGTGTTGACAGGTGTTTTGTGTGGGAGGTGCAGGAGCTGGGGCCATCCCTTGCTGTTTTAGATAGATGTCCTGGTCAAGTGAAGGGGAATGGCTGATCAAACCTCAAACTGTGCTCAGAGCTATCTGGCAGGAGATGGCAGACCTGGCAGTGAGTTAAACAGAAGGTGCTTACAACAGTTTAGGAGAATCACCCTAAGATGTTTCCTTCCTGAAAAAGCCTCCAGGGATAATTCTGAAGGACAAAGACCCTCAAGGTCCTTCCTCCCCCACACCTGCTGAGGTCTAAGGTGTTATTTTCCCAGGTGCTGGGTTGTTGTTCTCCCTCTACTGTCAAAAAAACCAGTATGTCCCATTCCAGTTGCTACACTTTCACATTTTCCCAGTCATTCCCTACTCTCACTGTAGAGCGCATATAAAATGTATTATATATGTTGGGTTGAGGTTTGCAAAACAAGTTGTTTACTAGTAGGGACAGGTTATGGCCACACGTGTAAGACTGATAAGAGTGAAGTGAAAAACATGTTTTTGCGTGAAACTGAGCATAACAAAATTGAGTGATAGACACGTTCACCAATATAACTTCTGGTTATCACCTAAGAGGTAAACAAGTCCAAGGAAAAGAGGATAAAAGCAGAACTCCAGAGCAATGCTGTGCGTGGTCCTACTGGGTGCTCCAGCTAAGACCCTCCGTAAGGTGCAAGCCACCATACTCCGGGACTTCCCTGCAAGACCCGCTCGCCTTGGACCCGTCGTAGGCCCAGTCATCTCTCCCAGACCAGGAACCTTCTCCATCCCGATTGACTCTGGGACTTGGTTCGTGATTAAATTCTATTCTATTCTGTATAATATTCTGTGCTTACCAGAGCATTGGACTCTGGAGGGACATTGGTTCCCAAATAAAGCTGTGTTGCTCACTGTATCTGAACCCGTGTGCTGGGACTTTGTTCCCCACTCGTGTCATGCGTACCACGCAGGGACGTAGGGCCCTGCTGAAGGGTTAATGTCCCCTTGACTTCCAGGAAGAGACTGAAATGTAGCAACAGCCCTTACAGGCGCTCGCAACACTCACCCAGACCTTTCATCTGGGAGAGTCATACATGAGGGATGAGCCATTTTTATAAACTTACAGTGACTCATCATGTCCCCACTTTGGCCCATATGGTGCACTGTAGGGTGACATGGTGAGTAGTGTACTCAACCAAGTAGTCATTATTCTTATGACCCCTATAACTGTTGTTTGATAGGGAGTGGCACATTCTGCCTATACACGACAAATATTAGTACAAGTCATTATAAGGGACAAACCTGAGGCTGATGGCCTTCGGTGAGGAAGTGCCTTTGCCTGGATGACAGTTAACAGTATAGCAACCATGGGCCCATTTGGAGTCTTTGAGACAACATGGACAGCACCCACCTCCCCAATTCTTCCTCATTAGCAGGCAATAAAGCAGACAACACAATTTAGTCTACAGCTGATTCCCTGGGACCACACAACTCAGCTTACTATCAATTTCTACGGACTTGTTGAAAATTCCATGAATTGTTCTATGAGATCTTCATCCTTTCTCTTCCAGAAAGCTGTGTCTCTCATGTAGCCCATATTGCCACCAACATTTTAAGAGATGGGAAGCATATGAGATTTTACTCTACAAGTTAGCTTGGCTTGTCACAGTTTCAAGGACACTGGTAGCTGATACAAGACCGTGAGTCAGAAACAGAGGACTTTTACTCATAGCACTGCAAGCAGTATAAGCGTCGGCATATTTGTGTTAGTTTCCCCTGCACCCAATTTCCATAGGGAGATATGGATGGGGCCAGATGGATGTGGGGACACACAGTTTCATTATAGGAGAGTAAACCTGAGCTTAGGAAACCCAAATCTTCTATATTGTACAGTAAGTGTAGCTGTTCAGTACTTCAGAGGGAAACGTTATCTCTTTCCAATGCTGTTCTATACAAATATCCTTGAAAAGATAATCTGGAAAAAAGGCAGTCAGTGCCTCTACTCACAAGACAGGCATAAATGCAAGATCTATGAAGAATTGTTTCCCTACAATAGTCATATAAGTAAGTACATTCAACAAAATAGTAAGGGCTGAGATAAAAATATTCAAGGGGCACTTAAAATGGATGTTCATTATTTTTGTTGATACTCTTTTTTTTTTTTAAATTTATTTCTTTTTAAGGAGGGCGCAGCTCACAGTAGCCCATGCGGGGATCGAACTGGCAACCTTGGAGTTATTAGCACTATGTTCTAACCAACAGCCAACTGGCCACCCTGTTGATACTTTTTAAAACACACTCTCCCCTCAGTAAATCAACTTTTTTGAAAGATATTTGGGTGTAAATTGAGGAATTAGTGTAACAATAAAATAGGAGACTAAAGAGAAGATGTTTATAATTAGTAAATACATCAGGGAGTTTTGGGGTTTTTTTTGCATGTTTTTGCTTTTTTTTCTTTTCTTTTCTTTCTTTTCATTCATTCATTCATTCATTCATTCATTCATTCATTTTTATTTGCCTCGTGTCCTGGCGCTTGAGGATAGAACTGGTGGATTGGAAGCCGTGGGCACCCAAGTCATGACGCCGAGAGGGCCGGAGCCCTTTCCCTCGGCCTCCATACATTACAGGGATGGAGACCACACACCCGATCCCCGCCAAGAAGAGGAGGGTTGCTTTTTTTCTTAACTGATGGGTTCGTTATAACTATTGAGTGCTAACTTCCTATGCTATTACCATTAGGCTATTCATATAAATAAGATGAAAATTAAGTAGATTTTGACCATAGACAACCACTTCTCAGTACAGAAGGGTAATTATTCAAAATCTTTCCTACTGTGTCATTTAAAGTTGCATTGAGAAAATTAGAAAGTAATAATAAAGGTAACAAAATCTGGAAATGAAGGTGGAAGGGCAGAACTACTTAAAAAAATGTTTGATCTTCCTATTTCTATGAACATTTGGTGCTCCCAAGAAGGTTTCTTAACATTTCCAAGGAGATACTGACAAAGATGATAATTTCTATTAGTTCAGGGATCAAAAATACAGGGCACAGAAAAAAGGAACTGACAGGTTTAATTATTCAGATAAACCTCTTCCCCTCCTCTCTGTCATAAAATGTTTGAAAACCTGGCCTGTCCTTTAGTTGTGAAATCTATTTGGTTATCACCTATTGAATGTTTACTATGTATAATGCATATTTAAGCCTCTGCGTCAAAGGTGGTCTTGGTAAGGTTGATGAAATGTAAGTAAAATTAGCTAAATGCCATTAGAGTGCCATGAGAACTCAGAGTATAAAAGGAGTGTGTCTAAGAGACAGTGCAAGGAGAGGCTTTATGTTACAGAGGTTAAGAGCAAGGACCCTGGAGCCAGACAGGACTGGGTTCAGAACTCAGATCTGCCACTTACTAATTGGTCAAATTACATAATCACCCTGTGTCTCAGTTCCCTTATATGTAAATGGGGATAATAATAATACTTGTCTCAAAGGGTTGTTGTGAGAATTAAATGAGTTGTTATATACAAAGCACACAGAACAGTTCTGAGCACAAAGCTAAGTGCTCTAGAAGTTCAGCTGTCGTTGTTGTTATATATAATTATGGGGGTCAGAAAAGGAATCATGGATGGGGAGGCATTAGTGGTGACCCTGGTCAACAACAGGGAATGAAATGGAGACAGTGGAGACACCCCATACCTGACAACCCAGCTGAGGCACCAAGAGGACACCAAGTGTCCTTGACTCTTGCTCTGCAGAGGGTTAGACACAGGCACTCTACCTGCTGCCCTGAGTCTATGGCACAGGTTGCATATGTACATGCATGTATTTGAATAGAAATAGTCTTGAGGGATGTACCCAAGTGATTTTCCTTGAGTCATGGAATAATGGGTGATTATTTTCTTCTTTTTGTTTATCTATACTGTCTAATTATTAAATAATTAATATATATTGTTATAACAGGAATAAATGAAAACATGTTTTTAAAAGCCATTATTCATTAAATACTTCGTGTTTGTTGATAAAAATTTTGTTTCTAGTCTTCTCAAGCAAGAAGCATGTAGAAATGTGTGACTGTGATGGATCAGGAATTCACTATAAGGCTGAAATGTATGTGTCAATCTCTGAGCTAGTGAGTGAACTTAGCTAATATCTCAAGGTGGCAATGTGACCATAATTTATTACATGATTCCATGTAATTCTTACAATGCAACAGGTAGATTTTATTGTTTCAATTTTACAGACAAAAAAACACAAACTGACAGTATTATATACTATGTTGTTAATCAAAAATTGGGGAATCAGAATATCATGGGCCTAGTACCAGGGTTTTCAGCCTCAGCACTATTGACATTTTGGATCAGATAATTCTTTGTTGTGGGGGGCTGTCCTGGGTATTGCAGGATGTTTAGCAGTATCCCTGGTTTCTACCCACTAGATGCCAGTAGCATCCCTCTCCCCACAGGTTGTGACAAGCCAAAATGTCTCCAGACATTGACAAATGTCCTCTGGTTGAGGACCACTGGTCTAGTGTATTCTATTCATTAACCATGAATGTTAAACCCTAAAAATTCAAGATGCAAGCCTGAAACCATTTCAGGTTGACTTGACTTCCACAGGGCCTTAGTTCTGCAACTAATTCTAATGAATGTTGTTGAAAATGTTGATGATGAAAACAGACATTATGATGTAATGAACATATTCTGCATAAATATTTTTCTATCTTTTCCATTATTTCCACCCGAATGTGGATCAAATGGAACGAGCCTTTTTAAGACTTCTCATCCATACTGTCAAATTGCTGACCATAAAAGTTCTACCAAATTACGTTTCCACAACGATGTAAGAGACTCTATTTTATCACACTCTCACTAACATTGGCTGTTTTATATATATATACATATAGATATAGATATAGATATAGATATATTTAGATCTTTGCTAATATAAGCTCTTATTTATATTTATATATTATTTATATAATTTATAAATATTTATATTGCCTTATATTTTTGAGCATTAGTGAGAGCAAACATTTCCCCGTATGTTTTAGTCAGTGGTGGTATTTTTTCATTTCTCAATTGTTGTGCTTTTTGCTCATTGGTGGGTTGGGGTTTTATTGTTTTTATAAGTTTGTCTGAGCTCTTTATATTATGTAACCTAGATAGCATAAATTTCTATCTCCCCAAAAGCTCATATAAAGCATTTGAGCTGAGACTTTACAAAGTTTTGGGCAGATGGCAAAGTATTTAGATCACAGCAATTGAAGCAAATCTCAAATGGAGTTCTAAACACTCCTATTTTTATAAGACTTTTATCATATTGCTTTCTTTTTTCTCTTCTCTCTTCCATTTACTTCCCTATGCCTTCCGCGCCTGTTTTCACCCCTCCCCCAATTTCTATTCCTTTCCAATCTCTGTTGGAAGCGAGTACAGTTACATTTGTGGTCTCTTTGTCTCCATTTACCTAAACTCTCAGTATATCTTCCATTCCAATAGTTTATCAAGGTATTTTCCTAAACAAGGACATTTCCTTTCTAAGGGAATACCAGTACTGACTTCCAAGATATGAGGTGTGATCAAACAATATAATGAATGCTTAAACTTAAAAAAATGTGTTACAGTGAAAGACACATTGCCATTAATCCCCCTCAAAATACTCCTCCTCACTTAGAACACACTTATCCCATCTTTCTTGCCACTTTCTGGAGCAGTTCCGAAGTCCTCTTCTGTGTCTTTAGTTGTGCTGTTGTGGCTGCTTTGATGTTCTGAATCATTTTAACTTAGGAGAAGAGTCAGACGTCGCAAGGTGCCAGATCTGGTGAATAAGGTGGAGGAGGACACACCATACATTTTTTAAAATTAATTTATTTTTTATTAGTTTCAGGTGTACAAAGCAACGTAATAGTTAGACATTTAAACCCTTCATAAAATGATAACTCACCCCCCAAACTATTACCCCTCTGACATCTTATACAGCTATTACAATTCCATCGACTATCTTCCCTATGTTGTACTCCACATCCCGTGACTACAGATACCGAGTATATATTTAGTTATAGTTGACATTCAATATTATTCTACTCCAGCTTCAGGTGTATACAGGTGTATAGCACATTGGTCAGGCATCTACACAATCTATGATGTGATCCCCCTGATAAGTCCAGCTGATAAGTCCAGTGCCCATCTGGTACCTTACATGAATTTTACAACATTGTTTTTGTTTTTTAATTTTTTTTTTATTGGGGAATATTGGGGAACAGTGTGTTTCTCCAGGGCCCATCAGCTCCAAGTCGTTGTCCTTCAATCTAGTGGTAGAGGGCGCAATTCAGGTCCAATTCCAGTCGCCGTTTTCATTCTGTAGTTGGGGGGGGGGGCGCAGCCCACCATCCCATGTGGGAATTGAACTGGCAACCTTGTTGCTGAGAGCTCGTGCTCTAACCTACTGAGCCATCTGGCGGCCCTGAACAAAATTGTTGATAATATTCCCCATACTGTATTAACTACCAGTTTGTATTTCTTAATGCCTTCACCTTTTTCAGCCTGCCCCTGACCCCATTCCCATCTATCACCTGGATAGATCTAGTACCTACCTGGCATCATACCTAGTTATTACAATATTATTGACTATATTCTTTATGCTGTAACCTACATCCCCATGACTACTGAATAATAACCAATTTGTACTTCTTAATCCCTTCCATTTGCACCCATCCTTAACTCCCCTCTATTTAATAGAAATTGCCGTATACCAGAAGCAATGTGTGGCATGAAGCCTTTCGTTGTGATCAAAATGTATGGTGAATGCTGCTGCTGAGTGCCATCCAATGGAGGCAGGGATCTTCAATAGGAAGATAGGAAGCGTCACATCGAACCTTCATAACAGTGTGTGACAAGTTTCAACTTGCTCACTGCAGTCAGTTGGGTATGAGTTATGGTTGAGAGAAGTTGTGTTTTAAAGTGTACCGTAAATCATCCTCCATCATGACAATGTACTGTGTCACATATCACTTCTGGTATACGGTAGTTTCTGTCAAAAAAACCCGAAAAACATTATGGTGTATCCTCATCCACTTTATTCACCAGATCTGGCACCATGTGACTTCTGGCTCTTCCCCAAAGTCAAAATAATTCAGGACATTGAGGCAGCCATGACAGCACAACTAAAGACACTCACAAAAGAGGACTTCTAGAACTGCTTCAGAAAGTGGCAAAAACGATGGGATAAGTGTGTTCAAAGCAAGAGGGGGGGAGTATTTTGAGGGGGATTAATGGCAATGTGTCTTTTACCGTAATATTTTTTTTAAAATTTAAACATTCATTGTATTGTTTGATCACACCTCATATTTTTGATATTGGAGGGGGGTGAAAAATAATTTTGATTCCTATTGTGCTATCAGTTTCAAACACTTTCCCCACTTTAATTAAAACATTTATCTTTTTCCCTTGAGAAAATAAGTCTTCTCTATGCAATTTCTTCAGTGCTTTAAGCTTAAAAGGTGCTTCCAGATGGGGAGTATTTAGATTGTTAGAAATGGAAGAAAAGGTCTGGCATGCCTGTTATACGTAGTTAGATACCTATTATAGTCTTACGAACAGCATGGAAAAGTGTAAAACACATTCTCTTACTATTAGAAGCCATTAGAAAGCAATTATGCCCTGCTTCTATTAAACATGCTTGCTAGATTTTCAAATGAGATGTGCTCGGCCTCATAATAGTAGTTAGAGCTAACATTTGTTGAGCACTACATTATACTGCCTCTCAGGATAACAAGGTGTTTAACACATTGGAAAGTGTCAGGAATAGATGCACTTGAATTTAAAAATTAAAAAACGGAGATGAAAATTCTGTTTTAGGCCATACACAAGCATAAAGAAACCCAAAGATTTCAAAGGCAGACCTTAAAATCGCACTGTCCAAAGCAGTTGCCACTAGCCCCCCTGTGGGTATTTAAATTTTAATTAAAGTGAAATAAATTTTAAAATTTGTTCTTTAGTCACACCAACCACACTTCAAATGCTCAATAGCCACATAAGGCTAGCGGGTACCATCTGGACAGCACAGAATAACATTTCCATCATTGAAGAAAGTTTGATTGGACAGACTTTCTAACAAAATTTTGGCTTTAGGCCCATTTTATGATGCCAGATAAAGCCTTTAGAATTCCTGACAAGTTTCCAAAGCTGAGTTATGGAACTGGTTGTCAGAATTTCCTGAACTTCATTCAAAATTGGTGAAAAGCATCAGGTTGGAGACAGTTTGGTTGGTTGTTACTCTCTGCCCAACCTAATACTAAGGCTCTAAGAAATTCTCTGGTGAATTTCTGCAGGGACTCAAGAGCAAAAAAGGATAGGTCAGAAAGGATAGGTCAGAAAACCTGGGTTCTATAATATACTGTAATAATGGCCACCATTTACTGGGTGTTTCCTACGTGCCAGACACTGTGCTAAATACATACTTTATTTAATCCTCACAGTAACTCTGTAAGGTATGTATTATTACCACCATTTTACAGGTAAAGAAGCTGAAGTTTAGATGCCTAAGGTCACACAGCTAGTCACTGGTGGGGCCGGGATTTAAAACCAGATATATTTATTCCCTTGTGCTAAACGCTGACCTCTGGTTCTTCACTTTCCTCATCTGTAAATCTAAAAGGACTAAATTAGAACATCACAAAGTTCTCTACCATTTCTGAAACTATGTTTTACATTAGAATAATGCTACCTACCTTCCCAAATCAATGAAATACGCAGGGTTCAGAAGAGCGGCTTGCTACCCAACTCCCAAAAGCTATGCTTTCTCCTTTCTCCCTTGGTTTACCATTTTGTGATTTCAGCTGTTTATTATGTTTACCGTACACCACACATATCCCTGAACTAGATAACATAACTAGGTAACATGCTCAAGGAACGATTGGCTCTGATAAATAACCCTAAAAAAACTAGCACAATGCCTAGTGCACAGTAAATGCTCCATGGACGTTTATGGAATTAACTTGAAGTGGGCTGGAAGGAAAATGTCAATCAGCTGAAGTGGACGAGCAGGGACATTACTGAGAAAACGGGGCTGTCTGAACAAAACCCCTAGTGGAAAAGCCTGAGTAGGGGCTGGAGAGAAGTTCTGACCCGCAGAAACCTGAGTGGGATAACGTTAGGGACGGTGGCGGCGACGTTCACAGTGGGCGAACGAGACACCGCGCAGACACCGGCAGAAGCGTGAAGCCCCACCCGCCGCGGAACAGCGGCCGCCAGCCCGGACTCCCGGGGCTCCCAGGTTTCCCGGGAGCCTCGCAGCCCAGCCCTCCTTGGGAGGTCGCGGCAGTAGCTGCGGCTGCGCAGTGGCGCGCACGTAGGCGGAGCGGCGCGCGCCTCGGTCAGCTGACTGCTTCTGTTGGCACGTGACTTGCTCCGTGGGCGCTGGGGTCGAGGAAGCCGTCAGGCCGGGCTTAGGTTCGGGATGGATGGAGCGCTGAGCCGTTAACGTCTGCCGGGCTGTGTGCCTCCGTACCTGTGACAGCCGCCACTTCCTCGTCTGGCACCTTCCTGGGTCAGTGAGCGGCGGCTACCGGGGATGGGGAGTTCCGGCCTGGCCGCAGCTTGCGCTGCGGTCGCCGCCTGGGAGGGATGGGGGCGGGCGCGAGGGCCTAGGCTGTGCCTTTGGAGATGGCTGGGTGGCTGTGTCTGGTTTCTCGGCATCGGTCCTTCTCAGTCTTGGGCCTAGGTTCCGTCTCATAAGAAGAGGAAGGAGGAAAAAGGAGAGTGCTTAGGGGGTTCTCAATGGCAAAGGCAGAAAGGAGAAACACTGCGGGTCTGGGACATTTCTCCTTGCTGTGTGTGTGGGGGGGGGGGTCGGGTCACCGTGAATCCACACCCCCTTGATTGAGGGGGATGAAAGATGACAGTGGCCCAGATGAGGACCTGGGATGGTGTGTGTGAGCTCACAGCGAACGCAAGAGCCTTCACTGAGTGTACGCGCTTGAGTGTAGGGGACAGCAGTTTAAAGGGTCTAGAAGCCCCTCCTTGCAAGCAGAGGGTCCCAACAGAGGACGCGGAATCCTTGTAGACGGGAAGAACAAGGATCCAGAGAATTGAAACCATTCTTTATTAGAATGGGGGAAGGGCAGGCAAGAAATCTCTGAAAAGGATCTTGAGGGGGAGAGTCACAAAAGGCAGATTGAATCACCGGAGAAACAGGAGTAAGGGGAAGCCAATATTCTCTTCAGAGGAAAAATCTGGTATGTTAGGGAAAAACCAAACGCTTGGTTGAGTGCTCATTGCTTAGCACTGCTCTGGGAGTGGAGAAATGAGGTGTAGACAGTCCAGCCTTAGGAGCTTGCACCAGTGTTGGGGAGATAAGTCACACACGACACATTGAAGTACAGTGAGGTTATACGTCATTAGCAAAAAGAGACTTCTAAGTGCTTTGAAGTTACGGAGCAGACACAGATGTATGAACTAGCACTATCAAGAACTGTTGTGGAGGAAAGATAACTGGAGTTGGGTCTTGGCAAGCCAGTGGGATTTGAACAGGTAGAAAGAAATGGGGGAACTTTTTAGGCCTGGAAAACCACAGGATTTGAAGGCCTGAAGATGAAAGAGTGCTTCCAGGGGAGCCAAAAGACCAGGTTGGCGGTGGACTTGAATGGCAGGGAAGTGGGAAATAAAGTTGGGCTCAGGTAATGAAGACTTGAATGATACTCATTTACTTATTCATTTGACTAATATGTATTGAACTATGTACTAGGTACTGTGCTGGTGCTAGGGTTGAGAAAACAGGGTCTCTTTCCTAGAGCTTATAGTCAAGCGGAGGAGATGGATTTTAATAAATAGTCATGCAAGTGTGAAATTTGCTTCAAACAAATAACAGTGGAGTGAAATCGTTTATAAAGGACATGGCCTTTGCAGAAGGTTCGAAGAAGGCTTTTCAGAGGACATGCCTTTTGAACTGACATCTGACAAGGATGTGAAGGTGTGTGTGAAAACGTTCCGGGCGGAGGGAACCGCATATGTCAATGCCCTGAGATGTGAGGAGGAATAAAGTTTTTGAGAAGTTGTGGGAGGACTAGCGTGGCTGAATTGGGAGGGAGCTGTGTGAGGGAGGCAGGTGGGGGAAGGCTGGGGTCAGGCCCAGCAGGGCTTTTATTCCTAAAAGCAGAGGGAAGCCAATCAAGATTATAGGCAGTGAAGTGAGTCAGAGGTGAGTTGGAAAATAAAATTTTGTTGAGAATCTGAAGGCTGCAAAAGTGAATGAGGGGAGATTGCATTGTTGTAATGCCACCAAGAGATGGCACAACAGTTTAAACTGTCTCCTGTAGGAAGCTGAAGGGCCTCTGAAACATTGGAAGGCAAGATACCTTATTTCTTCCGTAAGGAATTAAGGAGAATGTTTAACTATACTCACTTTTAGAGAGGCTAAGGTGGGGAAGGGAAAGAATGATTAGATTATAGTTGCACCCTTCACTGAGGGTTGTTATAACTACCCCCTAAGCAGTCCAGAAATACACAGGGGAGGCTGGATCAATTTGGGGTTGATGGGAGACTCCTTTGCAAAAATCTGTTTGGCCTTCCAAACTATCCTTTGGTAATGTCATCTACTCCAGAATACCTTTTTTATTGAATAGTAGAATATGTTTTACTGAATAGTAGTTAGTCACAGGTAGGACTCGATTACCTTTAATGTTTGTTCTCACAGGTCTTTGAGAGTAAGTAGATGAAAATGCTATTCATTGTATAGATAGGAACCTATCTAGGACTTTGGAACGTGAAACAGATAAAGTGATTTAAGTATGGCTTAACTTTCACAGTCTTCTGACTGCTGGCGTATGTTCCTCTACACAGTACTTAGCACAATCACATCTAGAGAGAAAGGTGAGTTTCTTGAAGTGCATTGTAATGATTGATTCAGGACTTTTACTGAACTTTTTCTAGTAGGACGGCTCAGGTGTTTTGGCAGTGGTGGTCAGAGCTTTAAAAACTGCTTTTCTGTAAGCTTGGGTAAAGCTATGCAGTATACAGTTCAGCTGGAGGCTATAATGAGCAGTAAAGGTGAACTGAAAATGCGGGTTGTCAATCACAGTTCTTTTGGCAACAAACAGGCCTCAAATGTGCTGAAGACTCAGCCTCAGGATTGTGTCTCAGCACTCCCAGATCTTTTTCTCTCTTGGTATGTCTTACAGGGACTAGATAAAACCTAAGGAAACAGTGCTCGGGATCTGACTAAGGTAAATGCTGAGAGCTAGGTAGTTAGTGTAATTCTGATTTTAAAACTGGGCAGGAAATACTCATTTTTTATTTTTAGGAGCCTCGTTTACATTAGTTTTTACGGCCTAAAAAGAAACTTGAGCTTCAAAGATCTGATTCTCTGATTCCCCCCCCCCACACACACAACTTTTGAAGTAATTCCATTGGCCAAAGAGCAAAACTGGAATGCCAAAATAAACCTTTGCGACAGGGTCTCCTTGTAGTCTGTCAGTCCCTAAACAGTCAGTCTTCCTTTTGAACTTGAGTCTGCTTAGGGTAGCTACATACAGTTTTGACTAAGTACCTCCTAATTACATTTTATTCTTGCCGATATTCCAATCTGTCCGTAAGAGAAAACCCTTTTCACCCTTTGGATGTGGATTTTTATACAACTTCAGTTGTAAACTAATTCATGTTAGATTCCCATTTCATCGATGTTTTTAAGACATAGTAGAGTGCCCTTGGAAAGAGAGCTCAGGCAATGAACCAGGGCAGTCTAAAATTTCCTTTTGGCATGTGTGATCCTTAAAACTTGAAATTTCAATCTGTATTCTTCATAATGAAGCACAGTTATTTTCTAGTGGGAAATCTACTTCTAATGGTATATCTTTGTGTAAATCTATACACTTACTGAGTTCAAAAAGGAGCCAGGTGGGCAGTGGACGAGAGGTGCTTTGGTTCCATCAGAGGATAAAAGATGGAACGTTAGCTCTATTTAAAAAGAGGTGTGTGTGTGTGTGTGTGTGTGTGTGTATTTGAAAATAAAATGCCAGGTAAGTGCAAAAATGATGTCATATAACAAGAGATTGATGTATCTTTTGAGCAAACTATTAATGAATAGGAAGTTACTCATAAATTAAGCTGATTAACAGGTGAATTACTTTACCATGAAAGGTTTCTTTTATGAACCAGCCTATAGTTTAGTGTTTCTCTGTGGGTGCTATTGGCATTTGGACAGAATCGTCCCTTGTTTAGCCCCCATCCACTAAATCCTGATAGTGACCCTCACTGTGGGACGACCTAAAATGGTCCCATATGTTTATTTCCAAACTCCTCTTGTAGGAAAGAGGTACCATTTGGTTGCAAAACATTGCATGTGGTGCCATCATTTATTTGTTGGACAGATAGCTGAATGCTTGTTAATGACAGGCACGCTCCTAGATGTTGGGAATATAGAAGTTAAGAGTAGTATTTAAATAAACTAGCATGTAAAATGGATGCAGTCACTAGCTGTGTGACCTTGGGCAAGTATTGCTTTAACTGTTCTCTCATCTGCAAGTGGGAGTAGTGAGAACATCTTTGGAGGAACTAAGTACAAAACTGCTTAGCATGTTAAAGTACTTATTACATAGTACATATTCAATAAGTTGTGGTTACCAGTAAACAATCTCAAGCTTACTAGAGTGACGTATTGAGGAAAACTAGCATGTTTTTAGTCTTGATGAATTTCAGGCTAGAATACATTGTGTTAGAGATATCAGCACCTTTGAGTACAAATGGTATTGTGATCCAGTCCCTATTCGAAAATACCAGCCTGAAAGAAAAGGGAAGTAACTTTTTGGGAGCCATGAGTGTAGACTCAGGGAATCCCCTGGCATGGAAGGAGTTGTTTGCCCCTTGGGTCATTGCTGAGTTGCCTGTGGCAGAGGAAGTCTCTGGGAGCTTAGAAGCTTCTCATGGTTACTTCCAGTAACAGGTGTCCAGTGCCCTCCTTGGCATGTCTACCAGTTTATCTAGCTTTACCAGAAATTACAAAAAAATTTCCAACATTTAAAATCCTCTGTAGTCTGTGCTTCATAAATTAAAATAAATTGTGCATTCTTGAGCAGAGCAGGAGTTTACCCAGATTTTGTTTTGCTGTGTACTTGATTTCACATATCATATTACTTTTCACTTTTTAATCTTGTAAGCTTCCACAGAAAGCCTGTAAAAAGTGGATTGGTATATTTACAGTTTCTAAACTCCATAGAACAAAATCATTTCTGTTAGGACTAACAGTAGTGTGTGATTCTTGATAATGATGATACAACATTTAGCCATCTTATTAAAGTATATTTGCCATTTCTTGTAACATTTACTATATAATCACTATATAATCATGGAGATGCCTGTTTTAGTCCAATGGTTCTGACACCTGACCGATCATCTGAATTACTTGAGGGACTTAAGAAGAAAATAGAAGAAAAAGAGTCTTGGGTCTCACCCAGTATAGGTTCATGGAATATAGGAGCAGAAAAAGATGCTGGATATCATAATCCAGTCCTCTTCGTTTTACAAATGAAATGTATGCAGGCAGTGACATACAGAACTGGGATTCGATCCCAAGTCTTCATATTCTCAGTGCAGTGCTCTGGGCATTGCATTGTGCTTCCTGGGGTTGGCATTTTGGTTTTCTCTGGCGATGAGATGGAAAGGCTGTTACCAACCTTGATCTCGAGCTTCAGACATAGCTACTACTAACCTGCTATGCCCTTCTCTTTTGTATTCGCTTTCCAGGGTTCTTTGTTACCATGCCATTTAATAGTCTCTAAACTTTTCAGTATTTTCAAGTGTTAAGATACCACCCTACCTTTTTTAAAAAAGTGTGGGTTTTTTGGGGGATAGTTTTTACATGTATTAATTATTTTAAAATTAAGAAACAAATATACAGAAAGAATGAAAGCATTCATAACCCACTCCCAGGAGGTAATTTTTAACAGTTTTTAAAAATAATTTAATGTTATACCTACACATATCCTTGTTTCCTTTCTTAAAGTTGGAAAAGCTGAGCCAAAAGGTGTGCACATTTTTTTGGCTCTTGATAAATATTGACAAACTGCCTTTCAGAAATTCCTCCCCCCTTGTTTTAATCACAAAAAATTTTTGGGCTCTCATGTAATACAATTTTAGATTGAGTACATGTTAATGATTGCAAGTTATTATATATTTATTAATGCTTTTAAATGAATGTATATTTTATCAATCATGATAGCAAGCCATACATTTGCAAATTAACGACATGTGTGCATATGTGTGGGACGTTTATTCAAGCTGCATCTGTTCTTTTTATTTTTAACGAAATGGAACATTGTTCCCCCTTATTACCAGAGCAGTACATGTTCATTGTAGTCTGCATTCTTCACAAATGCAGTGTTATAATACTGTAGTCTTTCAGCCTAAATTTGTTACGTTTTTCATATTGTTGTTGTTATTCCTGTTTAGAAAACAGGAGTAATGTTAAAACATTGGGGCTGAGAGAGGTTGGGAGGTTGTGCTGGAATCTCTACATAGAAACAAGCAGAGCAATTAGATAGCAAAACTAATGTTCATGAGCAACCAAAAACTCATGTACAGTCCATACTACAAAACAAGATGGGACTTCATTTTCTGGCCAAAATGGAATAACTGATATGATAGCATGAACAACTAGAAAACTGAACAAAATATAGGAAAAAAACTACTTCCAGATATTGGACAATAGGAAGTACAGAAACAGAGATAGGAAAC
This sequence comes from Rhinolophus sinicus, assembly GCF_036562045.2. Classification (NCBI taxonomy): domain Eukaryota; kingdom Metazoa; phylum Chordata; class Mammalia; order Chiroptera; family Rhinolophidae; genus Rhinolophus; species Rhinolophus sinicus. Next base: position 28,399,867 of record NC_133761.1, on the reverse strand, counting down.
ACACGAAGTGGGCTCTGTAATCCCTCTGGCTTTCTGCCGAAGTCACTCTCCGCACCATGGTTTAAGAAGGGGAAGCAAGCAGAGCATGTTGGTCTTGCTGAGTTGAGGCTGAAGTTGGGGAGGGCTTATCTGGCTAGAATTTGCAGGTTATGTTGGCAGAGAGGAGGGAACTAGATAGACAGGAAAACAAAAGACAAAACACCAGATATCTATATAGGGGTCTCTGCAGAAGGGCCAGCAAACAATTGCTACAGCGCTTTCGACAACAATTTCCAGGCTTGTAGGGCTGAGGCGTTTGAATCCTTTATTAAATACCTGGGGCATTCAGTAGCATCCCTAGAAGGTCAGACCTTGGTACCGTGTTTCCCGGAAAATAAGAGCTAGCCAGACCATCACCTCTAATGCGTCTTTTGGCCTGGCTAGCTCTTATTTTCCGGGAAACTTGGTAGTAGAGCTAACGTAGCCCGGGGTGAAGCCTTAGACACATACACAGTTTAAAAACAAGCCTTGAATGGATCATGCTGATCCTCAAGTGACTTGACTACCTGTCAGAACAAAGTACAACATTCTTAAAAAGGGAGACAACAACATCGAGTGGTCAACAGTTTAACATTATAAATTATAGACATGCCCAGTGATTTAACGGAAAACATGAACATAATGAGGAGGGAAATGGAAGGTTTAAAAAATGGAACTTACAAATCTGAAAAATACATCTAAAGTGAAAATTTCACTTCATGAAATGAATAGCAGAGAAGTCCAAAGAACAGGTCAGCAAACTAAAAGATACAGCAAGAGAGTATCCAAACTGAAGCACAGAGAGAGAAAAACAACTGAAAAATGAATAGCATCTCATTGACCTGTGGGACAATATCAGGTGGCTTAACGTGATTGTTTTCTCAAAAGAAGGGAAAGAGAATTAGAAAAAAAAAAAAAAGGAAAGAAAATAATGGATGCAATTTTTCCAAATTTGAAGAAACCTATAAATATAGATTCAAGAAGTTCAGTGAAGTCTAAGCAGGATAAATCCTTGTGACCTTGGGGTCGGCACATTTTTCTTATGCCACAGAAAGCATGTATTATAAGAAAAAAATTGATAAATTAAACATGAGAATTGAAAACGTCACAGAACTAAGTGTTGATGAGCATGTGGTAAAACGAACTTGCTAATGGGAATACAGAATGTTATAACTACTTTGGAAAACAGTTTAGCAGCTTCTTATAAAGTTAAATATATGCTAATTAGTCAATTCAGAAATTCCACTTCTAGATGTTTATACAAGAGAAATGAAAATATTTTTACAAAAAACTTTGTAGTTGAACGTTCATAGCACCTTTGTTGTTAATGGCCCCAAACCAGTAACAATCCAAATGTCCATCGACAGATGAATGGATAAGCACATTAGTACATTCATGTAATAGAATACTAAGCAATAACACAGAGTACGCTCAACATGGACAAATGTCAAAGACATGCTGAGCAAAAGAAGCCAGATACAAGAGTACATAATGTATGCTTGTATGAAACTGCAATGAAATTCTAGCTCTGGCGGAAGTAACCTATAGTGTGACAGAAAGCAGATTAGCATCTGCCCAGGGCTGGCAGTGGGGTAGGGAGTGAGAGGGACGGGGTGTGAGGGAAGGTTTTGGGATGACAGAAGGGTTCTTAATCTTGGTTTTGGGGGTGATTACACAGATGTCAGTAACTCATAAAACTGCATTTTTATTGTATATAAATTATATTTCAGTAAAGTTGATTTTGATAAATAAGGGGGAAGTGAAGGGAGCTGAACAATTATAAGCCAGGTATTTTATGTCATTTAATCCTCGCAGTTACTTATTCATTCAAGAATATTCAACAAATACTTTTTGAGGTTTTACATACCAGCCTCTATGCCAGGTGCTGAGGATACAGTTCTGAGCAAAAACTATCAGGGTTTCCACTAATCCTAATGGGCAGTTATTTTATTTGAAAGAGAGAATAAAAAGTGTCCCTCCTGGAAATACTAAAAAGAAAGTGCTATAAGAGCATATGATACATCTTTAACATACAGTATATGCTCTCATGTGGTATATGATGTGATACATATTATATGTCTCATATAACATATGAGGCACTTTCTGTACATTGGTTTCTTCATTTGTAACTACTACCCGTCTGATAGGGTTGTTTTAAGTACTAAGTGAGTTTATATATGTGAAGTGTTTTGACTGGTGTCAGTAGATAGGAAGCACCCAGTAAGTATTAGTGCTGCTATCTTGAGGACATTTGACAATTCTAATTGTCTAATGTTTCAGGGGTACACCTGTACTAACTCACTCAAGGAACACTGGAGTGCGTTCGGCCAGGTTTGAGGGAAGAGATTATGAGTTTGACTAGAAATGTGGGGTTTTATGTACTTTTGAGACACCCAAGTGGAGCTGTCCTACTGCAGTCAGCTGTGCAGACTTGTTGGGTACAGCCCTTAGAAGCAGCAGATGGGCTTGAGCTGGAGATACTTGGGAGCGTGTTCAGCATCTAGACTGGAATCGCCTTGAGTGTAGATCAGCTCATCAAAAGAGAAGCTAGTACGTCCATACACACTTATACATACATGTAGTGGAGGGGCTGAGGTGTGAATCTTGAGGAGCTCCACGTTGCTTGGTGTGCCATTTTAATCATCTCACTTTTGTGTTACATATGGTTTGCCTCTATTTTTTGCCTGACTTCCAAAATACAAGATGAAACAAAAGGAAATAATTAGGTATGGAACAAATTATTTCAGGTAGTTAGAAGAGGTGGAGGAACCCAGGTTCTTAGCGAGATGACAACCAGTGGACACCAATTATGACTCTGTTTCCATGCAGCTGAGAGAAGATGGGAAATGTGTTTAGCAACACGGATTTCCTTTTCAGACCAAAATATATATGTGTTCATCTGCAAAGATAAATTGTTGGAAAATTTCAAGGAGAAATTTTTTAATGTGACCTGCATAGGTGACAGGGTAACAGTGGACATTGTTTAAAAACAGGAAAAAAACGGGGATTTTGCAAAACACTTATTGATGATGTCGTCATTTGCAGTTCTTATATTTATCCTTAGATATTTAAGTAGCTTCTCTTTCCCATCAGGCTCTTTTGATAGTTTTGACTATAGTTTTGACTATAGCTTTGACTATAGGGGATGGAAGAACTGAGGCCATGGCTTTGCCTAAAGTACAGGTAAGTTTCTTTTCTCAAGCCCTCTCTTTATATTTTTGACTATATGTTTTATTTTCACCCTTAAAATAAAAGACAAACACTTAGTAATCGGCAACTTTACCAATTTTTAATTTATAAACTACTCTAAAATTAGGATTTGTTTTATGACTCTAAATAAAAAAAATGATTAAATATTTTTCTTGGCCTTTATTTTTTCCTCTAATCATACTTTTTGATTAATTCAGTCATAGTTATAATTACATTTGATTTATTCATAAAACAAGCCTTTATTAATTTCCTCCTTTTGGCAGGAATTGTGTATGCTGGCTTTTAGGGCTTCAGTGAAGATATGATTCTGGCCCTTCAGGATTTCTCAGTATGGTGGAGACGAAAGTATGTTATAAAAAAAAATACTAAAAAAAAGGAGAGAGAGAGAGACTAGTATGATAAGTGCATGATAGTGGCATTTGTAAGATATTAAGTAAACAAGATATTTCCCACCTGGGATACTGGGAAGATCCTTCAGAGGTAGAATGGGTTGGGGCAGCAGCTAATACAGTCACCGCCCCCCCCCCCCCCCAGGAAGGGAGGCTGAATGGAAAGGAGAAGATGGAAGTGCATCATTTTATTCACTCCTTCCAGTAGCTCTGTGAGGAGATTTGTAATATTACACTTTACAGATGAGGAAACTAGGAAGGGGATAGAGTCAAGGTTTTAACTATTGTGAAACTCCAGAGTTTCTGTTCTTGATCTCCAGGTCTCTTGAATCTCTCATTTAAAACAAAGAAAAAATTTTGCTTTTCTGTTTGGAGGAATCATGGTTTCTTCTAGGAGATAGGATAGTTTTGGATGCTGGTTGATGCTGTTTCAGAAACGGTGATGATCCTGGATGAAAAGAAAAGGGAAAGAAAGCCCAGATCTCTCTATCTAGCAGAATTCACTGGGCCGGGAATCAAACATAGGGTGAAAGGGTTTAGGTTATGTGTGGATCTCTCTTCAAATAGAGCTCAGGTCGGCTTGGGTGCAGAACATTCTCTTTTCCTAGCATGACAATAAAAAGAACACAGCCTTTACCGTCAAATACAATGAGAATTGAACCCCATCTGCAAGTTGTGTGACCTTGATAAATTACTAACCTCTCTGAGTAGTACCACCTAGCTTACAGGGCTGGCATGAGAATTAAGATAACATATGAGAAGTGTGTAAGACAGTACCAAACATAGAAGATGTCATCCTTATCTCCAAACAGGCTCTAGAGAGGGCTCCCGTTAAAAGATGGAATTAGAGAACTTTCTATAATTTTCCTAAACATTTCTGGACTGTTGTTTAGAATTATGACATTATTTCATTTGATTCTGATAAAAGCTCAGTGAAGTAGGGTAGGACAAGTATTTATACATAAGAAAATGGGGTCCTCTTTCTAATTTCTTAAAATCCTTTGGAAACCTATAGGATGAAAAAGATTTCCTAGAACTCTAGATGGTATGATAGTGACATCTACTGTAATAGCTCATATTATTACAGTCTTTGAAGAAGCTGCAGTTTAGATAATTTAACAGTATCATCAGGAAGAACTTAACAATTGATTTCATCACTTGCCATTTTTGGGGAGAGAGGAGGTATAAAATGTGTTAGTGTGTTATCAAATATGTTTTGTTTAACAGAAGCACTTATATAAATAATTGCAATAAAATCTCAACTTTCCAAAACTGCTGACTTAGAAAATCTGGATTATTAAAAGAGGTTTAAAGATATTACTGTGTTCAACTGAGAATTTAAAGTTTCAGGTAAGGTAGTCCTGTGATTGGTGTTTGGGCCAAAGAAAACTAGATTTGATAAGTACAGGCTTATTAGGTGGAGGAGACCAGAGAGAAGGAAACAGCCAAGGCCAAAGTGGTCAAAAGAAAGTGAAAATGTAGCAAGTGTTAGAGCAGCTTAGGTGGGGTAACCACACCTTCCCCCCCCCCCCCGCCCCCCTCCGCCCCCTTGCAGTGGAGAACCTGAGCGGGATGATAGGAAAGCAGGAGATAGACCCACACCATTTCATTAGGAATTTGAATTTCAGTTAAAAAGCAACTTTGATAGATTCTGGTGTTAGTACAGGTACAGCCCAAGCTCTTACCTTTGCAACATGACACAATTAGAGTTGTTATTGACCTGAAAATATTTAGTAAAAAAATCCTGAAACATCAGAAACGTTTGTGTTCAATATGTTATACTTGGTCATAATGAGAGATATAAACAGATTAGAAAGCATTTCCACTAGAGTTAAAACAGAAAAGTTGTGTTTGGAGGATTAATTTGGTAACTAGACTAGTCTCTGGCCATTCCATTTGAAAGTTCACTAAAATCTATTTTTTAAATAAATTTGCTAAGCATTGTTCTTTTTAATTTATTGTAAGTTACATTCTTGTATCAGGTTTTAAAATACTTAATTTTGAAATATTTCCATTATACAGGAAAAGTTCAAATATTTCAGATTAATAGACATTCATCCACGTACCCACTACCCAGATTTAACAGGAATTAACATTTTGCCACATTTGCCCAGATATTTTTTAAGGAAATAAAATTTTACATATACAGCTAAAGACCCTTTTTCCTATGCATGTTTTTGTACTTTCTGTAAGTATATCATTATGACCAGCGTATATTATGTGGGAACTTTTGTTGATGGCTGCTTTGGAGAACAGTTTGAGAATACCCAATAGAGTTGATGATGGTCTTGGTCAATTATCTCATGAAACATAACAAATCGAGTGCCTAAAACAGTGATTTTTTTTTGTTTCTCTTGGCTCTGTGGGTTGCCTTGGTGGTTCTTCTGCTTGTTTCACCTGTACTCATTGGTGGGGCTGCATTCAGCCAGGTCGTTGGCTGGACCGGAAGTTTCAAGATGGCCTCACTCACATGTTTGGCAGTTTATGCTGTTTGTCAGCTACAGTGTTGTCATTTCTCTGCCATGTGGTCTCTTATCTTACAGTAGGCTAGACTGGCTTGCTTCCATGGTGGTGTGAGGGTAGCCATCAAAGAAAGTAGAAGTTGCAAGGCATCTTGAGGGCTGGGCCCACAGAGTATGGCTCCCATGTGTTTTGTTGGTCAGAGCAAATCACAAGGCCAGTGCAGATTCAAGGTGAAGGCGAATAGACCCCACCTTTTGATGGTGGGAGTGGCAGTCACATTGCATAGGAGCATGGGAAGACTTGTCTCTATCTTTGAAGACAGTCTACCACATTATCATACTCTCAGTTCAGCTGTTTTACTCCTGTCTGTCCTGGTGAAACTCTTTCACAAAAGCAGATATGTGTTACAAAGTTGTTCACGGCAGACTTGTTTATAATAGCAAAAATGTGAAACAATATAAATATCCTTCCAGAGGAAAATGGATAATAAATTTTAGTTTGGTCATAGAGTACCATATAGCATTTAAAATGAAGTATATCTATGTGAATCATTGTGATTAATTCTAAAAATAGGTTGAGTGAAAAAAATCAGGTTGGAAAGAATATGGATAGAATTATATAACTTGTAAGTTTAACATTTGAAATTTCTCATGTAGGCTAGTGAGGATTTTGTTTTTGCTTTTGCTTTCAAATCAAAGCTTATCTTTGGATAGCCTCCTTAGAACTTGGAGCTTTGAGTGACTTCCATCCTGGGACGGCCAGTTAGGCTGTACAGCTCTCTGGCCAGACTGAGTGCTTTTTCCTGGTCTAGCCATCACTAACAAGTCTACGTTTAGTTTGTTGACCATTTGAATGTAGCTCTTAGTGCAATTTTATGAGTATGGGTGGAAAAATCATCTTAGAGTACAATTTTTGAGATACTCATTTAACATCACTGTCTAAATTTATACCAATGTAACTTCTGACTTTGTTTCTTATTGTAAATGGGGAGGATGATATACGTCTCATAGAGGTGTTGGGAAGACCGAGATAATGCATAAAACATTTAGAGCAGTACCTGGTATATGGTAGATGTGCTATAAACTGAAGTTCAGGAAAAGAAATCACAAATATATAGAATGGCATCTATGTTAAGTTCACCGTCAGCTGTGTACTGACTAGGTAGGATTACTTTAATTACAGTGGGCTTCTGAAATTAGAAAGCTCCATTATGATTTACATTTTAAAGGATGTTTAAATTTATCAAGTTCTTTATAAAGTTCATTATCTAATTTTATTATGCAGACAACTTTGTAAAATAGTTATCTTCTATCTAAAATAGACTCCAAGTTTCAGGACAGGTTAAACAAGCAGTGGTAGTAGAAAGCTTATAGTATTTAGTTTGTTCTAATGAAGGCATATTAAAGTGGAAATAATGATACTGTTGTATTTTCGTTTTTGTGAGTTAGTTTTGGGTTTGTGTGCTTTAAATACTTAGATTCGGAATAAATTTGGCTCTGGACTTTTTCTTCATGTGTGTGGGACGGGGAGGGAGAGAGAGGGAGACACTATAGAAGGGGGTTGGTTATGTCTTAATGGAAATCTTTGGAAAAGAAGAGCCATAGCCTCTCTCTCACTCAGCTCTATTAGTGTTGTATTTCCCCTTCCCACAAAGGTCATATTTTTAAACACGAGGCTGATTGGCAAGATTTTTTTTTTTGGCAAATTTGTAAATGTTTGATGGTAGCTTAGTGTGTATATGCCAGGGATTTGAGGAAATTCCCTTAGGTTGAATATGGATTAAAATTAACCACCAATTTGGCTAATCTTGTAAGATTTGCTACACCAGATGTTGCCAATTTATTTGGTGGCTAATATTCAAATGTATTGAGTCAATTCTTTCTCAAAGGTAAAAGTTATGCATCTTTTTTTTTTTTCTGATTTGGTTTATGTTTAAAGTTTAAGATAAACCTATAAATTAATGACTCTGACTTTTGTGGAATGAAAGTATTGGTAGTTGGTATCTTGAGTAGTCTAATTTCCTGAATAATTCCCATTTTAGGATGTTTTGTAATTTTTCAAAAAAAAAAAATTAGGTACTGCATGTATTAGATCTTTATCATCTCTTTTTCATAGTATCATAAATAAATCACCTTTTACCACTTAATATGGATTTACTTCCAGGTAAGTAAATTTGACTTTCCTTGGGATCATATGTCAGTGTTAGATTAGTTTTGAAACAGTTTATACTTATCATTTATCCTGTGACTGTGAAATACTTTAGAAACAAATTTAATATTAAATTATTTTTTTGTTTTATTTTATATTTCAGAACGTCTTGATTTTGGAAGAAATTCCTGTTGACAAATATGACTGAGTTCTGGCTTATATCTGCTCCTGGGGAGAAAACATGTCAGCAAACATGGGAGAAATTGCATGCGGCAACTACAAAGAACAATAATCTTGCCGTTACTTCCAAGTTCAACATTCCTGATTTAAAGGTAAAACTGCACTGTGCAAAATAGTGTATGTGAGTTCATCATGAAAGGCAGGACAGTTGTGTCTCTGCTTACTTTCTGGTTAGAAATTAGATATCCAGGTTTCTCTCTAGCCATTGGCATAATTTAAAACCTATCTTGTTCTTTCCGATTTTCAGATTTTAGATAATGAGGAAATTGAGATTTTAGAAGTAAACGCCAAAACAAAATATTTTTTCTAAACTTTTGTGCTTTTTTAAATTGTAATTTAATTGCAGTGAGAAATCTTATGAAAAGATATATTACATTCACAATTAATGATTTTAAGAAGTGAAAAAGCTTAATAATATATATTCCTAAATATCACAGTGAATCCATTTTTCTGTTATTAAATTCATATAATGCTCACTAATATAAATGTTTTACCATTGTACCTCTTTAACCATACTTGGCAGATCTAACCTAATTATTTAATCTAGTTAATCTACTTAACATTTATTAATGATCAGTAACCTAGCAGCCCCAAAGTGAAGCAGACTGCCAGTAATCAGTTGAACTTTTGTAAAGAAGGAAAAGATCATGATATTTATATTTTGCTGGTTAACTAAGCGAGACAGTTATACACAGCACTCATTTATATAAGAAATACTTAAAATTATTGGTTCTTAGTATTTGGGGAGTTATGAATTCCTTCGAGAGACCGATATGGACTGTGGACATTTCTTCCCAAACATGCTCGCTTACACACAATTTTTGTTGTTGTTATTAGTTTCAGGTGTACAAAACAATGTACTAGTTAGACATTTACACCCCTCATGAAGTGAGAACCCCCCTGCCCAATCTACCACCCCTCCGACATCACACATAGCCACCACAGTTCCACTGACCCCATTCCCTGCCCTGACACACATACAGTTTTGCATAGAGCTTCAATTACAGGCTCTCTGATGCACAGTCATGGACCCCTGTTAAGAGCTGCTTTTGTAAAGCATGGCTTCAAATGATTCACCGTCACTAGGCAGCACAGGCCTGCCATTACAGAACCTTCACATTTTAAATGGTGGTTGTACCCACGAATTAGAGGATTATTTTGTACATATAAATAGCTTTGAAATGTCTGGCAAACATGTTTTAACCACACGTGCACATTATGAAATAAAAAATGGAGAACTTAAGATTTATGGGCCCTTCAAATCAAGATGTTGTATCATCTTGTAAAAAAAATAAAAATAAAAAAGATGAAACCTAAGTAACAAAATGCTATACTTCCCTTCTAGGTTGGCACACTAGATGTCTTGGTTGGTTTGTCGGATGAACTGGCTAAACTGGATGCATTTGTAGAAGGGTAATGTACTTCCATGCACAGACTAGGGCAAGAGTATCAGGCTGCCTGAACACTAGCTTTATCATCACATGTATATTCTGCTTATTGGAATGGTTTTAGAAAGTGATGATTCTTTTTTCTTTGTAATCAACTTTATGAAGATACAATTTATATACAATAAAATACACCTGTTTGAAGTGTGAAAATATAATTTTTATTGAGATATAATTTGCATACCATGCAATTCACCTATTTAAAATGTGCAAATCAGTGATTTTTAGTACATTCAGAGAGTTGTGCAGCCACAATCAACATTTGTATATTTTCATTACCCCTCCCCACCATCCTGTTCCTATTAGCTGTTACTCCCTGCTCCCGACAGCTCATTAATTAATCTGCTTTCTGACACTATAGATTCGCTTATTCTGGACATCTCGTTGGAATCATGCAATATGTGGTCTCTTGTGACTGGCTTCTTTTCCTTAACATAATGTTTTCAAGGTTCAGCCATGTTGTAGCATGTATCAATACTTAATCGCTTTTTATTACCAAATAATATTCCATTGTGTAGATATACTACGTTTTATTAATCTACTCATCAGTTGATGGACAGTTAGGCTATTTCTACTTTTTGGCTAGAATGAATAAAGCTACTATGAATTATTTATGTAAAAGTTTTTGTTTTCATTTCTCATGGATATGAACCTAGGAGTGGAATTGCTGGGTCATAAGGTAACACTGTTATTAGCATTTTGAAGAACTGCCAGACCATTTTACACCTGGACCATTTTACAGTCCCATTAGCAGTGTGTGAAAGTTCTAATTTCTCCACATTCTTGACCATGCTTGTTACTATCCATCTTTTTTATTATAACCATCCTAGCGGGTATGTAGTATTTTATTGTGTTTTTTACTTCTGTTTTCCTGATGGCTGATGATGTGTTGAGCATTATTTTCATGTGTTTATTGGCTATTTGTGTTCCTTCTTCGGAGAAATGTCTATTTTGGATCCTTTGCCCATTTTTTAATTTGCTTTTTTTATTGAGTTGTAATAGTTCTTTACATATTCTAGATACTTATCAGATGACTTGTAAATATTTTCTCCCATTCTGTGATTTGTCTTCACTTTCTTGACAGTGTACTTTGCAGCACAAGTATTTAATTTTGGTGTCCAGTTTATTTTTCTTGCTTGTAGTTTTTATACCAATCCAAGGTCACACAGTTTTATATTTTCTTCTAAGAGTTTTATAGTTTTAGCTTTTACATTTAGGTCTTTGATGTGAGTTATTTTTTGTCTGTGGTATGAGGTAGGAATCCAGCTTCATTCCTTTGCGTGTGAATAGCCAGTTGTCCCAGCACCATTTGTTGAAAAGACTATTCTCCATTGAATTGTCTTGGGACCCTTGCCAAAAATCAGTTTGAACATAAATGTGAGCGTTTATTTCTGGACTCAGTCTAGTCCATAGTTCTTTTTATCCCATAGTTCTGTTTTTATGCTAGTGCTACATTGTCTTGATTATTTTAGCTTTATAGTAAGTGAAATCGAGAAGTGTGAGTTCTCCAACTTTGTTTTTCAAGATTTTTTTGCCTACTCTGGTTTCTTTCATTTCCATATGAATTTTGGGATCATTGTGTCAAATTTTGGCAAAGAAGTCAGCTGGAATTTTGATGGGGATTGTGTTGAATCTGTAGATCAATTTGGGGTGTATTGCCATCCTAACAATGTTGTAAGTCTTCGATTCGTGAAAATGGGGTGGTATGCCATTTATTTGAAGATGGTTATACGTTTATCTTCAGAATTCAGTTCTGTTAGAATTTTTCTAAGCTTCAGTTTTAGTCACTTTTGAAATACAGTTACTGTGTATTTTAGCTGAAGTTGGGTATGGAATCCTTGCTAACTTTCTGCATTTTGGTTACTTAGTGTACAGTCCCTTTGACTTTTGGAATGGAGAGCTTTTAAATACTTAGGGCGTTAAATAGGTATGATCTGTAAAATACAGAATTTTGGAGAATCTTAGAAATGTACCTTGGTTAAAGCTTTAAGGGAACAGGCCTGAATAGTAGGGGACTTACTCTCGTAATTCGTACAGAAGGGTTTCCCATTTATGCTGTTACACTTTTCTGAATTGATAGAACCACCAAAATGCAATGGCTCTGGTAATAGAGTCTGAGATTTCGCAGAGAGATTTTTTAACTTAACAATATGTAATAAGGAAATAAACAGATGTGAAGATGTACTGATGGTCTTTAATACTTGAGCCAGAAAGGCTGGCTAGGAGATAGTTTTACAGTAGATTAGGAAAAAGAGATTAAAAGCCTCAGCTAAGACCAGGCACTTGGCAATAAGAATGGAAAACAGAGGATGAAAGAAAAATAACAAATTACTTTAAGGTTAATAATTCCATGCATTTATATAGAGCAAATGTGAAAGTAATTATTGATGATATTCTCTAAGAACTAATTGGTGGTAAGAATCATCTCTTGGTTTCTTGAGTATAGGTTTTTAATTAAAAGAGTTTGAGGAAACTTTTTGTGGTTGCCATCCCTGAGCTGATTGTCTTTCCTGCAGTCCCATTTACCTCATCAGATTTTCAGGTCATGACAACCAAAGAGACATTGAGAAGGGTGGTTCCTGAGAACATAATTATTAACACTTATTTGGATCTCATTAATTACCTCAATGGCTTTATAGGTCTTTCTTTAAATGGTCAGTGGAATGTCCTGAATGTAGTTTAAAGTTTGGTTACATTTTTTAGGGAAGGAATCTGGAAAGTATTTTTGGTCACATTTTAGGGAAGGAGTCTGGAAAGTATTTAGGGCAAATGTAGTTCATTTAATTAGTAGACTTGAAAGTAACCTGTGCAGTTCGTCAGCTGTTCTTTTCTGCACTGTTATGCAATCTTGTCTTCATCAGTCTTCCTTTAAGATGTGAGGAATTTAAAACTCATGTGGTTGTTAGACCTTGGTAGAATTGACAGATGGTAGCTTAGTGATGTAAATGTTTTAGTTTTTAAAGTCTGAACATTGTACTATGTGGAATAAATGGTAGTTTATACTTTTTCAGTCATCTAATCATTAGAGCAGATTTTTTTTAAGGTGACCATGGGTACTTGCACGTAGATAGGCTTGTGGAGATACAGAGGGAGATTATGACGTTCTGAGTCAATGTTACATTTATAGATTTGACACCAACTGCACTCTCAACCTTTTCTGTGGTAAACATTTGCACATTTTTGAATGTCCGTAGCAAATGGTTCTGTTTACAAGATGTTCATCAAGTTACATGGGAATAATGGTTTGAAGGAATAGGTGAATTTTGGAGACACAGCCAAGTGTATGTACAAATCCCAAGTTAAGCATGTTGAAGACTTATGGCTTGCATTTTTTGTGACATTGTTCCACTTTCTTAGAGTTGAGGTCATTCAGTATAGGATTGTCATTCAAATTTAGCCCTTCAGTTGTTTTGTCTGATCCTTATTGGTTGATGTTGCAGGAGTTTCCTTTTTTCTTTTATTTTTTTAATTGTTGCAGGAGTTTCTTAATTCGTCTTCCAGTTTACCCTCCCTGCCACTGAGCATGCAGTCATCAGAGTGATTGTCTGAAGCCCTGTTCTACCATGTTACACTTCTCTCTAAAGTCTGACGTCAGAGGCTATCTGTCTGCAGTCTGGCCCCAGCCTACATCCCCTTCTCTTCAGCACGACGCTCTGGGCAGTATGGGCCCTCATTATTCTCTGACTGCCAGTTGCTTTTCTACCTCTCCCGAGCTTGACTCATCATGCCCTGTGGCAAGAATATAATTTCTTCCTGTCTAATCATCCTTTTAAAACCATTTCTGTCCTCCTTGGCCCTGCTCATGAGCCATGATGCTTTCTTGATTACAGTGGCTGGAAGTGATCCCTTTTTCCTGTATGCGCCTCTGCCTGTACCCTGGTAATCTCAGCTGGTACTTAACCAAAGTTTGCCTTGTATTTAGTCATTTCTATTTTTTGGTAGCTCTCCAATTCAACTTTAAGCAGTGTGAAGCTAGTGATTTTGTCTTGTATATTTTTGAATCCCACCCAGGGCCTAGAAGCACACACACACAGAATGGGGGAAAAACACCAGACTCTAGAATCAAGACATCACAGATATGCCATTGTCTTTGGGGCTCTGTGACTTTGCGACTAAGTCTCTTATTCTCTTTATACTCGGGGTCTTTACTTGTACAATAAAGGGATCAACAAGGTGACACCTATAGCTAGGTGACTCAGTAGTTTTGGCACTGTGGTTTCCTATATGGGATTGCTCCTTGCAAAGAGTCGATGTCCAATAAAACAATAATGAATAAATGATGTAGGACCTCATTCTTCATCGTTACTGTTGCTTGTGTTCTGTGGCCTGTCGGATCCCTTTCATCCTAAGTGAAAGTGCGTAATCGATGAATGCTAGCTCCCTGCCTCCTCCTTTCTTCTTGGTCCTTGCAGTCAGATCTATCGCCCAGTTTTTCAGCTTGCAGTACATGGATATTTATAGATGGCTTCTCACTACTTTTTTTCCAGACTAATAAACATATTTCATGTAGTCTCTTTAATACTTTACTCAGTTTTGTTTTGCGTAAAACAAAATTTTTGTCCATTTTATCTTTAAAATATTATTTATAGACGTTAATACCCACTTTTCTATATTATATAGATATGTGCAATGGGAACATATGTAGTCAAATTCGTGTCTTTATGTAATGTGTTCATTGTATAGCATGAAATTTAGGTCTTTTTCCTGAAAATGATTTTTTTTTTCTCCCAAGGGTGGTTAAGAAAGTAGCTCAATATATGGCTGACGTATTGGAGGATAGTAAAGATAAAGTTCAGGAGAATCTGTTGGCCAATGGAGGTAAGCGAATGTTTCATGATTTGATATTGACTTCTATAAAGTGAATGACTTAGCTATAAAAACAAAAAGTACTGCAAAACGCATCTATAGATAAGGACATTAAATACAATAGAAGGCCATTAAAATTAATTGTTACTGAATTTCTGCTAGTTACATCCTGTCCTCTGAAACACAATCTCATGTAAGACAATCTTACGTATAATATAGCTTATGATAATGGATGTCAGGTCCTTCCAAAAGCAGTATTATAAGGATTTACCATAGTTCTTTCTGGGATCTATTTGTGAATTCACATTTACAAGTGTTTTTCCAAGTTATGTGTCTTAGCATTGTTCCAGTTGAATACTTGCTGTCTTCTCTAGATTTTTATTTAATAGCATTCAGCTGCTAAAGCCTTCAAACAGAAATTATTAATTTTATTGCAGAGTAATGCCTCCCCTCAAATCTGAATATTACATTTCTTTACCTTAGTACCTATAGAATAGTCTACTTCTGACCTCTCTAGCTAGAAACTAATATTTACATCACGTTTGCTCTGTATAATAACGGCTTTGTAAAGATGGCTTTGACATCACTGCTGTCTTTTGTACTTGCATTTGTGGTTTTCTTATGGAACACCACTTTAGCATTTGCTTCATTTAAAATTAGGCTGATCTTTAGTAATATGTCATTATAATATAAAATAACCCTTTCCTTCCATTCTATCCTGTATTGCCTACTATGATAAGATCACTATTTTAACTTTGTTAAATTAACATTTGTTAAGTAGAGCCCCAGGGTGTCATGGGATGGGGATGTCATAAGATGGTGAGCCACAGTTCCAACAAAAGAGCTTGAGGGAAAGTGAAATAGAGAAGTTTATTACTCACAGGTCCTGGAGGAGGTGGGGCCATGTGGAGAGAGGTGGAGGGAGAACTAGGGCACATGCCTTTACTAGGGTCTGAGAGTGGAGTGCTTTGGGGTTCCTAGGCTTAGCCCAGATTGGTCAATTTAAACCAAAGAGAGTGGGGTTTTGGTAATTTCTGGAGTGTCTTATCTAAGGGGTACACAAAGGGAAGGCCCTGGGCAGTGAGGGAGAGTGCTTATCACAAGGGTGATATCAGGGGGAGTTATATTTACTTGTGACTTCCTAGGCTGTTACTTAGGGCTGTTGTTGAGGGAGGGGCTGGTGTAATTTCTAAGCCCCTGCAGGCCACTTGGCCATACAAAATAGATACTGAGGCAGCAATAAG
The DNA here is from genome assembly GCF_036562045.2 of Rhinolophus sinicus. NCBI lineage: Eukaryota > Metazoa > Chordata > Mammalia > Chiroptera > Rhinolophidae > Rhinolophus > Rhinolophus sinicus. Next base: position 28,383,904 of record NC_133761.1, on the reverse strand, counting down.
GAGTACTTAGGCTAAACTCTCAAAAGTAACAGTATTTTAAATCCAGTGTTTCTCTAATCATTACTTCTTGCAAATAATACATGCTCAATAAATACTTAATTAGTAAAAGAAAAATAGTAATTTATTTTTGCTCCTTGTTATAATAATGCTCCTAATCTAATTGTTTACTGTTTCTGTTAATTTGTCTTTGGGGCAGAAGGATGGAAGGTCAATGTTAATTTAGGGTGCCTTTACTGATCTTCAAAGTGTTTGATGAACTAGGGCAATCAGTTGGTAGAATGGGGGTTGACAATTGAGGAGGGCAGTGCATCTAAAATTGCTTTTGGAAATATGACCTGTGTTGTTGACTTGTTGGTATTATGTAGGTAGAAGTTGAGAAGAGAAAGACATTTTGATGTGAATTACTTTTGCCAGTTAGCTCTGCTTGACATTTGTGTTTCCTGACCTTGATCCCATCAGACTTGAGGGGTAAAGTAATCTTGATTACTAAACGTTCAGGGACGTAGTTGTTGAGTCTCTTTGGCTCTACATTTTTTATTCTTTTCATTTGAAAGTGAAAGGTTCTGTGTTTTGAAGATTGTTGAAGTATAGACCCCTAGAAACAATCACCACATGGTTTTAACAAATAAGTTCATTTTCAGTTTGTTTGGATTAGTTGGCAAAGAGAGAACATACTTTTGTCAAATTCTACTTATCGAGGAGAGAATTTGAAGTCGTTTCTTAATCTTTGTTTCTCTTTCTCCTATATATGAAGCATGTCATGGATATGTACATATTTCATTTAATTCAGTCATCAAATTGGAAAGAACATTTTGATATATATTAAATTTTGAGTAAGGATAAGGGATCCAGTCAGATTACAAGGTAAAATTTTGATTAATCTGTGTTACTTAATGTGGTCCCACATTTATTTAATTAGGACTCTTCAGAAGTGATGACATCTTTACTGATTTTCTCAGTGCTAATTTCAGCATTAAAATCTATTACTGTGTAGCAAACTACAAAAAATTCTGTTGCTTCTCAGTAATTAATTTATTCCCTTGTTTCAGTTGACTTGGTTACTTATATAACAAGGTTTCAGTGGGACATGGCTAAATATCCAATCAAGCAGTCCCTGAAAAATATTTCTGAAATAATTGCCAAGGTAAGATAAAAAATGACACAGGTAGGACACATTGATTTATAGTGGCTTTATTTTATAAGCATTTTAGCTATGAAATACTCTAGGTTTTGACAAGGCAGCTTAAATATATGTCATTGATACAAACAGGAGGTAGGGGTACCCTTACTTCAACTTTAATAAAAAAAAAGATGTTAAAAAATATAACGCTTTCTTGTGTAGATTATTCAAGTTGTGTAATATACTTATTTATATACTTAAATATTGTATCAACAATGTTGAAATAAGAAAAGAAACCTTAAAATTCTGTAATTATTTACACAAATTTTCAGGATAACTGAGATTATGTGGAACAGGAAATTAGAGTGTATTAAAGATTTATGAGTCACATAGATGATAGTGGTCCTGTAAGTGTATTTATGTACAGTACTGATTCAGACATTAAACTTTATGTGTTCTCTGATGCCTTCTGACATTGATCCTCTACATAGAAAACTGCCCGTATTCATGTACCACACGATTTCATGTACAGTTTCAAGGAGTACACAGATCCTGAAGCCCATCCATGAATTCGCTGAGTTGAAAGCTCCTTTTATATTGCAAAGTCCTGGAGCGTGAGCGAAAATGTAAAAGTCTTACCTGAAATTATAATGAAGCAAATAGACAAACACCTATCAATTGTTTGTCAACATTTTTATGACCTGGCTAGGGTGAAAAAATATGGTTTAAATTAATTGGATAGACTTTCCTTGGCTCCCAGTAACTTTATTTATACAGTGTGCTCTATAATTAAATGTAATTGAATAGACTATCAAGGATTTTAACTAAAGTCATCATACAATTTAGTGAAAATGAGTAGTTTGATAATGTACAGTGGTGCTCTTACTATGACTGAGCCTTATTTTCTTTTGATCCTTACCAAGGATTTAGTCGTCTTCTGCCTGATACTATTATAGACGAGGAAACAGGCTCAGAGAGGTAAAGTGACTTATCCCAGTGACATAACTGATAATGGTAGAGCTGAGTTGAAACTGGGTTTTCAGATGTTAAATCAGTATCAGAAATGGCCAGGGCCGAGTGTGGTCTAAGGCTCCAGACTCAAGGTGCTCAAATGTTAAATCCACTGCCTTGTGTTTTCTCCTAAATTGTTAGTAGTTTTAGTCAATCTTTTGAAAAACCAGCTTTTATAACATTTATAAATAATTTCAACTACAATTCAAATTACATTGAGAAAATATTTTGTATAATAATAGGGAGTTGTGGACAAGACTCTGTAATTTAGTTCCTTTTGGGAATTAATCCGTTAACCTTGTGAATTACAGCCTTTTAATTAATAATCTCTAAACCCGGTGGCCTAGATTCTATTTACATGGTTTAAGAAGTAATACAATAAATAATTAAAATACATGTGGACTAAAACATTGTCTTTAGTAGAAAAGAGTCACATGGAAATTACCAAGATTATTTTTGAAATGACCTTTTAAAGCTGTGCTTTTAAAATAGAATGTTTTTACATCAGGAATTAGTAGTAGTTTTTTAAAAGTTATGTTTAAGTACAGCTACTTTAATTGTATTAGTAGAGGCAGATTTAGGAAAATCTTGCATTTTTTTTTTTTTAAAGGGAGTGACTCAGATTGACAATGACTTGAAATCTCGAGCATCCGCATATAATAACCTGAAAGGGAATCTTCAGAATTTGGAACGAAAGAATGCGTAAGCATACCAAGTATTCGTGAATATTAAGAATTTAGGGAAGCATTGTAGCATACACTGACTGAGATATTGTTTAGTAAGTTCCAGCTGTTTCTATAATAAAAATCGAACACACTTGTTTTGGTTACTCTCCTTGTAGCATGACTACTACAGGTGTAGCTCTAATCACTTAACTATTGAAGTTAAGCATTTATATCCTAGAGGCAAATTTGCCTGGATACTCTCTAGTGGTGCAAACTGGGCAAGACATTTTCATTATGAGAAGATCAGTACTGGGAGACTAATTGAAGACTGATTTGAAAAAGTTGATTATTAGGTTAACTAACCAAAATTGCCTGGTGTCAAATGATACCCAGGGAGAGGCAGGAAAACTAAAGGCTCTGCTTAGATGATATAATTTTATAATTACAGTGAAATAGACTTTAATTGATATCTAATGAATAACACTTTCCCAGTCAAGATACTATATATATAATCAAGAGAAGAGCCCAGTTACATTAATTAAAGCAAGCACAAAGGGAGATAGGTGCTAGAGGCAAATTTTGATAAATGTTGACATTTCTTCGGTTGCATGGATGGGAAATATTCAGCTAAATTTTGATGACTTATAAAGTAAAATGTTAACTAGGCTAATCCCTCTCTTGAGATGTCTATATAGTATGTGTAAATATAATTAGCTTGCTATTTCCTTACAAGTGTATGGAAGCACATAATTATCAGCCTAATGATTTTTTTCTTCTTCCTCAGAGGAAGCTTGCTAACTAGAAGTCTAGCAGAAATTGTGAAGAAGGATGACTTTGTTCTTGATTCAGAGTATCTCATCACTTTACTGGTCGTAGTTCCCAAGTATGTCTTTTTATTGTAAAGGTTTTTTTTTTTTTTTTTTACTTATTAAAATACAAGAAAATGTTAGTATCTAATATTGTAATTTGAGGTTTTCCATAAAACCCAGGTGTAAAGGGGATATCACCTTGTCATTCATTCTGTCAACCGACATATATTCGTGTGGCACATACAATAGAATTTAGTTCATAACTTGAGACATCAATTTCAAATCAAAATTAGCAACTTAGTAGAGTTGGCTCACTAAAAAATTAAGTAATGCTAAATTATTTTATGTAAAAAATTAGATTTTTCAAAATAGGAAGCTCTTTGTATTTTTTTTAATCTTTATGATTGGTTGGGATGAATTAAGTCCTATAATAACAAGCAAAGGATTTAGTGGATCAGGGCTTAGGACACTTTTTTCTGTACAGGACCAGAGAGTAAGTATTTTAGGCTTTGCAAGCCATATGATTTCTGTTACAACTACTCAACTCTGCCACATCAACTTTGTGGGTATAACTGACAGCAGCCATACACACAATATGTACACAAATGGATGTGGTTGTGTTTCAGTAAAATTTTATTTACAAAACAGGCTGTGGGCATAGTTTGCTGGATTAGATAACCCTTTAAAATATTCTTTAATTAGGCCTTCTTTGTTAATTAACATTTGATCATACTGTGTTTCCCCGAAAATAAGACCTAGCCGGACAATCAGCTCTAATGTGTCTTTTGGAGCAAACATTAATATAAGACCTGGTCTTATTTTACTATAATATAAGACTGGGTCATAATATAATATAATATAATACAATGTAATATAATATAATATAGTATAATATAATATAATATAGTATAATATAATGTATTATATAATATAATGTAATACCAGGTCTTATATTAATTTTTGCTCCTAAAGACGCATTAGAGCTGATTGTCCGGCTAGGTCTTATTTTCGGGGAAATGCGGTAGCTAATCTTGATAAAATGAAACCTTTGGACAGTTGGAAGATTAGAAGTTGTGTGTGTGTGTGTGTGTGTGTGTGTGTGTGTGTGTGTGTGTGTGTATGAGAGCGAGCGAGAGAAACAGAAACAGAAACATTAATGTTTTCACTTTTGACTTAACATCAAAGTCTTGCTATCAGGGAATCTTTGGAGGATCCAAACTGAGATGGGAAATTAGAAAACATCATTTGTGAAATCTTCCTTTACTGTACTTTCCATTTTTATCTATGGTTAAGAAACTAGGAATATTGGAAAATGATGCCTCCTGGAAAAGGGTGTGAAAGTACCTCTATCGAATTTAGAGTGGCTACAATATTCTGTTTTTTCCCTCCTTACTACACAGTGGATAATTCTTTGCTTATGGAAAAGGGCTTAAAACTAAGGGTTTGGTTCCCAAAGTTGTACTTTGTCTTTTAGTAACAACTCATCTCTGCTCTACTAGAACACTGATTATTTATAATAAATTTTCTGTGTTTTTATAATACATAAGAAAATAACCTTTGCCCACATAAAAGATTTGTCTCATTTAACCTTAATTAAAATTTGTGTTTAAAACCAGAAGTTTTCATAGTTTTCTGTACACTATAATTGAAACATAGGACCTAGGGCACCTTATGTAATGAGTTATTCTCTATCCTGGCCTACAAATACTACAGTTCTTTATTTTAAATTACAAACATAATTGTCTCTTTCCACACTCCCCAAAGCCAATGTTCTCTAGAGAAGGTTATTGCACAATGTTCTGTGGCAGCATAGTTTACCGTCATTTTATTTACTCAATACTTCCTGGCACTCTGTGCTTTTAGAAAATATATAGTTTCATCCAGCCTTTTATAATGGACACTGAACAGAAATGAGAGTGATTTTGGCATGACCTTTTTCTTTCCTTTTTTTTAATGAGGTAATATGTATCAACCCTAAAATTTGAAAGTTATTTCAAATCTGTACTTTGCCTTACTTCCTTTCCAAACTTGGTTCTAGGATGTGCCTTTTTTGCAATAGTTACTGCATATAAGAGGGTGGTGAACTGTAGTCCCTGCTTCACTCAGTGTATTTGAAATTCATTCTCAGTAGGAAACTTGAATTTTTTTGTTATATAGATTTGAGGTATACTTACTGTAGCCAAATTTCCTGATTGTCCCATCATTTCTTTCTCTTTGTGGACATGGCAGGAGGTAGGACTTGCTCTTCTTTTCCAGGGCTTATTGTACATTTTCTGCAGGTTAAACCACAACGACTGGATTAAGCAGTATGAAACACTTGCGGAAATGGTAGTTCCAAGGTCTAGCAAGTAAGTAGCCATCTTTGTAAAACCTCTTTCTCTCCTAGAATTCCTTTTATAGTTTGGATGTCGGATTAGGAAATATCTGTGCCATCTTTGTGATAAATTTACAGTTTTAAAGCCATTTTGTTCACCTTATAAACAAGTTAGTTATATTATTATACTTTTAGACCTGGAAGGGACTTTGCACAGTCTGGTTGACCGCTCATGTTTATAGATGTAGAAGTTTGAGGCCACAGAGGTGAAGTGGTTTGCCCAGAGTCACACATCTTATTAGTGGCAGAGCTAGAACTGGAACCCAGGTCTCTGGTGTAACACTTTTTCTGCTGCACTGTGCTACCTTCTGAAAATTCATCATGTAATATTGTAGACCTACGATGTGTCTATAATTCTTCATTTACCTTGTTTGCAAAGATAGTGTACCAAAATGGCTGCTGGAGTACTGTGTTGATTTTGAAATATTTACCATCACTTTCCAGTAAACATAGATGCTACCTAATCTGTACTCAAAAAAACTTTTATTAAGTACTTTTTAATTTATTAAATACATAAATGGATCAACATACATTGTCTAATTTGATATTTACAATTCTGTGAAGTAGTTTGGGCAGTTATTCTTATAGATGAAAAAGTCAAAATGCAAAAGACTTAAATAGTTGATGGAAGCATATGGCTGTATTAAGTGTCCAGTGGCAAAGTTAGGCCTTAGAACTCAGGTCTTTTAACTCCAGGTCCTGTACTCTTTGACACCGTACCATGTCATTTTTTACTATAGTCTACTATTCCATATAAGGGGTTCTTTGAAAAAATATTAAATGTAGTGTATATGTCCCCCCCAAGAGATTCCTTTGTATGTATATGCCTCAAGAGGTGGCAGCGTGGTGAAAGAAAACTATAGGCGATAGTAAGGAAGTAGTATTAGTAGGCCAGGCCCATGAAATATTTTCTTTTCCAGTTTCATTGTGTCATATGGGAGGTAGGTTAGTATAATGGGAAGAGTCTAGGACCCAGGGATCTGAGTTCTATTGCTGGTTCTGCTACCAGCTTGCTGTATGACCTGGGGTAAGTCTTTTAACTTCTTTGGGCTTCATTTTCTTTGTCTGTAAAATGAGTATAGCACCGTCCCTGTACATGTTAACGAGGTTACTTTAAGGCTTAATACAATTTACAAAATGTAAGGTAACATGATTAATACTGTAGTTTCACAAATGTCGACTTTTTTGAGACCTATGCCACAAATGTGTGCTCATGAATTTTTTTTTTGGTGGCGGCGTGGGAATACCTTCCACTCACACCAGCCTTTCTCATGGTAAACTGAAGACTAATGCTGTGGGTTGATATTGGTTTTCCACTGAAGCTCTCTGTCCTGACAGATAATACCTCTTATACCTTTGTGTGAGGCGTTAAAGCCTAGAGGTTGACTTTATGTCTGGGAGGCAGGAGAAGGAGGAGAGGAAGGACCCTACGCACACAATATGCCCTCCCAAGTTGTGCATATGCCAAGCCTGAGTTCCAGGGGAATGGTGTCTAGGCTGGTTAAGTAGGCCCAGATTTACTCTGAAAGAAGGACTTTAAAAATACTACTTCAGAGGTTTACATTTTTTGAAAATCACTTTAGTAGTTTCAAGAAAAAAGTGTTACTGTATTTCCCCGAAAATAAGACCTAGCCGGACCATCAGCTCTAATGCATCTTTTGGAGCAAAAATTAGCATAATGTAAGACCGGGTCTTATATTAAAATAAGACCGGGTCTTATATTAATTTTTGCTCTAAAAGATGCATTAGAGCTGATGGTCCGACTAAGTCTTATTTTCAGGGAAACACGGTAGGCAGTAACAGTTCAGTGCAGGCAATACCTGTCTTCTGAATGACACACAAGTACTCACTGACCACTTGAGAGTTCCCAGCTCTTCCCCACTCAGTGAAAACATCTGCTCCACCTATTTCTCAGTTCAAAAGACATTTGGAATCGCTGACTTGAACCTGCTGTTTAAATGTAGTCATCAAGAGCAGAGCAGTAGCTCAACTAGCACTGTGAAGAGGATGGGTAGTTCATGGGGGGCAGACAGGCTTTAGTGGGTTAGTCTGGAGTTCTGTCCACTGTTTGGGAAAGATCTGTATGACTTGATGTTGGGCTTTTGGTTATCATAATAACTAACATTGTGGAATAGTTACTGTGTGCTGGTCTTTGTTCTAAGGGCTTTATTTTAAAGTCACATATAAGTAGTAATGCTTTGACTTGTTGCTTTTTGGCATGATACTTGAGCGATTACTCTTGGATGGAGTGAAGGTGAAAGTGGAGTTCTGAGGTAGAAGAATAGATTGAAAAATACCATCTTCAAACCTGAAAGAAGCAGTTTCATTTTAAAAATAAACAAAAGCTAGCTATTTGCAAAATATTCTACCTAAATCTTAAATGATTGAACAATTTGCATTATTGCCATTATTGTGTGGTTACGTGCAGGGAGATATATAAATGCCATGTCAATAGGGCGGCCAGAGAAGTGAAGGGTGGGCTGCTGTTCTGCTTCTTTTCATTGGAAAAACTGTTCAGAAAGAGGTGCTGCTCACTTGTCCTTTCAGCATTCCCACTTTCCTTTTTGTCTGTCTGCTTTTGCTTGTTAAGATAGTCTGGGTCAGTTCGCTGGTTAACTTTGGCCTTCTCTGTTGTTGGAAACTACCACAAACTCACTGTGCTTCGTGGGGGCTTTAGTTGAGGGAGCTAGCACAAGTGAGGCAGGAGCCTAGCTAGGAAGGCCTAGAAGAAAACCACGCTAGCCACTGTGCAGAGGGAAACTTCTCTTGTGTTTCGCAACAGAGGTTGCCAAGATCACTTTTATGAAGAAAAGCAGGGAAGATGTCTTGACAACGAAAGTTAGGTTGATTAGGGAGCTGAGAAAATGGCAGGTCTTTCCAGTGACGTCCATGAGAGCTGTGACTGGGTAGAAGTGATGACCTCACTGGGATCTTCGTAAGCCTAACAGGGAGTCCTGAGATGCATAAAAGTGTGTTTTTCAGAGGGTATTTAGACAGTTGCATTAGTCAATTTTTGATGTAGGTGTGATGGGAGAAAAGGAAGGAGCTGAGGTAGGAGATACTGGCAGTGCGGAGAGGGTATGTCAGGCCTCGGGGCTGGGCTGGGCTGGAGAGAGGAAGAGAGAATTAGGTTTCCGGAAGTGAAGAGGATACTTAGCAAGAAAGCCAGGGCCCTCTGGAAAGACACCAGCTATTAGACAATTTTGCCTGGGTAAGCCTAGCACTGATATAGATTGAAAAGCATGGTTCTTAGAGTTTGGGTGCTTTACTTGAGTTAATGTTTAATATTGTTGGTTAGGAAGAAATAAACATAATATAGGGCTAAGGCATTGTAAACAAAAACATCACAAACACTCAGTGTCTTCAGTGTTTGAAGCAATACAGATAAATAGCATTGAGATGGTTTGCGAAGGGCTGCCACACCCTTCTGTCCTCTTTCTCTGTTTCTGAATTGTCCTCAATATGAAAGACAGCAAGTAAACACAAAGTTTTAAATGGACTTCGTCTTTTTTTCCCAGTGTTCTCTCAGAGGATCAAGATAGTTACCTTTGTAATGTCACCTTGTTTAGGAAGGCAGTTGATGACTTCAGACACAAAGCCAGGGAAAACAAGTAAGAGCATTATTATTATTGGTTTGTTTTTTAATTTGTTAAATCACCTATACATGGTGTGAACAGTTTTGTGTTTTTTTGCCCCAAATGTAGATTCATTGTTCGTGACTTCCAGTATAATGAAGAGGAGATGAAAGCAGATAAAGAAGAAATGAACAGGCTTTCTACTGACAAGAAAAAGCAATTTGTATGTGTTCTTAATGTTTAGTGTTATCAGTGTTAAAGCAGAAGAAAAACTGGTATTCCTTTTCTTTGATTTAAAAGAAAACAAAACTTCTCTGATTTTGCTTTTTAAAGCATTTTATTTTAATTACTTTTTCTATTAAATAATCAGAATGAATTATATTTTTGATTTCACGCCTAGATCTATGAATAGTGATCTTAAAATGCATACCTTGAAATAATTACCCTATCTAAATCCATATCAGAAATTGATTTTAAACGCAGTGTTTTGGTTAATGCCCTGTGGTGGGACGGATTCTATAATATTAGTATTCTCTTTTCAGCAAGATTTTTCATTTTCTTGAGGAAAATTTTTTAATGCTGTAATCTTTTACTGAAGCAATTTGTATTGAAACCATTGGAGAATTAGTACATTCTAGGCAGAATGGAGAACAGGGATGGAATTGGTGTCAACTTTCTTGCTATCTTCAGGTGTAGGATTATTGTGAAGACCAAAAGCTTGTACGGAAGGGGTGAAGTGAGTGAAAGAAAAGGTGTTTCCCTTGTAATGCTAGAGGAAGTAAAGGCAAATTCCACTTAAAATTATTTCTAAGTACTTTGTAAACCAGTTATATCTCAGTTGGAAAGAAAACTAACCCTAACCAAGTAATGTCAGGTAAAGCCAGTTGGTTTATCTAATTCCTAGTTGCAATTTTCAAGACTAAGTTTGTGGTGATTTCTTTTTCTTTTATAGGGACCACTCGTGCGGTGGCTGAAAGTGAATTTCAGTGAAGCGTTTATTGCGTGGATTCATGTGAAAGCATTGAGGGTTTTTGTTGAGTCTGTTTTAAGGTAAAGTTAATTGAGAAACTTGCATCTGAAGAGTTTCATAGATCCCTTCATATTGGACCTCTTTATTATAACACACAGTCCAGTAATAGGAAATTGACTTGTAGACACCAAAGGGCCAAATCAAAGGACCAATCATGAGGTAGAGATTGTCAATATTATACAGCTTTTTATGTACGTATTAGTCATGTCCCTAAATACCAGGTTTAGAAAAAGAGACCTATGCTGCTGTTCTCTCTGATTCTTTTCTAATGTACTTATTTAAAAGTGGGTCATATAAAATGTTAGCCAGTATTTGTTTAAAAGAAAGCTTTCAAATATTTATATGTGTTAATAGTTTGGTATACAGTATACTGATGACTTATTTGAAATCACTTAACCTAAAATTTTTAATATTTTGACATACTTAAAATCTAAATTATCTTGTGATCTTCTGTACATGTTGTTCATATTAGAAATTGTTAAAAAATACTTATCTGCAGCTATGTTCACTTTTTAAATTACTTTGAGTTTTCAAAGTAGGTGTGGGTAATCTTATGTTGTTTATCGTGAAAGTATTTTCTAAGTATACATATTATCACTATTTACTGAGGATATTATTCACAGATTACCTTAAAATTGAAGAGTAATTAAAGTAATTCCTAGTAGACAATTGGCTCTCATTTCAAAGAAAAATACCTAGTTGACAGTGAGGACCAGAGAAGATTTGAGTTTCCATGTTTAATAGTTGAACTTGTAAAGGTGTTCATTAAAATGGGATACCATCTTCCCATTAGCTGTGATTAAAGAAGAGTGTGAGAATATTTGCTTTAAAAAGAAAGTCTCCTTATATGTTTGCTTGTGTTACATACCATACTTTTGCTTCTTTATAAGGTATGGCTTGCCAGTGAACTTCCAAGCTATGCTACTTCAGCCTAATAAGAAAACAATGAAGAAACTAAGAGAAGTATTATATGAATTGTATAAACATCTAGACAGCAGTGCAGCTGCTATTATTGATGTAAGTATTTATTAGATAGCTTCATAGAGTAGGAACTGGAATGAATTTCAGAAATAATTATTGGAAAAGGATAAACAGAAAAGGGATAGGGAATATTGTGATACCCAATCTTTTTTTTTTGTTTATAAAAATTATAAACAAAAAATACTAGTTGTTTATAAAAATTATAAATTGCAGAGGAAGAAAATACGTAACTATTTTAACTTTATTTGGTAGAAATAATGGAGTTAATAGATAGACATTTTACAGGCAATTTTTATTTTTATGCAATATAGTGTTTATATCTTCTTTGAAACAATATAAACAAAGTATATGTGATTTTTTTTTTTTGTCATTTCTGTTTAAAATTGCAGTGGGTCTTTTATATTTTATTTCAAATAGCTTGATTTTTTTCCTTTTTAGTTTGGGATGGTAGTATCTCACATGGGCAGTATTAGTTAGAAAAATCATGAAAAACCATGAAAAATCGGGGTGTTTTGGTAGAAGAAAATGAAGGAAATGACTTTCTACGTTTTCATGGAATTGTCAATAAAACATGAGGTTAAATATTTAATACATAATTTCCCACCAGTAAATTCTTATAATGTGCATATATAATACATATCTTTAAAACCACACTTGGTTTTATCCAGCATTCTCTAAGCCTTGTAGCCCATAAACTCAGTTCCTCAAGCTTGAGATTGAAAAATAATTTTTTACAATTTCTGTTAAAAAGAAAGGTAGGGCCATGATGAAACACATACTGTATGGCTTCAGAGTCAGTGTGCTTGAAGCTGGCTTCCTGCTCACTGTCGGTGCTTCCCAGGGTAAGGCAGCCTTCTGAGATTGTTTCCTCATTTGCAAAATGAAGATAATAAAGCCTAGGTTAAATTAGTATGAATACATAATCTTAGTCCAGAGCAGGTGTTTAATGGAAGGTAAATGGTAATTCTTTCTTTCTTTCTTTTCCTTCTGTAAGTACATAATGGAACAATTTGTCTGGTTTTTCATAGGCGCCTATGGATATTCCAGGCTTAAACCTGAGTCAACAGGAATACTATCCCTATGTGTACTACAAGATTGATTGCAACTTGCTGGAATTCAAGTAAAAACGAGCTCCTCCCAGACAGTCCTGTCCTTGTGTTGGTGTATGCTAACAGAAATAGGTTACAGTCTGAGTACTTTTACCTCTATTACCCTTTGCTTGCTTCTGACCCCTTTTCCTAGGTGAATTCTTCCATTGTGGTCCATTGTTTCTTTTTATTGATCAGGTCTGTAAATGTGTACTAAAAAAAAAAAATCAGAGTCTATTTATAAACAGAATAGTTTATTTAAAGAGGTCTTTCCTCATTGATATTGTGGTATGCATAATTCCATTTGTTACCGTTGTGCACAAAAGCCTTGTTTACAAGGGAATGGTGTAAACATTTATACCATTTGTTCACTGTGTTTAGTAGACATAACTGTTTAATAGTTACTGAATCGTGATGTAAAGAAATGTACAATATTCAGATATGTGCTTTCTGAATGTTTCAAATTACAATCTATGAACACTGTTCACACCCACAGGAAAGAATAAAATTACCTGTGCAAAGGTGTATTGTGGTGTGTGTAACTTCAGAAGATTACAGTTCAGCTTCAGAGTTTAATAAATGGTATCATAGCTAACTTGCTATGCTACTTTCAGGATTTTGTTATATACTGAGGTGTCACCATTTATGTCTGACTTGCATTATACTTTAAATGTGTCAAATTTGGGTCAGAGCACAAATATGAAGATCATTTTTAAACATATGAGGGGTATTTACACTTGGACCCTAGACTCTTAGTTCTTTCAAATAATTAGGAAGTAGGGCCAATTTCGAATAAAGTATAGCAAAACTATCCAGCTTTAGTCATTTATTTTGCTAAGTCTTTATTTTACATGTTTCCTTTTTAAGATCTATAATTATAAAAGCCTTCATTTTAACATTTATGTCATTTTGACATAGTCTGAAAATTGAGGCGTTGCTAGCCTTAAAAAAATGTGAATGACTTAGTTTAGCTTCCTGAAAGAGCTTTTAGAAGTGGGTGTCAGGGCAGTGCTACCCTTCCTATACACTCACGGGCTTGTAAATGGGAGAAAGACGTCTACATTTTATTTTAAGGGCATTTATAAACTATTCCCTTTTCCCTAGAAATTTAGTCTCCAAAATGCTTTTCATTTCAAAAGTTTATATTATTTCAAAAGTAATTGTTAACTTCAAACCAATACAGACAAACTCCTGTAAAGAAAACCATGAAAGATGATGCCTGCCCCTGCTACCCCTCAGCCCCATTGCTTCTTCCGAAGGAACTGTATGTATCCCAGGCCTCCTCTGTATCTCCACAGCGTATCTCACACGCGCGCACACACACACAGGTTATTTTAAAATCAATATAGGATTATACTGTACATACTCTATCCCTTGCTTTTTGGCTTACTCGTATATCCAAGATACCTTTACATATCGGTATATGTAGAGCTGCCTCATTCTTTTAACCAGTTACATGGTTTTCCATCATGTAGTTGTGCCAAATTATAGCTGGCCAGCTGAATATTTAGGTTTTTAGTTTTTGCTCTTACACTGCTTCAGTAAACATCCTTACACAAATATTTTGTTTCCTTATATTAGTATTTCTGTAAGACAAGTCCGGGAAGTGGGTTTGGTGGGTCACAGGGTGTGTACTGCTAAGTTATCTATTTTAATTCAAGACATGTTTGGAATACGGATTTTATTTTCAATTTTCCTTTGGTAAGAGGAAGCTGAAAACTTTTGGTTTTGATGTCAGAAAATTCTGGTTGTCTTTTTTTATTATTATTATTAAATTTATTGGGGTGACAATGGTTAGTAAAATTACATAGGTTTCAAGTATACAATTCAGTAATACATCATCTATATATCACATTGTGTGCTCACCACCCAGACTGGTTCTCTGTCCTTTGCAAGTGTTTTTTGAGTCTTAGTATCTGGAAAGGGGTATAATCTATCATGGAAGATGTGGTTTGATGATTAAAGTAAAAGATTCATAGGCCTACACGATGATTTTAAGGTTTTATTCAGACTTTAATATTGTTCTGATACCAGTGGGTCAGAATTGTGTCAAGCTTAACTTCCATGGTGATTTTTCTCAGGGATGCGGTGCAGCAGAGTGGCCAGGAGTGTGGCTCTGCAGGCAGACGCCAGCTGTGCTATTGAGTAGCTCTGCGATCTCCATGCCCAGTCCCTCCTTCATGGAATGGGGTCACTGGCGTACCCACCTTATAGGGCTGTTGTGCTGAGTAAACAAGACCCCACGGGCACATTAAGTACATAGAAAGGTGCCTGGTAAGCGCTGGCTACATGTACTTACAATCCAATAGGAGTGCCTGTAGCTCCTTTTCACTTGTGTTTAATCTGGGAGTGTCATGGTACATGTTACTGTGGAGCCCGAAGGTTAGAAAGAAGTAATTGTGTGTGAGGGGGCGAGATGAATAATAGAGTCTGTGTCTGTAACATTAAAGCAGTTTGAGTGTCTGAGCTTCAGTGTTGGATTATTTATATTGACCATGGCGGCTCCCAGTCCTGGGAAGAGACTGTTCCCATTGCTTACCTTGCTTGGCCTGCCAAGGAGTCTACTGGTTGTCCTCTAGGATAGAGCTCAGATAACTTTGAGATTCATTAAACATTTATCCAGTGTCTGTTAGAGACCTCTCTGCCGGTGCTCACACCCATCACCTCACCCCTTCCCGTGGTCACGCTGGAGGGACTGGTTGTCCCCATTCTACTCTTGCAGAGGCTTAAGGTCAGAGAAGTCAGGTGATTTTGTTGTTGTTAAAACTCAAATTTTGAGTCGGAATCAGAATTTGAACCTAAGAATTCTGACTGCCCTGCCTTCTGCCTACCGTGCCTCCTGCACTCCACTAGGTACTTACTGTATAAGGGAGACCAACACATTCCTTAACCACAGTCCAAGTTAGACAGTGATGTAGAAAAGACGTTAGGTGTGGACCATCAGGAAGGAAAATGTGTCGGTATTTGGCAGGAATGCAGGAGCCCAGGACATTTTGTTGATGTTGATGATGGGCGATCATGTGTGTACGTGTTGCATGCTAATTTCAATAGCCTAGTTTATTTGACCTAGATTTTCCTACCTCTGATAGTACCTGCCGGAGTTGCTCTGAACCACCGTGTGGTCCAGGTGGAACACAATCCGTAGGGCTTTTTGAGCACAAATCAAGTAGTACCTTTAAAGTAATACTTTGTACATTACAAATACTCAGCAAATGTGAACTTTTCTTTGCTCTCACTTCAAAATTAAATAGTCCCACATATTGGAAATAAAATACAAGAAATTGATCTAGATACGAGGTTATTTTCCTTCATTTTATTTTTAGCTGCAATTTAAAATAAAGTTTCAAAATAACATGCACAAGATTAAAAACTATATACCCAAATATTATAGAATAGCTTATAAAGAAAAGCTTACCAGCCTTTAGAAAACATGTGGTGGTGGTTTTTCTGTTAACATCAGTAAAAGATGATTTTTTCCTAGAACTTCCATAAAGTAGTCTTATGTTTTGGAGTAAACGTATTGAAAAGTTTCCTAATTTGGTTCTTGTCTGTTGTCTCAAATTGGAGTTTACCCATTTCAATAATATAAACTTATATATGGTCCTTATTTTTCTAGAATAGATAGTTTTAGAGTAATATGTGAATATAATTCTGGCTTAAAAAAATATGAAACCTCAGAACCATTTTATTCACCAGCAGATTTACCCTTAGAATAATTTTAGATCTGAGCCCAATGACTTAGGAGAGAAAAAGGAAACAGAATAAAACCATGCAAGTGATTAGCGGTGAGAGAATACCTCCTGGGATTGTTTAGTTAGAGAAGAAAATGAAACTGAGGGGCAACAAGACAACATCCTTTCTACCAGGAATGGTCAAATAGTGCAAGGATAAAAACGTTTGAAATAAGCAGAAGGCAGTCTGCAAATACAAACAGGACATTTCCTGATAGTTGCTCAGTATTGAAATTGATTATGTCCACAGTGGTTCTTAGTTGGGGAATTTAATAAAAGTACAGATTTATTGCCAAACCCCACAGAAATGAGGTCTGAGAAGTAATCTACATTTTTAACACCCAGGAGATTCAGATGCTAGTGGTCAACCAATTACAATCTGAGACTGCATTTCAAAGATTCTCCCTCTGAACCCCCAGATAGGGTCGTTGACTTATGATTCGTGAGCATCTTGAGGTCTCATTCAAATAGTGATTCTTCTTTATTTCACACAGCCCACACTTGATAGAATTATTATGGGTTAATCAGTTTTTCCTACCCTGTC
Organism: Rhinolophus sinicus; assembly: GCF_036562045.2. Lineage (NCBI taxonomy): Eukaryota > Metazoa > Chordata > Mammalia > Chiroptera > Rhinolophidae > Rhinolophus > Rhinolophus sinicus. The sequence continues at coordinate 28,366,976 of NC_133761.1, read as the reverse complement.
ACCTGAAGAAGCATTTTACATCATTAATCAATAGAACCAGAAAATTCTGCCTCAGCAGAAACTGATCAATGTAGGTGTCCTTTACTCTTGTGAGGTCATAGAATATCAAATTGAAATTTGCAAAAACTGTCTAAAATGATCAAGGTCACAGTTTTATCTTTTAATTCAAAACCCAATTGGGATGTGATTTATGACTGCTTATAATGTTTAAAAGAACAACCAAGACACAGACTTTCAAAGAATGGTTTGTATGAGAAAACAAAAAGGGTATTAAAGTAAAAGTGAAAAAAGAAGTTGGATGCAGCAAAGATTATTGCTGATGTTAGACCAAAAAAGGATAAACTGTATGTACACTACCTGAACTTGAAAGTATATTTTTTAACCAAAGGACTATCAAAAACTAACCAGAATATCAAATCCAAAGAGCAGCTTTCATGTATTTCACCATTTCCTAGGTATGTAGCTGACTTTATTGTATGGTTCTGCAACAAATCATCCTTAACGTATCTTTTTCACCAATAAAACTTGCCAGATTTCATATTTAACTATATACATATTTGGGCCAATTCTCAGAGTAATTACAGGTCAGTACAGGTTTTAATGTGTTACTAGAAGCATAAAGTAACGTAACCTAGTTTTTAAAATAAAAATTGTGACTACTGTACACAGGTACTGTGTTTTACCACAAGAGGGCAGTCTGGTGCCATTGGAAGGCAAACGGGTAATTTCTTCTCCCTACTCCCCCTCATGATTAGTTATGAAACATACAGTCCATTTAGAGAAGCCCGTTCTGGTTTGGATTATTTTATTACAAGTGTTTATTAGTACAAAGTTTTCGGAAAACGTAAGATGACTCATACTCATTTTGTGATTTAATCCAACGTGTGTGTGTGTGTGGGGGGTGTGTGTGTGTACATATAGAAGCACTGATTCAGCAAATAGTATTGAGCACACACTGAATCAGGCATTGTTTTAGGTACTGGCGATATGCTGAGCAGTAACAGGGCACAGTGCTTGCCTTGATGGGCCTCATAGCGTACTAATCTGGTGACAGTCTTGACAAAATATTGTCTGTCCCTCACCTCTCAGCCTAAAATTAGAAAAGTATTTTACTGCTTTGTGAAATCCAAAGTCTGAAAACTTACTGAGGATATCTGTTCAGAAAAGTCAACCTATATTATCAGTCAGTGGGTACAGAATAGACCCATATTTTTTTCAAATCTGACTACACAGTTGGTCTGGTTCAGCAGTGTCCAAAAGATTTGTCTGCGACGGTGGACATTCTGTATCTATATGACCCAGTGTGGTAGCTTCTGCCACATGTGGCTGTAGATCACTTGAAATATGGCTGGTCTGAAGAAAGAACTGTATTTTAAATCTTACTTCACTTGAGCTACATATAGCTAGTAGCTACTGCATTGGACAGCACAGGCCTAGTTGGTCACACTTGAGTAACTCTTTTGCCCTTGAGTTTCCCGAATGCCTGTATCCTTTGGCTTTTTTTTGTTCTTATAACTGGAAGAACCAGCCTACCTCCTATTCACTTTGGTTGCCAGACTTAATTTCCCCAGGAGTCTGAGAAACAAGGAGAGAAAAGGTTTGCTTTCTGAGTCATTGTTGATGAGCCTCAGGTTGCTACACAGCTTTTTCTTTGATCACAAAAGACAACTACACATACTTCGTGCATTTATTTGCAGGAATGCAAACTGGTCGCAATGCTGAAAGACCAAAAGCCGTTTCTGATGGAAAATATTGACTCAGCGGGCTTGAAAACACAGCTGTGATGTTCTGATGGGGACGTAATTTCTGCTGTCAGTCAGTGCTCGCTTAGCACTTGTTGTGTGCAAGGCATTGGCCATGCCAGGCTCTAGGGAGACAGCGAGGAGACGTCCAGCACATGCTCCTGAACGATATTATTTGGCTCTATCGACTATGAGGAATGTAAAAGGTTCATAAACTGTTAAACAGTTCAGGTCTCTAGCAAGAAGTTTTAGCATCTTACAGGGAGCCCTTGGAAAGAGGCAAGTTGTATATGAAAGGGCAGCACACTGTCTGTGGGTTGTTTTCATCAGGGATGTGTTGGCACAGACCTTACCTCTTGCTTGAGCCCAGTAACACCATTCTGCAGGACAACTGGCCCAGGGAAGGAGTCCAGTCAGTGGCCAAGCGCCTTCCCTCTAGCCTGCGCTCCCACTGCTCTTTGCTCATTTGTCCCTCACCCTTTGCATCCAGGACCTCAGGCATTCTGGCGCCCCCCCCCCAGCTCGCCTTTCCCCAGTTGATTGACAGCCTCCAAGCTGGCCATCTTGTCCCCCTCTGCTCACCTCTAGCTCACCCTAGCACTGCTGCCAGAGGAATGTCAAGGCACTGCTCACAGATCCTGAAGAGCTCCTCATTTACCCACAGAATAAAGTCTCTTTGTTCACGATGGAATTTTTCCTTCTTTTTAATTTGCTTCTCTGTCTTTTCTGAAAGAATATTGTTTAGTTTTGTTTTTCAATTTGACCGGAGTCTCTTTGATGGGGGAATTAGACCATGGGTGTTTGGTATGCAGCTGCCGTGGTTGGTGTCTGCTTTTCTGCGCTGCCTCAGAAGTGCCGCATTTGCCAGGCTCAGATCTGTGTGCCCTGAGTGTGATCTTGAGCAGCCTGACGTGCTAGGTTCTGAACCCATTTCCTCATTTGTTAGAAGAGGGATAATTATGATAACACTATGGGATTATTATGAGGATTGAACCTCGTGGTACACATGACTTGCTAGTAAGGTACATGGCACAGAGGAGGTGGCCAACATATTAACTACTACTTTTTTTTAGTATCCTTTTTTATACTAGATTTTTGTTTCTTTTTTGCTTCTATGTCTTATGTTAATTGAAATTAGTTTCCCTGTACATCTATGTAGAAGGCAAAATCTCCCGTTAAAAACCCGCCAAGATCTTATGACTGGCAATTTCACTCCAAGGTATATATCCAAGAGAATTGAAAACATATATCCACACAAAAATGTGAACATGGAGATTCATAGCAGCATTATTAATAGCCTCAAAGTGGAAACAACCCAAGTGCCCATCACCGTAACAATAAATGAATGGATAAGCAAAATGTGCTAAATCCACACAATGGAATATTACTCAGCCATCAAAAGGAGTGAAGTCCTGATCCATGCCATAACACAGATAAACCTTGAAACATCAGGCTAGGTGAGAGGAGGCAGACACGAAAGGTCACATATTGTATGATTCCACTGATGTGAAATGCTAGAAATAGGCAAATCCAAAGATACAGAAGGGTTAGTGGTTGGCAGGGACCAGGGAGAGGGAGGAACCGGTTTGGGAGTGACTGCTAATGGGTACAGTGTTTCTTTTTGGGGTGATAAAAATGTTTTGGGATTAGATAATAATGGTAGTTGCACAACTTTGTGAGCATACCAAAACCACTGAATTGTACACTTTAAAAGTGAATTTTATGATGCATGGTATTTCTCAATTAAACCCCCCCCCCAAGGATTATCTCAAATTTTCTAAAAATTCAATTCTTTGCTCTTATGTTTATATCACTATAGTTTTAAAAAATTCGAATTCCCTTTTATGAAAGATAAGGAGTTTTGCAGGTTAGGGTTTATACTCCTTTCAATACTCTTGCTATTTAATCTGAAATTTTATGGTCTCCTTTTCAGTCAGTTTTTTTTTTTTAACTTTTATTTATTTTAAGTGTGTTTTTCCAGGACCCATCAGCTCCTAGTCAAGTAGTCAGTTTCTCATTATCTTTTGCGTTTTCCTTTGTTCCACTCCTCATCCCAGTTATTCTCAGCTGAGCAGTCATCACACCCCACCTCCATGCCCAGCGCTAAAGTCATACATACGTTTCAACCTGATGTCACTGGTTGTCACCTCGTCGTCAGCACTCATTCCCAGCATTGTCTGAGGAAAAGATAAATTGTCTGAGTACTTTATTGGTCTGATAATTCTTTTTGTTGCTTTAGTATCTGTGTCACTGACCACTTATCTAGGTCAAAGTACCCTTAGTTCATTCATTCACCCAATAACCATTTACTGAGGGTATACAAGTTCCCTGCAGGCAGAATCCTCATTCACTTGGCAAATATTTGGTAGTTGATGAATAGCTGGGTGCTGGGGCAAGAGCAGTTAAATGAGGAAAAGGACCTCGCCTGCCTGCAGCTTACCTGCTAGTGGTTGAGAGGCAACGAACACATAAAACAAGACCTTTCACCTCTGGACTTGTGAGGTGATAGAGGGTGAACTGGGCTGGGAAGGGGTAAGGAGAGCTTCTTCAGACAGGGTGGTGAGTTGCCCTGTAAGATGCCAACCATATGAAGAACTCAGGGAAGAATATCCCTGGCTGAAGAAACAGCAGATGCAAAAGGCCCCACAAGGGAACTAGGTCAGAGAGTTTGTGTCGCAGAAGGCCTGCATGGCAGTAGCTTAATGAGTAAGGGGGTGTAGAAAGTGCAACCCATGCAAATTAGGCAGGGTCTCATAGGAACCACTGGAGGGCCTAATTTGCATTTTTCAAGGACCACTCTCGCAGTGGTCGTACTCATGTTTGTGACCCAGTTTCTTACATCGTATTTGGCACGTTCCTAGTAGGTACTGGTTTCATCCAATGGGTGGATTTGTTGAGTATATTTGTATACTGGGACAAAAAGTGTGCTGGACTCCGCACACGAAAGCCCTCCACCTTGTCACTCTTAAGACTATTTTGCAAACATACTTAATGCTCTCCTGCAAACACCCCTGAAGATCCAGGCAGCATTTCATAATTTGTATACTTTTCTCATTGGTTTCTTTTGCAGCTGCTTCAATTTCTTCAAAATCTTAGTTATTGTGTGTTTATAAAATTAGTTGGCATTTTAAATCATATTTGAACATTACCGGCTCACTGCAGGCTTGCACTAGTCACACAATAGTCCTTTGATAATAACCAACATATGACAACAGGAATTTCGGGAGTGTGGGGGACAATCTGGTTTCCTTCTCATTTTCCTAATAAGCCTATATTTCTCACTTCCACATTCCTTAGAGGGGGAAGTTGTCTTTTTCCTTCAAATTGTTCCAGCATTTTGCCAGGAGACAAGAGGCTATGATCGCCACTCATTAATATAAGAAGGGTAAATCTATCGTATAAATTGTTGCTACTCTAACTTCTCTGTTGGCTCTGCCTCTAAAGTCATTTGTCTCAGCTAAAATGGATCCCTAATATTCTTCCAGGGAAAAGACTGCAGTCTTGGAGAGTTGTGAACATTGGAATGTACGAGTCGATTGCTTGAGAAGTGTTACTGCTGAGTTCTGGAATGGGCCTGTGTAGATAGGTGTGTTGAAAGGAAGTGACAAATTTTCCATAGTCAAAGCTTTCCCGATTTTAATTGGCTGCTTGCCCTTGTGTCAGAATTTCTTTTCTAAAATAAATGATTTGGAAGACTCTTATCTCTACACCCAGGCACACAGCTTCAGTTCCTCCTGCCCGGGAAAGTTAACTCTCTAGCTATAATGTAGTACACATAATCAGCCTCCGAAAACTCATTAAATCCCGCATTGAAGTTGTAAGGCAACAGTAACATTTATTAGACTCCTCTTTTTGTTTTTCTTCTTTGATACCATTGTTTATTTATTTATTTTATTGCCTTGTTTCCCAGTTTATCCCGCTATTCTTTGCTTCTTAATTTTGTATGGTAAAAAAAAATAAAAAATTGTTTTTAACATTCTGGTTCTCATTTGACTATTTCACCTGGGTAATCCTTCTATTTATTCTTTCTTCCTTTTTTCTCCCTTCATTCCAGAACCCCTTTCCAACAAACCTGCTTTTTCTCCTGTAAGAATTGCAGTTTAAAGTGAAGCATACGTGCCTGAAACTTCAGGTCACTAAGCAGCAATTTTAAATCGTTTCTGAAGGTGAGGGGAAGAATGATAAAATCATGCAATTGGGCAGTGTATCAGTCAGGTTCTCTAGAGGAACAGAACCAATAGGATATATATAAGTGATTTTATATTCATAGGATATTTTATATTGATAGGATATATATGTGATAATGAATTGGGGTTATGGGATTATGGATGCTCACGGGATTATGGATGCTGGGAAGTCTGAAATCTCCAGAGCCAATGTCCCAGTTGGAATCCAAAGGCCAGAACCCACTGTAGAACCAGGGAGTGCTGATTTCCCAGATGAAAGGCCATCAGACAGGAGAATTCCCTCTTACTTGGGGGAGGTCAGCTTTTTGGTCTAGTCAGGCCTTCAACTGATTGGACAAGGCCCACCATGTCAGGAAGAGCAATCTGCTTACTCAAGTCCACCTATTTAAATGTCAACCTCATCCAAAAACATCCTCACAGAAATACCTAGAATATGTTCAACCAACTATCTGGGCACTCTGTGGCGCAGTCAAGTTGACACATCAAATTAACCCATCATAGGCAGTTCTTTCTTACTCAGGAACCACACAATCCTGGTCTTGGGGATATTTGTTGTTTGATATATACAAAAGCTGAATCAAAAGAAAAAAAGAACCTGAAATCTCAATCAGAGCTGTCGCATTGTTTTTTAAGTGGTACACCAGTATGGTTTTGCATCCTGGTCATGTACCCTTTTACCGTATTTTGTATGTTCTCTTCTTTACTGATATCTGTTCAACTGTCACCTGCTCCCCACAGGAATTGTTTCAGATCTTTCCATTTTCACGGTCCCTTCCCAACTCCTGCCCCTTTGCTCTCCTCTTAAGATCTGGCCTCTTCTTTAATAGGTGGGAGAAACTGAGACTCAGAGAGGCTACTTACTGTGCCTAAGGTCACACAACTATTGGATGGTCAAACTGGAATTTAACTTGAAGCAATCGGGCTTGTTAGTCCTGGGAGCCTAAGGGTGCTAATGCCAAGTGCTAAACGCCCTCAGTTCCCAACACCTCCACACTCTCTATCCTCTGTCCTCCCCATTTCTGGAAAGGAATGTCCTGCTCCAACCAGTATTTCCCTGCCCTTTCCACATGCAAGGCTCTGCTCCCATCTTACAGTGCAGTGCCCGCCTGTTGGTGCACAGGCTCTAGCACTTTTTCTGCTCCTGTGATTTTCTCTTCTGTCCTGTTTATTTTCCCTCTTTGTATTAGATAAGCCTAAGTCTGTTCTTTCATCCTAAAACTCTCCCTTGACCTTTGTCCCTCTAGAGCTTCTACTGATTCTTCCCTGTTGCTTTTGCTCCCCGTTCTTGATTCTTTTTAACTCCAAATAAGCCCTCAGCCTGCTGAAAGCCACTTTCAGTTCATCCACTGAAACTAGGTAAAGTGATCGAAAGCATCCCATTTAATCAAATGTAGTGGCTGCTCTGCTTGACTCCATAGCATTTTCCACTTTTTGTCACTCCTTTCCCCCAAAACTCGCAGTTCTTTCTTGTGCAGTTTTCCTCTTTACTCATGTCTGTCAACCTGCTCCCTCTGCTCACTTTCCCCCCAAAACACTCTCTTCTCTCTGAAGGGTTCACTGTCCCCGAGCCCCTTCACATTTTCAAGTTTCCTACTTTGCTAGGAAGCACCTGCTCCTTCCAGACCAGCTCAAAGGCCCTTTCTCTTTCTCTGTGGAGTCTTTTTCCTCTCTGCCTCCCTGTACCCTTGGCTCTCCCTGTGTGATGTGTGTGCCTCTGTTTTGGTGAGTATGTTGTCTTTAGCTGATTTCAGGGTTCTCCTTCACTTGCTGAGTGTGACGTGGTGGAAAGAGCATGGACTCTGGGAAGATACACACCTTGGGCTGCATCCTGACTCAGCCACTCCGGAGGCATGTGACCTTGGCACATAGCCCCTTTGTTCATGAGTAACATGGTGGTCGTATCCGCCTCACCGAGTCTGACGAGATCACAACATTAAGGCATCTGGTACAATTCTCAGTAGTAAATAGGTTTGGTAAAACAATGTGGGGTGCTTTCCACTTTCTCTAGACCTTCACCCTTTGAGACTCACTACCTAGGGTCATACCTATAGTATTACTTTTCTATTGTTGCCATAACCAATTACCACAAACTCAGTGGCTTTGACAATACAAGTTTATCATCTTACAGTTTGGTAGGTCGGAAGTCTGACACAGGTCTCACGCAGTCAAATCCAGGTGTTGGCGGGGCTGTGTTCCTTCTGGAGACACTAGAGGATGATCCGTTTCCTTGGTCATTTGGGTTGTGGGCAGACTTCAGTTCCATGAGGTTGAAAGACGGGAGGTCCCCGTTTCCTCGCTGTTGGCTAAGAGCCCTCCTTAGCAAATAGCAGTCTCTCTCTGGTCATTGCACGTGGTGCCCTGGAGCTTAGAACCAGCAATGGGACATCAAATCTGTCATTCTCTGCCTCCTCTGATCCACACTTCTGCCTCACTCTTCCACTTATAAGGACCCTTGTGATTACATCGGATCCACCAGGATAATTGAAAATACTCTCTCCATCCCAAGGTCCATAACCTTACATCTGTAAAGCCTCTTCTGTCATGTAAGGCCACATATGCCCAGGCTCCAGGGACTATGGCGTGGGCATCTTTGAGGCTCCCTATTCTGCCACACTTAAGCATTTCTCTAAATTCTCTGAAATATCACTGTGTACATTATTCCCTTCCATCACTATCCTGTAGTCATTTTCTTCCAAAGAATCCTTTGTTTCTACAGTACCAGACAGCTCTTCTTGTGCGTAGTGAGAGAGGTGGTTATTGTTTGTTCTTGGTATCCCAGATCTGGTCTTCCTTCTTTGGGTGATGATACCCAGATTCTCCTTGGTACCAGCCCCCATCCTCAGTGCAGCTGAGGTGGTGGTGACCCTGCCAGCCAGCTCAGGAGTGGGCCCTGACAACGCAACTTAAAAGTGATTGGGCCAGGGATGGGGACCCGACCCACACCAGGCCAATAAGGTACAGTCTTGGAACCTTTGCTGGAATTGTTGGGAAAGAGGCCTTTCTCCTTCCAGTGGGATAGACAACTGGATAGAATGGCAGCCCAGAGATGGAGGTGGTTATCTTGTGTCCTGCCCACTCCGTTTCTGCCTATTCTTCAGTTGTTCTGCTAAGCAGATGCTGCAGTCACAGACAGACCTAGAGAGATACTCAAATACAAAGATAAGCTTGTGGGGCGGGCCTGGTGGCTCAGGAGGTTGGAGCATCGTGCTCCTAACACTGAGGTCGCCGGTTCGATTCCCACATGGGCCAGTGAGCTATGCCCTCTACAGCTAAGATTGTGAACAATAGCTCTCCCTGGAGCTGGGCTGCCGCAAGCAGCTGGAGGTTGGCGTGAGCTGCTGAGTGCTGCCACGGGCTACCGTGTGCCGGTGTGAGTGTCCGGCAGCCAGTGTGAACGACAGTGGGCTGCCATGAGCGGCCATCAGCTGGCAAGAGCTGCTGTGAGTGGCCTACCAGCGACTGACTGCCTCAGCTGGGGGCAATGCAAGGCTCATAATACCAGCATGGGCCAGGGATCTGTGTCCTACACAACTAGACTGAGAAACAACGGCTTGAACCGATGATATGGGGAGTGTGTGGGGATGTGGGGAGTGTGTGGGGATATGGGGGGGATATGGAAGGGGTGGGGGGGTGGGGGTGAAGAAGGGGGCGAGAAGAAAGATAAGCTTGCATCTGGGAACACCACAGTGTTTAAGGAAAACCAACATGGCGCACAAGAGGCAAAAAACAAACAAAAATAACATGGAAGAAAACATGAATCAGATAAATAGAGCAAGACTTTTGAATAAGAGGATATCATATTTAGGTTTGTAGGTAAAAGCTTTCTCCATCTCAATTCCTTTTGGAATTGTTAAACATTAAAAAGTGTTGATGGTTTTCTAAGAATTAATTTACTCTCAATCTAATTTAACATTTCAACAAATTCTCCAAAAGCAGGTGAATATAATGTGCTTAGCATGGTGGTTTGCACACATGCTCAATAAACATTAGCTATTATTCAACTTAATAAATGTAAAAAAGAAAAAAAACAAGTTGAGCAAAACTCCAACTTTCTATACAGACCTATGTGCCTCAGAAAGACCTGGAAAGAGTCACTGGTGGTGAAAGGCCCAGGGTGGGGAAGGAGGAGTGGTCCATGGGGCTTTGGCTTCAGCTGCATATACACTGAGACTATATTCAAGTCCAGTATTCTGCTTTTAATTAAAACATATTTTTTTTGGTTTAAGTAAAGGAAGAAGTAATAAAATCCCGCAAAAGCCTGCTATTATAGTATAATCTATAACATGGGAATTAGTTTTGTCCCTGTAGCACAGTATAAGTAATTTAAAAAGTATCCTTAGTGTTAATCCTTGTTAATTTAAACTCACTTTTTAACTCAGTGTTTTTCAAGATACAGGCCCCGGTCCATTAGAGGGCTGTAAAAGCAGTGTAGGGGATTTCAGTCAGCCCTTTCTTTATAAAAGGAAAGAAGGAAAAAAGGAAGGAAGAAGAAAGGAGGGAAAGGGAAAGGAGGAGAGGAGGGGCAGGAGAAGAGAGGAAGGGAAGCGAAGACAGCAGAACAGACTAGAATAAAATAAAAAAACATCAATGCACTTCACAAATTGTAAGGGTCAATACTGGCTTGTGAAACTTTGTGATGTGAAATATATTTCTTGCTGTGGCTTGTGGCCCAAAAAGTTTGAAAACACACACTCATTTAACCCATTTTCTTCCTGACTTTTTGAGGCTGCTAAACAAGATTGAATTTGTGTGTGTGTGTGTGTGTGTGTGTGTGTGTGTGTGTGTGTGTGTGTTTGCAGTATACCTTATCTTGAATAACTGAACACTGAAGAAGAAAAAAAAACCAGCACTACAGATTTATCTTGCCATTTTCTTAGTAAGGTCATCTTTGCAAAGCAGAACCAAAAGAACTTGTAAATGTTGATGCAGGAACTTAGTCACTCCTTACATGTACTCATTAGCACGGGCAAAGGGCTCTCTCCAGTGAAGTTCAAGAGGCTTCTTCTGGGTTCTAAAGTGCCTCATCCTTCCTTTGTAACTTAATGAGTGAATGAGCCAGCAACTAAATGACCTGCCAAGAATTTCTTTTAGCCTAGATTCCCTATTGCAAAATATCAAAGAGACATTTGGAATCACGAGTATTTCAGATTTGTCGGTAAAGGATAAAGAAGTCATATCATTAGTGATAGAAGAATTTAGAAGGTGAATTTTCTGAAGTGTCTAGGATAGGTATACAATTTGTTTGTGTTGTGCAATAATATAGTTATATTTATCCATGTAAACCTAATAAATTATATTAATCACATAGAGCATGTTTAAAAGAGAAATCTTCATTTACTTCATTGACTTTAATAAATATTTTCAGAGCCTATGGTGTACCAAGGTCTAAGTGCTAGGTATATAGAGTGTAGTAAATAGACAGAAATCGCTGCCCTCAAGGATTTTGCATTCTAGAGAAGGAAGACAGGTAACAAGCAAATAAAGTAAATCAGAGAATGTCAGAAGATGATAAACTCAGTGGAGAGAAGTGAAGCTGGGAGATGTGGGGGGAGAGGTTGTAGTTTCAAACAGGATGTCAGGGTTCCTGAGAAAGTGAGAGCTTTGAACAAAAGGGATGAAGGAGGGAGCCATACATGTATCTGGGGTAGGAGCGTTCCAGCAGAGGGAACAGCAAGTGCAAATAGCCTGGGGCAGGAGGAGATGGCTCAGCATGGATGACAACAATTTATGTCACAGTGGCTGGAATGGAGTGAGCAAGGGCAAACTAGGACTCCTCCTAGTTTGAAGCTAATTCCAGTTCCAGAGCTAATGGGCAGGCAGCTTCTGGAGGGCCCTGCTTTGGACCAGAGAAGCTCAGAAAAATAACTCTTCACCAGTGCCCCTCTGAACACCCAGCTGGTTGATGCCACCACATCTGATACAATTGGTTCTAGGAGGTCCCAACCTGCCTATGGGTGTATTTTCTGCAAAATGGAAGAGGGCTTCTCTTAAAGTTCCCTGCATATCAGGCAGCTGATGTGTATGGATTTCTGGAAAATCCTGGAAAATTCAAAAGGCATTCTCTTAGGTACTGGGCAGTAGACTATTGTTTGGCTTCAGTTGAATTCAGCCTCTGGTCCATTTTTGTCAACCACATTTCTCTTGCCCAAAGGGAACACTGACATTGTATATATGACATTGAATATTGTGGGCTGCTGCAGATTAAAGGAAACCAAAATTTACATTTTAAAAACCTGATAAAATAATATTTCATCAAACCATACATTTATCACCAGGAATTTTAAAAGTGCTCCCCTTCGCTTGGCCTCTCCAGTGCCTTTAGCTCTCTGGGCATTGATATGGCATCTCCATTGTCTATATGAGTTTCCCTTTGGGTAACTTTTCTCCCTTTCAGGTAACTCTGCTGCTTTCTACCTGGTTCATCTGCCTGTTTTCTACCTGCCTTTGCCTTTTGTCTCTGTGGGCCTTTCTCTTGGGGTGTCAGTGGCAGCTGGAGCTCTGGCTGCAGGAGATGGGTTCAGTGCTATGGCGGGGGGGGGGGGCTCATTCTGGGGAATCACATAGGTTTCATAGCACTGAGAGCAACTACTGCTTCATTTTTTCTCCCATCATTGGTTATTGACCCTCAGGGAGTACTTCTGAAATATTTTTTTTTTTACTTCTGAAATTTTGACCTAACGTGAATCCTTGTACTGACAAGGACAACCCGTTTCTGCCCTCAAACTGTCCTTGGCAGATGAACAAAGTATCTTATAATTCCACCATGTCCACTTAATTCTCTCTACTCAGTTATTGGTATCATGTTCTAGTTAGAAATACCCACCAGCTGCTCATCAACTGCATACTGAACCTCAATATTCTCAAAGAGATGTCTGAGCATTCGGAGTGCAACAGTTATATCATGCATTCCTTTCCTGAGCACAGATTTGTTGAGTGCCTGCTGTAGGTCGGTGTTAACTGAAGGAGAAAGAAAGGGAAAGAAACATTCTGATTCTGGAGAAGCTCATGGGTTTCTTCTTTGGCCGTATTGAAAGGACTCAAAATACCATGTACTCTCCAGCTAAGGGGTTCATTTTGGACTTTTCCTTGTGGACTGAGGATTATTCTGTCCTCCTGGGGCCAGAGGACATGAAGGTGATTGACAAGGTTAGGGCTAGTGCTGACAATCTAGGAAGCTGAGGCTCAGAGAAGGCAGGTGTGGCCTCTGGACCACCTGGTGGTCTGCTGATAGTGTTGGGGAGGGACAAAGTACATGGGGGACGCCTGAGTTCTGGAGGACAAAGGCGGCCTAACTTCTATGAAGCAGGAACATCTCAGGGGAGATGGGGAGGGCTTTCAAGTTCTAGAAAAGAGAAATCTCCTCTTCCTCTTACCTGGCACTCTTCCTTACTCCAGGAATTCAGACTCTGTCCATTTGGGGCCTGAGGACAGAACTGAAGAGTTAATATACATAATGTGCTTAGAATTGTGCCTGGCACAGGGTGAGTGCTATATAAATGTTCGTCTGCCTATTGTTATGTTATTATTATAGTTCCCAAATGACCGAACATATGGACCTGGACTTTTCATTTGAAGAACCCTTATCAGCAGTGGGAATGCTGGTCTGAATTGCATGCAGGCCACTTTTTGGCAGATGGCACATCTCTCCTCCAATGTTATGTGCCTAGATCTCTCTGCTGCCTCTTTGAGAATTTACTTTCTAAAGGGTAGGATGCTGGGGAGGCTCCCAGGCCCTGTCCCTTCCTCAGAGCAGGGCAGAGTGGGGACAATGAGGCATCTGCTCTGGGTAATTCTGGTTGGTATTTATGCAGCAAAGACACCTCCCAGATGCAGTGAGAGGAGGCTCAGTTCTTTGTGAGGAGGTAAGGAGGATGAGGAAAGGGACTCTAGAAGCATCAAGAAGCATCAAGAAATCCCAATGTAGGGCCGGCCCGGTGGCTCAGGTGGTTAGAGCTCCATGCTCCTAACTCCTAAGGCTGCCGGTTCAATTCCCACATGGGCCAGTGGGCTCTCAACCACAAGGTTGCCAGTTCAATTCCTCGAGTCCCGCAAGGGATGGTGGGCTGTGCCCCCTGCAACTAGAAATGGCAACTGGACCTGGAGCTGAGCTGTGCCCTCCACAACTAAGACTGAAAGGACAACAACTTGACTAGGAAAAAAGGCCTGGAAGTACACACTGTTCCCCAATAAAGTCCTGTTCCCCTTCCCCAATAAAATACCTTTTAAAAAAAAGAAAGAAAGAAATCCCAATTTACCCCACCCTTGGAGAGGATGCCCTGTTACTATGGAGAGGACTGGTTTCCTTGTGTGGAACCTGTTCTCATGGATTAACCAATCCTCTTGAGCCTTACTTCCCAGGACTCCTTCTAGAAGGTTCCCAGGAGTTTGTCTGGAAATTGGATGAGAAAAGAACAAACAGACAAAAAAAGGTGGTTAGGGCTCCCCCAACAGTAGGGGGCTCTAGTCACCCATATGACAAATGTAAAATTAATGTTTTCACTATAAGAGATTCGTTTTGGTAGCATATTGGACATAAAGTTTAACATACATGCTTAAACCTTTTACAAAGGAAATCTTAAAATACTGTCATTATATAGGTGCTTAAAAAGCGAGACCAGAGCCATTACTTACAGTATTCAGTATCTATCTCTATGTAGCATGAAATAAGTATTCAAAATTTATAGTATCATCATTTATAGAAGGTTTAATAAGTGCCAGGCTCTGTGCTAAGTGCTCTACATCATTACCTCATGTAATCTTCACAACAATTCTGTGATGACGATAACCGTACACAACTAGATTCAGAGCCACGATCACCTGCCCAGGGTCACACAGGCGTCTTCCCCAAGCCCACCTGGCCCAAAGCTGGGTTCCTAGAACCACAAGAACTCACTGCTTGGGGAATCATCCTTTTCCTTTTTATTTTTATTTTTTATTTTATTTATTTATTTATTTATTTATTTATTTTTTCATCCTTTTCCTTTTGAATAGTCACGAGTGTTCTGGAAACCAGCTAAGCCTTTTATAGATATAATCTTGTTTTGGACTTTGAGGGACAGGGAGAAAATTTATAATCTAAGGTACAAGGGGAAAAAAGGAAATGGTCTCATTTGTTCTGAAATCTGAAATCAAATGTCAGGCAGTTGAATCATTTCAGCCAAAGTACATTTTTGTCTCTGTTCACTTAGCCCACTGCAGGGGCATTTGAAAACAGGGTTCCTTGTTTTCAGACCCAAAGTTCCATTTTCCTCTCTTGTTGGTTCACGATTAGGCTAGGAGGCAGGAAACCTGGGTTCTGGTCCAGGCTGCTCTCTGGCTACCTGGTGTCAAGTCCCTCAACCTCCACAAGTCTTAGTTTTCTCGTGTGTGAAATGGGGGTAGCACTGCCTCCCTGAGAGCTCAGGTTGCCAATGTCAAGTACTGCACAAGCGTGTGAATCACTTTGTCAGGAAGATGCAGATGGAGAATTTCGGCACTTGAGAGAGAAGAAGCTGTGAGCCAGATCCCTGCGGCCTGCCTTTACGTGGGCCTGAGGGAGGGAACAGGCAGGCTGCTGAGAGTGGAAATCTCCACAGAGGTATATTTTGAGACTGATGCAAAATCTCAGGCAGTGACGTTCCAGTGACTCAGCCCAGTGGGTGGAAGTGATTTTAAATAATGACAGTATCAACCATCTTCCTCTCACGCAGTGTCACACATCACTGAACACAAACTCTAGCCCTGCGTCCACTGAGTCAGCTACTCTACTCGGGCTGAAATGAATGGAACAATACATGTGTATCACAGCGCATGCCTCTCAGCCAATGGGAAAAAATAACCCATCTGTCAAGCAATGTCCTTCTCTTTCCCAGAAACCAAGCCCAGATAAACAAGGGGTGACAGAAAGGTCACTCTGTACATCCCCCAATTTTAAACAATCCTCGCAGAGTTAAGTGGGGCATAATTGTAGCTGCCACCATCAGGGAAGGGGTCACTTGAGTTAATTAGAAAGGAAGCCACCCAGTTTCAGTTAAAAATGTTTAGAAATTGGTGGCATTTTATTGAGAAAGAAACTGCAGTAATTGGATCGGGCAGCTTATCGATGTCTCTTTTCAGACAGAACTATAGGGGCATCAGCTCAGGAAAGAGCACAAGTCATGGTTTGGATCGAATGAGTTTCTCTGTGACTGGTGCAGAGGTTGACTTATGGAACCAAAAAGTGCCCGGCCACTATGTGAGTCTTGTATGGTTCCTTGACCCCAGGTGGCGTCAGAGGTGAGGGGTCTACTAGGGACTTTGCTGGGGCTTCCGAAGGATTGCAGGGACTCAAGCAAGACTCAAAGCCCTCAAGCTAGGAGTGGGAGGAGAGGGGAGGGTGGTTTCTTAGGAGCATTCTCCTCATGAATAAAAACGAGTTGGAGATGGAAAGGGCTGAGTAGGAAGATGAATGCCGAGCAGAGCCCATCACATGAGCCAAAGGATGTAGTGGGTTTTGGGCTCGTTCCCACCCCTCACCTTCCTCATCCCAAAGCCTGAGGCTCCAGACTGGGAGCTGGGCCCAAAACTGATGTACTTTTATGTGCATCATTTTCAGGAACAGTCGTGAGCTGTCCGGACAAATGCAAATTAAGAAGAGGTTTACTTCCCGTGTCGAAAATAAAGGAAGAGATTTCCCTCCTTTCTGTTTGAGCGTTGACTAGAAAACGTGTCATGGTGAGGGCATTCTCCCCTCGTTGAAAGATAGATAAGTCCTTTTGAAGACTAGATTGGCATTTTGTCAGCTTAAAGTCTTCCTTGGGAAACCGGGAGCCATCTCTTTGAAGTGTAAACAGGAAGGAAGATAGGGCCTCAGCCTCCCAACTTTGGTGGGAGGGTCAGACCTAACATCAGAGGGTGCAAAATAACCTCCTGGTAAAGTAGAAGTTTGTTTTGCATCAGGATGAAGCCAGTTAGTTAACAGATGGTCACCCCAATTACCAGGTAAAGTAAAGATAAACTGTGTGTGACCAGTGGTGCCACCATGTCCTCTCACATGAAGTCTAATGACTGTTTGTCTTGAGAACATGTGTATGTAACAGGTTGTGTCAAGCTGGCTCGACAGGAAAGGGTGAGCTTTCTTTTTGTCTCTGCAATTTTTTGTGGATTGCCTGTGCCATGCATCCCATTCTGGTTTATTGCTTATTCCATAAGACAACAGATTTTGCTCTCTACTTCCTTTGTGGAGAGGATTTCTGGGTTGGGAGAAGATTTTGTGTTTAGTTCTATTTCTGTAACAGTACCTACCACATTGTCTATTCTGTGCCTGACCTCCTGGACTCAGTCCTTATTTGTAAGTACAATGTATATCACCTCGGCTTTTTATAGCTAAAGGTCTCTTAAAGCCCCCAACCTTTTTCTAAGAGATGATCTAAAGGGTAATGAAGTAAGGACCAGCTATTATTACAGTAAGTCCTCACTTAACATCATCAATAGATTCTATGACTTTAAGTGAAACAAGATACAAGAAACCAATTTTAGGATAGGGTAATTGATATCAACAAGAGTTAACTTCCTACAGCATTTCATCAATGCTATAACTAAAATCACAATTAACGAAAGGATGTTATTTGAGGACCTGCTGTACTTTCATTTTTTTTTTTTTTTTTTTTTGAGGTTCCGGAAGGCTTGTCCAATCTCATGCAGACTGGAGAAAAGCAAGGAATAGTTAAATCCCTTTACTCCAGGACACTCTTACTGCTGCCAGATTGCCCACCGCATAGGAATCCCCACCGTGTGGATTTTCACTCTATTATAATGTTATAATTTTCTTTTCTAATCACTTGCAATAGTCACATTCCTCCCCCCCACATCCAATTCTGGGTCATGGTCTGCATCATCCCATTTTATGAATTCTTAAAAATGCAGTTTGCTTCACTTCTAGGTATGTATGCAAGAGAAATAAGTATATATTTCCACAGAAAGAGTTGCACATTAGCATTCATAGCGGTTTTCTTCATAATAGCCAAAACCAGAAAACAACTCAGACGCCTATAAACAGGTCAATTGGTGAGCCAATTGTGATATATCCGTATAATGGAATACTACTCAGCCATTAAAATGAATAGACTGCTGATACATGTAAAAACTTTAGTGAATCTCAAAAACATTACACTGAGCTAAAGAAGCTAGGCACAAAACAGTACACACTATATGATTTCATTTATTTGAAATTTTATAATAAGCAAAATCAATCTAGAGTGACAGAAAGAACTCAGCGGTTGCCTGGGTTGGAAACGGGAGAGCTTGACTGCAAATGAACATGAGGGAATTTGGGGGATGGTGGAAATGTTCTATACCTTGATTAGAGGAGAGGTTGCACAGATGTATCCATTTAGCAAAACTCAAACTATACATAAATTGGGTGTAGTTGGTCGTGCGAAAATTATACTTCAGTACAGTGTACAAATTTTTTCTTTATGCACAAAATTTGAGATAAAAACCAAATGCAGTTTGCTTTCTCAGGCAAGGTGAGCTGGTTCATGTGTTGATGGGAGAGTGGCACCTTCAGTAGAGCCCTCTGAATACGTCACACACTCAAAGTGGCCTGAAGGTTATCCCAGTTCATCACCCATTTCTGAAAACAGTAAACAGAGGGCTGGCTCACGCAGCTGGGAGTGGTGTGTTCTGAGTTCTCTGGGGAAAGCCTGCATTGTCAGAAGAATAACGTTCAGCTCACAGCTGGCAGGGCTCGTGATGAATCATGATGCTTTTACAGGAACAAAAAACTTGTGATTCACACGTGTCAAAGTTGATGGGAATATTAAGGGCTCCCTTCCCCAACGGGGGAAAATAAAAAACTCTCTCTTTAAATATTACGTTTCTTTTTTAAAAAGTGTCACTTCAGCTCCTCCCCACTGACTCATTTGGGAGCAATACCTGTCAGGTTTTGTATTTGGTGCAGACACATCCTTCCTCAGAACATGACAGTGTAGTGTGCAGGGTACAGGAAAAAAACCCTACCTCTCTGTCATGTGAGCCATGGCTCCTGCTCCTTGAAGGCCGGCAGTGACATAGTCCTTCTCTGAATGAGTTTCCCACCCCCAATGGAAGGTCAGGCAGGGGAAGATGGGGCTGAATTGTAATTCAGTGTTTGAAAAGAGACATAATGAAGCCAGCAGATATCAGAATGGGATCCTAGAGGGATTTCTAAAGAAGCCTTTGTACATTCATTAGATTTCCATCCACTGTAAGTGTGGGTTTCCTTGAAGGTCTGGGGAAGAAAGTGACCGAGCAGAGATTGGAGTGATACATCTACAAGCTAAGGTGTTCTGGATACCAGGAGCAGGAAGAACCCAAGCAGCACTCAGAGTTAGGAGAGTCAGCTTTATTACGCCGGCGGGCTCAGCGGGATCCTTCCCAAATACTGAATCCCTAGCAAGGTTTTGAGCAGGTTTTTATGGGTTGGGGACTTCCTTGAGTTGGGGAAGGGGTCGGTGTCGTCTGGTGATTGGCTCGGGGTGTGGCTTGGAGGGGGTTATGAGGAAGTAGGCTGGGGCTTAGGCAGGGGACTTCTCTCTCTGCTCGGGCCACCATTTTAGGTCAGTTCCACGTGGCAGGGAACCGTTTTAGGTCAGTTTCTCCATCAAAGGGACACTAAGGATTTCTGGTTGTCACCAGAAGCTAGGAGAGAGGCATGGAACAGATTTGCCCTCAGAGCCCTCAGAACAAACCAACCCTGCTGACAACTTGGTTCCAGAATTCCAGCCTCCAGAACTGTGAGACAATACATTTCAGTTGTTTTAGCACCCAGTCTGTGGTCCTTTGTTCTGGTGGCCATAGGAAGCTAACACAGGAGAAAGTACTCGGTATGTCTGAGGAAACATCCAAAGGCCGGTGTTGCTGGAGGTGATGCATGAGAATGAGGCCTCGGTGACCCCTCTGGCTGGGCTGTGGGCTGCTGTGACCAGTATGCTGGTGACTGCCCCCAGGTGGCCATCGGGGGGTAGTCCCAGCCCCACCATGGCCTTTTGCTACAGAAAGAGCTTCCAGAGTGAGTCAAAGGAGCTGGGTTCAGCCTCCACCTCCATCTGCTTGTAGCTGTGTAACTCACATTTCCACATTCCTCATCTGTGACATGGGAGGAGGACCATGACAATGCTTGGCCCTTACCTCTCTCAGGGTGCTGGCGAGGAGCTGAGGAAACTGTTGGGAAGCCTGCTGTGAATCATATGCACCAGGTGTGAGATGCAACTACTCCTGATGTTTCAGAGTGTCAGCAGAGACCCTGAAGGAGCTGCTTGTCTAGGCAGAATTCACTAAATGTTATGAAATTAGTTTTAAGACCTTTGACTTGTCACCTACCTGGACACTACATAAGAAAAGGCTGAGGGACACTGCAAGAAACAGGCAGAGAGTTGTTAAGAGTGAGAGCTGTTGGAGGCATGAGGTATGGGCTTCTTTCTTTATACCCCCTGACTGTCCCCACCCCCTCCCCACAATAAGCCAGTGAAACTTTGAGGCTTCAAAACACCCACAGGGGGCTGGCCCGGTGGCTCAGGCGGTTAGAGCTCCATGCTCCTAACTCCGAAGGCTGCCGGTTTGATTCCCACATGGGCCAGTGGGCTCTCAACCACAAGGTTGTCAGTTCAATTCCTCGAGTCCCGCAAGGGATAGTGGGCTCCGCCCCCTGCAACTAAGATTGAACATGGCACCTTGAGCTGAGCTGCCACTGAGCTCCTGGATGGCTCAGTTGGTTGGAGCACACCCTCTCAACCACAGGTTTGCCGGTTCAACTCCCACAAGGGATGGTGGGCTGCGCCCCCTGCAACTAGCAACGGCAACTGGACCTGGAGCTGAGCTGCGCCCTCCACAACTAAGACTGAAAGGACAACAACTTGAAGCTGAACGGCACCCTCCACAACTAAGATTGAAAGGACAACAACTTGACTTGGAAAAAAAAAAAGAAAGTCCTGGAAGTACATACTGCTCCCCCAATAAAGTCCTGTTTAAAAAAAAAAAAAATGTATGTTGATACCTTTAAAAAAAAAAACAAAAAACACCCACAGGGAGCTTGACAGGTGCCCTTTGGAGTTGGAGGGACAAACGGACACATACTCAAGTCACATTTCAAGCTATAACGGTAGAGCCTGGTTGGAGTGGTCTATAGTGGCAGGATGAGGAGAAGGGTCCATGGCAGTGAGCTGCCCTCACAACCACAGGGCTCAGGAGGGCATTTCCCACAGCTGCATGAGGACCCCACGGAAAAGAGGTGGCACTGAGTTACCTTGAAAGGGACACTGTCCCAAAGGACCATCAGCAAGACAAGGTGACCCTAGCAGAATGACTCAGGGTGGGGCGGATGTCAAAAGCCAAGGGCTGAGGGCAGTTTATAAATGGGCAACTTGAGGACATCACCTGTGTCTAACATTCCCTCCCAGAGGGCTCTCTGAGGAATCTGCATAAGTCTCACGTGGGAGAGAGTAAGCTTTTGGGCAGGCCACATCCAGGGCACTGGTTCCAGAAACCTCCTATACTGATCAAGTACTGTACTGGAGCTTTCCGCCCTTTACCTGTCCCCCACCCTGCTCCAAGTCTGGGGGGCGGGCAGAACAGTATTTGAGCAAGACGAGGAATTGGGGAGAAGCCCACTATGCGCCTCCTCACTTAGTTTGAGCTTCGTAGACCGAGTCAGGCCTGAGTTTTAAATTGGATGTGGAATTATAGCTTTGATAGTGGACTGAACTGGACTTTCCAACACCTGAAAAAGATGACTACTCATTAATAGAGTGACTGAAAAAGCTATGGAACTTCTCTTAGAATTCATCCAGGGACAGAGAAAAACAACCTGAGAGGAGTTAGTTTAAAGAAGCAGTGGTCAGAAAGAATCAAGATTTTTTTTTTCTGCTTGTACCACACTGAATCTTACTCTCTTAAAAAAGAAGTTATAGTAGATAAATGTTAACATTGGAACTTCCTTTCCTGGGAATAAAAGAATCAACAGAGTCTAATCCTCTTATAGCTAAATAAATAATCCACACAAGGGACATGTTTTAAACAATTATCAAATATAGGATGCTAGAAACCATTGTTCTCTTTCATTAATTTTATTTAGATTGAATCCTGAGTTAGCAATAAAACCGTAGGCTTCCATTTAAGAAATGGCATTTATATTCAAAGAAGGAAATGAGGCTATTCCTTAAATTGTACTTTACCAAGATGCTTGTGAATTGAGATGACTGGAGGAAATTATAATTAAGTTCTATAGGTTTTCAGGCACTTTGAAATGGATAGGAATGCATTAAATCATAAAATATTGTTAGAACAGCTGCATAGTTTACAAAGAATCTGATGTATCTTGAGTACCACAAATTCTAGTGCTTGAGTCTAATGTATATTGCTCTTGACATTAGTTAGGACTTCTTTGTTTGACAGTAACAGAAACCCAACTCAGACTAACTTGAGCTGAAAGGGAATACATTGGTTCATGTCCTGGGAGGTCCAGGGTGGACTTGACTTTAGACATGGCTGGATGTAGGTCTGCTTCTCTATCTCTTAGCTCTGCTAGTTATGCTTCACTTCATTCAACAAAATTTCTTCATATGGTGAGCAAGATATCTCCTGGGCTCATCTCCCATGCTCTCTTCTTTCCAGCTCAGCAACCACAGAAGACAGTGCACGTGTGTCAGCAGTGTCCACAGAGCTATAAACCAAAGACAATTCAGGTTATATTCCACTCCTGAACCAACCTCTTTTGCTAGGAGACCGGAAACTCTGGCCAGTATGGGTCATGTGGCCATCTCTGTAGTGGGAGGCTGGGGCACCAATGTTTGACAGTCTCTTTTGGACCTCACAGAATAGGCAAGAAATTCCTCCAGAAGAACTAGTAGAAGTGGATGGAATAGCATGCTACCTTAGCATACTACGAGCTCCATTTTCTTCTATTTGCAGAGAATATTCAGTTGGCACTTTCTAGTTCTGGAGTTGAAATGATGTTCTTTCACCTTGTGTCGTGTGGTCACACAGCAGCCTAGCCGTTTGTCCCCCCAAACCTTTCCCTAAGGAAAGAAGAATCTGTGGGCCTGTGCCTCTCTGGGACTGAGTTTGTAATACCTTGTGTCTCTCCACCTGGTCTGCAAAATGAAGGGTTTGCAGTCAAAGACGAGTACGATTCCTCATGGGAGGAACAACTCAAGCCAGTCGGGACCCCCTTGAGACCCCAATGAGCTGTTATAAGAAATAATAAAAAGGAGACTTGCCCCTCCTTCCTCTTGTTCTTGTGGGAAGCTGCTGCCTGCCTCTGCTACTCCCTCTCACCTTATTGTGAGAGAGGCCCATTAGAGCGATAAGATCAAGCTCTTTCTGCTCAGCTCATGGGACAGTTTCACCAGGAGAGACTCTCTCCCCCAGGGAGGTGCATACCGCACCTTAGTCATCATGGGACGGCATGCTTCGGCTGCTTTGGGACAAATAATTGGGTATTGAAATCATTTTTTTGAAATGGTGTAAGAGTTTCACAGACCCCGCCTCTAATCACGTGATGTTCATTGTTTGTAATCAATAAATACCGACAGTCGGCCCGATTCGGGGCTCCAGTCTCTTGAGGCTGCGAGTCCCTTGGTCCTCTGTGATTTAACTGTATTGAGTCTCTGTCTCTTTATTATAGTTTAACCCTCGCTGCCCCCCTCGCCTTCCCACGGCTTGTGTTGTGCAGGTCGCAACATCTGGCACCCCACGTGGGGGTCGAGAAGGGAAGGACGACCCAGAGTCATGAGGTCTGCAGATACGGCTGAAGGGCTCCGAGCATCCGCCGCGGCAGCTACCTAGGGTAAGGAGGTAGTCTTTGGACTTGGAGAATTTAACCAGGGTAACAGAGGGAATTTAACAGAGAACAAACTACTAACATTTTCGTGTGAAAGAGTGTGATTGTGTGAGTGAATGCTTACAATCCCACGGTCCTCATGGCTACGGGATTTGAGTGGGCTCGTTACCGAGGTTCCATCACCACGTCATAAGGCATAACGGCGATTTGGGGTCTCCCCAACCAGGGTCGGGAGTTATACGACCACGCCTCTAGCTACGACGGGTGCTAAGGTCCCGAGAGGGGCACGGCCGGCCGAGCATCAGAGTGGGGATCAAGTGAAAGTCCTTCTCTTTCCTTTCCTGTTCATTAACTAACATGGGTAACACAGAGAGCAAGTATAGACCTTACATTTGTCTGCTTAAGCAGCTTCTGATAAAAGGGAAGCATAAGACTTCAGAAAAAAAGTTGGAAGAACTTCTTAAAGTAATTGAAACTCATTGTTCTTGGTTTCTAAACCTGGAGACGTTAGACTTAGATAAATGGGAAGCAGTTGGCCAGGACCTCCGTGGTTTACATGTTAACGGAACACCCTTTCCTGGCTCAATTTGGGAAACGTTTGAGCTGGTTCATTCAGTTTTAGAACCGCTCCAAACAGATTCAGAAGAAGAGGGAGAAGGGGATGACAGAGATTCCTGTAAAAAGACCAAAGAAGGACAAGATGAGGATGAGGGATCTGAGTCATTCTCCACAACTATTCCTAGAAATTTGTACCCAGATCGGGAGGATTGTTTCAGGGATGATTTCTGCCCTCCTCCAGCTCATTGGCCTCCTCCACCACCGCCTTGTATAGAACAGGTGTGGAAACCTCCTAAAGTTCCCTATGGGAACAATAATCCTTTCAATAAGGATGTCCCTAAGGCAACCAAAAAAGGCTTACGCTCACCATTGTCAGCTATAGAGCGTAGTGTATATCAGGCCAGACTAGAAGGAGATATAGATGCCCTTCATTTTCCAGGACCTCTCAGACAGACTGCTCCACCAGATGATAATAACCCTGATGGGACTCATGAGGCTATTTATGAGCCTTTTCCTTTTAAATTGCTAAAAGAATTAAAACAGGCAGTTTTGCAGTTTGGGGCCACTTCTCCGTATACCATTGGCCTCATTAAAAGCATCACCAATGGTAATCAGATGATTCCTGCTGATTGGCATGTTCTAGCTAAAACCTGTCTGACTCCATCTCAATTCCTCCAATTTAAGACTTGGTGGGTTGAGGGAGCAGAAGCACAGGAAAGACAAAACCGGGAACGTAAGTTGAATATTTCTGCTGATGAACTTCTAGGACAAAGACAGTGGGCTGAAATTCGCCAACAATTAACCATAGAAGAATTAGGCATTGAACAGCTCAAACAAATTTGTTTAACTGCCTGGGGAAAGATTGAGGTCGAGGGAAAAACTCATTGCTCCTTTCAAAAAATCCTACAAGGCCCACAAGAGCCGTATTCTGATTTTCTGGCTCGGTTACAAGAGGCAATTCATAAACAGGTTAACAACCCTGTTGCTGCAGATGTTATCTTACAAATTATGGCCTATGAAAATGCTAATAAAGATTGCAAACGTATGATTGGAGCTCAAAAGGGAAAAACTGATGCTATGGGCTATCTCCGCTTGTGCCAAGAGGTAGAGACAGAGGGTCATAAGGCAGCCCTGTTAGCTAATGCTATTACAGGTGCCTTGCAAAAGAAGGATAAGTTCTCCGGCACTTGCTATAATTGTGGCAAGGCTGGCCATTCTAAAAAGAATTGTAGGGTTAAAAATAAAAATAATTCTCAGCCACAACAGCCTGCTCCTTCCCAAGGCGCTAGACAGCCTGGGGTGTGTCCACGCTGTCAAAAAGGAAATCATTGGGCATCAGCATGTAGATCCAAATATCATCAAGATGGAACCCTGCTTCAGGGAAACAGGAAGCAGGGCCAGCCCCAGGCCCAGAAAACAACCAGGGCGTTTGTGAGCCAGCCAGTGCCTCAGGCCGGAACGTTTGTGAACCCGGCAATGCCTCAAAATTACCAGTCAGTTCCCCCTCCTCAAGGTTATTAATAGAACAATTAACTCCTGCCACTGAAGAAAGTGCTGCAGTTGATGTTTGTACAGCTCAAGATATTTTGCTGCTTCCAGGAGAAGCCCCCCTTCGTGTGCCCACATGCTTAGTTGGACCAATTCCTCAAAATACAGTTGGCTTACATTCAAGCTTAACATAAAAAGGAATTACAGTCCACACTGGAATAATAGACCCAGATTTTAAAGGAGAAATTCAAATTATTATGCCCTCCTCAGTTCCTTGGTCCACAAAATAGGGAGAAAGAGTTGCTCAGCTTCTTTTAATTCCTTATATTCCACCTAAGATGCAAGGAACTCAAAAAAGAACTGGAGGATTTGGGAGTACCAGCTTGGCAAGTACTTTCCCAGCAGAAAAGATTTCTAATATTCACCCTGTTTGTCAAGTTAAACTTCAAAATAGGAAATTCTTAGGACTTATGGATACTGGTGCTGACATCTCTATAATATGTTCCCAAGATTGGCCAGCTAATTGGCTCACCCAACAAGCTAATATCAATGTTGTTGGAGTAGGTGAGGCTACGGGACTGCTTCAAAGCACTTGCATTCTCCCGTGCCCAAAAAGGATTTTTACAGCCTTACATCGCTGACATTCCTATCAGTTTGTGGGGTTGAGATCTGCTTTCTCAGTGGGGAGCGGAAATCAGGATACCCCCCGGACAATATAGCCCACAAAGTCAAAATATGATAAAACAAATAGGATATCAGTCAGGACAAGGATTAGGAAAATTTAATCAAGGTATTACTCAACCTATTCAGCCAGAATCTCAGATGGGACGCGAAGGATTGGAATTTCATTCACAAGATCAACAGCCTTTTTATTAGGGGCCACTGTTGCTGAGCTAAAAACTCCTTTAGCTCTTAAATGGAATAGTGATAAGCCTCATTGGATCGAACAGTGGCCCCTTTCAAAAGAAAAATTAGAGGCTTTAATAGAATGAGTACAAATTCAATTAGAACAAGATCATATAGAACATTCAACTAGTCCTTGGAATTAACCTGTGTTTGTTATAAAAAAGATGAGGAAAATGGAGACTGCTTACTGATTTGCGAATAGTTAATTCTTTAATTGAGCCTATGGGTCCATTACAACCTGGACTCCCCCAGCCATCAATGATTCCTAAAAATTGGCCATTAGTAGTAATAGACTTACAAGACTGCTTTTATTCAATTCCTTTGCATCCTGAGGATTGCCCTAGATTTGCATTTTCAGTGCCCTCTTTAAGTAATAAAGAGCCAATTAAAAGATATCAATGGAAAGTGGTTCCTCAGGGCATGTTAAATAGTCCCACAATTTGTCAGTTTTTTTGTGGCCAGAGCTGTTTCTCCGGTCAGGGAAAAATTTCCAGATTTTTATATCATGCATTATATGGGTGATATTCTTTGCGCTGCACCCTCTCCAGAAATTTTGGCAGATTGTTTTAAATTGCTTCAAGAACAACTTGAGTTAGCAGGACTTTGTATTGCTCCTGATAAAATTCAAACCACAACTCCTATAAAATACCTTGGAGCTATTCTAGATAGACAGACAATTAGACCTCAAAAGGTACAAATCAGAAGAGATCAGATTTCCCCATTAAATGATTTACAAAAGTTGTTGGGAGATATTAATTGGCTGCGTCCCACTCTGGGAATCCAAACCTATGCGCTCAGTAATTTGTTTGGTCTCTTGAGGGGTCCTTCTTAATTAAATAGTCCCTGTACTCTGACTCCTCAAGCCAGTCAGGAGTTAGAATTAGTGCAAAAGAAAATTCAAGAAGCTCAGATTCAGCGCATAGATCCATCACAACCTTTACAGATTTTGATTTTTTCCATTCCTCATTCACCTAAAGCGGTCATTGTTCAACAAGATGACCTTGTAGAGTGGTTGTTTCTGCCTAATAATTTTGTTAAGTCCCTTCCAGCATATTTAGAGTTAATTTCAGAACTTGTTTCACGAGCTCGCACCAGAGTTCTCCATTTAAACGGAATTGAGGCTAATAAGATAGAAGTTCCGTTTAAAAAACAACAAATTATACATTTAAATACCCATTCTGAAATTTGGCAAGTTGCTATTTGTGGATATTTTGGAATAATTGATAATCATTATCCAAAAAATAAGTTGTTTAAATTTTTATTCAAAACCAGCTGGATTCTCCCTAAGAGATTGAAACTAATTGCACCTCTGAACAGAGAACAGAGCTAGTTGCAGTCTTGACTGCCTTAGAAGATCATATAGAGCCTTTAAATATTGTTTCTGATTCAGCATATGTTGTACATACAGTACAAAATGTTGAGACGGCACTTCTAACAACCCCAACCCGTCTCTCCAGTTTCTTTTTAATCAACTCCAACAAGTTGTCAGAAACCGACAATATCCATTTTTCATTACCCATATCCATGCTCACACTCCCTTACCAGGAGCATTGAGGTGTGGCAATGCTCTTGCAGATTCATTGGTTGCTAATGTGTTGGTTACCGAGGCAACCAAGTTTCATTCTTTAACCCATACCAATGCCGCTGGCCTTCAGACTCGTTTTCCAATTACTTTTAAACAAGCTAAACATGTAGTTCAAACCTGCCCAACCTGTCAAATTCTCAATGTTCCTCAAAATGTCCAGAAGGGGTTAATCCCAGAGGTTTGGTTCCTAATGCTATCTGGCAAATGGATATGACCCATGTTCCTTCGTTTGGATGCTTGTCTTTTGTTCATGTCACTATTGATACATCTTCGGTTTTATCACGGCCACCGCTCAAAGCAGCAAGACAACGGACCGGACATTCTTGCAGACATTTGCTTATCTGTTTCTCCATTATGGGACTGCCTCAAGCCATTAAAACAGATAATGGCCCAGCCTATACTAGTAACAAGTTCACAAAATTTTGTGAACAGTGGAACATTAATCATACTACTGGGATTCCTTATAATCCCCAAGGACAAGCTATTGTAGAACGTACTAATTGTACTCTTGACAAACAACTTCAAAAACAGAAGGGGGGAGACTATAAGGATCTTCCGCAAGTACAATTAGCCAGAGCTATGTTTACTTTAAATTTTTTGAATTTTTCTGGCTCTAGCAGTAATACAGAACGACACCTTGGGTGCACAGCTGCAGAAAGACATTTCAATAAGCTCCATAGCCCCAAAGGTTTGGAAGATGTGCCCATTTGGTGGAAGGACATTCAGACTAATCAATGGCAGTTAGGGACTTTGTTAACATGGGCAGGAGGTTTTGCCTGTGTTTCTCCAGGACCAAAAGAAC
This sequence comes from Rhinolophus sinicus, assembly GCF_036562045.2. Taxonomy (NCBI): domain Eukaryota; kingdom Metazoa; phylum Chordata; class Mammalia; order Chiroptera; family Rhinolophidae; genus Rhinolophus; species Rhinolophus sinicus. Next base: position 28,337,932 of record NC_133761.1, on the reverse strand, counting down.
GTCCTTTGTGGGTGCCTAGTTGGTGCATCAAGCCATACCATGGAGTCCGGTCCCCTGCCCGATGTGACTATCACTCTCCGGTCCGGATCACCACTGATTGCCAGCGTGTATGCCACTTGTCGGATGATTCCCGCCCGAGTGACCCGAACCGTTGGATGAATCGCTTCATGGGCCCCCGTTTATCCGGCTCTGGCTCCCCAGATGGCACGCCCACTGTGTCGGCCCTATCCGGCGCCAGCGCCTCTGCCACGTGTGACGACCCCTCCGCAGTCCCCTGAGCCTGAACCACGCGGCGCTTCTCTGTGGTCGGATCCTGTCATCCTCGGCCGAGCTCCTTGTGGGGCTACTGCACTTCCTACTTAGAGACAACTCAGAACGCTGTCTCGCGAGGCTGAGAAAAAATTAATTGAGGAAAGGCTCCCTATGACAGCCACTAATATGTTTGTCTCTATAATGGCTGTTCTCACAGCTGTAAGTTGTTTTCCTTTGGGTGTTCAAGCAGATAATGTTACCTATTGGGCTTATGTTCCCAACCCCCCCATTGCTGACACCTGTGACCTGGAATGATGATCCTCCCTTAGTTTATATAAATGACAGTTCCTGGTTTCCAGGATGGGAGGATCAAAGAGGCCCAGAGCTTCCTAATGAAGAAGGCAGAGAGTTTAATCTTTTTGGTGCTACAGCTATGGGATATACATATATCCCCCTCTCTGCATCGGCCCCATTCCTCCCTGTGTTCTGATTTTTTATCAAGTTTGGGTAATCCCAAAGGGAGAAGGAAATAATTCTTATAAAGATTTATTTATGCTTTCAGGAAAAGGATTTCAGACAGAAGGGTTAAGTATCCATCTTTTTCCTCCTCCCATCCATCCGTGTCCTCAGGACAAATGGGTTGACACTCATTCCCACATTCATTGGGAAGAATGCAGAGGAAGCTGAGATAGAGTGTTGGCTCTACCTCTTTAGGTACAATTGTTGATTGGGACCTTTTGGTATTGTTATGCACACCTGTTCACAAGGAAGGTGTTCTGATCCCCACTCTCTTCAAGATAAATTAGTTCTGGGAGATTTTCCCAAGATTATTAAATCTTCATTTGATATTTCAGTTTATTGGATAGATAAAGTTCTGGCCCCACCACAATTAAGAATAATTACTCTTCTTCGGGGTCCAGTACAAAAAACTTGTGGAAAGTTGCCCTAGACTTGGGCCCAATTAAATTGTATAATGGAAATTATACTAAAGATGATACTAAACAATATACCTTTAGATTTGAAGAGACGCCGATGTTTAATCTACAGGTGTGTCTTAAAATCCCCTATGTTTTTCTGGTTGGAACATTTACACTTAATTCATCTCTTAATGTTGTTGAATGTCCTCATTTTACCTGTATAGATTCTTCCATTTATATTTCATCTCAAGATAAGGTTATGATCTGGAGAAAAAGAAGGGGTCTATGGATTCCTGTTCAAGCCCCTAGAGTGTGGAAGGGCTCTCCCACTGTTCATATTGTTCTTCAATTGCTTCATAAGATTGTATATAGAGCTAAAAGATTTATTGGATTGTTAATTGCTGCTATTATGGGAATAATTGCTGTAACTACTGTTGCTGCTGTTTCTGGTGTTGCTCTTCATCAAACAGTTCAGACCACAGAATTTGTACAAAAGTGGCATGAAAATGCTAGTAAAACTCGGAATCAACAAGTTAAGATAGATCAAGAAATTAATGTTAGATTAACTGATTTAGAAACAACTGTTGTTTTTCTTGGTGATCAATTAGAAAATTTGTGTACCATGATTATTCTTAAATGTGATTGGAATGTGTCCACTTATTGTGTAACCCATTTTCTTATAATCAGACTCGTACTCCTTGGTCTGAAGTCTGTGCTCACCTTTTGGGACATATGCCTAATCTCACTGTAGATATTGTTCAATTACAACAGGAAGTTGATCAAATGTCTAGTGCTAAGTCCAATTTCTCCCAGGAGAAGATACCTTTCTGCTGCTGCAGAGGGACTTTCCACCTTAAACCCTGTTAATTGGATAAAAAATTTGGGTGGTGGGTTTATTGGTGTTATTGCTGTATTAATTGTTATATTTTGTTTGTTTTGTTTAGTCCTCGGATGCGGACAGGCCTCCCTCCAAAGGGCGTTAAATGAAGAAACGGCACGGTCTGTGTTTCTCACACTACAAAAACAAAAATGGGGAGATGTGGTCACACAGCAGCCTAGCCGTTTGTCCCCCCAAACCTTTCCCTAAGGAAAGAAGAATCTGTGGGACTGTGCCTCTCTGGGGTTGAGTTTATAATATCCTGAGTCTCTCCATCTGGTCTTCAAGAGAAGGGTCTGCAGTCAAAGACGAGTAAGATTCCTCATGGGAGGAACAACTCAAGCCAGACGGGACCCTGTTGAGACCCCCAATGAGCTGTTATAAGAAATAACAAGAAGGAGCCTTGCCCCTCCTTCCTCCTGCTTTGAGAGAAGCTGCTGCCTACTCCTGCTGCTCCCTCTCACCTAATTGTGAGAGAGGCCCATTAGAGCAATAAGATCAAGCTCTTTCTGCTCAGCTCATGGGACAGTTTCACCAGGAGAGACTCTCTCCCCCAGAGAGGTGCATACCGCACCTTAGTCATCATGGGACGGCATGCTTCGGCTGCTTTGGGACAAATAATTGGGCATTGAAATCATTTTTCTGATGTGGTTGTAAGATTTTCACAGACCCTGCTGCTAATCATGTGATGCTCTTTGTTTGTAATCAATAAATACCGACAGTCGGCCCGATTCGGGGCTCCAGTCTCTTGAGGCTGCGAGTCCCTTGGTCCTCTGTGGTTTAACTGTATTGAGTCTCTGTCTCTTTATTATAGTTTAACCCTCGCCACCTTCCTCGCCTTCCCATCGCTTGTGTTGTGCAGGTTGCACAGTGTCGCTATTCTCCCCTCTACCCAGAGTCAGCCTAGTTGTCTGAGCCCCAGTTACAGAACCACTGGGAGAATGAACCTATTTTGAGTATGTGTAACTTTCTTCTTAAGGCAGCAGAGTTTATTTTATTAGGCTATCCATTTATTTATAAGTTACTTATACACCATTTGCTTCTGATTTAAGGCACCTTATAATGACATAAATAGCATATAACCAATAAGATCAAGGCAAAAAAGAGCAAACACCAAGTAAGAAGGGTACCAAGGAAACTAAAATAAAAACTCTAGGCTAAAGATGACTGCAAACACTTCTGCTACCGTGTTTCCCTGAAAATAAGACCTAACCGGAAAATAAGCCCTACCGTGATTTTTCAGGATGCTCCTAATATAAAATAAGCCCTAATGCGTCTTTTAGAGCAAAAATTAATACAAGACCCGGTCTTATTTTGGGGGAAATATGGTATTGATAATGGTTGAGTAAGGTTCTTGTTAGGTTCTGCCTCTAGGGAGCATGAGAGGGAAGACTGGAAGGTTAGAGAATGGAAAAGGGACTTCATTTCTGTTTGCTTACTATTCCAGCATTTTCCCTGGCCCTTGCCCCTTGCAGTTGCAATTTCTAGTGTCCAACTTCTTTCAACACTTCCCCTCAGAGGCACCAGCACCAACTGGGCGGTGTCTCTTTCTTAGAAGCCTGTTGTTCTAGCTTTTGGGGGCCCCTCCTCCAAGTATTTAATTTTTGATAGCCCCAAACTATTCCCTTTGTTCTCCTAACCTTAGGGGTGATAGCTGCTTCCCGCATTTACTATGTCTGTGTGACTTCAGTTTGTATTTTGAAATTTTCAGTGTTTTAATACTTGTTTTAAATTTTCTGTTCGAATAACTCATGTGGTTTCTGTTTTCCTGACTGGCCCCCAATGGATACACATTCCTTTGAGATTGATCATCACGTGTCAAGCAGGATATGGAAAAATCGTGAACAACTTTTGTTTGGAGTTTGTTCTTGGATCCAGGACACCTCCTTTCAGGGCTCTGTCTCCTAGATACTCACTGCCAGCCTTAGCCTCTTTCCTTCCCATCACCCACACCTCATTCTGATAGGTAGCAATGTGTAGTCATGGATCTTGGTAAAACAAACTAATCCCATAGTTTCCCTCCCAGGTAACCTATTGTCTTGGTTGAGATAAACATGCTTCTTCAGAGGGCTTTACAGAATGTCAAAAAGGGAGGAAATCTTGTGCCCAGTGGCTCACCATTGGTTTCCATGCAAACAGACAGAGCCACCTACTGTACTCTGTCCATGTGTAAGGCAACGTGGGAGTGCTGGGATGTTCCTTCTTTCTTTGACACCTTCCCATCTGGGCCACTGGGAAGGTTAAAGGAGCTCATGAATAAGAACAAAAGCAGATTAATGCATTCCAATGCTGCATAGTAAGACAAAGGGAGGCTGCCAGAGCCTCAAAGATGCTATTTGTTACAAATACAGTGAATTACTTTGAGCTGGTACAGATAAATTAATTTTCTCAAGTAGTCAATTTAAACAAATTTCCTCAGCTTTGCTTAGAGTAATTGAATGCAATTCAAGTTATGGGTTGTGTATTTGATAATGAACAACTATCCCCAATCCCCCTTTCTGTGGAAAAGGATTTTATGTTTTGTGATTCTTTCAGATCCCTCATATTATGTATATTTCCATGCTCAGCTCCTAACCTGCAATTTAATCAGCAAATCTAGTGCTTTAAGATATTTCAAGATAATACACGGAAGTTACAAGACATACACATGGCAGGTGTTCAGTAAATGGTAATTATAATACTTTGTCAGGTTGTATTTTCCAAAAATGGTTATAACAATTTTTTCCGCCCCATATATTCTTTCAGAACCTTGCCACTTCCCCCATCAAGAGGTGGAGTCTATGTCCCCCCCCCCCTTGAAACTGGTTGGGCTTTTGTGACTGTCCTAGACTTCTGATGCTAGCTCATAAAAGGTCTCTCTCTCTCTCTGTCTCTTCCTCTCTCTCTCTCTCTCTCTCTCTCTCTCTCTCTCTCTCTCTCCCCCCCCCCCTTTCCTCTCTCCACTTTCTTTGGAGTCCTGAGCCTCCATATAAGAAATGTATCTACCTGAAGCCTCCATGCTTGAGAGTCGAGATAGCAAAATGACATAGAGACAGAGAATGTTATCTGAGGAGCCTTGCTATCCACATCAGCTCTTGAGTCTTCCCAGCCCACGTGCCAGACACATAAGTGAATTAGGTGATCCTAGCCCTACTCATCATCTGACTGTACCTGCATGAGGGAGCCCAAGGGAGAACCCCCAGATCCACGAGGTAACAATAAATTATTGTTATTGTTTTAAGCCACCAAGTTTTTTTTGTTTTTCACATTTCTCACTGTCTCGTTGATCAGGTTTTTATTCAAAATGAGCTGTCCAAAGTGATTTAACCTTTATGTGATAAACAAATGTAAGTTTATGCTACAGCATTTTTTCCACTGTGGTGGATTTCTTTTCCTCAGGCTTCTTCTCGGCTGCTGGTATCTTGGTAGCTGCAGCCTTTCTTCCCACCAAAGGCTTCTTCTGCTTTGTAATACCAACAGCCTTCTTTCCTTTCTTCCCTACAGCTGGCTTCTTGCCTGGAATCCCCTTCTCATGTGATTTGGCTTCTCGTGCTGCTGCTGCTTTATCCACCCGGAGCTGGTGGTTCTCGGTCTCGTGAAGAAAGGTGTTCCGGTGCATGGTCTTTGACTATGGGTTTCGCTTCAACATGTGGCTCAGGTTTTTCAGTGGATTCTTCTTTAGGACTCTGTGATGAATCTTCTTATGTGGCACTTGGGGGGCTCTTTGGATCTCTGGACTTTTCAAGATCCTGTGAAGGTCTGTATTGAGCATCTTGTGTACGTGAAGGTTGTAGTTACTTTTGATGGAGGCAGCTTTATACCAAGTGACATACAGATCAGCTAAACTTGCACAAAGCACTTTCGTTCCAAATGCAGAAACGGCCCACGTGCCCACCACGAGCGAGTTTCAAAGTGTTCAGTTTGCTTACGTTGAGCAGAGTAATTCTAGGGATGTTTCTGAAGGCTCTGATGATGCCATTGTCCTTATTATAGATGATGCAAGGTCCCCTGTGCTGGATACAATGACAGTTTCTCATTTGGCCCCTGTGAGCTCTCATTCACTGAAAGGCAGAGACATTTTTTATATCATTCCAGGCCTTAATTTTCTTAAGAAGCAAAACAGCTTTCTCAGTTTTCTTGAAGGTTCAACTGTATCTTCAGCCACCAAAGGAAGTTCAGGAACTTCCTCAATATGGTGACTCTTAGACATGATCAGTGCTGGTAAGACCAAGGCAGCCAGGGCAGAACAGATGCCATATGGGTTCTGTGTTGTGTTCACTCTGCAGTGCCAATGGCGCCGGGTTTTGGTTGATGCAAACGTGTGGCCTCCAGGACACATTTTGCCAAAAGCACCGTGGCCAGAATGATGAATCCCATCACCTGAGCTCTGGGAATTCGAGCCACAGCTCTGCCCAGACCCCTCGACCCAGCACTGGTTTGATGACCTGCTAATTCTTCACAAGTTGGTGTGAACAGAGTTCACAATATCTGGTCAACTGGGAGCCTTGAACACAGCAGGCAAAGTGACATTTTTTGCCAGATGATTCCCCCTTTTCATAGTACACCGATATCAGTGGACGAGCGCACACCATGGCAGGGAGAGGAGATGGCCATGCTCCTCTCAGTCCCGTAATTCCCACAGGAAAAGGTTTAAGCCACTAAGTTTTGAAGTGATTTGTTATGTCACATCGCTAACTGATACAATATTTACTATTTGGCAAGTACTGACTATGAACCAAATACTAGGCTACTAAGTGCTGTACATGAATTGCCTCACTTAATCTTGACGATCCTTATGTGATGAGCATTTTTCACTTACCCTTAGAGAAGTGAAGTGATCATTCTAAGATCACACAACAACGAATGACAATCTGATCTGGGGTCCAGGCACCCAACCACTAAGACTCCCAAGTGCAGTGTTCCCCTCATTTATGACTTTTCTGCTGGGAAATAGCATCTCCTCTGACCCTCACACTCCTATTGCTCTGCTCCCAGCAGTGGAGAAGTGTAGTGAGAGAGCAGAGGAGGGGCCAGACGGGCTCAGGACCCAAGACAATCATCTCCAGCCCATGCCTGAACCTCAATATTATAGTTGTATTACTTTAGCTTTAAAACTGTGGTTGTACTAAAAAAGAAATACCCGTTGGTAGTGGCAATGGTGGATGGAGATACGTTATGTCATATTAGTCATTTATACTTAGTGAGGATGAGTTTATAGTAAGCTTTCCTGTGGGAAGATTTTAAAGGCAGCTGGGGGTAGGGAAGGGAAGGGAAAAGAAAGGAAGGAAGGAGGGAAGGAAGGAAGGAAGGAAAGGAAAAGAGAAAGGGAGGGTGGGAGGGAGAAAGGGAGTGGGGAAGAGAGAGGGAGGAAGAAAAAGGAAGGAAAGAAAACAGTGAAAATGTGGAACAGACATTCAGAAGGAAAAGCGTTCAGAGGAAGTTGCAGTGCCAGAGGTAAACATTCCTTCGTGTACAAATGCATTCATTCATCGTCATTCAAAAAGTGTATTGAATGTTCACAACATTCCAGGCTCTGCATTAAACGCTAGGGATGGATATCTCCTATCTTCAGTTAGTTCATAGGAATAGAGAAGCATACAATGTACTATGGGAGCACTTACTCCCGTAATAGGCATAATAGGCAGAGAGATCACGAAGGCTTCCTATAAGAGGTGACAGTTGAGCAGGGGCTTAGAGGATAACAGTTAACCAGGCAAACAGGAAGTGGAACAGCATGTACAAGGGCATAGGATGGTATATGTGGGGGCCAGGAGCAGCTCTGAGGTACAGGAAGGTGAAGTGCAAGTTCAGCTGTGTTGAGAGATGAGCCTGGACTGGAAGTTGCAGACAGTGCTTTGGTGGTCATTACGGAGCCTGAATTTTGTCTTGTGGGTAACGAGGAGCCACTGAAAGGTTGTCAGGGGGCTTTGAGAAATTGCTCATTGCCAGCTTTCCCTCCTCACTTCTGCCAAGCTCTGCCCAGCAAGATTGTTGTCTCAATTCCACAAGTTAAAGACCTTCCCTTTAAAACCAAATTTGTTCAAATTCCAGTGGCAAAATCAAAGTGGGTGAAAGCGGCCTGCTTACCAGGGTGAGGAAAACTGCCCAACCGTGTCTGCAGCTCTTACTCTGTGAGGTCAGCAAGCCCGGCGGGGTGTTCTCCTGACAGAGGTGTTCCTGCTGCCACCACCAGCATACTTCTAAGGGGAGAACTTAATTGACTTTAACAGCATTCAAATGCTCAGTTAGGAAAAATAAAAATAAAAAAGAGAAGTTATTAAAAATCAGGAGTGAAAGTCCGATGAGGAAGAGCTGTATGTGTCTGGGGTGTGGGTCCTGGGTCCAGAGAGTCAGCCACACAGGAGGGCTGGACAGAAGGACGTAAGGTCCCAGCCGAGGGCCCCAGCTACTCAGGGGTAGGGAGGGAAAGAAAAGAGGGCTAGGGCAAGTGAAGAAAAAGCCTAGGGTCTCAGATGTTAAAGCCAAACTGCCAAGGCTCCTGGTTCCCAGGAGGTTAGTAGGAGCCAGCCAGCCACTGGGTGTAGGCCTCATGAGGAGGCGGCTTGCATGGCTCCTTCCGCTTTCCTGTGACGTAGGGGCTGACAGTAGGGTGGTGGCTGCAGGCTGCCTTGTCTCCTTCCTCAACTGCTCCTTCTTTGAATTCCTTTGAATTCCAATGTGTCCTTCTTTGAATACACATATGGCACTTGTATTGTGTTACCTTGTATGGTTAATTGGTGTTTACTCTATAAATACTAACTCTTGGACAAGGTCATAAACTCTTTCTTTATTTTTTTATTAGTTTCAGGTGTACAAAACAATGTAATAGTTCTAAAGATTTTGTAGGGTATCCGGTGGACACTTGTCTTATTAAGGAGACCACTTCAGGAATGATGTAGATGCCTGATCACTGCACTGTACACCTGAAGCTGAAGCTGAACAATAATGAATGTCAACTATCATTTTATATATATATATATATATATATATATATATATATATATATATATATACACACACACAAAGTATACATGTATATATTTACAGGAAGTGGAGTACAGCATTAGGAATAGAGATGGTGGAAAAATAACAGCTGCGTGTGATGTCAGAGGGGTAGTGATGTAGGTGATGTTGGATCTGCAGCAGTTTCTGAGTGTGGGCCAGGATCGTGTCTGGTGAAGCCGAAGAACGGAAACACGGACCAGGGAGAGGCAAAAAGTTTTAAAAATAGGATAGTTTATTAGAGGCAGGAGAAGAGGTTGCAGCTTCCCAGCAGGAGGGGGTCCCGAATGGGGGTGCCTGTGACTGAGGCAAAAGCTCCTACCTTTATACCCTCCCTTTGTCTGTTTGGGGAAGGGGAGCGGTTTGGAGAAGGGAACTGGCACCTTCTAATGAAATTCATCTACCAGGTTGGATCTGCTTGCCCATCCTAAAGGAATTAGCAAAGCAACGCACTCTTATCTATCAGATTTGCTCCATTTGTCAGGCCAAAAGGAATTTTATGATTTACCTCAAGGCCTTGTTACATTATGTCCTGGAGCGAAGGAGTGATTTCAAAACCTGAAGTTTTAGGATATGGCTGTCTTTTCTTTATCTTACCAGGGACCTACCTATCTACCTAACAATCATACTCACTAATCTACTATTGTCTCAGTAGTAGAGTGGGGGAGGGGGGTTATTACTCTGTGAGGGATATAAATGTCTAGCTATTACATAAACTCTTTCAAAGTTAGAGTCTTGCTTTGAACATCTTGTGTCCTCATTGATTATTTGTTCCAAATAAGGTATGGCAGATGAGTTGCCAGGGGTGAATATGGAGATTAGAGATTTGGTCCACCTTCAGGGAGGTACAGTCTTCCTGGGGAGATAGGTAAGTAAACAGAAGATGTTGGCTGTGTTTGCTCTGGGCTACGCATTGTGATGGTTTGGGGCCATCCTGTATCCATTCCCCAAGGTTCTCTTTTGAAAACTGTACCCTACCTGAGAGGCTGCGTCCTCCCAACGGCAGTGTTCAAAGCCACAGGTATAATATTAACAATCCTGTACTCGTTTCCTTAGCTACAGTGATTAGGCAGGTGACCAATCAGATGGGCCTGCTGAAGGAGCCAAGTGCCTGCTTTCCTGCTGAACTTGAACTTGGGAGAGAGTAAGGCAGGAAGTGCTGCAGCAACATGTCTCTAGTGCCTGAGCCTACAAATTCTCCTTTAGCTCTAGCCAGTCTGAGCTGAATTTTCTATCAATCAATAGAAAATAGAGTGAGGCATTATAAGAGAGTGGTGTTATGGAATCATATATGATTACGTGTTGTGTGTATGTAAAAATAATATTATGTGTGTGTGTGTGTGTGTGTGCACGCGTGCACACATGTGGCTGTCTGTCTGTCTGATGGCTTCTAGGAGGCAGTGACACCTGAACCAGACCTTGAAAGACTGGTAGGAGTTAGCCAAAGATGTTCCAGGCAGAGTGGCAGCCCTGAGCTTGCATCCTGACTTCAGAGTGGGTGAAATTCCAAAAGCTGTTAGGGCCTCTACACTTTATTCCAGTGCTCCCCCAAACAGCTGTTGAGGGAAAACTCTTTCAGAAAATGTTACTAGATAGACATGCAGAAAGAAAGCTGAACAAAATTCCTGAGAACAAAATTGCTCTATTTTCTGCATTGCTGATTTTCTCTGAGCCTGTAATATTATATGTTAATGTGTATCTAACAACAGGATCCTTTGTCTGCAGAGCACAGATTACGCTCTCTCTGTTGGACAGTTTTGGAAAGTTTATGCACAACACTTTTCTATGAGGTGTGGAGTAATAAATCATTCAGAAACACTTACATCCTGCCATCCTGCGTCTAATTGGCTTCTCTGTCATAAAATCAAATTACATGGTACCAAAGACAGTATGAACACAATCCATTGGGTAAACAATAGCAAGACAGATTACTGTAGACTTGCATAGTTCCTGCATCAATCAGCCTTTTTCTGTTTTGCATAGGAATGGCTCTCACCCAATCATCGGTCTGTAGTGCATCGGAATCCAGTAGAGATGGCCTGGATAAGAGGAACGTGCCCAGAGAGTGTATGCAAATCGGCTCAGTTAGTGGAAACCTCTAAGAGAGGAACCCTTTATTATTAATAATGCCACGGGCATTTGCAGACACCCAGCAAGCAAGCGCCTGGACCAACAGGTGGTGGCAGGAACAGGGAGTCGGGATTTCATCCTCTAGGGAATAGGAAGCGTCTGGCGGCTCTTAGCTGGGGGAGTGCAATGACTAGGTGTATTTTAGAAAGTTCATTAATGGGAGAGAAAATTTGGAGTGGGGGGTTGTTGCTAGAGACAAAGAAACTAGTTAGGAAGCTATTTCAGAAATGAGGGAGAAAGAATTTAGGGGCTGAACTAAGGGAGTGGCCATAGAATGGAGAAGAGGTAGGATCTGAGGAATATTTAGGTGGTAGAATTGATTGACTTAGTTCTGGAGCAGCTGTGGGGTGAGAAGTGGAGGTGTGGGGTGGGTGGAGTCAAGGATCACCCACAACTTCTGGCTTGTTCAACAGAGCAAACAGCTGCGGCCCTACAGTGACCTTCCCAGATAGTGGGAACAATACAGAATGGAGCTCAGTTGGAATCCTGGCTCTGTCAACTGCTTAGCACTATGACCTTTCGCAAGTAAGTTAGCATCTCTGAGCCTTGGTTTCTTCATCTATAAAATGGAACGGTAATAACCCCTATCATCAAGGTGACTGGCTTAACAAGGAGAAGAGCTGCAGGAAATACCCAGATTTAAAACACACACACACACACACACACACACACACACACACACACACTCGCTCTCAGTCAATTCACCAAAAGCTAATACTATGTACATTTCCTGATTTATTAAAAAATGGCATTAGAGCTTTCCAAAGAGTATCTAAACAGCTTTAATAGATCTATTCCACCTTAGCATTTGATGCAGGGTTACTGTACATTTTCTATATAATCAATTTAATAATTAATTTTAAATACATTAAAATAAAAAGAATGGTAAGAGCTACAGTTGCTGAGGTAGAGATCACAGAAGGAGATGCAGCTTAAGGAGAAAGCCAGGGAGCTTCATTTTAGAAACGTTGCACTTGGGGTGACTTGGGCAGCCATATGGAGGTGTCCAATAGGATATTAGGTATATGGGTATGGAACTCAGGAGAAAGGTCTGGGCTGGAGAGAGAAAATGGGGGCCATCAGCCTTTTGGAATTAGACCAAGGCAAGGAAGTAAATGAGAACAACCAGAGAGAGTACAGATAGGGAGAGGAATGGAGGGCCTAAGAGAGAAACTTGAGAGTATCAGCATTTGGGAGCTGGGCAGGGGCAGAGGCTTTAGTAATGAGGAATCAGAAGCAGGTGCAAACTGGAATCAGAAGACTTAGGTTTGAGTCTCAGCTTCATCACTTAATGACTGAATGACCCTGGGTGATCAGTATAACCTCTCTAAGCCTCTGTTTTCCCATCTGTAAAATGGGAATTCTACCGATAATGCCTACTTCAGGAGACTTTGATGAGCTAAAGCATGTGAAATTATTTCTTAAGATAGAAAGGCTTATAAGTGGTTCCATGAGATCATTTTCCCCCACAGACTGAATCAGCCTGGGCCTGGAAACAAGGTAATTTTAAGAGGGACTCTGTGAGTCCGGCTTTACTTGCTTAGCCATTAAAATTCCTTCCGGGCAGTTCTGGGATTCCTGGGCAGGAGGATTCCTGGACAGAAAAGGAGTTCACAGTTCCTCCTTATCCATGGGGGATAAGTTCCAAGACCCCCAGTGGAAGCCTGAAACCGTGGATAGTACAGAACCCTATATATACTGTTTTTTCCAATACATGCAAACCTTTTCACTTAAAGGAAGCACTTTCCGGCTTCTTTCTGGCATATCTGAATTGCCAGCATCACTATTCGTGCACTTTGGGACCATCATTAAGTAAAATAAGGGTGACTTGAGCACAAGCACTAGGTACCATGACAGTCAATCTGATAACCAAGACAGCTACTAAGTCATGGGCAGGGAGGGTCTACAGCGTGGAGACACTGGACAAAGGGATAATTCATGTCCTGGGCAGGACAGAGTGGGAAGGCATGAGATTTCATCATGCTACTCAGAACAGCATGCGATTTAAAACTTGTGAATTATTTCTGGAATTTTCTTTTTTTTCTTTCATTTATTTTTCAATGGAATTTTCCATTTAATATTTTCTGACTCTGGTTGACGGTGGGTAACAGAAACCATGGAAAGCGAAACCATGGATAAGGGAGGTCTCCTTGTATTTTACCCTTTGCTCTAAGCCCCTTCTGAGGAAAGAGGCCCTTATGCACAGGGCCTTCCATTCTCTCCTGCTTAACCCCACTAACCTGGCTACACCTGGTGGGACTAGGGGTGGGCCCTGCTCCCAGGGCAGCTATCAGGCCAGCAGTTCCCCAAGCCTGCCCAAGGGACCATGTGCTGGAGACCCTGCTCCTCTCCTGTGGGAAGTTTGGACTCAGATGCACCAGAGGGAGCCCAATAACTGATAACGGGGTGGGGGTGGGGGTGAGCCTTGGTGACAGAAGGAGGGTAGCTCCTGGCGCAGTTAACAAAGATGGGGGCAAAGGTGCCTGGTGCCAGGGTGGAGCTGCTCTGCCTCCTGCCGCTCTCCAGCTGTTTCCAGTTTCCTTTCTTTTGTGCCTGCACAATAAACTCCCACAGTTCGAGGTAACCTAGGAGTGTTGCTGTGTCTAGCAGCTTAGAGGAACCTAATTATCACAGAGCGTGAGCAGAGAGAGGGGAGTTTGCTCAGCAAAAAGCACATGGGCTACTCGAAGAATGGAAATGTGGATAAGTCTTTTGACCCAGGACCGGTAAACAGGATCCGAGCATCCACCCAACAATGCTACAGCCGGAAAAGAGAACAAGGAAGATCTTTATGTACTGGTCTGTGAAAAGTGTGAGGTTCAGAACAGTGTGTATACTCTACCACTTGTGTAGCAAATGTAAATTCATAAAATATCTCTGGAATCTCATGCATGATCTAATGACACTGGTTTTCTATGAGGAAGGGAGCTGGGTGTCAGGCAGCAGTGGTGAGACAAGGGGTTTTCACTGAACATCGTGTAATAACTTTTCTAAATCTTAAACTGTGAAGTTAAATCATCTCCTTAATCAAATCAGAAAAAAAAAATCTCAAGAACACGGCCTATAAAGTTGAGCAGTCTTGAGTTCAAGTTGGGCTCTGTGATTGACTGCAGTGTAACATCAAACAAGTTACTCAACCTCTCTGAACTCAGTTTTCTTGAAAAAAGTTTTCTTTTTGGAACTCAGCTTTCTCATCTCAGCTGTAAAATAATAACAGTAATGCCTGCCTGGTAGGACTGTTGTAATACTCTACCCTGCCTGGCACACAGTAGCCATTCAGCTTTGATTGGCTATTGCTGTCATTGCCACAAGGCATTTTCTATTTCCCTCTTAGCCTGTCCCGTGCTCCTTAAACTACAAAACTCCAAAGCAGTGCTATCTTTGTGTTTTTGCTCTTTTTGGGGGTCCAATATTCTGTGTAGGATAAAAGCTGTGGGGAATGGGCCAAGAAAATTAGAATCAGCCTCTGTTGTACTTAAAATCAGCTCTTCTATTTGCAATATGCTTCTTGTCCTTGGACCCAGGACCTATGTCTGTCTCTCTCTTCCTTTAGAGTAAGCTCGTCTCCCAGCCCCACCTTGGCCCCTCCTACAAAGAGTCTCCTGACAGCCCACCCACGGACTAAACACTTCCAAGTTCTTGGTGTTTAGTGTAACATAAGCCATTATGATATTAGTTAGTATTATGGCCCTCACTTCCCGTCATCTTCAATCACAGTATTTTGTGCATTACAGTCACTCAAGTGTGACCAGGATTCCAGCACAGCAATGGCTCCAGGGCTCAGGGGCTGGAAAGACCAAGGTCCTGCTGTGTTCAGACAGGAGGCCAACAGCACCCAAGGCGACTCAGTCCCTATTGTCTGGCTGGCATTAGGGGGTGCTATCTTTTTAGCTATTTTCTTAGTTTTGCTTTAGCCTTCTATGGATGGGCCTGCTGTGTTCATATTGCGATGAATAGACAGCAACAGCTACAGGAATGTGATTGTGGAAAGGAAAGCTGGGTCTGTGTGCCTAGTTTTCCCTCGGTGGGGACTGAGTGTTAATGCAGATTCCCAGATTCAACCCTCAGAGCCCAGGCTTAGTAGGTGTGGAATGGGACCCAGTAATGAGCATTTTAGTAAGCATTCAGGTGATGGTGGTACGCGTGTTCCAAAGGGCAGACTTGGCAAAGCAACACATAGGTTTTAATCTCCTTTTCTTATCTTTTCTTTAGAATGTGTCTGCTGACTCTCACTCATAGTGGTGTAGCCCTCCTAGACCTGCTGGTCTCTGAGGGTGTGGTCATATTCCTCAGACCTTTATCTGTGGGAATCTTTCAGACTTAAATTGAGGGTGCTCTCTTCAGGGAAGATACGCATCTGCTTCTGCCAAGAGCCAGGGGGCATTGCCATCAAGGAACCACTTAGACATTTTCCAGAGTTCTGGCTTAACGGAAGGGTTGAAGGTTTGGCTCCCCCTGCTGGCCCAATGGTATGTGGATTTTGCCCCGGCTGCCAGGGCACTTCTGTTCCTCCCTGTTTGATCGCTACTTCCAGCTCTATTTCCACTTATAGTTTGCTTCTTTTTGTGGGCAGGGGTCCCTTGATAATCTCCCCTATTTCCTATAAGCCCAAGATTGTATCAGTAAGGATGCTTTATCTGGGAGGTAGTTGCTTTGCAGCAGGAGAAGGTCCACTAGAATATTAAATCCAACATGTTACCTGTGGAAGTCTTTTTGTTTTCAAATGTAGATGTTCTTATTTCTGTGAGACAAAAGAGGAATACATCCACTGAGGGAGAGTGATCCATCAAGCAGAGGCAATTTGGCATTCCACAGCCATCACAGGAGGGTTGAAAGAACATGTCTGTTGTAGTCAGTGTGTTACTTCTCATGGAATTGCTAGTGTATTGCATTGTGCTCTGCTCTGGGTGTTGTGAGGCCTGGTGAGACAAGAAGCAGGGTCATGACCAAGCCTACACGTCTATTCGTGTCTGCACCTATTTTTTCTTCCCTCTTTTTTCAGTGAAGGAGGTGCTTCTTCCATATCAAAGTCCATCCCCACCTGGTGGGTTTTGGATCCCATCCTCTAATCTTCTCAAGGACTTTGCTCCCTTCGGAATCCGCCCTCTGCTGCCCCAGGTAGACAATTCTCATCCCCAAACGTACTCTATTTCCCATCTTTAAAAAATCCACCCTTGACCCCAGCTACCCTAACTCGCCTTTCTATTCTTCTTTAGAACCATCACAAATATCACAAAATATTTGTCTATGCATGCCACCTTCGCTTCTTCACTTTCCATTTACCCTTGTTTTTATTTGGTTTCTATTTTTAGTGAGGTGATTCACACACGTATTTTAAAGAGTCAAGCAGTTCTATAAGATTGGTGAAACCAGTAGTCCCCTGCTCTGCTTCCCCATCAGACAACAACTTATGACTCCTTTTGCTGATTTTTTTTTTTAACATTAGCTCTTGTTTTTAAATAAAATGCTAGTATTATGCTACTTCTTGATCCCTCAGTTTTAAGCCGTATTTACTGTCTTCCTCTTAGAGAGAATGAGAATTCAACTCACATCCTTTCCTGTTCCCATAGCTCACACATATACTCTTCCCATCCCTTTACCCTTCCTGACATCAGAGTAAGGATCGGTTACATCATAATTTTGCTTAGTTCAAAAATCAGTGCTTGCTTTATTGTGATTATGTAGTGATACTGAGAGCTGAGCCATGTAGTAAATCTAGATTATTTTTTCTTTCTTACACAATTTTTAATTTTCCTTGGGAATAACTTTTTTATTTGCTTAGTTTCTATGTTCTTATCACCAGTTCAACTTCAAAGTGTCATTAATCAACTCTCCTCTCAAAATGTTTCGATTTAGCTGTCAGTTTTATCCTTTTGAAGAACGTTCTTTCAGAGTCTTCAGACCTTTTCCAATTGAGATCTTCTCCTGTCTACCCTCCAGACCTGCTGTAGCATTTTCTTAGGAGGTCCCTTCACCCTCTTCCTGGGGATTCTCTTCATCTTCTTTCTGGGTCCTGACTCCAAACTCTTTTTCTTTCCTGTTTTGGAAAGAAAAATAACATCTTCTAGTTATTTCTTGAGAAAAGTATACAAGAGGTAAATTTTTTGAGACCTTACAAGTCAAACTTCCTTTATTTTAACTTTTTACTTAATTAATGGTTGGGCTGGGAATTTAAAAAATAATCTAAGTTGAAAATAACTTCTTTAGAATTTTGAAAGCAATGTTCCACTGTGTTCTAGCTTCTAGTGTTATGATAGAAAAGTCCAAAGATGTTCTGACTCTTTTTTTAAAATAATTTTTTAATTACTGTTGACATACATTATTATATTAGTTTCAAGTGTACAACATTGTGGTTAGACATTTACATAATTTCCGAAGTGACCTTGATAAATCTAGTACCCATCTGACACCATACATAGCTATTACAATGTTATTGACTATATTCCCTATGCTGTACTTTACATCCACATGACTATTTTGTAACTACGAATTTGTTCTTCTTAATCCCTTCACCTTTTTCACCCATTCCCCCCAACACCCTCTCATACAGCAATCACCAAAATGTTTTCTGCATCTATGAGTTCGTTTCTGTTTTGTTTGTTCAATTGTCCTTTAGATTCCACATATAAATGAAATCATATGACATTTGTCTTTCTCTTCCTGACTTACTCCACTCAGCACAATACTCTCTAGGTCCATCCATGGTCTTGCAGATGGCAAGATTTCATTGTTTTTTTTATGGCTGAGTATATTCCATTATATATATGTACCACCTCTTTTTTATCCGTTCATCCATTGATGGACACCCAGGTTTCCTCCATATCTTGATTATTGTAAATAATGCTGCAGTGAACACATGGATGTACATGTCCCTTCAAAGTAGTGTTTTGGGTTTCCGTGGGTAAATACCAAGAAGGGGGATTATTGAGTCCTTCTTTGTCTCTTGTTATAGCCTTTGTTTTAAAGTCCATTTTGTCTGGTATAAGTATTACTACCCCAGTTTTTCTCTTTTTTTTCATTTTCATGAAATATCTTTTTCCATCACTTTACTTCCAGTCTCTGTGTGTCTTTCAATCTGAAGTAAGTCTCTTTTAGGCAGCATATATAAGAATCTTCTTTTTTTATTCTTTCAGCTACACTATGTCTTTCAATTGGAGCTTTAATCCATTTAATCCAATTATTGATAGATATGTAGTTATTGCCATTTAATTATTCATTTTTTTAAATCTTTTTGTGTTTTCCTTCTTCTTGAAGAAGTCCCTTTAACATCTCTTGTAATACGGGTTTGGTGGTGATGAACTCCTTTAGCGTTTCCTTATCTGGGAAGCTCTTTATCCTTTAATTCTAAATGACAACTTTGCTGGGTAGAGTAATCTTGGTTATAGGTCCTTGCTTTTCACCACTTTGAATATTTTGTGCCAACCCCTTCTGGCCTGCAAAGTTTCTATTGAGAAATCAGCTGACAGTCTTATGGGGGCTCTAACTGCTAACTGCTCTGTTGATGTGGGCTTTATTGGGTTCATCTTATTTGGGACTCTGTGCTTCCTGAATTTGTATGTCTACTTCCTTCACCAAGTTAGGGAAGTTTCCTGTCATTATTTCTTCAAATAGATTTTCAATTCTTTGCTCTCTCTCTTTTTCTGATTGGGCATTTTCTGCTACTTTACCTTCCAAATCACTGATTCTATCCTCTGCTACATCTAATCTACTGTTGATTCCCTCTAATGTATTCTTATTTCTTTATTGTATACTTTATTTCTGACTGTTTTTTTTAAATGATTTCTACCTCCATTTTTATATTTCCTATCTTTTTGTTGAAGTTCTCCCTGAGATCACTGAGCATCCTTATAACCAGTGTTGTGAATTCTGCATCTGGTAGTTTGCTTGTCTCCATTTTGTTTAGTTCTTTTTCTAGAGCTTTTTTCTGTTCTTTCATTTGGACCATGTTTCTCTATCTCCCATTTTGACTGCTTCCTTGTGTTTGTTTTTATGCATTATGTAGAGCTGCTATGCCTCCCAGTCTTGGTAGAGTGGCCTTATGTAGTAGGTGTGCTGTAAGGCCCAGTGGTGCAGTCTCCCTGGTCACCTGAGCTGGGTGCTGCAGCTGTGTCCCTTGTGTAGATTGTGTGTGCCCTCCTGTTGAGCCTTGGTTGCTGTCTGTATGTCAGTGAGAGGGATTGACCCTCAGGGTGGTTGGTTGTGAGGACTAGCCTTGACTACAGTGGAGGAGCTGCTATACAGGGGCTAATCCTACAGAGCAGGATTCTGTTTTGCAGGGCTCTGGTGCCTGCCCATTCAGCCTTTTCAGTGTATTATCCATGGAGGCAGCCAGGTGGTGCTCCAGCTCATTTCAAAGCCAGCCACCAGGACTGCTGTCCCCAGTGCCTCCTGGGAAGGACCCCACTGCTAGCCAAGTTCAGCCACTGCCTGTGCCTTGCCTAGGCGTACCTAGCATGAGCCACAATGTGATCTGCAAATGGCCACCACCTGCACTGGGCTTCGACGTGCCTGGGAGAGGCTAAGCTGAGAACCAAGACCAGCTGCCACTAGTGCCAGGCTTGGGGCTGCTCAGCAAGAGGTCTGGGGCATGCTGAGGCCAGATGCTGCTTGTTTGGGGTTTTTAACCTTTGAGAGATTTTAGGAAAGTCCACAGCCTGAGCCAAGACAGGCTGTTTGTGTGGAAAGCCATGGGAAGTAGCATGGGTGGGCCTGCAAATTGGGTGGGGCGGGGAGTCTCAAGGAACCACCAGGGCAGGACAATGGGTGTTAGCCAGGTGAGTGGAGACTCAGATATGGTGGCTGCCTGCGGCTGCATGCTGGGTTTGGTGGGGCAGGGCTCAACAAAGAAACAATGGCTTCTGCCAGCACTTGTCTGGGAGGAAGCTGCTCCTCCAGCCTTCGATCTGCAGCCAGACAATTCAGCTCCTCCCTGTATGTCCCTGATGCCTTTGGAGCTGCTGTCCCAGCACTGGAGCTCAGAGCAATGAGTCTGTCAGTGAGTAAGTCCATGCACAGGCCCTTTAAGAGGAATGCCTGAGAGTCCAGCTGCCCTCTGTCTCATTTAGCCACAATCTCCACTGGTTTTTACCACCAGAAATTGTGGGGACTTCTCTCCCAGCACTGTAACCCTGGGTTGGGGAGACTGGTGTGGACCTGGGACCTCTCACTCCTCAGAGAGAACCTCTGCAGCTGAGATATCCTTCCTGATTTTTAACTACCACACGTGGGTGTGGGACCAGTCCATTCAATGTCTCTGCCCCTCCTACCAGTCTTGACATGGCTTCTTCTGTATTTTCTTAGTTATAGGACTTCTGTTCAGCTAGACTTTAGGTGATTCTCAATGATAGTT
The DNA here is from genome assembly GCF_036562045.2 of Rhinolophus sinicus. Lineage (NCBI taxonomy): Eukaryota > Metazoa > Chordata > Mammalia > Chiroptera > Rhinolophidae > Rhinolophus > Rhinolophus sinicus. The sequence goes on along the minus strand of NC_133761.1, from coordinate 28,317,426 downwards.
GTTCTGTAGTTTAATTGTAATTCTGATGTCATTGTATAGGAGGTGGGCACAGAATTGACCTACTCCATCATATTGACCAGAAATCGACACTCTGATTCTTAATCCTCTGAATGTCACCTATTTTTCTCTTTGGAAGCCTATAGTATCTACTCTGTTCCCATAATTCTGAAATGTTGCAATGACGTATTCTAAGATAGATTTACCTTCATCCATTTTCATAGTTCAATTCTAGATACTTTTCTTGAATTACTTCATTGATGATTTCCTCCTTTTCTTATGTCTTTCTGGAACACCTATTATTTGGGTGTTGGACCTTCTAGACAGATTCTCTAATTTCCTTATGTCTTGTCTCCTATATTCCATCTTTTTGGCTTTTTTGCCTCAGTTTTATTTTTCTGGCCCTCCTACTGAGTTTTTTATTTTTTATTTTTTCTGCCATTAAATAGTTAATTTCCAAGGGATTTTGGTGTTGTTGTTTGTTCTCTGCAGGTCCTATTTTACTTGCATTCTGTTTCTTTACCCCCCCCCCCAATATCTCCTTTAATCTCTCTGAGGATATTAAATATACATAATTTGTATAGTCTCTGTTATCTCCAAGTAGCTTTTTCATATTAAAATCTTTCTTCAGATACCTTGTAATAGTTGCTGTCTGCTTACAATTGACAGTGGGGACTAAAAAGATGTCTTAAAGCTTTGTTAACATGAGAGGAGCTTATCAATTGTGAGCTTTTCATGAGGGCAATTTGGCTGGGCTGTTTCCTTGGGTAACCCTCATATAAGTATTTTTCCTCTGGACTGTTTAGTTTCCCAAGAGAATCCTCTCTGCCTGTGTTCTGGAAAGTGAGGCAGGGAAGAAGCTTCTCAGCACAGGTAAGCATACAGTCTCTTAATCTTCCCATTTGGCATTCCCATCTAGGACCTCATTGTTTTATAATTCTAGAGAATAAATTCAGTCTTCTGATAGATGGGATAGAGCAGTTAAAAGACTCTTCAGAACATGGTGGAGGTTCTGCAGATAGGATTACTTTTTAAACTGCATTCAACCATTTTTTTCTTGTTTTAATGCTAATTCCCATCCGCCTTGCCTCACCTCCACTTTTAAAGTTTCCCTCCACTTCTAAAGCTTCCTGATGCCACCAATCCCTGAGACTTTGAAGGTGTAAATTGTGTTGGTTTTAAGTTCCCTCACTACTGATTTAGGAATCAGCTGTCTTCAGGCTGCTAAATCAGTTAAAATTTAACTAAATGATTTCCAGCTCTCAAAATTTTGTCGTTGTTTTGTCCTCTCTCCTTCTTACCATCCTTATAGATTTATGTAAAAGACAATCACTTTATTGTTGTTTTTGTGGGATTTTAAGAAGGAGTAAAATTAGATGCATGTGTTCACTCACTCATTAACCTACTTACTCTGGCTCTGATTCCGCTGATATCACTCTCACCAAGTCACCAGTGACCTCCATGTTCTCAAGTCTAACAGGCTATGTTTCATTTTTCACTTATACAACCCCTCAGCAGCCTTAGTCAAAACCAAATACTTTCTTCTTGGCAGAATCTCTTTTCCTGGCTTCTGGAACAACACACCTGTTTGGTGTTCTGGTTTCCTACTTCTCTGATTTCCTCTTCTCAGTTTCCTTCTGTAGTTCATTTTCCTCTATCCATTCTCTAAAGAGTGGTTTCCTCAGGGCTTGATCGTAGGCCATCCCCTTTTCTCTCTCTCTACACTTACTACTTTCTCCTTAGGGAATCTCACACTTTTGTTCATGGCACCAACACCAACTTTGCTTTGATTTCCCATCTTCTCTATCCAATTGCCTACTTATCTCCCTGGCATGATTAACTTCAAAGTATCCAAAACAGAACTCTTTCTTTGGGAGAATTTTTATTTAGTGATTCAATTTCCTTACTAGTGATTGGTCTATTCAGATTTTCTATTTCTTCCTGATTCAGCCTTGGTAGATTGTATGTTTCTAAGAATTTTTCCATTTCTTCTAGGTTGTCCAGTTTGTTGGTGCATAGTTTTTTCTAGTAGCCTCCTATGATCCTTCCTTTTTCTGTGGGATCAGTTGTAATGTCTCCTTTTTCGTCTATAATTTTGTTGATTGACAAAACAGAACTCCTGCTTTTTTTCTCTAAATTTATTCCTCATCAAGCCTCCCTCAACTACCCAGATATGCAAGCATAAAACAGAGAGCCATTCTTGTTTTCTCTCTCTTCCTTATCCCCGACATCCAAAACATCAGCCAGCCTTCTTGACTCTACCTCTGTAATGTGTCTCCATTCTATTTTCTCCATCTTCACTGCCACCACCTTAGTCTATAAGCCACTATCATCTCTTGCCTTCACTATCGCAACAGTCTCCAAATTTTTTTCTTGGCTCCCTAAAGTTCATCCCCCACACAAATGATCTTTTAAAAACTGAACACCAGATTATTCTCTCTTCTGCTATAAATACTTTTCATTGCTCTTAAAACAAAATCCAAACTTGTTACCATGGTCTACACCAGACACCATGGCTTCCTACTGGGTATCCTTGTTATTTCCCTGGGTTCCACCACCTCTGGGTACCCCAGTTCCCGCTAGGACATGGAGCCCTAGAGGTGCCAAAGCACAGATCTCTCCTGTTTTTGTGTATGTTTTATGTGGTTAACAGAGAGCCAAGGGAGTGAAATTTATGCCCTAATAAACAAACAGCTTCGAGTGAAACTCTTTTCTAGTTTTGCTTACAGCTTCCTCCTTTTTATAAGATTTGGACACAAGTTCACAGAAGAAGAGAGTTTGGGAGGCTGGGGGCATGAATGGGGCAGGAGGTAAATCTGAATAACAGCACTGGGTGGCACTAAAATCAATCCCTCTTTCCGACAATTAAGACCTTTCCCCAAATCTTCCTCCCAAGAGGCTTTTCAGTCTCTCAAGCAAATAGAGCCCACCCAAGCCTTTGTCTAGATAGGTTTAGGTACCACCACCTACTTTTCTTTAATTCTCTAATTGTCCCCTTTTGTCCCCCTAGAATGTCTGCATATATTCTTGAGGGACCAAAAGAGATACACTGTTCTCTTTATGGGACTTATTCAGTAAGGTGCTTTTTTTTTTTTTTTTTTTAATGAGCCTAAAGTTTTGTTCTTATTTGAGATGCTTTGGTAAGTGTGAAACCACCTGTTTTCTGATGTGTGAGATAGTATCAATTCTCTGAGATTCATAAGTGAGTTGCTTGCTGGTAGCTGAAAACTTGAAATGCACATCAGCTAATTCAATGTTATGAAAGAATCTATCAGGAGGTTAAAATCAACAATGCAAATAATTCAAACGTTCTACCAGCCCACACAATTTTCAGTAGCTCATTTCTCCCCAGTGCTGCCAGGATAACATCCTATACAAACAACATAAGTAATAAACAGAATCAAATCATTATTCTTATATTCATGCTATTCCCTGGATTTAGTCATATATTTATGAGGGAGTTCAAAACTGCGGAGGGAGTATTTTTCACCTCATTTCCAATAACTGTTCTATTTTTCTCAATTCGGAAAAGGATTACTCACAGCATAGACACTGCTTGGAACCGGAAAATTTCTCCCAAGCCCTTAATAATCTTCATGCTTCTTGCCCTGAAGAGTAGGAGAGCACATGGAGCTTTCCCACAATGGGTTTGCCCTTGGAGAAGACCTCATGGGCTCTCCATTTGGGTCCGAGACATGTGCAGCCACTTAAATGTTTGCAAGTAACCAGCCCCATGGGAACAGCTTCAAGTGGAAGATTGGCATTATCATCAATGTGTGGCCTTTGGTGTCATACAGACCTGGGTTTAAATCCTGGCTTTGGTGTTATGGTTGACATTGGACAAGTCACTTAACCTCCCTAAGTCTCAGTGTTCTCATTATGAAAATGGGGCTTTTCATAGCATCTTCCTCCTATAGTTACTGTGAGGATTAAGTGAGCTAATCCATGTTCAAAGTGCTTATTATACAGAGGCTGAGACATATAAGTACTCCCTAAATCTTAACTACTATTAGTCGTAGGAGCTGGGTGGAGGACCGCTACCCGTTCCAGCCTGGGAAGCCTGTCTGCATGTACCAAAGGTCCAGCTGATCCACTGTTTACCAGACAGGTTGTCCTTGCAGTATGTCTCCAGTTGGTTTCCACGGTTGCCCCTGGATACAAAATGCAGCTACAAATGTTCAGAAACCTGATCCTGCCCATGAACCCATGAGTTCTGCTTTCCTGGCCAGAGGTGGGGATACCAAGGAAGGGAAAGGCATCTCCATACTTGTAGCCCCACTAGGGGTGAACTAGCTTGTCCCCATTCTTTATCTTGCTCTGAGGATGCCAGGGCTTTAAGGACATTGTGAGAGAGCAGGTAAGGGTGGCCCTACTGTGCTAGGGGCAGGACCGAAAGAAGACCCGGTTGTCCCAGTCAGTCAAGGAATAACAATGGCATGAATAAGACATTTTTAAAGATTAGAATAATAACTACCATTTACTGAATACTTGCCATGTGTTAGGAATGTGTTCAGAACTTTCCATGCACTGGGAAGCAAGAACATGCCCATTTCCATGTCATAGATAAGACAGAGGCCCTGAACAGTGTCTTACAGCAAGCATCAGAGCCAGAATTTGGACACAGGCTTGTTTGAGGGGGAAAAATGCAAAAAACATTCTCAATCCTTGGTTTAATTACACCCAATTATAGGCAGAGTTAGATCAGCCCCCTCTAATAGGCTGTGCATCAGGAGCTTCATGCATATGGAAAATACCCACCTGCAAAATGCCACATGGGCACCTTGGCTTCTTTTCCATAAGCTCCTGAGCTGCCAGCTCTCTCAGGACGCAGCGTTTTCACTGGGTAATTACCGATGAAAGACCTGGTTGTCTGCCCTGCTCATTTTTTTCCTTCCCCCTATTTACTATAATCAGGAAGTCATGTTTTTCATTTAGGATAAGGCAATTACTTTTCTGTTGACTGAAGACTGCAGAAAGCAGACTGAGCTTCATTTCCACAATCATTTACAGGGACCAGACTGAGAGATGGCCTGACTTCCCGGTGTCTCACCACCTCTGGTCATACCTATACCTTATCTGATGAAGAAATAAATCACAGTACCAATAGCCAAAATGGCACCGCCAGTGTAAATGACTGACGTCCTTTTTCCTTTATCTGGGAAATGATGAATAAAAGTCACCATTTGTTCCCCTGAGCTTCACTGTGGTGTGATCTAACTTTAGACATAAATATAGTTAACAACCTGCCCCACCCTAGGAGCAATACAATAAACATGAAAATAAATTTGTATTTTTTTCACTTGCCTGGGACTCATTTTTATTTGCTCTGACTGAATAGGCAAGCAACTCTTTGCAAAAGGAAATGAGTAAGATGCATCACATCTCTTTACGGATTGAAGGTCCAGGTTAACTGGCATATAATTAAGCAAACAGCAAACAAACAGTTGTCTAAAAGTGCTTTCTTTTCTTTCAGAGAAAGAATCTCAATTATCTGGCCTACTTTTGGCTACATGAACTTTTCTGAGAACCTTCAAAAGCCCCAGGAAACAGTTTGCTTCAATGCGCCTGGCCATGGTCAGAGCTGAGGAGAACATTCTGTCCCACATCTTGAGCTTTGCCTTAGAAACCCAAGCCCTGCGCTCTTGGGTTCCTGGCACTGCAAACTGTCAATCTTCTGCCAAAAGCATGAGCCCAAATCTATTCTATCTATTTCAGTTCTTCTCTTTTCATCAGATTATATTCTTACAGGTGCCTGCCGATTCTCAAACTACTCTTCAGATTCACATGTCAAATCTTCATGGGTTCAAGGTGAAGGTACAGTCAGAGAGAACTGATGCATGGGAATGGGACCACTGGTCTTAAATTAACATTATAGGAGGCATTATTCATATCCATAGAAAATGATCTTTCTCCAAACTCAGGAAGAAGTTAACAATCTACCTGCCCTTCCTTGGTTCTGAAAAGAAGACTTCGTACCTGTGGACTAAGAGATCGAGGCTGTAATAATTCTTTCCCTGACATTTAGAGTAACCTTTGAAAATTACTCAAGCTTTCCCTGTTCCAGGTATAGAGGAAGTGCAGAGGACAGTATTATTAATTCATCCAGTGCAATGTTAGAGGACATAGATAATGATGGCTCTAAAGGTCTTTAAGAATATGTAATGCTATGTGCATGTTTTATCAAAAACTTCTCTGGGTTTTCAGAATTCTCTTTGGAATTAGTTCTGTGGGTCATCTTTAATTCAGTCCCTTTTTCTTCTAACTATTACAACCTACAATTTGAAGTTGTTCTGTCATTTAAAAAAATTACCCATCTACCTCATCATCACCAGATTTCCTCTCCAGGCCATTTCCAGTAGAACGTGGCTCATATTCCCTTGTGAGCGAACAAATCATTTATTCATTGCATCTTATCAATGAAAGGAAGTATAATGAAACCAGAAACTTGGAAACATCAGCAACTGCTGAGTCCTGGATTTTCATTTGGGTGTGATAATGTGCCACAGGACGTTAATCCAGGTACTGAAATAGATTCTGCAGGCACTGAAAGAACTTGTTGAATCTCTTTAGGATTAACCCAAAGGAGGTGAACTCTCGTCTCATGAGAATTATTTGGTTCAAAGATTAGTGGAGGGAGAATTTACAGTGTTTAGTTTCACATTTAAATTTTATTTCCTATATAAATATTTTGTGGTAACATATTTAATTTCTTTCTTTCTTTTGTGAAAAATTTCCTTTTTCACCTTTTCTAATTTCTTGAACCAAGTCAAAAACTCATTTATCCGCTTGCCATTTCACTATGTCAGTTTCTCTTGTTTATCCTGTCTGTATCACCTGAATTCCAGGTATACCATACCTTTCCCCCACAGGATGGAATCATTCTTCAAAGGTAAGAGATGCATAAATGGGCCTGTGTTAAATGACACTTGCTGCTTTTCTTAACCTAGCTGTGGGGAGTGGAATCAGATTTTGAGCTTTGGGGTGCTAACTTCGAGCTCTCTGCCTTTACCACAAATTTGTAAAATTACAATTTGTAGATCAATGAGGATGTGGCAGCTAGCCAGGACTGGGGACTGGGAGGGATACTCAGTGGAAATTGCTTAAAAATCCTCCAGAGGGAGGACACAGGACTACGGTTCCTGTTTGTTCACTGAACCTGGATTGGTGGGGTTCCTGCTGAGGTTTGGCATTCAGGACTAAAGAGACTTATCTTGGGTCTGTACCCTGTCGGCCAGAATTATTGCTGCTATTGCTACTCATTTGTATTACTGTTTCACTTGGAAAAACTGAAACTTGTAAGGCAGTGAATCTATTATCTTTGCTCTTTTTCCGATGACTGATCCTAATGGCAGGTTTAGGGTACTGCAGAGTGCCTGTACTGTCCTGGATGCTGTTTCATCAGAGGTCACCTTTTTCCTGCTCACCATAGTTGCACAGAGCCCCTTGATGCTGGGCCACAGAAATAAGACCTACAGGTAGAATGGTTTGGGCCCTGAAGACCTCTGCTCCTGTTTCTGTTTCCATAGAAATGAGCCAGGGTTGTACTCATCATAAGGGGTCCTAAAACCACAGATAATATATATTTTGAGAATCCTGTCAGGTAACAAATACCACTCAGCAATAGCTTTTAAAGGCATAATCTACTGCATTGCTCTGGATGGCTTGGAGTAAGACTTTCCATTTCCCTGTTACAACTCTCCCCCTTTTAGAATAATTCTTTTTTTTTCTCTTGCTTTTAAACCTGATGAAAAAAGATGACCAATTCATGCCAGTTGAGTTACGGATTCTGAACAGACGGTTAAGATAATTGATAACACTTTACATATGTACGTTTAATTTATCACATTTATTCCTAAAGTTCTGGAAGAAAATTCAATACTGATTACAGAGTTATAATTAAAAGAGCACAGAGCCAGCAGTCAGAAGCTCTGAGCTCCTATTGAAACGTCAGCTCTATCAGGGATAACACCTTGCTCTGTGACTTTGGGTGACTCTACAAACCTCTCTGAGCTATGATTTCCTAATTGGTAAAAATGAAGGACTGGATCAGCTGATCTCTAAGTTTTCTTGGGTTCAAAATTTCTCTGAATTTATAGTGTCATGTAATAGCAAGAAGAAATTCTATGAAAAAATAGACGGTTGCTCTGTTGATAATGATTTTATATAGGAATGGTGGTAAGAAATGTATCTGTAGGAAGGTTGTCAGTAGTAACAACTAAGGGAAGGAAAAGGGAAGGTGGGAAAAGAAAAATCTACCATTTATCAAACTTCTGCTGTGTGCTAAGCAAATCCACAGACATGATTTCATGTGAAAAACACTGATTTCAGAGGTTTCCTCTTTAAAGGAGAGAGACACCAACGACTGTTGTTCCTTGTCCCAAAAGTGCAGCAATAGCTAACACTGATTGAGTGCTTTCTACGTGCCATGCACTCTTCCGAGCACTTGACACATCTTCACACAATTAATTATTCCTATTCACAGATGAGGAAACTGAGGCACGGGGACCTGGAGGATCTTTCAAAACGGAAGGTGGGCAATATTCTCATCCTTCAAGTCTTTGATGTACCTGAAGAAAGTGTTAAACAGTGGCTGGAATATCAAACTTGGAGTCAGATTCTGGGACACAGATAAGTTATTTTTATATGAAAGGGAATAAGACTCAGGATAGTAGCGATTGTGCTAGAAGAGGGGAAAGCAGCAGTGGGAAGATTGAGCACTAGAAAACCAAAACAGGAAAGGTCAAGATATTTGGAGAAAGAGACATTTATCAGGTATCTTTCATATGCTGATGCCTCCTAAAATTATTTTTCTAGTTGAGACCTCTCTTGAGTTCCAGACTTGGAACCATGTGATCAGGAAAACCAGCATCAATAAAGCTACTTTTGCTATATTCCAGTAACTAAGCTAAGTGCTTTACGTATGTGAACTCAAGTCTCACAGGCATCTGTGAGCAAGCAAAACAGTATTCCTCATCTGCCTGCCATCTCCAGACCTCTCCACCCTGATACACTACTGGTTTCCCTCTAGTATTCCTCTCCTCAGTAATTGGCAATCCTATCCACCCAACTCCTTGAATCATCCACCATCACTGCCTCTCTTCAGTAGCCACCCCATGGTCTCCCAGAACCCAGTCTGGCCTCTCTGCCCACCCTACTCCACTTACTTCCAGAGTCACACTTTGCTAATATAGATCTAATACTCGCAGTGTGTGGCTTAAAGCCCTCCCAGGTTTCCTACTGCTCTTAGGATAAGGTCCAAATCTCTTTCTATAGTCCTTTCCATGTATGGGCTCCTCCACTTCCTCTTATGCTCCCCTCATTTCCTTTGCTCACCGTGCTCCAGCTCCAGGGGCCTTCCTTCATTTCCAAGAACTCCTTGGCACCTTTCCAACTCAGGTACTCTTTCTGCTTGGACTGCTCTCCAGTGGTGACATCACAGAGTAGCTGGTTATGAAAGGAGCACATCACCCTAAAACTGAGGGAAGCAGAAGCTTCGTTAGAGAACTTGAGAATGCTCTGTCTCAGAAAGCGGGTTCTTCTTAAACAATAATAATCGGGGGTAAGAAAAAAGGGCACAGGGCATCTGAATTCCAGCGGGCTGGGGCAACTAGAAATTCTAGATAACTGCACCTCTGCCACCTCGCACAGCTGAACTGAGGTTGAGACCTGCTGCGGTTATCTTAAGAGGAGAAGTAAAGCCTGCAGGGGAAGGGCCAGCTTGAGCCCTGAGTAAGGAGCAGGGTCTGGGCTCAGCTTGAGCCCCTTGTCTTGGCTTAGTGAAACTTGACTCACTTCTGCCTTGTGGATTCTGATTTGTGCCTGCCAAAGGGATGTCTAGCAGCTCTGCCCCAAACTTGATCTTCTTTAGCCCGAATTGTAATCATTGAAGTAAATTGAATTACTACAAAGAATATTCTTCATGCTTCATTCAGTTGACGGCCTACTGTGTGCCAGGCAATGCCCTGAACTTGGCCTATCTACTGGATGCTACATACTAAATGTTATAGGCAATGAACTCTAGTCTACTTTCTATATATTATGTAAGATATCACGAGTACTAGATAGTCTGTACGCTTTGTAAGAAGTGTTAAACAGTACACACCGTGGTCTATGGACAATGGGTAATATACACAATATATTGTATGAGTATTATGTCTACTACCAGTGTTTTGCCATAATAGGTATTTAATAAATATGTGTTGAATGATTGAAAACTCATTCAACACCACGTTCTATTCTGGCAGAGCCTGGTCATTGAGGATTTATTCTTCCAACGCTTCTCCTTTCTTAGTCCTCACTTTAAGGGTGGTTTCCTTCTTTGATCACGTGTTCTGGCTTCTTTGGGACAGGTAAACTCATTTGCCCACCCAACTCTGAACTGAGTGTGCACCAGGAAATGAAAGGCTGACAGCTGGGTGGTGGACCCTGGAATGTCAAAGCTCTCAGTTAGGTTTGGAGGGAAGTCAACCATGCCCCTCAGCCCCACCCAGAGAGGGAGTTCGGATGTCACAACGTTCCTGGTCCTCTTGCTTTCTTGAGAACAAAGTTCAGATCACGAAGTGGCAAAACTGGACAGGGTGTTAGTGACAGGGTCTAGTCCGAGTCTCTCAGAAATCATAGGTCCCTCTCCCTACTCCCCAAATTAGCTAAGACAGGCATGGGCTCTGACTGCCCCTTAATTCTTAATGGCAATACTTTATCCTCAGTCTTCCAGCGTTGTCCCCAGCTTCACTGCTATTGAAACAGAAAGCACTGGGGTCCCTTCCTAAGTCCTTCAGTTCTCTTCAGGAAGGATGAATGGAACAAAGGAGGATGGAAGGAAGGAAGGAAGGAAGGAAGGAAGGAAGGAAGGAAGGAAGGAAGGAAAGAGGGAAGGAAGGAAGGAGGGAAGGAAGGAAAGACGAAAGGAGGGAGGGAGGGATGAATGGTTGAATGGGGGTGGTGATGGTGGGTGGATGGCTGCGCAACCGCCTGGGAGCGGTAACCGGGGCCCACCGTGCCAAACCCTTCGTTGGACCCCCCGCCCTCCTCCCATTCCTGGGCCGCGGCTCCTGCGCCCCCGGCCGGCTCGGGCACACTAAGGAAGGGTGCGAGGGAGAGGGAACTTGGGGCGGAGGGGTGGGCGGCTAGGGCGAGGGAAGGTGGGGAAGAGTGGTGGGTAAGGGGAGGGCTTTGGAGGCGGAGAAGCGGGGAGAGGGCACAGCGGAGGGGGCGGCTGGTACAGCGGGAGCTGGGCGTCTCGCTGCTGCGTGCACCGGCTCTGAGACCCGATGCCACCGCTGCCGCCTCGCCGCCCGGGGCTGAGCCGCCCGGGCTGAGCAGCCGCCGGAGCCGGGAACCGAGCGGCCACGCGGGAGGATGGGCTGCGGCGGGAGCCGGGCGGATGCCATCGAGCCCCGCTACTATGAGAGCTGGACCCGGGAGACCGAGTCCACCTGGCTAACCTACACTGACTCGGACACGCCGCCCAGCAACGCCGCCCCCGACAGCAGCCCCGAGGCGGGCGGCCTGCACGCGGGTGAGTGAGCCCGGCTCCTGCAGACAGAACCCCCTGGCGCTGGGAGGCCGGGGTCACAGGAGGGAAGCGGGAGGAATTGGGGGGGGGGAGGGGGCACGCCAGGGGCAGCGCAGTCCTCTAGAGAATTTGCAGGACGGTGCGGAGGGAAGGAGGGAGACAGACAGGAGCTGCCTGATGCTGGCAGACTGACAGACCCAGGCCCAGGGATCGGAGTCGACGAGGGACCCTTACAGAGGCTGAGCTGATAGCTGCCCCCCCATCCCCTTTTCCCCACTCCCCGGCCTCCGAGCCTTGGGAAAACCTAGCACTTTGCTTTCACCCGGGCTGGCTCACTGGCTGGGGCCCGATGCGGTGGGAGGACCCCCACCTGGCACTCACACCTATCCCTTAGCCCGCCCGTGCCCTGGCCCCCGGGTTCGTTCCGCCCCCCTTTGGTCCAAGTCCGCTGTCTAGCCTCCGGTACTCTGCTGGGGCACTTCTCCATCCACTGGCCACCTGGCCCCTCTCTCCCTGGACTTATAGACAGGGCACCTGACCCAGATTGTCTGAGTGTCGTTTTCCATGTGGTTTCCCCTCTTCTCCCTGCTGGGAAGGTGTTCCCTCGCTAGCTCTGAAAACTAGAATCCTTGTTGAGGGCAAAATAAATGCCGACTGGCCCAATACTAGTTCTGCACTTAAGCTTACTTTTCAAGCAGTTGTTTCATAGTGAAGGACTTCTCTCCCTACCCCCGGTGCCTCAATGTTTTATATGAGACAGGGCATAAAAGTGGATTAAGACTATGAATTAAATACTCTTACCTAGGTCATTACTCCTCCAGCAGAAATCTGATAGAAGGATATGCAAAGAACTTTTTGATCCAGTCACAAAATCAGATTTATTATTATTTTTTAGCAGATGCTAATAATTGTAGGATAGAGATGAAAACAGACTAACTGTTGCCACAGACTGACCTTTAATCATAAACCTGTTGGTGACGTTAAAAGACAAAGTCTCCCTACTTATTACAGGCATGTTGTCAAAAGCCAAATCAACACTTAGGTTAAAATGTTTTAACCATTTCCTGACCGCTTTATGTTGTTGGCATTTTTGAGTAATGAAATCTAAAGTAGAAAATGAGGTGAATTTGAAGTATAATGTATATTGTACGGAAGAGGAAATAAATGTGAATTACTCTCAAAAGATCAACAATCCAAAATCCATGCCTCTGAAATAAGAGCTGTCACTTTAAACTTCAGAATTGGTCTCTCCGTCTTTCAGGACCAAAGCTGGCTCCTTTTTCACATCAACTTTGTGATTCTCCCCCACTCTCACCTTTTTTAAAAGCAAGAAATATCAGTGAAAACTGTACAAGGCATAACACTGTCTTTGTCGCTAATTTTTTCTGACTCAGTAGCAATCAGAACGGTTATTTTGTGTTGCTGATGCTTTCAGCAAGTTTCCAAATGATGTGTTGGCTGAAGCCAATATCCGAATGAAGATAAAACGTAAGCCTTCAAAAGGAACTTGGTAAAATGTTAGATGTAACAGCCTTTCCCAGGGAGGTGTGTAACTCAGCAAAGGCCAGATTTGCACTCCAAAGAAATAAGGTTAAAAAGATCTAGCATGAAAAAGAACAAAGTACAGCGTCAGGGAATAAATATACAAGGTGAGTGTATGTGTACCTATTTATGGGTATGAGAGAGTTATTATGGGATGGTTAAATATATACATATTTATTCATTTCCAATTCTTATCCTTTTATTACCCTGTCATCCTGAGTCATAGCCCATCATGCATCATGAGATCTGGTTCCTGCAACAGGTGGGGCTTGGGACAAGTATACTCACTTGTGATGCCCTGCCAAATGTGGGACAGCCCTGCCAGACAGGGGGTCCTGAAGACCTGTGGGGAGAGGGACATTTCTGAAGATCAAGATGAAATCAAGGCTTCCCTGGGGGTGCAAGGCATTCTCTGAGGCCTTTATAAAAGTGGCTTGATTCCTGAGCAGTTTTCAGACTGGGAACTGACATCGTTAGTCAGAGTGGTCATTTGAGAAAACTACAAATCTCCTGGGCTTCAGCCACCCTGGGAAATTAGCCAGAGCTCTTTATTCTTTTCTTCTTCCCTGCTCTCCCTGCCTCACCCATCCCTGCCCATGCTGTACCCATGAACTCAGTGCCAGGCTTCTGGGGGGCATTACTGGCCCACAGTGACTGCATGGTGAGAGGAAGCTGGACTGCCATTTTTCCCCCATTTCCATCAACCCTTTTCTGTTGGGTGAGAACAGGAAAGGCTGGATTCAGGAGAGTCCAGATTGTAAAATCACAAAAATTTCTCATTGCTAGAATCCTAGAGCTAGAGAGGGTCTCTGGAGGTCACCCATTTAAGGCAGGTGGGACTCAGTTAAATTGCCCCAGTCTAGACAGACAGTCTTCATAGCTCTTGCTTACTCCCAGTTCTCCCTGTTTTCAAGGTGCTTTTCTTTCTGGGTCCCTGGTCACTCTCCTTCAGTGTCAAATCGAAGCCACTTTGCTTCTGGCCACCCTAACCTCAGGAGCTATGAGGATGGGGTAGACTCATCATCTCCTTGTCTTCTGTGCTAGCACTGTGGGGAGCACATGTGTGACCCCCGGTTGGGGTTTTGTGAAGGTTTTCTTGAATAGGCACTCTGTCTATTATCCTTCATACCTGTCACTTCTTCCTAGATTCCCTCCCCCTTTTCTCTCTTCATTGAAGTCCTTGCTGCTGAAGTTTTCCCACGTGAATCTGTTTAACCTAGATTCTTCAAAGTGCCATTCTAATCCCACAGCTTCTCTTTAAAAGTCCCTTCAATTTTACTCTACTCTGCTGAAACACCAGGCCCCGCCCAAAGATTCCATTTCTTCTGTAGTGCCCTTCCCACCTCAACACCACACCCATGTCTACCAAAAAGACCTGTTTAATCATCTCTGCTTGTAAATCTCACTTCATTTTCTCTTAGTCCAATCCAGATGGAGGGCATGTCACCTGACCGGTGTTCAGTAAATATTGGGAACAGGGGCCTGTTTTTTCTGACAGTCCCACAAAGGAAAGAGCTTCTGGCCTCCTCCTCCTTACTCAAAAAGTCATCCTGAGCATCTTTGGAGATCATTTCCACTAGCTAGCAGAATTCAATTAAGTTTTTAGATTTGGCTATGTAGGCTGGAATTAAAGACTTGACTGAAGCCACAGTATCTGATATTCATTGCTTCCCTGTGTCACCGAAGCCTGTCTCCCTGTCACAGGAGGAAATTAAATTGGTCTGACATGATTTAGTCCTCATAAAATCAGTTTGCTGGATTGATTTTTACTTCTGTTCTCTGATGGGAGTCTCCCCAGAAGAAATGGAAACTCTGAGGTTGCCATGCCCCCGCCTAGCTTAGCCATTCCATACGTGAATAGCTTCCTAGCTTCCCTTTGATTTAATCACAGGTCCCTCAACTACATCCTTAAACATCCCCTTTTGTACTGTTATTTTTTTTCCTCATTTCTCTAGAGAATAAAAGATTTCAAATCTCTCCAAAGTGCTTCTAGTTTATCGTTTTAAATTGCTATAATAATTGCTTTAGTAAATGCGACAGGAAGATTGTGGCATTAGAGACTCACAGCAAAATGATTTACCTAAATAAATGGAAACGTGACAAATACAATGAAGAGCACTTACTAGTACCGTTAGCTGACATGTATTGATGACCTACCAAGGGCCAGGCACTGTAGCAGTGACTCTTTGTGTGCCACTTCATTCAATCCTCACAGCCTCCGGGATGAGATAGAAACTACTACTATCATCCCTCTTGTATAAGTGAGGGAATGAGGCTTAGACTGTGCAGTAACTTGTCCCAGGTCAGGACCAGAATCCAAAGCCCACACTCCTAAATACTGTCTTCCTGATTAATAGGTGATTAAGTCTAGAATTCTTGATTTTACAGTCGATGGGACTCGGAGTCTAATCTGATTTCGAGAGTCTAATCTGATCTCAAACAGCACAGTTTTCTTCTGAAGCATCCCTGACGATGGGATATCTCTTTTTTAAGGAAGGAGGCTTCCTCATACCTTTGTGATAAACTCTTTCTGCTGTCTCGTAATTTCTACCTGATGAACTCTGGACCCCTGGGATCAAGTCTGCACAGACGACTTTTTCAATATTTCAAAATTGCTGTTGCATCTCCTCTCACGATTGGTCCTCCAGATCCAACGCATGTAATTCCTTCAATTATTTCTCTGACCTCTGTGGACTTAACCATATTCCTCCAAACATACTGTTTGCTTTGTCAGAGCCCCTTTTGGTACGAGGGGACGTATGGACATATGGTTAGCTCCAAGCTACTGATGTCAGCTGAGCAGCATAAGGCAACATGAGGTATACACGATGTGGGTACTGAACGTCTCCTGGTGCAGGTAAAATCAGGTTAGGATTGGTTTATTTTCCTGGTGTTGTCGCCAATATTAACTCATGACTCACATTAAGATTGTGTTTAGTTAAAATCCTTAGATTTTTCTTTCTAGTCAAATTTAAGTTCTATGACATCAGGGACGTTGTCCGTGTTTCCACTGCTCGTATACCTAGCACTTGGAACAGTGACTGGAATACAAATGGCACTCAATAAATATTTGTTGAATGATTCCTCCCCACCTCCCCCATGAAACCTGCATTTGTACTATTGATTTCGGTAATCGAAATTTGGGATTTTTGTATGTATTCTCGTTAACGTTAATTTTGTTTGTTTCAGTTTCATGTTTAAACTTGCTGACCTCGATTCATTTTGATAGTGTCATGAAGACAATATTCTAGGTCTTTATTTCCCTATGTTGAGAGACTAAAGATAAAAGACATTTTGCTCCTTTGTTCATTCAATATACATTTGGCACAAAAATGAGTAAGCTGTGTTCCTTGACCTCCAAAGGTTATAATATAGGGGAGACAGACATAAAGGTGGACACATTGGAACAGCATGAGGGAAAGGGGTGGGAGGAGTGCAGGCAGGGAGCAGTTCTTTCCTTCCGCCTGGGGAGGGGCTTGTATGTGTACAGACCTCTGCAGGAGCCCAGCGAGGAAGTGGCCCTGTTCCTGCAGACCTCGACAGCCCTGAGCGGTGACAGAAGGCTATCCTGTTTCCTTCCCTGAGATGAGAGTACCTGTGGAGAGCCTACCTGGGGCTTCCTGATGACTAAGCCTCCTCCTTCCCCCAGCTCTTTCTATATACCTGTTACACGTGTGGTTATACTTTGAAATAATTACTGACTGTCATGCAGGGTGTCATGTGGGGTCTCTGGTCCCGCTCCCCACATAAGAACGCAGGATATGGTGAGGCCAAAAAGGAACACCCACGGAACCATAGATAGGGGAGTCATACCACTATATTCTCGCTGGTGGCATCCGCCTCTCTGCAATCCACAATCCACGCTCCGCCGTGCTAAATGCAGTCCGTGCTTGCCAGCCACCATTTTCTTGCTAGCCCCCATTTTGCTGCTAGTGTAGCCACAGCAGTTATATTAGTGGCCAATGGTTCACTGGTTACAGCTGATGGCCATCCAATCACAGTAGATGGCCATTTACTACCTGAGCCAGCACCTTTCCACGTGAGGCTGAGAGCCTAGAAACTGCACTCCTGGCTCTGTCCCCACACTGACTTATGTCTGCCCCTTGAGAAGGACAAGCTCTGCTATTTAGGTAAGGGGTCTTTCCGCCCACCATTGTATCCCTGAGCCCAATGCTGTGCCAGCTATAGTAGGACCTCAAGTGATTTCATTGAATGAATAAGTCTCCTAAAACTTCTGTGTGTCCATTTCTTTCTTTCCATAGTCCCCAGAGATGACGTTTTCTTTCCTCAAAAATTCCATCTCTTCCTCCTTTTTGGGTTCTTGTCTACCTGACTGGTTGCATGGTAAGAAAATATCCCCACCTCTCTACAGTCCCTTTTGCCAAACACAAGCCTCTTTGTTAAAAGGGTTGTTTTGCAAAAATCACTACGAAAAACAGAGACTTTCTAAAGGTTTTAGGAAGTCTCCTGTTTTCATGGCCCTTGTCTCCTGGGAAGACTAGGCTCACGTTCTGCCTCTGGCTCTCTTATGAGTCTGTGAGCTCTCCGCAGGGTTGCCTGGCATCTACCACACCTGTTTTGAATGATTGTACAAATGAAGAAGTGGGTGAATAATCCCACTACGCAAATTAAGTTTTGTCTGTCTGTCTTATACTCTCTTTCTGGAATTTTATCATAGATGATTTTGTGTTAGACATCGGAATTGTGTCTTCATTGGACACTAGATAAAGCTCTTCTGACTTGAACCAGAGATGAATTTAAGGTCTCATGCTTTGGCCTCAGTGGGAGGAAGATAGTCCCCTCTCAGTCGGCAAGGAGTCTTTTCCTGGCTTATGCTGCACTCAGCAATCCCTCCAGCTTGGGCACTGGAGGTCCCACCTTCGCCTTGGGGTCTGTGCCTCCGTGACTCACAGCACCTTCTTCCTGAGAAGGCTGTTCTGTCCTTTAGTGAAGTTGGGTGTCTGAACCCGTTATTCCTGGCTGATGGTGCCTGGGCTTTCATCCCAGGAGCTTTTCCGTGTCAGGCCCATGGCTTCTAGCCACTCTCAGGAGACTATTTGGCTTCTGTTGCAAATCCTATACCATCCAGGATTTCTACAGAAGTTCTCTGGCCAGTCTGAATGTCACCTTTGCTTCCATCTGTAGAGGAGCCTGGGTGGGTATGCCCTGAGCCACACTGGGGTATAGTCCCTTCCAGTTTAGCTAGTAGCAGCTTTCACCTCCTCACATGCTCTCCTCCCACTCTGCTCCCACCCAACCACCTCTAGCTCTCTGGAGATAAAACTCTTTTAGAATGTGGTTATGGGTTGAACTGTGCCCTACCCCCAAATTTATATGTTGAAGTCCTAACCCCCAGTGCATCAGAATATTACTTTATTTGGGGATAGGGTCTTTACAGAGGTAATCAAGTTAAAATGAGGTCCTTAGGGTGGGCCCTAATTCAGTATGACTGGTGTCCTTATAAAAAGGGGCAATTGGGACACAGATACACACAGGGAGATGTGAAGATGAAGGCAGAGATTGCAGTGATGCTTCTACAAGTGATGGAAAGCCAAAGGTTACCAGAAAACCATCAGAGGCATGGAATAGATTCTCTGTCACAGCTCCCAGAAGGAACCAATCATGCCCACGCCTTGATCTTGGACTTTTAGCCTCCAAATACGTGAGACAGTAAATTTCTGTTGTTTAAGTCTCCTGGTTTGTGGTACTTTGCTGCAACAGCCCTAGAAAACGAACATAAACATGTTTATGAGCACAAACACTGTGAACATTTCAAAATAATGAGAGGATTTCTGTTGTCACTACTTCACAGTTCCTTTTGTGATTGGGTCTATTTCCTTATCATTTAAATTGAAATAGCATTTATGAAGCATCTACTATACGTGAGAATTTTTCTTTTGGACATTAGTTCACACAACTCTCTAAAATAACCTCATAAACCACAGTTATAACCATTTACCAGGTGAGGAAACAGGTTCAGTGAGATTAAGAGACTGAGCAAGGTCACCCAACTAGGAAGTGGAAGAGCCTGGATCAAAATTCAGTTCTCTTATTCCTAAATCCAGGGCAGTGTCCGTTTTACTGGAACTGCTAAGCACAAATTTAGTACCCTCCTCCACCCCATCTGCTTTTGGCTTTCTTGAAAATATGAGTCACTTGGAGTGGGGACCTCCTGCTAGCATTTACAAGGCTGAGGACAGGCGTCCTTGATGGGACACCTGCAGCCCTGTGGCTAACGCTGCCCCTCCTGTGCTGGGTGCCCGAGCAGGGCTGCAGGGTGTGCTCAGAACATCACGGTCTTTGGGCAGAATGTTATTTTCTCTGGTTTCAAATGCAATGCGTGTTTCTTACAGAAGATTTAGAAAGTATAGGGAAGTACACAGAAGGAAGCAATGCTTCGGTCCGCATTTAGGTTCCATCCTTCAGGTCCTGTGTCTGGGTAGCTAAGGTGCATGTCACATCTTCTGGGGGCTTATGTTTAAAGTTGGAGGGGTATAGGAGAATCTCTTAACTTGCTTGGAATCTCACAGGTGAAGACAGAAAACATTTTTGTTTCTCTTTGTGTTTGTGAAAATAGTTGGAGATAGTGGGAGCTAAAGTCTAGTTTGGAGGAAGAACAGGGGGAAGGGCCATGGATAAGTGAAGGGGTTTTTCTGCCTTATTTTGTTTCAATACTGAGCAAATGTTAGTTGATTTCAGGTGAATCACGTACCAGGTTAATGTAAATTGTGACTCCACTGTATATAATTCCCCTGTGTCCCGGTCTTACCACCCCCTCCACAACTGGCTCAGGCTGATCATGCTGTTTTATATTCTGCCCAGCTGTTTTCCGGAGTTTACGGTCACTTTATGGATGTACAAACATGGCCTGTGTGTACATGGAGTGTGTGTGTGGGGCAGTGTAGGGTGTGTATAAGTGTGAGTGTGTATGAGTGTGGGTGTGTGTAGTGTGTGTGTGATGCGAGTGAGTGTGGCATGTGTATGTGTGTGTAGGTACCAGCTCTCTGAGTCTCAAATGCCCCTGAAGTCATGCCACTTGGCTGCCCTGTGTTCTGGTTGGTACAGCCTCATGTGCTTCCAGCTCTGGGTCTCTGTGTCAGATGAGGGTACAGGGTGTCTGCCTACATCTTGCCCTGTGGCTTCTGTGTGATGAAGCAAAACTAGAAACTTGGGTAGATTTTTCTTAATCCAGCTCCATCTGCCGTATGAGTGGCGATAGTTTCTTCCACATTCTGAGATTAGGTTGTCTATGCGATCTGGGGTGCTGCTGTGATCTGGGGTGCTGCTGTGACCTGGGGTGCTACTGTGAGTCTTGGTCTTCCTCCTTCATAGGCATTTAAGTGGGCAGTTGGGCAAGGCCGAGTCAGTGGCTGCCGGCCGGACGCCCTCCAGCCCGGAAGTCCAACCCAGAGCCTCTT
This sequence comes from Rhinolophus sinicus, assembly GCF_036562045.2. Classification (NCBI taxonomy): domain Eukaryota; kingdom Metazoa; phylum Chordata; class Mammalia; order Chiroptera; family Rhinolophidae; genus Rhinolophus; species Rhinolophus sinicus. The sequence continues at coordinate 28,296,954 of NC_133761.1, read as the reverse complement.
GACCTTCTCCACGCCACTGTACCACCCTTCGGTACAGCCACACCCACGGGACCACCCGGCCAGATCTGGGCTCTGTTTCCAACTTCATACACGTCCTCCCTTCCAGGGAGCCAGGTTCTCACACGCATCACGAACTCCAGTCCCTGGACCTTTCCCTGCTCTTTTCATCTTCATCTTCCTTGTTATTTTTCTTGGAGATAGTATAGTTCAGTGGTTAAGGAATTAGACTTTACCAACAGACATTGACCAGCAGTGTCATCTTGAGCAAGTTTCTTAACTTTTCTGGGTTTCAGTTTCCACAGTGTAGGGTGGGAATCACTGAAGAATTAATGTGCTCACAAATATGAAGGGTAGGCTGTTTCAATGTTGCCCATCCAAGCTCTCAGGATCCCCTCACCTCCTCAATCTTGCACTGGGCTCGTCATGCCAATCACAAACCTGGGGCCACCCTTCCGTCTGCTCCTTCCATCCCCGTTTCTGAGCTGCCTGGCATTGCTGGAGAAAGTCATGACGTTGGTGATTGCACCCAAGAGCAATTCAGGCTCTAGGACTTCAGTGTGCTTACCACCTCTTGGCAATTCTGTTAATTCCTTATTAATATGTTGTGACAGTTCCCATATAATGGCTCCCAACACTGTCCCGTGCTTTCCCTCTCAATACTAACACAAATCAAAAGACTTGCTGTGAATTTGCGCATCTTTCCCTCTAATGCCCTTATCATTGTACATCCTTCTTGCCACCTCAGCATTTTACAAACATCTTTTGCCATCTTCTCCTCAAATCTGCCTGTTTGGATTCTAAGTGCACTGAGGATGTTCCTTGTAACACGGGAGAAGACATCACAGGCAGTTCTATCAGGACGAAAGTCCACTCTGCCTCTCCCTTGGCCCTACCTGAACCCAGGCCACTGCCATCTTTTACTTCGCCCTCTGCAATAGTCTGCTTCCATTCTTGTCCTTGGAAGGTCATTCGCCACATCATAGGGAGAACAAGCTTTTAAAAACATATATCCGGTCCTGTCACTCTCTTATTGAATACCCTCTGGTAGCTTCTCATTTTATTATACATAGAATAAAATTCCAACCTCTTTCCTTGGCCTGCATGACCTAGTCTCCGCTGCTTCTCCGCCCTTGTTTATCCTGTTTGTTCCCTCTCCTGCTCCCTCTCCATGTTCTAGCCATGCTGGCTTCCCCTCTGTCCTTTGAACACGTCCACCACTTTCCTGTCACCAGGATTTTGTGCTTGCTACAATGTGTTCCCCCTCCTTCCACTTTTTATGTGGTTGACTCCACCTCACCCTTCAGCTCTCACTTCACATGTCACCTCCTTAGAGAGACCAACTTTACTGAGTTACTGTCTGGCTATTTCCTTCCTGACACCACAGCTTGTCACTGTCTTGTTCCTTTCTTTGTTCAGCATGGCGCCCAGCATAGAGCAGGCATTCAATGAATATTTGTTGGATGAAGGGAACCCTCCTCACCTTTTGTATCAGGGAGGAATCGTGTTTGGCAGCATGAACAGAAACCAGACAAATGTGGCTTCGCAAGGCTTCGCAAGTAGAGGGTTTATTGTTGCAGAAAGTCTGGAGGTAGGCAGCTGCTCGGCTCAAGGGTAACATGAAGGACCTGGGCTCTTTGAGTTTATTGCTTTGCCATCCTTGCTACGTGGATTTCATCCTCACAGTTGCAAGATGCTGCAGCATCTTATTTTAGATAGGAAGAAAGAGAAGGAGCATCCACCTTCTTTTATTTTTTTATAAAAAAATAAAGTCTTTTATTTTTTTAAAATCTGTGAAACAATAGCTTTCCCAAAACCCAGTAAGCTTTGCTTGAATCTCCTTGGCCAGGAGGACTCTGTTACTGGCTATTTGGCTGGAAGAGTCTAGAAAATCAAGACTTTTAGCTGGACACATGCCTCCCTAAAAGTATTGGATCCTTTTGGCAAAGAAAAAAAGAGGAGAACAGATAATTGGGTAGGCTGCCAGCAGGGGGACTGCAGCTTTCGTCCTGAGGTTATGTCAGACAGGAGAGAAGATCAGCAGCAGCCAGGGGGGAGGAAGGGAAGTAGGTAAGTGAGACAGGACTAGGCAGAGGAAGAGGTTGGTCTGCTAGAAACCATGGGGACATAACTAGGGGTATTAAGATTTTATAACAACAACAACAGTAGAAACTGTTTTTAACATTCCCATGTGTCAAGTGAGTTCATAAAGGTGAATATTTGCTGAAAAAAAGTGCTAATATCGAACTAATTTTAGAAAACATGCAACAATACCCCAAACATAAATCTTTTAGAATGATCTGTTGATATCAGACTCTGTGATGTGTACACAAGATGCCTGGTGGACATTCCTTTGTTTTCTGCTTCATTTTCCTGCAAAGTTAATGCCAGTCAGAAACTGATGTGTCAGCTGATGTTCTGTGGCACCAATTTCCAATTAGTGAGGTTCACTGCGCAGAGTCACGCAGATGCTCAGGCTGGGGCTTCTGTTTGAGAAGCAGCAGCCAATGGGCTAATTGAAAGAGTTGACAGTAGTTCCCGTGGAAGCTCAAAAATGTCACCCTGCTATTGTTCCTAGGGCTTGTGGACTTTAGGGCATGAGGAAACCCAAAAGGATTTGTAGAAAATTGCAGGGCTGTTTGGGAAAACTGGTCGTCATAACAACAGGGCATGCAGCAGTTACAATGGAAGAGGCATTCGCCTGCACACCCTTCCTAAGAGGGACGATTCAGGTTTAAGCACCTCAATAAACAACAGGCATGTTTGAAACCGAGGCCTCATTAAATTATTATGTCTACGAATAATCACTTTTCAAGGACAGTCTTCATAGCAGCCAGGCTCCGATTTGCTTGCTGGGGTGATAAGTGATGTGCGTGCCAACACGGATGAATATAGCCACTGCCTCATGAGCGTGACTTCTGTTAATTACGTGCCGGGCATGTGCCAGGCATTGCATGTTTCGTACCTGATTCTGTTATCTTCATTTCACAGATGGGAAGTCAGAGAGGTGAGGTGACGTGCGGGTTGTGGCTGAGGGGTTTGGCAGCCAGGTCTGGATCCTTCGAGCCCTGTGGTCTTTCCTCTATGCCAGCCCCTTAACTGATCACTAGCTCTGGTCCTCATTACCTTTCATCTAGACATTTGCAACAGCTCTCTGACTGGTCCCGCTACCCCCAGTCACTGCCACTCCAATCCCTTTCACACCATTGCCAGATGAAGATTCCTGAAGCATAGCTGGAAATCATTATCATGTTACTCTCCTGCTCAGAGCTTTTCATGATTTCCCTTTGCCTACTGAGTGCAAATGCCTTAGCCTGGCGTTTAAGGCTTTCTCTCCAGCTTCATCTTGCACTAGCTGCCTGTCTATCCTCTCCACTCAGCCTGACTCAAGGGCTGCCTTTTGTCTAAAGCATCTTATCCCATCCCCCACCCCTGCCCCCACCTCTGAGAGCCCTATAGCTCCAACATATCCGCCTCGGTCATCTGTTCCCTTCTAGCACTCACCTTCTAGGACACTTAGGTTGTTTTGAAATTTTTTAATTTATGGCCATTACTTATCTCTGCTGTCACACTGTATACGCTTAACGACAGTGTCAGGGAATACTCTGAGATGGGCCTTTATTGGGGAGTGCTTTACAGAACACCTGTGAGGGGTGAGGGAGGCAGGACTGGGCAGAGGAAGAGGTTGAATTGCTGTTGAAGGGGCCTCAGCTGATTCCCTGGGGAGTTCTGGAGCTGGGGTGGCCCTTCAGATATTGTAATGAGAGGTGGTTTCCCCCTATATCAACCACGTATCAGATGCAGGCTACTTCCAGCAAGGGGCAGTGGCCTTGGGTCGGGGCCACTGCCTTCCGCAGAGGGCAATTCTGAAAGGTACACACGCGTGAGCCTTCAGTGGTTGTCACCTCTCCCAGCAGCTGGAGGACCTGGTGTCAGTCCTGCAGGGAGATTCCCACGAGGTACCACAGCAACTTCTACCGGCAGTGACCACACATACACCTTATTCATCTGTTAGATTCACTTGGGGAACCTATAACAAAGGCCCCACCCCTGAGGCTTCTGATAGTAGTGTGGGGTGGGGCCAGAAAACCTGCATGTTTAACAGGTTCTTTAGGTCAGTGCAGAGTAGAATTCTGGAGGTCTGGGGTGGGGAGAGGGGCCCGAGACTCTGCTTTTCTAACAAGCTCCCAAGTGATGCTGATGCTGCTGGCCCGGGGACTTCTCCTAGAGAAGAGGGGTCCTAGATCAGAGGTTGGCGAACCTTTTCTGTAAAGGGCCAGATGGTAAACATTTTAGGCTTTGTGGGCCACATACGCGCTATTGCAGCTACTCAGCTTTGCTGTTTTCAGCACCAAAGCAGCCACAGACGATACATCAATGAATGAGCATGGCTCGGAGCCCATGCCCTCTCCTGTCCTAGGTGATTCTGAGGTACAGTCAGCTTTAAGAGCCACCGTCCTTAACCGTGAGGGCACTGTGGAAGAGAGTAAAGAACAGGGCATGCAGTTACTAGTCCCAGCCCCCAAACACACCTCTAAATAGCTCAACACATAGTGAGCTCTCAAGCAATGTTTGAGGAATGAACAAATAAATGGGATTAAGGGCATTTCTTAACTTGAAGGCAATTTTTAAAGGTTATGAAAGTATCTCTGATAACATTAGGTCACTAAGGTATTAGATATTTTATTATGTAAATCATGCTCTTGAGTGGGATTTGGGAAGAAAACAGTTTCATGGCACAACCCAGGGTAACACAGGGGGTTCCTAGTTCTCCCGGGAGCTCTCCCTGCCTTGGGTTCCCAGGAATGTCGGGAGCCTTCTGTCCCTTCATCCCAGGTCACTATTGATTCAGGAGGTGCCAGGGCAGTTGCCAATGGCCCAAGTTGCTTTTCCCAGCTAGCCCTCCGTACATCCTCTAAGGATGTGGAGCTGCTGCCAGGAGGTGTGAGGAATACTCACCTCCCTGGCGTCTCTCTGAGCTTTGCTCACCTTTCCTTAACACTCAGTTACTGCCACAGGCTGTGGAGTTGGGGGTGGTTAAAAAGCCACAGTATGGCTGGTCAGTTGTGGGTCTGGGCAGCTGATAGATGGGTTGCTGTTATGATGTTGACTTTTCTGAATCAGGTGTTGCTTTGTAGAGACAGGGGCTTCTCACCATTATGTAAGGCTTCAGGAAACAGCCAGTGCACTTAGAGAAAAGGCATCATTTAAAGAGAGTTGCAAAAAATGTTAACAAAGGGACCCAGGGAGAGTGCGCCCATGCCCAGAAGCTTACTTTTGCTCTTTTGCACATGAATTCAAAATGCAAACACTGACTAAGGTGTGTTCCGAATCCCCAAATCCCATAGCCATAAACAACAAATCAGTGGGAAATATACCAAAAAGTTATATGAGGAGTTGATTTAAACACATACACAGATTCACACATACACACACACACACACACACACACACACACACACACACCAGAGACTGTATTTTCACCTGAGTGTTGTCTCTTCCCAGCAGACACACTGGGGTTGCAATTGCTCTAAACAATTCTGGAACCCCTTAATTGTAGCCTCAGGCATTTTTAAACTGTAACATTTCAAACATATATGCGCTTAAAACTTTGAAACTACACAAACACACGCATTTCAAACATACATAAAATGAGAGAATAGCTTAAAGAACCCCATACACCCATCATCCAGCTTCAACAATTATCAACACATGCAAATCTTGTTTCATCTCTGCCTCCATTCCCTTTCACCAATTGGATTATTTTGAAGCAACTTCCGGAAGTCAGGTAACTTCATCCATAAATATTATTATGGATCTCTAAAAACTGACTCTTTTTTGGTGTGTATTTACTATACTATGCTTTTTATCATTATTCAGAGTGTTCTAAATAATGTACTCTTTCAACTGTAAAAAACTTTTGCTGTTACGTCAGCAGCAGGCTATTGATCTCGTTTACATCTCTTGATTGCATTTCTCTTGTGCTTGGTTCAGCCTAGTTTTGTACACCAATGTGCTATGCAGGCCTGTAGCCCAGGAGCAAGAGGCTGTCCCATACAGGTGTGTAGTAGTCGTCTGTACCATCTAGGTGTGAGGCATTTCCCACAACATGTCTCCCATTAAGTGGAACATGATTGTATGAATATTTTCGATTGAGGCTGATTCAATCCTTCATGCGGAACCCACGGATCTGGAGGGCCAACTGTATTCCAACTGCATGTAAAAAGTCAGCAGAGGGGTGGCTGGTTAGCTCAGTTGGTTAGTGTGTGGTGCTAGTAACACTAAGTTTCCAGGTTCCACCTTGGCATAGGCCACTATGAGCTGCGCCCTCCTTAAAAAGAAGAAAAAAGTCCGCAGAATCACACCTGCGGCCCTCTGGCGTCTCAGCTTCAGTTTCTCCTTCTTGTACGAAACAGCCTCCGCACCTCTCCCGATGGACGTAACTCTCCTCGTGTCCAGGTCCAGCTTCTGCACCAAGGCGCTGACGTCTGTCTTGGTCCTGGCAAAGAATAAGTACTCGCGAAAGCCCACTCCTTTCCGGACTCCGCGGGCCCAGGCCTGTGGAGGGACCGCCTCCTGGAGCAGAGGCACAGGGATGGCACCACCTCCAGGGGGCGGGCCGCACAGCAGACTCGCGCTCGGTCTAACAGCCCCCTCACTTTCCCCCTGTTAGGGGTTGAGACCAACTGCAGGTGGAAGGTTCTGGGAACAAGACAGGACTCTTTTAAAAAAGATGTAAAATACAAGATTAAGCCGTATGAAATTCCCATTTTTGTAGGTTGAAATGGTGTCATATCAGCAATTCTGTTTCAACCTAACATAACCACAATACTATTATCACGCCTTAAGATCAATGAAAATTCCTCTAATATAACCAAAATTTAGTTATTGTCCATATTTCACCAATAGTATCATAAATGTCTTTTCTACAATTGGTTTATTTGAATTGGGATATAAATAGTGTCTGCACATTGTATTTGGTTGATATTTATCTGGTAATCTCTCATGTTTGTGTTAAGATTGGCTGAGACAACCCAATCCATCCATTACGAACTTCATCAGCTTTCAGTCATTGTCTACGTGCATTCTTTCATTAGAAATTGCAAAAGAGTGATATTCTAACATTTCTTCAACATTTCTTAGCTGAAATTCTTTTTATAAAGAGTATATTATCAGTTTAAAATTTTTCAATTGTAGGGCTTTTCCTTAAATTTTTAGAATTTTTTAGATATTGAAATTCTTGGTTCCTAACAGCCTTATAAGTACTTATTTGCTTTGTCTTATATATATAACAATATGACTACTGAAAATATTTTAAGATGTTTGTAGGGTATATTGTCCTTATAATATATCCTTATACTAGGGATGCATAGTTAGCTATGTGGGTTTCTTTTTTAATTTTTTATTAGTTTCATGTGTATAGATGGCTATGTTTTAAAGTCACTTGAAATAATTTCTTGTGTGTTTAGCCATCAACTTGCTAAATAGGTACATTCATTTGTTTCATTTTGAGGCAAAATTGTTGTTTTTTTTCATTTCAGTTTAATTTTGTTTTATATTTAGGCAAAAATTTACATGGTTCCAATAACAAATCTATAAAACAAGAAGTTTTGTTTAAAAAACAAAACATCTCTGTCCCCTCTACTTAGTTCCCTTTGTCCTCCTATAGATAATAATTTTATTCGTTTTTGGTTTATCTTTTCATTAAAAATATATATATATGTATATATATACACACACATACATAAATATATATACATAAATATATGTATATATTCACATGCTCTCCCTTTTAAAGGTAAAAGGTAGCATATTATACACTCTATTCTGTACCTTGGGTTTCTCAGTTAACAGTATACTCCAGAAATCATTTCAAATCAGTATATAAATTCCTCATTCTTTTTTATGCTTTTTAATTCTTTTTGAGTACTGTGTAGTACTCAATTGTGTGGATATGTGTAGCTTATTAAACCAGCCTCCGACAGATGGCCAGTTGGGGTTGTTTCTAAACTTTTGCTCTACAAACAATCTTGTTCGTGTGTTTATTTTTGCCCCTATATCTTTAGGTAGATTCTTAAAAGCGCACAGCTCGGCCAAAGGCTGAATGTAAATGTAATTTTGCTAGATATTGCCAAATTCCCCCACATAGGACTTGTACCATCTTTCATTCTCACTAGCACTGTTTGAGAGTACCTGTTGTCCCATAGCTTTGCTAATAGAGTATATTGTCAAACTTGGGTTTTGGGTTGTTTTTGTTTGTTTATTTTTGTTTTTTGTCACTTTAATAAATAAGAAAGTGTAATTGATTTTTAATTTATTTTTTATTTTTTATTAGTTTCAGGTACACAAGACAAAGTAATATTTAGACGTTTATCATTTATATCCCTCACACTGTGTGAACCCTCCTCCCCCCATCCACTATCCTTCTGACATCACACAGAGCCATTACATTTCCACTGTCTCTATTCCTAATGCTGTACTCCGCTTCTTGTAAGTATATACATACACACACACACACACACACACACACACACACACACACATAAATTTGTAGTTGACATTCATTATTGTTCAGCTTCAGCTTCAGGTGTACAGTGCAGTGATCAGGCATCTACATCATCCCTGAGGTGGTCTCCCTAGTAAGACAAGTGTCCATCGGATACCCTACAAAATCTTTACAACATTATTGATTACATTGTAGCTGAGTTTTAATGTGCATGTCTATGAGTATGGTTGCTGTCTTTTCATGTGATTATGGGCAAACTACCTTTTTCCTTCTGCATGCAATCTGTTCACATCTCTAGCTAGGCCTGTTCTTTAACCAGATTTAGTAGTTGCAAATCTTCATTCATCCTTTGAGGATGACTGAGATATTTTGAAGAGCAAAAAGTCCCTGAAGTTATTTGGTGAATAAAATTGCTGGGTTTTTGCTGTCAGATGATGCAGCTGGGGGCTGGCTTGGCAACTTTCTCGCTTAGTACAGCCCCAGGGCTTCTCCATATGGTCTTTCTGCTTAGGCTAGTTTGGGCTTCCTCTCAGCATGGTGGCCTCAGAGCAGTCTGCTTGCATAATTTCTCAGAGCCAGTACATATCCCAGCTAAAAGGGGCAGAAGCTCTATTGCCTCTCATAACATAACCTTGGAATTCACGCAGTGTCACTTCTCCCGCATTCTGCTGTTTACAAGTGAGTCACAAGCCTGCTTAGATTTAAAGGGAGGGAATTACACCTCACCCCTCAGTGAAAGAATGGAAAGGTTCTAGAAGAGCATGGCAGTTTTAAGAACTGCAAAGGGTCTGAGTTGTTACCTGACAAGGTACCATTGAACAGTTTCTTGGAAGCTGGTAAGACAAGACACTCCTGGGTCATAAACAAAGGACTTGACTAGTAAAGCAAGCCTCAGGAGCATTAGCATATTTGCATCAGTTCCCCTTTTCCCCAAGTCTCACAGGGGTGACACAAATGGTTCCAGATGGACCCCCTGCACACGCAGTAGATTGTTTTACAGAAGATTTTTCTGCCTATGAATCTCACAAAAAGTGATCTGGTAAATGCAGAGTCTGAGCTCATTGCCCTTGACCTCCCTGCAGCTCTCAGCACCATTGATCTGGCTAATCTCCCCTGCCCACACCCTCCTCCCACTTTGGAAATTGACCTTCTCTCTCAGTTTCACTCTCTCTACCACTGCTGAGTTTCTCTTCACCTCTCATGTCTTCTCTTCCTCCTCCTCCTTTCTTCGCTTCTCTTTCAGCAAAGAAAGGGGGGTGATGGGGGCTCCCCCTCACCTCCCACCCACAGATGGTTCCCCTTCACCCCTTTCCCCAGCTCTCTCTCCTCGTTCGGCACGTGCTCTCCTGCAGACTGCATCCACTCCTCTGACTTCAGTTATTCCTGAGTGAATGGCTCCCTGATTCTCCCTCTGGTTCCAGATCCACATCTCCAATTGCTGCCAAGACATTTGACTGCTGTCAGCAGGTGCCTCAAATTCAACTTACCTTCAAACAACCTCTCCTTCCACCCCTCTGCCGCACCTACTGTGCATTCCCTCTCAGCTCACTGTAGCCACCTTCTGGTGCGGCCCTAGTTCAGACCCTCATTAATGCCCACCTTTGAATCACCTCCCATGGACCTTCCTGGATGTGGGGCATCTTGATGGCTAGGCATGTGTCCCCTTCCTCCCTCATTGTTCCATGCTTCTCTCTCCCTAAACCACAAGTTGAATTTTACGTATTTCTCAGAGACTGCCCTTCTTTTTTCCCTCCCTTCCTTTCCACAAATATTCTTCAGCATGCCCTGTAGGGTGGCCACTGTTTTAGATATTACAGCAGTCAGCAAGACAGACAGGACTGCTCTTGGAGCTTACTTTTGGGTTGGGGATAATGGTGATGGGCAGAGAAATACACGAGCAAGATCATTTAAGATATTGACAAGCACCGTGAAGAAAAACCAAGATAATGCAATAGAGAGTGACCGGAGATGGGAGTGTGGAGGAATAACAGATTAGGTGGTCAGGGAAGGCCTCTATGTGAGTGAAAAGCAGGGGCAGCCTCATGAACCTTAGGGGCCAGAGTGCTTTAGGAAGAGCCATCAGCAAGTGCAAAGGCCCTGAGACTGGAATGAGCTTGATGCCACTGAGGCACAAAAAGAGGCCAAAGTGATTGGAGGGGCGTGTGGTAGGAGAAGGTCTGTGTAGGGGGATAGGATATATAGGGCCTCGTGGGTCAGATGGGCAGGAGTTTGGGCTTTGTTCCAGTGGCAGTGAAAAGCAAGGCACCCCTGCTGGAACTTCTAAGCCTCTCGTTTACTTCTGACCTTTTCTTCCTTCAGGCATTCCTAACACTCCTGCCAAAGACTCTTTCTGGAGCGTGGATGAGATCCTGTCACTTTCAGGCCCCACAGCGTTTCATGACCCCCATTTCCTGCTGCACAAATGATGAAAATTTCAGCATGGAATTCCAGACCCTTGGCCACTCTTGCCTGGGTTTTCTGTCTCTACCAGTTCCACACTCTTGAATCCTCACTGTTTCCTAGGCCTGCCCTCTTCTTGCATCTCTATTTTTAATCTTGGGGTCTCCTCGGATGGAACATTTTACCTTCACACTTCCTCATTGTACACGTCTAACCCCAAAACCACCCCCTCTGCAAAACCTTCCCAGGTTGTCCCTACCTGGAGCTAATCTCTGTTTCTCCTAGCCCCATTCTATATTTTTTCCTTTTTGTCCTTATGTCCACTGCTTTGGTCAGCCTTGTGTACATGTGCACAGATTCACCCTTTCACAGGAATGAGGGCTTCTTAGGGGCTGAAATTGTGTCTTGCTTATTGTCTGTCTCCCAGGAAGCCTTACATGAAATAGAAGCTCCATTAATGTTTTCAGAGATTGATAAGCTAGGCACACACCTTCTTTGTTATTCCATCTTGCACTTGAAGAACATGGTGGGCTGTTGCTTGGCTATGAAACTGGGATTTCAGGCATGGTTCCATAGGCATTTAGCTGTGTGGTTGCATGGCTGCATAACTGCATGCACCAGTGACCACATCACTGCTTCACTGCAGGACTGCTTAGCTGCATAGCTGCATAATTGTGTGGCTGTTTAGCTACATGAGTACATGGAAGTATAGTTGTCTGGCCATAGTTGGCATAGTGACCATGAGACCATGTGGCTGCATGGCCATGTGGCTCCATTGCTTTGACAGAAAATCTTCCCTATGCTTTTCTGTGAGTTGTATCATGATTTCCACCAAGATTCTGAGGTTGGTTGTGTTTTCTATAGGGAAGCAATTGGCGTTTGGGGTAGGGATACTGCGTGGATTGATAAACATCAAGCCTCCCTTGATCCTGCCACCAAATGGCGGTATGGTTCCCTTGTCATCAAGATGACCCAAAATGCCCCTGTACCTTTCCATAGTCCCCCTCTCTTCACCCGTTAAGACCTCTAGATCATGAGCACGGGAATAAGGTGAAGGAAAAGTTAAAAAGAAATCCTGCTCATGAGAAAAAGCTTATAGCTGAAAGGGATCCAAGTAATCATCAAATGCAAATTCTGGTCTTTATGAGATAAGAAGACCTGGGAGCTTAAGGGACTTGCCTTAAGTCCCACAGCTTGTCAGCAGCAGAACCCAAACTAGAAAGCATTTTCTTATCCGTGATCTGTAAAATGGGGATTTATTTGTTTTTATACAACAAATGCTTGTATATTTTACTTACTTTGGGACAGACATTGTTGTAACCATACACTGAAACTCAGCGAATACTTGTAGCAACCCTATGAGGTCAGATTACCCCCACTTTGCAGGTGAGATCACACAGCACTCACTCTCTTTGTGCCACAGTTTTCATTTAATAAAACACACCTCAGAATATTGTGGTGCAGATTGAATGGTGTAATGTATGTCAAGGACTTAGCTTCCAGTAAGGGCTCAATAAATACTAGCCATCACTTTTTAAAATTTTTTAATCCTTGCTTTTTTATTTTTCAAAGAACCACCATAATTTTGAGGAAGATAAAGGGAAATATGTTATTATAATGTGGACTTTTAGAAATAGGACTGGCTCCACTACTAAATTGCTCTATAACTTAGCAAAAATCACTTATGGAATGGGGTATTGAAAACACTACATGATATTTATTATTATAAAATAGGATGGTTAAGGCTTTTTATTAAAATTGGTTAAAAATATTTGAAATAGATGCATGAAATAGAAAGGTTAAATAGATAGTGGATTTCCATACAGGCAACTTCAAATTAACACTTTCTCTGGGCTGTTTAAAATAATGAAGCACTAGGCCAAAAAATAACATGCTGTCTGTCTTACCTTTTACTTAGGGCTTGTGGGAAGAGCAGGGTGAGGGGCTGGTAAACGGGGAGTAATAGAGTTTGTGACAGAGTATTTTGTTTGGCTATAGACAAAGGCTGGGGTTGCGTGGACCCAGAGAGGTGAATCTGCTCTGAAAGACAGGCAGGAGTCCGTGACAGGGGAGCAGGGGCAGGTGGGTAACTTTTTGGTGGGTACTGGAATTTTAAAAATGAATTCATGAGACAATATTGCTGGGGTCAAAAGCCAAAAAAATCAAACTGACCAGAGTGAGAAGTAGCGGGGGTCCTAGCCGGCTCTGCTGCCATGGGGATTATTTTCAGTTTTGTTTAACAGTCCACGTTATTTATTATACAGCGGGTGAAAAAAAATTGCATATACAATTTAAGAAAGTGAAAAATCCATCAAAATTGTAGTGCTCAATACATACCGATAACAAAAGATGAATACAAGTCACGTTTGACTTCTGCAATTACAAGAGGTGCTCAGAGTGGTTACCATCAGCCTCCAGACCCTTCTGATTACGGTGAGCATTGTTCGGTAGACTCCTGTGGTGAGCGTGTAAACTGTTCCGACACCACAGCAGAAGCAGCAGGACTTGTTGCTGTGCGAGGCCTCCCGGACCTTCCCTTGTGCACATCACACACAGGACAGTGCATCTCAAACTTACCACGAATGCGTGCAATTGTCAGGTGTGTTGGAAGTGCTGTTGCAGACTCACGCCTCCACTGTCATTGTACTTCCACAACGTTCTCAAATTCCATATACCACTTCAAAATGGTCTTGTGGTCTTTAAAAGGCAACCGTGCTTTCGTCATTTTCTTTGACTGTCCTGCCTGTCACATGGTGACGCTAGCATTCATTTGATTAACGCCATCTTTTGAGTGAACATCATACTACATGTTGCTACTGTAATTCAATTCAGCTTCAAAAAGTAATACATAGGTAACATCTCTTAAAATGTGTATACATTTTTTTGGTACCCCCGGTATTTGTAAGACAGGAAATGCTTTTATTCAACCTACTAAAAAAATATCCTATGCAAATATAATCACCTATATCTTCTCTTTGATATACATTCATATTTGTTTACTAGAAGCACATGCCTGCCATTTTGAGTTCTGTAGTTAATTTTTTTCATTTAATAATATCATCTATTCCGTTTCCAACATTATCTATTTCCTTACAATATATATTTGTTTTCTGGGACTGCTGTAATGAATGACCACAAACTGCGTGACCTAAAACAACAGAAATTTATTCCCTCACAGCTCTGGAGGTCAGAAGTCCAAGATCAAAGCGTCTCTGTCTGAAAGCTCTGGGGGAGAATCCTTCCTTGCATGCTCCAGCTTCTGGTGGCTGTAGGTGGTCCTTGGCTTGCAGTGGCATAATTCCAATCTCTGCCTCCATCTTCCCTTGGCCTTCTAGCCATCACTTATTAAGGTTGTGACTATGTCCCCTCCCCACAGCTTCCCCCATGGTCCTCCCAACTTACTCCATTACCTAATTGTACAAGTTAAACTTCTTTCAGATGTCCTAGGTCTGTCATCCAAGTATACCCTCCATTGTTACCTTTTCCCTGAAATGACCACACATTGTGGGTACAGGACACAGATCTGTCTTGGGGAGTGGGGGCTATCTTTGCACAAGGTCCTTTAGGGACCCAGAATTTAAACTTTGGCCACTCCATGTAGTGCTTGATTCTTTGAGTCCATTTGCTTCCGTAACCACAGACGCACATGTTTCTGCCAGTCTCTGCTCTTGAAATGCTGCAGGGCTACCCTTTGGTTGTTTTTATTCCAGAGAGTGGGACAACAAGACAGAAGGGAGACAGATAAAAAGAAGGCAGAAGCCAAATATTCGTCATTGAAAAAGAGAGCAGGAAAGAGCTCTGTTTTCCCAGACTGCTTTTTTGAGGCTTGGGAATACTTTCCTTGTTGCCAGGAACCTCCCTAAATCAGAGCTTGAAAAATTCTTAGTGCAGCAAAAATAAAATATTGTGTGAAAGGAAAAATTATCACAGCATATCATCATATGGTTCTTCTGTGAATAGTGTTTACAAAGTCATAATAATACAAACAATGTACATCAATCGATCTAGACAAATTATGTTACAATTATACTGGGAGTAGGGGTAGGGATGAAAGAGTGAAAACTTCACCTTCCATGCATTGACCTTAAATTGAAATGTCAAGAAAGAGTAAGACTTGCATATTATTAAAAGACCAAGAGAATCAGCTGAAAGAGTTGAAAGTAGTTACCTCCAGGGGACTAAAAACCTGGGAAGCATAACAGGGAACTGTTGATCTTCACAGCAAGCCTTTTGGAAACTTTTTAAAAATTTATTAAATTTATTGGGGGTGACACTTTAATAAAACTATATAGGTTTCAAGTGTACAATTCTATAATACCTCATTTGTACATTGCATTATTTGTTCATCACCCAAAGTCAAATCTTCTTCCGTCACCACATATTTGACCCCCTTTACCTTTTTCTACCTCCCTCTCCCCCCTTACTCTCTGGTAACCACTAACTATTGTCTGTGTCGATGAGTTTTTATTTGTGTGTCTTGTTTGTTCATTGCTTTCAGTTTTATTTGACTCTAAACTTTGTGCTTGTATAACTGAAAAGTACTTAAAATGTATTTGGATCAAGTTACTTTCCTGCTCAAAACCCTTCCAAGGCCTCTCATTGCTACTAAGATAATGCCCAAGATCCTTACCTTGGCTTATAGGGTCCTACGTGATCCAGCGCCAGCCCCGCAACCTGCCTCCTCTCTCTCACTTCTATCACGATGTTCCATCACATTGGCTATCTTTGAGCATCTGGAGAGTGCCAAGCTTTTCCTGCCCCAAGGCCTTTGAGCATGCTGTTCCTTTTCCTGAAAATGTTTGCCACACCAACCCCAACCTAGTGAATCCCAAGCACTCTTCCATTTTTAACACAATTGTCAAAATCTCAGAAAAGTCTTAGCCAACCCTTAGATTAGGTTACTTACATTTCCCAGTTTTATGTTCCCATCATACCTGGCATCTCTTTTGTAACACTTGCAACAATTATAATTCATTAATTGTATGAATCAGTTTCTTGTTTATCTCTTCTTCTACTTGTGTTGTCCAATATGGCAGCCACTAGCTACACTGAGCGATGCACAGTTAAATTACCGTGAAAGAATATGAAAAACTTCAGCTGCACGAACCCCATTTCAAGCGATCCATGGCCATAGCTACTGTATTGGACAGTGCAGATATAGAACATTCCATCATCATAGGAAGTTCTACAGATAGCACTGCTCCACAAGATAAACTCCACAGGGCTGTTATGGATCTATCCTGAGTGCTTAGGACTACATCTATCACTTTATAAGTGTTCTCTAGCTGATTGTTGATTAAATAAATTCATTCATTCATTTAGGGTAAAAAGTAAGATCACTTTCCTGACTAGGAAGATATCAATATTAGGTCTATCTCAGTCTCAAGCCCTTTAATAACGTCTATTTATATATCGTCCCAACAGCAAACTCTGCATTAATGAAAATTAAAATCTAGTTAACAAAATAAATAAATACTTATGCCACCATTTGGGGCATAATAATGGAGTTCAGTGACCCATTAAGGCAAAAGGATCACATTTTACCCCAGTTGCCACTCTTCGAGTTAGATTCTCAATTTGTCTTACGAACCAATCGTTAGAATTAACCTGTAAGACGTATATTTTCAGAGTCCATTTAGATGTTTAGAAAACATCCTAATGTGTCCTATGACCGTGGCAAGCTAAGTCACTTTGGGCACTGTGGAGTATAAATCCAGTTTAGATGCTATATTTAGCATTCCACACAAAGAAAGAGGTTAAATAGGCATGATTCTCTTTTAAGAGGATTATTACCATGCTTTCAAAGAGGCACAAGAACCTCATTAATGGTTAATATAGTCATTGGATTTGGATAAATTCAACAACCCAGATATATTTATTTAAACACTCTGGAGATTTAAAAAAAAATAAAATCAAGTCTTCCAGGATGACAGTAAGTCACTATCTCCCTGTCTCCAACATGTTGGCTATGGGAGAACCTTCAAACCAGTGTCCTCTCCCGTTCTAAAAAATGATATCTGCCCTCAAGCCTTCCCCCTCCCACCCACACAAATACTTGTATATTTCAAGCCCTGATTTGATGTCACTCTGATCCGTGTTCCTTTGTATGAAATTTATCCCTCCCCCCAGCATGCCTCCCCCATCCTCCTTCCTCCCTCCTGTGAGCCTTCTTTCATCTGGAACCTAAGAACCTTCGATTATGGAAACTTTTTCTCCTTGACTGGTCCTCTAATTTTCTTGTCTTTTTCTCTCTTATTTTCCATGTCTGGTTTTTTGCTCAACTTCTTAGGTTTCCTCAACATTATTTTCCAACTTTTCTGTCGAAGTTTTCATTTCTCCTACCTTATTTTTAGTTTCTAAGAACTCTCCTTGGCTACCCTGAATGTTCTTTTATATAGCATCCCATTCTCATTTTTTAGATGCAGTAGCTCCCTGATGATGATTTTAATTAGGTTGTTTCCCCCATACAGTCTTCATTTCTTCATGTTTATTTGTCTCCTGCTTGTTTTGCTGCGTATCTCTCGTTTGGAGGCTTTCCTCAAATGTCTGGTGGCCATTGGCTGTTTGCGCATGTATTAGGAGAGTATTAAGATGTTGGTTGGAAGCTCCACGCACAAGGTTGGGGGTTGAGGTTTGTCATGTTCACTGTAGAGTATCTGGCTAGGTCATTCCTTTGAGAAACTCTTGATGTCTGTATTTGTAGGCTTTTTTTTTTTTTTTTTTGGTCGGGAAGGGAGTGACTAGATTCCACTGAACAGATTCTTCCCATTTGCATGTCTGGTGTCTCCACACTCTCTATTTTTAGTTTACTAGCCCTGACCTCAATTGCTCTAAGTGATCTTTAGTCCAGAAACTTTCACCAGAAAATAGAACCGCAACCTCTTTCAGGGTGGAGGAAGGGCAGTCATTCAAATCTGCTGTGTTGGAGAGAGAATCTGGGGTTCTAACTGCTTCTTAAGTAGCTTCTCCACAAATCCCTTCTCTCCTGTTTCCACATGTACCCCATGTCTCCAGTCCCTGAGTTCTTTGGGGATACAAAGATATGAACCATATTGCTTTTCAACTTTCCCCTCTTCTGCTTAGGATTCATCTTTCTTGGACTGCTAAGACAGTAACCACTTGCCCGTCTCCTTTACAACCTCCCAAATTTTGTAGTATGCCTTCTCTCCCCAGGTCCTTGTGGGTTTATACTTTTAAAAGATCCCTTACTTCTCTTTTGGTGGGATTTGAGAGTGTAATATAGCTAATTGCTATTGCAATTATAAAATGTTCCATTTAAAAATTAGAATTCAATGAGCCTATTTTTTAAAAGCAACAAACACGTTGGTTATAGTGTAGAAAGTGGATTTGATGGTTCCTGGTGGATTTGTATTGAATGAAGCAGTGGGTAAAAATTTCCCCCCCAGAAAGATATATTCAAGTCCTGATCCCCAATACTTGTGAATGTGACCTTATTTGGATATAGGGTCTTTACAGGTGTAATCAAGTTAAGATGAGGTTATACTGGATTAAGGTGAGCCCTAATCCAATGATTGATGTGCTTATAAGAAGAAGGAAATTTGGATACAGACACAGAGAGGAGAACAGTATGTGAAGTCACAGGCAGACAGTGGAATCATGCATTTACGAGCCAAGTAACACGAAGGATTGCCATCAACCACCAGATGCTAGGAGACAGGCAGGGAACAGATTTCCTCTCAGGACTTCCAGAAGGAACCAACTCTGCCAACATTTTGATTTCAGATTTCCAGTCTCCAGAACTGTAAGAGAATAAACTTCTGTTGTTTTAAGTCACCCAGTTTGTGGTACTTTGTTATGGCAGCCCCAGGAAACTAATACAGATGGATATTAAATTATGTGATTTCGTATTCTTAGAAATGGAGGGTGCTTTGAGAAATGGAAGGTGATTTTTCTCTGAAACGGGAATTTGTTCTCGATATCATTTATCTGGCAGTTGCATTGAGTATGTCTTAATTTTTCTTGGACACTATAAAAATTATCATAGTGTAGCACACGTCTGTATGCGTCTTATTTTTCTGGCTAGCTTTTAAGATGCTTATTTAATTTTTTAGAAAACCATCAAGCCAAACAGAGCCAGCTGAAGTTTAGGAAAGTCAATCGGGGAAAAAAAAACAGTCCAGATATATTTCCATTCATTTTGACCCAAACAATGGAAAATCTAGCAACAATGACCCCAATAGGACTTCCTCTAGTTCCTGCTATCTCTTCCTCCTGGGGTTATTGGGACCCTCTAGAATCCAATTTGGGTCCCCCAAATATTTCCATGCAATCCAGATTCTAGTTCCTCCCTCCACCCATGGATTCTTCTAAGGACCTCCTGTCACTTGTATTAGTTAATCTTTCCACTATAACTACCGTGTTTCCCCGAAAATAAGACCTAGCTGGACAATAAGCTCTAATGCGTCTTTTGGAGCACAAATTAATGTAAGACCTGGTCTTATTTTACTATAAGACGGGGTCTTTACAATATAATAAATATAATATAATATGATATAATATGATATGATATGATATAAAACATAATACTGAGTTTTATAATTAATTTTTGCTCCAAAAGATGCATTAGAGCTGATTATTGGGCTAGGTCTTATTTTCGGGGAAACAGGGTAAGTACCTCATCTAGGCTGGTGGCTGTCACTAGGCTTTTTCAGTGGCCTTGGGAACACTAATTCTAAAGGACACATTGGGCAACAATAGGGACCTATGGAGAACAGAGAGTCGCAGTGAAGACAGAGGAGTCTTGAGGAAAGATTCACTAACAGATTTTCCGCCACCTCTGTTTACCTCTCAGGTCAGAGGACCTGACTGAACTCAGGAAACCCAGCAAGG
Source organism: Rhinolophus sinicus (assembly GCF_036562045.2). Taxonomy (NCBI): domain Eukaryota; kingdom Metazoa; phylum Chordata; class Mammalia; order Chiroptera; family Rhinolophidae; genus Rhinolophus; species Rhinolophus sinicus. The sequence goes on along the minus strand of NC_133761.1, from coordinate 28,277,201 downwards.
AGGGCTTCCCACCCCAAATCAAGATTTCACACGAGAGAAGAATTGACTTTCTATCAGTCCAACGGCCAATTCCCCACAAATAAATTTGCCCGTTAGTGAATCCACTGCACACCCCTAGCTTGGTTTCTGCCTCAACTTTGCTGTAGCTACTTTATCTCAGCATTGTTAGTCCACGCTTCTCTTAAGTACAAATGACTGGTCTTCCCTTTAAATCATTCTTTTGCTGTCTTCAGTCTCTCTTTGGACTTCTGTTCTGCTCCTGTTCCCACTCCAAGCCCTACCCATGCTCTTATCTGTATCTTTTTTTGCATGGGACAGCAAATTTTTCTAGACTGCATTGAAAATAATTGTCTGATCAATTGGGCGATTGATCATGTGGCTTTTTTCTTTCAGTGAAAAAAAAAAAACTTGACTAATTAGCTTTTGGCAAATTGGTCTTTCAGTGAATCGGTTGTGGGTTAATTATTTTTTGACAAAGTGACTCACAGGCCAAACATCTTATGAAAGGAAGCATCTTTTGCTTTAGGAAGTCAAGTAGAAGGTTGTGAAGGTTAGGAAGCCTGGATTCTATTCTGGCTTGCTTCTTATTTGCTGAGCACACCTCCTAAGCTCCAGTTTATCTATAAAATGAGGCTATTCATGCCAACTTCCCAAATGTAAAGATTAAATGACCCCAGAGGTAACTTAAGCAGGTTTTCTTTTTAAATTGCAATCTACTTAAAAATACACTCATTAAAGTAGGTGGTAGAAAAATATGTTTACTTTTGTCCACTTGATGCTTTTGATTTTGTAGCACAGTTGACTGTCATTTGAGTCATCATCATTATCATAGTTATTTTGCATTTTAACAGTGATGCCAACTTTCACCGTCCACTACACTCACTACAGGTCGGTACCTCTAAGGATGGGAACTGTGTACCACATCTGCTTACAATGGGAATGCCATCATTTCCAGCTCAGTACCCCTGTGGTTTCTTGTGCTGGGGGATGATGCACGTCTGCAACCCTTCTCTCTATTTAAGTGACTCAGAAATCTTCATCCATGGTGTCATATCCCCTTCATGGACGTAGTGCTGAGGTATCATTTATACCAACATGGTCTCCTTCGAGGCTATTAAAGGAGTTGGTGCCAACACAGCCTTAACCACAATACAAACATGGACACCAAAGTTTGGAATTCTACTAAGTCGAGATCATCTGGCTGAGCACAAATATGTGTATTTTTTTTTTTTCCACAATTATCATCCAAATGGAAGCAGGAGAATATATTCTCAGTCTCCCCAGGAGTTTGCTGACCCCTATCATTTTATGCATATTGACCCACATGTAGGCAAACATCTGATATGTAGTAGGCACTTGGTTAAAGGAACGTTTTTATGAAATTTATGTCAAAACTATCCACGAAGGCCAGATATTTTTCAACCTGGATACTTAAAGTTAAATCAATTGGGTTTCAATGATCCCATGTTTCAAAATATTAAAAAGAGATTAGGAAAAACATTACTCAACTTACACCTTGACAAAGTTGAAGTTGAATCTAAGTAACAAGTAACAGTGGTGCCAGAAGTGAGTAAAGTGATGTGCAGAATGCAGAATTAATCATGGTGCTGTCCCCACAGCCCTGTAATTTTCATAGGAACAAAAGGCCCTTGAGAAATTGCTTTTGAAAACTTATCACATAAAGAAGGAAGAGGCTATGGAAAAAACACCATTCTCACATTGAGCAAGAGCTGTCCTTGCAAACAACACTGGTGGCCTTGATCCATAAACAATCCTGAAAATGAAAATTTGGCAGCCAGGACACGGCACCACTTTTGGAGGATTCAAAGCCCAGGTGCTGATGTCTAATTAGACTCTGAAAGAGACTCGGTCCTGAATCTACTCCTCCATCAAGATGGACTTCTCGCAGGAAAGGACAAATACACAAATTCCAATTTAGTTGTCAGGGAAACCCCTCTCGCCTATCACCCAAGGAAAAAAAAAGTGCCTGTGCGTTCTTGGAATAAAGGAGAAAGTCACCTGTGTGTTTGGTGAGAACAAACTGAGTCAAGGTCACAGCTTCCCACGTCAGGCTCAGCCAGGGGCCTAACAGCAAAGCCAACTTCATGCAGAGACCTGGGAAGGGCTTCCTCCACGGGGCTCATAGCATAGCTGCTGCTCTTCCAAGACCTTGGGCCTTTGCCACGGATGCCAACTAGCTCATTTTCTGTGCTCACCTTATGAACTGCGAAGATGTATAAGAAGGCCAGAGGAAGTCCTGGATGAATGTGTTTGGAAATGTGTAATGTGCAAAGGATGATTTAGAGACATTTGGACCTGGAAAAGACCTACGGATATAGCAAGCCACTTCTTAAGACTTACTCCAGGAAGGTACCTGGGCCTTGTCCTGTGGTTAGCTAAGCTCAGGAAATGCTCCACACTGTGAACAACTCATAGCGGGTCACAGTGTACTTTAGCATATGCAAGGCTATGCGAAAACCTGTAGTAAATAAACCTGTTTACCTGAACAGTGGCCCCCAAACTAGGTCAAAAATCCTAATCTCCAGAACCTGTGTATGTGCATATGGCAAAAGAGTGAATATTATCTCAGATGACAAAAGATGTTAAGGATCTTGAGAGAAGTAACTCATCCTGGATTATCAGGATTGGCCCCAAACACAGTCACACATAACCCTAAAAGAGAGAAATAGGGGGAATTCTAATACCGCACACAGAGGAGATGGCCACGTGACGACAGAGGCAGAGAAGAGTGATACAGCCATAGGCCAAGGAACACCGCGGAATGTCGGTAGCCACCAGACACTAACGAGACAAGGAAAGCCAGGGGGAGATGGCCCTGCCTGCTGACACCTTGAATTCATACTTCTGGCCTCCAGAATTGTGAGAGAATACAATTCTATTGTTTCAAGCCTCCATGGTTGTGGTATTACAGTAGCCTCAGGAAACAAATATCCCTTTGATTAATGAAGAATTGCCCAAACTTATACATTTATCATAACTTTCTTTCAAAGAACACCAGTTGTCATTCTATAAACTTAAAGTTCTGAGGAATCCACTCTGGAAAACAACACTTGAGTTGAGTTTCTGAGTGACTGGTCTACAGTGGTGTCACTGAGAAAACGTACAAGTCTGGGTCCATCCCTAGGCTACTAGAGTTCACAGGATGGCCAGCAACTCCAGCCCACGCCAGGTGCCTTCCTCTGGTCCTTCCATCAGAAACGGCATCCTGACATTTCTTGCTGCCTCTTACCCATGGTATCTATTTGTACTATTTTATATCTATGAGATGTAATATTCAGACCTTGCTGCATTTCCCTCTACTACACAAGATATAAACGTTCTCACAGGTGTGCCATCTTAGCTTCTGAAGTGTTTTTGTGATCTCTCCCAAGGTCGTTTTGTAGGGGAAATCTTTCTAATGCTGGACTGCACAAAGATTGTCAGGATGCCTGAGGACAGGAATTAGTCAGAAGGAGGGTTTTGCCTGGTCTTTTATTTCCTGTTAAATGCAGTGCTCACGCTGTTCTTCAGTATTACCTACAGCTTCAGCTCTCCGCCTGGAGGTGACCACTCCAAGGGACTGTGTGATCCTAAGCTCCAATACAGTGCCGCTTTCTCAAATGTCCACAGGTGGACCTTTGCAGAGGATTTCTGGGTCACGTGGTCAACAACATGTCCTTTTAAATGCAGTATACAAGGACAGAGGTTTTGATTGTCTATTTAGCTTTCCCTCAACTCCATTCCAACCTCCATGTTTTAATGCCATTAGATCTCACCAAAGGCATTGTCCCAGAGGGAATACTTCAGGGACAAGGCACTCCGTATAGGTTAAAAAGTGTACCCTCAACAGGGAAAAACTGTCAGGAATTTGTTTCTTTAAAAGCCAAGAATTTTAAAGTGTGTGGGTGTGCGTGCATGCTAACATACAGTTGCTAGCTTTATGTTTTGCTGTCAGGGCATGAAAATGACCTGTCATTTACCGCTACTACCATTTTATTGGAAAGGATATTTCACACACACACGAAAAAACATTTCTAAATTAATTCAACAAGTATTTATTGAATGCCTATTACGTGCCAGGCACTGTCCTAGGCACTACAGAATATAATAGTGACAAAAAAACCAAAAATACCTGCCCTCATGCTTACATTCTAAGCATGGAGTGCAATAAGGAAAAAAATCAGGCAGGGAAGAGAGCTATAAGTGTGTGGGGGAGGAAGCCCTTGCTGAAGAAGGTGACAATGAGGGTCACGACAGGATAATAAAGCCTGGCCAAAAGAGAACATGAGGGTGTGGTTACTAAAATGGCAACCCGGGCATCCTTGTCTGATGGAACTGTGCTGTATCTTGCCTATGGTGGTAGATACAAAAACCTACAGCTGTAAGAAAATTCTATAGGATTAAATACAAATACACAAATGAGTACAAGTAGAACTGGGGAAATATGAATAAGATGGGGGGATGTCCCATTGTCAACCCCCTGGATGAGGCTGTGACCTCCTACTATAATTCTGGGGAAACTGATACAGGGCACACAGATCTCTTGGTATTATTTCTTATAATGGTATGTGAATCTACACATGATCTCAAAATAAGATTTAATTAAAAAAACAAAATACATAAATAGCTCAGCTAAAAAGAGAATGAGAAGCTGGTTGTTGTTTTAAAAATAGGCAGTGGAAAGAAGGAAAGCTGAAGTAAGATTGTTGAATTAAGTATGAAACCTGTTGTATTCTGTGAGGGAAAAAACTCCATAGTCTTTGGTGTTATGTTCTCTGTCAGATGGAAAGGACAGTCATCCCACATCAGTTCACAGAATTGTAAGATGTTTGGGCCATAATCCAATGTGCTTACCAAGTTACATACTCTGGAGCAGAGTTTCTCAGCCTTGGCACTATTGACATTTTGGACCCAGAAAACTGTTGTGGGGCGCTGTCCTGTGCATTATGGAATGTTTAGTGGCACCCCTGGCCTCTCCCCTTGAGATGCCAGTAGCTGTTCCTTAGTCGACACCCAGAATGGCTCCAGATGACTGCTGGGGCAAACAAATGTAGTTGAGAACCATTATTCTAGGCTTTTGGGTCCACAGAGCCAGAAAGCTTTCAGGAGAGCGTGTTAGGACGTGCTCCTAGTATACCGTCAATCATCTTGTGTCATTATTTCCAAGTTTGGGACAATTGTTCTTCACAAGTAGAACTACCAGTGACAAGGTCACTGTGCTGGACAAAGCACAGTTCACTCTCAGGAGTCACAGACTTAGCAGCCCAGGGGCCTTAGATAGTCTCCAGTCCTTGTCCAACTGCGGCATTTTACAGCTGAGCAACATGAGTAAGGGTGGCTTCCCTGTGGGCAAACAGCTAGTTCCTCGCAGAGTGTGTTCAGTGAAACCTTGTCTTCTTCCAGAATGGGTTTGAAGGGATCATTATGGAGTCATTACAACTCTTGAGTACCGATCATGTGCCCGACACTGTACTAGGCTCCAGGTTCTGAAGATGCTGGGTTCCAATCTTCAAGGAACTGACTACCGGAGAGATGAGGCTGTGGGCAAATCATTACTAGAAGTGAATATGCAGCAGGAGTGGAAATGGTATGGAGGCGGATGGATGGTGATAAAGGGTCATGATGGCCTCAGGGCTTAGGGGACGGTAATGGTCCAGGGCAGGCCTGGGCCAGGTCTTGGTATTACTGGCAGACCTAGGAGAAAATGATAAGAGAGGGGGATGCAGAAGTGGGGAACTATGAAGAACAAGGGAGCAGCTTTATAGCCAAGAGATAAGTCCAAAGCTAGGACAGGGTGAGCTAGTGAGAGGAATGCAATTGCAAGATGGAGAATGGAAGACAGCTGAAGCCCAAGGAAGAAGAAAACAAGTGGGTTGGTTAAACCAAGGCCGTGTTTAGAGCACGGTGATGCCAGTGGCTCTTTGTACTAGTCGTTATGCGTTCTCAGGCAGCTGACGGCACAGGAGTCTGAACCTGGGCCTTCCAGCCTGGCTGTAGCAGGCAGGACTCCTATACTTGGTCTTAGGGAGGAAATGGCCTCTGGAACTGAGACTAGGATGCTAACCTCCAAACAAAACCCTGGCAGAGTGTGAGTCCAGGCCTGACTGGCACAGACACTGTCATTGACTCAGTTGATTTCTAACTTGCCTGATGAAGGGGTACCTTTGGAGTCTGGTCAAAGTGGGAGCTGAGTAATAAGAATGTCTCAGTTTTTTATCCAGCCCTCGGTAAAGGGAGGGCACAAGTGTAAGGACAGATAATAGAGCAATCTGCCTCTCCCCGGCGTCACACCTCCAAAGTCTCGGTGGAACAGCCTCAAAACTTAATTCTTTCTGCTTTGATTCTGTACTCACCTAGCAAATTTGTGCCTGATTTCATCTTTTATAGCTGATTGGCTGTCCTGCAAAACCAAGATTTCAAAACTCAGCCAGGCCCTGATTACTGCAAGGCAATCACTTGACCCAATCAAGATGGGCCTCTTCTCTCATTTCCTTTGTTTAACCATTCCAAAACGTCACCACCCCTAGGGCCCCAACTTTCGTCACTCTCAGGGAGCACCACACCTCCTACTTCTGGTGAGAAATGGAGACATAAATGCTTCAAATTTTCTCCTTCCAACTTTTCTCTTTATTTCCTGTTTTCATCTTCTTATGGATATTTTTTTTCTCATTTCTGATGTTTTCCCCTATATGAGTTTGGAATTTTTGCATTCTTTTTCTATTCTAGTGGTTATCCTGAAGTTTTAACACATATAATCAATTTATCAAAGTCTAAACTTTATCAGTTCCTTTCCTTGTTCCTAGGTCAGCTTAATTCCTTGCTATAAAAAAGAAACTCGTGCTTGTGAGTAATACCTGGGGCTCTGACCCAGGCCTCACAGTTAAGTGATTCCCAAGAACCCATGGGGAGATTGGAGGGACTAGGATTGCAAACTGGAGTCTGTATGATACCGTGCTTCTTTCCTCCCCCAAACAAGGCCGTTTTTTCATTTGAGAAGGGATTCAGCCACCTGCAACGCTCTCTAATTTTTGCTCGTCCTTCCTCGTTGATTACTAAGTGTATTTGTTTTTTAGGGCTGCTGTAACAAAGTACCAGCTTAACATGTGTGCGTCTGTGTCCAAATTTCTCCTTTTACCTATAAGTAATTCAGTTTTCTTGGATTAGTACCCACCCTAATGACCTCATCTGAACTAATTACATCTGTAAAAACCCTATTTTCAAATAAGGTCACATTCTGAGTTCCTGGGGATTAGGACTTCAACATATGAATTTTGGAGGTACACAATTCAACCCATTATATGAAGTAATATGCTGTAATGCACTTGTGAGGGAAAGCATCACAGTGTATCTAAGGGTACTTTTGAATTTAAGAGTTTAACCCTAACGGTACTAATAAAGCATTATACTTTATCTTTTCCCCAGTTTTATTGAGATATAATTGACATATAACATTGCGAAAGTTTAAGGTGTACAACGTGATGATTTGCTATACATATATATTGCGCAATAAGGTTGGTTAACACATCCATCACCTCACATAGTTACCTTTGTGTGTGTGTGTGTGTCTGTGTGTGTGTTTTCTTTATCTATTTATTCACTGATGGACACTTAGTTTGTTTCCATGTCTTGGCTATTACAAATCATGCTGCAATGAACATGGGGGTATAGATATCTCTTTGAGATAGTGATTTCATTTTCTTTGGCTATATACCCAGAAGTGGGTGATTGCATGGTCATCAGCTATGACTAGTTGGCCGTCAGCTGTAACCAGTGAGCCATTGGCCACTAATATAACTGCCGTGGCTACACTAGCAGCAAATGGGGGCTAGCAAGAAGATGGTGGCTGAGCTAGCAAAAGCGGATTGCAGCTAGCAAGTGAGGTTGGTTAGCAGAGAGAAGTGGACGGTGGGTTGCGGACAGTGTGGCTTCTGCTTCCTGTGTCTCCAACCCAGCCGCCATCTAGAATATAGTGGTATGACTCCTCTACCTATGGATCCTTGGGTGTTCCTTTTTGCCCTCGCCATATCCTGTGTTCTTATGAGGGGAAAGGGACCAGAGACCCCGCAGGCCACCCTGCACGACAGTGGGATTGCTGGATCATGTAGTAGTTTTATTTTTAATTTTTTGAGGAACCTCCATACTGTTTTTCATAGTGGCTGCACCAATTTACATTCCCACCAACAGTGCACAAGGGTTCCCTTTTCTCTACATCCTCGCCAGCATTTATCTCTTATATTTTTGATGATAGCCAACAGGTATGAGGTGATATCTCGCTGTGGTTTTGATTTGCATTTCCCTGATGATTAGTGTAGTTGAGCACATTTTCATGTACCTATTGGCCATTTGTATATCTTCTTTGGGACAATGTCTATTTAGGTCCTTTCCCCCCCACCTTTTTTTTTTTTAAGTTTCAGGTGTGCCTTGCCCATTTTTTAAATTGGGTTGTTTGGGTTTCTTTTTGTTGTTGTTGTTGTTTTGCTTGTTTGTTCACTATTAAGTTGTATGAGTTCCTTATTACTTGGGATATTAACCCCTTATCAGATTCATGATTTGCAAATGTTTTTCTCCTATTCCATAGGTTGCCTTTTCATTTTGTTGATGGTTTTCTATTCTGTGCTTTTTAATTTGATGTAGTCCCACTTATTTATGTTTGCTTTTGTTGCTTATTTATTTGTACTTTTAGTGTCAGGTCAAAAAATCATTGCCAAGACCAATGTCAAAAAGCTATTTTCTTCTAGGAGTTTTATGGTTTCAGGCTTACACTGAGATCTTTAATTCATTTTAAGTTTTATATGTGGTGTAAGATAGAGAGGTCCAGTTTCATTCTTTTGCTTGTGGATATCCAGTTTTCCCAACACCATTTATTGAAGAGGTTTTCTTTTCCCCTAAGAAAGCATTATACTTTAGTTTATGCCAAGGCCTCCCCACTCACCTTGCTTGCATTACTGCCTCACAGGTAGTCTGGGAGAACAGAGACCACCATACTCTCCATCAAGAGCCAGGTTTGTACCTTTCCCTGTTCTTAAAGGTCAGCTGCACTTTCATGGAAGATGTCTTACCTCCAGGGAATAGCTTGGTATTGCAATTCCAAAGGTACCATAAGTGCTTACCTAGAGATCTCTTTTATTAGGTGCACCTGCCTTAAATTGGTGTTTGTTTCTTTCGCCTTCCTGTTACACCTGCAGCAAACACTGTCTTTTTTAGAAATGGTTGAATGATGGGGCATCTAAATCCCTAAATTTTGTTGGGCACTAGAACTGGAATGGAAACCCATCCCTCATCTCTAAAGGGAGAAGAGGAGACTGGGGAATTTATCACTCACTGCCTTCATTGTTCAGTTAGCTAGAAAATACCTTTCTACCATTCTAAGAACTCTGCAGATTGTACAATAATTTTAATAACAACTTTTAGGAGGGAAATACATGAGCAGGTTAAATATGCACATCAATTTAAAAGTATCCTCTAATTTTAGGAACAAAAATATGTTTGGAATTCAAGATGTACAGTCATGCACCACTTAACGATGGGTATATATTCTTAGAAATGTGTCATTAGGTAATTTTGTCGTTGTGCAAAAATCATAGAGTGCACTTACACAGATCCAGATGGTCTAGCCTACTAGACACCAAGGCTGTATGGTATGGCCTGTTGCTCCTACACTACAAGCCTGTACATCATGTTACTGTACTGAGTACTGTAGGCAATTGTAACACAATGGTATTTGTGTATATAAACATAGAAAAGGTACAGTAAAATTATGGTATAAAAGATTATAATGAGATTATAATCTGATAAAACCATCACCATATATGTGGTCTGCCGTTGACTGAAGAAGTCATTATGTGGCATGTGACTGTGCACTATTTCTGAGTATCCTCTAAGTGCTGTTGCTATGAGTAGAGTGGACAGTAAGTCAGACACAATCCCTGCCCTCATGGGGCTGGTCCTCTGACACTGGATAAAACATTAACCAAATCATTAATAAAATAGTCACAAGTGTGCAAACGGCTTTGAACTTGAGCTGCAATGCACTGTGGGAGTGAACACCTGTGGGTACCTTGGGTTCACTGCTTCATCTCCTGAGCCACTTAGTCCAGGCCTATAGAGTGGGACCACTTGCCATTTCTTGTTTGTATAAGACCGCTTTTCTCTTCTCTACTTGTTGCCAAGGAATTGTTTGTCCTCACTGTAGCCCACATGCTCGGTTCTATACTTGCACACAGTTTAAGTGCTTGTTGAATGGGATTGAAGAATGAGATGTCAAACCCCTTCAGGACGGGACCAAGTTTCATTTGTCTGTGATTCCCCCATCAAGTTGTAGTGCCCAGTGGTCACTGTCCACTGAGTCAATGCCCAGGAGTCGTGTCCTGCTTCCCTTTGTGGAAGGTCAGCTAGCATGTGGTAAGGTAGCTACTAAGTGTCAGGCCTGCCCTAGCCGCTTTATGAGAGGGGGAAACAGATGTAGAAAAGAAACTTGCCCAAGACCATATAACAAGTAGGTGACGGTGAGGGGATTGGACCCCAGGTCTGTCTGACTGCAAAGCCAATTCTCATTACATTATAGCACCTCAGCATCAGACATAAAAGGCCAAAAATAAATATAAATAAATAAAGTGGTGAATAAATGAATCTGGCTCCTTTTAAAAATGCCAAAGGGCCTTGTCTCTTGTCACCAAACTCCACTTCTGTCACCTAGAGGGATTAGTTTCTATCTGCCGCAATACCTCCTCTTCATCCAAGTCTTCCTGCTGCCCAGGAGACTGTTGATTAAATTTGTCTGGGAAACACCATCCTGTTTTCTCTGTTCCCCAGTACACATACTGCAATGTCCAAGCTCCAGAAAAAGAGCCTGGAGTTTATTACCATCTGGCTGTAGGTAAATTAACTTGTGACTGAGAGAAAACTAGTGGGTAACCTTGAATCAAGCTATTTGATACAGTTCAAGGTTATAGAGTTTTCTAAATTTAATCCACATGTGCCCTGCTCTCATGGCTTATGGGTACAAATGCGCTCACATGAAAATCAAAGAGCGTATTTTACTATTTCTTGCCACCACTTGTTCTCTAGGACATGAGCCCTTTGGAGTCTCCCAAAGTATTTCAGGGAGTTCTCAGGGTGTGGCTCACAAATAAGTTAGGCCAGCTGCTGTTCTGCTACCATGGGGTCCTGTTCTTGCTTTTTGTTTTTTTGATTTCCTGCTTAAGAAACTACCCCTTCCCTTCCTGCCCTCCAGCCCCACCCCATGCACATTCCGGGCACTGCCCTATCATCTAAGCCCATTTATTTTGTAGCATTTATTTTGCCTGCTTCCAGTAGGCACTGAAATTATTGCCCTGTTAGTAATTGTCACAACCACTAATACTCTAGAGTAGTGGTTCTTAAACCAGGCGATTTTGTCCCCGAAGGGACATTTGGCAAGGTCGGGAGGCATTTTGGTTTGTCACAACTGGGAGGCGCATGCTATTGGTGTCTAGTGGGTGGAGGGCAGGGATGAAGCCAAATATTCTGCAATGCTCAGAACAGCCCCCCCCCAACAAAGAATTATCTGTCCCCACATGTCAATGGTGCTGAGGTTGAGAAGCCATGCTCATGAGCCAAGATATCCAGAATGAGCGGGTTATATTATAAAGTAGGGGAGAAGAACTCTCTCCTTTTTGTGTTATGCTGTAATTTTAGAGGGGCTCCCAAGTAGTATTGCTTATACTCTATGTCTTAGATACTTTTGTGGCAAACAGTTTGCTGAGACTTTGCTTACAGCCCTCTTTTCTCCATGGGATCAAGCTGTGGACAGAAGACAGATCTGAGAGACAAATGTTGATTCTCTTTAAGTTTGCTCCTCCCCTCTGACCTTGAGGCTTGGCTCTTCTGCTGGGCATGGCTCCTCTCCCTTAGGGTGAGTTATTTTCAGGGAGGCAGCTTAGTCCCTAATGCAGATACGCTGCTAGCACCCACCAGTTTGTCCCGACATGTCTGAACTCCAGTGCAAATCCCAGCTTAAGCTCAAACGAGAGACAGAATCTTCTCTGAATTGACAGCCAGGTACTACAGAACTAGGATGAGTGCTATTAAAGGGCAAAGCTTGTGCTTTACCCTGTATGTCAGTTAGGACTTTTCGTTTGCAAGTAATAAACAAATCAACATCTACCAAAACAAAACTATGAGCAAAAACAAAGGGGGACTGTATTGACTCAGGGAACAGAAAGGCCAAGGATAGGACTGGCTTGGGGTGAGGATGGGATCAAGGCTCATATACTGTCAAGGACCCTGTGTCTCTCTCTCCATCTTTCAAGCCCCTTCTGTGTGGGCTCCATCTTCAGAGAGGCTCTCGCCTTGTAGTGGCCAGACCACTGCCACAGTCCCACCTCAGAGCTCCTAGGTTCCAGTCAAATGAGAAAAAGAGAGGCTCTTTTCTAGTAGCTCTTGCAGAGGTCCTGAGATTCGCTGATTCCTGTCATGTGATGCCCCTAAGCCAGTCACATGGTCTCGGAGAATGCAGAGTGGTGATTTGCTTGCCCTTGGTCACATGCTCCAACCCAGACCACTGGTCTGAAAGTGGGAGGGTGGGGTTACTGGGAAAAAGATACTCCAATGATTGGGGCAAGCCCACTGCACATGGTTTAAGAATCTTAGGTTGTGCGGCATGGGCTGTGGGATTATTAGACAGGTCAAGAAGGGGGTCTCTAAAGAAGAATACATACTTTTAAAATAAAAGAAAAGATTGATAATTTTGTGATTAAACAAATAGGAAATACACAGTGTGGGCAGTAGGGGGGCTGGAAAATGTAGGGAGTTCTAAAGGAACCTCTGATAGAAAGGAAATATCGCCTGCATGTTCCTCCAGTTACACTTTTCATGGTCCCATATAGTCCCACCCTCCTCTTACTCGACCTTTCAATATCTGAAATTTATAAACATTTTGTTTGATTTTTGCTTGATAATATGCTAAGGTGTATTTGTGATGATACTTATATTTTTCCATATCTTAATTTATTAATGTTTTAGAGGTTTTCTAAAATTGCTTGTGAAATCTCACATCTTTATTTTAACAAGCAACTTTCTAAACCAGTGTTTCATTATTTTCTTTGAAATGTTACAAGTGAAGTACTTTTAATTTCCATTGGACTTTACAGTGCATTTCAACTTCATATCTAAGTACTATTTTTAAACATAACTTTTAAATAAAAATCAGTTTTTAAGGGGAAAAAAAAATGCCTTTGTACCTCTCTCAATCCAAGAGTGAAGTTTAAATAAAATAAAACAATTAGTTCCGTGCCTGACATGTGGTAGTGCTCTATAAATAGAAACTCCCTTCTGCTTATTTTTAGGACCATTAAAAACTGATGAAGAAGGAAAAAGGAATCCAGGAGGCCAGCTGTAGGCTACTGCAATAATCTAGAGGTGAGGTGAACGGTACCTCTCCAGTGGGAACATAAATGGAGAGCAAAGAGCTATTTGGGAAGATGTGTGAAAGAAATGACAGGGTTTAGTGTCAGACTTGATTATAGGGAATGAAGGAGAAGGGAAGGGAAATAACTCACAAGTTTTTAAGGCCACAGGCTAGAAAATTGGTGACATAACTGATATAAATGGGAGAGTCAGCAGGGGGAACTGGATTGAAGGTAGCAAAATAAGTTTGGACATACTGAGTTTAAAGTGACTGGAGAGACCTCCCTGCGAAAAAGTGAGTCTGCTGCTGGTCTGCAGGACTGTCAGCCTCACTTCCTGAATTTCCCTTCCTCTGCTCCCCTATCTCTGGAATCCATCCTGTTCAGCCCACCCCCATCCTGTTGTTTGAGTTGAGGTCCTCATTCTCTCTTGCCTTCAGAGAGTTTAACAGTCCTAACCAATTTTCCTTTCTTCAGTCTCATCACCTTTAATCCATCCTCCTCCGTGTCTTTGAACTTTCCTTATATTTTCATTATGCCCATCATTTTGTTTTCCAGATTACTAATTCAGTGTTTATCTAGGGATATTACAAAGTGTTGCAGTGGATTATGAGTGGAACTCCCTTTGGTTTTCTCCAGAAAAAAGCAAGTAAAGGATTTAGGTGACTTTTAACAACTTATGAGTTTTGACAATTGTTTCCTTCGATCTAATGTCATCCTGAGACTGGACTGCAAGGGTGACTTGATTTATAAGGACTGCATTGATTTCTGTTTCTGACTCTCACTAGATGTGAGTAGCCGCAGGGTAAAGACCGTCATTTATGCTTCTGGGAGTCACCACCAGAGCCTGGTGAAATATCTTGCATGTGTTGGGGGTTCAGAAAATACTGATTGAAATGAACTGATGGGAGCAGAGACTTGGGTATCGGGTATGAGATAAATTAGTGAAGATGGATGTGGTCTCTGAGAGAGGACCACATTAGAACAAAGAGTGGGGAACAATATTTTTAGTGGCCGTCTTCTCCTCAGTGATGTATGTGCCACTATGTACTGAGGTTTCTGAATAGAAACGACAAAGCCGTGGGTCAGTAGTGTGTGGCCTGAGTGAGCCTGTCCCAGTATTGCATCGCCTGCGTAAGTCTCTGCATAACCTTGGTTTCTTGAAGTTTTCTGCAGGGCTATCTACCTTCTTGTATAGCCCTGGGGTCTGATCCAGATATTTGGAATAGGAAACTTGAAGAAAATCCGTTTTGCTATTAATTTACACTAAAGAAAACCTGCCCTAGAGGAAAATCCCTAGAAGAGATTTTGGTTTTTCTCAGGCTTCATATCCCCTGGTTCTGTTATGCCAAACCCAGCAGAACTGTTTCACAGTGGAATCTGTGCCTTTGGGGTGGGATCAGGCCACACAAGCAGCTTAGTGACTCTACGGATGACGTCGTCCAAATCCTTCCACTGGAAAAGCCACCTCCTTTTGTAAATATCAAGAATTGTAATATGATTTAAATCAAAGTGAACTGCACCTACTTTCAGATGTTAGCAGGAACTCATCAAAAGGGGAGTTTGAACTTGACTTCTCAGAAAAAAGAAAAGCTTAAACTTGCCTGAAAGCTATCCAGGGAAAGCTGCAAAGATAAGAACTGGGATTTAAGAGCCAATTATTGCATTACAGAAATACAAAATCAAATCAGCCCAATTAGAGTCTTTATTTATGTTTCCGATAGAAAACCCACAGCATCTCTGTCCTATTTGGCTGCTACTGAAGAGATTTTGGATAGCATCAACTACTTACACATTACCAGTGAGCTACATAGTAAGGAGGTTGTCACATTTAATCCTGGGCATGCTGGCTGTGTCCTTTTGAAATTGTTACTGAAAACCTTCTCATCTGGATTGTGGTTATAGATGATTATCCTAATTAATTCACTATCGTTTTTCTTTTTTTACCCCTTTGTTTCTAAATACTCAGTTGCACTTTTCAGGTTTGTGTTTTGGCAAAAGCCATCTTTCTGAAGTGGAATAATTTCCAGTTACAGCCTCTGAGAGTGGTTTCCAATTTGGTGAGTCAAGTTGGGAAGACAATCATTTTAAAAATGCATTCAGATGGCTAAGGGAAACTCTAAAAGGAGGCAAAGCCTCAAAGGCAAAACTTTCTCCTCTCCAGACTCCCTGCCTCCAGACTTGAGCCCTTCAAATGGATCCTCCACACTGTTCTAAGGCTGCCCTTTCTCGCAGGACACGGTCCAAACTCCTTAACAAGGCACAGATGAC
Source organism: Rhinolophus sinicus (assembly GCF_036562045.2). Taxonomy (NCBI): domain Eukaryota; kingdom Metazoa; phylum Chordata; class Mammalia; order Chiroptera; family Rhinolophidae; genus Rhinolophus; species Rhinolophus sinicus. Next base: position 28,261,545 of record NC_133761.1, on the reverse strand, counting down.
CACCCAGCATTTGGCCTTTGTCTCCTTTGGCCTGTTTTGTACTTGGACACCAGCAATACTTTTTGGGCAGCTCTCTTCCCTACGTCCCAGATATTACTGCCAAAAGGCGAAGATGGAGTCTGTCTCCTTCACTTCTGCCTCCCCAGCCTGGAACAGAGCCTGGCACCTTGGAAAGGTGCAGTGGGTACTCAGGACTGCATGAACCCTTCTGCCATGGTCTATTTTTCTCTGGCTCTGTCAATTTCTCTTCAGCACAACAAAGACCCAGTAACTGGCTAAGCTCCAAACTACCTGTCCTTCTAAGGAAGGTGAGGCAGAGTGAGGGTTTGTGAATATTATGCTTTATCTTCTGTCCCTGTCACATGTGTCATGTGTCAGCCCTCGGATAACACGCATTGCACAGACCTGGTGTAACAGCAGTCTGCTCTGTAATCTGGGGCTTCCGCTTCAGCTCAACCTTCTGACCTCTTGATTGGCATTCTGGGGCCCCTTAATCTGGGTCTTAGACCCTTGAGGGGTTGCTACACCCTGCCCAGATCTGGGACAAAGTTGTGGACTTGGTGAAGTTGATCTTTGATGGTATGCTCTTGTTTCTGTCTTTTCTCCATTTTCTTTCAGCCACCTAGTGCCCTCCCCCTGCTGTCAAGAAAGGATCTCAAATCAGCCATTTGCGCCTTGTTGTGCCTGGGGTGAGAAGTTGTAAAATTAACCCTGACTGTGTGCCAGGCTCAGAGCCAGGCTTACCTTCACTTTTCTTCTTTGACCACCAATTTTTTTTTTTTTTTTTTTTTTTAAGTTTTAGGACTTTAATTTCTCTCAGGAAAGTTTTATTTATTTTTTAACATTTTTTTTATTAGTTTCAAGTGCACAAAACAGTGTAATAGTTAGACATTTATCATTTATATCCCTCACACAGTGACAACCCCCTTCCCTGCATCCAGTACCCCTCTGACATCGCACACAACCATTACATTTCCACTGTCTCTATTCCTAATGCTGTACTCTGCTTCTTGTAAATACACACACACACACACACACACACACACATATAATTGTAGTTGATATTCATTATTGTTCAGCTTCAGCGTCAGGTGTACAGTGCAGTGATCAGGCATCTACATCATCCCTGAGGTGGTTTCCCTAATGAGACAAGTGACCACCAATCTTTGATGCAGGTATTATAATTCTCATTTTCTACCCAAGGAAATTGAGATTTAGTGGTACTAAGTAGTGGGGCAATGACAGGGACAGTAGATGGGAACAAAATGTGTTTAGAATCATATAGGTCTGGGTTTTGAGTCCTGGTTCCACCACCGACTGGTTTGTCTTTGAACAAGTTATTTGGTCTCTGGGAGTCATCATAGCAGAGGGTTTGACACATGGGAGACAGAAACAAAAAGTAAATGTTATTACATCACTTCTGAAAGGTCACATAGCTTACAAGGAGCAGAGGTGGGATTTGAACCCAGGCCTGCCTGGCTCCAGAGGCAGTTCCAACCCCACTGTAGCACCCTCCTCCTCCCGGGCACACAGCAAGCTGGCCACCGGTGATGCTTGCTGAATGAACAGGCATTTAAGTCATTCAACTCGCAGACACTGAGGGCCCCAAGAGGCTCTTGGAGTCAGATTCAGAGATATACACTGAAGGAAAAAAGCAATTCAAATCCTCTTCTGTCACAAGAAAAATACCGCAAAGGAAGGGTTTTACTGTTTTTCCACTATGTTGAGGCATAATTGACAAATACAACTGCAAGATATTTAAATTGTACAATGTGATCTGATATACATGTAGATTGTGAAAGGATTCCCCTTCCAGTTAACACATCCATCACCACAGCTCTTATTTTGCTGTGTGAGAACATTGAAGTTCTACTCTCTTAGCAAATTTCAATTATATAATACAGTGTTATCAACTACTGCAGAGTTATCGTGTTTTACATTAGATCCTCAGGACTTACTCATCTTATACCTGAAAGTTTGTGCCCTTTTACCAATCTCTCCCTATTTCCCCATCCCTCCAGCCCCTGGCAACCACTTTTATATTCTGTATTTCTGTGAGTTCAACTTTTTTATTTTTTTAAGTGATGTGATGTGGTATTTGTCTTTCTCTGTCTGGCTTATTTCACTTCACATAGTGCCCTCCAGGGTCATTCATGTTGTCCCAATTGCAGGATTTTGGAAGGAGTTTACTTCTGATGTGTAACAAAACCTCTTTGAAATCCTGTGACTCTCAGACTTGCTCACAAACCAGGCCACAACTCCCCTTTCCCCAAGTCTTCTCCTTTCTCTTTCTTTCCCTGACACCTTTTTTCTCCTTCCCATCCCTTCTTCACCTAAACCCTGTTAAATAAATCAACTTAGTCTCTCTTTGCTTTGACTTCCTTTCCAGTGATTAATTACCTGGATTCTTTGACCCAGAAGCAGACCATGAGGTATTCCTAGCAAACAACAATCCTCTCTGCCTTTCAAAGATTGGGAGAGGTAGAGAGAGGTAAATTTAACTTACTATGTTCCCTCTCATGGAATTAGCTAAATTTTAAACCTTAGTGCTAATCATAGTGAGAAAGATATTGTCCCCTGAGTAAGGAATTTTAAGCATCAGTGGAAAGGAGGGAGCATTTTGGAGGCTGGGGACCCCTCCTCTTCTGCACAAAGTTTGCCCTGTAGATTTTCCAGCCTGGAATCAAAGGCCCAGGGGTCAGGCCCTCAGCAGCTGTTCAGAGCTCCATCATCAGTCCCCTTCCCAGTGCAATGCGGCCATCTGCAGAGAAAGGAAGGAAAGCCCAGTGTGACTGCCTCTCGTCTGTACTCTGTGCCGTTGGTAACCCCCAGGCAGCATTGCCCAGCTCTGTCCCCAGCCCTTCTGAAAGCAGCTCGGTTAGGGGTGACCTTTACTGAGCTGAGGCTGTTGGAGAACTGCTTTCACCAGGGGGCCATGATGTTCATGATGAGAAGCTACCCCTCCTTCCTGTGGTACAAACTGCCAAAGAGCAAATGAAATATAGAAGACCAGCAGTGTTGTGGTCACATTTGCACTCAGCCCTCAATCCTGGAAATATGCCAGCCTTGCTTGGAAGCCCTGGCAACCTGTGGGGGCCAAGTGGCTGGAGGCATATGACTGGTCTCTGTGGGGGCTGACTTCCCTGCTTCTGTGAGCTCTTCCCTTCATGCCCTGTTACCTCCACAATAGTCACACAGATTGAGAACAGCAAGCACACCTCATGTTTGCACTGCTTCCTTTGGAATTTCAGCCATTTAGACGATCAAGGGAGAAAACATTTAACATATAGAGGTCTATATGGCAGCTTCTTTTTGCAGTGATGACACTAGCTCTGGCCATCTGTCCGGTGGTTCAACACTAACATTTCTTGAATGCCTAATACATGCCAAGCATGGTAATGAACACGACAGGCACAGCCCTTGTCTTCATGGAGCAACCAGGCTAGTGGGGGAGGTGGGCATGGAACAAAAAATTCCAACAGCGATGAGCGCTCCTAAGAGGAAGTACAAGGTGCTGGGGAGGAGAACAAGGAACCCACCTCGTGTGAGGGAGGAGTCTGGGAAGGGCCGCCTGAGGAAGTCATGTTAATGTAGAGACAGAGAATTAGTCAAGCCAAGGGGGGAGCATGCTGAGACGGGACAGTGTTGTAAAGGCAGTGAGGTGCCTTTGATGTCCAGTAAGGCTGGCACATAGGGAACAGTGGGGAGAGCGCAGACCCCTGAAGCCACGAGGCAGGAGAGCTCACGGACAGTCCTGCACGGCAGGAGGGATTTGGAATTTTATCCTGAAGGCCTTGAGAAGTCCATGAAGGGGTGGGCCTGGATCGGATTCATAGTTCTAGAAGATTGTTTTCTATCCAGTGGAGAATGAAATCCACATCTGCCACCCCTTCTCCTCTGTCCCCTGGATTGGACCAGCAAATCTCTGCCATAGCCTGATTTTATGTCCCACCCTAGCACAAGCAGCTATGGTCCTGCCTGGAACAGATTACCCAAGGCCAACTGGCTGCACCCCTGAAACGGGAGCTGTTGTGAAAACGAGCCTGGCAGGGCCTCCGAGTGTTAAGGAGAAATAGCGAATCTTCAGTGGGTGACTCAGAGGGATGAGCACCTGTCAGGAGGACAGTTTCCGGGGTCTGAGGGGTAGGCAATGCACCACGGAAGTTTAATTAAACACACTCATTTTCTCACGGTCTGCACTCCAGTGTGATTTACTTGATTCTGCTGGCAACTTACTTGAATTCGAAATTATTCCAAAGATCTGCTCCACCCTGGAGCAGTAAGACCTTTAAGCCGGGATTATCTTTACAAAGCCTTTCATTTATTTTGTTGACACCATACATCTCCTTATTGTCTAGCCCTGAAAAGGGAGAATATGATTCATTGTAGATTTTTTTTTTTGTTTCAACTGATGTGAGTAAATACAAATGCCTGTGAAAGTAAAGGTTTTAGGCTCTGGCAAATTTAGGATGGAAGCCTGGCTCTGGCACCAGCTATAGGACCTCAGGCAAGTTACTTAACCTCCCTGAACCTGTTTCATCTTCTGACAAAAGGGGGATAGGGTGGAATGGTAGCTATTACCTACAAGGTTGCTGTGACAATGAAGTAGAATTGCGAATCAAATTCCAACTCCATGCTCTTAGCTACCAGTTATTTCACGAGTCTTTGTATCCTTAGCTCTGAGCTTGGGGATGGTTCTCAGCTGGAGCCCACAAATGTGAGTTTCATTTCATTTCTTCTATTAGCCTTCGTGCCAACAGCCTTTAAAAGGCTTTCCTTTTAAACACTACTCAAGAATCCCTCCTCTGTGAGGACAAACCATGCTTTATTTCAGTCATGTCAGCAGCCCCCAGGTTCCTATGAACAACAATAATTTGTTCTATCCACGTTAACTATGACGATGCCTCAGTGAATGTTATCAACTGCCCTATAGAGAAGTCAGACATCTCATGTCTTCATTTTAAAATGATTGCACTTTTTTTGGGTAGAATAGTCTACAAAGTATTAATTCTTGTGCATCTTGCTCTTGTGCGTCATCATATTTGATTACTATTTTTATAGTACATTTGATGATTAAATGTAATCTAATAACTAAAACATAAATAAGCAAATACTCTGGGTGGATCCAGAGCCATTACTAATGAGAAAAGGCAGAATATGACATAGCTCTATTTTTAAAATCATTTTTATTTCACAAGTAATATATTTTAAAAGTAGAAATGTTACAGATAAGGCCCCATTAAACACCCTCTCACCTTGGTTCCGTCTTTTTCCCCCAGAGAGAAACATTGTTATCAATTCGTTGCACACACACACACACACACACACACACACACACATATGTATCCCTGTGCAAAATATAATAACCATATTTATGGTGACAAAGGAATTTTTGGTAACGTAGGAATTTTTCTCCTGTATAAAAACTGTTATTTGTATATGTTTACCCTCTACTTGGTTTTTCCACTCATTATTATATATGACTTCTATCTATATTAATCTATTGTATACTTTTAGTTTGTTGTATAGTGTTGGAGAGGGAGAAATTCCCCCCTCTATCCTTTTTGAGTTATTATGGCCGGACTAATAATAAAATTGACACAAATCCAAATACAGGAGAAAAACCAGTTTAATACGTGCGCACAGGAGCTCATAAATGATGCTCAGAGAAATGATGAACGAGCCAGTTTTATCCTTTTTTAGACAAAGAAACAATAAATTTGTGAAGAATTGATAAGATAAAAACACTTAGGTTTGAGTGTTGATTAGTGAAGAATTTAAACAAAATTTGGGCTTGGGCAACAAATTAGTAAAGGAGTAAGGAGGTTTGTTTATGTAAGCTTTACAGCCCTGGATTCCTTCCCTCTAGTGGTAAGGGTCTTTCTTAGCCTCCCTGGAGCAAGGAGGCTTCTTTCACATGGGGAGATTTACTTCCCACATTCAAGGAGACGATGGAGGGTCAGCATGCCCTTCTTGCACTGGCTGCTTGTCAAGTAATTTTAAATCAAAGCTATCAATATGCCACTGTGGGGTATTTTGGGGTAGTCTGCTCTGGGCTCTGACAATAGAATTCCATAGTATAGATAAACCACAGCTTATTTAATTATTCATCAGATGAATGGCTACGTCAGTTCCACTTTTCACTATCACAGTGGCATAAAGAACATCCTCGGTAGGACTTTTTGTGTAATGGTAAGAGGTTTCCTACAGTAGATACTGAGGATTGGAATTGCTGAGTCATAATGGTGTGTACATTTTAAGCTCGAATAGATTCTGGCAATTGTCCTCCAAAATAGATAAAGTTCTCTTTGTACTCCCACTGGAAATATACGAGAGAACCCATGAACCCACACTCTTTAAACATTTAATATTATCAGACTTAACTTTTGCCATTCTTATGGGTAAAAAATGGTATCTTGTTATTGAAATTTTGCATAGCTCTGTTTTCAGTAATTGTTAAATAAGCTGTTAAGTTCCCAATTAAATTACAAAAGCATAAAGGATTCAGGTAGATGTTTTATTAATACATCCCCTAAAAACTGTTCTAGACACAGGGTAGGCTGTAATAGATATAGATTCTTGAGGATTGATTGATTGCTTTGGATGATTTTTAAATTTTAAGAAATAAAACAATTCAATTGACCTAATTCTCCTAATTCTGACTGACCCAAATATCCTTCTTATATCTAATAAAGTCGTATCAACTAATTTCTAATGTCCACCTAAGAGAACAATCCAGTGCCAGCTACAGCAATCCTCAGACAGAGTCTGCTGAAGAAGCTGGTTGTACTAAGCTCAAAAAATGTCAAGGAGTAAAAAAACAACCAGGAAACCAGTGCTTCCTGAAAGCACTAACCACCCCAAAAGTGATTGAACCAAGGAATAAAAGAAAATAGGGAGGAAAATTGCATTGGAAAACTCCCTAAGGAATAGTTTCCCTGACTAGGAAAAAGGTCTAAAGGTAAGGCATGAAACTGAGCCTGGGGCCACGCACCTTCCACTGGAGGGGTGTCACCTCTGAGGTGTTTTTAAATCCCTGACTGATTAGATCTGCCTACTTTGTGAAAAAAAAAAAAAAAAAAAAAAAAAAAGAAAAGAAAAAGCCAGGCCACAAGCACATAAGGAAGTGGGATAAGAATAAAAGATCAAAGTAAGCCTCCCCACCCAAGCAGAAATGGGGCATGATGGGCAGGGCCTTAGCCAAGGACTATGTCAGGCACTGGAGGTGCTGTGTGATCCACAGGGTCTTCCTCCTTTCACCTGACCCCTGGGGCTCTCTTCCCAGGCATCACCCTAGGAGAGTATTCCATGATAAGGGCACTGCTTGTCAGAGTGCCTTGTGGAATGTGCAGGTAAATAAGTCCCTACGATGCAGTTTCAGCCTGAGTAAAAAGGTGGAATCCAAACTGGGTCACGTGGAAGAGGAAGGAGGAGTTAGATACATGGACAGATAAAATTGATTGTCTTCTTGATGTTCCCTGTCTTGCCTCACCATTTCTCAAAGAGAATTATGTCAATGCTCGTTCAAATGCTTGTCTTTCTACTTCCTTCAATGAGAACTCAGTCTTTGCCATCCATCTCCCAGTAGGCTCTTTGGTGAGGAACTGGGGGACTAGGTAGAGATTGGGACAGTCAGGAAGCAAAAGAAGGTGGATGAGAAGAGGATTTGGCTGAGAGACTGCACCCCTGGGCTATAAGCCTAAGATGTAACCCCAGCACCCCACCCAGAGTAGTGTCTGGCCAGTAGTAGGCACTGAATAAATAGTTTTCAAATGATTGACTGATTGAAAGATAAATGGTAAAAGAAGGAATAAGTGATATATGATAAGGAAGAAGAAAATGAAGGAAGAATTAAGCTGAGTAGAAATCCTGATAAAGGGGACATTAGAACAGCGTTATGGTATTATCTCATTTCTCAAAAACTATGTGTGTCTGCATTGAAAAAAATTTGGGGACACAATAGGCAAAATGTCAATTAACAGTTATCCCTAGTTGGTAGGTGTGGGGACAGGGCCAGGAGTGCAGTTTCCAGGCTCTCAGCCTCACATGGAAAGGTGTTGGCTCAGGTAATAAATGGCCATCAGCTGTGATTGGATAGCCATCAGCTGTGGCTAGTCGGCCGTCAGCTGTAACCAGTGAGCCATTGGCCACGAATATAACTGCCGTGGCTATGCTAGCAGCAAATGGGGGCTAGCAAGAAGATGGCGGCTGGCAAGCGCGGATTGCAGTTAGCACAGTGGAGTGCGGGTTGCAGATTGCAGAGAAGTGGACAGCAGGTTGCAGACAGTGTGGCTCCTGCTCCCTGTGTCTCCAATCCAACCGCCAGTGAGAATATAGTGGTATGACTCCCCTATCTATGGCTCCTTGGGTGTTCCTTTTTGGCCTCACCATGTCTTGCGTTCTTATGTGGGGAGTGGGAGCTGAGACCCTGCATAACAGTAGGATTATGGATAATTTTCACTTTCTTACTTTTGTCTTAAAAGTATAGTCAAGTTTTCTACAGGAAACATCTATTTCTTAATAAGAAAAACATAATTTTATATATATATATATATATATATATATATATATATATATATATATATATATATATAAAAGCAAGGTGTTATGGGCTTAAGTGTGTCCCCCACCCCCAAATTCAGATGTTAAAGTCCTAATTGTTACCCTGCTAAGGTCCAGCTACCTGCCGCTTGAAAGAGTGAAAAATTGAGAGACAAGGTTGATGGAAAGAAAAGTAGTTTTATTCAGAATGCCGGCATTCTGGGAGGATGGCGACTCCTGTCCAAAGGCCATCCCTCCATTCCTAGATCTGTCAGAAGGTTTTAAAGGTACACAAGATGAAGAACAAAGGAAAGGTTGAGTTGGTCAGGCAGGTCAGAGGGCTGACATCACTTCCTGTGGTCTGGTCTGTTTTAAGATAATGTTATCTCTGGACTGGGCTATCTCTAGCTGGGGCTTTATGCATCACCAGTAAAAACTGCAAGGGAGTTGCAAAATGGATTCCGGTGTCCGGACGCCTGAGGATTAAGAAATTGTTCTTTTCATGTTAGGATTCTACTGATTAAATGAATTAACGAGGTATGTGTAGACTTAAGAAAGGGAATAAAACAGAGTTCTTAATCAGTGAGGGAGACATTAAAGAGAAAACAGCTGAATATCAGGGCGGATCAAACTGCAGGCGGGCTAAGTCTAACTATGTAATTAACCCTGAGTTTTGCCCTTATATAACTTCCAGTACCTCAAAATGTAACTGTGGGGCCGGCCCGGTGGCTCAGGCGGTTGGAGCTCCGTGCTCCTAACTCCGAAGGCTGCCGGTTCGATTCCCACATGGGCCAGTGGGCTCTCAACCACAAGGTTGCCGGTTCAACTCCTCGAATCCCTCAAGGGATGGTGGGCTCGGCCCCCTGCAACTAAGATTGAACACGGCACCTTGAGCTGAGCTGCCTCCCAGATGGCTCAGTTGGTTGGAGTGCGTCCTCTCAACCAGAAGGTTGCCGGTTTGACTTCTGCAAGGGATGGTGGGCTGTGCCCCCTGCAACTAGCAACGGCAACTGGACCTGGAACTGAGCTGCACCCTCCACAACTAAGATTGAAATGACAACAACTTGACTTGGAAAAAAAAAAAAGTCCTAGAAGTACACACTGTACCCCAATAAAGTCCTGTTCCCCTTCCCCAATAAAATCTTTAAAAAAAAAAAAGTAGCTGTTTGGAGATAGGCTCTTTAAAGATGTAATTAAGGTAAAATTAGGTCATATGGGTGGGCCCTACTCTAATATGACTCGTATCCTTATAAGAAGAGGTGATAAGGGCACAGATACACAGGAGGAAAACATGTGAAAACACAGGGAGAAGACAGCCATCTACAAGCAAGGCAGGAGACCTGAGAAAACCAACCTTGTTGACACCTTGATCTCAGATTTCCAGCCTCCAGAACTGTGAGAAAATAAATTTCTGTTGTTTAAACCACCACGTTTGTGGTACTTTGCTGTGGCAGCCCTACAAATTAGTACACAAGGTAAACATTTTAAAAGTTTATGAGAATTATTCAAGGAGAGACAAAGAGGAAGGGAAAGGCATCAGAGAAGGGTTGTGAGCAATTAGGGAGGAAGGCTCTGGAAAAGGACGGTATTGTTATGGTCATAGCAATATTACATACCTTAGAAACAGTCAAGTAGAAAGAACGTTTGATGGGAGAGAGAACGGAATTTTTATCACAGAGCAGGGGCAGTCCCTTAGTAATGAACACAGAGATAGGGCAGTACCTGCTCTGCTCTATCATGATCTTGGAGTAGAGGTGGAAACTTCAAGGAAGGGATGAGCCACTGAGTGGATCAAAGGAAGAAAAGGAAAGGTAAGTGAGCCCTCAGAGAAGACGGACAGATTCTAAGGGTGTCAGTAGGGAAAAGAAAAGTGCTATTTTGACTTTTCCTTTTGGCTGCCTCCCTGTCACTAGCGGGTTTCCTGCCTCCTGGGTATCTCCTTGGGGAGAGACTTCAGACCTGATTCCACCAATGACAGACAGGACTCTCCTTGCTTCTTGCAGTCCTTTCCATTCCAGCTGTTGCTCTCAGCAGGCGTCTTTCTTGCACGCTGCTTGGTACCATGGGGAAGCTGTTTCTATCACCTACACCTGAGGCCAAGGGCAGATAGGACAAACTGACGATTTATCGCAGGGAACAGGAGCCTTCTTAATCAGGACCCATGGCCTTTGGGAACTGATAGGCTAGTTCTGCAGTTGTCCTTATAGACTAAATAGGTTTATTAGTCACTTTCTCTCTACAACCATTGCTGTTCAAGTTCAAATGTGCTTCTTTTGTCAATATAACATTCCAAAATGTGTTGCTCACTGTTCCTTAAATTACAGCTTTACTGAGCTATAATTCACATACCAAACAGCTGACCTATTTAAAGTGTACAATTAAATGGTTTCTAGTATATTCTAAGAGTTGTGCAACCATCCTCACAATCAATTTAAGAAGATTTTTATCACCTTAAAAAGAAATCCCGGGGCGGATAGGTGGCTCAGGTGGTTAGAGCGCGAGCTCTGGGCAACGGGGCTGCTGGTTCGATTCCCACATGGGCCAGCAAGCTGTGCCCTCCACAACTAGAATGAAATCAGTGAGCTGCTGCTCAGCTCCAGGATGGCCAGATGGCTCAGTTGGTTGGAGCGCGGGCTCTTCAACCACAAGGTTGCTGGTTTGACTCCTCAACTCCCGCAAGGGATGGTGGGGCTGCGCCCCCTCCAACTAACAACGGCAACGACCTGGAGCTGAGCTGCCCTCCACAACTAAGATCGAAGGACAACAACAACTTAACTTGGAAAGAGCCCCGGAAGTACACTGTTCCCCAATAAAGTACTGTTCCCCTTCCCCAATAAAATCTAAAAAAAAAAAAAAAAAAAGGAAAAAGAAATCCTGTATCTATTAATGGTCACTTCTCATTTCCCCCCAACAACCCCAGCCCTAGGCAACCACTAATCAACTTTTCTATCTATAGATTTGCCTATTGCTGGACATTTCATATAAAAAAAATGGAATGATACAATATGTGGCCTTCTGTAACTGACTTCTTTCACTTAGCATATTGTCAAGATTTTTCAATGTTGTAGCATGTATCAGTACTTCATTTTGTTTATTGCCAAATAATACTTCATTATATGTGTGTGTGTATATATATATATATATATATATATATATATATATATTGATATAGATAGATAGACAGACAGACAGACAGATAGATAGATAGCTAGATAGATGCATCCATCAGTTGATGGATATTTGGGTTGTTTCTACTTTTTTGGCTATTATGAATGATTCTGCTAGAACATTCATTTACAGGCTTTGTGTGATCATAGCTTTGCATTTCTTTTGAGTATATACCTAGGAGTGGAATTTCTGGATAATATGATAACTCTATGTCTAACCTTTGGAAGAACTGCTAGAGTGATTTCTAAAGTGGCTACACCATTTTACATCCCCACCAGCAGTGTATGAGGAGGGGTCCAAATTTTCCACATTTTTGCCAATACTTGTCATTATCTGTCTTTTTTAGTATGGCTATCCCAGTGTATGAAGAAGTATCTCATTGTGGTTTTGATTTGCGTTTCACACCTTTTCATGTGCTTCTTGGCCATTTGCATATCTTTTTCTGAGAAATGTCTGTTTAGATCCTTTACCGATGTTTTAATTTGATTATTTGTCTTTTTATTATTGAGTTGTAAGAATTCTTTAGGAGTAAGAATCCCTTATCAGATGTATAATTTGATTTTCTCCCATTCTGTGAATTTTCTTTTCAGTTTTTCATCATGTCCTTGGAAGCACAAACGTTTTAAATTTCGATGATGTCCAGTTTATTTATTTTTTGTTATTATTGCTTATGCTTTTGGGGTAATTAAAAAGCAACAACAACTATTGCCTAATCCAAGGTCATTAAGATTTATGTTTATGTTTTCTCTTAAATGTTTTATAGTTTCAGTTCTTACATTTAGATCTTTGATCCATTTTGAGTAACTTTTGTATATGGTGTCAAGTAGGGGTCCAATTACACTATTTTGCATGTAAACATCCAGTTGTCCCACACATTTGTTGAAAAAACAATTCTTTCCCCATTGAATTGTCTTGGAACCTTTCTCCCAAACTAACTGACCATATAAGTAATTGTTACTTAACATTTTAAAAGGATTTTCTTATATTAGCCATATGAAAAGTCACCAGCAGCTTCTTACACATAGTGTATGCTTGAAAATTACTCATTAGATTGAAAACATACCCATTCTACTTATTTGGGAAAATGAGGAGACAAAGTATCAGTAAATGGCTGGGTAGTTGCAGTTTATTTAATGCATACCTCATTTCAGACAAAATTATCATCAGCAATGTGTTCAGGATCTAAGCCCAGACAGTCTTTGATGAACTACAGTTTTATCTATTGTGACTTTAGGAGATTCTTCCCAAATAGATTGTTAATGTCTTATATTAATACTTTGGTTTTCAGTCATTGAGGTGAATGAGTTGCAAGTGGTTTCAATGACTTTGGAAGATTCTGATCACCTTCACCAAGGAAAGCCAGGTGCTTGGGTTCAGGAGGAACTGCCCCTTGGCCTGCTCTCCATATCGCTTCCAGCTATCATTTGTAATTTCTATGCTCTGCCCCACTCTCAGCTCCATTTCCAAAACAGCAAAAAAAACTTTGGCAAGAAGTCATTGCTTGCAATTTATCAGCAAGCTTTGGACACAGCTGTTTCCTATTTTTTGGCCAAGTCGGTGATTTGGCTTGTCTTCTGGGTGGAATGAAAATTTTGTGAAGAGTGTAAAAATAATAGACATACCCTAGGGGCACATGAATGTCCCTAGATTTACTGCTACAGAATTCATGGTGGAAAAAAAATACAGATGGGCATTTTACACACAACCCTCAAAACCTGCATGAGTGTTATTGAAGCCTCAAATGCAGTCTTTAGAATTCTCTGCCTCAGAATCACAGAGGGTGAAATGGGGTAGAGGAAACTTGGTAAAATGCATATTTCTGGGACCCTACTGAATCAGAAGTTTGGAGGTGGTGGTGCATGTAGAGATCTGTAGTTTACCAGACTCCTCAGATGGGTCTCATGCACACTAGAATTTGAAAGCTACCTACTTGGGAGCTTTTCCTCTAAGGAATTGTAAATATTTGCTAAGACCACAAGCTTTGGAAAGATACAGAACCCGGCTGAAGTTCAGTTCCTTTTATAAAATAAGGGTCACTCTCCCACCGACCATGCTTGAGAAGAGTGGCATGGACTTGCAGGTGGAGCTCAGGGGCTAGTACAATGCAGCTTTCACAAAAATGTTCTCCCAGACGGGGGCACTTGACACCCAGTAGGGTTGCCATATAAAATTCAAGACACCCAATTCAACTTGAATTTCAGAAAAACTATAACTTTTAGAATAAGCATAGCAGCAGTGCTGAGGCCAATTTCCAGGGTCAAGGGGTTGGTGGGACAGGCTCCCTGGAGGGATTTGGAACATTGTTCCTTGATAGATAGCCCGTGCCTCAGCTTCCAACCCTCCCAGAAAGTCTGCGAGCTTCCCAGATCACTTAAAAGAATTGGTTTTCTACTTTAATTCACTGGAGTCACTTTCTGTTACTTGCAGCTAAGAACCCTGACTCATACAGCATCTGTAACTCCCTACTCAACAACTTGCCATCTGTTTTCTCTGTTCCCAGCACTCCTCTGAGCTCTCCCTGAAGTCATCAGGAACCTCCTAATTCCACACGTTCTTGGGCTTTTTTTGGTTCAGTACTCTCTTGTGGTGGAGGAATGTATAGAAAACACCAGGCACCCATGGCAACACTGCAGGGAGGGAACCAGGGGAATAAAGACCGGACCTCAGTTGGCTCCTGCAGATTCCTTCCCTCCATAGCTAGTGATGCCCATTGGCAAACCCAACTAGAAGCCAGTGGGCAAGGGAGCCTATTGACATGGTGCATTCAGGTCAGTGTCCTGAGACACAGAACAGGATAGAGAGGCGGGGAGACTGGGTGTGGATGGGGCAAAAGGAATATATCTGGCATGCAGCGTATATGCGCTGTCTTAGGGTCAATTCTCTAGAAGCAGAGCCTGAGATGGGGATTTTATGTAAGTGGCTCCTGGAGACAATCCTGGGGGGAGAACTGTGTGAGGGAAAGAATGAAGGAAGCAGGACGGGCCAGAGGAAGGCGCCGGGCCAAGAGGTGGTTTCAGAAATAGTCTAGCCTCAGTCTGATCCCATGGTTGCTTTGGAGTGAAGGGACAGAAATTGTGCTGCTTAGAGGCAAGGGGGCTGGGCTGTTGTACAATCCCCCCCATCACACACACACACATGCTTTTAGTTGAACATGGGCCATGGCTGCCCCTGGTATAACTGGCCAGTGTTTCCTGGTGAGAGGGCTTCCTTCAGCCAAAGGCAAGCCTTGGGAGAAGGGGACAGGTGTGAACCATTAGCCACCAACACCCACCATAGCTGGGGGTCAGTGCAGGAGTTTGGGTAAGTGGACCTGGGTGGTACCTTCTGGAAAAGCATATACCTCCTTGCATCTTCTGGAAAGCATATACCTCCTTGTTAACAGAGTTAATCTCTGGGAAATTTGGTAAAAATTATTTGTCATTGGTGCTTTTCTGCAGTTTACAAGTTTTCCAACATTGAGATTTTTTTGGAATTAGAAAATACAAATTCAATTAAATCCATGCAGCAAAATCACCTGGTTTATTGCAGGCATAAGTAACAGCAAATGACCCCATATTCCTGACCCCCTGCAGTGACCTCTTGACCACTCTGGGCAGGCAACCCCTGCTCACTGTTAGGCAATGCCAGTTCCCAAGCCCAACCCTGTTTCTTTGCTCGTCATCAGAGCTTTTCAGCTTGTTTATCAAGCTCAGTGGGCCAGTTGTGAAGCACTTAAGGGACGCTGATAGTAGGACTCATAAACCAGGAATGTAACTAATGGATAGGGGCACCTCGAGGAGGAGACAAGGCAGCTGGTGTTGGGCCATAAATAACAATAAGGACAATGTATGTGCCAAACACTGTCAGAACCTTTATATACGGTGTTTTGTTTAATCCTTACAACAGCCCTATGAAGTAGGAATTGCTATTCTCATTTAATAGATAAGGAAGTCCTTGAATTGGGGATTAAGAAATCATAGTTCTAATTTTTGTTCAGCCACCAATGAAAACTGAAAACGCTGGACCAGGTGAGTGATCTTCGACCTGTGTTTCCAGGAGCCCTGAGGCTCAGCAGAGACACCCAGGGAACCGGGGAGCTGCTGAGAAGGAAGGACTGGCCGTCTGTACCCCAGCCACAGCAGCTCTGCCTTGATCTCTGTTAGGTGTTAGTGGTTTCGTGGGTGTGCAATTGGTGCAGGTGCATGGGGTCTGCCTGGTTCAGGCGGGGTCCTGTGTTTAGGATTGAGTGCTCTGCAGACGCACCATCTTGAAATCCTTAATTTCATCTCTGAATCTGTGTTTTGTAAGTGAAGTCTGATGGAACAATGGAGTATGTGCCAGGGGCTTGGAACTCTGACTGATGCTCGGTCCCACTGCCTGTTGTCTATCTGCCTCCCTGGCATGTGTTCTCTGCTGCCTGCTCTTGGCCCCCTGGTGCATCTCACCTCCCCTTCCCACCTTGCTGCCCTCTTCCTGGGTCAGAAAATGGGTTACTTTGGAGGGAAAGGAAAAGGGAACTGTGTTCCATGTCCTCTAACCCCCACAGGGGGTTGGCCAAGGCCATGGAATGGATGGGGGTCAGGTGCGCATCTTGAAGTGTCTCAGGGTAGGACGAGGTGGTGTCCATCCCCACCCAGGCTGGAAGCACCATGGTACATTCAGTAGATGGCTCAGTAGAGCCTCTTACCTGCCCTCAACCCAGGTATCCATTCACGACTTGCATAGAAAATAGTAACATTCGCCTCTGACAACTGTGAAGAAATCTATTATGTGTGGATCTGAATTTGTAGACTCGGTTCAAATATCAAATACATCTATAACAGAAATTTTTTTAAAAATTAGAAAAAGAAGAGGGTAGCATTCATACGGCACACTGGTAAACAGCCAAGGCAGCACTGGCTAGCCTGAATCCCACTCAGCAGCTCTAAGGGCTGAAGGCAGGCCCACCCTAGACCTTATTAAGCTGGGTCTCTGTCTCGGCTTGTGTTTTAGAGGCCCACTCCCCCATTACGGCCCCACCCTTCCTCACAGAGCAAGTTATCCAGGGACCAAGAAGACATACTTACCAAAGCGCCCAGCCCTCCTTCAGGACCAGTTGCATTTTCTTTCCCCAGTCCGTCACAGAAAAATATGTGGTCCTGCTGTGCACAACTAACACACAGCTCACACCATTGTGACTCACCACTTGAGTCTGACAGCACCAGAACTGGTCTATATCTCATTTAATCAGAAATTCAATCAGACAAGTTCACCCTTGGATGCTCCAGCAGTGTCAAGTTGTCATAGAAATTTCTAAGTGCTGCGTTCAGTTTTTATACTTAGCCCACAGCAGACCAGTAACAACAGCTTGGTCCCTGCACCACACTGAGAATCTCTGTTTTAGAGTCTTATGTGGGTGCTGGGACCCTGGAATTACCAGCCCAAATCACACCAAGCCTGTTTTCAGTCATCATGAGCCTTTTTTCCTGATCCATTCTCCACGTTGGCACATTCCTAGGCCAAGGAGTGTGCCAGGGGCAACTGTTTGCAGGGAGTCGTGGAGGTAGAGATTGACTGTGTGTACTGGGGTATGCATACACGTGCACGTGAGGTCCTTTTGGTGCAGGATGGAGGGGGAATGGGAGGAAAAGCGGTGCAGGCTGCCAGCTGGTGGAGGAAGGGGTGACAAAGACTTGGGGTAAGCCAGCGAAAGGAATCATTGCTCTGCACATCTGAAACCCATCCACAGTGCCCCATGTACTATAGCCCGCCAGTCAGGAAACTCTGGACCAGGCATTTTCTACTGTGACTGTCAATGTTTTGAATTCTGATTTTTTATCGAACAGCCACAGTTGAGAGCCTCTTAGCAGTCTGCAGAGCTGGTGGGTGACACGTGGACGTGTGTGTCCTTTGGATCACTTCTTCTTCAGCTGTGTTGGGACTGGAGCCTCATGAACTCTGCTTAGTCAACCGCCCTTCCCTCCCTTAGTACATCAGACACATTGCCAGATAATTTGCTAGAATGACTCACAGAACTCAGGAACACTTTACTTACATTTACTGTAAAGGATTTATAAAGGGTACAAATGAATAACCAGGTGAAGAGGCACACAGGGCGAGGTCCTGTGCACAGGAGCTTCTGTCCCTGTGGAGTTGAGGTGCGCCACCTTCTTGGCACATAGGTGCTTTCACCAAATTGAAAGCTCCCTAAACATTGTCATTTAGGGGTTTTTATAGAAGTTTCTTCATGTAGGCATGATCAATTATTAACTCAATCTCTAGCTCTTCTCCCCTCCCCAGAGGTGCGACTGAAATTTCCAAGCTTCTAATCAAGGATAGATATTTCTGGCAATCAGTCCCCGTCCTGAAGCTATGGGTGGGGGGGTGGGGTGCACATGAGTTGCCTCACTAGAACAAATGGTGCTCCTCTCTCTCCTATCACTCACAAAATTCCAAGGGATTTGGGAGCTCTGTGTCATCTTATAACAAAAGATGCTTCTCCCACCCCTATCACTCAGGAAATAACAAGGGTTTTAGGAGCTCTGTGCAAGGAACTGTGTTCAAAGGACAAATGTGTATTTCCTGTGTTATCACAATATCCCACCCTCATAGGCTGCTCCATCATTGCTGACTGGCCCCTGGTGGAGGAGTAGGATGGCCAACCCACTGGGCTGTTCTTGGCCTTTTTGGGGCTATCCCAGAGCCTCTGCCCACTTCTTGTCTCCCACTTGGTACTCCCCCTCATGCTTCTGTGCTTGTCTTTTCAATCAGATACTCTTCATCTATGAATTCATCCTCAGTGTCGTCCTCCTCTTGTGTTTCAGTAAGACAATTTATTTAAACTTCATTCTATCATTTCTTGGCATTTGTTATGGTAGGGACACAATCCAACACCTTGAGAAGGAATTATGAAAAAACTGTATAACCTTCAAACCAGTAATCCCACTGCTAGGAATTCATCCCAAGGAAGTATAATTAAGAGTAAAGCTTTAACCACAAGGTGTTTCATCACAGTAGCATTTATTTTGAAAAAGTGAAAACAAATATCCAACTAAAGGGGATTATTGAAATAAATGGTAACACTCCACACGACAGTAGACTGTATGAAAAATCATATCGCAAAATTCTCCTCCACCCCACCCCCAACTCCGAGTCAAGCCGTTGTTCTCAGTCTAGTTGTGGAGGAAGCAGCTCACTGGCCCATGGTGGTATTATGAGCCTTGTGCTCTACCCAGCTGAGCCAGTTGGTTGCCAGCCCCTGGCTGGCCGCTCACGGCAACTCCTGCCGGCCTAGCTCCAGGTCGAGCAGTTGTTCTCAATCTAGTTGTAGAGGGCGCAGCTCACTGGCCCATGTGGGAATCGAACCAGCGACCACCGTGTTAGGAGTACAATGCTTGAGCCACTCATCTGAGCCACCTGAGCCACTCATCTGCCCCAAAATATTTAATGATATGGAAATATGCCACTGATGTACTCATAAGTAAAAATTTCAAGTTACAAAATTTTTTAAATCTCATTTTTGTAAAAAATGAAATACTCCACATGTTCTTATAGAAAAGGGTAACTTGGCATGGTGGGATTTCTGGTGACTGTTCTTCTATTTTTTCTTTTTTTTTTTTTCCATGCTCTTGGGGATTGATTGTAGCAATTGCCCTGTGGAAGACTCTAGTGCCATCCTCTGCTTCCGTCCCCCAGGTGTGCTGGAAGATGGGCTGTCCTCCAATGGTGTGCCCCGTTCTACAGCCTCAGGTGGAATATCCAACCCAGAGAAGAAGATGAGCTGTGGGACCCAATGCTCAAATCCGCAGAGCCTCAGCTCAGGCCCTCTGACCCAGAAGCAGAATGGCCTTCGAACCACGGAGGTAGGTCACAGCCACAGAACTGACTTGGGACCAGAGAAAGGGAGAGAAGCTTGCTTCTGGGCTGGGCCAAGTAGAGACTGTACCCAAGGTTTACCTTGCCAATGGAAATTCTCTGCCTCACCCATGTGAAAATTGTTGCAAACAAAATAGCAAGACCCCAGCCCTATCCCAGCCCCTGCCTTGAGCGTTGCCAGGTTTTGTTGAAATCAGTGGAAATGGGTCTTTAGTATTTGCACTCCAAAGGAAGCCTGTGTTTGCTTAAATGCAGCTTTGTTCAAGGAGCTCCTTTTCTGTGTCAGCTCTCACCATCTTGATAATGAGGGCTGTGCTGGTTCCGGGAACCAGTCTCTGGCCAGGCTGTCAGGGTGGCAGCCAGGGGTTGGCAGGGAGGGGAGAGAAGACCAGTGTAGTAGGAGAGAAGCCTGGCATTTTATCTCAGACCGTCCAACCAGGTGGGCATTGGCAGGGTCCCCAAGAGGGCTCTTAGTGACTGTAGAACGTGGTGGCAGCATCACCCCCAGACTGTTGCTATTAGAAAGGAGATAGGCCTACAGTGTCCCTGACCTAGCTGGCACCCTTTCCAATCCTGTTTCCTCCCAGAGCTATTGTTGGGCAGTGCTCCTCCCGCTGGCCCTGGCCCCTCCCATGGGAACAAATGCCCTTAGTAGGCCAGCTCAGGCTCTGCAGTCTCTTTCTCTTCTCACTCCATTCCTCCCTCCCACTTCCTCATCTTCCCCATGCCCCACCCCCATTCAAAGTCCACTGCTTACAGGATGCTCCAAGTCCATCCCCCCCCCCCCCTTTTCCCTGTCAAAACTTACTGGTTTTGTCACCTCACACCAATGCCACCTGTTTTCTGAGGATCCAACTGGTTATCTAATGATGGAATTCTTGCTTTCATCAATGAGCTACATCTCTAAGCTTTGGTCAGAAAACCTGTTGCAAATTCAGCTCTGACACTCATTAACTAAGTAGCCTTGCAGGAATCACTTAATCTCTCAGAGTCTCAGGTTCCTTATCTACACAATGGAAATAATACCAAAACGAGAGAACAGATGGGCCTGTTCTTTGTAAACTGAGAAGTGCTATAAGATTTAGTGCTATAGGATTAGCAGGGATGGTTAGGCATGCAGTGCCATAACCCAATTAAATGAAACACTTATAGAAGACAAAGGGTGGAGGATAGATTTGAGGGTTGCAGTTGCCTTGCTAGGGTCCTGTATCCCCCACTTTGCCTATGTATAAGCTGGCCTTCTCGAGGACTAATTGCCACCTCCCAAGGCAGGCTGGGCCCTACAGAACTATGTTCAGAAGCTTGGTGACTGCTCTAGTGTGGATCCTGACATTTGTCCCATCTTCCCCACACTGTGCCCTCACCCTTTGAGCAAGGATGGGCCATGGAGGGAGGAAGCAGCTTTGCTGGGTATGTGGCATGATCCACACACTTGCTTTCCTATCTCACTTCCTGCCTTCATCGTCCATCACTTTAAAAACTGTGCTCTGCGATTTACAAAGTGCTTTTAGGTCCCCCGGCTCATTAAATCCTCCCAAGAGTGTTGTGAAGTAAGCATCATCCCCATTTTATAGACAAGGAAGCTGAAGACTGTACGGCATGAATAGGCCATTTAAGTGCTAGAGGTGGGTGTTGGTAACTTTAAATTGAAACAGGTGAGTGTTAGAAAGGGGGAAGCATTGAGATCTTAAAGTACTTTTTTACTGAAGAATAACGTGTTAGTTACCTGTTGTCATAGTAACGCTTCATAACAAACCACATCAACATTCAGTGGCTTAAAACATCAATCTTTTTTCCCCTCACAATCAGCTGCAACTTGAATGGGACAGGCCAGAATGCAGGTTCCAGGCTCCAGGGCTAGCTGAATCTCTTCCATGTAGATTATTCTAGGAACCAGGTCAAAAGAGCAGCAGTATTCTGAGGTATATTCTTCTCATGGTTATGACAGTGTTAGGGCTCAGGACAGGCCTCCCCAAAATATGCCCCTTTGGCATATTGATTATTTTGAATTAAAGTTACTTAAGAAACAGCTGGTGCAAAAAGGACACTCTGACCATCCTTTGTCTCTCTGAAAGCAGGAAATAAATCTCATGTGTGAAAGGAGCCCTCCCTGCACCAGAAGGTGGAGAGACCTCCTTATCCCCAGAGACAGGAAATTCAGAGCTGAGAGGGCTGTGGAAAAAAAACAAAACACAACTCTGCTTCAATTCTTCACCGATTAAGCAGCCAAGCACAAGTTTCTCTGTCTTGTCAACTCCTCATAAATTTATGGTTTCTTTGTCTAAAAAAATATAAAATCTACATATTTGGGTCATTTCTTTAGGTCCCATATCTATGAGACCTCCATAGGTATGAAATTAAACTTGATTTTCTCCTGTTAATCTGCCTCATGTCAATTTAATTCTTAAACCAGCCAGAAGAACTTTGAAGGGTAGAAGGAAAGTGTTTTCCTTCCTGGCAACAGAAACCCAAAGAGGCAAAACCAAACTATTCAAACATATTTCATGTCTTGCTCATGTCATACCGACCAACCTCCTATTGGCCAAAGCAAATCCCATGGACAAGCTCTACATCAATAGGGCAAGGAAGTATACTGTGTCCCCAGTGGAGAGATAGCTAAGAATTAGGACCAATTACACGATCTACTACATGTAACAGACATATAGGAAAATGCACAAATCATAAGTTCAGTGAATTTTTATAAGGTGACACACCCATCTTCCATATGAAGACATATAATACTATCACTACCCCAGAAATGCTCCTTGTGCCCTCCCCAATCACCATCCACACCCCACAACATAATTAATTTAGGACATGAGGACTATTTTTACAAAAGAAGAAACTAGGAGGTTGGATTCCAAGCTTGCTGCCTATGTGCTCCAACACACAGAATTCAGGCAGACATTACTCAGTCACACAGAACAAACCATTCAAAGGCTATTGAGCAAAGAGATTTCATTAGGCCATTCACATAGTTAAACCTACTACAAATAAGCCACGGGTTGTGCCTTACAAAAGTTAAAGATAAACCTGCTCTTATTCTTCTTGCACTTTACAGAAGTTAAAGATAAACTCACAATTGTTCTTTCCTCCTTTTCCCATACCAAGAAATTTCCCATAGGAGCAAGAAAACACATATAAACCCTAGACCGGGGGATGGAGATGGTCTCTCTTCCACTAGCAATTAGAGACCACCACTCCGTCTGGGGTGGCCTTTTCTTACTCTTTGCTAAGTAGACCTACTTTCACTTTAAACTCTATATTGGCTCACATTTGAATTCTTTTCTGTGTGAAGCCAAGAATCTTCTTGGCCCAGGGCTTGAGTCCCAGTCTGGGGGATTTACTTCTCTGGTATCATAACCACTTTTCAGCGTTCAGCACTGTAGACCAGTTTTATTTTTGAGATTTTTATAAATGAGATCATAGAGCATGTGCTCTTTTGTTCAACATCATGCAAATCACCCATCTTGTTGTGAGTTGCAAAAATTTCATCATCTTTATTGTTATGTATATTCCATTATATGAATACAATTTAACCATTCTACTGGAGGACATTTGGATTGTTTCCAGTTTGGGGCTATTGTGAACAATGGAGCTACTGTGTTTCCCCAAAAATAAGACCTAGCTGGACAATCAGCTCTAATGCATCTTTTGAAGCAAAAATTAATATAAGACCGGTCTTATTTTACTATAAGACTGGGTATAATATAATATAATATAATATAATATAATACCAGGTCTTATATTAATTTTTGCTCCAAAAGATGCATTAGAGCTGATTGTCCAGCTAGGTCTTATTTTTGGGGAAAGAGGGTATTAATGTTTTTTGTTCTGTATGTATATATTTTTTTAATTAAAATTTTTTAAATTAAATTAATTGGGGTAACATTGGTCAATAACATTATATAAATTTTATTACTAACATTATATAAATTTCAGGTGTACAACTCTATAATATAACATCCATATACTCCATTGTGTGCTCACCACCCAAAGTCTAGTCTCCTTCCATCACCATACGTTTGACACTCTTTACCTTCTTTGTCCTCCCTCCACTGTCTTCCCCTCTGGGAGCCACCATTCTCGTCTGTATCTTTGAATTTGTTTTGTTTGTTCATTTCTTGCTTTCTGTTTTATATTTCACATATGAGTGAAATCATACGGTTCTTGTCCTTTTCCCTCTGACTTATTTCACTTAACATGGTACCCTCAAGATCCATCCATGTTGTCACAAATGACAATATTTCATCATTTTTATGGCTGAGTAGTATTCCATGGTATATATGTACCACACCTTTAGCTAACCATCTGTCAAAGGACATTTAGATTGTTTCGGTGTAATATTCTTGTGCATTCCCTTCTGTGGACATTCACTTCTTTGGGGTATATACCTAGGAGTGGACTTGCTGGCTCATAGGATGGGGGGATATATGCCATTAATGGAAACTGACAGTAGTTTTACAAAGTGGTTACACCACTTTACACGCTAACCAGCAGGTGATGAGTTCTGGTTATGGAACAACATGAGAATTTAGAGCAAGTTAGTTGTACTTCATCCTGCTTCCTTAGGCCTGTGATAGCTTTCTAGGCACAGCACAGGGTGCTATGCACTTTGTTATATTATCTTACTTAATCCTCATGATAACTCTAAAATGTTGATATCGTTGTCTCCGGTTTACAGATGAGAATGGAGACTCACAGATAACTAAGGAAAGCATTCTCTCACACCACACTCACGTGCACTCTGGGAGCTTGTGGTAATTAAAATGGGGCCAAGGGAACCAGCCCCTGGGACTCCAACAGCAGTTGAAACTGTGTTGCAGGGGAGTGAGGACCAACACACCTGACTGCTGCTGGCCCCACAGGACAGATGGTACATGCCGATAAGCCATCCAGGCTGCTTTGGTTTTCACAATTCAGTGAACAATGGCTGTGTTGAACTATTTCCAAAATAAGATCAGGGAGCAGATAACTTTAAGTGTTCAGACTGTTGCTGAAGTGTATCAGTGGTCTTCCTATCCTGAGACCTCACCAGCCACCAGACGTCCTGGGTCCCTGAAAGGCTAAAGGTTTTTTTTATGTAAGGTGTCAGTTTACAGGACAAGTTTACCTCTGATTGAATCTTCTCTCAGCAGCGCTATCTCATACCAGTACAGCTTTCAGCTGCCTAGAATCTGTCCAAGGAAACTAGTTTTCTTCCTATTCCTTCCAGGGCCTTTGGCATACCATTTCTTCCTAGCTGGTCTCAGAGTCTGGGCTAAAGCTTCCTGCATTTTCAGTGTCTGACTCAGGCAGTATCCGCTCACCTCTTCCTGTTTTCCTTTGCTTCCTCAAGATGACCTATTAGAATTTCACAGTGTTTCCCTGTAGCTCACCAGGTCACCCAGCTGATGGTTCTTTGGCACTTTCTTCAAGCGTTCCATTCCTGAACCATACATCCTCACGCATGTGCCTACTGCACCATCCCCATTCAGGTTTACAAAACAAGTTTGGGTGTTAAAGGCAATCCTTGGTTGGCCTGGAAATTGTCCCCATCATTTCCCAGCAGCACTGTTTGAATTCATTCATCTAATGTTCTTTTACTGAGCACCATCGAGGTACCAAGCACTGTTCTAGTGCCAAGATTCCAGGAGTGGAAAAAGCATGTATGTCCTCTGCTCTCAACAGCTGCCAATTTTAATAGGGGTGAGGGTGGGGAGTCAGCTAATATAAATAAATGATTAAAGCATTTATAGATTCTCAATGATGCAGTGAAGGAAATAAAAAGCCACTAGTAGGGGACAACAACGACTCTAACATAGATGTGACCCTACAGTTCAAATTGCTTTCTGAAGGGTAGTGAGTGGCAACTAATGTTGCTAATGACTGTGAACAACATATGTCATGTTCTGAGCCTTTCTCCACTTCATGCCCCACCAAACAAACCATATCTTCCCTTTTCAGTTCCGTCTGGCCCTGTCTTGTGCCTGGTGTGAATAGGCGCTAACTGGCAACAAGAATGTGACAAAAATGATCTTTCACAAATTGGAACTGACTGTCTCAGCAGGGAGCTCTTTCGCTCTCTCTGTGGCTCCTTGGTTTCCTCTATTCACTTGGGACCTTTCTGACTCTACAGCATCTGATAAATCATTGACTCAGTCTCCTTACCCCAGCTCCCTCCTGAGCTCAACGAACAACACAAGAGGAAGCTCTGTAGTTGCTTGTTTTCTGCGAATTAATTATTCAAGAACTCTGGACAGCCTCCAAACATTCACTTTCCAACCTGAACATGCCAATTCTTCAGACTTAGGACTCTTGTTTTTCTCTCCCAGAGCTACCTCCTCAAGTATTCAGCTAAGGTAGAAATTGTTTGTGGATATAGTGCTGAGCACACAAAGCTCTGAGTATGTGGCTGGCTTCCCAATGCCCCTTCATGTCTTTAGAAGTTGCATCTTGTCAAGTTGCTTTATTATTCTTGGCAAAGTGACCAGACCATGCTAAAGGAACTAACCAATGTCTGCACTGATTCTCAGCTAAGGAGCTTGCTCCTTTTGCTCTCCCTCCCCTCACCCCCCAGTGTCTGATTCTTAGCAAGGCTTGGTCCAGTCCAGGAAAGATGGGTGAAGTCTCACAGAAATGGCTGTGTTCAGAAAAGAAGACCTGACCCATAAAGCAGGCTAGGGCCCGTCCAGAATCTCTCCTGGTTAGCAGTAATATGAGACATATGAGAAGAGTTTGGGAAGCAAATGAACTTCTCCTAGAAAAACAAAACCAAGACATTAAAAGAGAGAGAGTAAAAGAGACTACTGGGGAAAACCAAAGAGAGGGAGACCTCTCAGAAGGGTACTTGGATGTACTCACTTGTCGCGTCCAGCACAACACGAGCTGTGGGAAGCGAGAAGGGCGGCTCAGGGCTAAGAACAGACAGTAGCCAAGAATAGAGTGCAAGCAGGGCCAAAGGACTCAAGCCTCAAGGGACTGAGCCCTGAATCGAGCCAACGTGTAGTTTTTATTGGTAAACTTCTAAAGAGGCAATGATTGTTATTCTCAAGATCTGTGTGTTACGTAGCCTGCTGGCTCTTTCCAAAAGTTCCCATTGTGTTCCAGTTTGTACTTTGCCTTCACACACACACACACACACACAACTCCAAGGAATCCATTGAAGGGGAGGGACCCATATAATTCTATCGGGTCTCAGTTTGCTGAGACTTCCCCTCAAAGGAGCTTTTCCGATATCTCTCCATCGGGCCTCAGTTTGCTGAGGCACTCCCTTGTGAAATCCTGGGAAGAGCGCAGGGGAACAAACGGTTTGGCAGCTGTAAGGCAACACTCACTAGTTTTAGTCTGGCAGTATGGGGATGTAGGGTGTGTGTGTGTGTGTGTGTGTGTGTGTGTGTGTGTGTGTAGTGATTTCCACAAAGCATCTATATATTGCTCCTATCTTATGTAGATAAAGAATTGCAAGACTCACTATTTATCTAAGGATCTGCAGAAAAAACAATTTGATTAGACGCCTCTTGGGGCAGAGACCTCCTTCTTTATATTCTTCCATTGACCCCTGAGCCTACTCCAAGGTTATGCACCTACCGTAGTATGTACTTATTAACTACATGCTGATTGAATGAGACCAGACTACTACTTCACTATGATTAGAAAGGTTTCCCAAGGCTTCATTCCCACTCATTCCCACTCCAGCACCACCATCATATGATTGATGACTGTTCTGTGGGAGCCTAGTTGCTTTTCTAAAGCAGGTTCTATTGCCTTCCCAGTGTTTGATCTATCTGAGGTTCAAGTTGCAAAGCAACACCTGCTTGCTTTTGGCACTTGATACCTGATAGATAAAAATTCCAGGCTGAGTTAGCTTAAGTTAGTACCTTGCATGGGGCTGCAGTCTGCGCAGGATTTGCTCCAGGCTTGGGGAGTTCTTGAGAGTTTTGCCTGAGGCATGGTCTGATGGGAGGCTCGCAACCTGGCCCTTGGCGGACTTGCTAAGATTAAATGTTTCCTGACTGACCTTGCATGAATGCCATAAAGTTTATGAAGCAGCAGCAAATAAATTCATGGAATTCAAGAACAGCTCGAGGTTTGTTACTGTCTGTTTCTAATGGGATTTGACTGAAAAGGAGAAAAATGTCTTGAGTTGCCCCTGACAAGTCTTAGTCTTTAATCTTTTCGGACGAAGTAGAGGAGGAAACTAACATTTTCAGAGTGTCTACTATGAGCCAGACACGCTATATATGGCGTTATCTTTAACCCTCAGGACTCTAAGAGGTAAGCAGCATCACTCCCCACCTGGGAAACCAGGCTGGGAAAGGTTAGGTGTTCGGCCAACATGGCACAGGAGTAATGCTTTGGCTGTGTTGGAATACAAACCCAGGTCTGTCTGCCTCTAAACCCGATGATCTTCCTTCCCATTACCTGAAACAAAATGGTGGAGGATTTAGAGTGAGCTTTGGCAGTTGTGGGAGGCTGGTTGTGGGACCTGGGGCCACCATTTTTAGTTCAACTCATCACCTATGTTGATATTGGGCAAATGGTATGGCCAGAGTGACTTCAGCTGCCTCATTGGAAAAGGGAACACATTAACATTCCCAGCCATCTCTCAGGGATGATGAAAGGAACAGTCAATTAGGAGCATAACTGAAACCTTGTAGGAAAGTTCTATGGTGTTTAGGCAGGGCAAAAAAAAAAATAAAAAAAAAAATTCTGTTCCCAGGTATTTATTTCTCTCTCTTTCTCTCTGAAGATTCATCTTCACACATGTGTTCTTCATTAGATGGTTTGTTGGGTGTCTATTATGTGATAGGCACTAAGTTAGACTCTGGGCATACTGTGGTGAACACAACAGACTGGGTCCCTACCTTCTTGAAGTTTACAACCTGATGAGGGTGTAGCAAATAACAAGCAAATAAATATATAATCCAAACCACAGTTAAAGGCCAGGAAGGAAGTACAGAGTATCAGGAGAGAGAAGAAGATGGCCTTATGCTTGGATAAGCTTAGGAAATCCCAGCCACATCTCATAAGAAATCATTCTCTATGATTAGTCTGGGAGAACCATAAGGGTGGCCAGAGCATGGGAGCAAGTGTTGTTTTTCGTTGTGCCCTTCTCTATATTCCTATATTTCCTTTTACCATAATTATGTATTGCTTTTATAATTAAAAAAATACTAGTTATACAGAAAAAGTGTTGTCCGGTAAATCATAATCTCAGTAAAAAGCCTTCTTTTCTTTGTTGTCTGCAAGGAACCCCATGCTAGGTATAGATATATTTGTGGAATCAAAGTAAAGCTGAGGACATTTCTATTTCCATTTTGGGGGAAAGTGAGAAAAGGCTGAGCAGATTTAGCAGCACTCTTGAGCCTAGGCCTCCCAGAAGCAGCCAGGCTGCCCCCACTTCCACACGGAACAAGCTGGGGTGTTGACTTGAAACCCCAAGAGAAACAGGTCCATCTGGGTTTGAGGTTGCCAGGAAACGATCACAGTCGATCTGGTTACCCTTGAGAAATGGCAGCCAATACATTACTTTTAATTAAATAGGCAGTATTAAGAGGACTAAAATCTATGATTCACAGAGTACTAAACCAGCAGAAATTAAAATGAGGCAAGGGAAGAATTGAAAAGCTGTAAAACTGGGTGAGAAAACAAGAGGTGGCCCATTAGCAAGAGTCAGTGGTGATGACACTCACAAAACAAGAATTTTCGGTGGAGGAAGGATTGAATTAGCAGACAGCCGAAAAAGCTGAAGGTGCCAAATAGGCCTCTCTCATCATTAAGTTGGGAACCATAGATTTTTTTTTTTTTTAAAGCCAGTAATTGTTATAAGGACACATTTTCCTTTCCTGTCACTAACTAAGGAGGGTGGGATGTTAAATAAAAAGGTTTGGCTAATTCAAAACCACATAAGAGGGGAGACTATGTATGTTATACAAAATGTCATAGACCTTGAGGAACAAATGGTATAATTAATTGTTCTTTGTATCTACATAGCTCTTTTTTCATAGGAAGGGATAGCAACCTACTTCTTGGAACTTCTTGAGAAAATAATCTGGCATTATAATTCTCTTTGCATCTCTTCTTTCTCCCTCTGGTTTGAGCTTAAAAGTTTCCAAATGGTAACTAGATTGCAGCTGAATATCCATGCTGCTCTAAAAGGCGTGGGTAGCTTTCCACGGATTCTTCAGGCTTGAAAGCTTCTCTTTAACAAAATATTTCCAAGAAAATGCAGTGTTGTTCTACTTGTTTAATTTTCTAAATGCAATACAGTGTAATTATTCGAAAAAGGATTTGTTTATGGCTTGGAACCTTCTGCACCCATCATTGGAACACAGAACTCCAGCTTGTCCTTTATCCAAATGCGTATATATCTTGTAGAGTTATTTATTCTTATTGGTATTATTTAGAAGTAGTAGTAGTAATAGTCGAATAAGAAAGTTTTCTATTTAAACTTGGTATGTTTGACGGCATCATTTTGCAAGTAGAATTAATGTTTGCAGGGGCCTGAGGAAGTTCTCAGAATGTGGGACTTTCAATTTTAAAACAGGTCAGTTTTGGGGCAAGCCAGGAGAAGTTGGTCACCCTATTAATGCTAAGTGACATGCTTAATTCTCTCAGAAAAACCTAAGAGGTGACATTATTTTCCCAATTTCAGGTAAGGGGACTGAAATTCAGAGGCTAAAGCAACAGGTCTTGTGACAGCTAACAGGTGACAAAGACTTGCACTAAATCTAGGTCTAGCTGGCCCCAAAGCTTGTCATCTGAACACCTCCATTGTGCAGGCTTGTGACATACAGATTTAGGAAATTGCCCCATTGTACTTGGGATTCAAACTATACATGTTCTGTGGCTGTTCTGGGAATGACTATTTTGTAGCCTTTGACTCTATAGGTTGGGAAATTAAGAATCAGCCAAGTACTGAATATTTGTTGAGGTTTTTAAGCTTAGAAAAACAGACTGAAATATAGAGCAGAACATTTTCTGTATATAATCTTTCATAACCTTTTGTGAAATCTTGCCAGTGACTCTAAGGAAAAGCAGTTAGGCAGTTCAGAAAATTTACATTTCCATTCTGGAAAGCTCTCTTGCTGCCCACCGGTTTGAGGAGAACACTGTCATCAATTCGGATCGTTTCAATAAGGCCTCTGTGTCTCCATTCCTTGCCCCAGTCCTCAACACTTTTATGCAGCAACACCTGACATGAAAATCAGATGGAATTAGCCTCATAATTGCCACACTTTTCTTTAGAAAACAAGATTGGTTGTGAGACTTTGAGTTCTCTGCTTTTAGGGAAAAATAAACCCATAGAAGTTACTGCTAGCCCTGGTGCCAGTTCAGGCTTGAAAGAGCAGAGGGTGAGACTGAATCCTTAGACAGCATGGACTACTGATTGTTAAAGCAAGGGTAGACTGACAAATGTGGTATGCTGATGAAGTAGGAATATTTCTCTGTGCGTCCCCAAATGATGTAAATGATGTGGGATCTGCCGACAGTTTCTGGGTGCGGGCCGGGATCCTGTCTCGTGAAGCCGAAGGACGGACACTCAGACCAGGGAGAGGCAACGAGTTGTAAAGGAAGAGTGTATTAGAGGCAGGAGAAGAGGTTGCAGCTCCCGAGTGGGCGGGGGTCCCGAATGGGGTGTCCAGTGACTGAGGCAAAAGCTCTTTTATACCTTCCCCTGCCTGCTTGGGGGAGGGGGCTGGAGCCTTGTAATTGAATTCATCTATCAGTTTTGTCCTGTTTGCTCATCCTGAAGGGATTAACGAACCAACCCATTTCCATCTATCAGATCTGCTCCTTTGTCCAGGCGACAGAGTCCCAGACACCTGTTTCCAGACAGCCTCAGGTGGAAAGGTGCTGGCTCGGGTAGTAGATGACCATTAGCTGTGACTAGTTGGCCATCAGCTGTTACCAGTTAGCCATTGGCCACTGATATAACTGCCGTGGCTGAGCTAGCAAGAGCGGATTGCAGCTAGCAAGTGAGGTTGGTTGGCAGAGAAGCGGACGGCAGGTTGCAGATTGTGTGGCTCCTGCTTCCTGTGTCTCCAACCCAGCCGTCAGCCAGTGAGAATATAGTGGTATGACTGCCCTATCTATGGCTCCGTGGGTGTTTCTTTTTGGCCTCACCATATCCTGCGTTCTTGTGTGGGGAGCGGGAGCTGAGACCCCGCATGACATCATGCATGACATCCGGCCAGAAGGGGTTTGAGATTATCTGTTAACCTCCAGGCGTATTCTCATGTCTCTGTCCTGGAGTGAAGGAGACAGTCCAGGACCTGGAGTTTCAGGATATATGGCTGCTTTTTTGTTTATTCCACCAGAGACCTTCCGGTCTACATAGCAATCATACTAACTAATCTGCCTCACTGATGCATTCATTCATCCATTCATTCAACCAAAGTTATACTGAGAGCCTACTATGTCTCAGACTGTGTCAGGCACTGGGAACACAGAGAGGAAAACAATGAAACCCTCTCTCATTAAATCAATGGATAAGGTTAACATTGCATATAGTTAAAATTACCCTTAAACATCCTTCAAATCGCCCATGAAGTATTATTTTAGGTCAGGTTCCCTAGAAGCAGAGTCTGAGATGAGGATTCTTGTGCAAGTAAGTGAGTGAAAGAGTAATCTCAGGTGAAACCCATAAGGAGCGGGGGAAGCGGTGTGAGGCAGAGGATGAGTTCAACAAACACAGGAACTTTGCTGAACAGCTGTCACGTAGCCTGGGCGCTGAAGCATGAATGATGTCATAGATTCTTAACCCCCTGAGGCAAAAGAGCCAGCCTTTTGTGTCCCCAACAATCAGGCATTGGCTTTGGGCTGCCTCCAGGACACTTCTGGACAAGGTGGCTCCAATCAGATGAGGGCAATTCTCAAAAGAAGGGTCCTGGTGTGAGCAGCTAGCAGCCAAAACTCACAGCAGTTGCGGGGTAGAAGCATCAGAAGAGTAAAGGGAATCTGAAAGGGGCATTGCCGGCAGCAGGATTTATGTGACATGTTCAAACCTGCATGTCATCTGTTGACACAAGCAACAGAGCAATTTAGTTTTCTCTGCTGGTGCAACAGTCCACCACTTCCTTGGATGTACTACAGATGAAGCAGCTGGCTTGTGTTCGGGGCTGTACTATAGAAGAATATGCATCTATCAACAGTAGACTCATACCCAGCATGGGGAGATGCTCACACCTTGGGAAACGCTCCTGCAGATGTGAGACTGTGTTTCCCAGGAAGACTCTGACATGTCATTATTAGACAGGATGTTCATGGGGAAGTGCCCTGTCAGCACCTGTGGGGGAGGGCTGGAAGCAGGCTTGGGCAGAGGGAGAAGTTGAGCCACAATGCAGGTCTGACAGCAGCCCAGACAGACTGCACCCCATGGGAGCTCTGGAGCTAAGTGGCCTGTCAGAGCTGGCCTGCTTTGTGGCCAGGCTTTTGTACCTCCATTTACTCCTTTCATTGTACCACCTTGGGAAGGTCAAGGCCCTGGGTGAGGTGGCTCTCTGCAGCTGAGGCCGCTCTGAAGGGACAACTGGAGGGTCTTTGCGGACCACACTCTCTGCAGCTGGGCAGCAGTTCCTTTCTGGAACGGGGATTGGACGGTACCTGTCTCTATCCATCCACAGTGGAGATGACCCACAAGGCGCATCCTGTGCTCCCTGCCAGCATATGGTCACTGAGTGGAATGGGCACAGAATTGCCCCCCACTATTTAAAATTGTTTCCTTTGGAGGGGGGATGCAGGGATTGGGCATATTTGATTGAAGAACCTATAGTTTAGTCAGTAGTTTAATATTTAATTCATATTTAATATGAATTCTGGACTTCTATCATTGGTGTATCTTTGCTTAGAAGGGAGTAATCTATCCTATCCTATTCTTTACTTAGTAAGTCTCTTTTTTTTTAAATTTTTATTTAGTGACAGGCACTGTGCTAAGTACCTTACATCATTACTTTATTTAATCCTTACAATTTTACAGATGAGAAAACTACGGGTTAGAGAGGTTCGGAAAAAATGTATCCATAGTAAATTGTATAGTCAGTATTTAAACCAAAGTCTGTCTGACCCCAAAGCTCACACCCTTAACCACGCTGCTAAAACCAACTATGAAACTTTCACATTACCTGTTAATGGACTTTAGCTCATTCATTCACAAATGTTTTACTGAGCATGCCTTATGCCAGGCTGTATGCTAAGCTGGTACTGTTAGTGATTCAACAGAGAAACCTATGAAAAGAATCATGTGTTCTTGTGGGTCATTCTTCCTGCCTCTGTGTGTGTGTGTGTGTGTGTGTGTGTGTGTGACAATCACAAGAAATTAATGCAAATGTGAGGGTTTTAGGATATTTTCTAGTAACTCAATTCACTGTGTTAAATTTTTTAACAGGCTAAAAGAGATGCTAAGCGAATGTCAGCAAAAGAAGTCACCATTAATGTTACAGACAACATCCGACAGGTGGACAGAAGTCGAAGACTCACAAAGAACTGCGTCAACTAGCAGAGTGTTTAACTAGAAGGGCAGATGGGCTCCTTTGGTGCCCGTCACATACTGGATACTACCAAGGAAACTTGAAGAAGCGGGTGCCCCTGGCTGAACGTGAGCGCTGCTGAGTGCCTTGAGAAACCGTCTTACGGGCAGTCAACGGCTGCCTGGGCTGTTGGGACATTCTCAGCCTCCTATTTTTCAATAAATGTATTAGCAGCAGTACTAACATATGGTACTAAATGGCAAATGTGCAGTTCAGTTTGCCTCTTTGCAACTCCTGCAATTTGGTCTGATGTAAAAGTGGTGAGCTAAAATCACAGGCCAGTTTATGAAACAGAGAAAATAGAAGGGATGAATTCCCAGGGTGAAAGAGGCACACTCTCTGCTCTCCTGGCCACAGTAGTGTGCACGGTTTCAGGCAAGCTTATTCTTTAGTTCTTTCTTTTTAATATCACCATTACAAAGCTACTATGTTCGCTTAAAAGTTGGCTTTCACCCAACTCTAAATCCAAACATGTAACAAATCAAGAAGCAGGGAAATTCCCTGTTATTTTTATTTCCTGAGCTCAGTATGAGGCAGGTTCAGATTGAATTTCATACATACTAACCCCACCCACACCCACAGCGTGTCTTAGGGAGGTCTCTATGATGCCATCACATCCGTTCCTCATCGGCCTCCAACGTCTCCCCACGTGTCCACGTCAGCCTCTGAACAGCCATATCACAGTCATGGTCAGTGCATCCTGTGTTTCATAGCTTTCCAGTTCTTTTTGCTTGTGTTCTTCAGTGTTTTCTCTCTCTAGTCAGGTCATTTGCAATTGTTAATCAAAGACTGGACATTGCTCACAAGATGGAGATAATCCAGAACACGTTGGCAGCCCACACAGCTTCCCTTACCCTCTGTGTACACAGTCCCAGGACTATGTCCTTTTGGTATCTGCAAAAGAATCGCTTGAAAAAGCCAGTACCTGGGGGACATGCATTCACATGGATACGGATTGACCCAACTGTGTTAGAAATCAGGTAGCTGATGCATAAAAATATAATAATAAATGTGAAGAATAAAACTTTCTGGCATTTCTTTGAACATGTTAAGGTGGAAGTATTTTCCCCCAAAGTAATGTATCATGATTTTTAAAGGACTGTTAACATGCCTGGGCCTGGGAAAGGTAGGACTAAAGCTGTACCAAGAGAAACCAATAAACTCCATGTTTAGCAGAATTGGGCGGCCTGATGGTGTGTGCTGTATAACATTGTCCAGAGAATGGACATCAGCTGGTTGCAATTCAGATACTTGGCATCCTTACCTGCCAACTCTGTCACTCCTCAAACACAGCTGGCAGTGTCCCTCCCTCCCTCCCTCCCTTCCTTTCCTTTTTGCTTCCTTCCTTTCTTCAGTATATTTATTCATTAAACATTAAATGCCAACCCTGTGTCAGGTGTGATGCAGATGCTGAGAGAGCTAAAGTCGGGCCAGTCCCAATTGTATATCCGGAATCTGACAGTGGACTTAACAACCAGGAGACTGGCTGAAACACTGAGGTGTCGTGTGTGTTGTGTGTCTCACTTTTGTACTCAGGACAGGTTTCTGTCTTAAACTCCAGACTTGGGTCTTCTCTTAATCATGGTTTGAGACTTCACCATACGCAGAACTACAGTGTTTCCAAACCTCTATTATTTTGTGATTCTTTGAGAAAGGGTTTCTCAGGAACTTCATGTTTTGAAATTAAATAAATAAAGTAAAATAAAAGCAAAACCGGTGACCCCTATGTCCCCACTTGCATTACCCAGCGGGAGCCCCCATCAGCCAAAGTGGGTGTTGCTCCTGCAAGTTCAAGGGCTTACTCTTCTAGGGCACATGCATTGCGTTTTTGTGTAGGGTGTTCTTTCACCAGTCACTGCTGTCAGCCACGGACTAAGCCTAGTTTCTCTTTACAACCTTGTTTTTCATCACTTGACTGCTGCATGTTGTTTGAAATGTATCAACTTGAGAGGATGTCTCTGTTTTACATAGAAACAGTTTCTCACTTCTAGGGGTGGAAGGAAATAAAGGGCATAAGTGATCTCTCCCTCTCCAGAACAATCTGGATTTTACCAAGACAGTGATCAGAAGTTAAATGATGCTACTGGAAATTCAACTGGCAATTTTTTCATGTGTATATGATATAGGAATTGATTCTTACTATCCTCTTAGCATAATGCTTTCTATTGCAAAGTTTGTGTCAATAAAGTCATCCATTTCAAACATGTGGACAGTTACAGAGAATCTTTACTGGAACCTTAACTTTGTGTATAGAACTGCTTCAATTTTTTTTTTTCTTTTAAACAAAAAGGCCTTTCACATAAGTGATTCCTGTAAGTCTTCCAAAAAGCCTTGCGAAGTAGGTTAAGAAAAACACTATTAGCCCCAATTTACATTTATAGAAGTATTTATGGTCCATTCAACCAGTAAGTGATAGAGCAAGGATTCAATTGAGGAAAGTTGGTCTGCAAACCCGGTGCTTTTTCCACCATATAACATGATACCTTTCCTGGCAAGAAAGTCTAGCATGGCTGGGACACTCAGCCACTTGAAGGGGAGTTGTCACTGAGCCTGAGACTAGGCTGAGCTCAAGTCTCAGAGGGTCGTGGCAGTTACTAGAGAGGGCTGGTGAGTTCTTGGGGAATTTGTGTCTGGTTCAGGCTCCCTTATCCCTCCAGAGAGGGTGACACTGACCTAGTGTGACAGGACACCTTTGGCAAAGGTCAGAAAGAAGAAAGACTTCACGTTCCAGAGGAAATTGAACTTGCACCCCTCAGAATTGCTGCCAAGACCTAAAGGTGAGGGAAGCCATGGCAACCAGGGACCTCCCTACTCTGCCAGCACCCCAGGCACTCCTTGGATGTACGGGCGAAGGACTGTCCCTCCTCACCCTTTCCCTGCTGCCCACCCCCACAGCGCTCCCAACCCCACCTCCCAGGCTACCAGAACACACTCCTGTTTGCCTTTCCCATCTAAGCCCTGCTAACCTCCACCTTCTTGTGACCCTCCTAGCCCCACTCACTGACTGCCCATATGCCACAGAAATGAATTCCATCCATATTTGCTCCCGTAAGCAGGGTTCATAAAACTCAACTGATAAACCAGCTGGCAGACAAGCTATGTTTGGCTGTCATTGTGTTAAAACTTGAGAATTTTATAGAATAAGCCAGCTCTGGCAGAGACTCCTAGTTTAGAACTCCAATATCCATTCTCCCCTTCTTCCTTAGCTAGATGCATGCCCGCTAAGTAAAGATTCCACTTCTCAGCTTCCTTTGCAGCTAGGAGTAGCTACATGATTAAGTTCTAGCCAATGAAATGAGTGAGGCATAAAAGCTTCCAGGAAGTTTCTTTATAAAAGAATGATCAGCCTCTTTCTTTCCCCTTTTTCCTTCCTGCTTCCTGGAATGAGGAAGTAATACCTGGAGCCACAGAAGTCCACTGGGTCATGAGGAGGCCTTGCAAATGGAAAACATCGCATGCTGAGCAACAAGTTAGAAGAAACCTGAGTCTCTGATTCCACTGAGCCTCCATGAGCCCAGGACTGCATACACCAGACCTCTTCTTGTGAAAGAGAAATAGATTTTTACCTCATTTAAGCTGCCTCATTATTCACAGCCAAATCTAATTCTACTTGATATACAAACTTTGTATCTTCTTTTGAGAACATGGAAGATCTTTCACCCCTCAGCCCTTGTTGCCACTCAGATATAGTCAGCTGGAACTGATAAAGCTGTGCTGGCTGAAGCTGGGGGTCTCCAGATTGTGAGGGCCCCCACTACTCATTGTGGCATACACATGGCAGCCTCCTCATTCATGTTACCTGCTTGATCCCTGAGACATTTGTGTTTGCAAGCCCTGCTCCAGACTGTGTTCCCAATATATTATTTTCATGTTCTTTTTAGGAA
Source organism: Rhinolophus sinicus (assembly GCF_036562045.2). Taxonomy (NCBI): domain Eukaryota; kingdom Metazoa; phylum Chordata; class Mammalia; order Chiroptera; family Rhinolophidae; genus Rhinolophus; species Rhinolophus sinicus. The sequence continues at coordinate 28,223,609 of NC_133761.1, read as the reverse complement.
AAGTCATCAAAATATGAAAAGTCCTTTCACCCTGTCCCACCCGTCTAGGAAGTCAATCTCAGGAGAACTTTCTGAGTAGGCAAATTACAGATATAACTTGGTATTTAAAATTATGAATTCACTCCTTCTTTCATTTACTCCATATGTATTTCTTTTTTTTATTTTATTAAAGTTTATTAGGATGACAATTATCAGTAAAGTTACATAGGTTTCAGGTATAAAATTCTGTAAGACATCATCTATATATATCACATTGTGACTCTATGTCAGTTCTCTTTCCATCACCATATATTGGATCCCCTTTACCCTCATCTACCACTCCCCTCCCCCCTTACTCTCTGGTAACCACTAAACCATTGTCTGTGAGTTTTTGTTTCTTTCTTTGTTTGCCTTGTTCCTTTGTTGTTTTCAGTTTTTACCACATATCAATGAAATCATATGGTTTTCGACTTTTTCTGTCTGACTTATTTTGCTTAGCATGATAAGCTCAAGATCCATCCATGTTGTCTCAAATGGCACTATTTCATCTTTTCTTACAGTAGAATAGTACTCCATTGTGTATATATACCACATCTTCATCTTCATTATCCAATTATATATCGAAGGACACTTTGGTTGTTTCCATGTCTTGGCCACCATAAATAAAACTGCAATGAACATTGGGGCACATAAATCTTTATGCGTAAATGTTTTCAGAGTTTTTGAGTAGATACCCAGGAGAGGGATTGCTGGGTCATATAATAATTCTATTCTTAATGTTTTGAAGAACCTCCACACTGCCTTCCATAGTGGCTGCACCAGTCTGCATTCCCACCAACAGTGTATGAGGGTTCCTTTTTCTCCACAGCCTCTCCAACACTTGTTACTATTTGTCTTGTTGATAATAGCCATTCTAACTGGGGTGAGGTGATACCTCATTGTGGTTTTTATTTGCATTTCTCTGATGATTAGTGATGTTGAGCATTTTTTTCATAAGTCTATTGGCCATTTGTATGTCCTCTTTGGAGAAATGTCTATTCAGGTCCTCTGCCCATTTTCTTTCTTTGTGGGGTCAGGGGAATACTAGAGAACAGTGTGTTTTTCCAGGACCCATCAGTTCCATGTCATGTCGTTGTTTTCAATGTAGTTGTGGAGGGTGCAGCTCAGCTCCAAGTCAGGTTGTTGTTTTCAATCTATTTGTGGAGGGTGCAGCCCATGTGGGATTTGAACAGGTGACCTTGGTGTTGTGAGCACCGTGCTCCAATGACTGAGCCAAGCGGCCCCCCTACCCCCAGCCGCGTGGCTCAGCTCCAAGCTCAAGTGGTTATTTTCAATCTAGTTGTAGGGGGTGCAGTTCACTGGCCCATGTGGTAATCGAACCGGCAACCTTGTTGTTAAGAGCTCACACTCTAACCAAATGAGCGATCCAGCCGCCCCTCTCTGCCCTTTTTTTAATTGGATTGTTTGTTTTTTTGTTGTTCAGATTTACTCCATATGTATTTCTCAAGAAGCTTCAGTGTGTCAGATGTTGGGGTATGGTGAGGAATAAAACAGACTTGGCCCTTGCCCTCTTCGAGCTGGCATCCTAGTAGAAGAAACAGACACAACATAAATAAATTATCACAGTAATGTAAGATAATGATGAATGCTAAAAAGAATGTTAACAGGAGACTGGACTGGAGGGAGGCAGGAAGGGAAGCAGGAGACAATTTAGGAAGCTGCTGCTATAGCTCTGGGGAGAGACCTTAGTGACAAGGAACAGGGAAATGATTCTAAAGATGGATAGACGTGGGTGGGTGCTGAGTACATTTTGGAAAAGGAAACATTAAGATTTGCTGATGGATTGGGCGTAGAAAGGGAAGGGAAGGGAAAGGAGAAAGTGTGATTCCTAAATTTTTGGTTAATCAAGTGGGTTCTTGGTAACATAGGGTAAGATGGAGCGAGAGAAGGTGTGTTTTGTGTGTTTGTGTGGGAGTTCACCCAGCTGGGCCATATTTCTCAGTCTGCCTTGCAGTGAGCTCCTAAACTGTTTTGTCAATATTTAATTTTCCTTAATTCCTTCATATTGTATCCGGAAACCGTCCCCCATGGATGAGCCTAAAACCGGAATCAGAAGGAATGTATATTTAATTTTTGTGTGAATATGGAACTATTAGAAGATTCTGACATGATCAGACAGTAGATCGCCCCGATTTTTTAACCCAGCAAAGAGCTAAGTCTGGGCTCTTATCGCCAGAGTGAGTTTGCAGTTTTAGTTCCTTGGCTAGGCCTTCTCCAGGTAGAACTCCACTTTAAAAGGAAAGGGGTAAATAATTGCACTTTCTGATCCAAATAGCCTTTTTTATAACATTGCCATGTGCCAGGGAGGTAGCCAACATTTTTTGCTTGCCTTTTCAATTGTATTTCATTATCCAGAGAATATCTCCTTCTGTTCTAATAGATAAATCAGCTGTGGAATGGCCTACGATACGAGAGGTGGCAGCCAGACAGCCAGGAAAAACCAAGAACACAGGCTTCCGAGGCAGGAGGGAAATCCTAACCTGGCATCTATCAGCTATGTGCCCTGGAGCAAACAGAGGAGCCTCACAGAGGTTCACTTGCTGTTAGTGGTAATAACTGCATCTTTTTGAGGGTGTGTTGTGAGGATTAAGTGAGATAACAAATGTAGATAACATGGTGACTGCCACCTAATAATAATTATGGCCCTGGGCCAGGTACAGCACTAGGTGCTTCACACCCACTATTTGTAATCAATAAAATGTCCCACCAGCTAAGTCTTGTCAGGCCCACTTTACAGATGGAAACGGAAACTTAAAGGCTCAAAACTATGCAGCTACTAAATGGCAGAGCTGGGATTTGAACCCATGTCTGCTTGTTTATAAACACCCACGCTCTCTGTCCATTGCACCATGAATAAGTGCTCCATAAATGTTATTTTCCTTCCTGTCACAATGTATGGTAAGTGATTTCACAGCCCTTTTTATAGCCCCAGTGTCTCAGCACTTCCAAGTCGTCTAACGTCAGGATCAATGACATCGCCCTAGATACAAATCTAAGAAATTTCACCTTTGCTTCTTTTAACTTTTTTTTCTTAACAGCAACAAAAGCAGTAGCTGTCTTTTGTGTTGTGCCACAATATTAAAATTATCTTGAAGGGAACACTAATCAATTTTTGAGTCTTTTTAAAAGGTATTGCAAACCGAATTACCTATGTTAGTAATTATATGTAAGTGATTAAATACTGATTCCCATAGTAATCACTCCTTCCCCTTTGTTCCAGAATGAGACAACGAAGTTCTAGGCTAGATGGGTCCCCGAAGAGAAAGGATATGCCAGGGCAGAGGGCAGCACTGTGCCTTGTACACAGCCCCTCAACCACTGCTTATAGAAAGGAACAAAATGGAATAGAATTGTTTTCTAGTTTAAAAACAACAATAGCTGGTGGAAAGAATTATCACTGCTAAACACAATGGTTTGCAATGCGGCTGCACATTGGAACCACCTGGGGAGCTTTAAAAGCTATTCATGCCCGCGTCCCAGCCCCAGAGGTTCTGGTTTCATTGGTCTAGGGTGAAACCTGGACATCAAGATGTTTCAAAACTCCCCAGAGGATTCTAATGTGCAGCCAGGGTTGAGAACCACTGCCTTAGGAGATCACAGACAGAATCAGTGTCTCCAAAACTCTACGAGGGGCTCTTAAATCAGACTCCCTGGGTTGAATCCCAGATTCACCACTTACTAGCTTTGTGACCTTGGGGTAGGTCATTTAACCTCTTCATGCTCCTGTTTGCTCACTTATAAAATGAGGTATCTCATGGTAGCGGGAGGATTCAGTAAAGATATATATGTAAAGCACTTAGCACAGTGCCAAACATATGAAGATAAACACAAGGTTGTTTATTATTGTTGAACTATTTCTAGCCCTGAAATTTTCAGGATACAGGCAAGTCCTGTCATATAAAATTCAGTTCTTAAAGGTAAATGTACCAGAGAGCTGGCACCTTAGTTAAGTACATTGTTTCTTTTCACACATCACAGTGTACGTTTTTTCAAGGTAAGCATGTCTTATCCAACACAAAATGTACCTTGGGCACCCTGGAGTGTGGGGAGCAACCGTCTTCAAGAATCTTCCTATTAGTTTGTGTTTGGCTCTGGGCAGAAGCATTAACTCAGGATAATGCAGTGGAAGAAAACTTGCTTTGTTGGTTTGGGGCTCTAAAGACTTGATGTTGTCCCTTTAAATTTGTCTGAGTTTTCATTTGCAAGCTCTCTGGAGGGTGGTTTTCCCCATGCTGGTAACTCAACAAGCAAATGAGCCACAATTTGAGCGGTAAAGGAGTCCCATGTGAGGAGTTGCACGGCAATGGATTTGGGGTTTCCAGATTTTTCTTTTGCACCGATAAATTGTCCAGAAACTCTATGTAATATACAACGCTGTTCTCTAGGAAGGGAGAACGTTCAGTCCCAGCACGTTTGACAAAACTGGCAACACCCCCTGCAAAGCCAGTGCAGACCTGTCTGTGGGTTTTCCAGTCTGTTGAAGCCATTTCAGTGTTCTGTCTGGCTGTCACAACCAGGAAAGACCCACGCAAATATGTACGTTCAAATACATCACTCAAGTGGGCATGGAAAATTAAATTCTTTTACAGAGGAACGCCCTCTAAAATAGTTTTATTTGGGATCCTTGAAAGAGGACTAATAGGGACAGCCCATCTACTAATTTCTGAGCAAAGTCAAGGCTAATCTTTGAGACTCAGAAAAGCCTCTGGACAAAATAAACAGAGTGGATGAAACTCTGGTAACCCTACACTTAACTATGGAAACCTTGGTCACAGTTTACGGCCTCGGGGGAAAGGCCTGGGATGCCGACAGAGCCGGGCTCAGCTGCAAGCTGGGCTACTGGTCAGTTTAAGCAACACGGTGGTAGCAGGACTCATGGGACATGATCTCAATGTGGCTTTATTTTTGTCTCTAACTGTCCCTTTAAAATGTACCCTAAAGGGGAAGGTTTTGTCCTGCCATCTCCAGCATTCCTAAGACTTTCCTGGGCATTCTTATATCACAGGAAGCCCTACAGTCAGTTGCAGGCATCTCAATGATTAGAAATGATAAAAATTGGAATGGCAAGGCTTAGGACTTTTATCAAGACTTCCTTCTTTATCCACATTTCCCCCGTCCCTTGCCCCTCATTAGAGCCTTTGTCAAAGGATGAGAAGAAAGGGAATCAAGTTTTTCCTTGACAGTTAGTAGCTTGTTTCCAGTGCTCAGGGTCTTCTGAAACCTAAAGTTCTGACTTATTTGTTTCTTTGTTGTTGTTGTTGCCTGGGCACTTTTCCGTGTGCTCATAAACTCCCTCGCTGGGCTTTGCCAAATGCCACTTCTATCCTGGGGACCACGTGGCTGCTGTTCTCCCTTCTGCCCCTGGTTCCAGAGGCCCACCCCTTACAGACTCCTCTATGGAAACTCATCACCCTCTCACGCTGTCCTCCTGGGCAGAGTCCCAAAGCTTCAGCTCAGCGGCATCTGTCCTGGCACAAGGCAGGTGGGCAGAGCGGGCCTCTCTGCAGAAGAGACTTGTGCCACCAGAAAAAGCCAGCTGCACAAACATTTGTACAAATGAAGGACAAGTGAAAAGGCTGGGAGTGTGGCTAAGGATCGGGAAACTGGAGCAGAGGGAGAGAGGAATGAAGTGTGGGAGGTGAGAACAAGCTAGAGGCCAGATCGGGAGGGTTTCATGTGCTTTGGTGGCCAGGACTAAGGGTGTTTATTTTTAAAAGGTCTCTCTGGCTACTGTTTGGAAAAGTAGATGGATTTGGATACATTTTAGAGGTTGAGCCGACAGAGCCTTCTTCTTTTTTTTTTTTTTGGCAAGGGTGGGGGTTGAACAAATGAGGATATCCAAAATGATTCCTAGAGTTTTCCTTGGAGCAATTGGTTGGTTGATGTTGTCATTTACTGAGAAAGAGAAGCTAGGAAGACCAGGTTTAGGACAGAAATCAAGAGTTTTGTTTGGGCCTTGAAGTGTCGGATGCTTATTAGACCTCAAGAGGAGGAATAAGCAGTTGGAAATTCAAGTCTGTAGTTTGTGGAGTAGGAGAGGATGGTTGTGCCTGGAAATACAAATTTTGAAGTCGTTGGCTCCAAAATGTGGGGTTTTGTTTTCACACCACCAAGCAATTCTTCGACACCAATTGGGTGTCCTACAATTCAACTCAATTCTGACGTGATCTGCGTCGTGATAAGATCAGAGGTTCCCAACACCTCCTCTGTGGGTTCCATTAGTTTGCTAGAGCTGCTCACAGAACTCAGAGAAACATTTTACTTACTAGGTTACTAGTTAATTATAAAAAGATATAGCTCGGAACAGCCAGGTAGAAGATATACATAAGGCATGTGGGAAAGGGCGTAGAGCTTCCATGCCCTCTCCAGGGACACCACTGTCCCCACATCTCCACATATTCACCAACCCGGAAGCTCTCTGAACTCTGTCCTTTTGGGTTTTCATAGAGGCTTCATTACACAGATATGATGGATCAAATTATTGGCCATTGGTGATTGAACTCAATCTCCAACCCCTCTCCCCTCCCAGAAGGTGAGTAGATTGAACATAAAATCCTAACCCTCTATTCACAGGGTCAGTTTCCCTGGCAACCAGCCCCCAACTTTAGGTTATCTAGGGGCTTTCTAAAAGTCACCTCCATAGCATAATAAAAAACACCTTTCATCTCTGCTCTCATCTCTTAGGAAATTTCAAGGGTTTTAGGAGCTCTGTGCCAAGAAACTTATGAAGATCAAAATATATCTTATTATAATTCACAATATCACAACATTGTCAATACATGATACTTGAATTCATAGAGCTGCATGAGCTCATGTCAGAAGAGACTCTTCAAAGAGTTCTTGCTCTCATTTTATGGATGAAAAAAACTATGCTCAGAGAAATTGTGTCCCAAATTTTCACAGCCAATCAGCAATAAAATCAGGATTAGAATCCAAGTCTAATTCCTGGATAGGGTGGCCACTGAAGGATTGTGAGATGTGGGACTTTCAGTGCTAAAACCATGAAAGTCCCAGGCAACCAGGACAAGGTGATCAACTTTTTCTTAGACAAATGATCTTATAGCCATTTTCTCCTTTGGTGATGGCAGCTGAGACAGAAGTGATTACACTCAGGGACTTTGTTTATTCTTGTCTTCAGAGGAAGACTATTTTCATTCTGTTCATTTTTTTTCTGTCAATGAAATATTACATTGGTTTTGAAGGAGATTTAGCTTTTGCTGAGAGGAAATTAAGGATCAGTAATTACAATGTTTTCCTCTTCCTCCTGGAATAATCAGAGCAGAAAAGAGAATCATTCTGATGGTACCACATGATTAACCCTCAGGAAAATGTTGAAATCTAAGCTGGTAGTAGAGGGGCAGGAGAGAGTAAAGTTCCACAAACAGAGCTCAGCCTCTCCCCACCTCAGTTACTCTTCCCAACCAGCTAATCCTCCTGACTAGCTATTCCTCTTGACTCTTCTGCTTATATTGCTACTGTATCACATCCTTTCTCGCCCACCCTTTGCCTTTATCTCTCCCTTCCTAACACCACTTCCTAGCTCTATAAATTTGTCCTCATCAATGTGCCTTGCATCTCATAGTCAATGGCCTATTCTCCACCAGACTGCTCAAAACAGAAACTCTGGCATTACATTTGAGTATTCCCTTTCCCTCTGTTATCAAATCCTGTCTCATATACTTTCCAACTGTCTGTCACATCAGTCTTTTCTGCTCATGTCTCACAACTACCACCTTCGGCCAGATACCTCCTGGATTTCTGCAGAAGTCTCATTACCTCCCTGCTTCCTGATTTGCTGCTAATCCAGACTCCACACTGCTGACAAAATTGCCTTTCTAAAAGGTAAATCTGATCATAGCACTTGCTGTCTCAAAATGTAGGCTCCAACAAGACTGGCTTACTAAATGGCTGCTTCAAAATCTGGCTCCTTTAGTCAGTTTCTATATTCAGATCAGAAAATCTTTTTGTGTCTTCTCACTGGGAAAATGGGAGGTCACCTTATGTTTGAGATTGCTTTATTTGTGGCAGTGATTCACTGGATGAATTTAAGGAGACATCCCTCATCTTCTCTCCGCTGGTGTCCCCAGCTTCAGCCTGTCTCCCTCCAATGCAGCTGCACAGCTAACCTTCTAAAAGAGAGGCTGCTGCATGATGGGAGTATCAGAGACCTCAGTAGAATTCCATCTGCTGCCTTCAATCCAGGCAATTCATTTCATCTGTTTGAGCCTCATTTGCATAATCTGTAAAATGAGGGCACTCCATAAACATTAATTAAATCTGAACCTTCCCTGTTCTAAATTTTCAGTAGCTCTCATTGCCTGACTTAGAATCCATTTCTGGGTGGAAAAGGGGAAAGGGATAAAGACGTACAAACTTCCAGTTATAAAATAAATCACAGGGGTGTAATGTACAGCATAGGGAACAGAGTCAATAACATCATAATAACTATGTACAGTGATAGATGGTTACTAGACTTATTGTGGTGATCATTTTGTAAGGTATGTAAATTTTGAATCACTAGGTTGTACACCTGAAACTAATATAATATTGTATGTCAATTATAATTTAAAATAAATTTTTAAAAAAGGATAAAGAAAGAATCAATGTCTCAGTCTGGCGGGTTCTCAAAGCCCTGTCTGTCTTTGCAGCTCTAAACAACTTGCACATATTTTGTGCTTCAAACCAGACTAATTACAGCCCTCGGAATGCCCATCACACTTTCTACCTTTGGCACAAATCTCCACTGGAAAGCATCCCCTCTCCACCGCTGTTGGAATCTTATTCTTATTCTGATGGTCAGTTCCAGGGCTACCTCAGTCTTCAATGAAAATTTCTTAATCCCCTTAACCAAAGGCAATCTCTCCCTCCCAAGCATGCCTCAGCTCTCTCTGTCTTGCTAGTTGCTGGCAACAGTCTATCCAGTTATAGTTATATCCATGTTATAGATGTTCTCGCGCTTGTCTATAAAGTGATTAGGATACTTCATTTTATTGCAAGATTCTTGGCTTTATGGAACCGCCAATGTTGAGCATTCTATATGCTCAGCAAATGTTTCTTAGATTGAAAGCACTCATGGGCCACAAGGCATTAACAAAGTCCATGACTTAAATGTTTAATTGGGAATCCATTAATTTATTTGTTCATTTATCAAGCATATATTGAGTGCTTTTTAAGTCTAGGGGATATAGAGAGAATTTTAGACAGAGTTCCAACTCTGAATGATTTCATAGAATAATGAGACAGCTAAAATATAATATGATAAACACATAATAGGAAATCAACAGATAGATTAACATGAGTATAAATACTGACTGTAATAAAATGCCTTAAAAGAATCTATTTTAGTCTTTGTAAAATCCCAACGTTTGGATACATAAACCCAGCCATATTAGCTTAGAAAAAGGAATGAGGAATTATTAGTTGTTGAATGCCTACTAAGTTCCAGACATTGTATATACATTATCTCATTGTCAGAGACATCATGGGGAACTATTATTATCCCCATTTTATAGATGAGGAAATTTACATTAAGAGTTGTTGCATACAGCAGTTCATATAATTAGAAGTTCTTAGCCAATTTTTAAACCTAGGATTCTGATATCAACTGGCCTGTGATCTCAATTTTCCGGGCGACAGACAGCTACCTGAGGGCCTGTGGATAGCCTGTACTTTGCACAGGTGTCTATCTGTTCTAGGAACTTAAACTATTGATACAGAGCTGTGGGAATTTGCCTCATGGCCAGAAGACCTAGACATCAAAGGAATCGGGGATATTTGGCCTGGGGATGATAAGACCTAGAGGAATCGTTCAACCAGGACAGTAAAATATTCCCCGTGACCACTCGGGAAAGAATGGCCATTTTGAAGCCTGACCACAAAGTGCCCTCCCTGAAGTCCTACCTTGAAAACTCCACCTCTTTTGAAGCTCCCCACCCCCACTCCCCTGCCCCACTCTTCTCAGCCTATCAAAAAGGAGCGGAGGCTCATTCCTGGTTCTTTGTCTTTATCCACTAACCTCTGCCTCCACCCAATTGTTAAAACAAGGCAATGTAGGAAGTCTGTCAGCCTGAGATGATGCATTTTGGGTTCCAGTAAGAGGAACACCATGCTGTGATTTTAAAGAATTTAGAAGGAGGAAAAGAAGCAAAACATTCTCAAGCTTTGTGGAAAGATTGTAGATGGCTTTATGGAAATAAAATGTAAAAATTCCTAAAACAGATGTTTTTACCATAAAATTGACAGAAACAAATTTTTTGGGGAGCGGGGGACAGGACTTTATTGGGGAACAGTGTGTACTTCCAGGACTTTTTCCAAGTCAAGTTGTTGTCCTTTCCATCTTAGGTGTGGAGGGCGCAGCTCAGCTCCAGATCCAGTTGCGGTTGTTAGTTGCAGGGGGCACAGCCCACCATCCTTTGCGGGAGTCAAGGAGTAGAACCGACAACCTTGTGGTTGAGAACCCCCGCTCCCACCAACTGAGCCATGTGGCACTGGCCCATGTGGGAATCGAACTGGCAGCCTTCAGCATTGGGAACACGGAGCTCCAATCACCTGAGCCACCGGGACGGCCCGACAGAAACAAATTTCATGATGTGAAATTGTTTTCACATTTATGTACAAAGAAGTGAGGAGGTAAAGAGCAGACTTTGTATCTTTCTGTCCTTATCCAAAGATCTCTCAATTCCACTAAAGGTAAGCTTTTCATGGGAGGGAGGGGCAGACAGTGGCTGGACAGGCTCATTCTGAGTTCCCCTGGAAAAGGTGAGGACTGTGCCTGTTCCTGCAGCTGGTACCAACATCAGTCTGCAAACTTAGGCATTCAAGAAATGGAACAATTTCTTTTTTTCGAGTTCTGCTTTCTACTACAGTTTAGTCTTCATGCATGCGGGTGAAAGAAGTGTAATCTCAGTCTATTCAGGGTTCTCACCTTTCCTAGGAGTTGTAGCTGCATACCAGGAATGCCAAAACGCTGATGTGGGGGTGTAAGTGAAAAAGCGTGTTGACTTTGGGCTGCACAATTCCTCATTGCAGTCTGCAAGGTTCCTTCCTACTCACTGGCTCTCATACACTCTGTTGGGTGCACAGGAAACATTTTGTGACCTCTAAGCCACACTGGGCGCAGGAAAGCACCTCTGCTGCTAAGACCTATGTGTTCCTGTGCAGCTCGGGGGCCTGTGGGGTGATTCCATTGCTCTGTGCTCTGCTGGGCTGGTAGCCTGGATGGGCTATTCCCGTCCTCCTGCCCGGACAGACCATGCTGCCCTTCTCCGCCACTGTCTTCCCTCCCTCCCGGGGCTCACTGAGGAAGAGCCTCTCTAGTTCCCTCATGGTCTCACTCCAATCCTACAAATCTGTCTTAGGGTTCTCTTGACTCCCCCCTCAGGACCACACCTTTAAAACTCCAAAGCCAGGAAGATGCTGTGTGACTGAAGGTGTGGGGGAGGTCATAGGGTATCGGAAAATACTAAGGGAAAAGATTAGATAAATTCGACTCCAAAATGGTCTCATAGTTTTCTGTTTTATTGTTGAGTCTAAATGAGTCCCCTTCTAAAAACAAAGAAACAAAAAACTGGTTTTTTATTACAGAAATATATTTTAAATGTTTATAGCCCAATTTATTTAACTTTTATGATCTATCATATTTCTGACAGCTACAAGTGATTTCTCTCTGGGAAATCAAGACAGTTTGAGTTGTTGGAATGTTTTATGTTGAGATATTGGGAGGGGGACCACTTATCACGTGGGAACACAAATTAAAGGAACGTACATTTTCCTTGCATGCTAAGACAAGGCGAATGGCTACAACATGGGTTGCACACCTGGATGTCAGTCCTTTCTTGCCCCGGGCTCTGGCATGATGCCTCTTGAGAGAAGGGAAGACAGCAGCCACCCACCCTCCCACCCCCACCCCTGTGACCTTAATCTGATAATACACCTGGCTTTGCAAGGAAGCAAAGCAGGTGCTCCCACTTAGATGATGTGAGGGCAGCTAGGAGACCCTCCCTGCTCCAGACATCTTCCTCACCAGTCTACGGCTGTCTGGCTCTCCTCTTCCTCTGGGGAAACTTTGTTTCCTCAGACTTACTTCTTTGATTTAGAAGACATGAGTTGGAGAACCTTGCCTTTACTCCACCTGGAGAGAAAGCTCTTCCAAATGCTTTTTGTCTCTTCTTGGCACCTGCAGACTGAAGGGAAAGCAAAGGAATTGGGATGCTGGCAGAGTGTTCTCTGGTCTTTCACGAAGAGTCTACTTGCCTCTCTTCTCTTTCCCCATAATAATTCCTCTTCTAACCATCGTTGCCCAATGCCTCTGTGCTGCAGAGCTGTCCTACCACAAGGCTCTTTGACTTCTATATTCTGATACCTTTGGAAGGTCCTGAGAAAGAAAGATGACATTTGAGGAACTTCAATGCCTGCCTGCCCCTAACGATTCATGCACAGTGTGATTTTTTTTTTATTGTTGTTGTTGGTGGTGGTTTTTTGCAACTACTCTTCAACTCTATGCATCCAAAGTTGGTAGAACTAGTTAACTCTGCCTTATTTCTTGGTAAATTTTTGTTATAAGCTGCAGCATAATTTCCTTAGCTTTATTAAGTCTTTCAGAAACATGGGTGTTGAAACAAATGGCTGGAGATATTTTCTACATTTCACTGGGAAGCTATTTCTGACTTGCCCCAGTTTGAACATGCATTTGCCCCTGGTGCTTCGGAACCAAGCTGCAGGGCTACACTGCAAAAGGGTCAATAGAAGCAGTGGGGCTCCTGGCGTTACACAAAAGGCTGAAAATTCTCTTATTCTCCTGCCAAGTTCTCCATTTAATACAGAGGCAAGCTGGAGAAAATAGTTTGAGTCTTTGTGCTGAGTTTCCTACTCTGGATTCAAGTTGGAGAAAACAATGCTGATTGCATGTCTGGCAGCAGCAAATGAAACTGGAAGTAAAGCTCTTTTTGGTATAAGTGTCAAAATCGTTTTTTATCATAATTCGTGGGTTGTCACACATTAGTCATACATACTTTTGGCTTTGTAATAGTTTGTTCATTCTCCAACCTTGACATTTAACATTAAGTTTAGTACAAAGCTGAGGTTTTCAAACTTCGCTACACAATAGAATAATCTGGGGATCTTTAAAAAATTCTTAAACCAGGCCCAATCTCAGAGATTCTGATGTAGTTGGATTAGAGTGGGGCCAAAGGGTCAGTATTTTCTAAAAGCTCTCCAGGTGACAGTGGTCTGAAGCTGGGACTGAGAACCACTGATGGAGAAGGAAGAACATAGGCTTTGGTTCAAATCCTGGCTCTACTACTTACTAGTTGACTTGGGGTGAATTACTTAAAGATTTTAGGCCTAAACTTCCTCTTCTGTCAAAAGGAAGATGAGGTAGACTTTAATGGGCTTATATTAAAGATTAAGTGAGGTAACTAACATATGTCAAATGTGAAATTGCCTGACACAGAATAATTGTATTATAAATATTTGTGCTCTCTTTCACCCTTTTATATTTGATCATTTTTTAAGTTCCAGTGCTTTAGAGAAAGGGGCAAGCCCTGTAGACCTCTGTTGAGACCGGAAGTGAAGGCAGATTTGGAAGGATTAGGGTAGGCAGGAAGGGAGGAGGACCTCAAATCTCAGTTTGCTCTGTGATGGATAATCAAGTAAGGGTTGAAAATCACAGCTCCATAATCATAGCTCTCAGAACATTCTGGGCTTTTCTTTTTTCAATTTTGTAACCCCATACCATAGAATCTATATTTTAAATTAAACATCTAACAAACTTCTTCTGAGGTGTTTTTAGATATCATAAATTATTTGGATTTTACTCTCCATGTACTTTTTATTTGCTTGTTCTCCAATGGTGGCTATCAGTAGTGTCGGGGAGGGGGAGAACGTTCCACACCCTCCCCCCCACCCCGCCCGCTTTAGTTCTTACAGCTGGACTAATAATAAAATAATAAAATTGACAGAAGACTAGATTAATAGGAGAGAAAACCAATTTAATATATGAGCATGGGAGAATTACAACATGATACCCATATCATAAAATGAGGCTCAAACAAATGATCAAACTAGGCAACATTTTATATTTTTCAGACAAAGAAACAATGCATTTTTGAGAAATTGAGGGGACAAAAAACGTTAGTGCTCATTAGAAAGGCATGTAAACAAGGTTCAGCTTTAGGTAGTAAATTAGTAAAGGTGCTACAAGGTTTGTTTATGACACGGGCTTTTTTGACTCTGGATTTTATAACTCTTGTGATGAGAGTTGACTCTCAATCCTTCAAAAGTGAGGAGGGCACCTAGCATGGAGATTTATTTCCTGCTTTAGGGAGACAGTGGGGAGTCAGAGAGCTCATCTCCTTTCTGCTTCTTCTCAGGTGACTTTTTTTTTTTTTAAGTTTCAGGTGTACAAAACAACATAACGATTAGACATTTACACACCTCACAAAGTGATAACCCCAACAAGTCTACTGCCCTTCTGACATTGTACACAGCTATTACAATACTATTAACTATATTCCCTATGCTGTACTTTACATCCCATGAATATATATATATATATATTCTAAATTATAGTTGACATTCAATATTATTTTATATTAGTTTCAAGTGTATAGCGCAGTGGTTAGGCATTTACAGAATTTACGAATTGATCCCCCCTATAGTACCCATCTGACACCATACATAGTCTTTACAACATTATTGGCTATATTCCCCATACCATATTTCACATCCCTGTGACTATTTTGTGGCTTCCAATTTGTACTTTCTAATTCCTTCACCTTCTCAGGTGATTTTTAGTCTGAAATAATCCATATGCATTGTGGGCTATGTTGGGGCAGGCTGCCCTGGACCCCCTACAGTAGGAAGTGTTTAACTTTACAGAACAAAACAATATTTGGAAATACCAAGTAGAACAAGATAACTTTCATTCTTTTATTTTGGCAAAAGGTAATTTACCCAAGATACTCCGCGTATTCCTCTAAACTCCTGTTTTGTCCTCTTAAGTGGAAATAGCTCTGAGATTGCTCTCTAAATATCTTGAAATGAAAGCTGCGAAGGGAGATGAAGCCACCCTGGTCATCATTAAACGACAGGAGCCCTGCAAGCAAGAACATGACTCACGCTCTGGGTTATGTCTTTGAGGGCTCAGTGTGACCTTCTCTGTCAATGAACTCAAGATGCCAAAAAAACCTTGGACAGCCTGAGGGAGGTAGGAACAAAGAATTCAAAGGGCAAAGGAGTGAGTAAGAGCAGGTTTGGGGAGAGAAGTGGAAAGAAACGGAATGATCCGATGCATGAGATAAATCAGGTAATATGGAACATGGCCCAGCCGATTGTTTTGTTGGAAATCAATTGAGCAGAGAGTCAAACAGTTTGATGATTCTGGGTCAGATGTTTTCCTTCTTAGCATCAAAGGATGAAGAGCTCACCTGGCACAGGGAATGACGCATTGTTGCCTTGCTTTCCCTCCCCCTTGTTAAAAGGTATAGATATTAGGCAATAGAGTGAAAGTAAAAACCTTGTAGCTAGAAGACAACCTTCTGAGAAAGGTTGAGCTATCCCACTGAGAAAAGGGATATTTACTGGATATTTACAGGATATGTAGTCCAGACTTTGTCTCTCAGCAGAGTAATGCTCAGCTCATAAGAAATAAATCCCCAATTCATTTTTTTTTTTTAAAGAAAAGAGGTTAAAATTTTCTTACAAAAGCTACTTCATACAAGTACATATGTTAGATCATCAAAGTATGCTCTAAGGGCTTGGGCTTGGGGAGGATGGATGTCTATCCAAATCCCAGCTCTTCAGTTGTTATCTACCATGGTTTCCCCAAAATAAGACCTAACCGGAAAACTAGCCCTAACATGATTTTTCAGGATGACATCCCATGTACAAGAGCCCTAATGCGTCTTTTGGAGCGAAAATTAATATAAGACCTGGTCTTATTTTCAGGAAAACACAGTATGTAGCTATCACACTAAGCTTTGGTTTCCTCATCTATGGAATGAAAACAATAACAGTGCAAATCGACATCATAGATTTGATGTGAGGGCAGAGTGCTGGTACTGGACACGAAGAGTCACTCCAAGTGAGCTATTGACGTTTAAAATGTGGGGAAAATTACCTATTTAGAGTTGATAACATACGGTTCTGCAAAGCACCTAGAACAGTGTACGGCACACAGTAGGTGCAGATTAAGCCTCAGCCATTATCATGAATGCCATTGCCCTCCTCTTTATCATCAACATAGTAGCCTGGATTTCGTTACTTGTGATGATGTTTAGTCCCATTTTATTTTTGTGATGCTTTTTTTCTTTTCCCTCCAATTGCTAGTGAATTGTTCCTAATATATGTGATATTTATTCCAATATTTCCCAAAATGACTCAAAAAAGTATTCATCAACTCTACACAACCATGAGACAATACTGGATTCATGGTAAAAATTCAGTATATATGGTTGTTATTTAATATTTCAACATGTTACCTCAATATATAGTTACTCATTATATTCATGGTCTGACAATGGGACAGAACATTTAGAATTCAGACTTTCCAAAGTCCTCTTGTCTACATTCTGTAGCAATTTATTGGAATTTACCAAGCTTTGCCATCAAAATTGCTTCTTAAATAAATTCTGGCCTAGGAACACCATAACATGACTCCATTTGGAGATGAATTGGGTCTTTCTTTAAGGACAGTCCTGCTAGATTCCTCACTGGTGCAATAGGGTGCCAGTTTTCCTCCTGTGTATCTGCTTTCCAGAGCATCTGCTGTCAGTATTCCAGAGCCTTATAAGAGCGGTGATCTTTTGCTTCTATTAAGCCCCACTGAGAAAAGGGATATTTACTGGTCATTGGCTGAAGACTACATTCTTCACTCTTCTAAGTACTGTAAATGTTCGAGTTGTATCTCACTGAATCCCAGACTACCTATGAATATTATAACTGATGTTTATTGAGCAATAACTAGTACCAGGCACTATGTAAATACTCTCTTAGCTCACTTAATTATTAAATAATTATTTGAAGGAGAGTCTCTTATTATCCCCCTATGGCTGACGCTGTCAATTGGCTACTCAAAAGTAATTTACATTCCTTTCCTCCTTCTTCATGACTGAAATGCTTATGTGAGGATGAGGGTACAGCAGTCATTTTGCAACCATAAGGCAACAAGCATGAAGACAGAGGTCTCTGTGCTAAGAATGTCAAAGTAGAAAGACTGAGAGCCCGGACCCAGACAACATTCACAAACAACCACATTGGTCTTGCATGGCCGAACCCTGGACTTGTTATTATATCAGAAAAATAAGTCTCTCGGTAACTGACAGAGATTTTTGTTCCTTGAGCCAAAGACATTTCTAATTAATGCACCTCATTTTATGAATGAGGAAACTAAAGCTCAATGAGTTTATGTAATTTTTTTCCAAGTCATGCAACTGGTAAGTGTCAGAGACAGGATTTGTGCCCAAATCTGCTCAACACCAATGCACATGCTCTTAACTGCAAAAGCAGCTGCACTGCCCCTCGTCACTGTATGTCCATCAGTTTATCACAGCTCATCTTTTCCAGACTATGTGTCAGAGAATGCAGAGATTATGCATAGGTGAACCTCAGAAGAAAAACCTTCCCCCCACAATTTACATAACACTATATCAGAATTTCTAAGAAATCCTGCAACAAAAAAACCCTGCTTGACTTTGATTAACTCAGTGATTCTCAAACTTATTTAAATATGGAATACATTTTTTTTAAAAGTGACACTCCTAGTAATTTCCTTCAAAACATTGTTCCCTAGAATTTGGGAGGTCATTCACTGAATTTTGATCAAGAATTATTTCCTCAGGTTTGGTTTAAAGTAAAAGAAAGTGAGTCACAAACAATTTGCTGCTTTGTGAATATAGTTGAGGATTTTTTTCTACCGTGCAACTCAGGGCCCCCTATAAGTCCCAGCTGATAAATTTCTTTGGGAATTTGGTACCAGGACAAAATATGTACCTCCTAAGGAAGTTGTCTGCTTCCTTTTTTCTAATAATGAGAATTATGTGACTTACTGTGCTTTATCTTTTGCTTTGGCTTTCTGGAAGCTCAGAGACAAATGGGAAACAACAATTGCTGGCTCATGTTCCTGGGTTTTATGTATTTATATTTTCTTTTATCTGATCTTGGTTTTCCTCTATATTTTTCCTGGTCCTGATATTGTATTTTAATTTTATTGGTATTATTGTGTATGTTCTTGTGAGTGATTATATTCTTTGTGGAATGGGTGGAGTATAAACATACTAATTCAGCAAAAACCAACACTATCCTGAAAAAATAGAAGCCACATGGCCTCCTTATCAACATGGTTATGCCTGTGGTATCTGATCAAAGAATCAAGTTAATTTATTTAAATTGATACTGTAAAACTTGAAATTATGTCTTATGAATGTTTAATAAAAGGAGGGAAGTAAATCTTCAAAGGGGGGATATATTCTTGGAGGTGAACCATAAATACCTTTATCTTTACTTGAATATATTTTAATATAAATTGAACTTTTATTGGAATTAATAGTAGCTCTAGATTACTGAGCTAAATCAGTCCGTATCACCAAATCAGGTAACCAAATTAATCACAACCTTGCAGGAAAAATAAAATTAAGACAGACATACCCTGTGATACAAACCTATTTCAGAAACTTAATTTACTTAACTGGGATTGAATAACCATTCAATCCTTAAGAAGGAAGAATTTGCTATAATTGTCAACACAGAGAAGCAGTAAGTTATTCATGAAGTTGATGACTTGTGCCATTCACTAAAGGGGCAACTTGACAATCCCCAGATCAATAAGCAAATGTTAACTAAGGGCATACTGTGAAATTCAGTAGGAGATACAAAGAAATATGATACAGATGTTGACTCCCCAGCAGTTAAGTGGGGGATGCTCAAGGGTTGAGTAGCAGCTGGGAGAGGCAGTTCAGAGTATGTTATTTGCAGCCACTGTATCAGACAAACTCCTGCAGAGCTGCTTTCAGATATCATCAAATTTATCAGTAACTATTCATGTCTCTGTATGGCTTCTCTTAGATCTTTAAAGCTCTAAATTCTAGGCTTTAATCCAAGACATAGAGACTGCTTGGATAAATTTCATGTGTGAAAGTAACATTTTGAAATATTAACATTTGCTTCTTTCTCTCAACTCTTTCAGGCAGCAAGATGTCCTCCTTGGGGCTCTTAGAAAAGGTCTGATACAATATAAATGCAAAGAAACAAAAGGAGTCAGATTTTTTAGCTTTTGAGTTTCGATGTATGTTGTGACCTGCACAACACAAGCAGTGGGGAAAGCGAGGGAGGCGGCAAGGGCTAAATTCTATTATAGAAATAAAGAGACCAGAGACACTGAATGCAGAGAAACCACAGAGGACCATGGGACTCACAGTCTCAAGAGACTGGAACCCCGAATCGGGTCGTTGTGGGTATTTATTGCTTTTTTACAATAGGCATCACATGATTCTGGGCAGGGTCTGTAAAACTCTTACACCACTAATACAATTAGCATATTTCCAATACCCAATCATATTGTCCCAAAGCAACCTGTGCATGCTGTCCCCATGTGACCAAGGTGCGGTGTGTACAACCCCTGGGGGAGCAGGTCTCTCAAGGCAATTATCCCATGAGCTAAGCGGGGAGCGAGATGGTTTCGCTCAATTAACGTTCCTTAGCACAATAGGATGCCGGACACTTGAAGCATGCGTCAGCAGCTTCCAGAAAACATTGGAGGAGGGGCATCCCTCCTAGTTTCACAGGCTAACTCATGGGGGTCCCTGGGGTCCCGTCTGGCTTAAGTCGTCCCTCCCTTGAGGAAACTTACTCGTCTTTGACTGCAGACCCAGCATACTGGGACCAAGAGAGGAAACCTATAAAACTCAACCCCTAAGAGGGACAACTCCGCAACCCTCTTTCCCTAAGGAAAAGGATGGTAGGGACAAACAGTTAGGATGCTGTGTGACAACAGATGTAGACCTTTGAAATGCATGGCAGAGAAAATAGCTTGAGAGAAAATGGTTTTCAAAATCATCCTTGTCAAGTGGCTGGATGGCTCAGTTGGTTAGAGTGTGAGCTCTTAACAATAAGGTTGCGGGTTCAATTCCCACATGGGATGGTGGGCTGCACCCCCTGCAACTAAGACTGTAAACAGCGACTGGACTTGGAGCTGGGCTGCAGCCTCCATGGCTGGATTGAAGGACAATGACTTGGAGACTTGAAGCTGATGGGCCCTGGAAAGACACACTGTTCCTCAGTGTTCCCCAATAAAAAATTTAAAAAAAGATAACAACCCATTCTTGTCATACTTGTTAGTTAGGCTGCATAAAACAGAAAATGAAATCGGCTTACATATAGAAATTTATTTCTCCTTTGTGTAAATGAAGTCTGGTAGTGTAGAGCTGGTATTATTATCAGGTAGGCAGACTCCATCTGCATACCAGCTCCCTCCTAGTACTGGCTTGCAGCCGCAAGAGTACCTCCTGGTAGAAATGGCTGTTAGAGCTCCGACCATTGTATCCACATCTGAGGCAATAGGAACTGAGAAAGGGCAAAAAGTATCCTTTCTGCTGTGTCAGATCACTTATGTAGCCATCACAGAAGTCCCACACAACAATTATGTTTATATTTCATTTGCCAGAATTTAGTCACATGGCTATGCTGCAAGGGAGCCCAGAAAATATAACCTTTGTAGGGCACACAACTAACCTAAATAAAAGCAGCACTTGGTTACTAAAATAGAAAGGGAGAATGGATACTGGGTGCCAAATAGCAGTCACTGCCACATCCCTGACGAATTCAAGGTGTAATGTTGATACCATAAATATAAATTGAGAATAGTCCTTGATTATGTAAGAGCAAGTTTTCTCACCCCAGATGAGATAAACATCTTTTCAACTGAGTTATGAGAGGAACAAATGGATATTGTGGGTCCTTGAGCAAGTTTCTGTGCCCTAAGATTCACCATCGGATCTTCCAGAGAAAACTCAGATAGACTGGAGGAATCCAAAAATCAGAGGTCTGTGCCTTGCTCCTTGGTGAAGACCTGGGAGGTGACAAGCCTCATGGAATTGCCCCAGACCTGTGTGGTGATGTATCTGTAATAGAAGTGGCAGCCTGACATGTCCAGGCTGGCAGAGGCTTAGACAACTGTATGAGATGAACATCCAAAAATGGATGTCCCCAAACCCTTCCCACTCCATTTTGAGGGGCTCAAAAGTAGCTGAGAGAGGTCAGCAGGCCTGAAGATGCTTTGAGATTGAGATGGGAGGGATGTAGAGTGACCTTCCCAGATCAACTACCAGAGACCATATGGAAAACCCAGATGTCTTAGAAATTTCCTGTGGGGATGACGTACATCTCCACAAACCTCCCCCTCCTCCAACACTGCAGCTTTGTGACAATTCCCTGGAATTTAGACATAATCCAGGGAATGGTGGTGGTGGTGGTGGTGGTGGTGTGTGTGAAAAAGCTGAATTGACTGAAAAAATAATCCTGACTTGAATGAGAAAACTCTGATTTGACTGAGTTTTTTCTAAAATGTCTAGGATTACATTATGCTACCAGGCAGAATGGGGGCTTGAAATTAAAGTTGAGTTCAGTTATACCAAAGAAAAATTATTTTTTGGTATAAATGATTGCATGACTTGTGAAAATTTATCTGCAGCACATGCTTTCTCAGTCTCACTCTCGAAAGTCATTCAGCTCAGAATTTTGGCACCTCCTTTCATTAATGGTGTATAAAAAGTAGTGACAAATGAGCATTTTGCTGTTTCCACTAAAGTTATTTTGAGAGAGCAGAATTCACTGTCACATTGCTTCAATAACACTGTACCTTGTATCTGTGACGCACAAACACCCTCCCCGCCATCAAGCGCCTACACAGGTGGCCTAAGATGATTTCCCGAACTTGAGCTGCATCTAAGGTGAACAATTTGTCCTGTCATGCCCAGGGCTTTTCAAGTTTTAGCACCAGAAGTTCTGTATCCCAGAAATCCTTTCAACAGTCCCGGGCAAACCAGGATGGTTGGTCACGTTGCTGCATGAGAATCACCTGGAGAACTTCTTAAGCACAGATCCCTGGGTCCCACCCCAGAGCTTCTAATTCAATAGGGGAGGTTCAAAATTGTGCATTTGTAACAAGCTTCCAGAGAATCTAATGCTGCTGGTCTGTAACCATGCTGTACTGGCCTAATGTCACAGGCTTTCCCCCAACAGTAACATAGTAAAGCAATTACGTTGATCCATATATTTAATCAATGACAAATTCATGGCAAAAACTTTGACCAAGATCTTGTCTTTCTCCTTTTTATTATTATTTTTTAAAAATAGCAATTCCCTGGTCTGGCCAGCTCTGTGACATTAGCCTAGAACCTGTCTGTGGCGACAGAGTCTCAGTGAGCAGTTTCTAGGCTCTTAGCCTCACATAGATAGGTGCTGGCTCAGTTATTAGATGGCCATCAACTGTAATCAGATGGTCATCCACTGTGGCTGGGTGGTCATCAGCTGTTACTGGTTAGCCATTAGCCACTAATATAACTGCTGTGGCTACACTAGGGGGTTGATTGGTTGGTGGGCAGAGAAGCAGATGGCGGATTGCGCATTGTGTGGAGCCTGCTTCCTGTGTCTCCAACCCAGCTGCTAGCGAGAATATAGTGGTATGACTCCCCTATTTATGGGTCTGTTGTTCCTTTTTGGCCTCACCATATCCTGCATTCTTGTGCAGGGAGCGGGAGCTGAGACCCTGCATGACACTGTCCCTCCAGCCCTTCTATAAGTTTTACAACCACTTAATGTTTTATGTTAAATCCATTTCTGCTAAAACCAGTGAAAGATTGTTCTGTTATCTGTAACTGAATCCTGACTGATAAAGCATGGGACAATTGAATACAGAGTTTGAGAAAGAATAAAGAAAAGGGAAAAGGACCAGGGCAGAAGGAAAAGCAGAGATTTCCTGAGTGCAAACGCCTGTCTAGACAAAGATGCCCCTGAACACCTCAGCCATTTATGAACAAAACACTTATAAACCTATTCTAGAAAACCATATCAATACATTCCTGAACAATTACCGCAGTCAGCAGAGAAATGACATCATGCCTCCTCTCAATCAGAACAATAAACCGGCTCTAACTCTGTTTACAACAAAAGTAAAATCTGTTTCTCTTACAGACAGAAATGAACAGGTTTGAGCTCATCGTGACCTTTCTGTTGTTTAACTAGCCTCCCCCAGGACAAAATCTTACCCTAGAAGATTACAAATCTGAACACTAAACACAGTCAACTCACCTGAGTCCTGTGAAGACTGCTAGAACCAGGGACCCAGGTCCACCATACTAAGAGGTTTAAACACGAATAGAAGAGTCCTCCAAATTCGCACACATCTCCAAAGAAATCAACTGCAAAGCCATACCTTCTGAATGTTTACTTAATCCTTAAAACAGTAATTCATCAGGTAAGGTACAAAGGAAAGAGAGATGGCAGACATACTCTCAACTATTAAGGCTGCTAATTTGCTAAATCAAGCATGGAGGAGGAAAAAATAAGGCATGAAATCTCAATGTACACAGTCCTTGACATTAACCCAAACATGCCAATTAAATTCTTGAAATTGGATTATGCATATGTAAGGACCTAGTGTTAGATATTAAAGTTAATATTTGTCCAGATGAAGCAGCACTTCCGCTAGGACTTGGCAAATAGGTCAGTAGTGGCATTGACACATTCAGGGAAGTACTGCACTTTTTTTTTTAATTAGGGAATATTAGGGAACAGTATGTTTTTCCAGGATGTCAAGTTGTTTTTCAATCTAATTGTGGAGGGTGCAGCTCACTGGCCCATGTGGGACTCAAACCGGTGACCTTGGTGTTATGAGCACCGCGCTCCAACCACAGAGCCCACCCACCCGAGGGGCTCAGCTACAAGCTCAAGCCATTGTCTTCAATCTAGTTGTGAAGGGCACAGTTCACTGGCCCATGTGGGAATCAAACCAGCAACCTTGTTTTTAAGAGCTCGCGCTCCAGCCAACTGAGCCATCCGGCTGCCCCTGTACTGCACGTTTTGATTTAATTTAATTTTACTTTATTCATTTTGTTTATTTTAATATTCCAGCTTTATTGATATGTAATTAACATATAACATTGTGTAAGTTTAAGGTGGACAATGTGATGATTTGATACATGTATATATTGTGAAATGATTACCACAAAAGGTTAGTTAACATCACCACATGACGTAATTACCCTTTGTTGTATGTGTGCTGAGAACACTTAAGATCTACTCTTTTAGCAACTTTCAAGTGTATGACACAGTATTGTTAACTATAGTCACCACACTGTATATTCGATCTCAGAAGTACTGCGCATTGCATGAGCATGATTCTCTTACGTCATTGTAGGCATTACACCACCATATTTGACTCACTTAAAAAATCCTTTTCTGACTTACAAAATAATTGCAATTGGCCCTCTTTATTGATTGCTGTTCTGTACGATCTCATTCTTATAAGATCATGGAGTCAATATAATCCTTTTGTCCCCCTCTCAAAACTTCTT
Organism: Rhinolophus sinicus; assembly: GCF_036562045.2. NCBI lineage: Eukaryota > Metazoa > Chordata > Mammalia > Chiroptera > Rhinolophidae > Rhinolophus > Rhinolophus sinicus. The sequence goes on along the minus strand of NC_133761.1, from coordinate 28,199,004 downwards.
ATCCCAATAGAAACTTTTCACCCATACACAAGGTATAAAATCATCATATATTGCAGTTTTTACTTTTTTCCTTCTGCTTTTCTCTCCCGCTGCACTTGCAATGAACTTAATGTAATAATTTCATCCAGTTATTGGAAGGCATTTTATCTACAACAATTCTTCAAGTTATGGGGTAAGAGCAAAAGGGGGGTTGAGAATGTAATAACTTCTTTCTACTCTTGCCCATCTCTGATCTTCACACAGCAGCAGGGCATTTGCAAATTTTAAATCCAATCATGTTTCTCCCTGATTAAAATCCCTCAATAATTTCCCATTATACTCAAAATAAAAACAAACTCCTTTCCATGGTCTACAATAACAGGCCTCAGGTCTAGAGTTTTATATAGATTAATAAATATAAAACTTTTAGAACTGTGCTGGCACATAGCAAGTGCTTAGTAAAACTTAGCTATTCTTTCCCTTCCCTCTTCACACTTTTCCGCCTTCTCACTATTATATGACAAAGTTCTCCTGATCTGTCCCATGCCTCACTCTTTGCTTTCAGCTACCTTATCCCTCCTTTTAGCATGCTGCATCCACATTGGTCCTCTTTCAGATATTTGAGCACATCAAACTTTTTTCAGTTTCAAAACCTTCCCTCAGACTGTTCCCTCCCTTTTTTCTAGGTGGCTCCTTCTCAACTTTTAAGCCTTAATGGCTCTTCCTCATAAAACTTCTTTCCTGCTTGATTTACATTGTACCCCACTCCCCATTATTCTCCCACAGCACCAGGTGCTTTTCTTCAAAGGACCTAATTACAATTTGTAATTGATACTTATTTGTTTTACATCTTTAGTGTCTCTCTTTCCCATTAGACTTTGAACATTATTAGGGAAGGAGACAAATGTTTTGTTCACTATTTATACTTATAGCATGTAACACAGCGTTTGGTACATAGAGGAAACTCAATTAATATTGAAGGAGAAAAGAAAAAATAATTAAAAAAACAGCTTCAAATATTTATTAAGCATTTGCTGTGTGTCTAGGCATTCTGCTAAATACTTGGCATGCATTAGCTCATCTAACTTTTCAAATATCTGTGAGCTAGATAATTACCTCCATTTCTCATTTGCAAAAAATGGGTTTCAAAGAGTTTATATAAGCCACACAGGGAATGAGTATCAGAGGTTGAATTTGCACTGTAGTCTGTCTGGCTCCAAATCATTTGCTTTTCCTCCCACACAAAGTTGCTTCTAGTAACGTGAGAACAAGTGAAATTACGGCACACGATAAACTGGTTCTGCCTCATTTATAGCAATATAAAGGCTTCCTGAGTGAATGGTTCATTATCCTCCTGGAATTTGAAACATCAAAGAGATAATTTTGCTAACATGTGATGAGCTTTTCCTTGAGCATGTGCTATGTCTTTTGTCAATAAATACTCAGCAATAATCTAAGGCTTGGGTAAGCACTATGTATTAATTTTGTGACTTCAAAATACTGAAAAGACAGTGCCCACCCACCAATGGTTGTGTTTTCTGGCAGGTACATTTTTGGCCCTGGACTTGCCATTAGTGTGAATGAAAATATGGTCCTTTTCCAAAACAACCAGAGGAACCTTCTGCAGAGCAAGCTCACTGGCAGCAAACTAATCAAGTATGAAGGGACCAGGGGAAATAATAGGGGGAAATCTGTTGACTCTATATCAACTGCTCTTATTCTTAAAACCAATAGCATCTCTTTACGGACCAAGTGTTTCTATCTCCCTCAAATCCATATGTTTTAGCCCTAGACTTCAATGTGATGATATTTGGAGATGGGGCTTTTGGGAGACAAATAAACTTAGATGAGGCCATGACAGTGGGGCCGTCATGATGGAATTAGTGCCCTCATAAGAGGACACATGAGACAGTTCCCTCTATCTCACTCTCCATGTGAATACACTGAGAAAAAAACCCATGTGAGCACACAGCAAGAATGTGACTGTCTGTAAGCCAGGAAGAGCACTCTCAACAGAAACTGAATAAGCCAGCACCTTGATCTTGGACTTCCCAAACTCTAGAACTATGAGAAATAAATTTGTGTTGCTTAGGCCACCTAGTCTATGGTATTTAGTTATGGCAACCTGAGCTGACTAATATACATCTCAAGTTATAACAGTGATTACCCACAGAGTAAAGGCTCTTTGGCTCCTATTTTATTTCTCAAGTAGGACAGCATTGAATAAAATTGAAATTAAAATCCAAGGGAACAAAAGACAAATTATAATATTTAACATTTATTGAATCTTGCTAAGTGCTTTACATGAGTTAACTTAGTTTATCCTCACACAACCCTTGAGGTAGGCATTATTACTATTCCTAATAAACTGAATAAACTGAGACACAGAAAAGTTAAGTAATTTGCAGTATGGTCTTGCTAAAAATTGTGTTGGAGTTGACATCAGTGGGAATGGTGGAATGAGAACAACTGAAACCCCCCCTTCTATAAAAGCAAGAAAAACACTGGGAAAATTATCAATATCAACTTTTTCAGAACCCTAGAAATTAACCAAAGGCTTGCTGTAATCCAGGGAATTTATTTATTCAAGAAAAATGGCTGAATCTCAGTAAGAACAATAAGAACTTTGTGGCATTTAACTTGTTTATTCCCAACCCTCTCTCCCATCTCTGTGGTAGCTTTGAAAGCCATTGTTCTCACAATCCTGGTTAAAACCAGCAACCACTGGAGGGAGCAGAACAACTTCAAAGTCCCATTCTCAGAGAGTTGTCATTATTTAGCCTGTCTGTCAGTTCCCTGGAAAACTCCCTTTGAGGATTTGTCTTTATCTGACCTACTAAGACCTCACCTAGTTAGAACAAACTTTACCCCAGGAATGTTTATTGAAAACAATCAACAGCGGTTACTTAACATCACAGATGCCTGGGGTAGCAACAACAGACGGGGTAAGCAAAAAGAACTATCTGGGAATGACATGTCCCTAGGGGGCTTTGAAAAGTTTCAATACATATTCTTGGGAATCTAGAAGGCCATGCATGTACATAAAGCTGTGCACCTGCCCAGGGAAGCTCTGAGAAGGCCCTAAGTTCTCACCTCTAGTTCATCTTGAGGTTCTAAACAAGCATGAAGTGGAGGCTGAGTCAGAGTTGTAAACTGTATGCCTGAGCATTTTGTGTGCCCCAATATGCATACAAAACCTCTTGACAAAGCACCCCAAACCTCATGGCACAGTCTGGGAGACTTATTCATTTCAGGCATTAAAGGAAATCTATGCCCAATTATTAGCTGACATCTAGGTTGACCAAGCACAGATTGTAGTGGCTACATATGACAGTGAACACAGATTTTTACATAACTATTTTGGAGAAGTCATTAAACAAACAAACAATAATAGCAATGACAACAAATCCCGGAGAAGAGAGACACTCAAATTGCCAGAGTTGCCACATTATATTACTTAAAATGTTCAATTTTCAACAACAACAACAAAAATGAGACATGTAAAGAAACAAGAAAGTATGACTCATACATGGGGGAGGAAGGGCATGGGGGAGGAAGGGCAAGGTAGGAAGAAGCCCAGATGTTGGACTTACTAGACAAAGACTTTAAAACTATTATAAATATTTCCAAAGAACTAAAAGACTATATCTAAAGAACTGAAGTCAAACATGAGGACAATTTCTCATCAGACAGGGAATATCAATAAAGAGATAGATCATCAAAAAGAATAAATATAAATTCTTGAGTTGAAAAGTAAATTAACAATAGAAAAAAAAATTCACTAGAGGGATACTTTTTGAGCTAGCAGAAGAAATAATCAGTGAACTTGAAGATAGGCCACCTGACACTATTCAGTCTGAAGAATAGAGAGAAAAAAATGAAGAAAAATGAACAGAACCTCAGAGACCTGTGGACACTATCAAGCATGCCAACATACTCAAAATGGAAATCCCAGAAGGAAAAGAGAGAGACGGGGCAGAAAGAGTATTTACAGAAATAATGGCTGAAAACTCCCCAAATTTGATGAAAAACATTGATCCAAGAAGCTTAATAAATTCCAAGTGAGATAAACACAAGAGATCCACACTTAGTCATATTATAATCAAAATGTCGAAAGACAAACATAGAGTTTGAAAGCAACAAGAGAGAAGTGATTCATTACATACAATGAATTTTCAGTACAATTAAAAGCTAATTTGTCGGAGTGCAGATATATGATGTATTTAAAGTGCTGGAAAAAAACAATGGTCAACTAAAAATTATATATCCAGCAAAAACTATACTTCAAAAACAAAGAAAAATTAAGACATGTCCAGGTAAACAAAAACTGAAAGAATTTGTTGCTAACAGACCTGCCCTACAAGAAATAATAAAGGGAATCTTTCAGGCTGAAATAGTACAGAAACTAGACAGTAAATTGAATACAAATACACGTGAAGAAATAAAGAAAACTGGTAAAGGTAACTACAAAGTTAATATAAAAAACAGGAAATTATATTGTTTTGTAACTTCCCCCCCTTATTTGATTTAAAATACAACTACGTAAAGCAATAATTATAAATCTATATTGACAGTCATATGATGTATAGATAGGCAATTGTATGACAAAGTAACACAAAAGAGCAGGAAAGGAGCAGAGCTATACAGGAACAAACTTTTGTATAGTATTGAAATTAAGTTGGCACTAATTCTAACTAGATTTTTCTAAATTAAGATGTGAAGTGTAATGAGGACAACCACTATAAAAGTAATTTAAAAATATGTATAGTAAAAGAAAGAACAAGGGAATTTAAATGGTATGCTAGAAAATAACTATTTAACACAATAGAAGGCATTAAGGCAGTAATGGATCAATAAAGGAACAAAATAATACAAAGGTATATAGAAAACAAATAGCAAAATGTCAAGTGTAAAGCTTACTTATAAATAATTACATTAAATTTAAATTAATTAAGTATTTCAATCAAAAGGCAGGACTTGGTAGAATGGATTTTTTAAAATGGCCTAACTTTATGCTATCTATAATTGATTCACTTTAGATTCAAACACACAAATCGGTTAAAAGTAAAAAAATTGAAAAATATGTACAGACAGTCCATGACAATGATATTTTGAAATTACGATGATGTGAAAGTGATACACATTCAGTAGAAACCATACTTTGAATTTTGAATTTTGATCTTTTCCAGGGCTAGCAATATGCAGTACAATACCCTCTTGTGATGCTGGGCAATGGCAGTGAGCCCCAGCTCCCAGTCAGCCATATGAATCATGAGGGTAAATAACAGATACTCTACAGTGTACTATGTTGTTGTTGTTGTTGTTTTAATATGTGTTTTGTGTTTTTGCACTTCATCATGTCACACCCGTCTGTGTCTCCTGCTTCTGATGAGAAAAAGAGGAAGGCAATCACTCTTGAGAGAAATAATTGTCTAACTGTAGGCTAATGTAAGTGTTCTGAGGACATTTAAGGTAGGCTAGACTAAGCTATGATGTTCGGTAGGTTAAGCGTATTACATGAATTTTCAACTTAGGGTGTTTTTAACTTACAATGGGTTTATAGGAATGTAAGCCCATCATAGGTCGAGGAGCATCTGTACCATCAAATAGTAACAAAAAGAGAGCTGAAGTGGCTATGCTGATATCAGACAAAATAGACTTTAAGGGGAAAAAAATGTTACTAGAGACAAATAATATTATATAATGATAAAAGTGAATCCAGCAATGTATATAATAATAATAAATATATATGCACCTAACAATAGAGCCCAAACATAGAAACAAAACCTGACAGAATTGGAAGGCAAAGAAGACAATTTGACAATAATAGTTGGAGACTTCAGTAACTCCAATTTCAATAATAAAACAACTAGGCAGAAAATCAGTAAGGAAACAGAAGAGTTGAACACTATAAACCAACCAGACTTAACACACATGGATAGATTGTGAAAATACTATGCTAAAGAATATTAGAAACAAAGGGACATATATTGTATGACTCCATTTATAGAAATTATTCAGAATAGGCAAATCCATAGAGACAGAAAGTATATTAGTGGTTTCTAGGTGCTGTGTAGAGGGAGAAATTGGCAATGGCTGCAAATGGGTACAGGGTTTCTTTTTAGAGTTCTGGAATTAGGTAGTGGTAGCACAATTACAAATTTATTTCTTCATATTAAATATTGCCATGTCCCTGTTTCCTTTTAAAATATATATTGATTGCTTCAAGGGTAATTGCCATATGAAGTCTCTAACTCCTTCATGTGAGTGAGTTTTCAGACCCCAGAGAATGAGCAAAGAATGAGACACCACCTTTTCCTGGCTCATGATGCTGTTTAGCTGGAGGAGGGGGAAGATGAAAGGGAGACATTCCTCTCTGAGATCCTATTATCATGTATAACTCTGTGCCCTTAGAAACAAGTTTTAACTTTTCTAACTATTTCCTTGTGATTTTCTAGATTAATTACCATTTATACATCACTAGAATTTTGTTAAGATTTATGACATATTAAACCTGAGCAAATCTAGCCACAAGGGCAGCAATGGGGCCCAGAGAAGTGACAAGGAGTAGGAAAGAAGTAGAAGAGAACTGTTGTCTCTTCATCCACAAAATATTTGTTTGGCCCACATCATAGAGCTGTTGCAAAGATCAAAGGATGATATGTATATGCAAGTGATTTGTATCCACAGCACAAATCCATATAAATGAAAGAAATCATTACAGTTTATTGAGCCAGAGAAATAGTTCACGAAATTATTAGTGGTCTGAGTTAGTGTTCAGTTCTCATGTATAGGGTCATGTTCAAATATTCCATAAAGAATTTTGGTCTTTGAAAGATTGTGTGTTATAAACTAATAACACTGTTATTAACTGGCAGAAATTATCCTGCTACCATGACTAAATGACATGTCAACAAAAATCTAAAGCACATAATAAAATTTTCTCAATACATTGACAAGAGTTTGAGATAGAATTGAGAATTGAGGCAAAGATATAAAAGTACTTTGTTAACTGCAAAATGTTAAATAAATGCCAGTTATTATCATCAATTGGACTAAAAAGATTTTATTCACTTTAGTTTTTTTAAAAATTTCATGTTGAAAAATATCAAGCAATTCCCAATTCAGTCCCATGACAGTATTTATTGGTGCCATCTGCTGGAAGTTCCTGAAAAATTGATGAGGTTAAAATGAACAAAATGATAAGCAGCACACCACACTGTGTTTTAAGTACATGTGTTTTTTACATATTAAAATTAATGTAGGTAAAGTTTTAGACAAATATTTCTTATGTTAAAATTAGTTATGTAAAATATTTTGATGCTGAAAAAATGAATGTGTTTCATGAATTGTAACATTCATTCATTCCTTCATTCATTCAACCAATATGTTTTGAGCTCTTGCTGTCTGCCAGGCCTTGTGATAAGAACTAGGGATGGAAAGAGGTGTAAGTAACTGTTCCTGTCACAAAGGGTCAGAGTCCTCCATTTAGTGGGGTACTCCATGGAGGAAACGGAGAAAGGGACCTCCTCAATCCAGAAAGTGGTGGTCTTTTCCACAAAATATTGAAATATACCACCTTTACAGGGGTGGAGGAGAGAAGGAAGAATTACAGAAGAAAAATCAAATGAGTTAGGAATGAAAAAAAAAAAAAATGCTTCCTCCAATCTTGTAAAACATCGCAGGTATCAAGTGGTCTCTAAGAGCATTGAGTCAGAGCTAAATTAATCTAGCCTTTCATTTAGAAAATGCACCATGGATTTCGATATAGAGTGTATATACTCTGAAGACCAATATATTTATCATAAAATATCAGCATAATTTGTCCTACAGTGAATTCAGACATAGGATAATTGTGATGAGATTTCATCTTCTTAGGCAGGCTCCCTGCAATCAGTTCATTAATCCCACAATTATGCAATCCTGCATTTGACATAACTGACATTTTTGGACCCCACTTATGGAATGTTAGGTACATTTATAGATGTGGGTAATGAAAGCTGTTTTTAGATCAGTGGTTCTCAAACTTTAGTATGCATCAAAATCACCTGGAGGGCTTCATAAAACACAGATTTGCTGGACCCCATGCCCAGAGTTTCTCATTCAGGAGGTCTTGGGTGGGGTTTGATGATTTGCATCTCTAACAAGTTTCCCAGGTGATGCTGATGCTGCTGGTCCAGGGACTGCTCTTTGAAAACCACCGCTTTATACTATGATAACATAGACTTAAAAGTAATAAAAGCAAAGCATTCATCGGTTTTTATAAAAAATAACATAATGATTTGTTGTAATTTAAGAAGCAGTGCAGGGCACATTGGAAAGAACTGAAAAATAGAGGTAATTATAAAGAAGAAAATATACATCACTTAAAATTTCAAACCCAGAAATAAGCACTACAAACATTTAGTAGCTTTCCTTCCATATTTCTTTTGATATGCACATGTAGGTGCACACATGTGCATATAATTAAAATCATTCTGTGTATACAATATTTTTGTTTTGGGAAGTCCTGCCTCACTCCTCTTTATTTTTTTCTTCCCTGATCAACAGTTGGTGGGAGGAGCATGAGTAAGTAGGCAGAAGGTGATTAAAAGTCTTTCCATTTTGGAAAGGTTCTCTTGAGCCAATAGAAGAGTTCACATTCTAGGATCTTCCCATCCTCTGTATCCCCAGCCTATTTAATCACCAGAGAGAGACTAGTACTAACTTTGAATATGCTTAGTATAGTAGGTTTAAGGTGTCATTGTTGTAGGGGATCAAATCAACTAAATAATCATGGAGTTAGCCTAATTAATTGTTTTAGTATTCCCTAGAAATCCGGTTTCAGATTGGTAAATAAAAATTTAGGGTGAGAGTAAAGATTAAAGTCAGATCTGTAACTTCAGAAAAATTTTAAATGTTTTTTAAATTATGTAAGAAATAATGCATATCATAGAAAAAAGAGCTATATCTTTTGTTTCCAAGCAAGTTATGAGGTGTGATTGAAAAATATGGTAAATGTTTAAATAAAATAATTTATTATAGTAAAAGACACATTGCCATTAATCTCCCTCAAAATACACCCTCTCGCTTCGAACACATTTATCCCATCATTCTTGCCACTTTCTAAAGCAGTTCTGGAAGTTGTCTTTCGTGAGTGTCTTTACTTCATCCTCCATCATGACAACACTCCATGTCACACATTGCTTCTGGTATGGCAATTTCTGTCAAATAAAAACATTACGGTGTGTCCTCATCCACCTTATTCACCAGATCTGGCACCGTGTGACTTCTGGCTCTTCCCCCAAATCAAAATGACCATGAAAGGAAAATGTTTTGAATTGATTCAAAACATTGAGGCAGCCACAACAGAGCAACGAAAGATACTCATGAAAGAGGACTTCCAGAACTACTTCAGAAAGTGGCAAGAACGATGGGATAAGTGTGTTTGAAGCAAGAGGGAGTATTTTGAGGGGGATCAATGGCAATGTGTCTTTACCTGTAATATATTTTTAAAATTTAAACATTCACCATAACTTCTGCTCACACCTCATATTTTGATTGTTTAGGCACTCCTCTAGTTAATAATCACTCTAGTTTTGGTCTAGATAGTAATCACTCTGCTTTTTTTTTCTTCTGCTTTTTGTCTAGATAATAATCACTCTACTTTTGGGTAAATTCTAACTCCTTTCATTTTTTTTCTGACTAGTTAAGAACTTAAACTCAGAGCCGGAGTCCAGTCAGAAACATTGTAGGTATTTCAAACAGGGGATTCAATAGAGGGGATAGTTAAATATGTGTTGGAAGACTGAAGGAGCAAAAGGGCAACAGTGAGATAACTGAGCGATTACTAACTGCAGGATATTACTATTACTCCAAGGATAGAGAAAAAACGGAGAAAAAGAAAAGAAGAAAGTGATGTCACCAGGCCCATCAGGCATTCATCACTGTCAATACTGAGGGTGACTATTTTTTCCAGAACCACTGACACACCCCTACGGTCCCCTGCTTCCACAGCTGCCAGCCACTGTCTAGCAGCAGCCGTGGCCCACTGCCACATAATGTTTGTTGAATCTAAGTTTTCTTGCCATTTACTGTTTTGTTCCCAGGGGTGATTTTTCTAACACCACTGTGACATTCTATAAGGCTTCAACCACAACACATTACACTGTATGTTAAGGTCTGACTTTTCCTTATCATATTCTTAAAGATAAGAAAGACTTATAAATGTTTATAAATGTTTTACAATAGTTCTCATGCATTGCAAGGCTTAATTTATTCTGAAATATATTATTTTGTGTGCAAACTAGTTTTCTCTCCCACTATCTCTTCTGCTCTTTGGGTGGTTTAGGACGTCAGACTAGCATCTGGATTCTAGTTCTTTACATAAATAACAGTGATATGGCCTTCCTATTGTGAGCTGCTTAGAGAAGAATATTCCAATTGAGAATTACAAGAATTGTACAAGACATTAACTATCCTTGCAACAGCACTGAAGGAGCATCTTATCTTGGTTCACATCAGAAACAGTGCTAATGAGACACACCTGGGCATGAAATGATTCTATCATGAGAGTTAAAAAAAATTTTTTTGCATTGTCCAACTACATTGTCAAACATGGTACATTTCTTAGATAACTTACAAGAGAGCCTTTTGAGGAAAGGAATGTTGAGTTCTTAATGGAACCTAACCCAACAATAACAAGATTAGCCTGCATGCAGCTACAGTGGGCTGCTGTTAGTATTATGGGATGACATGTCCACAGGCACAGCAGGCCTTTCACCTAAGCCAGGCAAAGTCATGTATTGCTATGAATTTTTCCTATGGACATGCTATTAACACGAGTGGGAACTTGTTACATTAAGTAAAACAAAAACAGAAAGATCACAAGGCCCACAGTTCTGCCGTCCACTCCCTCTCATACTGCTCCTCATGTCTGGGAGGGTTATCTTGAAGGAGATCCTTTGCCAAGACTAAGATTAATTTTTTAATGCATCTAAGGCACTAGAGCATAGAAGTAAATAATTTGGTACAATCTTCCTTTCTACCTCTGAACAATATTTAAGCCAGTGACAGGAAATTAGCCCCTGGTCATTAGTTAGTGCTGTCTTTCAACTTTAAGTTATTTTTACACTCGTTATACGTGTGAGGCTAACTTGAAGAAAATCACAAGAAAGGACATAACAAGTTGCAAATGAAGAGGTAGTCAAACTGTTTTCCTATGCTTTAGGGGACAGAGAAAGGGAAATGTGAGCTTGTTAAGCATTTACCTGTAACATTTGACAGTTCTATTACTGCTTTCCAAAATAGACTCTACGTAGCTGACTACCGCCTTAGTTACGGCTGCTGTGACCCCGCCTCCACTGTATTCTTTTTAGCACTATATGAAATTCCTGATATGATGCCAGGACAAAAGAAGGCAATTTCTCTTTAACTTTGGCTTTCCAGACCATCATCCTTCATTATCAAGGAGAGGGTGGCCTGGCACATTCTTGGGGAGCCGAGACTCTCACAATATGGGATCATTTAATCTTGGAAGGGCTTTGAATTTCATTTTTCTTGCACTCTTTACGGTCACACCAACACTCCTCTATAGTTTTATTTCTGGTGAAAGGAGTAAGAGAACAACCTGGAAGAAGCACATCACAGGCTATTAGAGATGTAAGCTATCCTGGGGATCAGGGAATCCATCCTTACACACTGAGATGCAGAATGAAAGGGCTGGAGTGACTTTGACCCAAGTTTTCTCCTGATTCTTTCCTTGACACACTGCTATACATCACGAAATGCATTAAATAAAATTCACAGTTTCCATTTGGTAGAGAATGGACAGTGGAGGGACTTACTAAGCATTAGGACCCACATTAGGGGTTTTATGTACATTCTCTCATATAATCCTATATCAAAGCTATGAATTATTATTCTTCTCATTTTGCAGATTTATAAACTGAGGCTTTGAGAGTTTAAGTCACAGAGTTAGTAAACTCCCGAACCAGGATTCAAACCCAGCTGTGTCAGACTGCAAAGCCCATTTATTCAAACTACTACACTACGTTATATTGTCTATGTAGAATATATCTCATGCTAAAGAAAAAAGCATTGCTAAACATGAAGAGTAATTCAGGGGGAAAAAAAAGAGTAATTCGAGACCCCAGGAGACCATGAGATCCCAAGAAACATATCGAGGGCAGGAATCACCTTTTAATAATATTAATAATAGTAGTGATAGCTACCATAACTGAGTACCATCTAAAGGCCAGGCACTTTATGTTTGTTATTTCATTTAATGATCACAACCACCTGTGAGGTAGGGATAATGATAATTACATATCCATTTTAAAGATGAAGATGCTGAGACGTAGGGAAATTATTTAACTTTCCCAAGTCACACAGTTGGTAAGTGGAAAAATGAGACTTAGAGTTAAATCTAAGTAACTTGAAACACCGTGTTCTTACTAATCTTAGATGAGTGCTTGGCCCATGGAATCTGCTTAATAGATACAGAATGCATGAATAAATGAATGGGAAAAAATGAATAAGTGGAGACTGGAATGGAGTATGTACCTATTACGTAATGCCCAAATAGGCCTTGTTTAGAAGCTCTTAAAAACATAATGTTATGTTTTGCCCTAAAAGGCAGAACTGGGACAAATCAGTAGAAAATTGCAGATTTCTTGTGGCTTCCTATACAGGAATCTGGCTTCTAGAAGTTCATTGCCTGGATGGCCTTCAATTCTATGATTCAAAGATTCTGTGAGGGTCAGTGTCATTTAGAGGCATAATAATGAAGAACATTCCCATGATGAGAGCTGTCTCATAAAACAGTGACCTGCCCATCTTTGAAGGTGCTCCAGTTACATGACCATTAGCTGGAAATACTGTAGAAGAAATCATTAAATTGGGTAGTATAGAAGATTGTTAGCAAAAATGGCTGCAGTTATTCCCTTCCCTTCATCTATTGCCCTTTGCAAGATTATACTGAAGTTCCTCCCATTGAAAGATGGCATTTTCCCACCCCTTGAATCTGGGTTGGCCGTGTGACTCACTGTACCCAGAATAATGCAATAGAAACAATATGCTGGTTCTGAGTTTAGGTCCCAGAAGGCCTTGCATAGTTTCACTCTTCTAGAAACCCTGAGACCCTTGTGGAAAAACAAAACAAAAACTCGCTAGACTAGCCTGCTCAAGAATGCCAGACTATATGGAGAAGTGCCAGCCAGCCTCTGGAAGCTCAGCCAACTAGCCGATCTATAGCTGACCACAGATGCAGGAGAGAGCTTAGCAGAGACAAGAAAAACCACCCAGTTAACCTGTAAATTCATGGGTGATAGTAAATGGTTTCAAGAATACCTGCTGAGGTAAAGGGAAGACTTGGAGAATGCCTGATGTTCGGTCAGAATAGATCATACCACCATCAACTACCTGTATTCCAGAAGGCTTCCAGGGACTTTCTCAAAGGACCTAGTAGCCAACATGAATTCAGCATCTTACTACTTGCCAGACAATAGTTTTAATGCTTTATGTAAATTAGTTCTTAAGTCTCACAACAACCACTGGGAAATGTATTATTATTATTGAACTGATATGACAGATATAGAAACCATGGCAGAGAACTGAAGGAACTTACCTACAGTACAGAGTTAGTAAACATCCAGCCCATGTTTCCAACCCAGGAAGTCTGAAGCTACAGCCCTTGCTGTTAGCCACACTACACTGCCTCTTGCTGTCCAACTAAAGGGGAAGATTATCTGTAAGGACTACACTTATCTTCACAAAACCTGGTAGCTGTAAGTGTTCCCCCCGTGCTTTTCACCAGGTTCTCTTTACAAAGCCTGGGATGTCACCAAATACCTCATTCATTTTCCAGGCTTTTCCCATCTCAAAGTTGTTTTTCCTACATCTTGTTTCTAAGGAATCTCACTGTTATACTTGAAGCTTAGAACCACGATCAAGAAAAATGTTTTAAAATAATCATTCCCAAAAGCATGGAATGCATTAAAAAGAAAACTTCTTTTCCAAAATAGAATCAATTTTCCAGTATGAGAGTTTCCATCCTACACAGAAAAGGAAATGTGCATAAATTCAGTTTAGAAAAATACATGAGATGGCCTTACGCAAAAGGCTTAAGCAGGGAATCAACTGCTAAATAAAACGATAAAAGCAGAACTAATAATCATGCCTAATGTTCAAGATGTGTTGAGTTTTTTCCTGCCTGATATAGTTACCCTGCAGTTCATAATAGTTACAAAATGTCTAAAATCACTGTTTTTCTTATTGAATACAATGGTCTGCCAACATTTCAACCATAGTTAAACCAGTCCCGTGGGACAAAAGTCAAGGAATGTATTAATTCCAACATTTTCTGCAGTCTGGTAGTGTGTAGCTCTCTGCCAAAAGATCTCTTAAATGGGAACTCCAGTTGCCAAACTGGATGAAACATGACCAAGACGTATGCATTTTTCTAGAAATTTTCCCTGCCTTCCATTAGAGCAGGCAGTATCACTCATTTTCCTACCATTGTGGGTGGGGTTTTTTCTGAAACCTCTCAGGAGCCCTGGTGCAGCACTCCCCACCTTCTTCCCCGATCCCCCCAACAGAGTCAGAATTAGTTGGAATCCCCTATTACCCCCACCCCTATCCCATTGCTCAGGATTTGACTACTGCCTCTTGGCAGAGCAGTGTAAATACCTGTGAATCTGCTTACAGACCTTCCTTTCATTTCACTTATTGGTCAAATTATTTTACAGCGTTCCTATAATCTCAACTCCTTTTTGCCTATAGCTTTTCAAGGTCTTGATAAGGACCTCTAACTTCTCCCACCTTTCTAAATTAACCGTCAGGCTCTCAAAAGCAGAATGTCAGTCTTGTTCTGGGAAGTTTTCATAGAACCCTTTCTTTTTCTTTTTTTAATGGCCTTTATATTTCAGAGCACTTTTAGGTTCACAGACAAGTTAAGTGGTAAGAACAGCGAGTTCCCATATACCGCCCTTCACAGACACTCAGCCTCCCACACTATTAGCATTCCACACCAGAGTGGTGTATTTGTTACAACTGAAGAACCTAGACTGGCGTCATTAATCACCCGGAGTCCACACTTTACATTAGGGTTCACTCTTGGGGTAGTACATTCTATGGGTTTTGACAGATGTGCAATGACATGTATATACCATTACAGTATTATGCAGAATAGTTTCACTGCCCTAAAAATCCTCTGTGCTCCACCTATTCATCCCTCTCTCCCCCCAAACCCACTGATCTTTTTCACTGTCTCCATCGTATTGCTTTTCCCCAATTGTCAAAATCATATCTTTTCAAATGTAGTATTTCTTTCAGTTAGTAGTATGTATTGAGGTTTCCTCCATGTTTTTTCATGGCTTGATAGCTCCTCTCTTTTTGGTACTGAGTAATATTCCTTTGTTTGGATGTACCATAATTTATTTATCAATTTACCTACTGTCTCAGTCATCTGGGGCTGCTATAACAAAATCCCATAGGTTGGGTGGCTTAAACAACAGACATTGATTTCTCACAGTTCCGGGGGCTGAGAAGTCTAAAATCAAGATGCTGTTGGATTTGGTTCTTGGTGAGGACCCTCCTCCTGGCTGCAGACGGCTGTCCTCTGGCTGTATCCTCACATGGTGGAAAAAGAAAACTCTGGTATCTCCTCTTCTTATAATCTCATCTAATCCCATCAAAGGGACCCCATTCTTATGACATCACCTAAACCTAATTACCTCCCCAAAACCCCACTTTCTAATACCATCATGTTACTGATTAGGTATTCAACATATTGATTTGGAATGGGGACACAACATTCAGTCCATAACACCTACAGAAGGACATCTTAGTTGCTTCCAAGTTTTGGCAATTATGAATAACATTGCTATAAACATTAGAGTGCAGATTTTAGCATAGACATAGGTTTTCAACCTATTTGAATAAATATCTAAGAGTGTGATTGTTGGATTGTATGGTAGAGTATGTTTGGTTTTGTAAGAAACTGCCAGACTCTCTTCTAAAGTGGCTGTACCATTTTACATTCCCACCAGCAATGAATGAGAATTTCGGTTGCTCCACGTCCTCACCAGCATTCGGTGTTGTCCATGTTCTGGATTTTGACCTTTCTAATAGGTTTATGATAGTATCACATTGTTGTTTTTAACATTGTGTTTTTATTTCATTTATGTCCTTTGCTGTTATACATACACTACATTGTAAGATTTTCCTATTTTCTTTCAAAATGTTTTAGTAATAGTAATATGTGCTCAAAATAAGAGTCTGCTTTGCACATAGGCCTCTGCCTTAGACTCTACTTATGCCAACCAGCCACGAGGAACCTAATGTTACAGTTTCTTATATCTCCTTGTAAATGTATCTTTTTATCTCTCCTTTCCATCTCTGTCCCTCCTAACATATCCTGGTCTCACACAGCTCAAGCTTAGATTTGCCAATTGTGTTTTTGTTTTTAACCAATTAAAATTTTTGAGGAAAATATTCTATGACTCTCACATTTGTCTTATTACTCTAGCAAGCCCAGAGAATTGCTTTTATAATCTCAGCTGTCTCTAGTTCAACTGCCCATATAATTCTTATTGTCATTTTTGCTATAATGAATTTGTTTATCAAATTAAAATACAATATTTTGTCCAGTTTTTACTAACATGGAAATATTTGATTCATACAATCCCTGTTTAAATCATCTCTTTTTTTAAATAAAATACTCAAGATTATAATCTACTAAATTTGAACAAAAGTATAGTCATTTAAATAAAAGACATAAAGTTAAAATTTAAAGTGATCATTCAAAATTTTGTTAGAAAAGAGACCATAATTACCCAAGTTTGTATTGTGGTTTTAGTTGTTCAGATTTAGTTGTTTAGTTGTTTAGATTTATTTGGAGGCTGAATCCATCTTGAGGGTGAATTCTATTTTCATATAGGGCAGTGTGTGTGTGTAGAAATCCAGGCTAGGACAGAGGATAACGAAGAAAACTCTCTAAAAGAAAAAAATTCTTCATTATTAATAGAGGAAGTGAAGGGCCAGGACAAGAAATGTGGGAGACTATCTTCTTCCAATGAACTCTCCCTTTGCCAGTAAAGGTCTCTAGATTAGAGGGGCAAAGACTGGCAGGGCTTACCCTGGTTTGCAGATCTCTGCAATAAAGAGCTTGCATGTACATGTACAACTCAGTGCTCCATTTCTCCTTAAATAAATAAATAGATGTTTAAAGTTTCGTCAAAGTTATATGAGCAAAAGTTAACCAGTTCTACAAGGTTTATTATTAATAAGAACATAGGTTGACAGCCTTCCCTTCCACCATTCCCCTTTTCTAAGAGGTAACCAATTCAACTTTTTAAATTGTTTTTAACTCCCTCAAATTCCACCTGAGTTACTCCATTTCTCTGGTCTTTATTATACTATTTTCCTCCTTTCAAGAGTAGTGAATTCTGATCGTGAAGTTCTCAAAGCTTCTGCAATTTAAGGGACTCTTTTTAAGAAAAAGAATGTAAGATTTCAAAAATAAAATTAGATAGAGCTTTGGAAAGGTCCCTGAAGCTTAAGCTTCATTAGCTATAAATCTGCCTCTGCCTTCAAGTGAAAACACACAAGGTCTATTGTACTAAATTATCCTGTTGCCACCACTAAACTGTCTTCTAATCCACATACCATGTCTGAAACACCAAATCTCTCAATAATTTTACATTCATGTTGCTCCCAAAAGCCCACCTCCTCTAAAAACTCTTTTCTATTGAACTGCAAAAATAGCATATTTCTTTAATTCCACTTTCTCTAAAATTTAATTCCATATTTTCCTTCACTTATGAACCTATAACACATATTTACCCCATTTGTTTTTAAGGCAATTTTTAAAAATCACATACAGTCATTAGCAGCCCCTGAGGCACAATTTAGGTGTAAGGTTAGTTTTGCATATCAGAGGAAATTAATTTAGTTATTATCTAAACCACTAAATTTGAGGCAGAAGCCTTTTTCTGGTTGCTACTAGCTTTAGAGAAAATACCATTTCTAATATTTGACTTAATATGGCTGCTTTGCTAGAAGAAAGAGTAAGATATTAAATATTAAAGATGACCAGATGGCAGATATTGAAGCCACTAAAAACAAAACCAAGCAGGGTGAACTCACAGGCACAAAATGTAACTCAAAAACATTAGTGGAGCTGAAGCTGTTTTTCTTTAGCATTATGAATCTCTTTATTTGTAAATGACAATTCCAGAGCTCGAAAGAGGCAATCTTATACATCAAACTGTCATTAAAATATGTGGCACTTTCATGCAGTGTCATGTTACTACTGAAGTTTTTTTTCCCAGTAATACTGGAGGTAGTAATTAAAAGATGTATTATTTCTGGCCAACCATAATGGATACAACCACAGCAAAAGTTTAATTGCTATGCTACAGATACTGCAGCAATTAGCTTTTAGAGCAGGGAGCGACAGGTACTGTTCTTCAAGTGAAAGTTTTTAAATAAAGGCTCTCCTCAATGTGTGTTCATAGGCTCCCCTAAATTAAGTCAATAAGTCATCAAATTCACACATGTCACTTGGAGGGACTAGAGCTTTCAAGGGCTAGGCAAAGAAGATTTTGGGAGAAAATTTTGGGAGGGAGGGAGCCCATGCAGCCCAACTTCCTCTCTTTCCCTGTTCTCTTCTGCTCAGCCCAGCCTCCTCCAGCTGTAGTTCCCCTACTGCTGTTTGCTCTCCAATCCATCCCTTAATGCCTGGCCATCAGGTCGCAAGCTGGTCTACCCACATATGTCTCCAGGCCTCAGGCAAGAGTACAAAAGAGGACACCGTACTATATGTCAACATAGTTAAAAGTCATAAATCAAGCTAACAAACTGTGAAATAAAATATGTTCTGTCTTCCTACCTTTATCTTAAGGTAAAATTTTTAATGTATAAAGTTATATTTTAGTGAGTATAGGCAAACTATCAAAGATGAATAAATTTAATATATAATAATAATTATGTGGTTGTATAGCCTGGTGATGAGTTGAAAATGTTTGGATAAGTAATAAAATAAAATAAAAACTTACACAATTTACAAATTATATATTTACTCCATAAATTAATTTTCTTCCCTTCCTTTCAGCAAAATTACTTAATTATGTTGTTATAATGAAGATTTTCATATAATCAGTGTTCTATTAATAATAATGCCAGATTTTATAGCTTTCCTGAGTTATTGTAGCTCTTGAATTTTTAAACTTAATTTTAAATTGGAGAAACTTTGTTCTGCTAAGGCAATAGCAACTGGAATTATCAATCAAATTCTTAAAGCAATACTTACTTTAGAAAATGAAGAATTAGGGTTTCTGATCTGGCATGTAAAGAGCTTAGAAGCCTTCTTTCTATCCTAACAAGTAAAAAGCTGAAGAAACTGAAAAGCAACAATTCTTCTTAAATCTGTCAGAGATTTGAGGCCACAAAGCAAATTGCTGCTCCCAAAATTGGAGAGACAGACAGATACAGAGAATCACAACTTGCTGGAGTAGAAACCCACGAGCAGAAATCTCCACAGGAACCAATTGGGGGTATGGAAACCTGAACTGTAATTGATGAACTGCTGAGGCTGTGTAGACAAGTCTGAGAAGACACGGGAAACCCAGTCTTCAGGGGAACCCCCACACTTTGGGGAGCTTACCTTCCTGAAAGACTGGGAAAAATATCCCTTCTCGCCATTCCTTTTCAACATCATACTGGAAGTCCTAGCTAATGCAATAAGAAAAGGAAATAAAAGGTATTATAGATTGAGGAGGAAATAATAAAATTGTTTTTGTTTGCAGATGACATGATTGTGTAGAAAAATCTGAAAGAATCAACTAAGAAAACTGCTGGAACTAGTAAGTGATTATAGCAAGGTTGCAGAATACAAGGTTAACATGAAAGTCAATCACTTTCCTATATACCAGTAATGAACAAGTAAAATTTGAAATTAAAAACACAATACCAATTGGGAAAAAACAAAAAACCAAAAACACTCCCACAGTATCATTTACATTAGCATCCCTCCAAATGAAATATTTAGGTATAAATCTAACTATATATATGTGTGTGTGTGTGTGTGTGTGAGTGTGTGTGTGTATACATATATACACACACACACATATATACATATACATACATATATATATATATATATATATATATATATATATATATATATAAATATGGGGAAAACCACAAAACTCTGTTGAAAGAAATCACAGAGGAACTAAATACATGGAGAGATATTCGATGTTCGTGGATAGGAAGACTCAATATTGTTAATGTCAGTGCTTCCCAATTTGATGTAGATTCAATGCAATCCCAATCAAAATCCCAGCAAGTTCTTTTATGGATATCAACAAAGTGATTCTAAAGTTTATATAGAGAAGAAAAAGACCCAGAATAGCCAATACTATATTGAAGAAGAACAAAGTTAGAGACTGACACTACATGATTTCAGTTCTCACTATATAGCTACAGTAATCAAGACAGTGTGTTATTGGCAAAAGAATAGACAAATAAATGGAACAAAAGAGAGCCTAGAAATGGACTCATATAAATAAAGTCAACTCATCTTTGACAAAGGAGCAAAGGCAATAATATAATGGAGCAAAGATTATCTTTTCAACAAACAATGCTGGAACAACTGGGCATCTACATGCAAATGGTTACAAATCATACACCCTTCATAAAAATTAACTCAAAATGGATCATAGACCTGAATGTAAAACACAAAATTATAAAACTCCTGGAAGGTAAAATAGGAGAAAATCTAGAAGTCCTTGGGTTTGGTGATCACTTTTTAGATACAATACCTAAGGCACAATCCATGAAAGAAATAATTGATAAACTGAACTTCATTAAAATTTAAACTTCTGCTCTGCAAAAGATAATGTCAAGAAAATTCGAAGATAAGCTGCAGACTGAGAGAAAAATATTTGCAAAAGATATATCTGATAAAAGATTGTTATCCAAAATATACAAATGAATCTTAGAATGCTACCATAACAAACAACCCAATGAAAAAATAGGCCAAAGACCTTAACAGACACCTCATCAAAGAAGATATACAGATGGTAAATAAGCACATGAAAAGGTGCTCACCTCATATGTCATCAGGGAAATGCAAATGGAAACAATGAGCTATCACTACACACTTATTAGAATAGCCAAAATCCAAAACACTGACAGCATCAAATGTTGGCAAGGATGTGGAGCCATGGGAACTCTCATTTATTGCTGATGGGAATGCAAAATAGTATAGTCACTTTGGGGAAAGTTTGGCAGTTTCTTACAAAACTAAACATGCTCTTACTATATGATCCAATAATTGTGCTCCTTAGTATTTACCCAAAAATTGAAAACTTATGATTCCAGGAAATCTGCACACAAGTGTTTATAGCAGTTTTATTCATAATTGCCTAAACTTGGAATCAACCAAGATATCCTTCAGTAGGTGAAGAGGTAAATAAACTGTGATGCAGCCAGTCAATGAGGTAATTTTCAGACTAAAAAGAAATTAGCTATGGAGCCTTGAGAAGCCTTCAGAAGGAGGAATATTACTAAGTGAAAGAGGCCAATTTGAAAAGGCTTCATGCTGTATGAGTCCAACTATATGACATTCTGGAAAAAGGTCAAACAATGGAGACAATAGAAAGATCTGTGGTTGTCAGGCATTAGGAGGGAAGGAAGGATGACTAGGTGGAACACGTGTGATGATGTGTGTCAGTTGGTACTAAAGACTAGGTTGATGTCTAAAATCCAACTTTCTATTACGATTTTGAATCAATAAAACTGTAAGGCCTGCCAGGGCTGGAATTCCATTGCCACCTGTGTCTCAAGTTGCTGACCAGACTCCGAGAATTGACAAAAGCATTTTTGTTTTTAGCACAGTTACCCAGGAAGTGACTCCGTTTCCAACTAAAGTCACTTAGGCAATTTACTTTAAAGGGCAAATTCGCCTCGTTTAAAATTCTTGGCTCCTGAAATCCAAAATGAAGTGGGTTCTTTTCAAGGAAACTTTATCGGGGTGATCACCAAGAGCTTCCAAAGAATCCTAGGCTGAACCCCTCTCGATGGGACAGCGAAATAGGGCACGGTCCTGCGCTTCGGGCACTATGACAGACGGCAAGGCGCAGGGGACTCCCCGGCCCCTCAGCCGTACCCCCGGCAGCCGACACCGTTGCCCCCCGCCCCGCCGGGACTCTCCCCGAGCCAGACCCAGCCGGCGCAGCGCGGGCGGAGCTCGGGCGGAGGGCCAGGCCCGGCGCCGCCGCCGCCACGCGCCCGGACCTGCCCGCGGGAACTGGAGGCGCATTCTCGCGGGATCGCTCAGCTCTCGCTCTCCGTGCGGCTACCCAGGCAGCGGGAGTCCCCGACACCCCGGAGCGGTCTCAGGTCGCGGGGGTATGGTGGGCTGGAAGGGAACGGGGAGGGAGGGAGAGCTGCCTTCGACCGCCGCCCGAGGTGAGGCTCTTCAGGCCCCGACTGGGCGGGCGGCCGCGCCTGCCTGCGGCCGGGCGGGTCCCGGGGCGATCCGGGCGGGCCTCGAGGGGTGCGGGGCGGGCTGGGAGCTCGCGCTTGGAGCCGCAGGTGCTGAGAAAGCAGCGGCGGGACCGCCCGCTTCCGCCGAAGTTTCAGCCAAAGTTGGGGCTAGTTTCTGAAAGGCGATGCCAGGTCCCCTCGGGGTAAGGGAAGCTGCTGCTTGGTTCTAGAGCGGGACAAGTGCCCGGTGTGGGACGAGTCACCGCGCCCGGCGCTGGAAGCCTGGGCGCGGGTCTGTGTTTGGGGGGTGAGGGGTGCGGTCATTCGCGACTCTGATCCCACAGCCGCCCTCCCGCAGAGACTCGGTCGCCCTCCCGGGACAGACCTGCTTATTTTCCTTTTGGTGGAATCACTAATCCCCCAAGTCCCTGTGAAAACTAGTTTCGGTCCTCCTGCGAGTCCCCCTTAAGAAAAACAAAAGTAGTGGAGATCCCTAGAAGACTGCCACAAAACCTGGCTCTGCAGTGCCTTGAAAGTGTTTAAGAATACATTAGGTCTTAAAGAATTTCCCTGGGATCCAACAGGGGCACTTAGATTTTATGGTTCTATTAATCCTTTTACACTTATTCTGCATTACTTTTTCTCCATCTCGCTCGTTCAATGCCTTTTTAACTTATTCAGTCCTTTAACTTATTAAATCCTTTTTAACTTATCTGCATTACTTTTTTCTCCATCCACTCGTTCAATTACCCCCCTACGCCCTTTTTACTCTGTGTTCAGTACACAGCACAAACCTTCTATCATCGGTCCCCTACCGATGAGACTTTCTGCACAAATGAAAATCATACAGTCTGGGCCAAGGCAGGTGGAAGAGTATCCCCCAAGGATGGAATTTTCCATCGTTTTGCCAATGTTAGTTACCTACAGTGAAAATCTTAACTCTGCACTTGGATGTCCACCTTTGAGTTTATAACAAATATTGCTCATACACCCTCTTGATTGTTTTTACAGTAATTGATGTGGAACTCATTTTTAGGAAAAGAACTTCTTTCAAAATGGTAAAATAATGAAATGAGGAATTTGAACATTTTATCTTTGGATGGAAATCTGAGAATGAAAAGAGCGATTAATCCAAGCCATGTGGTAAAAGCAGGAATTTGAAGAAAATGGAAATGTTTCCATTTTTGTGGACATGTGTTTTTCTCCCCCTCATAAGAGGGCACAGTCTTTTCACGTGTGAACCAATTATTGTTCCCAGATGTATGAAAATGGCCTACAACATGACATTTTTCCCTAATCTGATGGGTCATTATGACCAGAGTACGGCTGCTGTAGAAATGGAGGTGAGTAGTTCTTTATACCATTATAGCAAAATAGTTTATGCTCTGTTCTGGAATAAACTATAAGTGTGACCTTTTTTTAAGACAGTAAAGGATTCTTTCAGTTGTGTACAAGTCATATTTGGAATAAATCCTTTTGAAAATTAGTATATGTTCTGCCGAAGCGAGCACAATCCTTTTGAAAATTAAATCTCTCTTTTAACTTGTGTTTGTATACATTTGTAGTCCTGTTTAGTGTATTTACTTAAGATAGGGTCCATTTTATATGAAATGTAATAAATTATTTAGAAATACCTTGTACCTGGCAAATATTTTGCTTTCCTGAATCAATTACAGTAGTTCCTCTAATAATGTGAATTCTGGATTTTTCTTAATTCACTAAATATGCAATCTGTATTGCCTGGACTACATATATTTTCGTAAGTAGTTGTAATGATCGCTTGGCAGTTTTCTGAAGCACATTAATTATTGAAAGATTTGGGGGCTGTAGATGGTGTTTTGCTAAAAAGTGACTTTTTAAAGCACTTAAATATTCTTTGTAAGATATTTGTTAAAAGAAACCACGTGTTGGGGTAGGAGCAGAGTGACACTAAAGATTGCCTTAGGTGCCTCAGTTACCTGCCTCTGCTTTAGAGATATGCAGATTTCTAGGGAGATGTGGGAAGAAAGAATTACCGATAGAGGTAGGAACCTGCCCTTTCGTATATATCTATTAGGTTGATAAGTATCTTAAAGGAAAGAAGACAAATGTTCTTGTCGTTTTTCTCCAGAAAAACTGTCCAGCGATGGTAAAGGCTTCTTTTTCCCTCAGATTGTTGCTAAGAGATGAAACCCCTATAATTTTAATACAGTCACTACTTTAAAAACTGACTGGACTTGATTTTGCAGCTTCAAAAGTCTTCCATTGTTTTGTTGGATAGTTGTTGGACTACCTTATTGTACTATACTCATGTCTAAAATAGAAGGGCTCTTCTTTTTTTTTTTCTTTTTTTTTCTTTTTTTAATTAAAGTTTATTGGGGTGACAATGGTTAGTAAACTTAAGTAGGTTTCAACTGTACAATTCCATAATATATCATCTATATTATCACATTGTGTGTTTACCACCCAGAGTCAGTTTTCCTTCCATCACCATATATTTGACCCACTTTACCCTCTTCTACCACCCCTCCCCCATTCCTTATCCTCTGGTAACCACTGAACTGTTGTCTGTGTCTGTGATTTTTTGTTTGTTTGTTTATCTTGTTCATTTGTTTGTTTCAGTTTTATACCCCACATGAGTGAAGTCATACGGTTCTTGACTTTTTCTGTCTGACTTATTTCGCCTAGCATTATAATCTCAGGATCTACCCAAGTAGTCTCAAATGGCACTATTTCATCTTTTCTTATGGCAAAATCGTATTCCATTGTGTGTATGTACCACATCTTCTTTATGTAATCATCTGTCTAGGGACACTTTGGTTGTTTCCATGTCTTGGCCACCGTAAATAAAGCTGCAATGAACACTGGAGCACATACATCTTTACGGATAAATGTTTTCAGATTTTTTTGGTAGATACCAAGGAGAGGGATTGCTGGGTCATATGGTAATTCTGTTCTTTATTTTTTGAGGAACCTTCACACTGCCTTCCATAGCGTCTGCACCAATCTGCATTCCCACCAACAGTGTATGAGGGTTCCTTTTTCTCCACAGCCTCTCCAACACTTGTTACTATTTGTCTTGTTGATGATCGCCATTCTAACTGGGGTGAGGTAATATCTCATTGTGGTTTTTAGGCATTTCTCTGATGATTAGTGATGTTGAGCAAGTAGGAGGGTTTTTAAATACTAAGTTGATGTACTTTAAAAGGGTATTACAAATTATATTATTGTAATCTTTCAGTGGATTTTCAAACCGGTGCAAGACGTAATTTCGAACACTGAACAAGTGATCCAGTGAGACTTTTCTTTGATTAATCAGAACCATCTTGATAGTTTACTCTGATTAAAATAAAGTATGTAGTGGGGATACCTTCAAGGAATAATTATATCATTTATTCACATTTTCTCTGATGCTAGTGCATGTTTAATAATTCGTAGAGTTCTTAAAATTGTTTTTCTTTTTTTTTTTTTTTAAATCTGGTTCCCTTTCTGTGTGGTGGCTACATACATTTTAAGTTTGAATGCTAACATCAACCTTATACATATAGATCATTTAGAGCTCCTAGGGGAGAGATGCCTCCTGCTATTAAATGCATATAATTGTAGGACGATAGAACTAATATTTGTTCTATACTTGTTTTTCTTTTTTTTAAACCAATTGTTTCTGGCTGAACAAAAAAGTTTTTTATTTACCTTGCTCTTTCCCAGGTTAATTTTGTGTCTGGACATTATCAAAAAGACATTTTTGTTCTTATTTATTTGAAGGTACATCTTTGTTATATAACCTTCTTGTACACTAAACTTTCTCATAGCCTTTACTATTAAGATTTATTCTAGAAATCATACTTCAGTAGGTTTAAGGGTATAGAAGAAGAAAGCCATGAAGCAGTCATTTAATAGCAGCATTAACTGAAGTCTACAAGAAGAAAGGGAAATGGAAAGGCAAAATATCAACCTGAGTCAGACTTTAAATCCCAATATATGATTTTTTTTGTCCATGGTATTGTGCTTTTCCTCTTGCCCCATCTTTATTTGTCATTAGCCGGTGGTATTCTCTTTTAGTTCCTGTACTGAATGTCCAAAATCCTATTATTTTAGAGTTATAAGTGACCCTAAATATCATGCAGAACTTCTTCACCTCTTTTGTGCCATTGACCCCTTCTCAGAATAAGAGAATGTTTTAAAATTTTAATAAAGTGAGTAGGATTACAAAGGAAACCAATTATATTGAAATATACTTGTATTTGTAGTCCAGGTTAAGAATGCCTGAATCCTTCATTATATAGGTGAAGAAATTGAAGCCCAAAGAAGTTATGATTTGTTCAGGGTCTGACAGTCTTTTCTGCCAACATGGACCATAATGTCATCTTTAACTTTTATTTTTACCCTTAACCTTATGGGATTAAAAAATTATTTCTTAAGATTCAGAATGTGATGTGTTAATTTAGTCTTGGCTACTTTATTGCAAACTTCATTTAAATAAAAATTAAACTGGGAGATTGTTTCTTTTAACCTTTATTCATCTCTACCTCTTTTCCCCTCTCATCTGTACCTTGAATACAAAGTCTCACCAGAATTTTTAGATGAAAAATGAAATCTTTAGCCTTCAGTTGCTCCTCTCTGTGGTACCAAATGATTTTGTTAAAATGCAAATCCACGCAGTCCACTTTGCAGTTAAATTCTTCACTGTTTCCCTAAAGCTGGAAAAATAAAGACCTAACTCTAGTGTGGCACCCAAGGCTCTTCTTGTGGGACCCTGCCTTCCTGTCCAGCGTCCCATCTTGTCCCTTCCAGATACCGCTTCACCCAAACCAACCTATTTATAGAACTCAATCCATGTTACTCGCTCACTGCTGTACCTTTGCACATAGTATTGTATCCACTGCCTCCTGGGCTCTTTACCCATCCTTCTTCACCTGCTCAGTTTCTTCATGTCTCAATTAAAGTAATAATTCTTTGCTTAGAGAAGCTTGTTTTTACTTTGTCCCAAGCTTATTTAATCAGCTCAATCTTTACAATGTGATAGTACTTACTATATATGACTGTTCTTACACTTATTTTACTGTATTGCAATTATTTACCTGTCTCTGACACTGGATTGCAAGTTTGTTGAGAGTAGGGGTCATGTTTATTTCCATCCCCAGGGCTCATTACAGTGCCTCTGAGCATGGCAGGTGCTCAGTAAAGGCTGAATAAAGAAAAAGGTGGTGTTTCTGGTCCTAATAAATCAGCAAAGAGAATTTCTCCCCGAAATCTTTACCTTCTATTTCTATGTTCTGCAGTGTCCAAGTAAAAGACGTTCTAGTATTTTTAGGTGGTTTACATCTACTTTCTTTCTGCCTGAACTTAGTTCTAATAAAATTTGTCAGTGGACATCCTCTATGTTCTTTCTCATATTAGCTTGATAACGTTTGTGTTAGAATTTATTTAAAGAATTTGAATTTTAACCATTTGTATTTATTTATATGGAGTGAAGGAATCATCCTTAGATTGGACCATTGTAATATAAACTGTGTCAGATTTTTTTTCAAACGTAGTACTTTAGTACGTAAGTTTATAGTCCAGCAAGTACTCAGTTATTAACTGCATGTACCTTGGCTTTTACTTTTTAAAAACAAGTGTTTTATAGTTTCCCTAAAGAACAGATTGGACTTTATATCTCCAACCCAAGTGCCTTTGGTTCCTGCTGGATTTTCAGTGTTCACTATGAATTAATGTTAGGATGAGGGGCTCAGGAATGATCTGATGATTATGGCAACCAGTTGTGCTTTCTTAGCCGCTGAAACTTCCATGTCAGTCAGGAGATCTATCTCAGTCCTCTTTTATGCCTTACTTTTCATTTTGTGTGATGTCTATCCTGTTTTATAGAATTTATAACATTTGTGGTCATTGCTGATCTGTGATTATATGAGAAGGTTTAGAGCAGTGATCTTCAAAGTTTAGTTCATATACCAGCGGCTTGTGAGCTTGTTAGAAATGTAAGTTCATGGACTCCATCCATCCCAACCTACTATATCATGACCTGTGAAGACAGAGCCCAAGACACTGTATTTTAACAAGCTGTGCAGCTGTTTCTTATGATGTTAACATCTGAGACCCACTGGTTTAGAGCAAAGAATTCAAACTTTCTGTAAAGGGCCAAATGTTAATAATAAATATTTTGGCTTTGCAAGCCATGCAGTCTCTGTCACAGCTACTCACCTCTGCAGTTGCAGCAAAATCAGCTAGACAATATGTAAAGAAATGAGTGTAGATGTGTTTCAATAAAACTTTATTTACAAAAACAGGCAGTGGGCTGTTTTTTGGCCCACAGGCTATAGTTTGCTGAACCCTGGTTTAAAGTACTTAGAAGTGTCATTAAGGATTATACATGTATAACACATAAAAATAAACATTCTTATTAATATGTTAACTGAGTTATGTGTTATTTACTTTACACATAAGTATTTTTAAGTCAAATTTATCACAAACCAAAAGGATCTGATTGGGATATCCTAGTTCTTTAGTTTTGTTTCAGATTGCTTGAAATCAAGGACTTCAGTTTTTTCCTTATTTTATTATCTGAAGCTGAAGTCATTTGTATTACAAAGAGTTAATTTACAGTTCTGAATAGTAACTTGGCTTCATAATGAAAGGATGTTGTACAGTCTAATTCTCCCAAGTGGAAAAACAAATGGCTGCTGGTTTTCCATTGTGTCCCTTTTTGTTTCATATCTAGAGCATTGTTTCTCAAATTGTTAGGTTGATGTCCCTTGAGAGACTGATTTCATCCAAAAAAGAGCTGAGACTGATCTAGGGAAAATGGAAACAGGAATATTTATTTTTCTTTTTGAATTGCCTTCATTGAGGCCTAGGCAAAAGCAAAGCCATGTATTGTGTTTGGAACAGCATGTGGTCGTTCCACTTTTGAACAGTCTAAAGGGAAGTAAGCCAAAACAACACAAAAACCCTTTCCTTTCCACCTGTTAATAGGCACTACTAAAAGTCTCTATTCAATTGAAAATAAAGAGATTGAGAAAAACTCTATAAACAAACTTCTAAGAAAAACTCCATTTGTCATGGGCAGTGGTTTTTAAACATTTTCATTTTCCTACTTTTAGAAGAGTCTGGTGGACCCCTTTATTTCCTCCTTAATTCTCTACTCTTATACGCCCCATATACCAGCAAGAAAATGTTTAGTGTGACTAACCTCTTTATTTTTCAGGGAAGGCTTTCTGAAAATAGCTGTAACCATTCTGAAAGTAAGCTAGTGAGTCTTTTAAAATGAAGTAGACATTGAAAAGTGTTCCGACTCTGTTGTGTGTAGTGGCTACTATTGTGTTTAAAATGCAGAAACCACAAGTTTACTTTGCTTTGTGATGTTGTATTGCATTGCGGCAGTAGGGAAAATAACTAGACTGTTTCAAAGTCTGCAGAAGCAGGGTTAGACCTGTGCGTGAACAGAGGACAGTATTTCTTCTGGGAAGCTCTGCTGATAGCACAGGTTCCCACAGAGCCATTCCCTCTATCCCGCAGTCTAGGATATTATTAGTTGTGCCCTCAGGAGAGCCTGTCCACCAAAGGACGTGGTTCTTTCAGACCATGGGAAGACTGTTGTGTTGTGATTATTTCCTTTCCTTGAGAATGTGGCATGTAGATAATGAAACCTTATTACTCTGGTGTGGATATTTGTCATGTATTCATTCATTATGTCATTGAATGTGGGCCTGAATGTGCAGCTTCCCCACAATTGCAGTTTTTCAAGTTACAAGTTCTAAATTAAAAAATTAATTGACACATCACCGGAGAGATTTTTTTTTTTTTGTAGTGTCAACCAATTACTGTGTGTATTTGTCTAATTTCCAAAGGAAAGCTGTTTTGAAGAAATAATTAAAAATTTGTAATGCTAAGAAATATTTCAGAAATAGCAAGTTTTCCATTATGGAAATAATGCAAATTTTTGTTTTTTGTTCTTCTCTTGTATTCCAGGCTCTGCTTTGAATTTTTTAAAGACACTGACTTGCCTAAGATTAGACACATTCATGAAAATAAGTGGCAGAGTTTTTACCACTTTATTATATACAGTAGTCCATTAATATTTTCAAAGAATTTACTCCAGACCCTTGTAACCAGTTGACAGTATTTGTTTTGTGAATTGTAAACTTTAAGGACCCCTTTAGGTCTTTAATGAGTCTGTGGTCTGGCTGAGGCCCATTACTTTTTTCTTTACTTTCTCTCTCTTTTCTTTACCATTACTAGAAGTTGGCATTCTTTTTGATGCCATTATAAAGTAAGAAATAAAGCTTTTATTACTTCTTGAGTGTTACTGAGTATGGCACCATGAGTAGAAAACACAAATCTTGAGGTGAAAATCGGATGCTTTGCAGTCACTTGGCCTTGTTCACTGGTGACAGTGGCTTGCTTCCATGTACCAGTGGGATTCTGATTCATGCTGCAGAAAAGTTACAAATGTTTATATATCTTGTGCCTTTATACTAAAGGGGCAAAGCACAGCCAAGATACGGATGCAGGACCACGCTGCTTAGGCTTCGCTTTATGTATTTTTTAAAACATCAAAATATCTTTCTTCTTTTGATCACTTTCTGTTAGAATTCTAACCCAGACTTTCTCTTCAGGATCTTACAGTGTCACCAACCCCGGGTCCACATTATGGTTCCTTTCATTATCACGTCATTATAGCATCGGGGAGCTAGCTGGTGTGTTTTAAGGAAAAGGTGGTAGGTAGTATGGCAGAAATAGGCATCATGAGAGTGTAAGTAATGTGCTCACACTACTTTCCCATGTCTTTAATTCTGCTCAGGCCACTTGAAGATGGAATGCTATTTGAGTACACTTGATGTCAGGAGTATGTGAATTAGGTAACACCCCGTTCATGAGAGGTAGCTTGTGTTGATTACTCTAGATGTCCTGTTGTTGTGTCCAGTCTGTACCAGGAAGTATTAGCAAAACCAAGGTCCCTTTTATTTATGTAGGGTTAATCTCCTGAGTGTCACATGTCTATGGTCTCATCAGCTTTTTGTCCTAAGTATGATGGGCTAGTATGATGTCCTGTCCAACCGTGATATGGTTAGTCTGACAATGAAATTCAGGCACAGAGATGAAGAGCTGATGTTTGTCTGAGGCAGTGCTTCTCAGCCTTTGGTGTGCATCAGGGTCGTCTGAAGAGCTCGTTAAAACACAGACTGATAATGGGATTTTTTTCTAGCTTTTTTGTGTGCAATAAAATTCAAACGATGTTACAAAAAAAGTAAACAGCAGCTATTTTAAAATGTATGTGTTCATAAAGAGTATTCACAAGCAAATACATAAACTATATACATTAAAACCTCAGTGGTGAATTTACTTTTTATTTATTTTGACTTTTCAACCTCTGCATTTACTGCCATAATTCCTACTGTCATTATTTTGGACAATTTTAATTTAATTAGTTGTGTAAAGTAAATTTTGGGCTGTGAAAACATACAATCTAGTATAACTATCGCTTCCCCTAACATTGAAAAAATAAAGTGACATTGCCCAAAACAAACAAATCACTAACCCCAGCCTAGAATTCCTCAATCTGGGGTGGGGTGGAGAGTT
Organism: Rhinolophus sinicus; assembly: GCF_036562045.2. Lineage (NCBI taxonomy): Eukaryota > Metazoa > Chordata > Mammalia > Chiroptera > Rhinolophidae > Rhinolophus > Rhinolophus sinicus. The sequence continues at coordinate 28,166,994 of NC_133761.1, read as the reverse complement.
TGCATTTCTAACAAGTTCCCAGGGAATGCTGATGCTGCTGATTCACTGTGATGGCCACTGCTCTAAGGCAAGTAAGTACGATGTGCTGCTGTCCCTGCTAGGTGAAAGTAAATTGCTTTTGGCGAAAAAAGCGTTCTGATTAGAGCTGTGTTTGAGGTGCTAGGGCTGTACTGATTTGCTACAGTAAAGAGGCCACATCTGGAAAAGCGCCTTAGCCATTTGATTAAGGTTGCATAAGACAATCTGTTAATAACCTATCCAGTTGTACTGGAGAATGAAAATGGGCAGCTGCTAAGAATTACTACCCCTGAATATGTTTTTGATGGTGTCACTAGTCTCTGAAAGCCCCCTGGTCAGAAGTATTACTCTCAATTTTCTGTCATGATAAAGAAAGACCACTAATGGCTTTGCTTGGACTCTTCTACGTTTATAATGTTTATGTAGGATGTCAATGTAGTGATTGTGCTATTGCTAAACTGACTATTTAAAATATACACTCATGGACTTGGGAAATTATAGTGGGTTGATTTTGGAGTTCCACCAAGCCGTTGTCAAAAGTCCGTTTATCATCTGACCACCAAAAGCCCAGTTTCTGAAGCTAGCACATTGGATCCAGAATTAATATACCCATATCAGTGTAACTTAGCCCCATCTAAAATTGTGTTCTTTTTCTCCTTAATCAAGCACCCTCAGAAACAGCATAAATGGACAGTATCTTAATGTCTAATCTTTTTTTCAATTTTGACTTGACCCAGGGCATGCTGAGGTAGAACTGTACTTGTAAGTTGGGACATTAAAGAGTGGTGGGGATGGGGTATGAAGCTATTTGTTTTCTCCTTACAAAGTAAATCTCTCAGGAGTGTCTGCCTCCGCAGACAAAGGGAAAGGGTCTGCTTCGAGGGCTTTGAGTTCAGAGGACTGAGTGAGAACTCTGAACCTTGTCATGTGTACCCACTGCAGAGCTCAGCGTCCCGCTGCTCACTTAATCACAGTAGCACTAGATCCTTATGTGACAGGGAAACAAATTTAAGTGATATAGTTTGGCAACCTGCAGGATCAAACTGCATTTGGTTTTCAATTTCTTAAAGCATTAAGTCCTTTTAATCCTGTGTTTCACTCCACACCTCAAGCCAAGATTTGTTGCAGTCTCCCTGAGCCAACAGTGTCCCTGGAAGCACTCACCTCAGCCCGTAGTCCTTGAATTCTTCATGCTCTTCTTACTGTTTTCAGCTTCTCTGGCAGCAGCCACTCCGCCTTGCCTTCACTGGGCACATCATTCTAAGACACTCTGGGAATCTAAATGATTGCTAGGATAATGCAGCTCGCCATTTTTCTGCTGTGTGCCATGGGCTGCCAGATTTCCGCCTCTAAATACTGACAGAGTAGTCACGGCATCAGCCCCAGTTAGACCAGAAAACCATTTCTAGAAGTCCTCTTATTTTACAGAGATCACTTACAACCGAGTCTTTCTATAATTGGAACCAGTCAGTCCTGGTTGCCAACAATAGAAACCAACTTTGACTAAGCAGCAAATGGATGGATTTTGGATAGCTTGTCACATCAGTGGGGGGAGGCTGAAGACCCCGGTCCAGAACAAGAACACAGCTAAGATCACGTCAGAGGATCAGTCTATGCCCAGTGCCAGTGCCAATGTCCCTGGAGTGTTAGTTTCACACTGTGGCCATTATTAACCCCACGGCAGTTGCCTCACATAATCTATTTGTTGTTCTTTTGTGCAACTGTTTCCCCAAGAATCACAATACCTGGAGCATCCAAATGGCTGAAGTAGGTTATGTGCCCGGTTTGTTGTCAGACTGTATCCCTGCATCCCTCCCACTTTGTGGCATCCCATGGGATGCTACATGGGTTGCTTCTGTAGCATCCCACCTGCTTTGAAATAGGACTGCCAGACAGACAGAAGTGATCACTGTTCCCTCCAGAGCTCAGTACAAGACAGAGTTACCTACGAAGGAGAAAATTTCATCGTAGCACTTACAGTTATTTCAAAATTTGTGTCCAATTTTGCTACTCAAGTCTTGGTTATCTTCTTCATAAATTTTTTGATCCGTAAAGTGTCCTTAGAGATCATTTAATAGTTCATTGCTCTCATTTTCCTAATGGATGCTCTGAGACACAAAGACAGGAAATTATCTGCCAAAGGTGACACCAGTAATTAATGGCAGAGCTAGAACCACAACTACAATGCTGGCATTATTTCCAGTAAAGGGTTATATAAAATACTCCATGTATTTTGGTTCTCATTGTCTATCATAGTTTGGCTCTGGCTATTTTTCAGAATGGAGATATAAGGTGCCTTCTTAATTGTCCTCCTCTTCCTTATCCCTGCTAAAAGAGCCCACCTTTTATTTCTCAGAGCATTAAAACTATAATCAACAAGACTTTTAGTTATTATTGAATGGTAGAATCTCAAAAGCATTATTTTTGTGGTGTTCTTAGTTATTGGGTGAGTTTCTGAGCCTTCTTTGAGAGTGAAATCTGAAAAGGAGAAATTCATGAGTGAGACCATGAAGGCACTGGGTTATTGAGAGAGTTGAAGAAGGTGTCACTAAGGGAGAGAAAGGGAACACACTGAAGAGGCTAGGAAGTTTGACTCTTTGTTCAATTCACGGGTTTACGTAGCACTTACCATGCTAAATACTAGTTTAACAATATGTAGAATTCTGAGTATAAGATTAAGGACATAAGAAATACCACAACGAGCCAAACTAGTGTTCTTTTCATCTCAAAGTTTGATTTCGGAGAATGATAGGACATTTTGTGGGAGACCATAAAGGATTCTTACTAAGATTTTCTTACTTCGAATGATTAGGGAAATACGCTCATTCGATTTATGTTTTTAACTGATTGGGATCAATTCAGTAATAGGCTGGTTACCCATTATTTAAAGTGCTATTTATGCCAAAATTATTTGTTCCCAAATTACCTCTCCAGGAGTACATATATCATCTGGAATATGATACACATAGCTGAGGTTTTATAGTCTTTGATTATATGTCGTTTTGTGAATATTTACTTTTTCAGAACTCTTAAAAACTTTCATACTTTTCCCCACTATGGAAAAGAGTATGGAGGCTCCTCAAAAAGTTAAAAATAGAACTATCTTATGACCCAGCAATTCCACTCCTGGGTATTTAACCAAAGAAATCCAAAACACTAATTTGAAAAAACATACACACCCCTATGTTTACTGCAGCACTATTCACAAGAGACAAGATACGGAAACAACCAAAATACCCATCGATAGACAATTGGATAAAGAAAACTGTGATACCTTTATACAATGGAGTATTACTCGGCCATAAAAAAGAATGAAATCTTGCCATTTGCAACAACATGGATGGACCTAGAGGATATTATGCTGAATGAAACAAGTCAGACTGAGAAAGACAGATACTGTATGATCTCACTTATACATAGAATCTAAAGAACAGAATAAATGAACAAACAAAACAGAAATAGACTCAGATACAGAGAACAAACTGAGGTTGCTAGATGAGAGAGAGGTTGGGAGGATGAGTGAGAAAGGTGAAGGGATTAAGAAGTACAAATTGGTAGTCACAAAATAGTCACGGGGATGTGAAATACAGTATGAGGAATATAGTCAATAATGTTGTAAAAACTATGTATGGTGTCAGATGGGTACTAGACTTATTGGGGGGATCACTTCATAAATTCTGTAAATGCCTAACCACTGTGCTGTACACCTGAAAGAAATATAAAATATATTGAATGTCAACTATAATTTAAAAAATATATAGTCACAGGATGTAAAGTACAGCATAGGGAATATGGTCAATGATATTGTAATTGCTATGTACGGTGTCAGATGGATAGTAGACTTGGTGGGGTTATCACTTTGCAGGTGTGTAAATATCTATTATGGTTTTTTTGTGCACCTGAAACTAATAATAATAAAAAAGTTTCATTTTCTCCACATCCTTGCCAACACTTGTTATTTGTTGGTTTATTGATGATGGCCATTCTGACAGGTGTGATGTGCTATCTCTGATGGTTAGTGACATTGAGCATCTTTTCATGTCTATTGGCCATCTGTATGTCCTCTTTGGAGAAATGTTTATTCAGGTCCTCTTCTCATTTTTAATTTAGATTGTTTGTCATTTTTGGTGTTAAGTTGTATGAGTTCTTCATAAATTTTGGATATTAACTCCTTATCAGATATATTATCGGTGAATATCTTCTCCCATTTAATAGATTGACTTTTCATTTTGTTGATGGTTTCCTTTGCTGTGCAAAAACTTTAGTTTGATGTAGTCCTATTGGTTTGTTTGTTTGTTTGTTTCCCTTGCTCAAGGAGATATATAAGAAAAAATATTACTAAAAGCAGTGTCAGAGAGTTTACTGCTAAGAGTTTTCTTCTTCCTGTTTTCTTCTACAAGTTTTATAGTTTCAGGTCTTACATTTAAGTCTAATCCATTTTGAGTTTATTCTTATGTAAGAAGGTGGTCCGATTTCATTTTTTTGCATGTATTTGTCCAGTTTTATTTAATAGACTGTCTTTACCCCGTTGTATATTCTTGCCTCCTTTATCATAGTTTATTTGACCATACAGGCATAGGTTTATTTCTGTATTCTCTATTCTGTTCCATTGATCTGTGTATCCGTTTTTATACCAGTACCATACTGTTTTAATTGCTATAGCCTTGTAGTATAGTTTGATATTAGGTAGCATGATACCTCCAGTTTTGTTCTTCTTTCTCAACATTGCTTTGGCTATTTGGGGTCTTTTGTGGTTCCATACAAATTTAAGAACAAATCTAAATTACTTGTTCTAATTCTGTGAAAAAATGCCATTGATGTTTTGATTGCATTGAATCTATAGATTGCTTTGGGTAGTATAGACATTTCAATGATGTTAATTCTTCCTATCCACGAGCATGGTATATGCTTTCATTTATTTGTATCTTCTTCAATTTCTTTCTTCAACGTCTTACAATTTTCCGAGTACACTTTTTTTCACCTCCTTCATCCTTATTGACCTTTGTGCCTGTCTTGTGCTTTGGGGAAGGGTAATTTTCAGGGAGAACTGGGTGGCAGCATAGTGTCAGGGCTAAAGAGGATATAGTCTGAATTCATACGGACCCCAGTTCATATCCTGATTACCACTTACTACACATGTGACTCTTTAAAAGTTATTTTACCTCTTAGAGCCTTAGATTCTTCATTTGTAAGGTGGGCCTAAGAATACCTATCTCGCAGGATTGTTGTAAAAAGAATTGGTATACGGAAAAGCACAGTGCCCTGCTAATGGTTAAGTGCTGAATAAATCAAAGTTCTGATTTAATATCAGTAGCTATATAGTATTGGTAAAATTAGCATTAGATGAGGAATAAGAGTACTTAAATTTAAATTCAGACAGATTTTGGGATTTCAACAACAATTTCAATAAGAAATTGGATGGCCTTTTCTCACTTGTAATTTGAGGCTTTGGATTAGATCAATGGTTTCAAACTGTGATCTTTGGAGGTACTTTGAGGTCACTGGTGGGAAAGGGGAGCAGTGAGAGGTATCTCAGAGGGAGGGCTTCCTCTTTAGGCCAGAGCAGCAGTGCTTTTATTTATCTAGTATATCAGGCTTCTTTGTAACCTCTTATTTAAAGAAAGCATTCCTTGGCAAAACACACACACACACACACACACACACACACACACACGCACACACACACTTTGAAAATAATACACTTAAAAGTCATCTCAGGTCCGTTCCAAGTCTGAAATTCTTTATGTCTATTAGTTCGCAACAGAATTTGAAAGTTCGTGGCCCACACTGGATCAGACCTAAAGACATGTTTTGTTTGTCCTGCATAGTATTTAAATGTTTATTATTAAAGTGACAAAATTTCTGTTTGACAACATATCTTGTGAGCTTCCTGTATCACTTTTAAAAATCCCAGCTGCTTATGATGAAGACTGACTAAAATAAGTCTCATTACCCGTGGATTTTTCCCTGGCAGAAGCTTGTTTTGGGATTTCAGGGGATGGTGAAATAAAATACAGATGTTGTGATTTGGAAAAAATTAAAAATAAAGGTGACAATTTAAAACTTTGGTGATTTCACATAAAAATTCAGATTCTGTTTTCTTATGAAAATTGATATATCTGACGGTTCTGGGCCACATTCCCAAATAACATCTGATGGAGTTGGGTAGCAGCCTAACTATTCCCTAGTATTTTATACCCCCTCAAATTTACCTGCCTAGTCTCTGAAGGTATTTGAGTTTTCAACATCTGATTTATCTTCTGCAGATTGTATGAATATCAACATTTTTAACTTAACCAGTGTTGGCACTCTGGAAGAAAATTATTTTAATATAGCAAAACTACACGTGTCACTTTTATTTTCCCTGCCCTCACACTGGACAATAATAGTTCTTAAGTGCTCACCATCAGTTTATCATAGCTGCTGCAATCTGGCTTCTGAGTTAGAAGGATATTAAACACAGTATATTTTAATTCTTTCTGCCATGGGATCTAATTACCAGACACTCAAAAATTTTAGGAACTAGATTTATTTGGGACAGTAAACAAAGACGTAAATACTACCCCGTTGCCCATGCCTCTCCTTGTTTCATCTCAGTTCCAGAGGAGGATACTCACACAGCCTGGGCATTCTCCCCCTCAGGAGAGAGAAAATTGAGACAGTTCTCTGCTGTTTGCTTTCCAACAAGCTCCTGTTAAGTGGCAAGGGTCAGGTCTCAGCATCATTCAAATAAGGGAGACATAATGCCAACTGTGACAGCCTGTCTTTGCTCAGTCACTTTGCCCCTTCAGGACAGGGTGAACTCTCCACTGCTCCAATGTCCTCTAAAGCTGTTGGCTCTAATTGTTGGGTGTGGGTTCTGTATGTGCCCTTTAAATCAGACTTGTTAATTTTTGTGTAATCGTATGTCATATTATTTTTTTGTCTGCGTAACCTTACATTTTTTAAGAAATATGAATTGAAATTTCTTTCTCTTTACTATCATAGAATTGTCCAGTTCTCCTTGTAGTTTTGCTGCTTTTTAATTTACATATTTTATACTACTTTATTAGGTGTATACAGTGCTCAGCAATCCATTTTAAAGTGTATTTGTTGCAGTTTATCTAGAATCTAAACGTTTTATGGCAGGAGATACTTAGTTGGTCATACCACTAGAAGCAAAAATCCTCATTCCTTCTTTTTGTCTTCCAGAAATTCCTCGAAGTTTATGTAGTTCACTGATGAGACCGTTCCCTGTTTTTTTTTTTTTGGTGTAGCTATAGGTTTTATTTTATTTTTTATCTTTAAACCTTCTCTCTCATTTCAATGGCATTTGGAGAGGAAGGAGATGTTAATATGTAAGCTCAGTGCAGTTCCCCTTGAATCAGAATTTTCATCTTCTCTTATTCTACATGTCCTCTTTAGGTAATGTAATTCATCATTTGTATAATGATGACTTCCAAATATATATCCTTAACTTAAAGTCTTTCACCTACATAGCTCTCCTGCACTACCTGCTATGTAGTAGATGGAAACCCACACGCTAATGTCCCACGGACACTTCAAATTGTCCATCAGTAGGTGAATAGATAAATTATGGTATAACCGTACAATGGAATACAACTCAGCAACTGAAACGAATGAACTATTGATACACGGAACAACATGGATGAATCTCAAAATAATGATGCTGAATGAAGGAAGCCAGACAAAAAAAGGACATACTCCATGATTTTATGTATGTAAAATTCCAGAAAATACCACTGTATAGTGACAGAAAAGTGAGTGGTTGCCGGGGTGGGGGGTTACTGGGGGTGAGGTGTGAGAGGAAAGAGAGAAGGGAGGGATTATTAAGGGGCAAGAAGAAACTTGGTGATGATGGATGTATTTGTTACCTTGGTTGTGATAATGCTTTCAAAACCCATCAAATTGTACACTTTATACATGTTCAGTTTATCGTATGTCATTTATACCTGAATAAAGCTGAAAAACCCTCTATATTAAAAGCTTTTAAGAGAAAAATAGCAGCCTACCCTTCTCCACTCCCATTCCCCAAAGAAAGCCACTTTGAACTCTTTTACGTGTTCTTCTGATATGTAGGCTATACAGTAAGAAATATCAATTCCTTGAATAACGTAGTTTTGTTCAACATTGTTTCGTTATGTTGATGAGATGCCATAGGAACCTGTCTTGTTTATGTCAATTAGCCAGTGATAAAAATTGGTTTTACGTTGTTTCACTTAAAGTCACAAAACCTATCGACGACGTTAAGTGAGGACTTACTGTACTCTAACTAGTATGTTTAGTCTGTTAATTTATTGATTCATCAGTTCAGGACTTCAGATAGTATCTGTTTATTTTCTATTATGGTAGTTGATAATTTATTTCTCTTACTTCACCACTTTTATTTCTCCTCCCAACCTAATACAATTTTTGGTTAAATCAATAGTCAGTGCTAACATTACTAGGAGTATTAAATATCGTACACTATAAAGTCAAGAAGTATACTTTGATTACATTAATTTCTTTAACGCATTACCCACTCCCATAGTTAATGGAGTCGTTGCATTTTTCCCCATTTGCTTTGTTTTCTATGTACCTGTTGGTAACTTTTTTCAGATATCCTAACAGACTTGTCAGACACCTAGCAGCAATTTTCCGAGATGCTCAAAATATCACATAATCTGGCATTCCAATTCCCGACTTCCAAAGTCTAGGGTTTACAGGAGATATGGGGACCAGAAATAAATTTGGGAATTCATGTATGGTTGGTATTTAATACCATGGTTCTGGATGAGTTTCTCCTGAGGAGTGAGCATAGATTGGGAAGAGGTCTGATGATTGCATTCTGGGGCAATTCAATATTTAGAATTGGGAAACGGAAGCAGATCAGAAAATGAACAGCCAGTGAGATAGATAGAAATCCAGGGCAATAGATATCCTAGAAGCCAAGTAAAAAATATATATACATATATCTTGGGAGGAGGGCAGGATCCACTATGTCAAATGTCATTAAAATTTGAGTAGGATGAGGGACTCAGAATTTACCATTAAATTTGACAAGGTGGAGTTTATGGTGACTTTGACAAGCAGTTTTCATTGGAGTGTGGGGACAAACAAAACCTGATTGGAGAGTGTGTTCAAGAGGGAATGGGAAGAATGGAATTGGAGAAAGTGAGTATAGACAACTATTTTGAGGATTTTTCCATAAAGGAATAGGAAAATAGAACAATGGTTGGATGGGGATTGTGATATGGAGTCAAGGAAAGATACTATTTGGGGTGTGAGTGTGTGTGTGTGTGTGTGTGTGTGAGAGAGAGAGAGGGAGAGAGAGAGAGAGAAATAATAGAGCAAGTTTATCTGATGGAGGAATCACTGTAGATAGAGTGGGGAAATTATTGCAAGAAAAGTAGACAATTGCAGAAGCAAAGTCCTTGGCTCGTCAAGTGGGGAGGTTGCAGTGTACAAATGGAGGACTTGGTTGATTAGTTCGAATTGTTCATCCATTGAAATAGAGAAGGCAGAGAATGTAGACAAGTTGTAGGTATGTTGGTATATTTAGTTAGAAGATAGGGAAATTATCTGATTGTTTTGTTTTCTCAGTGAACTAGGAACAAAATCATCAACTGAGAGGATAGGGTGTGGAATTGGAGGTTTGAAAAGACAGGAGAATGTGAGAGATCCCTGTAAAAGAGCAATTGACTGGAGTTTTAGCCCAAAAATATTTTAGTAGTAGGATTGCAAAGTGTGATGACAGCCTTTTCATTTTGAAGACTAGTATCCTTCTGTTTTGAGAAATGTTCTTATGTTCTTTATTTGATTATCACCCCATCTGTATTTTCCCTGTTGTTTCTTTCTGAAACCCACTTAGTCAGGTGTTGTACACTTAGACTGATCTTCTGATTGGGAGGATTTTCTCTCTGATTGTCCATTTCTTCCCTCAGCTTTATCTTCTAATCCTTCTATAGAGTTTTGTATTTCAGCTGTCTTACTATTTTAATTTTCCACAGCATCCTATTCTTTTTTAATGGGTGCAATAGCTTCTCATTAAAGATATTAATGTTTTTGTTTGTTTTGTGATTTATTTTGTTTTGTTTTCTTCTGTTTGCTGCATAATCTCTGTTTTCTCTGCTTGCTTGTTTTTGTCTCTGTCTTGCATAAGACTTCCTTCAAATGCCTGATGCTCCTTGGCCGCCTATTTGTATTTGTGTGGAGCATTGAAAAGCTTCGTGTGCATAAGTGGGGCTTGTTACTGGTGGGCTTCATAGTAATGTAAACTCAAGCTTTTTCATTGTCAAATATGTAGAGGTCTTTCCCCCCAAGACTTGAGTTTTTTCAAAGATTGGGGATGGTGGTATATGCCTGTCTTCCAACCTTTTAGGAACAGAGCAGGCAAAGGAAAGTGAGAGCGTCACTTTTCCTAGATAGACTGTTACCCAGCTCAACCTCTTCTCACTGCACTGTATCTCTGCCCGCCTCTGTGCCTGATATCCCAAGCTTCATTTCTGCTGGAAACAACTCTGGTAGGATTTGGTGGTCATCTGGCTGCCTAGGGTGCCGGTGCAGTGATAATATAGAGAGAAATTGATCTGTAAACATCCCCCAGTTTTAGCCTTTTATGCTGCTTGGTGCCTAAAAGAACTGAGACTTTCAGATTCTTTAGGGCAAATGAGCTCATTCTCCCTCCACTCCTCCTTTGTAATCCACCTCCACGTCCAATTAAGTCACCTCTCACTCCCCAATAGCTTTCTGTCACTCAAAAGTTTTGGGACTTTCTTTTTGGATGTTTCGTTTTTGTTCTTTGGAAAACTCAAATACACTAATGTAATCTATCCTGTTCATTTACTAATGGAGTAATACCTTTTTTTCCTTCATTGTCATTTTAGTGAGGAAATAAGGGAATGAAAAACATATGTGGTCAATACCGTGTTTCCTTGAAAATAAGACCTAGCCGGACCATCAGCTCTAATGCATCTTTTAGAGCAAAAATCAATATAAGACCCGGTATTATATTGTATTATATTATATCAGATCCGGTATTATATTATATTGTATTGTATTGTATTAATTATATTATATTATATTACCCAGTCTTATATTATATTAAAATAGGACCGGGTCTTATATTAATTTTTGCTCCAAAAGACGCATTAGAGCTGATGGTCCGGCCAGGTCTTATTTTCTGGGAAACATGGTATACCATGTTTATCCAGAACCCATCCCTGTACTCTAAAGTATAATCATCACAATAACTAACATTTATTGAGTACTGACATTTATTAACTTAGTATTCATAGTAATCTTACGAGATAGATACGTACGATTATTATTGCCGTTTTACAGATGTAGAAACTTAAGACAGAGAAGTTAAATAGCTTGCCAAAGTTACATAGCCAGTAAGTGTGGACCTAGGATTCACACTCAGCTGTCAGACTCTAGCCTCACTTCCTGCTTAAAACTCTCCAATAGTATCCCATTTCTTTATTTTAAAATCCAAGCAACTTAGCGTGCCGTTTGTGCTCCCCACGATCAGGTCCGGCGTACCTCTCCAGTCTCCTCTCTCTCTAGTCTGTCCCTGACTCCACCTCTTTGACCTATATTCTAGTCACACTGGACGTTTTGCCCTGAATGCACCATGGTCTCGTGATCTTCGCACCTTTGTCTGTTCCCTCTGCCCCAAACATTGCCTTCTTCTCCAGAATGCCCAGAATAGTGTTAAGGTATTTCAACATTACTTATAAATTGAGCATTTATATAACTTATTTTACCTAGCAATTAACTCATGCTTTTGATTTGCTGATTTAGCCTGTCTTCTTGAAAAATGTATAATTGAATAAAATAATAATACTGCATTGTGTGTGAAAGTACCTAAGTCTAACAGATTTTAACAAAATGATCTCTAGCGGACTAAACAAAATTTGATTGTATGGAGAGTGATACTTAAAGATTCTTTTGGAGTATAAGTTAAAATGTATATACACTTTAGACAGCAAATAAGTAAATTTCTCTCATTTGTTATTAAAATGTTTTCTAACCTTATCTTGTATTTCTTAATAGCTTTTTCTTCCTCTTGCAAATCTGGAATGTTCACCAAATGTTGAAACTTTCCTTTGCAAAGCTTTTGTACCAACCTGCACAGAGCAAATCCATGTAGTTCCACCTTGTCGTAAATTTTGTGAAAAAGTATATTCTGACTGCAAAAAATTAATTGACACTTTTGGGATCCAATGGCCCGAGGAACTAAAATGTGACAGGTAAATGACATTTCCGACTAAAAGCTACTAATGATATTTTATATTGGTGTTAGCTTTCCAGAATGTTAGTGACAGGCTTTCATTATTTAATTCAATAAATGTTTATTGCACACTTAATATACGCCAGGCACTGTGGTGATACGTGTTGTGGATAGAGTGGTGAGCAAAAACAGACTTGGTTCCCAGGGAACTTACAATGGGGTGGAAGGAATGAAAAATATTCAAATAATTATACAAGTAAATGCAAATATACAACTATGCGAGCTCTAACAAAGGAGAGGTGTGTCGTCAATGAGAACATGTAATGGTGCCTTTGACCATAACTGGGACAGGAACCTTATTATCAATTCACTGACCCTATTGCACAGTACTCTTGATCAATTACTTTGTCTCCTATTCTCTAGACATTGGGAGCTTGTAATTTGAAATATTCTACTGACATAATGAGACCTCACATAATAAATCTGGGAAGGAAGCTGGCTACCTTTATGTTTATTTATCTGTAAACTGAAGAAACTAGAACCTTTTTGGAACTCATACACTTCTGGTAGATGCATAGTCATTTTCAAGAACAATTGAGTAATACAGTTGACCTTTGAACAATGCATCAGGTTAGGGTCACTGACCCCCCCCCCCATGTCTCCGAAAATCTGCATATAACTTTTGACTCCCCAAAAACGTAATACTAATATGGCCTACTGTTGACCAGAAGCCTTACCAATGAGATAAACAGTCAGTTAATACATATTTTGTAATATGTATTACATACTATATTCTGACAATAAAATAAGCTACAGAAAAGAAAATGTTATTAAGAAAATACATGTACAGTATTTGTTGAAAAAAATCCATGTGTAAGTAGACCCATGTGGTTCAAACCCAGGTTGTTTAAGGGTCAACTGTATGTAGTAAAGATGAAGATGCTCATACCCTATATCCTAGGAAATCCCCTTGCATAGAAACTTCTACACAAATAAGAAATCACAAATAAAAAAAAATAGCATTCCTGATATTTTTAATGGGAAAAAGATTAAAAGTCTATTGTAAAAATGATTACTTACATTGTGATGGACTTACACTCAAGAATACTACCATACAATTGATAAAATGAATGCAGTTGACCCACATCTGTCAATATGGATAAATCTAAAAATTATAGTGTTAAGTAAAAAAAGGAAGTTATAGTGTGATATATACAGCATGATGTCATTTACATAAAGTTCAAAACCAGAGAAACAACTATTTACCATTATAGTTAGAAAATAACATAATGAGAATACTAAAAATACATGAAGAGAATAAGAACTGACCTTGTAATAATGAATATTTCTGGGGAGAGGAAAGAGAATAGAACCAGAAAGGGGTCCCAGCAATATCTATAATGTTACATTGCTTTATTTTAAAAGATATAAAGCAAAACTGACATAATATTAAATTTGGAAAAGCTGGTAGATACATGAGTGTTTTTTATGGGCGTATGTTTTATTATTTTCTATTCTTATCTAAAGTATATTTAAAATGCTTTCTCATTAAAACCCACACTAATTTTTAAACCATGTGGATTCTCCAGAATAATACTGGTATGTAGACACTCAACTCAGTGATAAAGCTCTGCACTGAACAAATTCTCCTGTGTACCACTCAGGTGATGCATAAACAAGGGAGGCTAATAGCCAAACCAAAACAAAACGGTGATGTGAGTTAAGCTGGTCCTCAGCCTGCCTCTTGAGGATCTTCTTGCCCTTCTTTAAGAACTTAAATATCTCTTGAACTTTACCCTATAATCCAGGAAAGGATGTTATTTTGGTCATCACTTTACCATGTGGTTTATCTACTTTGCTCATGGGCATTAGATAATAAAAATTAATTTCCCCAAGACTTACATTTCTTATGTTTATAAACAGACAAGCTAACACCTTTTTTGTCTGGAGAGTACCAGTCAAGATAATTTTTTTCCTTTATAGTCTTGAGAGAAGAAATTATTTTAAAATTATTCATTGTTTTCTAAGTAAGAGAATTTTTATGTTCACTTGCCTTGTATTAAATACATATTTTAGTGTTTTGGAGCCTTATAAGCAACCATAAGTTTTTAGTCAACTTCAAAACTTTCTACCCAACTCTAACCTGTAATCCATTTAGGTTTGTATGTCTCCCTATTAGTTATGAATACATGAGGAAATATTTTATAGTTGGAAAGCATAGCATTAAAATAATGACTCAGTAAAAATGTCGACCTTATATATTTCATTTTTATAATCTTTACAGATTACAATACTGTGATGAGACTGTTCCTGTAACTTTTGATCCACACACACAATTTCTTGGTCCTCAGAAGAAAACAGAACAAATCCAAAGAGACATTGGAATTTGGTGTCCAAGGCATCTTAAGACTTCAGGGGGACAAGGCTATAAGTTTCTGGGAATTGACCAATGTGCGCCTCCATGCCCCAACATGTATTTTAAAAGTGATGAGCTAGAGTTTGCAAAAAGTTTTATTGGAATAGTTTCAATATTTTGTCTTTGTGCAACTCTGTTCACATTCCTTACTTTTTTAATTGATGTTAAAAGATTCAGATACCCAGAGAGACCAATTATATATTACTCTGTCTGTTACAGCATCGTATCTCTCATGTACTTTATTGGATTCTTGCTAGGTAATAGCACAGCCTGCAATAAGGCAGATGAGAAGCTAGAAGTTGGTGATACAGTTGTTCTAGGCTCTCAAAATAAGGCTTGTACCGTTTTGTTTATGTTTTTGTATTTTTTCACAATGGCTGGCACTGTGTGGTGGGTGATTCTTACCATTACTTGGTTCTTAGCTGCAGGAAGAAAGTGGAGTTGTGAAGCCATTGAACAAAAAGCAGTGTGGTTTCATGCTGTTGCATGGGGAATACCAGGTTTTCTGACTGTTATGCTTCTTGCTATGAACAAAGTGGAGGGAGACAACATTAGTGGAGTTTGCTTTGTCGGCCTTTATGACTTGGATGCTTCTCGTTACTTTGTACTCTTGCCATTGTGCTTTTGTGTGTTTGTCGGGCTGTCTCTTCTTTTAGCTGGCATTATTTCCTTAAATCACGTTCGACAAGTTATACAACATGATGGCCGGAACCAAGAGAAACTAAAGAAATTTATGATTCGAATTGGAGTCTTCAGTGGCCTGTATCTCGTGCCATTAGTGACACTTCTTGGGTGTTACGTCTATGAGCAAGTAAATAGGATTACCTGGGAGATAACTTGGGTCTCTGACCATTGTCGTCAGTACCACATCCCATGTCCTTATCAGGTAAAAGCTATCATTTGTATTGTTTCATGATTTAATATTAACTTAGAAAATATTCCCTGAAAGTAACTTGAATTAGTCATGAACATAAAATTAGATTTCAGGTGAGAAATCCAATGGACATAGGAATGATTCCCAATGTATCAGGTGAAACTGGGATAATTGTCAAAGTTTTTTAGTTTCAGTTACAATAGTAAAGTGGCTCCGTTAGCTATTCTTTTAAAAATTACATTGGGTTGCAAAGGCAGATTAATAGTAATGAAGAAAAGAGTCACAAGAGTAGGTCCTGTAGTAGGCAGAAAAAGAGAAGTAACTTCTGCTGAATTGGGAGTTGTTTTAAATTCTTTAGTTAGTAGAGGAAAACCTTATTTGGGTATATTTAATTTGATCGTGTTATCTTATAATTTTTTGCAGAGTATTTGCTTATAAAAACAGAACTTGATTTTTACCTAAACCATCCTGTCATTTCTTAACTGAAAAGCACAATTGAAACAAAATGTGTTTCATATGTCTTTGACATTTATTAATACGATTAGTATAAAGGTGCTGTTTTTAAGATTAAAAAAGTAAATCCCTAAAAATAGAACATTTTTTTAAAATAGAACATTTTAAAAGCATTTTAGTTGAGGTTTTTTTTTAATAGAATTTTTTGTTGTTTTTAATAGATCTTATACATTTTTCTTGAATATATGTATATATTAACTAATTATATTGATGTGAGTGCTATCATCAGAGTGCATCAAATCAAGCAATGTGTGGGCTGAAGTATTTTACATAATAATTTATATTCTAGAAAGTGACTACATTTTAACATAGTGGAACCTAGTTTATATACTGATGTGTGTGGATAATAGTTTTACTTACCTTACATACTGTAATAATAGTTTTACTTACCTTACATACTGTCCGTAGTCAGTTATCTGTTTTTACAAATAGGCTGTTTTTACTATATATTTAATAACGGAGCTGTGTCTTAAAGTGATCCTGATATGTTGAATGTCTCCTATATTCTTCAGTATTTTGGGAAAACTGGGAGAAAAAAACAACTATTATTGCCCACAAAGTTAAAGGTCTATGATTTTTAAAAATTATGTTTCATGTAAAGAAAGAAACTATAAAGTATTAGAAGATAAAATGAGAAAATTCTAAACTTAAAGTGGAGGCAGACTTTATGAGAATGATATAAAATTCAGGAACTATAAAAGAAAAGATTACTAAATTTGACTAAGTAAAATAATTTTTTTGTTTGTTTGTTTTAAGATTCTGCATGGCAAAAACAAAAACACACACAAAAAACCCCCATCATAATCAAAGTCAGAAAACCAACTGGGAAAATTTATTCACACATCATATCCTAGTTGAATGGCTAATTTCCTTAACTTATAAAGAGTTTCTATAGATCAGTAAGAAAAAAAACCAACAATCAGATATAAAAATGAAAAAAGATTGTGAAGAGCATTTACAGAAAATGAAAATCAAAAAGCTTAATGTAAAAAATGTTGTAAGAGATGCAAATTAAAATTATAACAAAATTATATTCTACTTATGACATGGCAAACATCTAAAGGTTTTATAGCCACTATGTTGGTAGAACTGGCAAAATATGCATTCTCAGACTTCAGACTTTGCTATTCAATTAGTTCAAACTTCTGTGGAAAGCAATTTGACAGCATTATTTAAAATGCACATACTCGGGGGCAGCCCGTTAGCTCAGTTGGTTAGAGCAAGGTGCTCTTAACAACAAAGTTGCCAGTTCGATCCCCACATGGGCCGGTGGGCTGTGCCCTCCACAACTAGATTGAAACAACTCCTTGAGTTGGAGCACACTTAACAAATAAATTTAAAATCTTAAAAATAATAATAATAATTCTAAAATGCACATACTCTTTGATCCTGCCCTTACGGGAATTTATTGATGGATATGCTCACAAATGTGAGTGATTACATACATACAAAGATACTCATTGCAACATTGTTTGCAATGGCAGTAAGTTGAAGACAACCTAAATATCCATTAATAGGGGTAGTTGAATAAATCATGGTTCATCTACACAGTGGAATAGCCTTTAAAAATAAATGATGACCCCTGTTTTTATTGATATAGAATGGTCTCCAAGTAATATTAGTAAGTGAAAAAAGCAAGAAATAATACAGAATGTATAGTATTTTGACATTTGGGTAACATTTAAAAAATAATACTTGAAAGTTTATGCTTGAAAGAAAAGTATGAATAAATTTTATGAAATTTTCACATTATTCTGATACTTATTTTGCTCTAACGAACCAAGTTTTTATAACATAAACGTAAACAATGTGTGAAGACTCTAAAATAGTATGTTGTAATAATGAGTCTAAATGTGTTTTTTTGTGGTAGATTAAAGTGAAATAAAATAGATAAATATTTAGAGGCAAATATTTGGCAATTATGAGAGGCTTCTGTATTTCTAGGGGAACAAGGTCAGGAAATCAAGCCAAGATTAGGAAGGACATGCTTCCTAAATATATTTACGTGTTTTTCCTTTTCTAGCTATATATCTTGACACACATATAAAGGTTCTTTGTTCGGAACTTAGGTAAGGAATGTATTAAACTTAAAGCACTATTCATTATATTATGTTATACCAAACATTTTATAATAAAACAGACTGAAAATTTATATTTTTGTTCAAGTTTTACATTGACTGTGTAGACTTCTCTCCACTTTGAATGTATCACTGAAATTTTATTACTGTTTTTTATAGGCAAAAACAGAAAGTCGACCAGAATTGGCTTTATTTATGATAAAATATCTGATGACATTAATTGTTGGCATCTCTGCCGTCTTCTGGGTTGGAAGCAAAAAGACATGCACAGAATGGGCTGGGTTTTTTAAACGAAATCGCAAGAGAGAGTAAGAACCTATTGAATTATCTGACATTGTTTTAAAATAAATAGATCAAACATAAAGAAACTATTCAAATCATACCGTTTATTATATTGACTGTTTTTTCAAGTTTGGAAATCTTTTTCATGGAGAGAGATGCTTTATTTTGGCATGCATTTAATAGCCTTTGACATACACTATTCTGTGGAATGGAAGATTTGTAAAATGTACATATTCTTTCCATGGCTTATAATATATCCATTATTGTTATTGTTTTCATTCGATTCATTATTTTGGGTGTAGTGCTTTTAATCATTTTATTCTGTCTTAGCAATGATAAAAAATTAAATGGGATCAAATATATGTAAGGAAATGTATAAAGTATGATTCAGATGTGATGTGTTATCATTAGTTACTACTTTTAAACTTTATTACACACAAGTGTTGACTCAAAATTTCATTTATTTGCCTTGCCTAAGATGGTAAAAATTCAAACTTATGGAGTATTTTATGACAATATAGTAGATTTACATTTATAAGTAAATAGTTCATGTTAGTTATTTACATACACTGTATGCCATGTACTATCAACAGTATAAAATGGAGTTTTTTAAACTGTTTCCCACTGGTTTGATTAATGAACTTTTTTGTGATAAAAATTTCAGAACTGTAGACCTTTTCAGAAATAAGTTTTTGAAGTCTGAAGAATTGCATTTAACTGGACTTTACATTTTTTACACTATTATTATATGTCTATCCCATATTTACATACCCACACCAACTTCAGTATAACTGGCTAACTTTAATGTTGGAAAGAAAACAATTGAATTTAAGCAGACCACTAATTATATTTTGTGTCCTCTCTCTTCTGGTTTACTTTTATATACTTATATATGATACACATACGGGTAATCCCCTACTTTATGTTGGTTTCGTTTCCTTGCCCTCATCCTTTGATTTTGCCTATTTAATTCTTTACCATTCTAATTGTGCTGACAAAAGCAACTAACAGTGTATGCACAAAAGATTTCACTTTATGGCAATCTACTTATATCTCAAAGTAGTTATAATCCCAGACTTTATAAAAAACATAACTCTTAAAGAATTTCTAACTTTATTGAATAAGGATTTTTAGCACAAGATAGGTGATATGCTTTATGGCTTCTACTATAATACTTAATATTTACCAAGTAAGTCCTTTCCTTTGATTTTCTTACAGTCCAATCAGTGAAAGTCGAAGAGTACTACAGGAGTCGTGTGAGTTTTTCTTAAAGCACAATTCTAAAGTTAAACACAAAAAGAAGCACTATAAACCAAGTTCACATAAGCTGAAGGTCATTTCCAAATCCATGGGAACCAGCACGGGAGCTTCGGCAAATCATGGCACATCTGCTGTAGCAATCACTAACCACGATTACTTAGGACAAGACACTTTGCCAGAAATCCAAACCTCTCCAGAAACGTCAGTGAGGGAAGTGAGAGAAGACGGAATGAGCACCCCCAAGTCAAGAGAACAGGTCTGTGGGGAACCTGCCTCACCAGCAGTATCCAGCTCCAAACTCTGTGGGGAACAGGCGGACCGGAAGGGCCGGGCAGGCGATGTGAAGGACAAGAGCAGTGTATCTGAAAGTGGGCGGAGTGAAGGAAGGTAAGCTTTGATTTTATCTTCAATCCAGACTGTCCTGAATACTGCATTGTACATTTTTTACTAAAGCATAACACGTTGGAAATAAGGCATTCTATGAGATGACAGGTTTATACACTTAATCCAAAGGAGTTTGGATTTAAGGAGTTTAAGTTCAACCTATAAATATGCTGTTTCGTAGTTTAATTCTTAGCTTTGAGAAGAGCCTTCATGTATGCTGTTCAAGTACCGTAGAACACTAGTGTTTATTTCTATGGTTGCACGTATATTTAGGTAAATGTTTAAGATTCATCTGAAATATAGGCTAAGTTCTCATTAGTACTGCATTACAGTAGCATCTAAAAGGTATTTGTCCATTTTCACAAAGATGATTATGTTTTTACTTTCTGAACATGAAAGGATGTTGACATTGTCTTTAATGAGTATTTCCAAATAGTCATAGGTGATCCAAACACAAGTAAACATCAAGTTAACCAGAATGCTGACAACTAACTACTTTCAGTTACCATGGTTTGTCTTACCTCACCCTCCCAAACTAGGCTAAGTGCACCTTCTCTGTGTTTCTCTCGCAGCTTTTGCATACCTGGATTGTAATTAGATACATGCTTTTGAAAGGAGATTTATAAACTCCTGAAAGGGAGAGTTGAGGTGTTATTTATCTTTGTGTTCCCAATAGCTTACACGGTGTCTGATCCATGGTGAGAAATCAATAAAAAGTTTGCCAAGCCGAGGGCAGGAATCCTGGCTCATTAATTGTATTCCCCATGAGACACCATGCTCAGCCTATGCATGGGTGGTGCTTGACAAACGTTATCAAAAAATGTATTTGAAAATCAATTATTTGTGTTTCGAGGTATTCGTGTATAC
Source organism: Rhinolophus sinicus (assembly GCF_036562045.2). Lineage (NCBI taxonomy): Eukaryota > Metazoa > Chordata > Mammalia > Chiroptera > Rhinolophidae > Rhinolophus > Rhinolophus sinicus. Next base: position 28,146,088 of record NC_133761.1, on the reverse strand, counting down.
ATAAAGAGTTTTAGTGAATTATCCTTTGATAAAAGTGGACACTGGTTGGGAGTAAAACTCATGAAAAGTGGATAGCAATTATCAGGACATCTGGCGTCACATTCGTGCTTTGGTATGTATGTGTGTCAACTTTCCTTCTTCCACTTAGGGTAACTCCAAAAAGTGATGTTACTGCAGCTGGCCTGGTCCAGAGCAACAGCTTGCAGGTCCCCAGTTCTTCAGAGCCAAGCAGCCTGAAGGGCTCCACCTCACTGCTCGTTCACTCGGCTTCAGGAGCTAGAAAAGAGCAGGGCACTGGCAGTCACTCAGATACTTGAAAACCAGGTTATCCCGTTACTTGGAAGTGGATCTGTGTTACACTGGAGGTGACCAATACATGGTCTTATAAGAATCACTATTGCATTCTTCTTTTGCACTTAGAGCTACATTGCCTGCAGTTACACTGGAAACAATAGATTCCGAGAAGAATATGATTCATTCACATAGAGGTCAATAACAATATACCTGAAAAACAGAAATGTGCGGGTTAATAGTATTTTTTAAATTGTGTGGGAGGAGGAAATTAGAGGAATCTCCTTCTCTATTTATGAAGATCCTACTCTTGTTAAAAGTATTTTAAGGTGTACAATGCTATTTCACTTTTATGATATAATATTAAGATTTTTCTTTGCTGAAATATTTAAAACTTATCCTTGTATCTCTTTTATATATTTGAAAATAAGTTTATATGTATTTGAACTTTTTTTAGAGATCCTGGAAAATCTATTGAAATATTTTTATTATGTTATTCTAATATCTTGGCACTACTTTGGTAGCTTTTACACTGAATTTCTAAGAAAACTGAAAAATAGTATTCTTTTGTAGTTTAAAAAAATAGTTGATACACCAAAAGATATTATAATGGCTATTCCACTACAAAAACCCACTTACTCTACCTTATCATCCTCAGTGTGTAAATTTTATAAAGTCTCATTATTTTAGGAATTTCACAGCCTCCTTATGCAACTGAAATACGGTGCTTATTGAAAGAGTGTCCAATGTTGATTGTATGATGCTGCTTTCTGATCCTTCTGTAATTTTAAAATAAAATGTCCTGAAGGATTAGTAGATGAAACGTTACTCTTTTATAAATTAAGCCAAGTGCAATTGATTTTCTGTGTTTAATGTTTCATGACCACCCAAGATTGTATTATTATGACCATTTACATTTGCTTATACTTTTGTTTTAACTTTTGTTTTTTAACATTTAAATACTGTAGATGCTTTGTGTTTGTGCAGTAGCTTTCTCAGATATTATGTAGAATTAATTTCTGCTCTTAAATAGGATTTTGCTGAATATTAAAAAGTATATTAGCAATGTTAGTGCCAATCAAGTGGAAAAAATGTAGTCCTGATAAAATGTGTTTTACATGACATATTTTAAAATATTAAAATTTTGTTTCCAATTAAGTATTATTCCTTGAACAGGTTTTCTGATGCTTTTGTTTTTTTCTTTACTTAGCATTCTGTTAAAGCATAAAAAGAAAATTATCATGTACTGTATGGAAAATGTTGTAAATATTAACTCTCCCACATTTGTTAACTTTGTATACAAAAACTTTGTTTTGTGTGATCTTTTCAGTAATAAAATTTTCTTATATAAAAGATGGTGGTGTATTCTTTGTTATGTATAGTGGTTATGGCCCAGGAAGTAGTATACGTTTTCAGATTAGTGGCTCAATGATTAATAAGCCAGAAGTTTCATTTTAACTTGAGAAGGAGAATAAAGTCAGATTCTTTATTTTTTTTTATTTGTGACAATTTCTTCCCAAAGTATAAATTTACAGCCATATTTACCTATTTTTAAAGCCAGTGGGAAATCTGGGGCATTGGGTGAAGCAAAGGGAACCGAGGACTCTGCTATCACTCTCGACTGTGGGAAATAAAATAATATCATCCTTAAAATAGTAAAATAAAAATCTAATGAGATAATGAGAAATAGCCAGGCTAAGATTTAGGAGAAGAGAAACTCACACTGCAAGGCCAAGATTTGGAGCTCTTTTTGCCCAGGGAGCATTTGATGATTTGGAAAAGGTGGCCGAGAGGTGGCACAGTGCTATTAACTGCCTCACAGTCTGGAGGACAGGGGGAAGGGAGTCTGGCACACCACTCTACACTTAGAGTTGTGACCTCAAAGGGATGTATTCTAGGAGTGAGACGAATTGTAAGGAGAGCAACCCTGCTTCAAGTTATCTGGGTGGACTAGAAAACTCTCTAACCCTGGAACTAGAATAAGGTAGTTCTGTATTAGTAGTACCCTCAGGCACCAGGCAGAAGCAAGTGAAAATCTTCCCTGCAGGACAAAATGTCATCCTACATATTCTTCAAATACTTTTCAAATACAATGTCCATCACATAAGGAAACATAATCAGGCATGCAAAAACCCAATACAGGAACGAGAATTGCCACAAATATCAGACAAGAGAAAAAGATCCAGAGCTACTCCTGAATTACCAGGCATAGATTTGTTATATTCATGTAACTTAAAAAGATCACCAAAGATTTTATATACCTGAAACTAATTTAAAAAAAAAAATCAAGGAAAACGAGATACCTCTATACACCTATTACAATGGTTAAATTTTAAAAACTGACTATACCAATTTTCTGGTGCAGTACAGAGCAACAGGAACGCTCATTCATTGCTAATGGGAATGTAAAATGCTACAGCTGAGAAGTTTTCCTACACAACTAAACATGGCCTTACCATTTGACCCAGCAATCACACTCCTATGTTTTTAACTGATTTATGTAAATTCTCTGCCCTTGAGGTGCAGTATAACTCTCCACTCCTTAAGTTTGGGCAGCACATAGTGACTTCCTTCCAAAGATACAGCAGGGAAAGAGGGTAGAGGAGAATAATTTCACAATGGAGAAAAACTACTTTAGCCGGGTAAGGGAGGTCAGCATCAACAGTGGTAAGTCATATCCTTCATACGATGTGATGAAAATGGCATTTGACCTGTTTGATCTTCCTCCCTCAAATCCATAGCCTCATCTAGTCAAGAGAAACGTCAGATAAAGCCCAAGAGATGGACATTTTACAAAATACCTGATCAATATTCCTCAAAACTATCAAGATCGTCAAAAATGAAGGCTGAGAAACTGTCACAGCCAAGAGGAGTCTAAGAAGACATGATGACTAAATGCAATGTGGTAGTCTAGGAAATAAAAAGTAGTATTAGATAAAAATGAAGGAAATCTGAATGAAGTGTGGGCTTTAGTTTAGCCACTCATTTCAGTCAGATGTTCTTTCATTAAGTGTGTGATAATTCCCTCCCTCTGCTTACTCTTTTTCACTGGAATTCCTTATAATCAGATATATTAGATCCTCTAATTTTCTCATCTTCCTTTTTGTCCATATCTGAATTTTTATCTTTCTAAGAAAAGTTCTCAAACATAAATTTCTATTGAAGTTTTATTTTGGCTATTATATTTTTTAATTTCACAGAACATTTTTTTATTTCCATACTTTTTATAAGTATCTTCCTTTTTATGATTCTTGTATATATATTTGAAGATACATAATTTACTTTTCAAAGGTCATATATAGAACATTAATTTTTAATATTTGTTTTTGAACAGATGACTTATTCAATTCCCTTAGTTGCTCTAATTTTGTAGTTGATTTTTCCTGGATTTTCCATGTGGATGATCTTTTCATCTCAAATAATGAAACTTTAGATAGAACCTGGAGCCAGCCAGTGGTAGCAGCAGACATTCTTGTCTTTTTCTTTATTTAAATGAAAATGCTTATAGTACGTTATCATTAAGAACAATGTTGACATTTGATATAAGATAGATATTTTTAACAAATTAATAAAGAATCCTAATTTCAATTAACAATTTTAAAAAAATTAGCAGTAGGCACTGAATTTTATCAAATGTCTCTTGTTATCAGTATTAGTCAAGGTAGGCAGGCTAACTGCTGTAACAAACAATCCTCAAAATCCTTAGTAGCTTAAAAAAGAGTGACAGTGAGTCGCAAGTATTCTTGAGGTAGCCTTCCCACTGTTTATTTCAAGGACCCACCATTTTCATCTTGTGACTGCCCCATGTTAAGGATTCAGATTCTTCAGCAGGATTCTCTGTACCCAGCCAGCAGACAGGAGAAGAGAAAGCAAACAATTGCACAAGAAAAGTTTTATGGGTCAGAGCGGAAAGTGGCACACATCATTTCCAGGTAACTTCCATTTGCCCAAACTCAGGCACAGATCCATACCTAACTGCAAGGTAGGCTGAGAAATGTAGTCTAGATGTGTGCCTGGGAGGGAAAAGAAAACAGGCTTAGTAAGCAAGACCAGCAATGTTGCAATCTACAAATGCGATGTCGTAAATAAATCTCCTAATCTAACGCCATTCTTTAATTCTTTGAATAACCCAAACTGACCCTGGTAGATCATTTAATATACTGCTTGACTTGATTTGCTGGTGATATATTTAGGACAAAACTTTGCACCTATAGCCACTTATATTCTAAATGATTTCTCAACCCTGGGCATAATATTTGTAATCAGTAAGCTTGAATTTTAAAAGTATTCATTTTTAATAGCAAACTTCGAAATTATCATCTAATTCAAAAGAAAGTAGCAGGTTTTATTTTTCATGGGACGAGAGCTTTTGCTGTAAAAAGAGTCTGTTATTTCAGACGTGGTAACATTAATTTCTATGAGAATTTCATAACATTTTTTAACCAAGAAAGTTGACCTAAATTACATAATATATTTACATTTACAATAACAAGGTTGGCAGGAGCCCTGTGCAGCTAAACTCAATAGCAATAATGGTGTGATAGAGCAGCATTTCACTTTGGAAGCCAGCCACAAACCCTCAATAAAATTTTATGGAATGCCATCTTTCGAAAAGACTCAGTCCACCCACTGGGATCCATTACTGCTGTTATTCATGCTACTGAAGGAATCTTCCCTAGACTTTCCTCGAAAAACTAGACCAAAAACACCTTGTAATTGCCACCCATCATCAAAATCACAGTTTTAATGCTTCCTCACTCTCATCTGCTCAGTAATGTACCACTGGTGAGTGTTTCCAGTTACCACTGCTGGAAACTTTGAACATTGCCAAGGCAGCCACTGGTACTCTCAGGAAATGAAAGATATAATTTTTAATAACCACAAGAAGCCCTGCTGTTCCTTTTCTGCTTGGAAAGCATAATCTTGATGCCTCACTGCCCATGGCACAAATCAAAGACTTAAAATTACAGATGCTGAAGCTTTTAACAGAAGCTACTGTAATCTGTCGTGCAGGAGAATCAAATTTCATTAACTCACCATGGCAACAAAGAGAAAAGAGAAGATTAAAAGGCTAATCCAAAATTATCCAAAGACATTGAGACCCAGAGCTAAACAGTTGTGCAAAGTGACATAACAATGTGTGTTATGGCCATTACTGGAGGAGCAGAAACAAAAGAGAGTGATAAGAAGTATGATGAAAAGAAGGAAGGCCTGGAAGTGATAAGTACTAACTAGAAATAAAAATAAATGAAAAAATGATTGGTAAGATGAACAAATTTTAGCAGCCAAATCTGAGGTTTTTTATTTTCCATCTTTAGATGGGAACATCAGGAAAAACTTCTAAGAATAAGTTTTTCTTATTTTTCCATCACAAAGGGAGGGGATGAAAGAGGGCAAACCTACTTAAGTTATTTATTATAGAAACATTTTAGAGAAAGTTTTTCAAGTAAATCATTTCCCAAACGCATGCCATTGTTCATCTTCATTTGCACTGAACACACTTTTAAGTATTTCCTACTTCTTTGGTTTCTGGGTTCCTACTGGGTTTTAACATACCTAAGTAGAAAAACTCTACTAAACCCTATGTTTACTACCTAGGTTCATAAATATACGATTACATTTAGAATCTGTTGAGAAGAGAGGCACAAAATCAATAGAGATTAAGAAAAACGTTTTCCTAAACTCAAAAGAAAAGAATGTATCTTAATATAGTCTCCTTATTTTCCAGTGTGCTAACTAAAGTAAGACTGTCTAGTTTGTGGGTTTATTTCCTTCGGGGCTTATCCTGGCATCTAACTAGTTTCACTGTCAGGAAAGATATAAGTCTGAATATGTAGTCTCTAGACTTTATCTGGAAAAACTCACCAGAGAAGTACGAGCTCCCCTAGTGGTGTTAGTACTTCTGAATGACCAGTTCAATGGCCTCCTGAAAACTTTCATTAAAAATAAATAAATAAGTAACCCTCCAGAGCCTATAAACAAAGCTGACCACTGGCAAAACCCTTGCTGGCACTTTCAGCCTTTTAAATGCCACCTCTATTAGTGCAGACTCCAAGTAAAGAAGAATGGCACACTGTTCCCAGAGCTGACCTTGTTGGCAGGCTGTGGGCAAATAAAAAGTACAGTAAAACAAAACAGGAGTGCTGTGTTTCCTCGACACACAGGCATCACTGCCTCTTTGTCGCTGGTCCTCAGACTACAGGCAGGGCTTTCCAGGCCTGCCCCACAGACACTGGGAAGTCCAGACATTTTCTTTATGAAGCAAAGGCCAGGAAAGGGGCATACGCGTACAACACACTGGAAAACAGATGGAAGGGTGCTCGGAGGCTTCAGAGGCAGGGCAGGCAGAGTCTGGCTACCTGGGACACCCTGAAAAACCAAGAACAATATAAAAACCTGTCCTCTCCACTCTACTGTTGGGCAGAGTGATGGAGGGGACTGAACCCATATGTGCATGAGGCAAGAACATGTAAAGAATTAGCAGTTAAAAGGAATGAAATTTAAATGCCCTGACATGGAAGCCTTACAAGGCATTGAGAAGCACAAGAAAGCAGCTTGTAAAACTATACTTACAGAAGAATGCCATGTATGGAAACAATCCCCCACTCCACGGAATCATGCTGTGTATTTTCTATAGTTACATGTATATGCATATAAATGCACAGGAAAAGGCTCTGGAAAATGTGGTAACATGGGTTATCTCTGTGGTGGGGATCAGCCTTGTAGGTGATGATCAAAGCAGACTTTCGTCTGACCTGTAATGCTTAAGTTTTTATAAGGAGGATCTATTAATATATCACATGGCATAATTAAGAATTCATTTTTTAAAAAAGGAAATCTGCTAAGCACATATCCAGCTAATGGTGACAGAGTGGGTCCAACCACATCTGCCTGAGAAGGTCTGGGCCTCAATGTATTTGCTGCTTCAGCGACGTGAGCCTCACACCTGCAGGCCAGGTCGGGGCAGCCCACACCGCTGAGATCCTGAAAGGCTGCCAGTTCATCCAGTTCAAACTCCCTTTGGTTCCTCCGTGCTGTGCTTCTCTCTGCCCCCAAGCCACTTTCGCTGGCAATCACCACATGTGTTTTGAGAACATCTGTGCCTACTTCTTTCTCTTCAGTCCCTTCCCCAGACTGTACTCCCATCCCCACAAATAAAACCTCCACCTGCTGAGTAGATCCCAGCCTTGAGAGATGGGGGGGGGAGCCAGAGGACCAGCACCCCAGGGTAAGATACAGGGAAGGGAGACTTTTTAGACACCACACCACAGGTACAATCCATGAAGGAAATAATGTATAAGCTAGACTTCATTAAAATTAAAAACTTTGGGTAGGCCAAAGGCAGCAAAACTCCCATGATGGCCAATTCTTTCTAATCACCATCCCCACCACCTCCCCCTATACACACACAGACCACCAACACCTTAAGTGCCACCAACAGTGGGTAATTCATCACTATAATCTGCTTCCATATTTATCAATTTCAGGTTGAGAAACTGGTCAAAAATGAACTCAATTATCTGAGGGCTGAAGGTCAGAGAGACTCTAAGATGTAATGCAGGGACTCAGCTCCCGCTCCCTGCACAAGAACGCAGCATATGGTGAGGCCAGAAAGGAACAACAATGGAACCATAGATAGGGGAGTCATACCACTATATTCTCGATGGATGGCGGCTGGTCAAGACACAAAAGCAAACATTCTCCAGTACCCCAGCGAGGGGTCTTCTGGCACCCCAGTCTCACTGGCAGCCGGTGAGACATAGGAAGTAGGAGCAACACGATCCTCAATGTAATCCACTTGCTAACTGCACTTGCTGCCGCAATCTGCTGTCTGCTTCTCTGCCTGCCAGCCAGTCAGCCTGCCAGCCAGCCAATCAACCAACCAACCCCACTATCGTAGCCACAGCAGTTATATTAATGGGTAATGGCTAATTGGTGACAGCTGATGGCCACCCAGCCACAGCAGATGGCCATCTGATTACAGCTGATGGCTATCTAATACGGAGCCAGCACCTTTCCACACGAGGCCGAGAGCCTGGAAACTGCTCTCTGGGACTCTGTCCCCACAAAGGCATTCGTGGTTTTAGGCAGAAGGCAGACCCCTGTTCTTCTCTGGAGACCCCCAGTGTATTCACCCACACCCCTTAGAGTGGGGCAGTTGGCCCAGGCTCCTGAGTTCTAGACCGAGGGACAGGGGCCCATGGATCTGAGGCAGAAGTTGAGTATTTATATTGGCTCTGTCTTAGTATCCACGGCTAGGCGTTCTCAGGGACCACCTAGTTTTAACCAACAGCTCCCAACTGGCTACGTAGTTTCAAATTTAGCCTGAACTCTGAAGGGAATGTCTGTACCTACCTGCTGCTTAAACTACTAAGAGATTAGGTCTTGATTTTAGAAATTAACCTAGTCCGTTCCCTCCAGACCAGGTGAGTCAACTTTTCCTCCTAATATGTTTGCTGAGAGCAAAAATAGCATTCTTAACCATGTGACATTTAAACCAAAGTTTCATTATTTTTAACCAAGAGGACAAAATGTTCCAATAAGAATACTATATACATCAGCCAAAGATAAGACCCTGCTGTGGCCTGGGAGACTACCAGAACGTCCTAGAGCAATTCTTTTATTACTGCCAGATCTGCCATTCACCTCCAGAAGGCAGCCAAGAAGAAAATCTAACATTTTAGCAAGATAACGTATACACTATAGATACTGAACTCAGTGACTCTCAATAGGTATTTGTTTGTATTTTGGATCAATTTTATGGTTTCTGCAGAACTAGAGGCTGGTGTCCGGATTGGATTATGTTGCTGCTATGAGCTGAGTCATGTGCTACAGTTCCTCCTAGTCATTTTCCAGGGACTTGGGGGTTAGGTGTTTAAGTTAGCTACTGTCTGTACTTCAGGCTGCAGGCAAAGTTCTCATGGGATGGAACTTGAGATATACCAAGGAGTTAAAATGATGTGTCTCATACAAAGAACAAGGGCCCCTGACACCAATATGACCTTGATTTTTTAAAATGTTTTACTTAGATACCGCTTTCATATTGCTTTGGATTTGGAAATACGGCCATTTCCTAGTTATAAAGGCCTATTTACTAAGGCTAACTGAAGGGTGTACTTGGAATTCTAGGTTTTAAAATTAATAAATATGAAATGTGTGTTAGGGAGGGTAATGGGTGTAAGCTTTTGGAACATCACTTATAACTTCTAAGAAAACCCCACATCAAGGCTCTATCACGCACACTCAGGTAATTGTCTCTGTTCAGCAAAATCAAGTCTGCCATTGGGTTGTGACCTGTTCTAAGGTCTAAATTTGGGAGGATTCAGAGGAAAGGAGCGTGAGCAAGCCCATTTGGCTCTCACCAGAAGCCACACTCTCCAGTAGCAGGTTTAACATTGGCAAAGTAGGAGTTTTATCTTCATCTGTCTGACTCTTGTGTCAACCTCTCAATTGCTTTCAGGCTTATGTATTATATATTAGAGACCCTCAAACACAAAAAAAAATTAGAATACAATCTCAAAACTTAGGGGAGGTGTGGGGACAGAGCCCCAGAGAGCAGTTTCCAGGCTCTTGGCCTCACATAGAAAGGTGCTGGCTCAGGTAGTAAATGGCCATCAACTGTGATTGCATGGCCATCAGCTGTGGCTAGTTGGCCGTCAGCTGTAACTAGTGAGACATTGGCCACTAATATAACTGCCGTGGCTACGCTAGCAGTAAATGGGGGCTAGCAAGAAGATGGTGGCTGGCAAGCGCGTAGTGTGGTGGAGTGTGGATTGCAGATTGTGTGGCTCCTGCTTCCTGTGTCTCCAACTCAGCCGCCAACGAGACTGTGATGAGATGACTCCCCTACTTATGGCTCCGTAGGTGTTCCTTTTTGGCCTCACCATATCCTGCGTTCTTATGTGGGGAGCAGGAGCAGAGACCCCTCCTGCTGCCCCACACGACAAATGGCACAGCGAGCAGGGTGCCCCGCGTGACACATGGCACAGCGAGCAGGGTCTCCCACATGACAGGAGGTAAAATGAAATGAGGAATTACTCAAACATGCTGTAGAGATTTTTGGTAAATGTATTGATAAATCAAATGGTAAAAGACAGATGGTGCTTTCTTCTCAGCCATGTGTTACTAATCACAGTTGATTGGGTCAAAGTAAACATTGAAAATACTCACATACTTCAACAAATAGTGCTGGAACAACTGGACATTCACATGAAAAAAAAAAATCTAGACACAGACATTATACCCTCCACAAAAATTAACTCAAAATGGATCATAGACCTGAATGTAAAATACAAAACTATACAATTCCTAGAAAAAAATCTACATGACTTTGGGTTTGATGATGACTTTTTAGATATAACACCAAAGGCATGATCCATGAAGGAAAGAATTTATAAGCTGGACCTCATTAAAATTAAAAAGTTCTGCTCTGTGAAAGACAATGTCAAGAGAATGAGAAGACAGGTCACAGGCTGGGAGAAAATAATGGCAAAAGATACATCTGATAAAGAATTGTTATCCAAAATATATAAATAATTCTTAAAACTCAACATTAAGAAAATCACCAGCCAACCTGATTAAAAAATGGACCAAAGACCATAACAGACACCTCACCAAAGAAGACACACAGATGGCAAATTAGCCATCAGATTCTACCAAGAGCAAAGGGGTCAAGGGATATGATGACCGAACATGTCCTGGTTCCCCACCCACCCCATACAGCCAGATAAGTTGCAAAGAGGAAAGGAGCTGAAGTGGGGGTGGAATTCCTGAGACCCAAAATGGTTCCTAATTTTCAAACTTTGAAGATTTCAAGGTTTTAGAGAAGCAGACTCTCCAAAAGGGCTCATCTTAGGCAGGAGGAAGTTCTAAATAGCTAAGTGGGGGAACTCGGCAGAAGGAGGGCCAGAAGTAGCCACCTCACCCTAAGTTGCCCTTGGATCATGGAAAGGATTTAGAACTATCCAAGTACTCCCAGTCATAGCAACCAATGATACTATCTGTAAGGTACCATCCCAGGTGCTAAGGATATAATGGGAAACAAGGGACGAGGCCCCCTGCTTTCACAGAGGTTATATTCCGGTGGGTGGGGGGACATGGTCAGACAATAAGCAAGTAACTATATATAAAAACAAGATAATTTCAGATAGGGATTAACATTATACTAGAATTTTACTCAATTATATTAATTGAAGCACCATTTAACAGAAACTTAAGTATCTACAAGTACAGTTGACCCTTGAATAACGTGAGTTTGAACTGCACAGGTCCACTTATTTGTGGATTTTTTAAAAATAAATATGTACAGCACTATAAATGTATTTTCACGTCCTTGTTTTCTTAATAACATTTTCTTTTCTCTAGCTTACTTTATTATAAGAATACAGTATCTAATCTATATAACATACGAATATGTGTTAATTACCCGTTTATGTTATCGGTAAGGCTTCCAGTCAACAGTTGGCGATTAGCAGTTAACTTTTTGGGAAGTCAAAAGTTATACAGGGATTTTTGACTGCACAGGTGGTGAGGACGTCTAAGATGTACCGTTAGTGAAAAAGCAGGTGATAGCATAATATGTTCCAATGCGGTTTTTTTCAACACCACCAAGTAAACTCAATTCTGACACTACCTGGAGATCCCACAGGTTAAGGGTTCAGTCCCAGACGACTGCCCCCACCTTTAGATGCCAATTGCTAGTCCAGGTTGTCACCAGTGCTTCTGACCCACTGCTATAGATCGAAGGTCCCACAACTACCTCCTCAGGTTCCGTTAATTTGTTAGAGCAGCTCACAGAACAGTAAGAGAAACATTTACTTACATTTACCAATTTGTTATAAAGGATGGTATAAAGGATACAGATGAACGGCCAGATGAAGAAGCACACAGGATAAGATATGGGAAAGGGCGAAAAGCTTCTATGCTCCCTGAGCAGTCACTTTTCAGCATCTCCACGTGTTCACCAACTTGCAAACTCTCCAAACCCTGTTTTGTGGGGGTTTTATGGAGGCTTTATGATGTAGTCATTGGCCGTTGGCAACTGATTCAACCTCGAGGCTCTCTCCCCTCCTCAGAGGCCAGAGGGGTGGGACTAAAAGTTCCAACCCTTTTTATCATGTGTTCAGTTCCCCTGACCACTGGTCTTCATCCTTAGGTGCTTTCCAAAATTCACCTTATTAACATAAACTCAGGTGTGGTTGAAAGGTGTTTGTTATGAATATCAAGATTCAGAAATTCCAAGGGTTTTAGGAGCTCTGTGCCAGAAATGGGGATAAAGACTATATAATATATTTCTTATTATATCACAATATCACGTATATCACAATATCATGTATGTATACAATAATTCCATTTAATTTATATTCAAATTCTATTGTGTGTGAATATTCAATGACCAGTAATGTATGTATCAAATTATGGACAATAGTTCTTTTAAAGGAGTGAGATTATGGTGAGGGTTAATAGTAGGGAAACCTTTCACTTTCTGATTTATACTTCCGTACTGTTTGATTTCAAAATGAACATATGCTATTCCCCATCCACCTCCAAAACTGTGGGTGGGGGTCATTGCTCAAAGCGGTAAGAAAGAACAGCCTGTTTTGCAAACTTCTATTACTTACTTAATTTGACATTTCAGGTAAATGTCAAATTTACATATTACATATTACAGTTTAAGATATACATCATATTGAAGATAGGCAGCTTTATGAATCTCATTATCTTCAATGTTATTCTAGACTTTTCAAAATTATTGCTTACCAGATAAATAGCTCCTTTTTTCCAATTTTGTAAGACACAATATGCTTGCTCCTACATGCACAAAAATATCCTACATGACATGTAAAATTTCATTCATTCCATATATGATATTAAAGTAGAAAATACATAGTTGACTTTACCTCCTACTGTAACTTGGTTTGGAACTTAACTTTGATGAGTGATCTGTGTCTTTGGATAGAGATCTTAGAAATATTTGACATATTTTAGTCCTATACTGAATTCTAAGTTAAATATTTCAAGATGGCTTTGGTCAGCCAAGCCTGACTGCTGGTATGCAGACATGAGTAAATCACTAAGAAAAACAATTAAAACCCTGACTTTGGATATGCAGCTTGGAAACCAGAATATCTGTTGAACGTATTAACAATGATTCATAACCACATGAGTTAAATATACTGAGGAATTAAATGTTTAGCTCATAGTTCTGGATGTGCTGAGGTCTAGGATTTCTACAATGCCAACAGAAAATTGGAATTGAATTAGATATACTGGACTTGACTCCTAACTTCAAGGCCAAGAGTTTGCTAATAATGCACCCTGTGGGGCTCAGACAGGAGGGGAACCTCCCTGTCTCCCTCTGCCTTCTGTTTTCCAGGACTCTGTCTGGTAGGAGGGAAAAAATATCTTTGCAGCAGCCCATGGTGTAACTTGGATTCTTGCTTCTGATGCAAAGTCCAAGAATTGAAGACTAAAAGGAATCTAGTGATAAATTATAAAGGGAGGGAAATCTGCACTTCCTTAGCTTCTTAGGGAATCCCCAGGAGCCCCCAGGACAATCCTAGTTGAATCTGGGCCCCCTCCACCAGTGGAAGCAGCGGGAAGGTGCTCACTGGCATACTGTCATCTTCTTTCAGGGCATTTCTGGCCTTATGGAGTCATCCCTCAACAGTGGAAGCATTCCAGAGCTTCAGCACCCTGGGGCCAAACCCTGCACTCTAGAAGGGAGCTGATACATTCACCCTGAACTGTAAATGCTGATGGGGTGTAATCTTCTCAGATAAATGGATAAACAAACTATGGAATTTTGTTCAGTGATAAAAAGAAACAAACTATTGATGCTTGCAATACTAGATGCATCTCAAAAACTTTATGCTCAGCACAGGAAACCAGACACAAAACAGTACATAGTCTAGAAGTGGATAAATGATGAGGCTAGACCTGCGAAAAGGTCAAAAGTTTGTACCAGCACATCTAGCATCTCTTTGTAGAATGAGTGGGTAGGCTCATATGTCATCTATTCAGGTTCATCCATAGTTCTGAAGAGAAACAGCCAACTTTAAAATCCTGTCGTGTCTCTATGTGTTTTTAACTAGAAACGGTTTGGTTACCAACTCAGCATCCATTTCCCCATCGTTTTTCATTCCAGAACCCCAATTTACTCAAGTAGCAATTCTATTACATTCCACATGGAGTTTCTTCTTTACTTGCTTAAGTCCATGTGGTCAATTTCTTCCCCTGGTTAAGAATTATTTTAGGCTCAGGTATGTGACCTGCTTCTGGGCAATGAGATGTGAAAGGTCAGGGGACAACTGGGAAAGATTATTTTTCTCTCAGCAAAGAGACACCATAAGAGATGGTCCTCTTCTTTTCTAGACATTATTGCATCCAGCAGAGACACCTGGCCCGGGGATGATGCTATGGGGACAAAGCCAAAACCCTAAGAGTAGCAAAACATAAAGATAGAAAAACTCTGAATCCTTGATCACGTGTTTGAATCACTGAATTAACCCACTCTGGAGCAGCCTCCCTCTGAACTTCATGTTGAGAGAGAAAATAAATTTCTTTATTGCTCAAGTCACATTGAGTTGACTTTTCTGTTCCTTGCTGCCGAAAGCATCTTAACTGATACAACAATTAACGCCTTGGGGGTGATACATAAAAGACACTCAATTATTGTTTGTTGAAATATTTTAAGAAGGTATATCTCAGACTCTCTGATGACCTCAAAGTTGCATCTTTCCATCCAAGTAAGGGTGAATTTGGGCAAGTTTATATGCAAAATGAGTAGCACAATAAGAGGACACGGTAAGGTTTATGGGGAGTGAGTACATCTGAGAATCACTGATGGTCGAGAGTCAGCAGGGAACACAACAGTAAACCATCTGGCTGAAGAAAGGAGGTTTATGCCTGTAGGGACTTCAACCTTCAGTACGAAATCCTTGAAAATTCTGCTATAAAATGGGAAATGATGGTACAGCAGGATAATAGGTGATAATCTGAAAGTTTTTCCCAATCTGAAGTCTGGTGAAGACATATGAAACAGATTCTGAGCCTCTAGAAAAATAGGTTTACACCTTTGGGTTATGACATGAGTTTCTGTGTTCTCATATACTTAGAAAAATGCCACGCCATACAGGTTTTGATTGTTTATTTATTTATTTTTATTTATTTTATTTTTGCATATTGCCACAGCCAAAGTGAGTTTTTGCAATGAGGGAAACGGCAATTCCCATAGGAAGGTCCCATAGGAAACCTTTGTTCAAACAATAACCCAAAGCCATGACTTCATGGGGACCTTAGTCAACACTATACTATTCCACCCAATTATACCCTGCTTTTTAAAAAACAGACTTTATTTTTTAGAGAAGTTTTAAGTTCACAGCAGAAATGATTGGAAGATACAGAGATTTTCCATATGCCTCCTGCCCCACACATGCGTAGCTTTCCCCATCATCACCATCACTCACCAGAGGGGTACATTTGTTTCAATTGATGAACCTACACTGGCATGTCATTATCACACAAGTCTATACTTTACATTAGGGTTCACTCTTGGTGTTGTATGCTCTGTGGGTTGACAGATGTATAACGACATGTATGTACCATTTTAGTATCATACAGGATAATTTCGCCACCCTGAAAATTCTCTGTTCTCTGCGTGTTCAGCCCTCCCTCACGACCCTGGCAACCACTGATCTTTTTACTGTCTCCATAGTTCTGCTTTTTCCAGAATGTCATATAGTTGGAATTATACTATAGTGTGTACTCTTTTCAGATTGACCTCTTTCAGTTAATAATATGTATTTCATTTTCCTCCATGTCTTTTCATGTCTTGATAGTTCATATCTTTTGAGCACTGAATAATATTCCATTGTCTGGATGAACTACAGTTTATCCACTCACCTACTGAAGGATATCTTGGTTGCTTCCAGGTTTTGGTAATTACGAATAAAGCTACTATAAACATCCATGTGCAGGTTTTTGTGTGGGCATAAGTTTTCAACTGAGTTGAGCTCATGTAAATACCAAGGAGTGTAATTGCTGGGTCATATGGTAAGAGTATGTTTAGTTTTATAAGAAACCATCAAACCACATTCCAAAGTGGCTGCACCATTTGCATTCCCACCAGCAATGAATGAGAGTTCCTGCTATTCCATATCCTCACCAGCATTTGGTGTTGTCAGTGTTCTGGATTTTGGCCATTTTAATAGCCAGGCCACGGTATCTCATTGTTGTTTTAATTTGCAATTCCCTAATTACATAAGATGTGGAGTATCTTTTCATACGTATATATTTTTTTAGATTTTTGGTTCTCTTTTTTGAATCTTTGTTACCATATATTTATTTATTTTAAATTAAGGTATAGTTGACATACAATATTATATTTGTTTCAGGTGTACGACATAATGATTAGATATTTGTACATATTGCAAAATAATCCCCATCAGTCTAGTTAACATCCATTACCATACATAGTTACAGAATTCTTTTTTCTTGTGATGTGTGAAATGAACCTACATTTAAGGTTCATTTCTTAGCCACTTTAAAACATGAAGTACATTTTTTATATGCTTATTTGCCATCTGAGTATCTTCTTTGTTAGGTATTTGTTCAGGTCTTTGGCCTATTTTTAAATTGGGTTGTGGTTTTTTTATGGTTGAGCCAAATTTTTAACTTCATTTTGGTGACATATTTCAAAAGAGATTGATCCTCTTCCCAACCTGATTCTATCCATATGTTCTAGATGTGCTGAAACTCACACGAAGGCAAGGCTAGAATTCAGTTCAGTGCAATACACATTATTTAACATCTAATATATGCCCAACACATTGTATTAAGTATTGTGGAAGATACAAAGAAGTATCAAATATGAGTGAGCACTGTCATCTTGGCAATCTTTGAGGTAACCAAAAATATGGCAATTAAAAAAAAATTGACAACATTAAGAACACAAAAGGTTAATTGCCAAATGTGTGGTAACCCCTCTAAGCACTTCTCATGAAACTCTTTTCAATCTACTTAAAACTCAAATCTTCTATATACATATATTTAAAAGTTATTTTATAGAAGGTGACGATCAATTAGGCAAGTACAAGTATTTTACTGAGAACTATTAATCTATAAATTTATAGAGTACATACACATTTCACTTTTACTGGTGCACTGAATTACATTAGGCAGAGTAAAAGAAGGAATGGAACAATCATTTTATAACCTTTTAAATAGGTAAGTTGATGGAACTCTGTAAGGGGAGAAAATTTATCACAAGGACCCATATTTTATTCTTGGACGTGGAGATAAAGATCACATCAGGGGAAATAAAGACCAGTGTGGGAACAACCAACCAGTGAGCTAATGTGTGCTAATGATCATTCAATAGAGGTATGGCAGCAATCATTAACAGCAATTTGGAAACAAATGCTTAATAACTGAATTCCTGTCTACGGACCAATCAATCCTTCAGGAACCTAAAGACTAATGAGTCTGTGAAAGAATATAAGCATTATGAGAGGACCTAAATTTCGTCTGAGGCATTATCAAGAGATGAAATGCCTGTGGAAAAATGACTAACTAGAAAATCCAGCTTGTCAGTGACATTTCCCAGACTTATACAAGTTTTCTCAATTAGTAGGGCCCCACAAATTATCACCCAGGAGGGGGAAAAAAGCACATTCCATTGACATTAGAATCCCTGGGGATGCAGAAAACAAACATAATCAAAGAGACTGATTAAGCAGAGGAATTTGTGTAAGCTTTTTGGAGTTTGCATAAAACACTCATGAAAATAGATCTTCTCAGGAACACTCCATTGCAACCACACTGAGACAGCCCTAATACTCTAAAAATAGAACTGGTTTCTCTAATTAGTCTGTGTATACTAGAAAACCTACTAGTACAAGAGGAAAGTAGGTATCATGGGATACTATCTATAAATGGAACTTTGTGATACATCCTTTGAATTTAGGGTTTACTTCCCCTGAGGCTTTATCCTAAGCTTATCTACTGAAGGTCTCCATTTTCCAAAAGACACCCAGAACTGACACGATCGATGGTAGGTTGGATAAACAAACCAAGGACTTTCCAAGAATGGGGAAATGGTAACATTATCACTATGAATATTTATTTTATTATTTTATTTTATTTTATATTTTATGGCAGGCATTCTTAGTTGTCTACCCAATAATCAACCAACTATGTCTGCCACTTGTCCTTCTTCTTTGCTTATAGAACCCAAATGTTGTTCACTGTTGTTAAAATAGAAACGTCCTTCAGAGGAAGTAACAGTTTCTTCTAGTCCCATGGGGCTAATGTCTCTTGCCAAGTGATTTGTTTTAGGCCAACAGGCATGTGGGAAGATCCTAGCCAATGAAACAGGAGGGATGTGTGCAGGGAAGACTCTGGAAAGAATTTTCAATCTTGAAAGGGGGAACATGTTTCTGCCTCTGAAAGAATGCTCATCTATATTTTATTTATTCACTTAATAAATATTTGTTACTCAGCATGTGTCCTGAAATCCAGTCTACCTGTTCTTGAACTGGAAAGGAATGGCTTTAAAATACAGGTGAGTTTCAAAGGTACATTCTAATAAAGACTTGTACTTTAAAAATAGAATGGAAATGGAAGGGAAATAAATAGCAGACAAGAAGGAGGAAGTACTGGGTCTCCAGCAGAATGGTTCTAAAGGCCTAGTTTGTTTTCGAGGTCTGGAGAAGGAAATGCATGTTGTAGACAAAGACTACTGTCTTTCCCCAAAAATAAGACCTGGCCAGACAATCAGCTGTAATGCGTCTTTTGGAGCAAAAATTAATATAAGACTCGGTCTTATTTTCCTATAATATAAGACTGGGTCATATAATATGATATGATATGATATGATATGATATGATATGATATGATATGATATGATATAATACCTGGTATAATATAAGACTGGGTATAATATAATGTAATATAATATAATGTAATGTAATATAATATAATATAATATAATATAATATAATATAATATAATATAATACCGGGTCTTATGTTAATTTTTGCTTCAAAAGACGCATTAGAGCTCATTGTCCGGCTAGGTCTTATTTTCGGGGAAACATGGTAGAGGCAAAGAGACAAGAAGAAGAACAGCACCAGGGTTCCAAAAAAATCAACCAACTCCAAAGCCCAAAGATTCATAGGAGGACGTAGTGTCAAAGTGCTGGGCTGAGGAGCAGAACTAACAGTCCACAAATCTGAAAGACCAGCTTGAATGGAGTGGGACTTCTAATCTCGTACTAGGGATATTTGCTTTCTGCCGTGATTTTAGCTTCCCCACTACGCAAGTGTGTGTATGCTCATCTGTGAGCGTGTAGTAAGAGAGAAACTAAGTCCAACACAGCTGGGAGGATGCTGATTCCAGCACAGACCAAGGTTCTGCTCCTGTCCCAGGGCCCTTTACTAGATAGTTCTCCTACTTCTGTGGCCTCTTCTTTGGGACTCTTCTTCTGCCCGTCCTATAAATTATCTGTTCTCCAAGTGTGGTCCAGGGATTCTTGGGGGTGCCTGAGATACTTTCAGGGAAAATGTGACATTAAACCTATTTCCGTAGTAATAATAAGACGTTATTTGCCTTTTCACTCTCACTTTCTGATATACATGCACAGTGGAGTTTTCCAGAGGCTACATGATGTGTGATACAGCAACAGACTGAATATAAAAGCAAATACGAGAATCTATGTAGCTGCAAAAAGATTTGCAAAAATGCAAAATAATGCCACTCTCTATGTCAATTTTTTTCTTTTAGAAAATATAGCTGTTTTCCATTAAAATGTGTAATTTACTCTAACACATAATGGAGCTACTTATTGTTATTTTAAAGTGAATTAACAAAAAATATTTTCAAAATTTTTGTTTCAATTTCTATCCTGTTTCCCCAAAAATAAGACCTAGCTGTACAGTCAGCTCTAATGCGTCTTTTGGAGCAAAAATTAATATAAGACCCGATATATTATGTTATGTCATGTCATGTCATGTCATGTCATGTCATGTCATGTCATATCATATCATATCATATCATATTATATTATATTATATTATATTGACCCGGTCTTATATTATAGTAATATATTAATTTTTGCTCCAAAAGATGCATTAGAGCTGATTGTCCGGCTAGGTCATATTTTTGGAGAAACACTGTAATGTGTGGTATCTGGACCAGCAGCCTCAGAGCTTGTGAGAAATGCAGACCTATGTATCAGAAGCTCTGCAGGTAGGGCCTAGCAATCAGGTTTGACAGCCCTCTAGGTAATTCTCACGGAAGCTTGAGAGTCTTGGCTCTAATACATTTATCTGCCATCACTTCTCCAAGGTGAGCATCCCAAGTCCTCTTACTGCTAGGCTCCAGAGGTCGTGGCTCCAGTACCAGGTTATGGCCCTGTCTCAGTCTGCTTGGGCTGCCATAACAAAATACCACGGGCTGGATGGCTTAAACAACAGAAATTTATTTTCTCACAGTCCTGAAGGATGGAAGTCTAAGATCAAGATGTCAGCAGGTTTGATTTCTCCTAAGGCCTCTCTCCTTGGCTTGCAGATGGCCTCCTTCTCACTGTGTCCTCACATGGTCGTTCCTCTGTGTGCCCTGAAAACTGTTCTTCCTGCTGTACTTAGATCCCTGTTGGTGGCAACCCAATCCAAGAATTGTCACTTAAATCAGAAATCCTGGTGGGGAGGGGGAATCACTGTAGTCTTCTCACTCTCTCCCACTGGAAAAATCAACCACTAATCCTCTGATTGCTTCTAGATTTTTCTCATCATCATCCTCTACTCACCAACCTGCTATTGATGTGCAAGTGATATACTTGTCATTTCTCACCTATACCAGTAGGCACCATCTTTTTTCTTCTGAGGAAAGTGTGCTCATGCATAATCATAGCAGGTATATGACACTCTTATAGCTATGGGCATGCAGCACAGATAAAATAGGCTTCAAATCCTGGGCAGTTTCTCGGCCCCTTGCAGGAGCTAGGGACAGTTCTCGGACTGATCAGGACACAGCACTGTCACTGAGAACCAGTGGCCTGCATGACAGCAACAGTTTTCTGAATGATCTTCCAGATACAACCTGGCTCCTTCAACTCCCGCCTCTACATGTGGCCAGAAGGCGCTCCCCAAACAACCCGACCAGGCCAGTCCTGGTTACAAACCATCTGAAGTTTCTCACTAACTACAGAACAAAACGCAATCACCTTCACAAGGAACACAAAGCTCACCATGCTCTACCCCCTGCCAGCCTCTCAAGCCTCATTGCTGGATTCACCCTCCCTGGCAAGATAAGCTCTGGCAACCCCAATGCTGCAGTTCCCTGAATCCAGGGCTATCTATTCCTTACCTCTGTGCCAGTCCGCATGCTGCCATCCTGAACAAATGCCCTTCCTTTCATTATTCACCATGCTATACTCTTTAAAACAGCCAGATTTCACCTCCTCCAGAAAGTCTTCCATGGCAGTGCCTCATCCACTTCCCTCTCCCCGTCTCAGGCATCCTGTAGTCACCCTACCATGGCCCTCACCACCCTGTCCCATACTCATGTCTTTAGAAATCTGTCTTTCTCACTAGACTCAGATTTCCTTGAGGACAGAGACCGCGCCTTTTTCTTATTTTTATTCCCAGCATCTAGCACAAGATCCTCATTTATAGCTGGTGCCCCGTAAGTGTTAGATGAGTGAATGAATGACTTCCAGGAATAATGGAGCTAACTCAAGTGGCAGAATCAACAAGAGCACCACATACATGGCAGAGAGAATCCAAAGTGCATGGGGGGGCGGGGAGGTTGGCACAATTGCTGGGCAGGGCAGGGCTGGGTGGGATAGCTTCAAAATGAAAAGTCCTGAGATGAAGTTGAGAGGAAAATGGTGCGTCTGAGCCCTATTTTTCAAAGCCTGGGGTCTGCTCCGAAAGCTTTGCCACTCTTAGACTGGCTATGCTTCAAGACTGTGTTGAGAGTAAGCATCCAATTTCAGTCCCCAAGACATGCACTAACCATTACGCTCAGTTTCAGGGATTTAGACATTGCCAATTCATATCCCATTTCTGGAATGTAATCTTTGTCTATTAGAATCAACTGCAATTGCCCTACGCAAACTGCCCCCAAAAGGAGGACTCAGGGAGGGACCACTGCACATTCTGACGGTACCTCTGTTCCCGCCTACCCTCGCCAGGGCAACAGGACTATTATTACCATGCAAACATCATCTTCGGTGGTCGCTTCCACTCTTAGCACTTCCTGGAATGCAGCAGATAATCTCAGAGTTTATATCATCCTCCTGAGTGCAACAGACCAAGGCGCCTTGCTCCTTTTTGTGACATCTTGCCTCCTCTTAGCCACCCTGCTCCAATTTTTCAACTGTTCCTTCTTTGAGATGATTTCTAACCCCTCACAATTACGCACACTCTACTTCGAAACATTTCTGTGCTTTATTCGCTCATATTCCTCTTAAAACACGTTGCCTGGGATTCAAAGCAGTACTCCAGCAGTGTTCTTAACCATGCAGGACAGTTTATGTCAGTCAATGCATTTATTTCTTATAGTGGTTATAAGGCCACTAAGATGACCTCGGTTTTTAGTAGCTGTATCATTATACAGTCTTGATAACTGTGCAATGGGGAGGAATATAATTATAATCAGAGCATAGATGCAGGACTTTGCCTTTGTCTCTGCATGAAAATGGCCTGGGAAGGTGAGATGACTGAAAGGTAGCTCCAGAATGCAATATTCCAGCCATAACCTTGACACGGCATCAGACACTTACTAAAGGGTTACAAAGAAGCAGAAGTTTCTGGAGACATATTAAGCAGATGCTGAGGGTGTGACCTGGCTCTTAGAAGAATTTAACATAAACGAAAGGAGTAGAAAGGATTAAGACACAGGTGCAAATTTCCTGTCATGCCCAAGTGAGCAATCACCTTAAAAACTGGGTAAAGGTGGTCTAAAGGTACAAACTTCCAGTTATAAATTAAATAAATCATGGGGCTGTCTGTACAGCATGGTGATTATAGTTAATAGCACTGCATTATATATTTGAAAATTGCTAAGAGAGTAGTTCTTAAAAGTTCTCATTATAAGAAAACATTTTATAATTTTATACTTGAAACCCATATAATTTTGTTAACCAATGTTACCCAATACATTTAATTTAAAAAAAAAAAGAAAAAATTTTAACTATGTATGGTGATGGATGGTAACTAGACTTTTTGTGATCATTTCACAATATATACAAATGTCGAATCATTATATCACACACATGAAACCAATATATTGTTATACGGCAATTATATCTCAGTAAAAAAAAATTAAGGTCCATTTCAAGGACTCCAGTTACCCAATGAAGAGATTTCACAATGAAACCATGATGAGGTCAAGCTCCAGGGCATCTCTGATCACCCCTGGTATGGGAGTCACATAGAACGAGTGGCAGCATCTAACCAGCAAATTTAAGATACAAAAGAAACTTTGTATACAGTTGGGGTCAGTGGATGTTGATATCTGTTTAATGGACAAGTAAGAATTTTTATTATCTCTCTTTATTCAGTCTCAGGTGACTTTCTTTTGTAAAACAAAAAAATTCTTTTGTTTTCATTTAGCAAGTGACTAACTCATTGTTCACCCTGCTCCCCCTACTCCCCATACCTATCTACCCAGATCTTTTTTTCAGAAACTGCTGCCGGGCAGATCTTTCCCGTCAGGCTTTGGTGCAGGCAGCTTGAACTATCACTTCTAGCTTTGGGTCATCTATAAATCGCAAAGCACACTTTCTATAGAATCCATAAATAAATTAGGGGGTCAACAGTGTCCCCAAGAATAGGAATCATTAATCTAGCCAAGAGTTGGAAGGAAAAAATGGTAAGAGGATGGTTCTAGTAATACTGATAATTTGGTTTTATTGATAATTCTGATAATATTGCCAAAGGGTTATTTTCAAATCACGGTAAGGAACATGGGAAGGGAATTTGCCTAGACTTGATTTTAATTTTCTGCAACTAAAGACTTGGTTAGCAAGTCTTACAACTGGTAACTTCTATGCCATAATTATAATGAATCGTTCCATTAATTTGTTTTTTCTTTGGACTGTTACCTATTTCTTGTTTTGTATCCAAACCTCTTGATGTCTTTCTCTTTCCTGTCACCAGTCAACTCCCACTTTGTCACTGTTTAGCATTCTTTGTTCGTCAGTTTTGGAAGAGGTAAAACTGCATTCAGCTTGCTTTGTCATTTAATAAAAACTCTGATAGGTGCAGAAGGACATTGGTACTATTCGTTTGTTTCAATTTCCTTTCCAATGACCTGACTTTATATTAACAAAGCAATCACATCTATAACTGTCAGGAGGAACTGGGGGCAACATCACTAGAAACCATTTTTAAGAGATGGGGTTGGAGATCTGAGGAAGAAGACAGGAGACCTAGATGTATTTTGTAAACCTAAATATTTTAAGATATAATTTCATTAAAAAAGATGTAATTCCAAATATCCTGCTTACTTTGGCTTTCTTTTATTATAGAACAGGCAGTTCTTTGTGCCTTGAAAGAGACACGCAGGCTGCAAAGAGCCATCTGAACTGCCCAGAAATGTCTTTAATCTTGACCATTTTCAAACACAGATCTCCATGGTGAACAATTTTCTGAGGGCTTCTTACAATGCAGAGTCTGTTCAGAGGATACTGATTTCAAAACCTCTGTACACAGGGCATAATGAAGAGGGGAAGAAAGTGCACAGCTTCGGGTAACTTAAGAAAAAGAAAGAAAATTCTACGGGAAATGAAAGACTACCCAAGTAGAAAGCATGTAGCATGCTATGATTCAGAATAAATGAGATGTAACTCTTCCAGGTCTAACAAAGACCAGTGCTTGCCCTCAAGCACTGCAAAGGATTATACGGTTTCTAGTTGTGTGAATAAGCACAAATAAAAAAGGATGCATGTAAAAGGTACTTAACATGATCACTGGCAAGAGATTTTCATTCATCTTTCATCAGTGATTTAGGTTCTATAATTTTCCATCGACTTTTATTCTCTTAGAACTGTAAAAATTCCACTCACTCATGAGCTGGTAAGAGTGCTTTATACTTGCTATTTATCCGTTCAGTATGTGGATAGGTTAACCATTTCTGAACAGTGTGGTCTGAATAAGTGTGGTAATCTAGATATTTAGGAATGCAGATGAAGCCACTACACTGTTGGATTTTAGGGCTGACTGTGTGCACATGTGAACATGAGCCAGTGGAGGGAGGAATTCAGTGCTCCCCCTTTCAGAACTGATCAATACTGTTTGTCCTCAGATCCATTCTTTTTTTTTTTTTTATTAGTTTCAGGTGTACAAAACAATGTAATAGTTAGACATTTATACCCCTCACATAGTGATAACTACCCCCAATCTACTACCCTCTGACATTGTATATAGTGGTTACAATTCCATTGACTCTGTTCCCTATGTTGTACTTTACATCCTGTGAGATATAAAATTGTAGTTGACATTCATTATTGTTCAGCTTCAGCTTCAGGTGTACAGTGCAGTGGACAGGCATCTACACCATCCATAATGTTGTCTCCCTAATAAGACAAGTGTCCATTCTTTGTGCTTGTCCTGCTTTGCTCTGTATCACATTAGGCTGACCTCTGCAGGCTGTTTCCCAGGCTCCTGTTTCATGGGCCTCTAGCTGGGTTTGGTCAGAGATTGGACGGTAGGAAGAGGTGAGAAGCTGGGCTATTGCTCATTTTCCATCTCTGGCAGTGTTTTCATCTCTTTCTTGGTTCCAGCTTCCAAAGGACAAGCCCAACGTGATTCCTGCTTTGACTGGTCATATTATGTTTCTCCAACTTAAGGTTGGCAGCAGTTTATAGCTATGGCCAATTTGGGGTTGCTTCACTGTCCCCTATTGAGCTTCTAGCCTTTGTAGTCAATTTCTTACATTAAATTCCTTCTGTTTTAAATACTGAAAGTGGTTTCTGTGTCCGAATCGGATCTTGAATGACACAACTGATGTATAGGTTAATTGTCATCTATTGAATCATGGTTTCTTTTAATTTTATACAGAATCCCTTACTTTTATAATAAAAATAACAATAGTTAATATGTATAGAGAGAGTACTTCAAGTACCAGGTAAACGTACTAGTAAGTCACTAAACAGAGGACAGCTACAGCTTTAGCCTCCAGCTTCCCTTTGCAGTAGCTGTACTACACCCCCTCAGAGTTACCAGCTGCCTGGACCCCTTGGTAGTCCAAATACTTGGTACGCCAATCAAAAGTCAGAACCACTTGTGCATTCCTGAGATGGGGATGAGACTTCCTCCAAGTTCCAGCTTTTAGGACCTCCCCCAGAGACACCTCTTCTCTTTTGGGTTCCAGCCCTAGGGGTGGTAGCCGCTTCTTTCAGTAATTATCTGATTTACCTCAGGATCCTGGCTTCCAACATCTGTGTAATAAATCTCCTATATTCAATCTCCTTTGATTGAAATATCTAGCATGGTTTATGTTACTATGATTAGACCTTGACTGATACATAGGTTCTTCTACCTTAATTCCCGTAAGTGTCCCATTGATTCTAAAAAATTGGCACTTACAGTCCATATTATTTCTATATTTATTTCAACTATACTAAGTTTAGGAGTTCTTATTTATATAACTACTTTTCATTCCCCTCCTTTTTTTGCTCTTTTTAATAAAATAATAAGAACAAAAGCAAACACTGTCAAATAATTGCATAAATCCTGTTCACAAGCATAGCAATATCGCTGAAACAGAATATTTGCCTGGCAGGCAGTGACTATGTGATACTTTATATGTTCATCAGCAACTGATGCATGCAAGATATACTTGGCATGCAAAGGGTGACCGAGAGATATATGAATGCTTAACAATTTAAAAATTGAGAACCTTAAGCATTTGCTTTCCTGCAAAGGAAATATAGAACTCTATTGGCAGACTCCTACTGCTTGTGTGATTAGAATGTTTTTATTGGCCATCATGATCTTACAACCATGTGCTAGATTACTTTTCATTATAAGCAGGCAGTGATGAAAATCAAAACTTCCATCCATAAACCACTAGTATATGTGGGAGACAGAATTCTAAGATGGCCCCCTATGATTTCTGCACTGTGGTGCACAATCCCTTGTCCTTGGGTGTCAGCGAACTTGTGACTATAATGGATGTCACTCACATGATTATGTTACATTATATAACAGAAGGGATTTTGTAGGTGTGGTTTTATTCCCTAATCAGTTGACTTTGACTTAAAAAGGAGATTATCCTGGTGGGTCTGACTTAATTGGGTGAGCCCTTAAAAGGACTCATGAAGCCAGAGATTCAAAGTGTAACAGAGAGGACCTTTGCAAGGGGACTACATGGCATGGACCTGAGAGTGGTCTCCAGCAGCTGAGAATGTTCCGCAGAAAATAGACAGCAAAAAAGCAGGGATCTCAGTTCTACAACCACAAGGAAATGAATTCTGTCAACAACCTAAAAAAAGCTTGGAAATGTATCTTTCCCTAGTCAAGCTTCCACATAAGGACTCACCTGGCTGACATCTTGACTTCAGCTTTGTATGGCATTAACCTGTGCTGGACTCCTGACCCCCCAAAACTGGGAGGTAATAAATTTGTGTTAAGTCACTAAGATTGTGTAATTTGTTACACGGTAATAGAAAAATGATACAATCAATGAAGGAATCAATATAGATAGATTCCATTTGCAACAGCAGCAAAATCCATAATAACCCAATAAGAAATATATAAGACCTATATAAAGAAAATTATACAATTTTATTGATGCATAAAAGAGCATGTGAAAAATGGAAAAATATACTATGTCCCTAAATAGAAAGATTAAATGTTTTAAAGATATCAATCTTAAAGGAATTTTATGACAGATAAGAAATGCATTAATAGTTCAATAGGAAAAAAGTAAAATATTTGAACAGAAACTATGCAGACCATTTGGAAATCTTTGGGAAAGACCACCCTGGAAATAGCATCCAGGACCCTAAACTAAACCATAATCTCTACCTGGAACTTAAGTCTATAATGGTAGAATAAGTCTGACTTTTAGGCCAAGCAAACTCAACTGGACTGAGACAGTAAATTCCAGAGTTGGCAGGATAAATGACTTTGCAAACCCACAGAGGTAGAGAAATAAGCACAAACCCACAGTGGGAGTACTTTTATGATAATTTTAGGACCTGGGAGACAAGGTATGTGAAAACTCTCTGTATGCTGTAAATATATACATATATATACATTATTATGTATTATCTTTGAAATATAGATAATGATATCTGTTTTACTTATCTTGTGGTGTAATTTAATTAAGTGAATGTGTAGTTTAAAAATGCATGGATGTTAATGCAGGATTAGCTTTTGCTGAAACCCCAATCTGGACCCCAAATTTACACAGAGAGGGCCTATCTGAAGTCACTGAGCCATAGGGGCAGCAGCAGCAACAGCAGGAATTGGCACATGGCTGGAAGACAGGCTGCCTGGTAGAGCCTCCTCCACTCTCCAGACTGTAGAATGCTGCCACCACAGTGGTTTGGCTACAAAAGGGCATCAGCTGGGAACTTCAGCTTCACATTGGACCAGTTTCATGTGTGAGCGACTTGGGCCAGTTTCATGCCTGCAGCTGCAGTTAGAAGGGTCCCATGGTTCGTGTATTTCTCTGTTGACACTGTCTTGAAATTCTTAGTAATTTCTTAACAAAGGACTCTGCATTTCCACTTTGCACTGAGCCGGGCAAATTATGTAGCCAGTCCTGGCCTTAGAATCCATTTGGATTTTTGCTTCTTCTGAAAAACAGGAATGAAATTTACCTGTGGTCAGGCACTGGCCAGGAGTGAACATTTCTAGAACTGTCTTGACCTGCTCCCCTGCCAAGCAGTGCCTTCTGTTTTAATGTCCATCTGTTGGGCCCACTATAACTTCCAGAAACCTGGATAAGTCTCCAAAAAGAACTCTGCTGAGTTGCATTTGACCTCAGCAGCACCACCATTCTGTCAGCAACCTTCATGTTGTTACAGGTGTGGGAGACTTCCCTCCTGTCTGATTCCAACCAGCGGTGTATACCGGAGCTCCTGACGCTACCTGGTGGGTAGCCTGGGTTCCTGAGGATGCTTTCTTCCAGGGTGGACAAAGGAGAACAGATAAAAGAAGGACAGAGATTAGAAAAAAGATAATATCAGAGATCAAGAATGATTACTCAAAAGTGAACTACCACTGAATGTTGCGTAACCTCCCTGAGCCTGTTTCCTCAGCTGTGAATGGGGCAAGCAGAGAGGTACCCCCCCCCTCGCACCCCTCACTACCACCCCCACCCCACCCCCACTGCCAGGGATGACAGAGTATGCGTAAAAGGCTTTGTTTAGTTCCTGGAGCTTAGTGTTATCACTTATTACACAGCGGTTCCTAATCATTTGGGTCATGGGCCCTGGGAGAACCTAATGGTACCTTGGGTTCTTTCTCCAAAAATATCTCTTCTAAAAAGAGCTTGCAGAAGATGCCAGCGTTAGACAACCGTTGAAGGTGGTCCCTGGGCCCAGGTGAAGACCCTGCCTCTACACTGTTACTTAGGCGGTGCAATTTCCACTACCGTCTTCGAAGTCTCCACCCGTGGGTCCCTGAGAACCGCCACTCCGCTTGGACTCTACAGGAGGCTTCTCCATGCGGTCTGTACAGCCCCGCGAGGGTCCGGGAGGAATTAGCAGCTGCCGCAGCAGGAGGCGGGCCCGGCTCTCGGCCCGCCCCACGTCGGGGTCGGGGTGGGGGCTCCGGCCTGTTACCGGATGGAAACTCCGGGTGTCCAGGGGGGCGGGAGGGAAAGGGGGAGGGAGGGTGGTGCGCGGGTGAAAGGCGCATTGATGCAGCCTGCGCCGGCCTCGAAGAGTGGTGGGGCCAGACTCTGATCACGTCCGGGCTCCGGGTCTACTGGTCCTGCTCCTGCTCCGCGCGTCTCGGGGCCGCCGCGCGCCATGCGCCTTCACAGCCCCGCCGCAGCCTCGGCTCAGCGGCTCCTCGGCCTCCTGCTGCTCCTGCTGCTGCAGCTGCGGGCGCCGTCGAGCGCCTCCGAGATCCCCAAGGCGAAGCAAAAGGCGCTGCTCCGGCAGAGGGAGGTGGTGGACCTGGTGAGTGCGGGGAGCCGGGCGGGACAGAGCCGCCGGCAGCGCGGGCAGGGCGTCAGTCCAGCCGTTGTGTGTGTGTGGTGGGGGGGTGGGGGCAGTCATGGGGGGGGCGGATGTGTGGGTGGGTGGGGGGTGGAGGGCGGTCTGCACAGCTGAGTGATGTGTCTTACTTGGGTGCGCCTAGGTGTCCCGCTTTGTCCCAGTCTACGTGTAAAGAAGGGCCTGAGCTGTAGGTGTAGTGGAGTTCTGGGACTCCAAGGGAAGGCCAAAATGAGAGGGCCATCGCGCGGCGGAGATGACACCTGGGTTAGGTAGGATACCCCTAAGAACAGGGAGTCGCCCAATTATTATTTTTCTGGCCTCTGAGGCCCACCCTGGGATGATGAGGAGGGTTAGAGCGGCAATGAGAGTGCAGTGAAGAGCTTGGGTAGGTTAAAGCGTTGACCTGAGATTTGCCTGGGAGACACTGGACTGGATAATCACCTGGGTGGGCTGGGCCAGGGATATGCAACGTGTCCTTTGTTGGGGCCGGTGGCCACGTCTGCTTGCAAGAGAGAATAACAACCCTCACAAAGCCTCTGTCCAACTCTTTGTAACTTGAAGACTATGAGTCATGTTGGGTCATCTTCCTAGGGAGTATGGGCTGCAATTTACTTTGTTGGACGACCACAGCTGGGGCCAGGAATGGTTCAGAAGGTTTAAGGTCAGAAGGGGAAACGAAGGGGCCCAGCATTGAGCCTTCAAGGGCTCATTTCATTGCTCACGTTAGATTAAAAAGACAGTCAGTCCTTCAAGACACCGTGGGTCTTCAGCCTGTGACGACCAGGTAGGAGGCATTACAATTGAGCTGAGGGAGAACACAGTTTCCAGAAGAGCAAATAAATAGCCCAAGTGCTTTCTGAGGGGCTAATCTATGGGAAGGTCTGTTGACTTAAAACTCTTTCCCTCTAAAAGTCAACAAACCCAATGGAGGGCAAGAGTGATCCTTTCACAACTATCATATTCCTTGACACATATCTTCATTCATAAGCCAACTGCAGACAAATATGGCGTACAGGCATTGCAGGACATAGAGAGGAGGCATTTTTTGTTTAAAAAACAAACAAACCAAAGAACCCAACTGTTTCGAATTTGTTAAGCTGACATTGTAAACTGAGCTAATAAGCCAAGCTCCCTGGCGGCTAGTTGTAAGGCAGATTCAAAAGCTCTGGAAAAAATTCCTGCCATTTGACAGAGCACTTTTTGGTACTGCGCTATGTAATTTTGCTCCACAAAGCAGACTATGTGTTCAGGGCTACAGTTCTATTTTAAGTGTCTAAATTGTTAAAAAAATAAAATAAAATAAAAAAATAAAAAAAACTGTACCAAATGAATGTGGTTTATGTGCAGTTTGCATTTGTAAAATTGTAGCTATGATACACAAAATACCCCTTTCCCATAA
This sequence comes from Rhinolophus sinicus, assembly GCF_036562045.2. Taxonomy (NCBI): domain Eukaryota; kingdom Metazoa; phylum Chordata; class Mammalia; order Chiroptera; family Rhinolophidae; genus Rhinolophus; species Rhinolophus sinicus. Next base: position 28,114,214 of record NC_133761.1, on the reverse strand, counting down.
AGAAAGCTAGCAATTTTTTTCTTTCCCTCCAAGAATTTACAGTACCTGTGGTTTCCCACAACTCTAGCCCAGCTTGGAAAAGCTTACTATGCAGCCAGGCTCAGGTGCATCCTGTAGTTCGGACTTTGGTTTTGCTAGGGGGAAAAAAACCCCACATAGTCGTTAAGAAGGCTTCAACAGATTCTGTAAAGCAACTTCTTTGTACAGGATCTTTCAAAGCATTTCTTTCAAGCTTCCAGCAAGCTCTGCCCCCTAGTGGCCAGTGAAAAAAACAGGGGTTCCTTCTACAGACAGTTATCCAGCCTCTTACCTGGCAAGTACTAAGCATGTGCTGTTAGCATTTTTAAGTGAAAGAAGAACACAGATGTAATACCTGTGGAACCAAATTCCATAAAATTATGTGGTCTCTGAAATGCAGTTTTTAGATGAAAAAACTGAATAAAAGTTCTAACTACGACACTATTGACATTTTGGGCCTAATAATTCTTTGCTGTGGGGACTGTACTGTGTATTGTAGCATATTTAGCAGCAACCCTGGCCTCCACTCACTAGATGCCAGTAGCAGTCTCCTTCTCCCAAGGTGTGACAACCGAAAATGTCTGCAGACATTTTCAGTGTCCCCTGTGGGACAAAATTGTCCCCAGTCGAGAACTACTGTTATATAGGAAAATGAAACTTTGTGTAGCATCTTGTCCTGAGGGGAATGATAGTGAAGAAATCAAAGAATACCAGAAGTCTTATTGTTTCTCCCTTTCCACCTGAAATCTATGTCCAAACATTGCATGTATCAGCTAGTGTAAGTGAATGAAATTACTAAAATGAAAATTAAGTCTAAAACTAGACTATCTTAGAATATTTTATACTTTAGCATATCTTCTAATACTTTTGCAATTTTGTTATTTTTCTTACTGTTTCTCTGTCAGTAAATAAATAACTGTGTCTTTTTCCCTCCATTACAATCAGGAAAGTAGCAGTGGTCAAAGTCACAAAAATCATTTATTAAAACAAAGATCAAATTGGTAATGTGAGAAGCAAATCAATTGGCCAACATTAGAGACATAAGGATCCTGCTGAGGCAGTGTCATTATTGGATTTTATAATATGAGCATGTCTAATCCCAGATGGTGAAATTAAAAGATAAGCTTCGAAGTTATTTTAATATGAAAGGGAACTTGTCTTTTTGTTCTCATTGGACAGTATATTTATATAGAATGATAGTATTGGACAATCTACACAAATGGGGGAATGTTAAAATAAAAATTTAAGTTAGGTTTGGAATTTGGAGGGTCTAATAAGTGGACCAATTTAGGAATTTGATAGATGGAGATCAAAATACCACCTTTACCACCAATCCAACTACACTGGTGTGTGTGGCTTATGTGTGTTAACTGGCATGTTTAATGATGCTCTCTTCTCCAGATCTAGGCCCTGGTAATGTCCACCCAGGGGAGTGGACACACTTGCCCAGGGTCGCTGACAAACAGAATAATCATGTTTGGCATATGCAGTGTTTACTGTGTGCCAGGCACTGTTCTAAGCACATTTTATATATTATCTCACATCTCATACAAACCCTGGAAGGTAAGAATCCTTATTACTTTCCCCATTTTACAGGTAGGGAAACAGATACTGCCATGTTTACCAGCTTACTCTATCTCACATTGCTAATAGGGAGAATCTGGCTCTAGAATCAATGCTGTTTAAGTTTAATATGATACTGCCACTGCCACCCCCCACCCCAAACAAAAACAGAGAAAATCCTAGCACTTAAGACATGTGATAGATTACCGCTACCCTGTTGAAAGCTAACGGTCACCTGCAAAGAGGTCATTTAATCCCTGTCAGGGAGGAGGAGTGGGGTTGGAGATCAGAAGTGTTAACGTTCTCCACATAAAATTAGGCAGGAGAAGCAGGGGATATGTATATCCAACTTAGAAATATTGCCAGTGTAAGATGATGATTGACTGTTAAGATTTTATTTTGTAATTATATCTCTCGGAATTTATTTTAGAGAAATAATTCAAAAGGAAAAAAGCTATATGGATAAAGATTTTCGTTACAATAATATTGATAGAAAAAAATAGAAATAACCTAAATATCCCAAAATAGTGCACTGTTTGCATAAAATTGTAAAAGTAGAATTCCAAGTCCCTTTGCGACATATAGAGTTAGAAGGAAAAAGCAGTATATCAAATAATGTCCACCTTGGAATACAGCCATTTAAAAATGATGTATGCTTTTAATAGCAGTAGAAAAAAGCAGGTAAATGAAAACATTTTGTCTTTGATTTGTGTGTGAATGTGTATAAAGTCTGTGAAATAAAAAGAACAGGAAAAAGGCCGCAATATTTTAGAAATAACTTTAAAAGCATTGCTCTGTAATAACTCATCGAGAACATGAACAAGTGGTATGAAAGGATTCTTGATTCCAAGGGCTCAAAATAAATGGAAATCTAATCAGAGTGAGTCTTTGAATTTTAAGTGGTACAAGATTTTCTCCCTTTCCTTTTTCCACTAGTATAATGGAATGTGCTTACAAGGGCCTGCAGGAGTACCTGGTCGAGATGGGAGCCCTGGGGCCAATGGTATTCCTGGTACTCCTGGGATCCCAGGTCGGGATGGATTCAAAGGAGAAAAGGGGGAATGCCTGAGGGAAACCTTTGAGGAGTCTTGGACACCTAACTACAAGCAGTGCTCATGGAGTTCACTGAATTATGGCATAGATCTTGGAAAAATTGCAGTAAGTAAAACCTGAATTGTTTTAAAGTTGAAGCAAAACTTAAGGGTTTTCATAGTTGAGTGTTAATTAAGGTGAGATTTTATTTTGTTTATTTTTACCAAAGACTTTAAAAAATTAAGGAGTAGGTACCATGTGACAGTAACTTAAAATTAATGAGAAAAAATTGATGACATGAATTTTATAAAGGTATTTCTAATTTCTAAGACAAAAAAATCACCATATTATTTTAACCCTAATACCTCAAATAACTTACTTTTTTTTTTGTAATCCAAACAAAAAAGGTGAGCGTACGTGTCAGTGTCCACAAGATTGGACAGTAAGCAACTTTCCCATCTTATCCTAATGTAAATTTAAAATAGTCTAAGAAATTCTGCTGTGGCTTCAGACATAAGGGTGGGAAGAACCTTCTAAGAAATTACTACATGGAATTACTATCTGGAAGTGAGAAATCCATTAGTATTTGTCTTTATTCTGGGGTAGCTGGCCCAACTTAAAATTGCTCAGCCTAAGAGAAGTGGAATGGACAAGAGTGACAATTTGGACTACAGTGACCATTTTAAATTGTTCTGCAACATTTAGGGGGAAATTTACTCAAAATAGCCTGTCTGGCAATGCATTTTGATTAATGACTCAGTCACTTTGATCAGTGTTTGCTTTAAAAGTACGTGGCAAACCCGCTGGATGGCATAGAGTTGAAGAAGTTCCTACTATTCCTAAGCCTTTCATTTGTTGATCAACTCTGTACATGATTCCATACCCACAATATATTTTTGGAATGAAAAAAAGTAAATATGTAGATTGGTTTGGTCTACATACTGAAAGCTAGCTGTTTTGGGTAAAAATGAAAGACAACTTCAATGGTGTGAATAATTCCAAGAATGCCATAATTTGATTTTTTTTTAGAGTTCCTAACATCACAGTCTCATCTATCTTGGAGAACATCTTTCTCTATATATAAAAGTTAAATGTGGTTTTGGGAAAAGGATAGTTAAATAAAATTCACAATACAGTTTGAAGGCATCTTTTTAATTAAAGTTGAAAATGCACATTAAACCCTATTTCTATTTTTGTGACAGGAGTGTACATTTACTAAGATGCGTTCGAACAGTGCTCTAAGAGTTCTGTTCAGTGGCTCACTTCGGTTGAAGTGCAGAAGCGCCTGCTGTCAACGTTGGTATTTCACATTCAATGGAGCTGAATGTTCAGGACCTCTTCCCATTGAAGCCATAATTTATTTGGACCAAGGAAGTCCTGAACTGAATTCAACAATTAATATTCATCGCACTTCTTCTGGTACGTAGAATAGTGGCATTGCAGGATGGGTCTCAGATTTTTAGAGACGAAAGATTTGTTTTGAGTCCACTATTATGTCAGGTCATGAGGCTGTTAGTAAGAGACCTACAGCAAGTTTTCAGCTCATAATGCTCCACCCTGGTTGCATTTCAGAATATCCTGAAATGGATCTTTAAAAAATATGTGGACACCTGGGTCCCATTTCTGACCAACTAAATCAGAATCTTTAGGGGTAAGACCATATCTTTTTTAAAAATCCCCAAGGTTGAAAATCACTAAGTTAGATGAAATGGAAAAACAGCCATAGAGCAGTGGTTTTCAGCACTGGCTACACATTGGACTAAACTGGGGAACTTAGAAAAATCCCCATGCATGCTTGAGTACCACCCCTCCAGGGAGAGTAACTTAATGGGTCTGGTACTCCCTAGGCAATGGGACTTCCAGACTCCCTCCTGGTTGTTCTAATGTTCAGCGAAGGTTGACAACCTCTAGCTTAAATTGATAAGGAGACCAATTTCTCTGCCTTATCCTTTAAAAGAATAGATGAAGTCTGCTGAATTTGTAAAAGAGAACATTTCTACATTATTCCTGCTTTCTTTGTTTGTCTCTACCTAGTATGAGAGAAAAGACATTCAATTAGACCAGTGGTCAGTTAAGCTATAAGAAAAAAACATATTGTTTTGTTTTAAGGTTCATTAAAGAAAGCTCAGAAGATATCAGAAAGTAGAAGGGGGAAAGTTACCTATTAATGTCATCATCCAGACACACCACTATCGATATTTGGCGGCCCGCCATTTTGGTTTCTTGAGTAGCTATGAGGTGGCACACCATGACAGCACAGGCTGGGCGAATGACAAGATGTATATATTGCTGGTTTCATTTCCCTGATTGCTTGAAGGGATTTCTCACTAATTTTGTACTTAAAAATGGCCAAAGGAAGAGGAGAGATCCCTCCACTATTAACCAGAGGAAATTATATTATAGCACTCTTTGGGAATCCAAGTCAGATACTTAACTCAAAAACTAATATAGCACATTTATCCTTAAGAAATCAAGAGCATCCCTTCCACATGCTTCCTCAAATCTCCACAATGTTCTCAAGATGTAAAAAAGATATTTTAAGCCCCTCTCTTTGCACATAGAGAAAGCGTAAGGAATTAAAGTGTCTTACCGAGGACAGCAGAATCAGTGTTCAGGAGAGCAGAAACCAGATCCCTGCCCTCTTGTCTCCCTAGCCCTCTCTTTCTTTGATCAGATTAAAGGGCCTCATCACAAAGTCCTTAGCTATATGTGCTGGAAAGGAAGATGTACTTTCCCTCTGAGAAGCAGTCTCTAAAATAAGAAAAATACAGATATAAAATTAAAATTTGATTAGGAAGTGATACATGTTTAGATAGTAGTAGATATAATCAACTTACTCTATTATCTGTAAGCTGTATGTGTTAATATCTTGCTATAGTGTAAGCCCTCAGCCCAGAAACTGTAACCTATACATGTATATACTTTCTAAATTATTTAACGTGGCATTTCCCAACCATGGTGTGAAATCTCATTTGGTGTGGTCAGGTGGGTGGAATGTCAGAAGCAATTTGTTATTCATAACAACTTTTGTGTTAAGATGAATTGAAGGTTACCTCCACAATAAAATCACTTTCCCTTGCACACCGATACTCTTTCTTGAGGGAAAGGAAAGGAGATGCACTTATGTTAGCAAATCAGAGGATGACTTAAAGCTTTGGATATGCCCGTGGGAGTTTGAAAAACATTTGAATGCCATTTTATTGCCTGGGTCCAGGAAGAAAATAGGTTGAGAACCCCTAATCCAACATATTTCAGGTGCTTCGTAAGCCGCAATACTGTACGCTATTACAGCAAAAATGTTCATTCATTCAAAAAACATTTTTTTCATTTGTTAAAGACTATATGCCATGACCATTTGACTCTTCCTGTGGGAGGCTGATGCTAGAACAGTTTGTTTGACATCCTATAGGGTGAAGTGAACAAGTTTCTAGGCCATGGATGTCAAGACCTTGGGAAAACAGGAGGGTTTCTGGGCATTCTCACCTGGCGTGGTGCTGAGGATACTAGATTAAATGGGACTGGGCACACTGGTTAGTTCTCCTAGCTTTGAAAGGGGCCTGCATTAGAGCCAGGTCCCTGGATTCTGAGGGACTTGCCTCAGGATTGCTACAGGCCTACATCCCTGAGGCTTAGCTGGAATGCACTGACTTTCCAAATAGGAAAGCTGGCCTGTCACATGATGTCATCCTAAACTACTTATATGTCAGGACTCATTTTCTTGAAGACTCTGTAACTTCTGGTTCCTTTTCCACCTTACACAGACATCAAAGGGGCTATATCTTTTTGCCTATTAAAATGAGCACTGGGGGAAGATTTTTTTTTTAATGTAAGAGAAGAACCTTGGTAAGATGAAATGCAAGCTGTGTATTAGTATGTGAAAGTCCAGAGATTCTGAGCAAAAATATATATTTATATAGCGTAAGAGGAAAGGCAGAGTTGTTTGTTTATTTGTTTTTTCACTGAGGAAATTCTGTGTAAGATGAGATTCACAGGTTGAAGGACTGCTATAATGATTATGCTCGAATTAATGTTATAAAAGTTCTTTCTTCTACTTGAATATCATCAAGTGTGCAGGTAAGTGTTGGGAAGGGCTTTTTTAAAAAAAAGACTTGCATATCAAATAAAGTCTTGGCTTTTAATAGTGTTGGCTTCATTTAGTCAAATAAATTGCTTTTTTGTTTTAGGTCATCTCTGTAACTAAACAAATTCTGGTATTATGTTAAAAACCCGTAAGAAACTGCCTGTTAAGCTTATGTTATAGAATGGATATGTGTTTGTCTTTTAAAATATGTATATGCTAATAAAAAGAGAATTTATCTCTATGAAACCCTCATCAACTATTAGAATTTTTAATTCACTTTACATTAAATAGATTTATTATCTAGCTTGCTAGAGTAATACAATTTAGCTAAAGGTTTTTGCTTTCTAAAGAAAGATGTACCTTTCATCTTTGTTTTGCAGTGGAAGGACTTTGTGAAGGAATTGGTGCCGGATTGGTGGATGTTGCTATCTGGGTTGGCACTTGTTCCGATTACCCCAAAGGAGATGCCTCTACTGGATGGAACTCAGTGTCTCGCATCATTATTGAAGAACTACCAAAATAAATTCTTTAATTTTCATTCCCTACCTCTTTTTTATTATACCTTTGAATGGTTCGTTTTAGTGACATATAATTTTTAGGTATACATCTGAATGAAAAACGAAGCTAAACATGTTTACAGACCAAAGTGTGATTTCACACTGTTTTTCAGTCCAGTATTATTCATTTTTTCCTTCAATCAAAGATGTGAGCAGGATTTTGTAGTTGAATAGAATACTGTCTTCGTATTCCCATTCCCTGAAACTATAATTTAGAATATCACTGTGGCCTTTAATTTTTTCTATTCTCTTAGAATAGCACTTTTTAAAATACAAAAGCTACCAGTCTTTGTACAAGTTGTAAATGTTCAAAATTGTTTTATATCTGTGAAATAAAACTTATTTCAAACAACTTTGATATCTTTAACCTAATTGCCACTAAAATTAGTTTCTGGTACTTTATATCTGAAAAGTTGAGTTAAATCTATATTTGTATTTCATTTAACAATGCTATATTGACTTTTAGTATATGTATAATTCCATATTTTGAGGAATACAAAGAGAAAGGAAATTTATGTGTCAGGAAATACACTAGCACTCTAGGAATTTTATCTTTATAATTTTTATCTTTTTACTCTTAAAAAAAGAGTAAAAAGATGTGAATTCTGGCCTCAAATTGCTTACCACTTGGTAGGGAGGATAAGATATATACAAAAATATCAATAAATCAAAGATTATATGTTGATTGCCATAAAAGTTGTTGAAGAGACTGGTATAATTCAAAGGAAGATCTGTCACTTCTGGTTGACGTGATTAGAAAGAATACAGGTGTAAGACTGATAAAGTTAAGTAAACCCTGGGCTTGAATTGGAAGTGTCAGTAAGAGTTCATAAAGTACTTTATCTTAAATAAAGCTCTGTCGTGTCCAGTGCAACACGGGCAGTGAGGGTGCGAGAAGGGGCGGTTTGGGTTAAGTTTTTAAGAAAGAAACAAACAGAGACTTAATGCAGTTAAATCTCTCCGAAGGCCAGGGGTCTCTCAGTCTCAGAGGACTGGAGCCCAGAATATGGCCGACTGGGGGTTTTTATTGATAGGTATACAAGGGAGTAGCAGTGTTTTTGGCACGGTCTGTGAGACTCATCACGTTATAGAAACAACCCAAACCAATTATGCTGATCTTCAAACAGCCGGAGCAGAAAGTCCTTGAGGTGAGGTATGCAATTCTTTTAAGGGACATATGTCACATGTTGAAATTGTTTCACAGAGCTGAGCAGAGAGAGTCCAATCTTATTACTCAAGACTTTTCTCCCAATTAGGTGAGAGGGAAAAGTCAGAGCCAGCAGCCGCTTTTCCCAGGCAGGGGCAAGGAGAGGCAAGGCTCCTTCCCATATTCTTCTAAGGCAGCTCTTTGGGGGTCCCCACTCGGTTCCGCCTGGCTTAGGTTGTATCTCCCGTGAGATATCTTACCTGTCTTTGGCTGCAAATCATCTTTTGGGGACCAGACAGAGAGACATAAGGTGTAAACACAAGGATGGAACAGAGTCCCAGAAAGGCACAGTCTCACAGACTCTTTTTTCCTTAAGGAAAGACACGGGGGGCGGGTGGGGGGACAGTTGGCTAGGCTGTTGTGTGACTACAAAGCTCTAAAACAATAACCACAAAATCTCCTAGTTTTGTTTACTGAAAAGGCTTAGAAACAATGACTAACCTAGTAATGCCCAGATTGTATCTCTACATACAATTTCCTACTCAAAGGAATTAAGGCTCCTTGAATAAATGGGTGATTTCATCTCTGGGGCAGGAAATGTACAATACAAGCCTAGAACACTTTGTCATACTGGAAAACAAGGCAACTATGAAAGACAAGAAGATCCAAGAGCCAACATGAATTGTTCCCCAATAGCAAAGATGATAGCGATTTAAGCGTCAATAAAGATAATAACTGCAATGATTTGAGCCGCATCAAATATGTTTAAATGCATGAGTTCATAATGATATTAACATAACATTCATTGGTCAACTTAGAGGACACCAGCAAACCAACTTATTACTTTGAAAACTGGTACGTAGTAAAAACCAAGCATTTATTCTGCTTTCTCAATATGAACTGTATTTTTGGGTAACAAATTGTTGATGAAAGGAAATTTCACCTTAATAGAAGTGTGTGTATGTACAAACTCATGAATTAAGGGATCTAGCAATGGTCATCAGTGACTGATAACATCTCAAAGAGAAAGACAAACCAGACTATGTGCCTCCTAATGAAATGACATAATACCACCCAAGAAATAATTTTGCCAAAGAACAATCAAACCTGGGTCTGATTTAGCCTCCAGATATAACCATTAAATTGTAGGAAATACAGGGGGATAGAAGAACATGTTAATTGACACGACAGGGTTATAATCAGCAAATCTGGACTGTAGGAAACTCAAAAGACAACTTGGTTTCTTCAACAAATTGCAAGAAAAGAGAAAGAGAAAAAAAAACATGAAAGTAAAAGAGAGTTAATATATCAACCCATTTCAATGTAAGGACTTCATGTGAATGCTTGAGGTAGTTGATAACATTTGAACATTGGATATTTGATATTAAATAATTATATATTTTTAGGTGTGATACTGGTATCGTGGTTGTTTTTGAATGGTGCTTATTTTTTTAGAGATATTGAAGTATTTAAGATAAAATGATATGGTGTCTGGCATTTGCTTCAAAATAATCTAGAAAGGAAAAGTGGATGAGAGGGGATCTAGATGAAAAAATACTGAACATAGGTAGAAGTTAACCAAGATGAGTAAAAATTTGACAGATGAGGTCTGGGATTAATGACATTTTGGGTGGGTGAGGACAGGAACATTAGTTAAAACCTCTTTGAATTGGCAGACTGTGAAGATATTTGTGTTCCACATGAATGCCTACCAAATGTTATCCACTGCAGAGGAGGCTCTTAATAAAAAGGTGGACAAAATAACACTGGATGTCAGTCAACTTCTTTCCCAATGCACTGTAGTGCTAGTTCAGTGGACCCATGAACAAAGAGGCCATGGTGGCAAGAATGGAGGCCATGTATGGAGTCAACAACATGGAATTTCCATTGCTAAGGCTGGCCTGCCTACTGCTACTGCTAAATGAAGACCAACACTGAGTCTCCAATATGGCACCATAATATGGCACCTGGGCGTCAAGCTAGCCACCTACTGGCAGGCTGATGAGATTGAACTTCTATCATAGAGGTGCAGAAATTCATTCTCACAGAAATAGACATATATTCTAGGTACAGATTTGCCTTTTCTGACCGTAATGCATCGGCCAGCACTACCATTGATGGACTCATAAAATGCCTTATCCACGGTCATGGCATTCTACACAGCATTGCTTCTGATCAAGAAATTTCATTTTGTAGCAAAGAAGTGCAGCATTGGGACTCACCCCATGGAATTAAGTGGTCTTACCACATACCCCATTACATGAAGGTGGCTGGCCTAAATGAAAGGTGAAATGGCTTATTGAGGACTCTATGGTACCAGTTGATAGACAACACCATAAAAGAATAGGGTTCTGTGGGTGGATGGGTGGCTCGTTGGTTAGAGCCCGAGCTCTGGGCAACGGGGCTGCTGGTTCAATTCCGACATGGGCCAGTGAGCTGCGCCCTCTGCAAGTAGAATGAAGTCAATGAGCTGCCGCTCAGCTCCCAGGTGGCCAGATGGCTCAGTTGGTTGGAGCGCGGGCTCTCAACAACAAGGTTGCCAGTTGGACTCCCGCAAGGGACGGTGGGCTGTGCCTCCTGCAACTAGCAATGGCAACTGGACCTGGAGCTGAGCTGCGCTCTCCACAACTAAGATTGAAAGGACAACAACTTGACTTGAAAAAGTCCCGGAAGTACACACTGTTCCCCAATAAAGTCCTGCTCCCTTTCCCCAATAAAATCTTTTTAAAAAAAGAATGGGGTTCTGTCTTATTAGGGTGCAGTATATGCTTCAGATCAGAAAGCATTATATGGTGTTCTCTCTCCGATAGCTAAAATACAAGCAGCATAAGTGGGAGTGGCTTCGCTCACTATTACACCTAATAACCCATTTGCAGACTTTTTGCTTCCTGTCCTGGCAATTTTGAGCTCTGCTGATTTGGCGATTTTAGTATCCAAAAGGAGAATGCTTCCACCAGGGGACCAACAATAGTTCCACCGAATTGGAATACAAGATTGTGTATTAGTTTTCTATTGGCTGCATAACAAATGACCACAAATTTAGTGGCTTAAAACAACACAATTGTATTTATCTCATAGTTTCTGTGGGGCAAGGGTCTACATACAGGTTAGCTGAGCCCTCTGCTCAGGGTGTTACCAGGCTGAAATCAAAGTGTTGCCTGGGGCGGTGATCTCATCCAAGGCTCTGTATCCTCTTCTCAGCTCATGTGGTTGTTAGGAGAATACAATTCCTGTTTTCTTGCTGTCAGCTGAGGACGGCTCTCAACTCGTCAAGGTCACTCTCAGGTCCTTGCCACTCCTCTCAAAACATGGCTGTTTTTCTTCCAGACTGGCAACAGTACTGTGGGGACAGAGCCCCAGAGAGCAGTTTCCAGGCTCTTGGCCTCATATGGAGGGGTGCTGGCTCGGGTGGTAGATGGCCGTCAGCTGTGGCTAGTTGGCCATCAGCTGTAACCATTGAGCCATTGGCTCAATAATATAACTGCTGCGGCTACAGAGGGAAGAAGAGCAGAGTAGAGCAGAGTTGAGGAGAGTGGAGGAGAGTTGTCGGTCGGTTGGCAGAAAAGCGGACAGCAGGTCGCATGTCGTGTGAACCCAGCCTCCAATGAAACCACAGTGGTATGACTTCCCTACCTATGGCTCCGTGGGTGTTCCTTTTGGACCTAGCCACATCCTGCATTCTTATCATTCTTATGTGGGGAGCGGGAGTAGAGACCCCGCAGGCCGCCCCACACGACACCTGTGTTCTTGTGCAGGGAGTGGGAGCAGAGACCCCGCATGACACCCTGCACGACAAGTACTCTTCTGCTTTTAAAAGACTTGCTTGATTAGGTAGGTCAGATCCACCCAGGATAGTCTCCCTTTGGATTATAGTTAGGGACCTTACTTACACCTGCAAAATCCCTTTTGCCATATAGCATAATCATGGAGGTGATACTTAATTATATTTACAGGTCCCAACAATGTGCAAGGGGAAATTATACAGGGTGTGTACACCAGGGGGCAGGAATCCTGGGGTCAATCTTAGAATTCTGCCTACCACAGACTACCTACCACCTGGCCATTTTCCACTCCTTTTACCACTGAACCAACAGGTGAAAAACAGGAGGTTACTCTGTTGGCTGTAGTGATTGATGTCAATTATCAAGGGGATTGTTGCTGCTACAACAGAAGCAAGGAGACTATGTTAGAGAAAGTGCAGTTGCAGACCACTGGGTGGTGAGAAAGTTTGCTGGTTTGCCTGGGCCAGCAAATGATTCTAAAGTCTGGAGATCATCTAAAGTTTCTTTTCAAACTTCCAGGCCAACAGTAAAGGTAAATGGAAAACTACAGGAACCAGAAAAAGGCAGGATGATTGAGGATTCAGATCTCTTGGGAAGGAAGGTTTGGATCACTCCACCAGGTAAAGAACCCAGAGCTGTGGGTAAGGAAAATAAAGAACGGGTAGCTGAAGGTGAAATATAGCTATCAACTATAATCATGACCAATTACAGAAACCAGGACTGTGGTAGATTTGCATTATTTCTCTTTGTTATATGCATGTGTGTCACGCGGGGTGTCACACGGGGTCTCTAGTCCTACTCCCCACATAAGAACACAGGATATGGTGAGGTCAGAAAGGAACACCCATGGAGCCATAGATAGGGGAGTCATACCTCTATAGTCTCACTGGCGGCTGGGTTGGAGACTGTGGGGATACAGCCCCAGAGAACAGTTTCCAGGCTCTTGGCCTCACATAGAAAAGTGCTGGCTCAGGTAGTAAATGGCCATCAACTGTGATTAGATGGCCATCAGCTGTGGCTAGTTGGCTGTCAGCTCTAACCAGTGAGCCATTGGTCACTAATATAACTGCTGTGGCTACGCTAACAGAAAATTGGGGCTAGCAAGAAGATGGTGGCTGAGCTAGCAAGAGCATTTTGTAGTGAGCACGGCGGATTGCAGCTAGCGAGGGGAGTCGGTCAGTTGGCAGAAAAGCGGACAGCAGGTCGCACGTCGTGTGAATCCAGCCTCCAGTGAGACCATAGTGGTATGACTCCCCTACCTATGGCTCCGTGGGTGTTCCTTTTTGGCCTCACCATATCCTGCGTTCTTATTTGGGGAGCAGGAGCAGAGACCCCACAGGCCACCCCGCACAACAGAGACACAGGAGGCAGAAGCCACATGATTCTCAACCTGCCGTCCGCTTCTCTGCCAACCAACCTCACTTGCTAGCTGAAATCCACCTCTCTGCAATCTGTAATCCACACTCCACCACGCCACAACTACACCACCACGCCACTACACTACATCACCCTTTGCTAGCTTAGCCACAGCAGTTATATCAGTGGCTAATGGCTAACCAGTAACAGCCAACGACCCACTAGTCACAGCTGATTGACCATCTACTACCTGAGCCAGCACCTTTCCATGTGAGGCCAAGAGCCTGGAAAGTGCACTCCTGGCTCTGTCCCCACAATGTGTTTATTTATATATGCTAACCCTTTTCTTCTTTCCTCTCCTTACCATTTTTATTTTATATAAAAGTTGGTGGAGGTCACTTTTACAAAGTAGTCTTTTTTTTTTGGGAGGGGGACTTTTTATTTGAAATACATTAAATATGTAGAAAAGTAAAGAACATAATAAAACCAGCACCCATTAGCCTCCACCCAGCTTTAACAAAGCTTAATCTTTGGTCAGATTCAATAGAGTTTTTTTTTTTTTTAAAATACATTTATCATAATATGCATATCATTTGGCAATTTGTGTTTCTCAACTACGATGATTTGGGGGATGTACTCATGTTGATACCTATAACTCCCGTTATTTGTCACTATAACCCAATTAACCTATGCATTGTCTTATTGATGAACATTCAGGCTGTTCATCAGCCTAATTTTTTTCATTATTGCAAACAATCTTTTTTTGTCCCTATCTTTTTGTGCTTATGTGTAAAAGTTTCTCTACAAATAAAACTAATTTAGTGGCTATATTTACCCCTTCATTAGCAGTATAGGGGAGGTTGTGTTTTTTTTGTTTCTTTTTTAAATAATTTTTTAATATTTCAACTACAGTCAGCATACAACAATATACTAACTTCAGGTGTACAACACAATGACCAGACATGCACACAACTCACGAAGTGATCACCCTGGCAAATCCAGTACCCATCTTACACCATACATAGTTTTTACAATATTATTGACTATATTCCTTATGCTATACTTTACACCCCCATGACTATTTTGTAACTACCTATTTGTACTTCTTAATCCCTTCCGCTTTTTCACCCACCCCCCAAACCTCCTCCTATCTGGCAACCATCAAAATGTTCTCTGTATCTATGAGTTGTTTGTTTAGTTTGTGCTTTAGATTCCACATATAAGTAAAATCATATGGCATTTGTCTTTCTCTGCCTGACTTACTCCACTCAGCACAGTACCCTCTAGGTCCATCCATGTTGTTACAGATGGCAACATTTTATTATTTTTTATGGCTTAGTAATAGTCCATTGTTTATATGTACCACCTCTTCTTTATCCATTCCTCCACTGATGGACACCCAGGTTGTCTCCATATTTTGGATATTGCAAATAATGCTGAAAGGAAATATGGATGCACACGTCCCTTTGAAGTTTTGGGTTTCTTCAAATAGATACCAAGAAGTGGGATTACTGGGTCTTTCTTTGTCTCTTGTTATAGCCTTTGTTTTAGAGTCTATTTTGTCTGGTATAAGTATTGCTACCTCAGGTTTTTTGTTTGTTTGTTTTTCATTTCTATTTGCTTTCTATCTCTGTACTTTCAGTGTGTGTGTCTTTCAATTTGAAGTGAGTCTCTTGTAGGCAACATATGTAAGGGTCTTATTTTCATATCCATTCAGCACCCTATCTTTTGGTTGAAGCAGTTAATCCATTTACATTTAAAGTAATTGTTGATAGATATGTAGTTGCCATTTTATTATTCATATTTTTTCTTTTTTTCCTTCTTCTTAAGAAAGTCCTTTTAACATTTTTTGTAATACTGATTTGGTGGTGATGAATTCCTTTAGTTTTTTCTTGACTGGGAAGCTCTTTATCTGTCTGATTCTAAATGTTTGCTTGGTAATCTTGGTTATAGGTCCTTATTTTTTATCACTTTGAATATTTCATGCCAATCCCTTCTAGCCTGCAAAGTTTCTGTTGAGAAGTCAGCTGACAGTCTTATGGGAGCTCCCTTGTAAGTAACTAACTGCTTTTCTCTTGCTACTTTTAAGATCATCTCTTTGTCTTTAATCTTTGACATTTTAATTATGGTGTGTCTTGGTGTGGGCTTCTTTGGGTTCATCTTATTTGGGACTTTCTGCACTTCCTGGGCTTTTATGTCTATTTCCTTCACCAGATTAGGCAAATTTTTCCTCATTATTTCTTCAAATACTTGCTTTTCCCCCACCCAATTACTTGCTTTTTCTCTTCTCCTTCTGATACCCCTATAATGTGAATGTTGGTATGCTTGACATTTTTCCAGGGGCCTCTTAAACTATCTTTTTTTTAATTCTTTATTCTTTTTGCTGTTCTGATTGGTGGTTTTCTGCTACCTTGTCTTCCAAATCTTCAAAATCACTGATTAATCTAATCTACTTCATCTGCTTCATCTAATCTACGGTTGATTCCCTCTAATGTATTGTTCATTTCAGTTATTGTATTCTTCATTTCTGATTTTTTAAAATGTGTTTTCTATCTCTATTTTTATGTTTCCTATCTCTTTGTTGAAGTTCTCCCTGAGGTTACTGAGCATCCCTATAACCAGTGTTTTGAACTCTGCATCTGGTTTGCTTATCTGTATTTTGTTTAGTCCTTTTTTCTGGAGCTTTGTTCTGTTCTTTCATTTGGGACATGTTTCTTTGTCTCTTTCCATTTTGGCTGTCTCCTTGTGTTTGTTTCTATGTACCAGGTAGGGCTGCTATATCTCCTGATCTTAGTAGAGTGACCTTATGTAGTAGGTGTGCTGTGGTACCCAGTGGCTCAGTCTCCCTGGTCACCTGAGCTAGGTGCTGCAGGTGTGTCCCTTGTGTGGGTTGTCTGTGCCCTCCTGTTGTAGTTGAGCCTTGGTTGCTCTTTGCATGTCACTGGCAGGTGTTGATCCTCAGGCTGACTGGTTGTGAGAACTGGCCATAACTACAGTGGAGGAGCTGTTGTGCAGGGGCTCACCCGATGGAGTAGGATTTGCTTGAATACAGCTCTGGTGCCTGCTCAATCTGCCCTTTTGGGTGTGTCATCTTCCAAGGTGGCCAAGTGCTTCTCCAGTGTGGTCTGAATCCAGACACTGCTGGATTCCAGTGTGCTGGCCCCAGGGCCTCTTGGGGACAGGCTTTGCCACAGGCCAAGTTCAGCTGTAGACTATGCCCTGCCCGGGGCCACCTGGCATGCGCCACAAAGCAATCCACAGATGGCTGCCATCTACAGTGGGCTTGGAGGTGCCTCAAGAGGCCAAGCTGGGAACCATGGCTGGTTGCCACTAGTGCTGGGCTTGGGAAAGCTCAGCAAGAGGTATGGGCACACCAAGGCCAGATGCTGCTTGTTTGGGTTTTGTGAACCTTTCAGAGATTTTAGGAAAGTTCGCAGCATGAGCCAAGACAGGCTGTTTGTATGGAAAAACCAGTAGAAGCAGCTTGAGTGGCCCCGCAAGTTGGGTGGGGCAGGGTCTCAGAGAATCACGAGGGTGGGTGATTTGTGTTAGCCGGGTTGATGGGAGACTCAGATATTGAGGCTGACTGTGTCTGCACACTAGGAGGGGAGGGCTCAACAAAGAAACAATGGATTCTCCTAGCACTTCTGTCTGGGAGAAAACTGCCCCTCCAGCCCTCGCCCTGAAGTCAAATAACTCAGTTCCTCCTCATATTTCCCTGGCACCCCCTGAAACTGCTACACCAATACTGGAGCTCAGAGCAAGTGAGTCTGTCAGTGAATAAGTCTGTGTGCAGTCCCTTTAAGAGGAATGTCAGGGACTCCAGCTTCCCTCCATCTTACTCAGCCACAATCTCTGCTGATTTTCAGAGGTTGTGGGGACTTCTTCCCAGCACTGGAGCCTTTGGCTGGGGACCTGGTGTGGGGCTGGGACGCCTTGCTCCTCCAGGTCAACCTCTGTAGCTGAGATATCCCTCCCAATTTTTAACTGCCACACAGGCGTGTGATCAGTGCATTCCGCATTTCTTCCCCTCCTACCAGTCTTGAGGTGGGTTCTTCTGTATGCCCTTAGTTGTAGGACTTCAGGTGATTCTCAATGATGGTTGTTCTGTAGTGTAGTTATAATTTTATGTGATTGTGAGAGGATGCAAACACAGTGTTTACCTACTCTGCCATCTTGACCAGAAATCCCAAAGCAGTCTTTAGTTAACAGAATAGTGGGACCATGACATAAATTTGGGGAGTAATTAATATAGCCAGCAATGGATTTAATAACTGTTGGGGTCTTGTGTCTTCTTGTTTGGGATAAAAACAAGAACTTCACTTAACAGAATAGTTGCATCTTACTAGGCTAAAATACAGTTAATTGCTTTATTGTGCAGGAATTCAAATGTAGAAGGGTGCATATGGAATGAGTAGTCATAGGGTTTGACTGAGCCACTTATCAATCTATTGCTTCTCAGTTCCAAATTTATCCTACAGTACTTGCTCTGCAATAAGGAACTGGACTCTAAGCATTTCTCCTTTAGAATGAGCATATTCAGTAAAGGATACTGGAAGGACATTGTAGGAGTATGGAAGTTTCTCTTCCTGGTTTCAGTGTACTAAAATTTGCTTCTTCTTGCTCCTGCTGCATGATCTGTAAGTGGTGTGTGTGTGTGTACAACTGATGTTTTGTTCCAGTTGCACACCCAGAATGCAGAGTCCCTCAACTATGTCACATCCCCAGCCCAGGAGGCCTGGTAATCACCTTCTTGTGGTCTTGAGAACATGCTCCTGGCCTTTCTAGCAGTGCCAACTCCCCAGCTGCCCACTCACCCATCTCAGCTAGCCTGTCCCCTACAGGGTTGTTCCTGAGGCCTTTCCAATGTGGACAATGTCTGCTCCTAGCTTTGCACCTACAGAAATGACTTAACTCCCTCCACAACCTGCTCACCAGCCTGTGTCTCAGAGGGTCATTTTCTGTTTATCAGTCTGAATGCCAGAGGGAGACCCTCTTCCAAGCTTCTCCTTCCTGGGGGACTCTTCCTTCGTCCTAGGATAACATTTACAGTCCTCTTACATATTTATATTATTCTGTCCTAGCTTAAATTTTGTTTCAGGTGTACAAAACAAAGTAACAAGACATTTACACCCCTCACAAAGTCATAACCCCCAGCCAATCTACTAACCCTCTGACATTGAATGTAGATGTTACAACTCAATTGACTATATTCCCTGTTGTAATCCACCTCCCGTAACTACATACATACATACATATATATGTACATACAGTTATAGTTGACATTCAGTATTATTCAGCTTCAGGTGTACAGCACAGTGGTCAGGCATCTACACATTCTATGAAGTGTTCTGCCTAGTAAGTCCAGTGCCCATCTGAAGCTTACCAATTCTTTAAGCTTCTCCTGGTTAAATTTACTGTGTGTTCTGTCTCCTAGTTGGACCTAGATTGCTAGAGGTGTGATTACTTGATTGCTGAGTTTGGGACAAAGAAGTGAGCATAACACTTTATCTCCTCTCTCTTTGGGGATAAACTGCTCACAGAATGCATGCATTCTGCCCCTTTCCTCCTTGCTATAAATTTTACAAGGGCAGGCTGTAAAACAGTTTTGGTCCAGTGTTGTCTGTGGCTGGATGGGTATATCTGCATGTTTCTGGGGTTTGGGAAAAGGAAGCCCATTTCTGCAGATATAAGCCTCATTCTCTACTTTCAGCCTTATCACTAATAAAGATCATATTTCATGTTCCACTTACCTCTTGTTTATTTCTAAATTAGTTTAGAACCTGGGTGGGAAAGAGTTCAATTTGGATCACTTAACAAAAGCTACTTGTTCCTTTTTCTTTTGACATGTTTGCGTGTGAACTTGTTTTACCACTCCAGCCTTGAGTAGAACAAGCCTAATATCATAGTTAACATATATTGAAATTTACTATAAACACAATCCTGTCATATTTGATCTCAGAAAATATACTAGGAGAACTTCCAAATCATCCAAGTTTTGTACAGTTGGGCCTTCTACCATGAACAGATTTTAGTTATTTTTGTAAGTCTACTGGTCAAATTTCTTTTATGCTTTTCATGGTGAGTTGAATAATCTTTAATTTTTATAAAAATTAAATAACAAGGTTTTTCTATTAAACAACAAAAAACATTTTAAAGAACCTACACAACATATATAAGGATCCCAAAGTGCTCACTTTTCATAAAGATGATATCAATTTCCATAAACACAAAAGTTCACTGGCATCATGACAGTTGATGGGAAAGTGACAGACTTTAGGATCTGTATCGTATCGCCGATTCTGTGCCTAGGAAGCCTTCAGTTGTTACAAGTAATAGAAAAACCCAACTGAGACTGGCTTACAAAGTAAATTTATTGGTTCACCAAATTGCAAACTATAGAGGTACATGTTGCTAGGGATGAGAATTGATCCAGAATCTCATGTAACTGACTTAGGACCTAGTTTCTTTTCTTTTTTTCCCCCAGATCTATTTCTAGATAGTCAAATCTTAAGTTTACCTGAAACAAAAGGTTTCTCGTTTTTTGTTTTCTTTTTTTAAGTTCAAGATAGGACCTAATTTCTTTAAATTTTTTATTGTCCCTTCCTTAATATTGACTCCATTTGGACAAACTCATTCCCCCAACTCATGATCCTAAATTGGCTTTAAGGAGCCCTGAATTACATGCATCTTCATTCATAAAACAGCAAGGAGAGATTCTACATCAATATCCTCAGAACATAATGTCTTGAAGAGTCACTCTGATTGGACCAGCTTAGGTAACTGTGACAATTGCAAACCACTCATGAAGAGATGGCAGTCACATTAGTTGTGCTAATCAGGGCCATCCTCTGGGGCAGGTGAGGCCCATTCCATCTAAATCACAAAGGTGAGAATGAAGGGAGGGAATATGTTCCAAAAGGAAATTCAGGCTACTACTCCACGAAGGAAGAGAAATAGATGCTGGGCAGCCAATTACAGGTATTCACTACAAGTACTTCAGCGTCTATTTCATATTTACTCATTTAGAAAGAAATCTAAGACTTTAAGTAACCCCAAACTTCACATACTTTCTGCATGTAACCTAACACATTTTTAGACAATGGGTTAAATAAAGGTTAAATAAATCATTTCACAGTATTTTATTTCTATAAGTAATTTTATTATCAGTAAAAAAGATCTTGATATGAAAGTAGTAATACATACTTTATATAAACAGGAGAACTTTATATTCAGTAAAGTGCCAACAGTCAAAAGAAAAATCCTCTCTGATGCCTCATGAACGCAAACATACTTTTTAGTTGATATCCCTTGTTTAAAAAAAACAGCATGCCTTTCTTAAATTGCCAGACCACAAACGCACATATTGAAACATAATGGCCTTGTTTTCACAAGGCATGGCCCCCATCACTGTCTTGGATCACATTCTACCATGCTTGTTCTCTGGTGCCCAGCTCCAGCAACCTTTTTTTTGCCTGTATCTCCGTCTTCACGCATTCTCCTACAACCATGTTCTGGTTCTCCCTTTGCCAACCTCCCCACTTCCACTCCTTCCCAGACTCCCAGCACTTTTTCAAGCTAAAGTCCTTTACCTTTCCTTTATCTGCTGAGATCCAAGAAAGAAGAGTCTGTAGTGAAATGAATACTTGGAGTTTGCACCACCTGCTTAGCTGCTTGCAATCTGTCTTCAGCCTCTATAATTTGAATCTACTTGAAGTTATCAGTGGCATTAATCTTCATCGTACTGAAATATTTATATGGTTGATAACCCCTTCTGAGCTTGCTCCTATCTAATTGATCTTCCTCTGCTGCCCCTAAGATGTAGCCATGTCTCTCTGTTCCATTAATTATTCTTTATTTCTCTTACCCATCAAACAGGTTTAGTAAGGCTCTGAGAGTTATGTGCTGGTCCCAATCTTTCAACTTTGTCTCCCATTTCTTCATTTCCTCATTGTCAACGCACTGCTCAAGACACCTGTGCTTTTTTCCATGGTTCCAAAGTTCCCTTTGAAATATCTTCCTTCAAGGCCCAGCTTAAAAGCTTTCCCCTCCACGAATCCTGCTGTAGTTTCCCTCAAGCTATAAACTACCTCCCACTACATCAACCACGTCCATGCTACCACCAGCTATTGACTTGGTATCTATGAAAGCTTCCTAACTACGGGTTGTATCCCTGCTTCTTGCCTGTCTCCTAATTGTTTCCTCATACAACCACCAGAAGGATCCCTCACGCAATCTAAACCCCCAACCATGGCCTGCAAGATCTGGCCCTTGCTAATGCTTACTGGCCCAGGAACTGTGCTAAGCACTTTACTTGAATTAATCCATTTAATCCTGTCAGTAACCCTACACCTATGTATTTTTAATATCCTCATTTGTAGTAGATGCTGTTGATGACCCACCCAGATCCCTTTTACAGGGCTGGTGCACCCATAGCCCAGCTGCTGTAGGTGTTGGCTGCTAACAACTAACACCTCCACCTTATTTGGAGGAGTGCCCAAGGCTGAGAGGCACCTAGTCACCCCTACAGCCCCTACTGCAGGTAGTAATGACTGCCTGAAATGGGAACATTAATAGCCCAGTTCTTCACTTCTGGGCAAGACAACCTCTGTGGTCCAATCCATACTGCAGTGTCCCATAGGGTCAGGCTGAGGCTCAACTTCTGAAACCTCTTCTCCTGCTGGATTCTGGGTTTTTTTGGTTTTTGTTTTTTAACTTCATTACAGATTTCTCCTAAAAGAACGCCCTCATTTGCCCAAGAATCCCTGTCTCAGCTGTCACTATGAAGGAATGGATCTAAGACACCATTTTACAGATGAGAAAACTTGAGACAAAGAGGGATGAAGTGATTTGCCTAAGGTCAAACAGAAAATGGGAAAGCTGAAATTTGAACCCAGATAGTCTGGCTCCCCCACCTGTACCTTTTCCCACTACACAGTAATGGCTACTTCGCCAACCTCTCCCTGGCCACTCATCCCTTCCAGTTAAGTGACTTCCTGCCTCAGGGCCTTTGTGTTTCCCATTTTCTCTACTTACAATGTGTTTTCGCTATCTCATTGTGCTTACTTCCTCACTTATGTCAAAATATTTCAAATATTACCTCCTCAAAGAGAAATTTCTTGACCCCAACCTAACAGAGCAACACTATTCCCAACTCTGCTTTCGTTTTATTTATAGCATTTAATACCTGAAATGATGTTATACACGTATTTGTATGTTTGCTGTCACTCACACTAAAGTGAAAATTCTCCAAGGGCAGGAATGTTGTCTGGCTTATTTACTGTTATATCTTCAATGCTTGGTGACATAACTGGCACAGCAGGAGCTCAGTAACTATTTGTTGTGAAGGAGTGGAGGACTGAGTTCTCTTTTCTCAGAACTCTTACAGCGCTTTGTAGAAAATTTGCATGTTCTTAACCTAGAATTGTAGTTTTTTTAATGCTTATTTCTTCTGCAAGCTTGTACTCTCTTAAAGGACAGAAATCGCATTTTATTAATTTGAGGGTACATAGGAGGCATTCAAATAATGGCACTACTTCTAAAACTCCAAATATCAACTGCAGCTGTCTTTCCACATAGGGATTGGACTAATATCAGGATTTCATATGAATTACGGTATGATCCAGAGTATGAAAATAATATATCACATTTAATTTATAAAGCATTCCTGTGCATGTTCTAAGAAATTACAGTAAATATAATTAGGTACTTATCATTTCACCTTTATTTTTAAAACAGTGCCATTTTCAAAATATAAAAAATAGACCTAATTTTCAAAGAACCATTTAAATATGGCTTTGAAAACCACAATGTTTTATTTACAACAGATAGATGGTAGTGCAATAGTATTTATAAATGTTTATGATAAATAAAAATATTGGTATTATTCTGGCATCCCTTTAAGGCAGGCTTTTGCATTTATAGATATTTACAATGACTCATAAAACTGATAACAGCCATTAATGTAATTTGTATTTAAACCTGAATTTGAATAACGAAAGTAGATTAGTCATTTATTTGGGATCTGGTTTCATATCTGAAAACTGAAGTAGGAAGTTAAAGTATGTCATTTCCATACAGTTTGTCAACAAACACATCCCAGCCATTCCAGTATCTGCATAAAGTGATCTACTATTTGCAACTCCAGTAAGTGACTTATTGTCAAGCATGCTAAATAAGGGCTGACACAGCTAAACCCTAATTCAGATTTTATAAATTTAAAAGACACTAGGTAACCATGCCAAATAATAATAATAATAATAATAATAATAATAATAATAACAACAACAATAAGATCCAGGACTACATTTTAAATTATGGAAGAGCCTCTGGAAATAAAATTAGTGATGGAATGATAACAGATGTCAGATACTTCTCAAATTAAAAGAAGTACATAATTTCTCAAATTTCTCTAGTTAGTGCATTCCAATTGAATTAAAATCAAAGCACACTTACAGTGGATTTTTTTCTCACCCAAATTTCTCAATTCTAAAATGGTCTGGATTTGGGCAACATCTTTTCCAGCAAATCCTTAAAGTTTGACTTACCCTTGAAACAGTGATGATATTCTTTAAAGAAACCATTTTCTTGCTATTGCACAGAGGTCAATTTTAAAAACAATCCAGGTAAATGAATTCAGAAAAAGAAGTACATTTATCTAATTCAATTAGCAAATACTGCAAATCAGCTTCTACTTGAACAATGGAGGAATCTGTGAAACTCTCCAGGTGATGCCAGTTTTACTGTTGTGTTCAGGCAGAGGTAGCCAAGTCCCGTATGTATGGGGAAGGCAAAAAGCAGAAAAACATTAAGACTTAGCAGTTCTCTGACTTTTAATGATTACAGATCGCTGTTGATTATGAGCCAAGTTGCTGTGTAGTATTCTTCTGAGCTTTACATTTCAAACGCAAAGCATGTTGCTGCCTTGGGCAGATATATTGGAATTATCTTCTTTTAGCTTACTTTTTCTTTTCTCTAAGGTCAAGTAAAAAATGTGAGACATTTTCATATACCACAAAGGTAATACAGCAGGCTGGAGTCACTCTAATCAAATTGGGGGCAATTCCTTTGTAAAATCCACCGATGCCTTCTTTCCTTTAGAGGGAAAAATAGATAGGTGCTTAATTTCCTCACAGCTATCCTGAAGATACACACATTTAACTGGCATAGGGCGTGGAGCCAGCAGTCAAAGCTCACTGTGATTTAAGTCCATGGTTTCAATGTCCTTGAGGAATGTAGTTTTTGAGCCACTTTGTAGGGGTTTCTATTCCTTTTGTGGGCTGACTGAGGAAGAGAGGGCAGGGACACCTCAAAACTGAACTGAAAAGGGCTTCAATGGTAACCATCTCTCAAATGCCCTGTGTGAACATACAGGTTCTAATCTAACGATCAGTCAGTACTGATGTAAGCATTAAAGTGATGATAAT
Source organism: Rhinolophus sinicus (assembly GCF_036562045.2). Classification (NCBI taxonomy): domain Eukaryota; kingdom Metazoa; phylum Chordata; class Mammalia; order Chiroptera; family Rhinolophidae; genus Rhinolophus; species Rhinolophus sinicus. The sequence continues at coordinate 28,089,252 of NC_133761.1, read as the reverse complement.
GATGTAAGCATTAAAAATTTCATATAAATGTTAGAAAACACTAAAAATTGCATACAGTAAAATAAACTTGTATTTTCTTAATGCCTAGAATAGGAATATAGCCTTGGAACTTGTCGCTTAGGTTCTTGATATTTACTAAATTGAACTAAATTTAACATTCTAAATATTCTGCTCTGACCTTTTAGAATTAAAGATAATTCTAAAGATGGGGGTGTCTACCTATAAAAGTTTAACTATTCCCATGCTGAAGAACAAGCATTTCTTCCATACATGGAGACTAGTGCAGTAAGTCCTCATTTTGTATTATCAGTAGGTTCTGTGACTTTAAGTGAAACAACATAAAAGAAACCAATTTTTTACCATAGGCTAATTGATATAAATAAGAGTTGAGTTCCTACAGCATCTAATCAACTTTAAAAGGATATGATGTTATGCGAGGACCTGCTGTATTTGCAAAAGTTATGGTGCCAGTGGCAGGTGTGGGGCCTTCTTAATTGTATTAAACGAGGTTCTTTCTGACTTTCAAGGCAAAATATTTTATAACACCTAAATTTTGTTTCATTAATTCGTCAAAACACTTTCAGATCTCATTTGATTTTTATAACCATGTTAACTAATTTTACAAATGTAGAAACCAAGCCTTAGAGAGATTAAGTCCACGCAGTAAATGGGAAATGGGAAAGCAGGGGCCACCAGCCATGTTTTCAGCACAGCACACTGGTCTTTGCTATAAAACTAACGTCAACCGGATAGTTTAAGGTTTGCAAGGTATGTCCTAAGAACCATTTTGATGTACCACATGCTCTCACCTCCATGTCTTTGTGATTACATCCACCACACCCTCGTAAGACATGTGTTGATCCTGCAGACGAGCTCTCACAACTTGATATGGATACGTTGCTGCTACAGCAAATATTTTGGACAGTGCTGCAACAGATATATATTCTACAGTGCTCTGAAATGACCACATAAAACATGTTTTTCTTCAGACATGATTTCTTTAAAAATATGGATGTATAAATTATATAGGAAAGCAAACATTAAAATGGATCTGTAAGTGAAAAAGACTATTTCCCCTCTTAACACAAGCTCTGAGCAATTAAGGGGTTCTATTTTTAACATATGTATATTATTAACCTATAAAATATTTAGCTATAAACTAAATTAGTGGCAGAGTGGGTACTCATCATCATACTACTACTACTAAAGTAAACATGACAAAATTTCCATCTATTATATGCCCATAAAAGTAAATGATACATTTTTTTCAAGAATCATCTTACCAATTGGGCTTCAGGTAATCTATCGATATGCTGGTTGTATTTCAACTTCAATAATTCATATGCCATAAACTGAAGGGCACCATGTGATGTTCCAAACAGCCCAGGAACAAATCCCTAAAAAGGAACAGTTAAAAGAAAAAGCTAAACTAAGCAAATTCCCAAGGGACCACAGCTTCCAGGGAGGGGAGTAAGGAATGGGTGAGCCCAATGTGTGAGTTAGTGAAATGGTCACTCAACAAAGTTTTAGACAGTCCTTCTCACACCCACCACCACTGTCACGATGATCCATTTTATGGTAATGGGGACAAACAGCTTAAAGTACAATTCTGATACTGTAAACTAGATGTCAAGTTTTCATTAAATTGTTTTTTGCCTAAGTTTGGCTTCTTTTTAGGACTGACTACAGGTCATTCAGAACAATAAAGCCAAGGGAATTATAATTCAGTTATTAAAAATGTATTGATAATAGTTCATTACCTTATATAATCCACGCACACCTTCGTACTTATATATTTTCACAAGTGTATCAAACATTCCTTTATATTGCCGCTGTGGTGAGTTAACAACACCATTGTACTGTAACATAAGGCGAGTTTTTGCTACCCATAATGGGTTTGTGATGCAGAGTGTCATGGCTCCTAAAAACAGATTTAAATAAGATTACTCAGCATATAGGTACTTTCTCAATTATGACAATCCAAATTAAGAACAGTCCCTTTATATAAAGAATGGGGTTGCTCAGGGGTGTACCTCAGTGAGATGTGGTTTCTGAGGCACAGTCTTAGGGCTAAAAGGTAGACATAGTTTTTGTGATCACAAAAAGTTCCTCAGGTGGTTAGTGAGAGGTAAATGAAAAGGGACATGAAAATGTGAACCACTTTCCCTCTGAGGTGTGAGGGCAGCAAAGATGTCCTGGCTCCTAAACAATGTGACCTGGTGTAGAGGACAGATGGCAGTCCTGGGACGCAGACTCTGACACGAGATACACACACTTAGGAGTAGGACACGGTAGTACCCAGAGGGCTTGAAGATTAGGTGAAAAGGACCAGGAACCCAGCACCTCAATAATCTGTGTATATGTACACATATATCCACCCCAACTTTACCACGATCTTGCCCAAATCCATTCACAGTAGCTACAACACCTCAAAAATTAAAGAACTACGCAATGTAATAATGTAATAATTCATGTTCTACATTCTTTACAGAAAGTAACAATTTTGTAAAAAAATCATCTGGTTAAGATTCTCATTTGCTGAGTTTTCTAGTCCTTTATTCAACAAATATTTATTGAGTCCTGTGTGATTCTGGTCTCTGTTAGCAGCTAGGTATTCAAAAATGAATACCCTGCCTTAAAAGACAATCAATAAACATCAAGAAACTAAAGTATGCAAAGTATCAAAGTAGGAGTTTTAAAGACTTTGGGGGTCTTACTTTGTTTTCTCCTTCTGAATATTATATACACATGAAGCAATTAAACAAGGCCACTAAATTGTATAATTTGAAAATGGAAATTATATTTTCATTGAAGAAACACTATACTGAATCATCTTAAACTATTAGAGATTTACAACTTTTCTAATTTTACTACCCTGTGATAAGTAAAGTTCTTGTAATCTATCTGGAGTAATCAATAAGAATACTTGCTTTCTAAGAAATTTCATGTGACCACTGATTAGTATAGATAGATAAACTCTGGTATTCAAAGGAAAAAAAGCAAATGAAACAAAAAACAAAAGTGAAAATCAATTTGGAAACTGATGTTTTATATTTCACACAGTGTCTTACCAGCTTCAGCAGCTGAGACAAGGTATTCTGTTGCCTCTAACCGTTGAGCTCTTCCTTCTGTCTTATATGATTTGATAGCATTGTAACTAAAAAAAAAAAAATATGAGCAGTTTAATAAATATTTGAATAGGTGTCATAAAGCAGTAAGTCTGTTTTAAAGTGTTTATTTTGCAATAGTGGCCCAAAAGTAGAAGTCAAGGCATATGCAGCATAAAATGAGACTTTTTTCAAGAATGGATTTGCTGGAATGGTTTACTGTAAGACTATACCCCCCCCCACCCCAAATATATAGGGCTAGCAATACATATGTAAAATATTTTAATGACACACTCATTAATCTACAAAAACAACAGCCAGGGAAAACTGGGAGGTGGGAGGGTATAGTGGTGGTGCAGGGACCGGGCAGACAAGGAAAGAATCCCCAAAAGACACCTGACAAACATGTACTGAACACCTATATTCAGGTCCTATGGTTGGCGAGACTGATAGAAAGATAAACACTCAATGGATCCTTCCTAACAGAGGACTACAGGCAGCACACAAATAATAATAAAAGACAACACAAACAGTATAAGAGATTCAGAAACTATGACTGAGATCACAGAAGGCTCTGTAATAGGAAGTGGCATTGGCTGGGTATGGAGAGACAAGTAGTTTTGACAGGGAAACACATGAGCATGAGCAAAATTTATAATAAGGGTGGATGGGAAGACAGGGAACACTGAGCGACCCTTGAGTGGCAGACTGCCATTTGGGGTTTATTTGGCAGAAAGTAGAGAGCCACTAAAATGTTCCTGAGCAGGGGAGTCAAATCAGCCTAACTCCAATTTCCACTTTTCTCTTGAAAAAAGACTTCAGCTAAATAAATCTTTGCAGGTTCTACCAATACCATTCTAACATGAAACAAGTATACTGTTTTATTACAAAAATTTTCAACACATAAACATTCTATGGCTGATCCTTAGAAACTCTCTTTGGAGAACCTACGCAAGTCCAAAATTCATAATAGCACAAGTTAAATACATATAGTTTCACCCTTCTAAGTATGTCATAGAACCAAAAATGAGAAAAATATTTAAACAATAATACTAAGGCTGAATTTTATTTTGCTTTCACTTAAAAGATATTTTAAGATTCATTCGGATACTGCTATAAAATTATGAGATAAAGTAAAATATATGACACAAAAGAAAAAAAAGGCAAATACACAAGGTATTGATGTTTTCCTAAAAATGCCTTCTTTAAAACAAAGAAAAGCTACCCTCCAACCTCAACTCATGGATTCAGTTTCAAATATCAGAGTCATGCTCAAGGCAGCCCAGGCTCCTCTACTGGGGTGCCCCACAGTCTTGTACACTCAACAAGTTGAACTGCCTGCCACAGGCGCTTTCTGTGGCTTCTTCAGTAAGCATGCAATTGGTGAGCATGCAGTTGTTTCAAATGGCGATGATATCTGACAGGTCAAGGATAAAGGAAAAGAACTAGCTAGGGAGATGATGAAACAGGTCAAATAAGAGATAATGAGGAACATGCCTCAAACTCTTTCAGCCATGCACTGGCTTTTGCTTTCTGTTCCAGTAGGAATTTTCCTGTTGTACATGTTCTTATAAGGACCCCAAGATCTGTCCTCTTCTGCTTGTCCAACTTCATTATGAATCAAACATATTTTGGTAAGCCATTTCCCTGAATTCATCTCACAAAAATGGTTTCTCAGGAGTGTTTCTCCATTTCACCTCTTTGCCTTTTTCCTACTAAAACCTTTCTTTCAGACCAAATGCCTCTGATAATAGCTAACAGAAAATGAAAATGATAAGCTATTTTGCTTTTTCTAATCTTTCCAACTCAGAGAAACTACTTAAATGACACATCTTGCGTCATTAACTGATATGTAAAAAATTACTAAAATAATAATTCCTTTTATTTAATTCTGTAAAATCTCCCAGATCTACTCACAAGAAAAAGTAGAGTCCCCAGGATAATCCTGCACCCCACACATTTGGGGTTACTCCTTGGTAAAGTCCCCGTAGTCCATCAAGTTTCCAAATGGTAGTCAAGCAATGCAAGATTCCTTTATATTTTGGTCTGAATTCCATTCCATCACTCACTGTAGTAAAGGACACACAAAGTGAGATGAGAGCAAAGTTTTAGTTCTGAATCACAAATATGACACAATCAATCATGTAAAGGAAATAAGTTCAGAAGAAAAACCTTTTTAGGTGGAAAAAATTATTTTCCAGAATGATTTAATATTTCAAAAATAAATACATTCATTAATTTATTCAAGTTTTTATTGAGGACATACTAAGCATTCAAATAATATTGTGAAGTGTTAGATTAGCTCTTAAAATAATCCAAAAGCCTCTTAATAAGTTTCAACACAAGTTTGTTTTTGTTATAGAGATCTAAGATTAAGGATTCAAAGATTAAAATATTACTCAAAAAATAAACTAGCCAGGAGCCTTAATTCTATCAAGAGTACTGTCAAGACCTGAGTATTGGCAGGAAAGAAAACAGGTAGGAAAGGGATAAATTTTTTCTGTAAATTCTTTTTCTACCCTCCCCACCAACACACAAAAACATACACCAAAATTAAAATAGAAAGTAGAAAAAATATCCTTCCCATTCATTGTTTTCTCACGCTCAAAAGTTCTAAATTAATAAAATACAGGATAAAGGAAACACTAAGTTATATTATATACATATACAGTTTATGTTTCTTAAATAAGGGGAATTCAAATCTGTTTTGGAAGCTTAAGAGAAAATACTTGATTACATAACTTTAAGCTTCTATTTCGTGAAAGATTCCATAAATAAGAGATTAAGAAAAAATATTTGTAGTACAGAGTTAATATATATAATACACAAGAAATATCTGCAAATCAATTAGAAAATGCACAAACAGCTCCTAAGAAAAATGGTCAAATTATATGAACTATCAATTTACAGAAAAATACAAATAGCCAAGATGCATTGAAAAGATATTCAACCTCACTGATAAAATCTTATTTTTTGGAAGTGTATTTAATAACAAAAGAGGAATGTTCAGAATATACTCTTGAGTGTGAGGAAAAAGCGTACAAAACTATATATAATTTAATTCTGTTGCTATTTGAAAAAATGATAGTGTCCTGAAGTAGGGTGATGGCAGTGTGAAGTGAGAGATGTGGACAGGTCCAGGAAAGATTTATGACAGAATCAAAAGGACTCTTTAATTGATAGGTAAGAGAGTGTGAAGGGAGGAGGGTTCCCCTAGTTGATAGGTGAATTGTTTTTCTTTCTTTTTTTTTTTTGCTATTAAAAGGTCTCTAGAGAATATTCTGTACAACAATTTGCACAAATTTTATATCCTTAGAATTAAGCATTAGAAGGGGAATTAACATGGGTTGAAGGGTAAAAATTTAAGGTTACAAATACATACTAAAATAGCCCCCCAGAAAGTTTATACAAATTATATAGTCCACTAGCCATATACAGTATGGCCAGCCAGTTCACTGTTCTATTGCCACTATTTTACTGTGTTTAATGGGGCCTGGCAAAGAAGAATCACTATTTATCATTTCCGGTAAAGGGAGGTAAGTCAATTTCTTTCAATTATTCACCTGCCAACCTGACATCATGAAATGAGATTAAAGAACATGGGGTTTTGTCAGAAAACCTGGATTTGGTATCTAATTTCCCTAATTGGCTACTTAATATTTCTGACCTTCAAAATCCTAATTCATAAATGGGGATAAATATCACCTACCTTACACATGGTTGTCAGGTTTATATAATACAAGTTTAAAAGCAACTAGCAGAGTAACTGGCTCTCAAGAAATGTTTTGCTGTGTACTTCACAATCTTTCTGATGCTTCCCTTGGATTTGATGTCTCTTATTCTCCTGTATAAATTTCTAAGTACCTTTTCATCTTCCTTTCAATAATAAGCTCACAACACAATTTCTCTCTTGAGGTAAAAAAAGAAACAAACCTCAAAAAAACCATCATTGCTTGTCATAGATATGAAGCAATGATTTCTTTGTTTTGAGAAGTTACTTAATCCTAGGAGTAGAGTATTAAGTATTTCAGTAACAGCCAACAATATTCTATAGCCTACACTTCCTAATACTACATAACCTTATCATATAGTTAGGATGAAATCTTTAATTTGGAAAAATATTCTTTTGTACACAGGTAACTGTTTTATTAAAAAATAAATAAATAAATAAAAATAAGAGTGCCAGCCCTGTGGCTCAGGTGGTTGGAGCGCCGTGTTCCTAATGCCTAGGTCGCCGGTTCGATTCCCACATGGGCCAGTGAGCTGCACCCTCTGCAGTTAAGATTGTGAACAATGGCTCTGCCTGGAGCTGGGCTGCCAGTGAGCAGCAGGGGCTCAGTGTGCTGACAGGAGCAGCTGGCAGCCAGCGAGAGCTGCTGTGAGCGGCTAACCGGCGACCAACTGCCTCAGCCAGGGGAGCCAAGGCTCATAGTACCAGCGTGGGCCAGGGAGCTGTGTCCTACACAACTAGACTGAGAAACAACGGCTTCAACAGGAGTAGGGAGACAGGCGGAAGAAGGGGGGAAAAACTATTTATTGACTCATTATTGCTAGACAAAAGGGAAATATGAACGTAAGTAGGGCACAAACCCTTACCCTGAGGAAGATTGAATTTTCAAGGCAAAACAGACAAGCAATCACATTACGAAGTTATGAGCACTGTGGTAAATGTATGAAGTGCTATAGGAAAACATGAAAAATGCCGTGTACAGAAGGAACGGGGGAGGTTCAGAGGGTGACAGGGCAAGTGAGAGAGAAGATGCTAGGGCGGAGCCTTGAAGAATGATTAGAAACTAGTGTTCAGGGGAAAGGAAGGATTCTCTCTGCACAAGTAAACAGCTGGTACAAATGCATGGACACATCACAGCACCTGGCACCGTTTGGGGGAACACTGGGGATCTGGTGTAGCTGAAGTGTACAGCTGGTGGAGGGAAGTGATGGGAGCAAGTTAGGCTAGAAAGAAGGGCAAGGGCCTGTTATGGACTGAATTGTGTCCAACTCTCTCTGCCCCCCAATTCATATGTTGAAGCCCTAGCCATCGATGTGACTATTTAGAAATAGGACCTTTAAGAAGGTACTTGGGATTAAATGAGGTCATAGGATGGGGCCCTAATTCAAAAGGACTGGTGTCCTTATGAAGAGGGAGAAACACCACACCACAAGTAAGTATGTGCGCGCGCACACACACACATACACACACCCCCCAAAAAGGTCATGGGAGGACACAGTGAGAAAGCAGTAGCTGTAAATCAAGGAGAGAGGAATCACCAGAAACTAAGTCCTAGCTTCTTAATCTTGGACTTCCAGCCCCCCAAACTGTGAGAAAATAAATTTCTGTTGTTTAAGCCACCCTGTCTGTGGTATTTTTAGCCCTAATGGACTAATACAGGCCTAATTGCAAAGATTCTTGAAAATCACACAAGCAGGTCTGGCTATGATCTCAAAGTCCAGTTTCTCAAATTTCGGTCCAAGTGTGCCTAAGATAGTCAAACACGTATGTGTTTTAGAAAGGAAACCCTGAAGCCCCGGGAGAATTAATTTGAAGGTAAACAATCAGGAAGCAAGAAAATAAGTTAATAAATCATTGCAAAGTTATTTAGATAAAGAGAATCTGAACTAGGGCCTCCTTGAACTTGAATTAAAATTGCTATATAAATAAAATGCAGTGAATATTTTTAGCCTAAATGGCCCCATAATTTTCTTAAGAACATTTGACACTAAAGAATTAGCATGTGCATCTAACTACTTGCTACATAACTGTTACAATGAAGAGTACTAAAAGATGCCAATAGACATAAGTAAAGATAGAAGTTTTGTGTGCAGGAGGGAGCGAAGACAGGGGACACTAATTTTAAATTCACTTTTGAGAAAAGACAAAATAGAGACTTAAAAAATTACCACCTAACACCAATCACCACCCTAACACAACTTTTTTCATTTGTTTGATATTAGTTTTACCTCTCCTATCCTGTCCTGAAGAGTTGTCTTGCTTAATAAAACCAATCCTCTCTACCTATAAATACTCTATGTCAGTGTTTTTAAACCTGCAGATGGGTCAAGAAATTGAGCATATCGCTAGTATCCTTAAAAAATCAAAACAGGCTGGAATAGAAAACAATGTGACATCACAAGTAGAAGGATAAGTATTGTTACATGAAACTTATTTCAGTAAGGTATGTGTGTGCACACATACTGGATAGCAAAGGTAAAATCTATTTCCTACTGAGGAAACAAATGCACTGGCTAGTCTCAGTCACCAAGGAGCTTCCATGGCTGTCCCTGGGCTACAGTTTCTACATCTCTAGTCCTGCTCTCATTCCCAACATCCACAACTGGCTTCCATTTTTACATGGCATAAAAGATACATCAATTTAGCAGCTTCTTAAACTTTCTGGAATCATTTTTTTCCCCCACCATTAGCATTTTACCCTTTAGCTATACCAAACTACCCACTTAAGTTTTAAACTAACAGCATATGCTATGGAATCAGACTTAATAGGTTTGAATCCTAATTCCAACACTTACCTGTGACCCTGAGAAAGTTACTTGATTACTCTGTACCAGTTTTCTCATCCATAAAATGAGAAAAATAACAGAACCTAACTCTAAAAATTACAAAGGGTTACATATAAATCCCTTAAAATCATGCCTGGCACATAGCAATTATTCAGTAAGTATTAGTTTATTTATGCTTCTGGCTCTTGCAATACTATACCACAACTCAACTGTATGCTATTCTTGTTACTGGACTCTGCATTTTGGTTCCTTAATTTATGGATTATTAGACTTATAGGTTATTTTATAAAATTACTATTTTTATACCTCATTTACATTCTTGTTCATTGGGGGCTCTCTCATCATTTTTGATGTATCTAAAATTACAGTCCACCCTCCGCATCTGCAGATTCAACCAACCACGATAAAAAATATCAAAAATATTCGAGAAAAAAGTTACACAGTTGCTGATATGTACTACGTAATTAGGCCTGGATGGTTGCATCTGTACTGAACATATACAGACTTTTTTCCTTGTCATTCTTCCCTAAACAATAGAGTACAACTATTTACATAGCATTTACATAGTATTAGGTATTATACGTAATTTAGAGATGATTTAAAGTATACAGGAGGATGTGCATAGGTTATATGCAAATACTACGCCATTTATTCTAAAGGATTTGAACACCTGAGGATTTTGGTATCCACAGGGGAGATCCTGGAACCAATTCCCCATGGATACCAAGAGATGACTATATATCTTAAAGTTAGAAGAGCCCTCAACAATCACCTCATCCAACCTTTCCACTCACTATAAGAACATCTTCTAAGCCCTGTCATGCAGCTTTAGAACCATTTCCAGTTATCACCAGTTTCATTTCTGAGCACCACTTTGCCAAGCCAAAATCTGCTTCCCTGTAATTTCCACCCAACTTCTTCTGCCCTTTAGATCAACTCACAATAAGGTAACTCCCTTTCCCACACGACAATTCTCTAAATACGTTAGGTTCCACCACCCCCTCCCCAAGCTAACTCGTTCTGCCAGTCATTTCTCACATGAAATGATTTCTAATTTTTCTACCACTCTGGATACCTTTGAGTTAAAATTTGCACCTGATTCACTAAAATAGTCCAGGTTTGCTTTAGCGGTACATTCAAAACTAACACCCCAACACTATTATAATTTCATTATTAGAGCTTAATTTTACTAAAGCATAAAAACTACAGCATTAATGCTGACGGCCAATCAACTATTCTGATTTTTCTACCTATGCTTCCCATCCCTCAGTCTTGGGGAACCGGGACGATAGCGACCAGACCCTCCCTTTCTCAAATCTAGTTGCAAGTGAGCCCGGACAGAGCATCTTCAACGCTCGCCTCTTAGCAAGGAAGGAGGAAACCAAGGTCTCCTTTGCGTCCTTTGCACCCAATTCCGGGTGACAGAGAGTAGAAGGAGCCCAGGGTCTGAGCGGGCACTTACCAGCAAAGCGGATCTTCACGAGGTCCAGCGGGTGCAGCGCGAGGTTGGACAGGACCCCGCCGCTCACACCCGCCACCAGGTTCTCGTACCGTACGTGGCGAAATACCGTGCTCCACGCCGAAGACGCGGGCGCCGACTGGCCCGGGCTCGTCATTGGTTCGGGGCCCGCTGACACCACCGCGCCTGGGGCCGCCGAGGTGGAACGAGATGCAGGGGTCGCCACCGGTGTGACAGACGCTGCCTTGAAGCAGGAACCCTTGGGCTCTAGCCCACTTCCGGGACCGGTGCGTGGTCTCGGACACAAGAAGCCAGGAGACCCGGGCGCGGAGGGGGCATGTCAGGAGGGCAGCCGCACGTCACGCCGGCGGAGCCCCAAGGGGGTGGTGCGACCGCCCCCGCCGAGTCCCCGCCCAGCCTCGCCCACAGCTGCTGCGGGCTGGGGCTGAAGGACGTAGACTGGAGCGCAGAACCGCCCCCGGCCAACCTTTGTCAGCAAAACTACGGAGCGCCGCGGAGCCCAGCTGAGGCAGCGATTTTCCACTCCGTGAAAGTCACATGACAGGAAGTAGTCTAGAAGAAGCGGAAGTAGAATTAGCCGGAGGAGGCGGCGGTAACCGCACCTGGGGGGAAAGGCTCGTGGAGTCCGGGAGAACTGACCGCCAAGATGAAGGTGAAGATGCTGAGCCGGAACCCGGACAGCTATGTCCGCGAAACCAAGTTGGACTTACAGAGAGGTGAGACACGGTGGTAGGGAGCGCGCCCGCCTTGGGTCTGCGGTCGGCTTTTGCCTCGTAAAGGTGGCGGCGAGATGCGCTGTAGTCGCGTTCTTTCCCTGTTCTCTTTCTCTAAGGCAAACTTTGTACAGATCAGGCCGTTACGAGACTGAGTAGGAGACAACTTCTGTTCAAGTCCTTTTTCTAAGAACTTTCTCTAGCGGTAAGTGGGAAATTTAGCTAAGTGGAGAATGCTTGCGCCCCCACTACCCCCCCCCCCCCCCGCCAGCTGCTGCTCTCAGGTTTTTCTCAGGTTACTGTTGTAAAGTGGAACTTGAATGAACCAAACTCGTAAGTTGAAGCATTTAACTGTTAAAACAGGCTTCTTTAAATCTCCCTGTTGCTCTAACTTCTGGTCGCTTTCCTACTGAAAGTTATATACTGCTGGTAATGGGAAGAGACAAAGGTGAAACTTAAATCCATCAGTTTTCTCTTAACTCTTGGAATTGGGAATGGTTAAAATGAAATGAATGAATTTTGTTTATCCGTACTGGTCTATTCCCCCATTAACGTGCTGACTGCTTATGAATTATAGCTCATGATACCTAAATCATAAGTGACCAAACATATGAGAACAGACTATTCTAATGAAGAAAATAAGAAGTTCAAGCGCCTTAAAGCAGGAATGAACTAAAGGCAGAAAAAAAAGGGCCGTGTAATCAGTGTTTGAGTAAGGGGTAAATGATAGAAAATGAGGCTAGAACAATGTTTCACTATTTTGACTGAGTCGTAGAAGTTATCTGTCTATACATATGAGCTTTGCTAAGAAGTAAGTACGGACTCAACTCAGAAAATGTTTACGGGTTAAGTAACAAGACAGTTATATTTCTAAAATGCAAATTAGGTTCTGCATTTTAGACTTGGACTTGACAGCAACTTTTTTCCTTGAACCTGGTCCCATCTTCCTCTCTAGTTTCACCAGTCACTACTTTTCCCGCAAGTAGCTTATATTCACCCTTGCCAGTCTGAGTGCATTTCAGGCGTTCTCTTTTCAGGCATCCTGTGGCACACACCAATTTCTCTCTTTCACCTGGGAAGCTTTCTCTGAACAGCAATCCTTCCATACTTACGTCTGTGGATCCTTCATCTACCCCCCATTTAAGTGCCCTTTTAAAATAATATCAGAGTGTTTATCACTTTGGCTTTTGATTATTTTGATTTTCAGTCCTTCTCGTCAGACTGAACTTGGAGAGAGGGGAAGAATTGTACCTGTTTCTATATCCACTGTGTTTAGACACCTGGCCCGTAGTAGTTGCTTTATAAATGTCTTAATGTGGGCATGAGTGAATGACTGGCTGGTCATAGACTCTCAATGTTAGGAGGTTATTAGTCATCTGATCTTGTTAAAGGTCTTATCTTTGCTAACATCTTCCTGTTTCTTTATACTTTCTGATGAAAGTGTTAATAACAAAATGGAAAAAGAGTATAAGTATTGGAGTTCTGTAAAACATACAGTAAGGAAAACATTTATTAACTTCTACAGTACTCTGTTAATTTCAACATACTTAACTCAAGGCACTTAATAAACCTAAATAAAAAAAAATAAAAAAAGAAATACTATTTGAATTCTAACTATGATTCCTTCGCAGAGAGAATTCTATCCCAAACCTGCTGGGGATTATGTCTTACCCCCAAGCACTTGCACTGTCCTCTCAGCCAAGCTGCCAAACACGTGGCTACGCTCAAAGTACCTTAAACAGTGAATGTCCTGCACGTGTTGAGGGCTAAGCCAAGTCAGGCCTTAAGCCCCACATTCTATACCAGTGAGAATTTTTCTACCTATGCTTCCCATCCCTCAGTCTTGGGGAACCGGGACGATAGCGACCAGACCCCTCCCCTTTCTCAAATCTAGTTGCAAGTGAGCCCGGACAGAGCATCTTCAACGCTCGCCTCTTAGCAAGGAAGGAGGGGGAAACCAAGGTCTCCTTTTGCGTCCTTTGCACCCAATTCCGGGTGACAGAGAGTAGAAGGAGCCCAGGGTCTGAGCGGGCACTTACCAGCAAAGCGGATCTTCACGAGGTCCAGCGGGTGCAGCGCGAGGTTGGACAGGACCCCGCCGCTCACACCCGCCACCAGGTTCTCGTACCGTACGTGGCGAAATACCGTGCTCCACGCCGAAGACGCGGGCGCCGACTGGCCCGGGCTCGTCATTGGTTCGGGGCCCGCTGACACCACCGCGCCTGGGGCCGCCGAGGTGGAACGAGATGCAGGGGTCGCCACCGGTGTGACAGACGCTGCCTTGAAGCAGGAACCCTGGGCTCTAGCCCACTTCCGGGACCGGTGCGTGGTCTCGGACACAAGAAGCCAGGAGACCCGGGCGCGGAGGGGCATGTCAGGAGGGCAGCCGCACGTCACGCCGGCGGAGCCCCAAGGGGTGGTGCGACCGCCCCCGCCGAGTCCCCGCCCAGCCTCGCCCACAGCTGCTGCGGGCTGGGGCTGAAGGACGTAGACTGGAGCGCAGAACCGCCCCCGGCCAACCTTTGTCAGCAAAACTACGGAGCGCCGCGGAGCCCAGCTGAGGCAGCGATTTTCCACTCCGTGAAAGTCACATGACAGGAAGTAGTCTAGAAGAAGCGGAAGTAGAATTAGCCGGAGGCGGCGGCGGTAACCGCACCTGGGGGGAAAGGCTCGTGGAGTCCGGGAGAACTGACCGCCAAGATGAAGGTGAAGATGCTGAGCCGGAACCCGGACAGCTATGTCCGCGAAACCAAGTTGGACTTACAGAGAGGTGAGACACGGTGGTAGGGAGCGCGCCCGCCTTGGGTCTGCGGTCGGCTTTTGCCTCGTAAAGGTGGCGGCGAGATGCGCTGTAGTCGCGTTCTTTCCCTGTTCTCTTTCTCTAAGGCAAACTTTGTACAGATCAGGCCGTTACGAGACTGAGTAGGAGACAACTTCTCTTCAAGTCCTTTTTCTAAGAACTTTCTCTAGCGGTAAGTGGGAAACTTAGCCATGTGGAGAATGCTTGCGCCCCCACTACCACCACCCCCCCGCCAGCTGCTGCTCTCAGGTTTTTCTCAGGTTACTGTTGTAAAGTGGAACTTGAATGAACCAAACTCGTAAATTGAAGCATTTAACTGTTAAAACAGTCTTCTTTAAATCTCCCTGTTGCTCTAACTTCTGGTCACTTTCCTACTGAAAGTTATATACTGCTGGTAATGGGAAGAGACAAAGGTGAAACTTAAACCCATCAGTTTTCTCTTAACAACTCTTGGAATTGGGAATGGTTAAAATGAAATGAATGAATTTTGTTTATCCGTACTGGTCTATTCCCCCATTAACGTGCTGACTGCTTATGAATTATAGCTCATGATACCTAAATCATAAGTGACCAAACATATGAGAACAGACTATTCTAATGAAGAGAATAAGAAGTTCAAGCGCCTTAAAGCAGGAATGAACTAAAGGCAGAAAAAAAAAGGGCCGTGTAATCAGTGTTTGAGTAAGGGGTAAATGATAGAAAATGAGGCTAGAACAATGTTTCACTATTTTGACTGAGTCGTAGAAGTTATCTGTCTATACATATGAGCTTTGCTAAGAAGTAAGTACGGACTCAACTCAGAAAATGTTTACGGGTTAAGTAACAAGACAGTTATATTTCTAAAATGCAAATTAGGTTCTGCATTTTAGACTTGGACTTGACAGCAACTTTCTTCCTTGAACCTGGTCCCATCTTCCTCTCTAGTTTCACCAGTCACTACTTTTCCCGCAAGTAGCTTATATTCACCCTTGCCAGTCTGAGTGCATTTCAGGCGTTCTCTTTTCAGGCATCCTGTGGCACACACCAATTTCTCTCCTTCACCTGGGAAGCTTTCTCTGAACAGCAATCCTTCCATACTTACGTCTGTGGATCCTTCATCTACCCCCCATTTAAGTGCCCTTTTAAAATAATATCAGAGTGTTTATCACTTTGGCTTTTGATTATTTTGATTGTCAGTCCTTCTCGTCAGACTGAACTTGGAGAGAGGGGAAGAATTGTACCTGTTTCTATATCCACTGTGTTTAGACACCTGGCCCGTAGTAGTTGCTTTATAAATGTCTTAATGTGGGCATGAGTGAATGACTGGCTGGTCATAGACTCTCAATGTTAGGAGGTTATTAGTCATCTGATCTTGTTAAAGGTCTTATCTTTGCTAACATCTTCCTGTTTCTTTATACTTTCTGATGAAAGTGTTAATAACAAAATGGAAAAAGAGTATAAGTATTGGAGTTCTGTAAAACATACAGTAAGGAAAACATTTATTATCTTCCTTTATTTCATTCTTTTTTTAAACTTTTTTTTTATTAGTTTCAGGTGCACAAAACAATGTAATAGTTAGACATTTATCATTTATATCCCTCACACTGTGTGAACCCCCCTTCCCCCATCCACTACCCCTCTGACATTGCACAGAGTCATTAGATTTCCACTGTCTCTATTCCTAATGCTGTGCTCCGCTTCTTGTAACTATATATATACGATGGATGTCTTTTCTTTGGATCTGCTTGTCTTTGTGAAGTGAAGGCAGTCCTCCCTTTGCACAGTACCAGCCCCGTATTGACTGAACCAGCCCCACTCTGACATGTTCATAGTGACTGAAGACACATCTGTTAGCACAAAACTGCAAAAGGAGGAATTGGTTCTGGTATGTCTGTGTTCCCAGTAACACAGTACCAGGCAATAGCTAGTTCTGCCTGTATCTTTTTCAACTATGGTAGCAGTTAAAACCAAACATTGAAATACATTAAGTTAAAACCTTTGAATCACTCTATCATAGTGTTAAATTGAAATTTGTTTTTAAAACAAGCCTCTTTAATTACATGCTCTCAATAAATATGGTTTATATATGTGGAGGGGGGAACTTTGCTCAAAAACTGTTGCTAATGGGGCACCTCAAGAGTTTGAAGACTGCCACTGCAGGGGAGCCTTGGCGAGTGCCTGAGCGCAGGAGTAACATGTAAAAAGCTGGGTTTTAGGATGATGGTGTAAAGTGCCACCAAATCGGGTGGGGATGATACGTATTACAGTAGTCCAAGTATAAAGTAATAAGGGCCAAAACTAAGTTACTAGAGGTGGGGAAAGAAAGGGAAGAAGGAATAAGTATTCCAAAGAGAGAATATAAGTAGGACTTTAGCTTTTGGCAGTTGGTAATGTGGAAGATGTAATACATAAGAATGAGCTTGATTAAATGTTATGTATAGTGCCATTAATAGTCAGAAAGAAGAGACTGCAGGGTGAAGTTATGAGAAGATGCATTTACTTTTATAGACACTGAGGGGTTTTTAGACATGTAGACTTAGAATTATTTCCTAAGCATGATTATTAACTGAGACAACAAGTTTGGCAGCATAGCATAATAGTTAAGAGCATGGATTCTGAAGGCAGACAGCCTTGGTTTGAATCCTGGCTCCATCACTTCATAGGCAAGTTACTGTTCTGTGCCTCAGTTTCCCCATCTATAAAGTGGGACTAGTAATAGAACCTAACCCATAGGGTGCTGTGGAGGTTAAATGAGTTAATATATGACAGCGTAACTAAAGACACTCAGGGAAGAAGACTTCCAGGACTGCTTCAGAAAGTGGCAAGAATGATGGGACAAGTGTGTTCGAAGTGACGGGAAGTATTTTGAGGGGGGTTAATGGCAATGTGTCTTTTACTGTAATAATTTTTTTAAATTTAAACATTCACCATATTTTTTTACCACACCCCATAAGGTATTTGGAACAGTGTCTGGTAATGGTAAACTATGTGGTTTTTTTTTTTTAAGTAAGTAAACAAATGTGGGAAATGCTCAATAAATAGTAGCTCTAATCATAATCACAACAGTGTATGCCTGTTACTACAGTGATTAGCACTAGGGATTAGTAATATTCCCTGCCCCACGAGGAGCTTAGAGTTCAGTCAGGCAAACATTTATCATGCACTTGTTTTGTACCAGGCACTGGGTAGGCTTAAGGAGTACAAGTGAAGAGTATAGTTGGGGCGGGGGGGCGAATATATATATTTCACAGGCAGCGTTTCCAATATATATATATATATTGGAAACGCTGCCTGTGAAAGCTTAGCACCCAGTTGAAGAGTGTAGTAGGACATATAAAATGAAAAGCTATGTGCGTATGTGTATATATATATATATATATATATATATATATATATATATATGTATATGTAGGGTCTAATTATTTTGCAAAATATATGCTTTCTATGGTTTTATGGTAATTTTGGACGTTTCTGGACAAAAGGTCTCCTACTTTTGTATTCTTCACAGTACTAGGCATAGGTGTCCCTAGCAGTGGCTTATTGAATAACAAATGGAATGATTAGGTGAGGAAGACCACAGGAAATATTAAAAGTGAATTATTTTATTAAGAAGAGTCATTCTTATTTCAGTTCCAAGAAACTATGATCCTACCTTACATCCTTTTGAGGTCCCACGAGAATACGTAAGAGCTTTAAATGCTACCAAACTGGAACGGGTATTTGCAAAACCATTCCTTGCTTCCCTGGATGGTCACCGAGATGGAGTCAATTGCTTGGCAAAGCATCCAAAGAGCCTGGCTACTGTCCTTTCTGGGGCATGTGATGGAGAGGTAAGTGTCATCTCTAAATGTTGATATTTTAAACTGAAAATAGTAATATTACAAATGTGTTTTAGTTTTGAGTTTCTATGGGTTTTAATTGGTTTGATTTCATGTTTCTATGTCTTGTTTAATTCTCAAGTCTAAATTTTGTTTGAATTAGTAATTTCAGTAGTTTCTTACCTAAACCTAAGAAATTAAAAATGTAGTAGCTTAAGACTTAATTTGACAGTAAATAATAAAGCATGTTTGCAGTAAAGATATTTCAGTGTGAGTTTTATTAATAACAGGATGCTATTAATAATTCAACACTTAATTATTTCCCACTCTGGCAAAGAAGGAAAGCTTTGAAACACTTTAAACTACAATGGACGGAGTATTTAACAGATTGAATATTCTGCTTGTTGGTATATTTATCCATATGCATTGCATTATTTTAATCCAGATGATTTTGTTTTTAGCTGTCTGGTAGAGTGATTCATACATAGCCTTTTCAGTGTTGAATTTATTTTTCTTGGAATGCAGTACGCCTGTGCCTGAACGTTTTATATTTACAATTCACTGGCATTTCCTGGTATGCTTTATCATAGGTTAGAATTTGGAACTTGACTAAACGAAACTGTATCCGTACAATACAAGCACATGAAGGTTTTGTACGTGGAATATGTGCTCGCTTTTGTGGGTCTTCTTTTTTTACTGTAAGTATCATGCAATTAAGTTACTAACTCTTTTCAACATGTATAAGATTAATCTAATTGACTATTTCCCGGGTTCATTTATTTGTTCCAAGGCCCTTTTGGAATTTCACAGTGCAAAATATCTTCCTAAAACCTTAAAAAGTCCTAGTTGTCTTTATGTA
This sequence comes from Rhinolophus sinicus, assembly GCF_036562045.2. Lineage (NCBI taxonomy): Eukaryota > Metazoa > Chordata > Mammalia > Chiroptera > Rhinolophidae > Rhinolophus > Rhinolophus sinicus. Next base: position 28,069,980 of record NC_133761.1, on the reverse strand, counting down.
ATCCATCCTTCCCCTTACTTTTTGATTTTTTAATAAATAATTACTTAACATAATTTTGAATTAGTATCCTATAGAAACTGAAAAAAGGGTTAAGCATTGTAAGACTAGAAAGGTAGTTTAGTTTATTCTGGAGGCTTTTCAGTGCTAGGGATGAGTAAGTTGTACTGTGTAGTACGTCACAGAAAAATGTGTGTATGGGCAGGGGGTAAGATATATAACATAAAATTTACCATTCTGACCATTTTTAAGTGTACATTTCAGTGGTAATGAGTACATTCATATCATTGTGTAACTATCACCACTATCCATTTCCAGAAAATTTTCATTTTCCCACATTGAAACTCTGTGCCCCAATGAACAATAATTCCCATCTGCCTTGCTCCCAGCTCTTGGAAACCACTGTCCTACTTTCTATATATTTGACTCTTCTAGGTATCTCTTATTAGCAGAATCATATAATATTTGCCCTTTGGTGTCTGACCTATTTCACTTAGCATGGCCTTAAGTTTCATCCATGTTGTAGCATGTGTCAGAATTTCTTTCCTTTTTAAGGCTGAATAATCCATTTTATGTATATTCCACATTTTGTTTATCCATTGACCCATCAATGTACATTTGGGTTGTTTCACCTTTTGGCTTTTATGAATAATGCTGCCAAGAACATTCGTGTGCAAATGTCTGTTCGAGTTCATTGAAAATTCTTTTAATGGGAATGACAGAACCTAAGCTGTGCTTTGAGATGATTAATTTGACAGCAGTAAGCAATAATAAGAGTGAATGCTGGGGAGTGAAAACAGTGGAAAGTAGTTGTTAGGTTTGGAAACACTTTGGAGGTTTGACAGGCTTGGCAACTGAGGGATGCCTCGGAAGCTGGTGGTTATTGTTACTGAAATGGGGAAACCAAGGGTGTGAAAAACTTTATAGGGCAGTGCGAATGCGAAGGCTATGGTGTGATGAGCAAGACTGTCAATGGGCTATGTTAAGTGAAGATGTCTGCCAGACTTACAGATGCAGGACTAGAGCCCAAGAGGGAAGTCAGAGCTAAACTTAGCAGCATCACTACAGAAATACTGATTGAAGCCATGGTGTGGCATCATTGGGGGGAAATGAGATGGAAAATGTAGAAATCGGAGATGTTAAGGAAATAGCCTTGGGGAATGCCTACCTCTACAAATGGGAAAACTTGGGGAGTAGCTGGAGAACTAGAAGAGCCTGTGAATGAGCTTGATGTCTCAGCAGGAAGGGGTAGTTGGTTTGTGTGGACTACTGCAAGGTCTGATAAGGACGAAGACTGAGAATAATATGTTAGGAATGTAGACCTGCAAAAAATAGAAAGTTAAAGGTCCTGCAGTTCTATAATTTTAGTTCTAACACTGATAGCCATTTCATGTATATCTTTTCAAATGTTTTACCCTATATACACAACAGTTTGTGTATACATACACACCAACTATGTAAATCTTCCTTATTCAGTGGTGATTTTTTAAAGAACACGTTGAGTAGTGTGCTAGGTGCAAAACCCAGATTGCAAGGAAATAATGAAAAGAAGAGATGACTTCTGGGAAACCTGAGAGCTACCTTTAAATATTTGAAAGATTGTCATGTGAAAGAGGAAATGGACTTATTTGTTGTTCCATATAGGAGCATTGGGAATAGGTGTTAATGTTAAAAGATTTGGTTTTGGTGTGAGGAAAAACTTACTTGCTGTCAAAAACAAAAATAGGCTATATTGCAAAAGCATTTAGTAGCTTTTCACTATAGAGGGGTGCAGACAAGTTTCATGATTCTGGATATGTATGTTGTAGAAGGAATCAGGTGGGAAGTTAGAGCGGACTGCAACTAATCTTCCAGTTAGCTATTTTTGATATATTGATTAGTTTAATTTCCCAGCCAGGGGATTTATTGTATACATATATTTTTAATACTTAAAATGAGTAAAGGCTGGAAATGTTTCATATTCATTATTCTTTTCTCCCTTCAAATATTTTTAAGTAATGTTTGCTTGGCTAGAGATGAGACACATGTGAAAACTTCCTGGCATAATTTCAGCACTTAATGTTTCAAAAAATGTTTAATACACAGAGTTGGAGAACCTTTATTACCTAAATTTCATAGTATCTACAGTGTCCCAGTTTGTGGTACCAACTTATTCAGCTTACTCAGCCTAGAGAGATGAGATATTCTAGCCCGCCACATATTCTCGTTTGGCTCCTCATTTCTTCAAGATGTTGCTGAACTGTCTGGATTGATGGTCTGCTACTGACCTGTACTCAATAGACTTGTACAGAGCAGTTTAGACATTTACGAGGAAGTTTGGTCTTGAGCTTGCAGACACCATTTATCAAAAGCTTGAAGAAACAGTTTTCAGGGAGAGTGTTCTCAATGACAGTTTTCCTGGCTTCCATAAATACTAAAATATTTCATTGGGCCAAGCCAGATGAGCCAGCATCTCGGTACCTAGATAACATTTTACTGCCTGCCAATAGAATTGGGTTTGCAGAATTGAGTTTTGGTATGATGCCAGTATCTTAGATTCAGAGTTGTTAATAAAAGACAACCCTATTAAATACTTTTTGTCTATTATAAGGATGGTAAGGATTCTGTTTATCCGTGTCCTCAACAAAAGAAATTTCTGTCAGACCTTTGTACCAAAACCTCTCTCCTACTGTGTTTCCCCGAAAATAAGACCTAGCCGGACCATCAGCTCTAATGCGTCTTTTGAAGCAAAAATTAATATAAGACCTGGTATTATATTGTACTGTATTATAGTGTATTTTGTATTATATTATATTTTGTATTGTATTGTATTGTGTTATATTAAATTATAGTAAAATAAGACTGGATCTTATATTAATTTTTGCTCCAAAAGATGCATTAAAGCTGATTGTCTGGCTAGGTCTTATTTTCAGGGAAACACGGTAACCACTTATCTATTCTAATGTCATGAGTACTGTGAATTGTTTTTTGGGAAGGGCTTCCTTTTTTGAATTTGTTGCAAGAAAAGAGCTAAATTCATATTTTTCCAGTAGACATACATATATTTGTTAATATTTTTATTTGAAAAGTAGATATAGATTGTGTATGATGTGGAAATGTAAAAAAAAAAACCAGAAAGTTAATGTACCCTATGCTAATTTTAGTTAAAACTAGCAGTTTGGTATATATACGATTTTTGTTCATCACCACATATATTATTTTGTGTTTCTAACCCAGACCAGGTTATATTATGCACTGTTTTGCAGCTTATTTCACCTAATATCTTGAACATACCTGCCAAATACCCAAGTCTAAATTACCATGGTTTGTTGCCTTGCCTTGATTGGAGCTGAGGTGCCAACACTTCTACCTACCATTGCCTCTTCACCAACTGTATAACTGTTATCACAGTGAAAAGGCAAATGATGTCTTTACTAACATTTTGAAAATAGTTTTGACCTCATGGAGTTCTGAAAAAATTCTCATGGTCCTTCAGAGGTCTATAGTTCACAGTTTGAAAACCACCAACTTAATAGTTTCTAGAATTTTGTATCAGGTAAAGAACGACTTTATTCATGTCAAGTTCATAAAAATGTCTTCTCTCTAGTATTTTTATGTTTTTTATTTCATTTTCCACATTTAAAGTTAGCTGAAATTTTATGTTTATGTCAGGCATCAGATTGGATCAAGTTTTTAAATGATAACCTGATTACAATATCGTTTTGTTGCAATCCATTTTTCTCCCTAATTTGAAATGCTATCCTTATTGCTATATGCATTTTTTGCCGTTACTTATGACTTCACTGTTTTCCACTCTTATTCTTTTTTTGCTCTACTCATACTATTTTATTTTTAATTTTCTGTACTATATATATTTGTCACAAATCTATAACAAGGTGAGATATAAATGCATCAATAATTAAGATACTGGAAGGATGTGGTATGTGTTATTAAAAGTGGGGATATTTACAATTTGATGTATATGTTGGCACGTTTATAGTTTATAAATGTTCATTATCATCATCATCATAAATATTTCTAGGTTGGTGATGACAAAACTGTGAAGCAATGGAAAATGGATGGACCAGGTTTTGGAGAAGAGGAAGAACCATTGCATACAATATTAGGAAAGGTACAAAAAGAAATCAACTCATGCTTTGTCTATTAAAATTTTTCTCTGTTACTTAAAATTATTTCATAATTTTAATTTCCAAAAGATGTAAATAAGAAAGCAAAGACTTTAGGCCATAGTAATTGACCTATTTTAATTTTAAGCACTATTTGATGCAATTAAGGTCCTCTGCAGTTAAAGAATTTGATTTCTGTTTTTAGCTAGAGAATGTAATGAAACATTTCCCTGGAGGGAAATCTATAAGGTAAAAGGTCAGAAAAAATAATGCTTTAGTTTCTGTCTGATTTATATCATCATATATCTTATACAAAGTTCAGAATTTCTTACTTAAAAGAATCCTTTAGGAAATGAAGAAATATAATATGTGATGACTTTTTGTATAAATCTTATGTACATTTTTTATAACATTCTGCAAATCAGGTGATATGGTTTAGTTATAGCTTAAGTATAATTCAGAATATTTGACCTACCCATGTTTTATAATGCTTACATTTTCATATTAAGCAAAATTCTAAAATTAGATTTAATCTTTAAATATATGCAGTTTTAAAATCACTTTGTCATTTCACTATTATAGTTTGTATATAAGTCTGCTTTTCAGGTTTCAAGAGGTTCGAAATGTTCTTAAAGGGACATGGAGGTGGGGTATGAGTATAAGATGGAAGTAATTTGCAAGTGGTTAAAAAAAATTAGTAATTCCTAAAACAAAATTAATTTCATACTTGTAAAATGCCTTTTCTCTAAAAGTTGCAAATGAATTTTAAAAATTCTTAGTCATATCTCTATCTGTGGCATTGGCAAGTAATTCTCACTGTGGACAAGTTTGTAGGAACTATATTCATGAATAAAAAGTGATTAGAAACCTGTAAATGCTGTTAAGAGTTCTTAAAGTATTGGCTAAATATTTCCCTATAATTTGCTTTGTAATGTTTTTTATCATATAGTACAAAGGCAGACTTTAATCTTGACCTGAATAGATTAATCACATAATTGAAGTGAATAATAGCAAATTTATGAGATTTTGTTGCTTTTAACAATATTTGCATCCACCCTCACCAATTTTATTTCTCCCTCTAAATTTTAATCCAGTGGTTGGTATCTGTGTTTCTGTCCTGGGAGTCAGTACTTCACATGTTCAATGTGGAATGAAGTTTGTGTTTCACTAGTTGGTTTCAAGAACCTCCATTACCCAATGATGATTTAAAAATACTTCAGTGATATATATTCAAACATAATTAAATTCATCCCATGTTAATATTTTTCTTTATTCCCAAATGTGTGATAAGAAACATTACTCCTTATGGTACTGTTTTCTCCTTTAAGTGAGGGCTTCAAAGAAGTTTCTCTGTGAACGGCGATCTTTCTCAAAAAAAAATGAGTGTAGATAAATATATTTAAAATACTATTCTGTAGATTAGGAGTAGTAATGAAAAGACTCATCTATAACAACCTCTTTGCTTTTAAAGACAGTGTATACGGGAATTGATCATCACTGGAAAGAAGGCATTTTTGCTACATGTGGACAGCAAGTAGATATTTGGGATGAACAAAGAACCAGTCCTATATGTTCAATGACCTGGGGATTCGACAGTATAAGTAGTGTTAAGTTTAATCCGATTGAGGTAATGTTTCTTTTTTGAAATATTTTCTGTTTCCTTATTATTTATAATTTCAGCTCTGTTTAGAAAACTTTTAAATGTATGATATAAGATTTTTCTGAGTTTTAATGGTATTCTGGCATTTGGTCAATTTTCCAAATTATATCTGAGTTCTGATATTTTTGGTGAGATCTTGACATGTTTGCCTGCTGTCTGGTCCCAGCTACCAGTGGTCCCAGCACTCTTAAAGGAGGGTGTGTGCATGTGCTCATGGGGATAGAATTCAAGTAAATACTGTACTGTGAAACTTCGGTCTTAACTTATGCCTTCAACACTCACGTGTCACAGATTATTACATCATTCTCTAGGAAAATGTTATTTTCCTTAACTCGCTCAGAGGTCAGAAAAAAGAGCGTTGAGAGAAGTCTGAAATGTCATTCCTAATTCCTTCCCAGTCTCAGGGAAGAATTGGAGATTGGCTACTACTTATTGTTAATTCAGATCTGACTTTAGGAAAGGAGGCTGCCCTGAAAGCCAAGTTAGCTCTTGGACTCCAGGTCTTACCCAAGCCTTTTGTGAATATATAGAAATAGGTGAACTCATTGTCCAGAAGGCTCAGTAGAGATGCCTTTTCCTGTAGAAAGAAAAGGAAATTGCTGCATATGTAAGCTGATTTTAGAAGTTATCAGATTATCATGTTAGACAGTATAAGAGAAAATCCTGACACACAAGTTTTATACTCTGGGAGACCCAAGCTGACAAAAGGAGGGTAGAAAGGCCAAGTCAGGGTAGCAGGGTATAAAAATTGTTTGTGTGATGTATTGGAACATGAGGTGCTTCAGCATGATGTGAGCTTGGCCTTGTGCTACTGAGAAGTCAATCAGAGGACAGGCTTCCTGTCCCCAGCACATATCTGCATACATACTTCTGGGTGGGGTTATCAGTCTAGAGCAGAGATTGGCAAACCATAGTCTGTGAACCCAGTGCCTGTTTTTGTAAATAAAGTTTTATTAGAACACAACTATGCCCTTTAGCTTACATATTGTTTGTAGCTACCTTTGCACTGCGGTGCCAGAATTGTGCAAACGCTACAGAGATCACATGGCTCACAAAGTCTAAAATACTTATTCTCCGGCCCTTTACAGAAAAATTTTGCTGATACCTGGTCTAGAGTATCTATCTGTACTATATTTTCCTTATTCCATCCTCTACCTCTCTTCTTTTGTTCGCTGTGGTTATAGGAGTGAGATACAGCATGAAGGGGCAGCCAACTCTGCAGAATTAGGCCATGGTGACACTAGACAGAAGCGGGCTACAAATACAAGTGATTTGTGGGAACATTTCATGTCCTGCTAGATGTGGAACTAACAGCTTGAACTGTTATTACCAGCCAGTGTGCCCTTGTTGTGCCTTTGACCTTCTATAGTCCAGACTTTTCTGTATATTTGTTTCTTTATTTTTAAAATGAGGTTAATTATACCTTTCAGTGCACTTCATAGGTTTGTTGTGAGTATAAAATGTGATAATACCGGGGGTGTCAAAAAAATGTATACACATGATTTGTATTCATCTTTTGTTATCAATATAGGGTATACAATTTTATATTGAGTATTACAATTTTAATAGTTTTTTTCCTTTCTTAAAATATGTATACATTTTTTTTTGGCAACCTCTGTCTATGTGAATATTTTTAAAAGGCGCTGTCCAAATTTCAGATGGTGATGTTATTACTATTTAAAAAAAAAAAAGAAGGAACAAACATGTTGATTCCTACTTCTCTGAGGGAAGATCTTTCACTTCTCTATTTTGATGAATACCTGTGTCAGAAGAACTGATGGGTAATTCTAAAACCATAATTATTAGTGATGACCCAGTGACCATGTTTTTCAAATTTGCTTGTATTAACAACTATTTGTTCAGCTGTGTTCGTGGTCTTTTTGTTTTTTTAACTTATGAGTTGAGTTGGTAACAGCAAATGGTGTTCGTGTCTCTTGTATGAAATTTAATGGAAAAGGCATGTTGTAACGAACAAATGGAGTATATTTGTCTCCTCTAATCATTAATAACAAAATTTTCTGTTAAAATACTGAAACCTAGAATTCTAATGAAGCCAAAAGTTTATGCTAAGCATTGTTACATTTTTACAGGGTGCAAGTCAGCTTTCAGTCTGGGTAGAATTTTTGCTTCGCTCAGATCAAAATCTTTATTTTTAGAAATGGAACCTGGTCAGACCTTGAGGTAACATAATGAGATACTAAGAAATGTTGAGAGGAGTCACTAGGGTTAGGTCTCAAACAGGAAGTGATTTAAAAGTGTTTTGGAACCATAATGATGTTTTATTTGAACTTTGTTCACACATGTGGTAGGGGTTAGCTGGCCACACAGTTGTTTAGTAAATAACTCTTGTTGTTCCTCTTATATTTGCAATAGGAAGTAATTAGTAGGGGAAGAAGCCAAGAGTTGTTAGTGTCAGGAACCATGAGTGAGCAGGAATGGTGCTACAGCGCGTGGGATTCAGGGCTCCACTGGTAGCTAAAGGGCTTATTTTCACTTAATGCCAAGGATTACATAAGTACCTTGCATGTTTATAACTGACTTACAAATAAATATTTGAAACAGTTAAAGAACAGGCCTGATTTAAACAGAGGCTTAATATACCTGATGAAATGTTTGCTAATAAAGTAATAATTTATGTAACTAAGAAATATTGCCATACAGATACTAACTTTTAAATTATATTACCTAATGCTGCCCGGTTGCAGTAAAGTTGACATATTCCCACATTGCAGTGTATATTGGTACAACTCTCTGGGAAACGATTAGCCCTAAATATCAAAAGCCATAAATTTTTTAACGCTTTTTGATTCAGTAATGCCAATATTGAAATTTTATCCTTAGGAAAAAAAAGCTAAATGTATGAAAATGCTCATTAAAGTGTTATAATACTGAAGAAGAGAAAGCAGGTCTCAGTTGAGAATGGATAAGTAAAATATGTTGTTACAAAATAGAACACAGAATTATGCATGTGGATTTAACAGTGAAAATACTTGATTTAGGTTGCTGAGATTATGGGTATGAGTGATTCATTGTACCCTCTTAAAATGGACTTTTAATGTTGTAACTTTGTATCCTAAACATAAACATTAAGGGTGATTAAATCATTTGTTCACTGAATGGACATGGTTTGCTGCCAAGCCTGACTTTTAACTCATGATTGTTACTTATTTTTAGACATTTCTCTTGGGAAGTTGTGCTTCTGACAGGAATATAGTACTATATGATATGAGGCAAGCTACTCCTCTGAAAAAGGTGAGTTTCAATTTGTCTTCTGCTTTATACAATTGTTAATGCATTCCTCTGTAAATTGAGTGACTGAAAATATGGAGCAAATGTTTCTTCAAAATTCAAAAAAAAATTTTTTTTCTTAGAGATGTTCTCAGAACCCACAGTGATTGTAGTCGCATTCGCTCAGCACCCTGTTACTTTTTATACACCATTAAATTTCCACTAGGTACTGGATCCTGATCTTCTTTGTCCTCCATAATGCCAGTAAATTTTAGCCATCCAGTTAGCGTTTATTAAATTAAAAGTTCTTAAAAGTATTACATCCCATTACTTCAGGCCCCAAGATTATCATATGACACGTACAGTATTTTATTCCAGAAAGTTTTATAACTATGTAACCAAGTTTATTTGTTTAGTTACATGCTGATGGGTACTAGTTTGGTGTTTTGTTTAGATAAACACTATCCTGTTCAAGGTGACAGATTTCCCAACAGTGCTAAGTGGTCTTTCCAGGACTTAGATATGAAAGCTAATACAACCTTAGGCTGACTCTAAAGAGGGAGAAAAATATTGTCGGTAAAGAGAGGAGTGCCATTATAAGAAAAAGGGTATAAAGTTGGTTTCAAGTATGTACTAGAATTGTAAGTACAGAAGAAGGGTTAGACATCATTGATGTACCATGAGTTCATTGTCATAGTCTACATGTAAAAGATGTGCTTCTAATATTTTTGTTGTTCTTCAATCACTTTTATAATATGTAATAAATTTAAGAATATTAGAAATAGAGTATATTCATTGAAGTTTGAACTTGACAAATATGATAACCTTCCAAAGTACCGCTTGAATCATTTCACTCACTCATGGGATATAGTGGGAAGATCCTACATGAAGTTTGGTTTTAGACTTGAAGCAGGTCATTTAATCTGTGTTTCTCCTGTAAAACGGTGATATTAATGACTATCTTGTAGCACATTGGTGAGAATACATGATACTTTAAGCATTTATCAGAAAGCTAACATGAAGTTCTTGCTTAATAAGTAGTAGTTTCTGCCCCCTCCACCCTTCAAGTTTTTAATTGGTGTTCCATTGTTTTTCGTTTGAAGAAGAGAAATGTAGCCTGGCTTTCAAGGCCCTCCAAAATCTGGTCCCATTTTGTATTCCATTCATTTATTTGTTTCAGTCAGTAAAGCAACATATAAATAGGGTTTGTCACATTGCAGGTCACCTGGATGGATGCAGAGATGCTCTTTTCTCTTATTTCTTCATTCTATTTGCTAGACTATTGATGTCTCTTCTATTCTCTCCTAAATGTAGTAGTTCTCAATCAGGGGTTGTACTCTCCCCACCAGGTGTATTTTTGGAAATGTGAGATGGGAATTTTAGAGACTGGTACTGGCGTTTAGGGGGCAGGTGCCTGGGAAGCTAAACATCCTACAATGGACAGTCACACAGTGTAAGATTATGCTACCCAAAATGTTCCTATTGAGAAGCTCTGTAATAAACTGGTCTTTCACAGGGCAGCGCAAATCTTGCTTGTCTTTTGAAACCTTTCTTCTTCATTTTAACTCTAAGCTCACGATTAATTTTACCTCTAATTTGATGCTTAATCACTTACTGCTTCATTGTTTATATTTTAATTTTTCTTATGTATGTCTCATTTTCCTGATTAAACTATGTTATTTGAGATCGAGGGACCATATATTAAGTATTTTTATATTTTTCAATATTCACCATTGCCTGTGTATTCAGGAAGCAATTATTGGTTGGTGTCTTTTCCTATTGCACCGAGTCAAGTATTGAGCACATAATAGGTATTCTCTAAATATTTGCTTAAATCGAAGGGGAAAAGAAAGGAAAGGAAGTGAAGTGAGAAATTATTCATTTTAGAGGGAATTAATTTCATAGTAATAGGCTAGTATGTTTCCTTTCTCAGGTCATCTTAGACATGAGAACAAATACAATTTGTTGGAACCCTATGGAAGCTTTCATTTTTACTGCAGCAAACGAAGATTACAAGTAAGTTTCCGTCTTTTTAAAACTTATTTCTGTCAGAAATGGCTCAATTATATAAGTCTTACTAATTAAATAATGTTTCCTACGTAGTATTCCTTCCTATATGTTAGAACACTATCATTTGTTTTGCTAAAAAAAAATTTTTTCCCCCGAAATTGGAGAACAGCTACTAGCTTCTTAGAAAAGTATTCTCAGTTTTCAAAATGATACTGACAAGAGACAATAAACTATGACCTGTGGACCAAATCCCGTCTGCTGCCTATTTTTGTAAAGTTTTGTTGGAATATAGCCACACTGGTGTACTGAATATGGCTACTTTGTGCTATAGTGCCTGAGCTGAGTAGCTGCAATAGAGACCATATGGCCCAGAAAACCAAAAGTGTTTATCGGCCCCTTTACAGAAGAAGTTGGCTGATCTCTGATGCAAACTATGTAAATAATGACTAAACCATAGGTGTCTTAGTAGAAACTAAAAATATCTACTTACAAAATTTGTAGCTCTTCAGGTAGATGACAACTCATGTAGGCATGTTATCAGCCATCACTGTTACTTCAGTAAGACAAAAGGAGAAACATAGTTTCAATCTTTACCTTAGTATTTGTAGATATATTATTCTGTGACTATGTAAAAGTGACTTAGTGGCCTCATGTTCTTTGCCTAGATGCAATTTTATGATTCCTTGTATATTGCTTTAAAACTTGTTGAAGCATTTCACATTGACTGTCTTATTTATCTTTGCAGTATCCCTGTAAGGTGGATAGACATGTGTTAGCCCCTTCTTAAAGATGAGGCTATTGAAGCAGGGAGTTTAATCTCGTAGTGAGAAAGGAGTGTCTTAATCAATTTTTTTATCCAAAACATTTATTGTAAGTGCTATGCATATGGTAGGTTCATAATACAGGGTTTTTGGGTGTTTTTTTGTTTTGTTTTGTTTTTTTGAGAACGTGGAAGTTCATCGTTGGGTTGAACTTTAGAGCTTCTGCGTTTAAGTTCTGCGTTCTTTCTGCTACTATTTATGAAAGCATAAATTAGCTCGGAAATAGGATTTATTATATGATGCTATAGTGGTACCCACTAAAAACATTTATTACGACTTTCTGTACTAAAAAGTTCAGTTGGATGCTCATTAATTAGCAATACCAAACCAAATTAATTGAAGCCCTTTTAGCCTTTATTGACATTTTGAAATCAAATGGCCTTGTTCCGGTTAAAGGGGTTAAAGGCAAGAAAAGAATGTCCCGTAGACCAACCTTATTAAGGTTTCTAAAGCTCATTCTAATTGGCTATTTTGGCAAGATAATCTTTTTTTCAGGGTATCCCTGGAATTTCTTATTTCTTGCCTTGGGAAGAATCACATATGGCACCTGAAACAAAGAATACATTCCTTGTAAGAAGTGACTGTTAGAGTACCATAATTGCTCTTACTTGAAAGTGATCTTGCTATGGTATCCTTTTTCTATGTTTTTAATATTTTCTTTTATTGCCCTTTAAGTAGTCTAATGATTCTGAATTAGAAACTGAAGTTCAAGCCTGGACCCAGCCAGTAACTACTGGAAGAAATATGGACAAGTTGTGTAAACTAGCTCTGTGCCATGGTTTCATCCTCTGTAAGATAAGAGTTGGAACAGATGATTCCTGAAGAATTTTATAACTCAAGACATTGTTTATATAAATAAATGTCCATTCAAACGGGTCGATTTGCTTGTAATTTGACTAAATTTTTAACCTTTTTCTAAGGTAGAAATTAAAACAGAATTTACTGAAAAACAAAACAAAATAAAAACAGAATTTACCAAAACAAAGCGAACCTGATTGAAAACCACAGCTCTAGACAGGTAATGTAAAGCAGTTTGTCAACTCAGAAATTTAACCTCACAGATCAGTAGGACCTTGGATGACTATCCTGTGGTAGTTATGTTGGGAGATTTTTAAGAGGAACACTAACTTGTCTCTTGATGAGAATTTCATGGTATTTGGAGTATTTTATCATTAATGTCAGTGACTTTTTGTAGTAAAGATATTGAAAAACATTCTTTTCGATGTGTTAGGGTTTTTTTAAAACATTTTCTTTTTGAACTAAAATTTGTAAAAAGTTGCCCAAAAAAAGGTCTTAAAAATAGCGCCTGTCAGCCAACTTCCCCTAATGTTAATGTCTTCCATAACCATAGTTCAGTTAGCAAAACCAAGAAATTAACATTGGTACCATACTATTAACTAAACTGCAGACTTTGTTCCATCACCAGTTTAATGTTCTTTTTCTATCTGAGGATCTAACGTAGGATGTTGAATTTGATTGTCCTGCCTCCTTTGTCTGCTCAGTCTCTGTTCCTCGGTCTACCCTTGTCTTTCATGACCTTAGTACTTTTGAAACGGACTCACTTGTTTGTTATTTTGTAGACTGCCTTTAATTTGGGCTTGACTGATGTTTCTCATTATATTGCATTTTTTGGCAAGAATATCACAAAACTGATATGCCTCTGGTGCATCAAATCAGGGTTACATGATGTCAGTGTGTCTTATAACTGGTGATGTTAACCTTGATCACTCAGTTAAGGTGGCATCTGCCAAGTTTCTCCACCATAAAGTTACTGTTTTTTCCTCTTATAATTAACACATACCTTGGGGGAGATACTTTCAAATTTTATAGCTGTCCTGTTCCTTCTCAAACTTGCGCTCACTAACCTTAGCATCTTAAAGTGTTTTGATATTAGGAAGTTGGTCACAGTAATGCTGTTTTACTGTTGTCCATTGTCTATGTTGGCTCAATTTGAAGTGCTGTTCTTTTAGCTGTTGATTAAGAAGAATGTTTTAAACCTTTACAGTCATGAAGTTACTGTTTTTACCAATTGTGTACGTGTAGTTTTCTAACTTTACTACAGCCTTTGAAAAGCTGTGCTCACCCTTATGTGTATCATTGCTAGTATAAGTTAGTGCAATTTTGTTGGAAATGATTTGTCAACTCAAGCCTTAAAATGCTCATGACTTTGGACTTAATAATCCTACTTGTAGGAATCTGTCCAAATTTATTTGAAACCACCTCATTCAATTAAAGATTTAATGTCAAAAATTGAAATATTGGAATTTTATTTAAGAATTTATGAATAAATTATTAATGAATTTAAATTATAAATTATTTTAACTCATGTTTAAATATACAACCATTAAAATATTTTCAAAGAAAGATTATTCAGTGAATAAATGCTCATAATGTATGCTACATGAAATATCTGAATACAGAGCTTTATTACACAGTATTATTGAGAGTATCAGATACTCTCAATTTTATTAAGAGTATATATATTTAAATTTCATGGTGAAAAGATTACAAATTACTCTGTGGTGACTTTCTCTGGGTGGTGGAATTAAAGGTAAGTTTGGTACTCTTTGTACTTTGAAATTTCCACATTTTCGACAATGAGATTTATGTTTATAAGGATGAAAGTGTGTATGTATAATCTTAAGAGATAATAAAAACTATTGGTATTTTCCCTTTCCCTTTTCTGCTGTCTAAGGAATTAAGCTGTTGATTTAGATGTGCATTATTTAGCAAATGGTCTTTCAGTAGTATCTCTTACAATTGCATATGCTTCTTTATAGAAATTTGTATCGAGTAATTAAAAATCCTTTTGCAGCTTATATACGTTTGACATGCGTGCACTGGACACTCCCGTAATGGTCCACATGGATCATGTTTCCGCAGTGCTTGACGTGGATTACTCCCCCACTGGGAAGGAATTTGTGTCCGCCAGTTTTGATAAATCTATTCGAATCTTTCCTGTGGATAAAAGTAGAAGCAGGTATGTTACTCCCAATAAACCACTTGTTTTTGTTGGATTTTTCCTTGTTTTAAGCATCTTTTTTTTTTTTTTTAAGTGTGTTTGTTTGTGTGTATGCGATGGCGCCCACACCCCGGTATTGTAATGTGGGGTACCAGCTTCCACTGTGTCATCTATGGGCAAAACCTCAGCCTTTTGGGCAGTTTCTTTCATTGAATAGGATGTTGTCTTTATATAATTTGTTGATAAGAAATTTTAGTGTTTGCCTTAGGAGAAAGCCTTTTATTTTAGAATCATTTGTAAATGTTTTATAGTGAACTTTGTTTTATAAATACTTTGTTTTTTTAGAGTGATTTTAGGTTTACAACAAAATTGAGAGGAAGAAACAGAGATTTCCCATATGTCCCTGATTCCACACATACACAGCCTCTCCCTCACTACCAACATCGCCACCCGAGTTGTCCGCTTGTTACCAAGGGTGAACTTACATTGACACATCATAGTCATCCAAAGTCTGTAGTTTACCTTAGGTCTCATGCTTGGTTCTGTGGGTTTGAACAAATGTATAACAGAGATCTATCAATGCATTATCATACAGAGTATTTTCGTCGCCCTAGAATATAGTAAATTTAAACATTTTTTAAAATTGATAATGAAGAACTTAGATAAGTTTTTCCCTAATACAGTTGAAGAGCAATTAATAATACCATATATTTGTTATTTCTTATTCAAATTCAGTTCTTACACACTAAGGCAAAAAAGAAAAAGAAAGAGAGAGAGAGATAACAGTTTAAGTAGTCAGGATCATTCTCCCTCCATTCCGCTTAGTAGGTATATGTCCTGGAATGATCAAGAGGTGGGAGACAGAATTACTCAGCTGTCCTGTACTCTGTGTGTGTCTCATTCTATAAGCGCATTGAGTGTCTTCAGGTGTCTAAGATGTGTGTTGTTTTGTACACCTTGGCCCTCTACTACATATTATACATTATTGAATGTAGTACGTATTTCTATTATCTATATTGTATTATTATATTGAGGTAGTTTACAGAAAACTATAAGGTTTGGCACTTTAAGGTTTTTAAGGGTAATTTTGACTACGCTTGATTTTTTGCTTTATAGCCTGACTTTAAAACCTAACTCCTATGTAAGAGACAGACTTGTACAGTGTACAGAGCACTTTTATACACATTCTTCTTGTTCCATAGTAAGGCCTTACATATGTTCCTGGAAGCATATTCAAAGCAAATCCAAGTAAACTGGAGGAAATTTATCTGTAAAAAATAATGATTGTTAAAGAATTATGGTGTCACTCACACTTGAAGATATGACCACCTCCATTTTAATACAATAATATTAATAACATTAAAATTTAAAAAGAAAATCTAAATATCTCTAAAGTACAATAAAAATACATACAAGGGGTGCCAAAAAAATGTATACAAGTGGACACTTTGGTCAACGTTGCTCAAGCAGTAGTTCGCCATAATCAGAAGTGTCTGGACGCTGATGGTAACCACTTTCAGTACCACTTGTAATTGCAGAAGTCAAACGTGACTCGTATTCATCTTCTGTTATCAGTATATATTGAGTATTACAATTTTAATGGTTTTCCTTAAAATGTGTATAAATTTTTTGGCACCCTTTGTGTACACACACACACACACACACACACACACACTACACGCATGCGTATGCCTATATACATATACTTTATTGAATGGCCTGGTCTTGCTTGATGAAATTATAGTTCAGTGGGGAGAAGATGGGCTTGGTGAACGATAACGAGGAAGAAAAGGAAAGGAGAAAAATGAGGGAAAGGAAAGAACAGAACCTGCATATGAGGGTGAGAGGTAATGCCCTGGGCTGGAGGACAACATTAAGGAGCTGGTAAAGCAGTTTACCCGACTTTGTAAAGATTGATGGTAGCAGAGAATTTTTCTGGGACTCTTTTTTTCACTTAAAAAAAAAATCTAGAGAGCCTTCAATTTGATATTGTTTCTACAAACAGGGTGGGAAAATCTCACTATTTTAGTGCAGTGATGAGAATTTTAATCATTACTCTTAATGGTAACTAGCCTAACTTCTACTGTGTTGAAGGTTTCTGAACCATCTGCTGAAAGAATGCTGTTTGTTTTCAAAGGCATATTGTGTCCTCCTGACTCCCCGTCTTTCTGTTCCAATAGGGCCAGGACTAGGGTGCAGAATTAAAGGAGTTACTCATTTTCAGGGTTGTGCAAGTGCCATCCCTACGTCTACACAACCCCGAAAGTGAGTGCCTCCTTCAGCGTTTACACTGTTGCTACCTCATTGGCCTTACTCTAATCCCAGCCCTGTGTTCACAACCGAAAGCACTTTCAGACCAAGCTTCCTCCTGAGAGTCAAGCAACACACCCATACCTTTTTTGTCATAGCCAGTCTGCTTATCTCTTTGGTGTTTTTATTTATGATAGTTGTATCTTGCTTTCCTCCAATTTAAGGAAGCCATATTGATTCCTATCCCACCTTGTATCGTCATTGATTGCCAGCGAATTATTGTCATCATCACTGTGTATCTGATTAAAAAGGTCTTTGAGTCAAATGCATATTGACGGGAGCATGCTGACAACTTTGATAGTCATTCCATCCCCAGAGTTTCATTCCATCATCTCCGCTGTAGAACTCCTGGTGTTGATTTCTGTATGGCTACTAACTTGATATTACCCAAACTGTCATAAACGGTTTGTTGGGATTTTTCAGTCAGGCCCAAGGCAAGGCTGATAGTTTCCACTTTTCTCACCTTCTGGAAAATATTAAGCATCAAGAGAATGTGACCCTTCATCATTTCTTGGCACCAGAACCTCCAAAGTAGTAGGGCACTATTTTTCCAATAGGTGGGAAAAGAACAAAGAAAGAGTAAGAGAAATGGGAGTGTTTAGATACCTATGATTTCAAGGGTCCAACCAGTTGAGTTTAAGCTGAACTATTTCAAAATCAGTATGGACAACTAAATACAAGTCTAGCTAAAAAGGTGAAATTAAAATTGTATGAAGTGAGGAGTTCTTACACCCCATTTCTGGGTAATTGTCTGCTGATGTCATTTGAAGGTTTTATAATCATAGTCTTAGTATGTGTTACTTCCTGTTCTGTTTACATATAAATGATATTCCCTCTGACCTTTGCCTTCATCTGCTTGAAAGCTAGTTCTGTTTGTTTCCATGTGGCCTGCTCTAGTTTCCTATCATTACAAACATCCAATAACACAGGCAGTGCTTTGAATGACCTGTATTTTAAAAATATTTTCCTTTGAAAGACCTTAAAATGATTAGTTATTTTTAAAGTAAATTCTGTGTAGATTTTTTATAACTACAGTTAAATCGATATTTGAACATAGGCTTCTATTGGGATTTCATGAAATATTTACTAAGCAAACAAGTAAATCAATTACATTTACATAGAGCAGTTAGTTTATTTTGACTTTGTATGTAAAGAATTTAAGTTTTTAAAATATTTATCTCTGAATAGTATAACTTGTAATGAGCTTTATATATCTATCATATGTACAAGCATAAATGTATCTGGAAGTTAACTCTGCATAGTTTACCAGTAAGGAGGGTTCTAAGTTGGTTAAGTGACTAACCATTAGATTTGACTGGTCTAATACATGAACAGGTTATTTTTAATGGTTACCAAAGCCTGATTGAATTTCCTAATATTTGTATTTATTACATGGCTATAGGTGGAAAAGGGCCTCTTAAATAACGGAGATTATAAGAATTTAGTCTTGTAAAGCAGTGCATTGAGAGGCTAAGAAAAAGCAGTTTCATCTACTTTTCATTTTAATAGGATGTTCTTTCTAACCATTTTCCTACTTTTAGAAGTAAATTTAATATGATTTATGTGCATGTTCACTTAGGACCTGAAAACATATCTTTCAGAAACAGTGTAAAAGACTAACTTTGTGACTGTATTTCAGAGATGTTTTGATAGATACGAATTGTGTTAGATTTTGACATCATGTATGGGTTTTCTTTTACTATTCGTTTGCTGTGCTTCTTTCCTTTCTCTAAGTAGTCTGCATTTTGAGTCTTTTTTTTTTTTTAATCCATATGTGGAAAATTTATTTCTTGAGAAGTCTCATCTTTTTAATTTTCTGTGACCTTTTACTTTCTTTTTAATGCTGTTCTTCACACTTCCCAATATAGCATCTTCTGTGAATTCACTTAGCATGTTTCACAGTCTTTCCAAATAGGTATGATATTTGACATCTCCATTTATTAAATGATTCTTAACTCATCAGACACTTCTGTAGCCCTCCCTTTCTTTTCACGCATGTAAATCAGCTCTCACTTCAATTAAGTAAGCTTTCTAAACAATTTTACCAAAGCACAAATCAGATATCATGATCAACATGCCATGATGTGCTCCTTGAATGCCATTGCATTTATTTTGTTTTCCTGTAAAATGAAAAAAGAATAGTATGGTGGTTGACCAGAATTGCTTTGAGGGTACAAGGGGGAAGCTTACAAAAACACTCCATTTCTTATTTTTATAAAATTATTCCGGGTTCAACATATTTTGTGTTATATGCCTTCAGTTATTTTGTGAACTTTTCTAGGCATCTAGTTTTGCTTAGTTTGTTTATATTTATTTTTCTTATTGGATTCTAACTTCTCTGAGGAGATTTATTTTTAATTCCCCAATACTTGGCATAGAAGATTGTTAGTTTGGTTCAATAAAAATACATTAAAATGAATTTGAATTTCTCTTTTATACTCTCTTAGAACTCAAAAATTGTGTCCTGATACTTGATAGGCAGTGGTTAAAGAAAATCTGTACCAAAATACTAACAGTTTTAACTTAATTCCTCTTCTGTAGGGAAGTCTATCACACAAAAAGAATGCAACACGTTATCTGTGTAAAATGGACTTCTGACAGCAAATACATTATGTGTGGATCTGATGAAATGAATATTCGTCTGTGGAAAGCTAACGCTTCTGAAAAATTGGGTGTGGTAAGAGACCCCATTTTCTTTCATTGTCATAAAGCTAGTTTCTAATTTTATTGGATGTCATTATATTGTAAAGAGAATTTACTTGAAGTGCTTTAGGTATTTTGGTCAAATTGGCATAATTGTGATAAAAAGAAATAACTTAGCACCAAAACAGACAAGGCTGTATTAAGATTTTTTTTTTTTTAGGTCAAAGGCACCTTCAGAGGTCTTTGTTAGTTCAGGTGTTTGATAATATTTGAGCCTTCTTGGTTCTTTGTGTTTTCCTTGAGGTAGGGAGAGAAGATGTAGGGACTAGAAGCTTAGAACTTAGAACACCTATTTCTTTTGTTAAAGAAATAGTAATCTGGCAGATCAAAGGCTGCAAGTCCCTGTGAGTTCTTTTAATATCAAAGGCACAGTGAAACACTTAAAACAAAAAAAACAAAAGGCTTCAGACTTTAAAAAAACATTCAATGAAAATATAACAAATATCATTTTATCATTGGCTAGCTACCTCTGGGTTCTGGGGTTATGGCTGATTTTTTGTTCTTGATATTTTTCTAAATGTCTCACGTTTTCTCTAAGAAACATAACAATGTTTATATCGGAAATAAATTTAAGTTTAAGAAGAAGAGGTTAAGGGTTATTTTCTGCTTAGCCTCAGTAGGAAGATCAAGATATGATAAGCAGTAATTAAAGACAATTATGTTTTACATTTAATGATTGGTAAGTATTACACTATGCCTAATTTTCAATTCATTAAATGTTCCTCTAAGTTGTATCATCCTTAACATTTGCTAAACAAAGGCAGTTAATATGGAATCGAATACTTTCTTTTTCCTTTTAATAGTTATTTCTGTAGAAAAAAGGTTGAGTGGTTAATTTAGCTGGTTTTCTCTGGTATTGATGCCTAGGGCAGGTCCAACTCAGTGGTCCACATAGTG
The DNA here is from genome assembly GCF_036562045.2 of Rhinolophus sinicus. NCBI lineage: Eukaryota > Metazoa > Chordata > Mammalia > Chiroptera > Rhinolophidae > Rhinolophus > Rhinolophus sinicus. The sequence goes on along the minus strand of NC_133761.1, from coordinate 28,049,286 downwards.
CTGCTCCCTCGCAGTGCTGTTTTTCACTTGCTGGCATTTATCACATTGTAGACATACATACTGCCTAAAAGGAAAGTCAGTGCTCGCAGAGCTGGTATTACTAATAATCTTGTAAAGGGCACAATTACATTGGCAATTTTGATTGCATGTCATAAAAGTTTAGTTTGGGGGAAAGTTTTGGGTGCGTCCTAGGTTTGTTACACTGAAGTAGTACAACACACCAGTCATTCATTAAAATTCAAAATGCAATATTTCAGCTTACATCACGAGAAAAAGCAGCCAAAGATTATAACCAGAAGTTGAAGGAGAAATTCCAATATCATCCTCATATAAGACGAATTGCTCGTCACCGCCATCTACCAAAATCTATCTACAGCCAGATTCAAGAACAGCGCATCATGAAAGAAGCTCGTCGACGAAAGTATGTTTTGGGGCATTTGACTCTATCTCAGTACCCTTTTTTGACTTCCCCTCTCATCTCACCAAAAACAAACAAAAAACCTTCCTTTCAAGGGAATAGTTTATGTGCTGTTACATATTAGAGATGTTTTTGAAGACTTCTGAGTTTTTCTTTTCTAATAAAAGGGGAAGCAACAAACAACATTGTGAGAGTTTCTAATACCTGTTTTTGAGAATATGTTTAAAGGACAGATAATGAAAATAACATCAAAATTTAAAAAATGCTTCAGCTCATGCTAAAAGCTATTGTAAATAGATAATGTTTTAAAAAATGATTTCTACTATAGGTAGAATTAAGAGGTATTATGTATTTTCCAAGTTAAAGAATGCAGAGAACTCATCATGCACATTTTTTAAATAAAAATTTTCTAATATGCTTTATCATAACATTTGGAGTCAGTTATTTTGGCTCTAAAGCAGAAATCCTCCCCACCATCACCATTTCCATATGGAATATTCTCTTTGCAGTTCTTGAATTCATGCAAAGTATTACAGAAATTCTAAGATGGAGCTCTTTTTTTTAGAGTATACAAATGATTATTATTTTTCTGTCTTTGGATAGATGCTAGGGTTGAGTCCCTTTTAAATATTTTAATAACTGGGGCAGGTTTTTAAACTTAATAAAAGGCACTGACATGTAATAAGAAAATAAGCAATTAAATAAGTTAACAAAAGTTGATTTCTAGCTACTTTTTACCTAATTTCATTGTGAAAACTTTTTTTTTCAGTAGAGAGTTTTCCAGTGAAAGAAAATGCTTTGTGATTTTTCTGTGAAAGTTTTCTTTGGTTAAGATGATTTTTCATAAACTTGCTTATGTTTTGTGTATTTTGTTTTATTTCTAGGGAAGTGAATCGTCTCAAACATAGCAAGCCTGGATCTGTGCCGATTGTGTCAGAGAAGAAGAAACACATAGTGGCAGTTGTGAAATAATATTTGGTATTCCCACCAATACTGATGTATAATTATTTGTTATGTTTTGATTTGCAAACTACAAATAAAAATACAGTTGACCCTTGAACAACACAGGTTTGAACTGACTGGGTCCACTTATATGCGGATTTGTTTCAATAAATACACAGTTGGCCCTTTGTATTCCCAGGTTTTGCATCCAGGGATTCAACCAACCATGGATCAAACACAGTATTTTCTTTCCGAGGTTGGGAATCTGCAAATGTAGAGGGTCGACTGAAGTTATATGTGGATTTTCGATTGCCCAGTGGGTCGGCGCCCCTAACCTCCACATCGTTCAGGGATCAACTGTACTGGTTCCCAGTATAACAAACAGTTTAGTTATCTGTATAGAACTTTATTGTTACTCATTTTAACTACCCGGAAATATTATCTTTAAAAGGTGGCCTGGTTCATAAGACTATCCCAACATTTTATCCTTAATCTTCTTTCTTACTAAAAAATACAGTATTTGCAAACTAATTTATTTTTTCTGTTAGAAATTGCAGATATACTTTTGCCCTCATCTATTATTATAGATACTATAAATTTACATTTAAGACCAAACATCTCTTGTGTTACCTTTAATATTACTTTGAATAATTACTGCAATGATTCTTCTTAAGATTTCATAGAACATGTAAAAGAATAATGTCAGAACTTTTTTCAGTTGAATTTACTGTCTGTGCTTTGTTCATATTTGGCTTTTTGAGACTTTAAAGATGATCAGCCTGCATTTATGTAACTTTTATAATTGATCATTTCAATTTATAGTCAAGTCACAATAATAAACATCCTTTTTCTCAGCATTGCAACTGAACCATTTCTGCTAAATAATTTCTCTTCTATCGCACTAAATCGTAAATAGTTCTGTGTGACATCAGTTAGTAAACTATTACAAATATTTATAAACCTAAATTCTAGGAAATTTAAAGTAAAGAAGAGGTTTTAAAAATCCAAAGAAAAAATACGTTGTTTAAAAATACATACATTTGTAGTAAAAATAAGACACACACAGAGACGATAAAGATCAAAATCTGGAGAGGGGTGAGGACATGGAGTGAGATACGCAGGAGACTTCAGCTCTTTTGGTAAGGTTTATTTCTTGAGCTCTTTGTTCATTCTATTATTTTTTATGCTTTCTTGGGTAGCTTAAATATTTCATCATCTCTTTCATAAGGCTGAAAAGAGATGAACTGTTTGTCTTTTAATCCTTACAGTCTATTGTAGGCCTCAAATTACTTGATTTTTAAGGTGAAAGGTGAAAGTGAATCTATACTGCTATTTGTTTGGATGTGATTTCAAAGAAAATACACAAATAACATCCATAAACATGAGCTTTTGTGTCAGTTTGAGTTTTTAAGAAGCAGCTACCTAAATGGTATAGGATGTACAAGAGATTTATTAAAGGGAACTATCTTAAGGATGAACCTCTTAAGGAGGGAGCAGGAGTAGGCAGGGAGAGCCTTTCGTCTCTACTATCGGCTTGACTTCTGTGAGGAGTCAGGAAGGAAGGGGACTGGGTAGGAAGAGCCTCAGGCAGCAGTGCAGTTCTAAACAAGGTTGGGCCAGGCTGACGTGATGTCCGTGAGCCAAAGTCGCTTGTCAAAGGATTCCCACGTGGTGCAAGAATGGGCCAGCACTAGACCCTCACTGCTCAGTCAGGGACAGGGAGCAGCCCTGGGGCAGCATGACCTTGCAGTGAATACAGTGGTGGACCCAAGAGGTGGCAGCTGGGACTTGGTCACCTGTGTTTCCTGCAGCCAGTTCTCTTGAGGGGATTCTGAGCAGAGCACTTCTAGGGCTTTACCTCTTGCTCCACACACAGATCCGCTTCTTGCAGGTTTGAGGAGCTGCTCTTCCATGACTCCCAGGTGCCTATCTTAGGAGAGGGAGTTTGGTCGGGTGACTGATATTCCCTGTAAATGACAGGCCGAAACTCACCCCTTCTGTCTTCCATCGTCTTGTCACCTTAGCAGGTCTTGGTGACTGACTTAGTGGTGTGACTTAAACCTTCATTCCTGACATATCTGAGCCCTGGGTAATCCCATCTCAGGGTGGGTTGCGACACACATTCACAGTTGCAGTGGAGAAGGGCATACCAGTAGGCACCAAATGGATCGCCTGTGTTCTGCATGGATTTCTCCCATCCCACCCACTCCTGCTGATCAGAGTCAGTTACCCCTGCCAACGAGGGTGACAGCTCTTAGAGCCTACTGATCTCTGGACATAAGTCCAAAGTACTTTGGTGACAGTCACCCCATGTAGTTCAGTAGAACTTTCGCTGTGTTTCCTGGCAAGAGTGTGCCCCCTTTGAACCCTGTAGAGCCCAGAGTTTTAGGAATGGGAAGCAGAGTCCTCCAGTGGGCACTAGAAATGATGGTAGTAGGGGCCACTCCTCTCTCTGGGTTCTTGGACTGATACAAAGGTTTGTGATTCTATGTATATACTGCATCCCGTAGGATGGCATCTGAGCTTGTGCTTACATCTTGACTTTAGTAGGCCATTTAGTGATCTATGGGACTGCATGTTTCTGGATTGCATGTATGCGATAAGACAGTAGGTTGGGCCACTCTCTCATACTCTTTGCTATGAAGTAGGTCCCCTGGATGAACACTATTGAGTGGTATTTATGCTTATGATTAGGCATTCCTTTGACACCCAAATAGTGGTGCTGACTGAGGCTTTGTTGCTCTGGTAGCTGGGGATACCAGAAAAGGTATTCCTATGAAAGTGAATTGCTTGGCCCTTCTAGGATCAAAAGAATCCAGTGAAGTCAAGTTGACACCAGTTGGCCTGTTCTAAAGGAATAGTGCCATATTGGGGGCATAGGTTGGACAGTCAGACACATGGCTAGATCAGTTTTGGCAAGTGAGGCTCATCTGTAGGGCTCATGCGTAGCCTCTCTCTGCCATAAGCCATTCCATCCTTGTGCCTATTGTGCCTCTTTCAGGCTAGCTAATGTCAACTGATGAAATCATTTGTCTACTAGGTTATTCAGTGCCTCTTCTATGGTGGATGCTTTCTGGTGGACATTAACATGTTATACAAAAACACTTACTCTTTATTCATACTCCCTCACGTCCATTCACTTCCTTTATCCCAGACTGTCTCTGATCTAGCCCTTTTCCTTCCATACCCTGACCAGAGGGCCACCTACTGCCCCGGAATCTCACCTAAGGCCACTTCTACATAAAATGGTGACCATGTACATTGATCACAGATTTGCCCATTGGGAAAATTTTCCTTTACCACTGTCTTTCAAGACCACCCCTTTAAATGCCTGTAATGCCATGGTTATTTGTATCTTACACCCACAATTTGAGCCAGGCCAACCCACTGGTAAAGTAATCTTGGGCATGTTGTTCTCTGTCAGCTAGTTGTACCTCCCCTCCCCATATGGCTGTAGGTGTAAGTGGGAGGAATGGCAGTGATACAACTCTGGTGGGTGACATGGAGGTCTGTACTGCTTGCTCGTACAGCTTACCTGTGCCTCCTGGTCCTGCCGGGCCCAGTCTCAGGTACCAGTTTTGTCTTCTGATGGACTTCTGCTGAGTTCATACAACTTTGTGTCTTGGTAGGTCTGACTACACTTAGCTCATAATGGGCCGTTCTGGACACATGATTACCTGGTGCTCCTGGTCAAGCATCCTGTGTCTACCAAAGCTCAGTAACACACTAGGAGCTATTTCTCAAAAGGTATAATTCTCCAGTGCAGATGGCATGGCCTTGCTCTGGAATCCTAAATTTTTGTGTTGTGATTCTCCCACTGGGGCTTGCCATAAACTCCAAACTGCGTCTTTCTCCCACCCCTGATGCTTCCTACACCAGCAGGTCTGTTGATCTTATGGCCCAAGCTTCAGGGCTGCTTGCACCACAGCCTGGACCTGCCTCAGAGCTATTTCCTGCTCTGGGCCCCATGCAAAGCTGTTAGCCTTCCATAGTACCCAATATGCGAGCCAGAGCAGTAAGTATTCCTAGGTGTGGAATGTGCTGCCTACAGAACTCAAAGGGGCCTACCAGGCACAGTGTTCCTTCCAATGCAGCAGTTATACTTCAGAAAACATATCATAGCCTGCCACTGATTGCTGGACCTCTAAAGTCAGTAGATTTCTGAACCTTCATAGGATTAATTTCTCGCCCTCTTGACCTCGTGTCTTACCAAGGCTTCCAGTGCACTAGCCATTTTTTGTTTGACCTGTCCAATCAACAGTAGGTCGTCAATGTAATGGACAAATGTCATGTTCTGTGGGATGTCCAGTCAGTCCAGATCTCTTTGGACTATGAGAAAGTGTAGGAGAGTTAACAGCCCTAGGGCAAAATGAAATGAATATTGTTCATTCCATGTAATGTGAACTGTTTCGGATACTCCTTCCTAAGCAGAATAGAAAATATATTTGCCAGATCGATAGCTGTATACCATGTACACAAGGCCTGGTACAGTACAGCAACTGATCAGGGCCACTACTTTCAGCCATTTGCAGTGGCCTACATCACTGCAAATGAGCCAATTTTCCTATGTGGACCACTGACTGAAGAAGAGGTGGCTCGGTCCCTGGGAGAACGGACTTCATAAACCCATAGCAAGTATGTGCTATAATGGTTCCTCGAAGGCCCTATTCTAGAGTCATTCTCCAGAATCCATCTGGTTTGTGCAGAGGTCTGACTGACAAATTAAATGGAGGTATACAAAAAGACCACCCCCACCTTTTAGGCCTTTAATGGTAGCACTAATCTCCCTATCCTATCCACCCCCAATGCAGTATTGGTTTTGATTTAATATATTGGTTGGGGGGATGAGGTGGGACTTAAAATGTTTTTACTTTTTTTTGTCATTATCACAGCTCTTAACCCTAGAGGTCAAGAACCTAATATGGTGGTTATTCCAACTATATCATTCCCAGTTACACACCAGGAAACTGAGAAATATCAACTGAGTACATCCATGGCCATAGTGGACCTACTATAACTTAGACTTTAGATAGATCTCCATTTATTAAGTGACTGTGGGGACAGAGCCCCAGAGAGTAGTTTACAGGCTCTCGGCCTCACGTGGAAGGGTGCTGGCTCCGGTAGTAGATGGCCGTCAGCTGAGGCTGGTTGGCCGTCGGCTGTGGCCAGTTGGCCAATTGGCCACTAGTATAACTGCTGTGCTACCGAGGAGAGCCGAGGATTGCCGAGGAGAGTGGAGGAGAGTCGTCGGTCGGTTGGTAGAAAAACGGACAGCAGGTCGCACGTCCAGTGAACCCAGCTTCCAGTGAGAACATAGTGGTATGACTCCCCTACCTATGGCTCCGTAGGTGTTCCTTTTTGGCCTCATCATATCCTGCGTTCTTGTGTGGGGAGTGGGAGCAGAGACCCCGCAGGCCTCCCTGCATGACAAATGGCGCAGCGAGCAGGGTCCCCTGCACGACAAATGGCGCAGCGAGCAGGGTCCCCCGCATGACAGTGACCCCCATAAGCTGCCATTTTAATAGGGTCATGATGACTCTTCAGGTCTTCAGGAATCAAATGTCAACTCAGACCGTGGGTTGAATAATCTTTGAAATATCTGGGTTAGGGTTTCTGGGCCGGAATTCCTGCCCATTGTCAGGAATTTTTTTCACTTTCCCGTTCCTGAATCCCGAGATATAAACTGTTCCTGTTCTCCACGATGAATTGTTTCCAGAAAGTGACGGCCGATACTACCAACCACCGGGATTCAAGGAGCCGATTTTCCCGATTTCCTGACCAACTTTTCTTGGGATTCGGGAACGGGAAAGCAAAAAAAAAAAAATTCCTGAGAACGGGTGGGAATTCCCACCTGGAAACCCTAACCTGGGTATTCCCCTTTCTGTAGTGCAGTTACCTAAGTAAATGGCCATAGGTCCTTTTTAGGAACCATTATAGCATATACTAGCTGAGGATTTGCAAAGCCCTTCCTCCTTGGGACTGAAGCACCTCTTTATTTATTTTTATCTTTTAAACTTTTATTTACTTTAAGTGTGTTTTTCCAGGACCCATCAGCTCCAAGTCAAGTCATTGTTTCAATCTAGTTCTGGAGAGCACAGCTCATAGTGGCCCATGTGGGGAATTGAACCCCAAACCTTGTTAAGAGCACGGTGCTCTAACCAACTGAGCTAAACGGTCACCCCCGAACCACCTTTTTAGTAAGCGGTTCCACATATGAAAATTAGCCCAGGTCTTGTAAATAAGCAAGAGATTGTGCCTTTTTTATTGTGACTACACTCAGTCCTCTACACCTCCATTCTTGCTTTTTTTCTGCTTATAGATGTCAAGAGGTATCCTCATTGGGTGTCCATCTGTTTTGCCTCAAGGACTCCATGCTTTTAACTGTTTCCATAACTCCCTGCAGACTGAGGCTATTTGGCTGCTTCTCCAACCTTGTTGCTCATTATGGCCTCCTGGCTTGTAATGATTAAGCACGACCACCTGGCCTCTATTACTGGCATGTATTTGGGGGCAAGGGCATGTTACCATGGAATTTAAAGAGCCCAGCTCTTTGACTGCCTCTCACCATTAGCTCTGTCCTCCAGAGAACCAGTACTGATTTTTGGGTGATGTTAATGCTCCAATGTTAGCGCTTCTCTCACTAGCACGTTCACCCTGATGAATGATGTGTCTTCCCTTGGAATATAATCTGATAGTCTTGTGGCCTATATTTCCATCCAGCATGACATCTTCCTTCAGCTCTTTATTTCTTCTTTTACAGGCTGCGAGGGCAACACAGGTGTGTTCCACTCTGCTCAACATTGACCAGCACTTTCTCCAAGCTACTAAGAGCCATCCTAGCAGTGAGTTTGCCCTGGGGTCGTTGCCAGGGTGCTAAATCCCATGACATGAGAAAATGCCCTCAATGTGATGCCTTCTTCCTTTTTCAGTGTTACATTCCTGTCCCCTTGATCAAGCACCCTCAAAATCCAATCCCATCAGTACTTGCCTGCTCCTGCCAGTATACACTAGCTAATTCTCACAGCTCCTTTGGTGTGTAATGTTTTTCCACTCTTGTCTGGCGCAACATATCCACAGCCAAGATGTGCTGGAAATTAACTCCAGTTATTGGCTCAGCAGCCCGGAGTGTGGGTGGGGGAGCTCCACCCCGGTTGCTTGCAGGAGTGAAGCCTCTGTAATCTTACCAAGTGCGAGAAGTGCTTGCTCTTAACTTTACTAGAAAGGGGCAGACCACCTCTCCAAGTTCTAGGGGTTCAGGGAGGTTTACAGTTCCCAAATCCTTGGAACATGCTTGGAAATCTCCTATGTCATATTTCAAAACCCTTTGTTTTCCCTACCAGAACCCTGTCCTTAGCAAAACAGACCTACACTGGCTGGGCATTTAAATGTCTCAGGAGCTCTGTAACTCTCATTATGAAATCCTGTCTGATCCTCAGCTTTGTCTGCACTTTCACTGCACGACATAAGTGCTTCTTTGTAAGCCAGCAAAGACACCCATCTCTGGCTTTCATACGGAGCATCTAATGGCCCTCAGTTTCTCATTCCTCTGCAGGGCCCCAGCACAACTTAACCAGCAACTCTTCTGTCCTTACAGACATTGTGTCCCTCCTATCTTTCAAATGCTTGAATCATCACACCTGTAAGGATAGTTTCCGCCACCAGGACATTTTTCTAGATCATCATCCTGAAATCAGCAACCTGGCCATTCAGATGGGGCCATTTTTTATCAGCCAGGCAGTGAGTGAGCTTGTCTCCAAACTCCAACTCGACTGCCTACGGTTTTTTCTTAAACCACTCCTAGTACCACCTGTGTCTGTTCAGGTTCTGAGAAAACAGTCACCCACACAGGGTTAGACAAGCAAGAGATTTATTGGAGGGAACTGTCTGTGAAGGATAACGGGGGGTGAGCAGGAGTAGGCAGGGAGAGCCTTCCAACTGTACTGTAGGCTTGACACCTGTGACAGGAGAAAGGGAAAGAAGGAGGACTGGGTAGGGAGAGCCTGAGACTACAGTGCAGTTATCTTGAAGGAGATCTGAGTGGCACATTTCTGTGGCTGCCACTTTCATACCCATTGTCATTATGAGTTAGTATCTATTTGTATTTCTGTATAGGAAATCTCGGATCGTTTAATAAGTGCACAGTAAATTTTTACTTATCCTGAAATTAATGTAAGTGAAAGTGCATTTTATTGGCAAAGTACTATTTAAAATATTGGTCTTAAGTGATAGTCACCTAACTGATATTAACTTAATACTGGTCTTAAGTGATATTAACTGTCATGGAATTGGAAGTGACCATGGGCGAAAAAGGAGCCAAGCTCAACATTTAGCACTTGGCACATAGTGGGGGCTCAGTAAATGTTTGTTGACATAAAACAAACAGAAAAACCCAGACTTGTGCTCCTGGTAGAATATTTACTATGTATTTTCATAACTCTTTTTTTCCTAATTCCTTTGTCCTCCATAAGCCTGAGAGTGCAGAATATCCGTATTTAAGGAGAGGCCTTCTTAAAATATATTTTGTCCTGAAATACTAAAAAAAGGGTAGTATAGAGAGCAATGAAGTAAGGTGAATGGTCACCAAACTGACTATCATGTCTGATGACTGAGTTCTCCACTTGAAATCAAAGGAAGATGTTGATAAAATGAATGTACAGAATAAGTATTTTTTGAGATACAATTGTATTGTTTTGACATATAATTGTTTCAGGTGTACAACATGAGGATTCAATATTTGTATATATTGCAAAATGATCACCACAGTTAGTCTAGTTAGCATCCATCACCACACATAATGAAATTGTTTTTGTACTGAGAAGTTTTGAGATCTCTCAGCAACTTTCAAGTACATGATACAGTATTATTAACTACAGTCACCATGCTGTACATTACATCCTCATGATGTAGTTTATGTAGTTTGTATGTTTTTACCACCCTCATCCATTTCGCTGTCTTCTACCCACACCCCCTTATCCCCCAACTCCTGGCAACCATCAATCTCTTCTCTGTATCTATGAGTTCAGCTTTTTTTGTTTTGTTGTATTTGGGGGATTTTTAGATTCCACATATAAGGGAGATCATAAGGTATTTGTCTTTCTCTGTCTGACTTACTTCACTTAGCATAATGCCCTGTAGTGTAAGCCCTGACAGTTGGCTTTTCTTTTTGTGATACAAGTGTCTAACTTAAGCTTTGATTGACAAGGCACCCACTTCAAAGATGGCTATCTCCAGTATACACATTTCCAGACACAACTAGATAAAAAGTCAGGCCAGGCAAGTCAGGTCAGAGACCCTTCAAGGTCTGCCACCCCCTCAGGCTACTTTGTTTCAGAGAGCTTGGTTTTTTTCAGTAACTGACCATTTGGGCCACTTGTTTTTTTTCTTCCCATGTATTAAATTCCTTCTCTTATGTTTTAAATTTACCTATAAAAAGTGAGCCCTCGAAATCCTAGTCCCCCCACCCTCAACCTCCATAAAAGCAGAATCCCAAAATGTGTGGCCCCAGGTGTGCCATGTAATTTCCAGGTCCTATAAGTAATAAACCTTGTCTCTTTCAAAGTTCCCTGATGGTTATTGCTGGGGGCATCTTGCAATCATAAGAACCACAAGAGTTGGTCCTGCTGCAACATTGGTTATGGATGGGCACACATAGTCCTCCAGGTTCATTCATGTTGTTGCAAATGGTAAGGTTTCCTTCTTTTTTATGGCTGAAAAATATTCCTTTTCTCCACATCATCACTTGTTATTTCTTGATTTGTTTTTGTTTGCTTTTTTTTCTTTCTTTATAATAGCCATCCTAAAAAGTGTGAAGTGATGTCTCATTGAGGCTTGTTTGGTATTTTAAAACTTACTAGTCTACCTGACAACTGTAGTTAGTCTTTTAATATCAACTGAAGCGTGCATTTAATTTGTAAAGATAAGAATGTCTTAACATTTAGGAAGTATATTATAAATAACCAGTTGGCTATTGATGTTTTTTAATGATTTTGGCTATTTTTTCAATGTTACTATTAGGATATTGTATATATGTCTTTTTGTGCTTGTCTAAACATTTCCTTGAGATAAAAATTCTAAAAGATTGCTGAGCAAAGAGTTAAAGAAACATTTAAAGTTCTCAGTACACATTGCCCAATTGCCATCCAGAAAATTAGTCTGAATTTACAGCCCTGACCCGAAATGACAGTGCAATTTTTCCCTATGTTCTTGCCAAAATTGGTTTTATCATTTTTTAAAAGTTTATTTTTAATTATAGTTGACATACAATATTATACTAGTTTCAGGTGTACAACATAGTAATTCAATATTTATATACATTAAAAGTGATCACAATAAATCTCGTAACCATCTGTCACTGTACATAGTTATTATGATGTTATTGACTCTTCCTTATGCTGTACACTACATCCCTGTGACTTATTTTATAGCTGGAAGTTTGTACTTCTTAATCCCCTTCCCCTTTTCTGCTCAACGACCAACTACCACCCTTTGGTAACCATCAGTCTATTCTCTGTATCTGAATTTGTTTCTGTTTCATTTTGTTTGTTCATTTCTTTTGTTTTTTAGATTCTGCATATAAGTGAAATAATATAGTATTTGTCTTTTTGTGACTTATTTCACTTAGTATAATCATGTTATTGCAAATAGCAAAATTTTGGGTTTTTTTTATGGCTGAGTAATATTCTGTTGTAAATATACCACTTCTTTATCCATTCTTCTATCAATGGACACCTAGGTTGTTTCCGTATCTTGGCTATTGTGAACTATGCTGCAGTGAACATAAGGGTGCATATATCTTTTCAAATTAATGTTTTCATTTTCTTCGGGTAAATGTCCAGAAATGGAATTGCTGGGTCATCCAGTAGTAGTTCTGTTTTTAATTTTTTGAGGTATCGGTCCAATTTTGCAATTCCACCAACAGTGCATGAAGGTTCCCTTTTCTCCACATTCTTGCGATAGTAGCCATTCTGACAGGTGTGAGGTGATACCTCATTGTGGTTTTTTTTCTTTTTTAAATTATTTTTCAACTACGGTTCTGTAAGGAATAGAATATATGAAGGTCTGCCTGGGAACATTTGGGGATGTAAACTCTCACAGTGGCTGGGGTACGTGCTTGGCCTTGGAAGGATTGGCTACCCTCCCAAGGACCAAGAAAATATTTACAGGATGTGGAGCCTGGCCTTCGCCTTGGCGCGGGTGGGCCGAGCTCCGAGACGTCTAATCTAGTACCAAGGACTGGCCCTGGCTCCTAGCCAGATCCGAGACCAGTTCCTTGTGTTGCTAACACGTATGCTTATTGGCTCCTTGCCGCTGTTGTTAGTGAAGTCCTCAAAAAAAACCCAGAAAGCTGAGGCAGGCGCAGTTGTGTTCCCCGGGCCGCCTCGGCTGCTGCAAGATATTCTGCCTGTGCTGATGACTCTACTTGATTGGGATTTTGCCCACGCTGATGAAGGGCCGGTGCTGTTTCTACGACTCTAATTGACTGGGCCCTGGTGGTATGATGAATTGCCTCCTTACTTGTTAGTGGTATGATGATATATTCCCCTAATCTCTGTCTTGTCTTACTTACTTTCACTTTGTAATAAAACTCTTTAACCCCTTCATCCCGGCTTGTGGTGGTGTGTCTTTCGTATCGGGCCTTGAAATTAAGTCTGTGCACAGCAATCGATAATACTTATCGATACAAGTTCACATACAATATTATATTAATTTCAGGTATACACGGTCTGACAATTAAGTTTGTGAACTTGTTGCAACGATGTTGCTAAACTTTTTGATATCAGAGGGATTATTCATTATGAATTTGTACCAACTGGATAGTTAACCAAGCTTACTATTTGGAAATGCTGAAAAGGCTGTGTGAAAAAGTTAGACAACCTGAACTTTTCACCAACAATTCATGGCTCTTGCATCACAACAATGCACCAGCTCACACAGCACTGTCTGTGAGGGAGTTTTTAGCCAGTAAACAAATAACTGTATTGGAAAACCCTACCTACTCACTTGATCTGGCCCCCAGTGACTTCTTTCTTTACCAGAAGGTAATGGAAATATTGAAAGGAAGACATTTTGATGACATTCAGGACATCAAGGGTAATATGCCAACAGCTCTGATGGTCATTCTAGAAAAAGAGTTCCAAAATTGCTTTGAAGGGTGGACTAGGCACTGGCGTCGGTGCATATCTTCCCAAGGGCACTACTTCGAAGGTGACGTAGTGATACTGAGCAGTGAGGTATGTAGCACATTTTCTAGGATGAGTTCGTGAACTTAATTGTCTGACCTCATACACCACAGTGATGAGATATTTATATTTCTGACATAGTGATAAGTCTAGTACCCATCTGACACCATACATAGTTCTCACAGTATTATTGACTATATTCTCTGTGCTGTACTTTACATACTCATGACTGTTTTTATAACTGGCAATTTGTACGATTTTGATTTGCATCTCCCTGAGGTTAGTGATGTTGAGCATCCTTTCATGTGTCTGTCAGCCATCTGTATGTCTTCTTTGGAGATATGTCTGTTCAGGTCCTCTGCCCATTTTTAAATTGGATTATTTAGTTTTTTGATGTTAAGACATATGAATTCCTTATATATTTTGGATATTAACCCTTATCAGGTGTATCTTTTGCAAATATCTCCTTTCATTCAGTAGGTTGCCTTTTTGTCTTGTTGATGGTTTGTTTCCTTTGCTGTGCAAAAGCTTCTCAGTTTGATGTAATTTCATTTGTTTACTTTTGCTCTTGTTGCCTTTGCCTGAGGAGACATATCCAGTAAAATACTGCTAAGACCAATGCCAAAGAGCTTACGGCCTATGTTTTCTTCTAGGAGACTTATGGTTTCAGCTGTAAGTCTTTTCTTAGAAAAATTCAAATCTTTATTCTATTTTGAGTTAATTTTGTGTGTGGTGTAAGATAGTGGTCTAGTTTCATTCTTTTGCGTGTGATTGTACATTTTTCCCAACACCATTTATCAAAGAGACTGTCCTTATTGTATATTTTCACCTCCTTTGTTGTAGATTAATTACCTATATATGCATGGGTTTATTTCTGGGCTCTCTATTCTGTTCCATTGATCTATGTGTCTGTTTTTATGTCAATAACATAGTACTGATTACTATAGCTTAGTAATATAGTTTGAAATCAGGGAGTGTAATACCTCCAGCTTTGCTCTTTGTCAAGATTGCTTTGGTTTTTCAGGGTCTTTTGTAGTTCCCTACAAATTTTAAGATTGCTTATTGGAGTTCTGTGAAAAAATGTCATTGGAATATTGTTAGGGATTGCATTGAGTCTGAAGATTGCTTTGGGTGGTATGGACATTTTGACAGCGTTAATTCTTCTAATCCATGAATACTAACTACTTTGCATTTATTTTTGTCTTCTTCAGTTTCTTTCATGAACATCGTATAGTTTTCAGAGTACAGGTCTTTTATCTTCTTGGTTAAATTTATTCCTAAATATTTTATTCTTTTTGATGCAATTGTAAGTGGGACTGTTTTCTTAATTTCTTTTTCTGATATTTTGTTATTAGTGTGTAGGAACACAAGTGATTTTTATAGATTGATTTTCTATCCTCTTTTACTGAATTAATTTATTGGCAGTAATAGTTTTTTGGTGGCGTCTTTAGGGTTTTCTATATATAATACCATGTCATCTAGCATTTTTAAAAAAGTAGAAAATGTTAAAAAAAGAAAAATACTTGGCACACATATTGCAAATAAAGGAAGGGGGAATCACTTCTAAAATGAGTCTTATACCCCTGGCATTGAAGTTTAAGATTTCAATAAAAAATAAAACTTACTTTTTTTCTTAAAAATGTTTAAGAATAATCTGGATTCAAGCTCTCAGTTATCTGGGAGGAGGGCCTTTTATCTTTAGTCCCATAGCCAGTTTTGTCTCCCTGGACATTTGACAAATATCTGGAGACATTTTTTATTGTTATGACCAGGTGGGGGTGGAGGCTTGTTACTGTTACCTAGTGGTTAGAAGCCAGGGAGGGATGCTGTTAAATATATTACAATGTATAGGACTTCACCCCCACAACAAAGAATTTTCCAAAATATCAATAGTGACGTTGTTGAGAAACCCTGCTTGCTTGTTGAGAAACCCTGCTTGCTTTCATCAAATTTAGCCAAGCCATTATAGAAATAACAAGGATCCTTCTTTTTCAAAATCAAAATTCAAAACTGAAAATTTTAAGCAGTTTATCAAATTCATTAAGAAAAAAAATTCAAGGTGGGAAACTGTTTCATTATCTAGCAATGTCTTACCCTTCCAGGCAATAAGAATGAGACTATCAGTAAAGAACTTCCTTCCCGTACAGCCTCCCCATGAGTAATCAATTCCAGTCACTGAGGCCAACTTTCAAGTGATTTACAAAGTTGAGTAGAATGAAAATTTATTTAACTTTGTTTTTCTTTCTCTTTCACCTCTGAACTCTGAGCTTTCTCTTTTGCTGTTTTTCCTGCTTAGGTTTTGGCTGTTCTAAAATTCGGTTGTACCTTTGCCCGGTGAATGTCAATGTATATACCATAAAAATAGGAAACAACCATAGTATGGTGTTTGCCTGGCATCTTGTCAGGGCACTGGGTACTGCTGACTTTAAGGGAAATACCACCTGCTGAGTCTCTGGTGCTGCCTCCTGCTACAAACTTGTGGTTTCCATAGTGATGTCTCAGTGAGCTGCACTCAACAGAACCTGACTGTTTAAAGACAAGAGCAATTTCCTATGATTTGAACTTTTTACTAATCTAGAGATGGGAACATGATTTTGACCATTTTAAGTCTTTTGGAATAAAACAGATATGTTTTGTGTATTTTTATTTTTTATTTTTTTATTGGGTAACAGTGTGTTTTTTCCAGGGCCCATCAGCTCCAAGTCAAGTCATTGTCCTTCAGTCTAGTTGTGGAGAGCGCAGCTCAGCTCCAAGTCCAGTTGCCGGTTTTCAATCTAGTTGCCAGGGGTGCAGCCCACCATCCCATGCGGCTATTGAACTGGCAACCTGTTGTTGAGAGCTCGTGCTCTAACCAACTGAGCCATCCGGCCGCCCCTAAAAGAGATATGTTTTAAGAAGTAAAGTTGTTAGGGCAGAATCCTGAGGCAGGAAACAAGGATGGTGGTGATATGAAAGGGTTGCTTAAGGAGATAGAAAAACATTAGTAAATATAAGGGATTTATATAGTAGCCTCTCCGGAAAGAAAAGTTGCGTCAAATGCCTCATTTAGTCTTGTCATTTGGTCACTGCAACAACACTTTTGGTAGAACCTATTTTTTTATATCCCCACTCATAATCTTATTTTCAGAGAAAAGGAAGGGAAAAGAGCAATCTATTTGCGCCTACTTGTTACCCATTTAGTGATGTGGGCATAGAACAGCCTTGTTTTTTTCTTCCTTTCTTCCTTCTTTCCTTCCTTCCTCCTTCCCGCCCTCCCCTTCTTCCTACTTCTCTTCTTCCTTCTTGCTCTTCTACACTTTTATAGTTACAGAACAGGTTAGGGAGATTTTTCAAAATTGGAGTGACATCTATGTACTAGCGAGTCTTAAGGCATCAAAAGTCCTTACAGAACGAACATTTGTGGTCAGCTTGGATGTTTGAGAAATGAATCCAGAATTGGTTGCAAATCATTGAACATCAGTGATTTATACAAGGCCTTAAAGCCTCATATTAGAAGATACTAAATAAGTGTTTGATTTTTGGTAAAAGGGATTTAAAAACATAACAAATTAGTGTTTTCCAGTTTTTTTGGTATTGTGACACTTGTATTAGGTTGGTGCAAAATTAATTGTGGTTTAAAAGGTTAAAAATAATTGCAGAAACCGCAATTACTTTTGCACCAACCTAATAGTGCTAATGGTGCATACATTTCATTAATTGTTTTATTAATTTCAGGTGCACAAAACAACATAGTGATTAGATATAACAATACCATTACAATAGCTATTACAATGCCATTGACTATATTCCCTATTCTATACTTTTCACTCCATGACCATATATATATTTTAAATTATAGTTTACATTCAATATTATTTTTTATTAGTCTCAGGTGTACAACATAGTGGTTATACATTTATATAATTTATGCAGTGATCCCCCTGATAAGTCTAGTACCCATCTGATATCATACATAGTTTTTACAATATTATTGACTATATTCCCTACTGTATTTCACATCCCTGTGACTATTTTGTAACTACCAAATTGTAGTTCATAATCCCGTCACCCTTTTCACTCAGCACCCCAACCTCCCTCCTATCTGGAAACTATCAAAATGTTCTCTGTACCTATGAGTTTGTTTCTGTTTTGTTTGTTTATTCTGTTCTTTAGATCCCACATGTAAGTGAGACCATATGGTATTTGTCTTTCTCACTCTTACTTCACTTAGCATAATACCCGCTAGGTCCATCCATGTTGTTGCAAATGGTAAGATTTCATTATTTTTTATGGCAGAGTAATACTCCATTGTATATGTGTACCATATCTTCTTTTTCTATTTATCTGTTGATGGGCATTTCAGTTGTTTCCTTATCTTGATTATTGTGAATAGCATTGTAGTAAACATAGGGGAGCATATTATCTTTTCGAATTAGTGTTTTGGATTTCTTTAGATACATACCCAGGATTGGAATTGCTGGGTCATAAGGTAGTTCAAGTTTTAATTTTTTGAGGCACCTCCATACTGTTTTCCATAGTGGCTGCAGTTATGTACATTTTAAAATAAACATTAAGTTTACTTTGACCCTTTCCCTTAAAGTTATTAAATAGCTAGAGTTAAATCAAGGCCAAGAACTCTTTCACTGAATGAATGAATGAATGAATGAATGAGCATTCTTTCATTTAGTCAACATTTATTGAGCCCCAGCTATGGGGATGTGTGTGTTTAAGTTAGCTTCATGCCTGGGTCCCTTCACAAGCACCAAAGCTAATGTCCAAAAATGAACTATTTCCTCCAACTCCCAAATTTTATTTCCTGCATTTCCTATTTCTGAATGGTACATCACCCACAAATATACCCAGACAGAAACCTGGGTGTAAGGAAGCAAATTACTACTTCTAATAGTAATAGTAAAAATAGCTGCCAGTGTGTATTGAACAATCACAACACTGTAAATGCTTTGCATGCACTTAATTTAATTTACTTTTAGTTCTCATAATAACCCCCAAAAGAAGGCCCTATTATAATCCGTATTTAGTCTCTGTACTTTGCACTAAATCTATAAAAGATTCTAAAAGGAGCTCAGTCTCAAAGGAGATAGGCGTGAAAACAAGGAAATGAGACCTTACCAGGGTACTATAGCAGCACCCAGGAGGGAAAGACTCACTTCCTGCTGGGGAAGGAAGAAGCCCTCCAGAAGTGAATGATGTTTATCAAATGCCAGCTGGTTCTGGCATATTTCAAGGGTGAGTAGAAATACTGCTGGGCTGTTTTCAAAACAAATCTGTGATCCCTCACTCAGATACGTGACGATTAATGAAAGAAACTTGCAGCAATGCTATATTATCAGAAATGTATTACCCTAGGTCAAATAACATAAGGTTTGGGCTAATATTCTCTAGAGACATAAGAGAGCTTGGGGATAGAAATTTCATTAGATACTAAAGATGAATGGATCCAAAAGAACAGAAAATATGTCTAAGGAGTCTTAGGGCACAGGGCAGAAAGGGCAAGTGTTAGATAAAGATAAAGGCAGGTGTGAGAAGTGGAGGCACTGAGCCAGAGCAGGGTGTGCACATCCTGGTGGGCAGGCCCGTGACAAGATCAGCCCCCAGTGACAAAATAGGCTGCCACCAGGTGCGCCCTCATGCCCACGCACACATGGAAGAGCAGCGAGAAGGCTGGCAGCAGCTGACAGGGAAGACATCTCTTCTGATATTTACACACATAATTCACCCAATCAAAGGAGGGGATCAAATTACTTTTAGGGCCAGCTTTAAAAATAAGCTCGAATGATTTTGTGATTCCCCATCTCCTGCCCCCACTAAATTAAACATCTCTTTACTGCAACTAAACACAAAGATGAATAAATGAATTGACACATTGACTTGAACACACCACAGTTTTGTTGTAGATTGAGGATCATTTTGTTGCAAGGAACAATATTTTCCTCAAGGCAGTTCAAGAAATTTGTGATGAGTTGTCGCACAGAAATCCAAGGAGAGGAAGCCAGTATAACTGAGCTAGACATCTAGGGCTTTGGAGCTGGCACTGGAAAGCTGCAAGGAAACGAGACTCCTGCGTCTGCTCTTTTAATTCTCTACCAACCGGATCCTTCTTCTTCCTTGTAATTTCTACTGTTCCGTAACTTCTCTTCGTGTCCCCAAATGGCAGCCCCAGACTGACTCGACATGACTGTTCAATTCCAATGCCCCATCAATTTGCTACTTACGTCTACATCTTTCAGTTTCAGTTCCCCAGAGAGGAAAAGGCCTTAGCTGCGATCACATAATTGGGGGGCAGAGTCCTTTGTGGCAGTCACTCAGAGGCCCTGGTTAGCAGGTCTGCCCTTGGCCACTAGGTGGGACGTCTTCAGAATGAACTCTGGGTAGACAAGCCCCCAAAATGCTTATTACATTTCACTTAATTATCAACATAAATAGCAATATCATATTAGTATTTTGATATGGGCAAGGACGTGAAACAAACAGGAAGGACTTGGGAGTTCAAAGTAGGAGAGAGGTCACTCCTGAGTTGAAATAAAAAGGCACAGAAAGAGGAAGCTGGTGTCAACCTAATTCATTTTTACTGCCTCTGTTTTCCTAGCTCCTCAACCCCAAATACCTCCCCGCTCGGTCTTGCCTCCATTGCTCCTAACTGAGATAGGAAGTATAAGGGAAGCTTGGAATTCACTTAGATTCCCTAGACCCTCAGAGTCTCCCTGGGTCTGGGAGACCCCAACCATCCTTTCTCCATGTGGCTCCACGTTGAGCCCCTCTGGTGAGTAGTGCCACAGAACTCTAACTAGTTCCTACCAAATTGGCTTCCTACTGGAATGGCTGGATCCTGCGAACCTATGCTTGGCTTACTGGCATAATGGCCACTTGGGTAATTCTCTTGTCTGGCTCCTAAACTGAACCACCACTCAGAAACTCTCTCTCTGTGCTCTGACCAACCACTGACGAGCCCCAGAATCCTGCCTCAGCTTGCTAAACCACAGCACTGCTGAGAGCACTGCAGCTGTTACCAGTAAATGCCACCCCCATTTTGCCAAGCCAGAGCTTCTCTTAGGCTGCCAGAGTCCCAGCATGCTTTGTACCTGAGAAGAACACAAACTTTGCAGACTTCATAACTACTTCAAAGGGAATTTTATCTTCACCTTAGCGGGGATAAAATAGAAGCTCTGTACAGAGGTGGTGTCCTGCCAACACATTCAGGAAGCCTTGCTTTGTTGGCTTTATCACCTTGAACTTCCTCATGAAGAAACTTATTCCCCCAAGGATTCCTTAATGAAAACATCACAAAATTAGATTTGTAAAAAAGTTCCTTAAACAATTAGAATTCATAGGGAATATAAGCCCAAATAATGAGTTTGTTATGAGGGTAATACACATTCCTCAATATTTGTATTAATTTAAAAATTTGTTTGGATATATGTCTATTTGTTATCACAGTACATAGAATCCCAAATATAAAAGTTTCAAGCTCGAATATAACAACTGAGTAACTAGAACAAATATATTTGAGTCTAGTTTCAATTCTATAAGGAAATAGGTCAGGAAACTAATTTATAAAAAGCAATCTTGTTAATTAGATTCAATATGAATATTTGGATAGCATTATCCATTCTGATTTATAATTAATGAACTCAGTTTCTATTGTAACAAAGAAATTTCCAATTTATCCATCAGAGACATTCAAATTTCCATCATTCATTTTATGAGGAAAGAAGGTGAAATACTTTCTAGAGGAAATGTATTTTAAAATAATTTTACTAATCATGTTTTGCTTAAATTGGAATAAAGTAGAAGAAATTACTCCAAATCTGTTCATCCTCAAAATTACCCATGATGCCTATAGTATGTAAGATTCTCACTGAGACTCTATGTAAAGTGGGTATATTAAGGTGTGTATACCTTCACAGAACTGTGAGTTTCTAATGAGACAATGCCACATTCCAGGCAAACAACAATTTTGACAAAGATACTTGATTCAACATTTAAGAATCAAAGTTAAGGGTAGACCTGGGTGGTGTTTGTTATTTAGGTTGGCCAGTGGAGGTAACTCTTGGGCAGAATTTCTCTGTTGGCCTTACAAACATTTCTGAAATCCTTAGCTGAAATTCTACACCGTTATTAATATAACAACACTTTAGTAAATTACCATAAGCATTGTACATTGAGCATTTGTCCTTTTTGTGGCTGCCCAGTGTCTACTTTAATGGAATCTACACTGTGTGATTCTTGGAACTGATGGAGCCAGGCATTCCCTCTCCCCACTCCCTTAGGGGCAAAGCCAATTGGATGCCCGTGCCCAGTGCTTTGAATCTGGGGTTAGTGAAGCCATTATGCAGGGACAATTTTGAATTGACACATAGAGGTGCATCCAGCAGTGGCCAAGGGCAGCTTTGGCAGTCATATCCATTGAGACATCTCAAACAGACCTTTCCTGCAATGGAACTTTGGCCTGGTTCCTGCTCCCTAACCTTGCCTGGCTCCTATTAGATTTCCAGCCTTGGAGTCTAGTCTTCCTAGCCCGTACCTTTTCAACAAATTCCTTTTCTGCTGAAGTTAGCAATAGTCAGTCTCTGTTTTCAAGAACAAGCATATAGCTCTTAGCCAATTACAATAATTCATTAGGAAATTGCCATTTGGAAGTTACATAAGAAAGAATTTTAATTTATTGGATTTTCTTAAGTAAATTTTGCCTTTCTGAGAATTGTTTTTCTTTACAAAAAAACAACTGAGTGGGAACCCTACAAATAATGGTAAACCCTGTATGTACATTCTATTGATCTGGGTATCTTACACCTGAACTGCCTCCTCTTCTGGTTCAGATGGGGACTATTTTTGTCCTATTGGGGCTGTTCATTTCCCTCTCTTTTCTTTTGTAACCCTGAATTGGTCTCCTCAAAACCATGTTTTTCTCATCTCTTGATCCCTACCCCACCAACATTTTGGCCACTGATCCAGTGGTTAGCCCTGGTTGGTCAAGGAAAGGGGAATTGCATGGAGAAGGAGCACAAAGGAAGGGGCACCTGCAGTCCGTGTCTGGGAAGGGGAGAAGGGACAGGAAGGAAAGCTTATCACATTTCTATTTTTAGTAAACTTCACTCTTCTACATTCTCTGCGCAGTTACTGTTTTCTACGCTTGGGGCAGAGAAATGCAAGGGGGAAAGGTGGAAGAAAGAACTTTCTTGTCACAACTTTCTATCCTCAGCCCCTTGTTTCCAACTAGACTGCAAGGGACTTTGTGTTTATTGTGGATTTCTCAGCACATAAACTATTGTATCATCGATGCTCAACTGAGTTTGTTGAATCAATGTGGTGGATCTCTTTCACATGATTTATATAGATTTTTATTGTAGCTCTATTAAGGCTTAAAATAAATTCTTCTGGGCTGGTTTGGGAACTTATCCACAATTTCTAACGTGTTCTATTAGAAATTACATTCCAAGAATCAAACAGTCTTACAAATAAACTATTGTAAGGCAATTTTAAATAGGTTTGGGACTGCCCCTCCAGGGGAAGAGTGCTAATGTTGGCAGTGATGACAATAAGTAAAGGAGAATTCAGCTCAAAGTTGATCTGTGTTGATAATGAAAATATTAACATGATCTTAATATATAAATTGACTAATAGCTGTCCTCCCTTTAAAAATGTTTGCTCAAATTATTTTCTCAGCAGTAAATCTACACCAGATAGCTAAAGCGAATTTTAGTAAACATATTTAAAAAGTGTTTTGGAAAGTGCCAAAAGAAGCTTCAGGAGCCTCCCCAGCTTGCAGACCATCCACCAATACTCCTGCTCCTCTTGTTATCCTAGTCGTCAATGCCTGCCTTCTCCAGCTGCCATACCATCATCTTACATCCTACCCCTCTGCTTCTACTTGCCCTGAAACATGCTAGCGTCTCTCCACTATTTCGTCTGATAATTACCCAGACAGTAGATTTCTACTTTTTTTTTTCCCTTTAATAGATTTCTACTTTTGGATGCCCTTGGCTGCTCTCTGTCCTTCCATCAGTCATCAAGTCCTAAATATCTCCCAATTATCTTTGAATCTTCCTTCTTCTCTTTATTCCCCACTGTCAACACCCCAATCTAGCCTATGATCAAACTTCAGTCAGACAGCAATGGCCTCCTAATGGGTCTTTTTACATAAATTTCTCCCCCTTTTAATTTGTCCTCTACACTTTAACCAGAATAATCTTTTTTAAAAGTTAATTTCATCATGTTTCTCCTGTGCTTAAAAACCTTCTACCAGCTTACTGTTGCCATTAGAATAAAACCCAAAGCTCTTAACAAGGTCTATAAGGCTCTACGTGGTCTGCTCTCTGAATCAGCATCACATCTCCATCTCATGTTGCATTTCTCCATCTCTATGCTCAGCCAACTGGACTTCTCTCAGGTCTTTGATCACAGTGTGTTTTTCCTGCCTCAATAATTCCACAAATTGTTCCCTCTGCCCTCAGGGCTTGTCCCAAATTCTTCAGGTCTTCTCAAACATTTCCTCAAAGAAAACTTCCCTGATCCCACAGGGCAGGTAGGTCCCTTGTTACATAGTCCCTGAGCGCTTCTGTGCTACTGAGGCCTCTAAGAGGACATAGACCTTGTCTGTTTTATCCTCAGTTATAGTCTCAGCTCCCTGACTGCTCTGCTTTGTCATATCCCACAAAATTCCCTTTCCCTATTTCTTGAGGAGTACATGTTGTTTCTTTCATTCTTTTCTCATTTCAAACTCTCTCTGAGAGAAATATATCCAACAGTTAATATCCTACAGCCCTAGGAGTCAGTGAGCTAGGTCTCTAATTAACCTATTTCAATAAGTAAATTTAGAGAGATAGAACAGTACAGTAGACAAGATTGTAGTCACTCAACGTAGACTGCTTGGATTCAAATCCTGACTTTGCAAATCACAAGGAATGTAACCTTGGGTAAATCACTCAACCTCTAGCCTTGACGGAGTTTTCTCATCTATAAAGTAGCAGGGTTGTTGGGAGAGTTAAATCAATATAAATCAAACACTTAGAACAGCATCTGATATATAATACATGCTATGCAAATATTTGATTCTTAAACATGGACTCTGTGTCACATTAAATTAGCAAAGCTAACCTTGCGAGGGTAGGGCTTATGACAGTCTTGTTTATCTTGATTTGCCCAATGGCTAGCACTAAATAGTTGCACATTAAATATTTGTAACATGAAATCAAGGATGATTGAATGAATGGTCATCATTCATTAGACATCATCATCATAGTGTAGAGTAGCAAAGAAAGGACCTAACTTTTATTGAGCAATTTTCATAACCCTCCTGTCCTTACCTGAAAATGGCAGTAATAGAATCTTCTTCACAGGACTGTTGTGAGATTTCAGTGACAACAAAGTATGAAAAATACTCATCCCAGTGCCCAGTCCAGTAACCTCACCAATTATGGGCTATTATTATTCTCTAAGCTTGGAAGCTAGTAGGTCTAACTCCTTATTTCTCTGGGTTCCAATATTAGGTTCTTAGTTCTGCCTCTTTGGCTGTCCTCTTTTATTATGGCATTTGTGACAAGATGATCTGTCTTCTCAACCTCTGATCATTGTCATAAAATCTCTGTGAAAGGCCAGCAGACTCCTCTGCCTTCAATATTAGCTAACACTTTCCCTATCCAGAGCTTACTCCCTCCTTACGGATATTGAGAAGATAAACGGAAATGATTAGAATGTACTTTCCAAATAT
Organism: Rhinolophus sinicus; assembly: GCF_036562045.2. Classification (NCBI taxonomy): domain Eukaryota; kingdom Metazoa; phylum Chordata; class Mammalia; order Chiroptera; family Rhinolophidae; genus Rhinolophus; species Rhinolophus sinicus. The sequence continues at coordinate 28,024,040 of NC_133761.1, read as the reverse complement.
AAAACATTGTACTCTAAGAGTTTGCCAAAGGGGATTAATATAGCCAGATATCTGCAGAACTTTATGAAGACCCTGTGTATCTCTCAACAATAATGTCTAAGATTGTAGATATGATAGAAATCTGTAAATAGAATGTAAAAGCCAATTTATTAAAGTCTAGGAAAACTGCGTTACCCAGTTGTATACAGCATGTTCTTTCTTCAGATGCTGTGATAAATGAAAAAAATGGTTGCCATAGAGATAGGTAAACTATGCCCTTTGGCTAGTAGATTAGAAGTCCACTTCAATCTAGGAGAAGAGAATGTATTTTGTCTTTAAGTGGTATTCACAGATTATTTCTATCACAGATGCAACACAGTTTATTAAAGTTCAAATATTAAACCTATAAACATTGAAATTTATGAAGACTTTTGTTTTTTTTGGTAAAACTTATTTTAACATATATGTTCAAACCTTAAAAGCTACTATTTTTTTTGCGTTGGCAAATGTAATTTAAAGTTCTTACCCGAGTTATAAAAATCTTCCTTGAAATCTATTCTACCACATGGTTGGCTTCATTTTCTTTAAAGCTCATATTTTATTTTTGAATCACTTGTCAGAAGCAATGCGTAGTATCGCAAAGGATGCACCAGCACAGGAAATGCTTATGAAACATGGAAAACCCATTTAATAATAACTCATTGTAATCAGTTAGCAGGAAGATTTGTGGATGGTAATATTCAGATCCTTATGTAGTCATTTAATCTAATCTGTGCTTCAAAATTAAGAAAGTCATTACAAATCCACAGCCAGGAAAATCTGCCAATTGATGCAAGCATTTGCTGCAGGGAGAAAATTTGTCAAGGTTAAGCTGATTTTGCCTGGTTGGGTAAGATAGGTTCTGTGGAGAACAAAGAGGAAGCTGGATATTTTTTGTAAATGGAATGAATTTTATGTCATTGTACATCTGACCACTGTTCCCTGAAATATTGCTGCATAAATCTATTTTTCAGGTGTGATAACTTAAAAGAGATTTGTATTCCCTGGGGAAATAATAATTTCCCTCTTTTCTCAGTCACAACCTTCCTTTGCCCAGGCCAAGGTTTAGATAATTGCTTCCTTCCCCTATGCTGGTGGTGACTATTTATATCGTTGTGTGTGTGTGTGTGTGTGTGTGTGTGTGTGTGTGTGTGTGTGTATGTGCTTAACTGGGCATTGAAAGGGAGGAAGAATATTAGAGAAAAAGTACCTTGCTAAATATCGTGAACTCCAAACCAGGATGCCTTAAAGTTCTAAATTTGGGTGGATAAAGGACCAGATAGCTCATTTCCCATCTTCCCCCTCATCTCCAACCTCCATTGTCTTTCTCTTCAATGTAGTAAAACCAAATGAGTCAATATGCGTGAAGATCTTTTAGGACTAAAAAAGGAAGGTCACAAATCATTTAAGGTAGAATGTCAGTTTTCTTTTTCCTGAGATGAAGTGAAGACTTCAGCAACGTCATTATTCCTAGGTTAAGAGAGTTGAAATAGGAGTCACACATTGTCCATGTTCTTATTTATTATGCATAAAATCAGTTATTTTATTCATCTAAGAATCTCTTTAATGTTTTACCAAGAAAAGCGTGGCAAACAGTGAAATATAACTCGCTTAAAACCCATTCTCCATCCTCTACTCTGTTCCCAACCCTCCACTTAGGAGGCTAGAAATATTTTCTTTCTACCTCCCTTACAGTTAGGGGTGGCCCTGTGAGCCTGTTCTGGCCAATGCGGCATAAGCCGAAGTCTCCTGTGAGGTATCTGGGAAAGCTTTTCCTTCCTCATAAGGGGGCAGATGTGGTTGGTGCCATCTTCTTTCTCCCCACACATGCCCCTCATCTCTTTTCTTCATGCCTTAAATGTGAACATGATAATACCGTGTTTCCCCAAACATAAGACCGGGTCTTATATTAATTTTTGCTCCAAAAGATGCATTAGGGCTTATGTACAGGGGATGTCATCCTGAAAAATCATGCTAGGGCTTATTTTCCGGTTAGGTCTTATTTTCAGGGAAACACGGTATGAGGTCTGGTACTGTGGTGGCCATGTTGTGACCATGAGTTCAAAGTGTGAGGCTAAGGACGGTGGAATGGAAAGATAGAAAAGGCCAGCATCTTTGATGGCATCATTCATCAGGAGATACTACCTTCTTTCTCCTGTTTTCTAATTATGAGACAAATAAATCCCTATTAGTTTAAGCCATTATTAGTTTGAGTTTCTGAATATTTATAGCCAAGAAAACATTCTGATACAAGACTTGGTTTGAGTTTCATTCTGAGAACCACTCCCCACCCCAAAGCATCATTTAACATTTTCCATTTTGTTGTCTATTTCAGGTGAGATTGTTCCATCTGTAGTAATCATTATAAGTTTGTTTGTTTTTTTTCAATTCAGTAAGTAAACTGGACCTTTCCAAAGGGTGGAAGAGAGGTGATAAGTTTGTTGTTACGCAAACATTAGCATGTTATCAAGATGTGCATGTAACATAGTTCAAGAATCATCCCCAGGGTGATAATAACTTTTTACCAGTTTGGGAAATGAGGCCAATTGCACACCAGGAAAGAGGATTTCAAGTTAATCCCTTCCAATCAGGCATTCAGGTAGCTTATACCAGGCATTTTCTGCGGACGTGAATGAAACTGACTTCTGTAAAGTAAAAAGTACATCTTCCCTGTAAAAAATCTTAATTTTTCTACCCAAATTCTGTATCTTTGGGAATAGAACATGCTTTCTTGGCAGACTTGTCTGCTCTTAGTAGAATGATATACAACTCTTCTACAGCACTTCTCTTGTTAAGCACCCTTCTCCCTCCCCCCACTTCCAGGTCCTAATTAGTATGCCACAGAATGGCAGATGTACTTCTATAGTTTCTGAGCTGTCAGCTGCAATGCTGTGTATCTAGCAGCTTCATCACCTGACACTATCAAGTTCCTCATTATCTCCCATCACTTCAGATAGACAGTCGTGTTCAAATTAATGTCACTTGTTCTGCACCAATTCTCCATCAGTTATGGAGAAGCTAAAGAATTTATACTGCTGTCTAACAGATTATCAGGTAAACTTTGAGCATACACACTTACAAAAAAGGATTTCCCTGAGAAGATAACCTTATATGATCCTTTGGAAAATTGTTTCAACTCAATAGACTATATACATCATCAAAAGTCATGGACGTAATGTTGCATTCTGTTGATTCTGGCCTCACCTTTGCATGTCAGATCATTCGGTAACAATCATCAACTGCTTTTTGTTTCAGATTGAGGTTAAATTCATGTAACATAAAATTAACCAGTTTAAAGTATACAGTTCAATGGCATTTGGTATATTCGCAATGTTGTATAACCACCCCTTCTGTCGAGTTCCAAAACATTTTCATCACCTCAAAGAAAATCCCATACCCATTATGCAGTCACTCACTATTCTCTCCCTGAGACAACCACCAGTCTGCTTTTTGTCTTTATAGATTTACCTATTCTGGTTATTTCATATAAATCAAATCATACAATATGTGGTGTTTGGTGTCTGGCTACTTTCATTTAGCATAATGTTTTCAAGGTTCCTCCACATCATGGCATGTATCAGTATTTCACTTCTTTCTTTCTTTGAATAATATTCCGTTGTATTCATATACCACATTTTGCTTATCCATTAATCCATTGATGGACATTTGGGTTGTTTCCACCTTCAGGTTATTGTGAATAATGCTGTTAGTATTCCAATACTTGCTTTAAATTATTTGAGCTATGTACCTTGGAGTGGAGTTGCTGGGTCATATGGAAATTTTATGTTTAGCTTTTTGAGGAACCACCATACTGTTTTCCACAGCAGCTGCACTATTTTAGATACTCACCAGTAAAGTACAAGAGTTCCAATTTGTTCACATCCTTACCACTTATTATTTTCCTTTTTTAAAATTATAGCCATCCTACTGGGTGTAAATTGGCATCTCATTGTGGTTTTGACTTTCATTTCCCTAATGATTAATGATGTTGAGAATGTTTTCATGTGCTTGTTGGTCATTTGCATGTCTTTTTTGTTTTTTGTTTTTGTTTTTGAAGAAATATCTACAAGTTTTTGCCCATTTAATTGGGTTGTTTGTCTTTCTGTTGTTGAGTTGTAAGAGTTCTTTATATATTCTAGGTACAAGTCCTCTTTTGGATATGTGGCTTGCAAATATTCTCTCCAGTTATATGGGTTCTCTTTTCAGTTTTTTGGTAATGTCCTTTGATACATGAAAGTTCTCAATTTCGATGAAGTCCAATTTATCTGTTTTTTCTTTTGTTGCTCGTGCTTTTGGTGCCATATCTAAGAATTCATTGCTTAATCCAAGGTCATGAAGATTTACCACTGTGTTTTCTTGTAAGAGTTTTATAGCATCAAATGCTTTTATGAAGTTAGCACAGCATGACTGCTGAAAAGTAAAAAGAAATAAAGTTTGTGGACTAACCTGCTCAAGAGAGAGCTTATCTAATGCTAAATATTTTATGTTTTCAGTACTGTATAATTAGAAGTTGGTCCTGGTCTGTTACCTAGGTGTCCCATTGTCCTTTTAGCATCTAGTTAACAGAGATTGTTAACTGATGAATCAAATAAGAAAAAGACAAGGAGAAGGTCAGCATAGTCCTTGGAAGACAGGCAGATGGTTTGGTGACAAGATGCCAAGCTTCTTACCAAAAGAAGGCTTACAGCACAAAGCAATCTTTGCTATGGTTCAAAATACTTTACCTACCACATAAATTCATTTCATTTCTTAAAAAGCTCCATTAGTAAATATCTTTTATTGTATATCAGGGCACAGCCTCCACCAGTAAGATGTTAGACATAGCTTTGAAATGAGTAATAGGAGGCCCCATAATGCGATCCAACAAGCAGGGCCAGTGTTTGGAAAACTGGACTAGAGACTAAGTTTATCTTTAGTACCTATCGTACTTTCTAAGGTTTCAAAGAAAGACAGAACAGTCTCTGACCAACCTGGGCCCCAAATATGAATGATTTTCTTGGTAGAGTCTCCATAGAGTTTTAGCTTTGCAGGTTGGAAAGCTTATTTTTTTTTATTTCTTACAAAATTGTTCAAGTTTAGGGAGAACTCATTCATTCTAACCTAATTCACAAGATCACAAGAGGCTGCTTTATAAAAGGATGCCAGTTTCAGAATTTATATCAGCCCAGATGCCACCATTGGCTATTTGCTTCAACTTCTCTCTCTCAGCAGTAAATCTAAATTGTCGGTGCTACATTTTGGTAGAAATACAGTACAAGTGTGTGTTGTGGGTACAGGGAGTATGGATTTTTACCTGATCCTCTCCACTCATAATATGAGGGAACTTACATATAAATATTCATTGATTTCCCCCAAGGAGGTTCTGTCTTTCAACAGGTACACTGTTCATTCCCATAAACACCTGTTCTCTTTGGTGAGTTGTAATCTGGATAAAAGCATATGCAGAGTATCTAGGAACATTGCTCTATTCACAGTTCTGTACCAACAGTTCCTTCCATACTAGGGGAGAACGTGCTTTTCTATTAATCTAAAAAACCGTCATCCCAAATGGCTTACACTTTGAGCAATCCAGTAGTTTCAGTAACTTAAAAGCCTCTGAGCCAACCAAATAGGAGGAAGATAATGGTGCTTTATTTTCTCCTGCTTTTTTCTCTCAAAAAGTAAGGGGCCTAAACAAAAAAATAAAGTGAGTGCATTTAGTACCTCCCTTCTTAGACACCAAACCACAGCATTACTGGGGATGAACGATATATATCTTAGTGTTTCTCAGAATGGGATCTGCATGTCACCAGTACCACACAGGTTGATTTCAGCTGTCACACAGATGGAGAGCTTTTACTTTTAAGGTTATACATTTATGTTAATGTATGGTAGAAAAAGCTCTTAACTAGCTTATCAAAGTCATCGTGTCATAGATACTATTGCTTAGAATGAAGCTAAAGTGTGAAAAAAATAATTGTTTTAAAAATGATATTGCGTTACATTAAAATAAGAATTAAGTTACATTAAGAAAGGATTACATTAAGAGTATAGGTGATGTGAGGATATGTCAGAGATGATAAAGGTAGGGCCCTAAGAATAAACTTTGGGGCACACATATGATAATTTATTTCTCATATTATATTAAGTAACAAAGAGTTAGCAGCATTTATGCAATATGTCTTGATGGCTGATTTAATAACATTCAGCTTAATCACATTCTATTCCCATCTTCTACTTGGACTGGTGATAAATGCTTATCCCTCAATTGCTTAACATTACAAAGTATCAGCTTCATTTGGGGGAAAAAAATGCTTACTATGGCAAGTTGTACATGGAACATCTCCCAATTTTCCTTTTCATTCAAGCATTCAGATTCAGCATTTATCTATAAATGCATTCCCTTGTGATTATGCCTCATCCTAACTTTCTCTTATCAGTAGGTCAGCCTTGCCGTCCTAGTCTTTCTTTCTGTTCACCCACTCCGGAGCTGCATCACCCTTGAAACTTCCATTTAGCAATTTATTTTCCTATCTGGCACTAAATGTACATTATTTTCCTCATCCATGACATTCCTATCCACTCTGCTTCCTAGTTCTTTCTGCCTACTGCAACACTCGGTAAAAATAATGACAACAAAAGGAGTTAGATGTAATTACTGGCTATTTTTATAAAATTAAGGGTAGCTTGCCCCTGCTCTATTCTATGTATATTCTAACTAAATAATTGCCATTGGCCCTCTGAAGTCAAAGTGTCCCTCCCTCTGGGGAGGCTGGATAAAACTAAGGTCAGCTTGCTCTCTTGCCTGCCTTTTCTTAGGTCTGAGGCGGAATTCCAAAACTCCTGTTATGACAGCACAAGAGTCTGAGGCATTATCACTGAGTAGGCTATAGTTCTTAGAGAAACCCAGGGACTTTCTTAATTGGACTAAAAGACAATACCTACATTTGGGACACGTTTATAACCCACTTAAAGTGAGCCTTTTCTGCAGATGTAGTCTTATCCAAGTTTTGTTAGTTTTAATATCAGAAGCTAACCTTTTCTTGACCTTATCCTCAAATTTTGTGCACGATCCTATTTGGAGCCTTAATGAATTACTGCACTCTTCTGCACGATTCCTCAGCATCTCTACATCCAGGGCCTCCCTGTCTTAACCATGTGCCCAAATGTAAAGTGATCTTTGCCAACAAGGATTTTGTTGATTAAAAATAGTGACTACAAAAAGATAATCCTTCCCCAATGAATGTGTGGATTTAAGGGTATAATATTCCTGTCCATATAGAGGTAAGAATAATTGAAATGTAAATAGGCTTTATGTTGTATCAAGAAGAATAGGATGAAGGTTCTGGAAGTATAACTGTGAGAGAAAAAGATGGACAAAATGAAATGTAGAAGTTTTTAAAGAAACACTTGAAGAAAGTTCTAGAAGCATGGAAAATTAGAGCAGGGATAGCAGGTTGTAAGGATGCTAGATGAGTCCAATGGGAGAAGTACATTAGCTTTATATAGGTAAGTTATCTAGAAAAGACTTGGAAAGAGGAAGCAGCAGCTTAAATCACTTCATCTGGAAAGACCAAAGAGATCTTTGGATGAGAAATTTGATAAAGATATTTAGGATGAAATCCAAATAGAACTGCTCAAGCAATATCTGGAGGTTGCAGAAAGAAAGCTGTCTTCAGTTGGGACCAAGGACAGTACATGGTGGCTAGAACTGAGCTGAGCTGAATGACCAGCTGACCTGGCAGGGAAGTTTGGGGAAAAAAATCTGTTAAAATTGGGTTTTAATGAATTAAGAATCATTAAGCTGGTTTAAGAAGCCAGACTGTATTCCAGTAACGCTGGAAATTTGTATTCTGAAATTTCCTCACTGCAGAACAAAGCCATGTTGAAACCTAAGTGACTGATTGATGAGGCAGACATAACAAGGCCCAGAAAGGAGGGGAAACTAGTGATAAAAAAATAATAACAATAACAACAACAATAATAATAATAAAGTAAAAATAAAAGGAAAAAGCCACAGTCCATATGGGAAAGTGGTAATTCCATTACCAGTCATGGAATTCTAGGAAGATATCTCTAGGAGTAAGCACTCTGATATATTTTTGTCCCAAAGTACAAAAAATATTATTTGGAGGTATGAGATCTTTGTAGTACCCTTCCGATCCTGCCATGTCTAGTCCTGAGAATAAGCTGAGGTGGGTCAAAATGCACTTAAAAAATACACACTGAAATCCAATGTATAACGGAAGCTTAAGTAAGCTTAAGTGAAGCATAAGTACATTTTCCTTCAAATAAGATTTCCCCTATGTCAGAAGTTAAACCACAGAAACACATGACCAAATACTTTATACTCTATCTTTCTACCACAATTGTTCCATTCTTCCTTACAGGTAAAGGTTCATATTATTATATCCTTTAAGTTTGGCGAGCAATTATGTTTTTGGTTGCTTATGATTCAGGTTACTTTTAAACTACTTTGTTTGGGATGTGATGAAACTCCAAACACATTATTCTTAGAGCTCTGCCCCCTACAAAGACCAATTTTATTTTTAAATAGTTTTTTGTTGTTGTTAGCTTCTCTTTAAAACAAAGCTGCTAATTGAATCAATCCAGTGGTTATCATAGGCAGCACAAAATTTTGATTTGGGAATGTGGAAAAGATTTGGAAATTTATTAAAATGAAGTGACGTAGTGGTAGAATTAGACCGCTAAGTGAAAAAAGGAAAACCGGGGGCCGGCCCGGTGGCTCAGGCAGTTGGAGCTCCATACTCCTGACTTGGAGGGCTGCTGGTTCGATTCCCGCATGGGCCAGTGGGCTCTCAACCACAAGGCTGCTGGTTCAACTCCTCCAGTCCCACAAGGGATGGTGGGCTCCATCCCCTGCAACTAAGATTGAACACGGCACCTTGAGCTGAGCTGCCACTGAGCTCCCGGATGGCTCAGTTGGTTGGAGCACAGGCTCTCAACCACAGGGTTGTCGGTTCGACTCCCACAAGGGATGGTGGGCTGTGCCCCCTGCAACTAGCAACAGCAACTGGACCTGGAGCTGAGCTGACCCCTCCACAACTAAGACTGAAAGGACAACAACTTGAAGCTGAGTGGCACCCTCCACGGCTAGCATTGAAAGGACAACAACCTGACTTGGAAAAAAGTCCTGGAAGTGCACACTCTTCCCCAATAAAGTCCTATTCCTCTTCCCTAATAAAATCTTAAAAAAGAAAGAAAGGAAAACCGTATGTGGCACTGTGGTATCTCAGAAATGAGAGACCGGTGTCAAGTTTCAGTAATAGATGGCTCCTGGCTCAAGGACAGCTATCAACCAGATAAGATAAACCCGGGGCTACTATCCTGGGCTCTTAATTTAGTACCCTAGTCCCATGCCCTGCGGTGGGATAAAAATTCAGGGGACATTTGGAAAAGGGAGAAGAGGATGATTCATATTGCAGGTAATGAGAATTTCCTAAACACACACTGGGCACCAAAGTGTGGGTAGAATCCGACATTTGCACATACAAGCCTGAGGGAGCAGGTAGGGTGGGGAGGGGTAGTGGATAAGGCTGTTTTGGAGAAGCAAGCAACCACATGAAAAAGCAGCCACACTTTGTCTTCCTTCTTTACTGTTTCTGTCTTGATTTCACACTTGTTGTGCGGAAGACCCTGGTCACTGCGCCATTTGTCGTGCAGGGTGTCACGTGGGGTCTCTGCTCCCGCTCCCCACATAAGAACGCAAGACATGGTGAGGCCAAAAAGGAACACCCATGGAGCCATAGATAGGGGAGTCATACCACTATACTCTCACTGGCGGTTGTGTTGGAGACACAGGAAGCAGGAGCCACACTGTTCACAACCCTCACTGCGCCGCTTGCAGGCTCAGCCACCAGCTTCTTGCTAGCCCCCATTTTCTGCTGGCGTAGCCACAGCAGTTATATTAGTGGCCAGTGGCTCATGGTTACAGCTGACGGCCAACTAGCCACAACTGATGGCCATCCAATCACAGTTGATGGCCAGTTACTACCTGAGCCAGCACCTTTCCATGTGAGGCCGAGAGCCTGGAAACTGCACTCCTGGCTCTGTCCCCACAGTAGTCCTCTGGGACGTTTTTCCCCACCAAGGTGTCCCTGATGTTCATTTGTAACCATGTCTTATCCCTATAGAATAGCCCTGTTCAGACACCACGTACGTTTAACACACTACACATGTACCGAGCACCTAGTAAACACTCAGTGGATATTCATGAAGAAGAGCCTGCAAGTGGGTGTGAGCTCTGCTGTTTCTGTAGCTTCCAGAGATTCTAAACTCTCTCACCAGCCCACGCTCAGACTTTAGCAATTCATTAAAAAAAATTAGTTGTATTCTTCTTCCCTGGAGTTTCTTCCTCCTGTGCTCTGCCACAAATGAGCCAGTATTCTTAGCCTATCTCCATGGAAGTTCCTGTCTTTCCTTGGATTTCAGTGTTTGTTGCCCTGCGATATCAGCTTTTTGATGGGTGTAAGGAAAGGTTTGATTATGTTGATCATTCTACCTTTTGTTTTTATTAGGGTGGAAACAATGCTCTTTCCAGCTCTCTACATCCTAGATGGAAGTGGAATTACATTTACTTTGAAATATATTTGGTTGGGCTGAAGGCAGGATGAGCATGCAGATATTTCTAAGATGTACTTACATTTAAAGACCCAAGACATGAAAATTCAGATGTCATCTGTAGATGTGATCACTAAAGTTGATAAAATAGATGCTACTTTAGGGGAAGAATAAACTGGAAAAAAGAGCTGATGGTTGGAGACGCAGAATGAAATCATTGAACTTACTGTAAAAAGGATAATATTTGTGTATATATGGGAAGTGGATGGTTGCACAAAATAACAATTATACTTTCTTTGTAATCTGTTATCATTGCAGTTTTATATCTGATTTCCTGCTGTCTGTGCCTTTTAGTTAAGCAGAACTGTTCCTAGAGAATCATCTAAAGGTTTTCTTCTTTCTCGGCTAGTTAATATTGATATATTCTGGCTTTATTGGCAAAGAAAGAAACCACTATTTCTTTTATTTTTTATTTCAAATTCCTTTAATTATTTAAAGTGGTGCTGCTCCAAATAGCTAAAGACTAATTAAAAAAACCAACTGGTGATTCATTCATTTCCTCCACCAGAGCCACATCTCAGCCCAAGGGCTCAGGATGGCAGCAGCGTGAGGTTAATTCTGGAATCACAGACTGCTTGCTTGAGAACTGTTAATTTCACTGCTTATCTCTTCTGAGCGGGGAGCTCCCACTGATTGCATATACAGAATGACAGATGAGAATTTGGCTTTCTAATTGGGAATTAGGTATTTTGAGCAAAATTAAGGATGGTGTCGGTAGGGTGGATTAGGCTGAAATGAACCCCACTTTGATAAAGCTTTTTACATATACACACACACATAGCCACTAGATAACAAAGCCAGTGTTCACCCTCAGAATGAGGTAAATCACCAAACATCTGCAGTGTCCTACTAGTTTTCCAGCAATAGCAGCATAGGGTGATGATTAAGGTTATGGATTCTGAGATGAAATCCTGGCTGCATCACCCACTAGCTGTGTAACCTTGAAAAATTATTTGATCTCCCCAAGTTTCAGTTTCCTCTAATGTTATCTAGGGGTTAATAATCATAGCTAACATTTGTCAAGTGTATGCTATGCACAGAGCATTTACTCATTTATTTATAATTTTTTTTGAGGGTGTATAAAATCCTTTGTTTCAAACAATGAAGTATATGTATATATTTTGTTTACTTTTTTAGTTTTGTTTTGTTTTTAAGATTTTATTGGGGAAGGGGAACAGGGCTTTATTGGGGAACAGTGTGTACTTCCAGGACATTTTTCCAAGTCAAGTTGTTGTCCTTTCAATCTTAGTTGTGGAGGGCACAGCTCAGCTCCAGGTCCAGTTGCCATTGCTAGTTGCAGGGGGCACAGCCCACCATCCCTTGCAGGAATCGAACCGGCAACCTTGTGGTTGAGAGGACGTGCTCCAACCAACTGAGCTGAGCCGTCTGGGAGCTCAGCGGCAACTCAGCTCAAGGTGCCATGTTCAATCTTTAGTTGCAGGGGGTGCTGCCCACCATCCCTTGTGGGACTCGAGGAATCAAACTGGCAACGTTGTGGTTGAGAGCCCACTGGCTCATGTGGGAATCAAACCGGCAGCCTTCAGAGTTAGGAGCACGGAGCTCCAACCACCTGAGCCACCGGGCCGGCCCCTATTTTGTTTATTTTTGATTTAATAAATTGGAAGAAGGGATCTTCAGACTTAAGCACACCAAGGAATGGAAAACAGAAAAGACAGTACAAGATAAATGAGACACAGTGAGCGGGTGCGACATGCATAGCTGGAGTTCTAGGAGAAGACAGTGAAGGAGGAGAAGTTTGCTATTTGCCAGGCACTGCTGAAGCACTTCTCAGATATAACTCATTTAATCCTCATTAAAGCTCTGTGACGTAGGTGCTATTCTTGCCTCACCCATTCAACAGATGAGGAAACCAAGTACTGGTAAATCAGGTAACTTGCCCAGGGCCACATAGCTCATAAGTGGGGGAGCTGGGCTATAAATCCAAGCAATCTGGCTTCACAATCCACATTCTAAACCAGTCCTATTTGGAAGACTTTACCTATATGAACTCATTTAATGCTCACCAAAAAACCCTTTGAGGTAAGTACCATCATTATCCTCATTCCATAGGTTGGAAAATTTGCCCAAGATTTGCACAGCTAGCTATAGCTAATGGTAGAGCCAGGATGCACACCCAGGCAAGTCTAGCTCCCAAGTCCACTGTCATAATCATTATGCTATATCCCCTTAGTAACAGTACCCACACCATGGAGTTCTTGTGAGAATTAAATGGGATGCAGTATACAAAAGGCTTAGCCCAATGCCAGGCACACAGTCAGTATTAATATTAATACTACTACTATTATTGTTATTAATATTCCATCCGTATTATTATATAGGATCAAATTATATAGGAATTATGTTATATAGGTCCATCCATATTATTGCAAATGGTAAGATTTCATTCTTCTTTATGGCTGCATAATACTCCTTTGTATACATGTACCACAGTTTCTTAATCCAGTCATCTACTGATGGGCATTTCGGTTGCTTCCATGTCTTGGCTGTTGTGTATAGTGCTGCAATAAACATTGGGGTCTCTTAAATTAGCCCTTATCTTCCTACTTCACCCCAAGCCTGGGAACTCAAGTCCAGAGCCTCTTTGCTTCAGAGACACATCTACCCATAGCATCTTGATGAAAGTCTTTGGGTATATGGTTGGGGTGGAGGACGGGTGCTGGAGAAAGTACGTAGTCACAAACTGCATGCAGTTGGGAAGGAACCTAGGGAGTCTAATCATTTTCTGTCTAGATTTTTCAACCAGTCCTTCAGTTTAAGCCCCAGCCCTCCAGTTTAAGCCCTAGCCCTCACTGCCATTTGCTGTATCTTGGGCTTTCAAGTTGAAACCTTTCCATGGTTCTGTGGTTAAAACTGCTTCATTTTCTTTAATATCTTCCCTTCCTGCCTCCCCCAGCTCTGGCCCCAGCAAGCACTTGGTTTTCACCCCAATCTGCTCTGCTAAGCCTGTTGCCACTTCTCCACCCTTCCCCACGGTTAGGTAGATGTTCAAATTATATTAAAAGATACAAGAAAGGTTGAGTTTTGTGTGTACTTATGAGAATCACATGAGATACTGTATCTGAAAGCACTAGGCATATAAACTGTCATATGGCAAGAAATGGAAAGGTATTACTTAAATCTGAATTTCCTGGGGAAAGTGTCTTTTGCAGAGCAAATTGTCATGCCCTAATTTATCTTTTATATAAATCTAGATGTTTATGTGATGAATTTGCATAAAGCAGGCTAATACTGAAAAATCCTCCTCTTTCATTTATAAATATTTGCTTACAACAAAAGATAAGTTTTGGGGTGCCTGGTTAGATCACTTGGTTAGAGCGTGGCGCTAATAACACCAAGGTTGCCAGTTTGATCCCTGTATGGGCCACTGTGAGCTGTGCTCTCCTTAAAAAAATAAATAAATGAATAAACGAATGAATAAATAAATAAGTAAATAAAAAAGATAAGTTTTAATATGGTTTAAAAGCCTTCATTTTTAATTGAGCCAAATAAATTCCCCCCCCTTTCTTCCACCTCCCCCCCCCCTCCAGTCCGGTTCAAGCTGTTGTTTCTCAGTCTAGTTGTGTAGGACACAGCTCCCTGGCCCACGCTGGTACTATGAGCCTTGTGCTTCCCCCGCTGAGGAAGTCCGTCACCAGTCGTTGGTCTGCTGGCTGCTCATAGTAGCTCTCACCAGCTGCCAGCTGGCTGCGGGCCACTCATGGTGGCTGCTGGCCTCTATGCTGGCCTCTATGCTGGCCACTGGCCACTCCTCGCAGCACATGGTAGCCCGCGGTAGCCCGCGGCAGCACATGGCAGCACATGGCAACCTCCGGGTGCAGCTCACAGCAGCCCAGCTCCAGGGACAGCTGTTGTTCACAATCTTAGCTGTAGAGGGCGCAGCTCACTGGCCCTTGTAGGAATCGAACTGGCATCCTCAGCCTTAGGAGCACGGCTCTCCAACCACCTGAGTCACCGGGCCGGCCCAAGCCAAATAAATTTTATATATTAATTTGTTTTAAAAAGAAATGCTTGTTTTCAATGTGACCTTTGATAAATACAATGATTTGGAAAAATATATTGCCTTCAAATTTTCATATGTAAATATAGTATTAAAAAGTTGTTCAGTGTATTTAAGATTCTTAAGGAATCAGCAAATTTATATTTCCAGTGAATATGATTATATAAAATATACTAATATTTTGAAGGCAATAACATTTTAATTGAAATTTTTTATTTTAAAATGCATTAAAATCTGAGAAGATATTGTTTAAGAAAGAAATATACTGATAACAATTAGTGTAGTCATTTGCAATTTTTTATCAAATTCTCAACTTTATTCATGATTATGCATTGGTATGTTGTTAATGAAAAATTGGTTCATATAAATACAAGTAAATTTGGTCTTTAATTAGGAAAATATTGGTTATTTGGATTCTTCTTTTGTTCATTAGGATTTAACATTTCTATGCACAATCTTTAAAGAAAAGTCTTATAAGAAATATTTGACTTTTGGAGTATAATTCATTTCACTCCCATTCCCTCTACTTAGGCCAGATAATACCCTTATTCGGTCATATGATATAAATCTCTCTGAAACAAATTTGAATTGAGTATTATGAATTCATTAATCATATATATTGGGGCTTCAGGATTCATATGACCACAGCAAAAATGAACAAACAGTTGTAGGGCAACAGCTCCATGCTGGCGCTTGACAACCTTGCATGTATCCACACATAAACCATGTAAGCAAGATTGAACCGCAGCTGACATGGCAGAATACTTGTGACTTTCCCAGAACATGTGGAGGTTTATGAGTTGTTGCTACATGGCCATTTCCCGCTCACCCCTCTGTGTACCAGGGAGGGTGTCATGAAGCAGTTTCTCATCACCTCCTGGGTTCTGATGAGTATGTGGAGGCTTTATGCCTTGCCCTCACCCTACTTAGGGCACAGCTGCAGCCTATAAAACTGCTTAGCAGCAGTGTGGCATTGGCTTCTCAGCAACAGGCTGTCCCATCATTTGTGTGGCAGTCAGCAGGCCTCTTATGTTTTGGTGTTGCCATGCCCAAGGGCCACAGGGAGCTGGCACCTTTGCATACTATTCCTTTTGCTGTCTGTATAAGTAATAAACTGTCTGAATCTTAAAGAGGGCTTGTTTCTTTTCTGGGCAAATCTGTTAGTCAGACTTTGCCTTGTGCTTGACAATAATAAAATAGCTAATAACAAAGTTCGTGTATATATACATTTTATATACATATACATCTTAAATACATCAGAAGAAGATGTATTTAAGGAGAAGAATTATTCAATAAATCATTTTGAGACAACTGGCTATTTAGGGAAAAAATCTCTATCTCTAAACATCTGTATCTCTACTTCATTTCTTACAATGTCCCCCTCCCTAACTCAGATAGATAAAATATTTAGTCAAAAAAAGGAAATGAAACCACAAAAATGCCCATGGGAAAATAGATACAGTTTTGAAAATATTTTTGGAGATGAGGCCTTTAGTATGGTACAAAATGCAGATTTTACAGAGCAAAAGAATGATAATAAACTTGACAACACAAAAAATTGAAATATTTATGTGAGAAAAATATACCATAAAAATATTCAAAAGAAAAAAGGCAAACTGGAAAAAGTGTATTTACAATACATGTGACAGACAAAAGACCAATTTCCATCATATTCAAATAATTTTTAGAAATCAGTAAGAGAAAGACAAAAAAGGAGAGGAACAGACATTTTGCAGTAACTCCTCACACATGGCCAATAAACATTTGTCATTCATAAATGAAAAAATAAACATTAAAATAGCAAGAAGATATTCTTTTTCATCTATTAGATTGGCAAAGACTAAAAATCATTGTAATATCTAGAGCTGGTGAGAGTGTAGGGAAACAGTTGCACAGTAGCTGGGAGCATAAGTTTGTGTGGCTTTTGTTAGAGAACATTTGACAATCATTAAAGAATGTAACGTGCATCTAATATTTGACTTAGAAAGTTTTCTTCTAGGATATACTTGCATGAATACACAAAATGTGTAAAAAATATGTTCATCATAACCCTGTAATAGCAAGACAACTGGAAATAACTTTAATGCCTATTAATAAGGGATTGGTTAAATAAACTATGGTGCTCTGCTATAAATGGAAAACTATATAAAACATTAAGAACAATGTAACTCTAATGTACTAATATGGAAAGGGCTCCAAGATATATATTAAAATAAAAATGCAAATTGGCAGTATGTGCATTATGATCTTATTTGCCTTAATTATATATTGTATATGCACAGCAAATTTATGAATGATTTTGAACAAAACTGTTACTAATGAATACCTCTGTAGAGTGGAACTGGGGGTAGGATGGCTGGGGATAAAGAGGAAAACTTGAGGTTTTTTTGCTATGAACATAGTTTATTTTTTAAAATCTGTTTAATATAAATTATAAAAATTAACACCACATAAATATTGTATAAATCTCTAAATTTGTACACATTCCTGACGATTTTTCCTAAGTCATAATTTTCAATTTTCAATTTAAGTTTTTCTGTTAGTCAAAGCATTAAGAATAAACAAAGTCCTGGCTCATTTTATACACTATTGGAGAAAAAAGGAAGTAAAAACATGGCCCAGTCCTAAGTGACTTACAATCTTCCTAGTAAAGCATTAAAAAACAAAACAGTTCTTATGTGCACTAACTCTAAGAATGGAATGATTTCAGAAGTACAAGGCATCGGTGTTGTAAAAGCTAGAGTAACTGGAAAAGGCCTCATTCTGGCAGTGGGATTTGAACTGAACTCTGAATGAGACAATTGAAAGGGAACCAAGGTCACCAAGGTCATTTTAGCAATATACAGGCACTTGCACAGGCATTAAAGCAAATATGCTTGGTATAGTGGGGAAAGATAAATGCCCCTGTCTAGAATGAGTATATGTTTTAGGCAGTACTGAGAAATAAAATGTATGTAAGTGGAATGGAGTTGGATTGTGGAGGGCTCTCATTTCTCAGAAAGAGAAACTTGGTCTTGATATTCTAGGCAATGCAGATTCTTGAGAGGATGAGTAGTGACATGATAATAATTATGAGAAATATTTATCTGATAGCCATATACAAGATAGACTGAAGGAGGGTGAAATTGTACTGGAGTAATAGTAGTGGAGAAGGAAAGAAAAAAAAATGAAAATAGAGAAAATGATTAAAATATGGATTTAGTGATAGTATAGATACAGTATAGGGGACACAGTGGAGAAAATAATCAAAGGCAGTTCTCATTTTTTCTAGCCTATAAGCCTAGAAGAATGGATAAAAATGTTCTGGGTGACACTGTTAATTGGTTGATTGAAGCTAATGAGAACCATATTACTCCACCCTTTATGTACTTCCTGTGTATAATCTTCTATTCCCTTCCAAAATAGGAACATTTTATATACATTATAATTTCTTCCTCAGTCATTTAAAAAAGATTTTTTATTAAAATATGGCTAATGTACAATATTATATCAGTTTCTAGTATACACCACAGTTATTCAACATTTCTATACCTAAAGATGTGACCACCATGATAAGTCCAGCAACCATCTGACACTGTACCACGTTATCACAATATTATTGACTATATTCCCTATGCTGTATATTACATCCCCATATCTTCTGTGTTTTATATCTGGAAATTTGAAACTCTTATTCCTCTATACCTTGCTCCCCTTTTTAAATCTTTTAATTACAGTTGACATTCAATATTATTTTATATTAATTTCAGGTGTACAGTATAGTGGTTAGACATTTATATAATTCAAGAAGTGAGCCCCTGACTAGTCTAGTACCCGCCCGGCACTATATATAGTTATTACCATATTATTGACTATATTCCCTATACTTTACAACCCCATGACTATTTTGTAGCTACCAATTTGTATTTATTAATCTATTCATGTTTTTCATCCTGTCCCCCAACTCCTCTACCGTCTATCACCCGATAAATCTAGTACGCATCAGACACCATACATAGCTATTACAAAATTATTGATTATATTCCTTATGCTATACCCTACATCCCCATGACTACTTCTTAATCCCTTCCCCTTTTTCACTCACCCCCAAAACCCCCTTCCACCTGGCAACCATCAAAATGTTTTCTGTATCTATGGTTTCTTTCTGTTTTGTTTGTTTATTTTATTCTTTAGATTCCACTTATAAGTGAAATCATATGCATATGACATTTGTCTTTCTCTATCTGACTTACTACATTCAGCACAATACCTTCTAGTTCCATCCATAGTGTTGCAGATGGCAAGATTTCATTCTTTTGTATGGCTGAGTAACATTCCATTGTACATATATGTACCACCTCCTCTTTATTCATTTATTCAGGGACACCAAAATTGGCTATTGTAAATAATGCTTCAGTTCACATATAGAAGCACATGTCACTTCAAAGTAGCGTTTTGGGTTTCTTCAGATAAATACTGAGAAGTGGGATTACTGGATCCTTCTTTGTCTCTTGTTATAGCCTTTGTTTTAAAGTCTATTTTGTCTGGTATAAGTATTGTTACCCCAGTCCTGTTTTTGTGTGTGTGTGGTTTTTTTTTTAATTTTCATTTTCATGAAATATATTTTTCCATCCTTTTACTTTCAGTTTGTGTGTATCTTTTGATCTGAAGTGAGTCTCTAGTAAGCAGCATATGGAAGGGTCTTGTTTTCTTATGCATTCAACCATCCCATGTCTTTTGATTGGAGCATTTAATACAGTTACATTTAAAGTAATTGTTGTAGATATGTTGTTATAGCCATTTTATTATATATATATTTGTCTTAAAGAAGTCCCTTTAACATTCCTTGTAATACTGGTTTGGTGGTAATGAAGTCCTTTAGCTTTTTTTCATCTGGGCAGCTTTTTATGTGTTCTTCGATTCTAAAGGATAGCTTTGCTGGGTAGAATAATCTTGATTACAGGTTCTCACTTTTCATCACTTTGAATATTTCCTGTCAATCCCTTCTGGCCTGCAAAGTTTCTGTTGAGAAATCACCTGACAGTCTTATGGTAGTGCTCTTGTAGGTAACTAACTGCTTTTCTCTTGCTGCTTTTAAGATTCTTTCTTTGTCCTTAACTTTTGGCATTTTAATTATGATGTGTCTCATTGTGAGCCTCTTTGGGTTCATCTTGTTTTGGACTCTGTGCTTTCTAGGCTTTAATGTCCCTTTCCTTCACCAGGTTAGGGATATTTTTCATCATTATTTCTTCAAATAGGTCTTCAATTTCTTGTTCTCTCTGTTCTCCTTCTGGTACCCCTATGATGGGGATGTTGATATACTTGATGTTGTCCCAGAGGCCCCTTAAACTGTCCTCATTTTTTGGATTCTTTTTTCTTTTTGCTGTTCTATTTGGGTGTTTTCTGCTACCTTATCTTCTAAATAGCTGATTTGATTCAAGGTTTCATGTAATCTACTATTGATTCCCTTTAATGTAGTCTTCGTGTCAGTTACTGTATTCTTTATTTCTGACTGGTTCTTTTTTATGTTTTTTATCTCTTTGTTGAAGTTTTCACTGAGATAATTCAACATCCTGGTAACCATTGTTTTAAACTCTATATCTGGTAGATTGCGTGTCTCCATTTTGTTTGTTCTTTTTCTGGAGCTTTGCTCTGTTCTTTCATTTGAGATACGTTTCTTTGTCTTCCCATTTTGGCTGCCTCTCTGTTTTGTTTTTTTTCCCCCTATGTATTAGGTAGGGCTGCTATGTCTCCCAGTCTTAGTAAAGTGGCCTTATGTAGTAGGTGTCCTGTGGGGCCCACTCACAGAGTTCCCCTGGTTACCAGAAGCCAGGTACTCCAGGTGTGTACTTTGTGGGGTTGTGTGTGCCCTCCTGTTGTAGTTGAGCCTTGGTTTCTGTTTGCATGTCAATGGGAGGGATTGACCCTCAGGCTCATTTGTTTTGAGGACTGGTTGTGACTACAGTGAAGGGGTTGTGCTGCAGGGGCTGACCCTATGTAGCAGGATTCACTTTAGCAGGGTTCTGGTGCCTGCTCAGTCTGCCCTTTGGGTGTGTCATCCTTGGAGGAAGCCAAGTGATGCTCTGGCTGGGTCTGAAGCTGGCCACTGAGCATGACAGCACCAGGGCCTCTTTGGAGGGGACCCATTGCAGGCCAATTTAAGCCACAGCCTGTGCCCTGATAGGGCTACCTGACATGAGCCACAAAGCAATCCACAGATGGCCGCTGGGCTTGGAGGTTCCTTAAGAGGGCAAGCCACGATCCAAGGCTGGCTGTCACTAATGCCAGGCTAGGGCTGCTCAGCCAGAGGTATGGGGCATGCCAAAGCCAGATGCTGCTTGTTTGGATTTTGAGATCCCTTGAGAGATTTTAGGAAAGTCTGTAGCATGAGCCACGGTAGGCCATTTGTATGGAAAAGTCACTGGAAGCAGTTTGGGTGTGCCAGAAAGTTGGGTGGCACCAGTACTCAGAATCATGACAGTGGAGGTAAAGAATGGTATTAACCAGCTTGATGGAGACTCAGATATGGTGGCCGCTTGCATCTGCACATTGGGAATGGGGAGGGCTCACCAAAGAAACAATGGCTTCTGCCAGCTCTTTTGTCTACGAGAAGACCTGCTCCTCCAGCCCTCACCCTGTAGCCAGAAACTTTAGTTCTTTCCCATATGTCCCTGGCACCTTTCAAGCTGCTGCCTCAGCACTGGAGCTAGAGCCAGTGAGTCTGTCAGCAAGTAAGTCTGTGCATGGGCCCTTTAAGAGGAGTTCCTGGGAATGCAGCCACCCTTGTATCACTCAGCCATAATCTCCAGTGGTTTTCATAGCCAGAAGTTGTGGGAACTTCTCTCCCTGGCACTGGAACACTGGGCTGGGGAGCCTGGTGTGGGGCTGGGACCCCTCGCTTCTCCAGGGTGATTCTCAATAATGGTTTTTCTGTACCTTAGTTGTAATTTTGGTATGGTGAAAGGAGATAAGCACAGCATTTGCCTACTCTGCCTTCTTGACTGGAAATCACCAGTCATTTCTTCTGTTATATTTTTTTCTCCGTTATATTGGTAAAGATCCAATGCACAATTCCCCCCGATCTCAATGGTATTTCTCTTTTATTTTTAATTCCTCTAAGCTTCCCTCTAATTGAATTTTTGTATCTTCTTTTTCTCTCCCTCAATATGATTTCACCTCTGTTACATCTCATACTCTTAATTACTACTGAATACTTCAAGCCATTAGGAAGTTATCTTTGTACCAACCCAGCACAGCATCATGTGGAGTAGAAGGTAATCATCAGGCACCATGGGGACCTATAATTAAATTGATGGTGATGGCAATAGTCAAAGACGTCCCATGTCTTTAGTCTTGTTATGCTGAGATCTGCCTCCCTATTTTGCTGTCTCTTTCACTTAGGGAAATCACATGAGTTGACATACTTAAGAGTGATCCCACACATTTTGTAAAAGTATTATTTGCTGTGTTACAATGCCATACCCTTTTCTTATAGAAGCTGAAACACGAATTCTTTTGAAGTTCATTCAGTGAAAATACTGGAAGGAAAATCTCTAGGAGGAAAAGGAAGAAAAAAACCCTAATTCTTTGATCTCCATTTTCATCTTCCTTTGGGATGATCTGTGCTGTACCACTTTGAATTATGCTGGGTACCAAACCGTGGTCCAAATGTAAACAATATATACTTCCTTGATTTTCCTTAGGACAAAGATGTAGGTGTTCATTTTGAAAACTTTACTAAATATTAAGATAGAACAGAAAACTAAAGAAAATAGCCAAAAAAAAAAAAATTAAAAAGAAAAGAAAAAAAAGAAACAAGCAAAAAAGATATGTTTTTGATATTGAGATCATTATAATCACACAGCAATTGTTAAAAGATTAGTTCAATTTTGCAAGAATGGTTTCTTTCCCTTTCCTCTTCCTGCCTCAATAAGATGGGACATCTCATTTACCATCACAAAAGAGCTGTTGTTATGTCATTTTTTTTTCCAAAGATTTTATTGGGGAAGAAGGGTAACAGGACTTTATTGGGGAACAGTGTGTACTTCCAGGACTTTTTTTTTTCCAAGTCAAGTTGTTGTCTTTTCAATCTTAGTTGTGGAGGGTGCCATTCAGCTTCAAGTTGTTGTCCTTTCAGTCTTTGTTGTGGAGGGCACAGCTCAGCTTCAGGTCCAGTTGCTGTTGCTAGTTGCAGGGGGTGCAGCCCACCATCCCTTGCGGGAGTCGAGGAATTGAACTGGCAACCTTGTGGTTGAGAGCCTGTGCTCCAACCAACTGAGCCATCCGGGAGGTAGCTCAGCTCAAGGTGCCGTGTTCAACCTTAGTTGCAGGGGCAGAGCCCACCATCCCTTGTGGGACTCGAGGAGTTGAACCGGTAACCTTGTGGTTGAGAGCCCACTGGCCCATGTGGGAATTGAACCGGCAGCCTTTGGAGTTAGGTGCATGGAGCTCTAACCGCCTGAGCTACCGGGCCGGCCCCTGTTATGTCATTCTTGGGCCAGGGTTTAGGATCCTGATTTAAATATCTCAGACTAACTAGAGTATTCTCACACAGTTCAGGTTTCTAGCCTGCGATATATACCTACCTTATCCATAGTAAATTATTGGAATTATTACACTTCATACAATGAGTTCCCCAAAACTTTCTGGCTGAGGTTAACAGATCTGCCAACTTCTTGAGCATTCTGTGAGAAAGTCCTCTAAAGGATTGTCATCATCATTACAAAATGATTTTAATCATATCACCATAATACGTACACAGTAACAACAGAATAGTCCTCGCATAGAAACACATAGGGAATTAAGCAGGAAAAAAATATCAGCAATCCTGGAGCAGAAAATTATAAGCTTCTATATGTGAGCTGGAAAATAGTTTAATCACTTTTCATTTTCTTCTATAAAAAATAAAATTAAATTAAAAAATAAATTAAAATGAAGGTGAGCTAGAATTTGGAAAAGTAATGTTTCATCAATTCACCTAACCAGATATATTTAATGTTTTTCAATACTTATGTTAACAATAAAGCTAAAAGCAAAAGTACAAAAAGATATTCCTACACATTTTAAATGAAATTCCTAAACATTTTAAATGAAGAAAATCACATTCCTATGTGTAGATGTTTTTCTTTCAAGTGTCAGGATTTTAGCGTCAAAACATTGCCTATCAATTGTTGGCTTTTTAGCAAGGCTTATTGATTTGAAACTGAATACAATAAATATTCAGTGGAGTAGAAAGCACTATGCTAGAGGATAGGTGAATAATAATAATAATGATGATGATGATGATGATGATGATGATGATGCATTTCACATACCTTTAATTACTTCATAATCTAGTGGGGGGGGGAGACAGAACAGTTATCAGAACTATTACAAGGAATGCATTTTTAAAGGTTTGAGAAAGAGAAACCGCAGTAGTTATTTGCATACTTATTGTTTATTGAATCTGTTTCTAGAAATGAGTTTTTCCTTAACATGTTAATAATTCTTGCTTCTATACTTTGCTATGTTGTCCTGGTGAATTTAACTTTATGAAGCACCTTCACTTCATTTAACATTATTAGGAGTACATTTAATAGAAAGAAAAAGGCATTAGGTGAGTGCTAATGATTTCCATTTATAAATAAAAGATTGCATCATAATTAGACAGCTGGATTTGCTTTCTTCTTTTGAAGTGCAATAATTCAAGGAGAACTTTTCAGATCAGTCATATTTGAATTAAAAAATGTGAGTTAAAAATGAAAATGCCAGCCAGCTGCATATCTACAAGCAACAGTTGTACTGTGAAGCCTTTATTATTAGAGACATATTAGACACCCAAATTTCAAGTCATAACATTTCAGTAAAATACATAATGTGTGGTTTTCATTAATAAAATATTTTGTATAGAAATAGCAAAATATTTTTATCAAAGTAGTTAGTCTGTCATCACTTCCACTTGCAAAGGATGAATAATAAGTCCTATTTTTTAGAGCGTTTTGTGTTCTAACAGTTAAAGAAGCAATAAAGAGGTCAAGGGAGCAGTTAGGAAATAAATGAAAAGAATACGTTTTCCCAGATACCACTTTAGGGAAAACACTTTGGAAGATTCAAAGAAAATAAGACAGTTAAATTAAGATTGTCAAGGCTAAGAAAGCCACTTGTGAAGTCATCAATATAGTTATTGAACACAGCTATTAGAAAATCATACTGGCCTCAAACTCATTCTGAAAGCAGAAATGGGATTCTGTGGGTTCCTGTTTTTGGGAGAGAAACTGCCTGAGTTATTTTACCGAGGGATCCATTGCTTAACTTGTTACTGTCTTCCTAGGGCAGTTCTAAGACCCGGGTTACTCTTTTTCACTCATCCCACTTCTTTCACTCTCCTAGGTCCACTTTCCAAATATACAGCGCTGAATCCACCACAGAACTGTTTTACCCTTCATTGAGTATTCTCTGCATGCAGCTAGAAGCTGAACGGAATATAATATCCCTGACTTCAAGGAACTTATAATAAACTTAGGGAGGCAAGGCACGTATACATAAAAGATACAGTATAAAGCAAGTCAAGGAAGTATTTATAGAAATTGACATTATCAAAGAGATGGTCTTTATTTGGGCATTAGGGATGGTGGAATGGACATTGTTCGCTCCATAACCAACATTCACTACCAGCTTTCCCATTATTAATAGCACCCAGACTTTAACTTGGATAGTATCCTTTACCATAAGCTCAAGTACTTTAGGGAAAGGTGATCCCATCTCAAACTTCAGGAGGAACTGTGGTTGGTTTAATGCAATCATTGGCACATTCCATTTCCCCTGGTTACCTTGTTGTTTGGGGTTGGGAGGTGGGAAATGGGAGGATACAACCCAATTAAGGTGAATTTCAGGCTCTTGTTTGGAATGCTGGTATTTTTCCAGACGTAAGTCAGCCTGAGGGCCACGGAAATATACCGAGAAGGGCACTGCCAAGAGAACAACAATGAAGAGGTAGGACACTTGGATCAAGCCAATCTGAAACCAGTCTTATCACTAGGCCAATATATTTTCTTATTGTTTAGCATAGTGTGTGTTGCCTTTTTGTTTTATGTAGCAGAAAGCCTTCTGATTTAATATGGGTACACTTCAAACAAGTAAAGAGGCTCGGGTGTTCTAGGCATAAGTGATAGTGAAGAGATGCAAATAAGTCAGGAACCCCTTGAAGATAAAGAGTAGACCAGTATGTTTGGGGTGGAGGATTTGTAGAATACAATAGTAAGAGCAAGTGTAAAAAAAGTGGTTTAGAGGCAGATGTAGAAAAACGTAACTCAGGCTATGAGTTTTGGACTTGCTTTGTAGGCAGGGTTAATTAATGGGTTTTGATTGGGAAATGTAAGAATAACAAACATTTATTGAGCACTTAGAATGTACCAAGCATTATACATGTATTATATAATTATTGAAATTCCCTGTTTGACAGATAAAGAACACACTTAATAACATGGTTGGTAATTGGCAAAACTGAGATTAGAATCTTTGCATTCTGACCTTAGAGCTGGCACTCTTAGCTATTGCTTTTCTCTACCTTCTAAGTGTCATAACCAAAGTGATGTTTTTAAAATGGCTAATCTGGCAGCAGTGTACAGAATGATTTGGGGCGGGGTGGGGGAGAGTAGAAGAGACTGAAGCAAAGGGAAACAGTTCTGGCACAATATTTTAGAACTGAAAAGAACATAGTGATAATCTTGTCCAGTTCTATTCATTTTATAGTGGAATTTGGGGCTCAAAGATTGTGATACCTAAAATGATGTAACTAATTAGTGGTATACTAACTCAAAGTCCAGTGATTTTTCTCCTACATTATATGTTTAGGACATAGCAATTATTTGAGTGGGACGTGAGCATAACTTAAGGGCTATCTCTGAGATATTATAAGAAATAATTGCTATTATGTAGGGGTTGATAAAATGTAAGAAAAACATGAGGAATAATGACAGATGTTTTTGATATTCCTACCCCAGAAAATTTGTGGGGAAATTATGACTTCAATGACAGAAAAATGGAAGTCGGAAAAGGCACTGGCCTTTTGTTGTTGGGGAAGGGGATAGTGGATAAATTCTGTTTTAGGCATGTGAAGTTTGAAGTGGTAGTGGAACGCTCAAGTATAAATGCTATATAGATAGACAGTTGAGAATGTAGGACTGAAACTGGAGATTCAGTTTTAGATGTTACTTTCATTAAGGTAGTAGTTGAAGCTATAAATTTATCGTTAAACATAAAGTGAGAGTAAAACAAAGCAAGGATATTATTATTAATTTTTTTTTAACCTGGGATCAGTTACTTGAAAAAACTTTAGGAAAATAAACTTTTAGTTGTTTTGAAAAATCTTTTGCAATGCTTCTTCTCCTGGATTTGGATAAAAATACTCCGATCAACGGTAGAGAAAAGATAAGCAATAACATGTTTAAGGTTGTACCTTATCATGGGTAATCAATTCAATACATATTTGTATATTAGAAACTCTATTTATAAGGTAATTAATTCATATGTGTATGTATTTTAACAGTGGGGTGGCCAAAATCCTTTTATTTCACTTTTGGTACTGCTCCCATTTTATCAAAGATTCTCATCTGGAGTTTTGGGGTAAAAATCTAGATATATTCCAACCATTCTTATAATATCAATTTTGTTTTGAGTTGATTTCCCCCACTTTTTGTGGCTGGATGAAAAAAGTAAAATCACCTTCATGCTACCATTTTCTTCCTTATGCTCTAATGTGATTTTCACCTGTGAATCTGAAACAATATCATTTGCTCATTTTCACATTTCACAGTGTATTTTCTTATCGTGAAACTATCACTTGAAATGTAAAGATTTTAAAAATAAGTTGATATAAGTGGAAACTGAAAAGCAGTCAACATTCTTTTACTGCTGACATGGTAAATATCATGGCTATTTCTCCAACATCTATTCACTCTTCCCCATTGTGGCAACTACGTGGTTTGGGTGGGCTTATCCTGCCAGGTAATCCCGTTCTCTTGATATGAGATGGTTTCAGGTCAGTCAGACCTAAGTCACCAGGGCATAGCCTACCCTGCCCACTGCGATGAATGAGAAGTACTCCAATCAGTGCACAGTTTAGAACTTCAGTTGGCTAGATATAGGAGCAGATTCACTCAGATAAGGAAAGGTCCTGGTTGTTTCTGTCAGTCATATTATGTCAATGAAAGTAACTGTTGTTAAAGTTAACACCATGGACAGAAGTACAGATCCAGAATGAAACCAAGTCCCTGAAAGAACATTGCTAGATTGTTGGATCAATGAATTCTGATACCTTATCTATTTCTGGATTTTCTAGTTAAATGAACCAATAAATTTCCTTCTTGTCAGTTTGTGTTGAATTTTCCTTTTGTAGATCACTGAAAGCATCCCAAGAGGTATAGATAGCACCCTTTCTCTATTGGTAAACTAACTGTTGTTACGGGGGAAAGTCTTGGAATACTCTTCCTTTAAACCTTTGTACTCAGTTTTGCTTTCTTGACTAAAGTACGCATGGCAATTGCACAAGGCGTTACAATTGAGCCTTATTTATCCATTGCTTACACATGGGGAATGTGTCTGTTACCATTCTCACAGACCTACTTACAAATGAGCTCATTTTCTCAAGGGTGTTATGATCTTGAGATGTCTTCTGGGATTTCCAAACCTTGGTGCTATTTCCCAAAGGAAAATGATGTTGTTGATCTGCCAACATCTGCCAAGATCTCCTCACCTTCAATATGGTTTTCAAAAGTTCCCATTCCTTAATTCATTGACTGTTGCATTTTTAAAAATGTTAAAATATCTTCCAAGAAGAAAAGGATACATTTTAAAATAAATAAAGACAACAAATGTTTTTCATAATGTTGACTCCTTGCAATATAGATGCCTAAATGATCCTCTATCAGTGCTGTCCAATAGAAATTTCTTCTAAGATGAAAATGTTCTATATTGGTGCTATGCAAACCTGTAGCCTCTAGCCACATGTAGCTGTTGAAAACTTGAAGTGTGACTAGTGTAACTGAAGAACAAAAATTTTAATGTTATTTAATTAATATAATAATAAATTAATATAAATTTAAATAGCCACATGTGGCTAGTGTGGCTATGGCTAGTGGCTACATTGGACAACACAACTGTAGATCCACCTTAGACTATTACAGGGTCAAAGAGAATAATGGCAAAAGATTGCTGTATCCAAACAAATGTATATCCTGTTTGTACTCCTCCAGAATTTTATAGATACCTCTTTATAGTATGTACCACAATGGATCATAAGTATTTGTGTGTCTCTCATACTAGACTGAACTTTTTAGACGTTATTTCTTATACACTTATGTTATTCTCAGTAGTTGCCATTTGAATGATATATTTCAGAAACGAGTATTATAATAGATAATGTAGTATTTCATAGAATCATTACATTTGAAAGGTAGAATCTTACTGATCATTGGGTAGAGGATTTTTTTTTTTACAAAAGGGAAACTGAAGTCTCCAAAGTTGAATGACTTTTCCAAAATGACTGGCATGATGACATTTTCTCTGTATATACGAGACACCCCACAAAATACCCAGCCAATAAATATAAACTTATTTTTCTCTCTCTGATATTTGGATGAACTAAATTTCATTCAACTAGGTAATAAACTTGGATTATTCTTGATCTCTTTTGCTAATCTTTTCTTCACCTTTCCCTTGTGGGAAATGACAGGACTCTTTTTCTATCTCCCTTTCAGTTTGTCTTATATGACGCTAATCAGAAAGATAGTGAAGTAATTAGGGATGCAGTACCATTACTACACAGCTGATAGTAAGCTTTGCATCTCCTTTCATCAGATCTAGGATGTGGTTTCTTGAATTTCACTGTGTCTGGCAGGATAAACATGGACGAAAGCAATTGGATCAGGCATCATCTAGATAAGACTAAAATGATCCTCCTAGGCAGAGGGACACAGTTGAAGTATACAGCATCTAGCTCACATTGTGGAAGTTAACCTGTCTCTGAAAGCCACAGTTTTGTGGGAAATCTTAAATGATTAGATTTTGGCTGAGACTTCTATGATCACTTCCTACATGCTTTCAAATAACATCTATTATCTTTTATTCCAGTTGGGAAGCTTGCCATGAATTTATATTCTTGCACTGTATTTTAGCCTATGTAAATGACTTCCATATCAATTTTTATGCTTGTCTTACAAATCCTAGGCAGTTTGATCCATTTCTGCCATGAATCTTCATTAGAAGATGGGCTTGATGTTCCTGGTATTCTTATTAGTTATTTCTGGATTCCAGCTGGATCAAAATCTTGTCCTAGGGAGGAATATATTCTTTTCTAATGGCAATGAGTAATTTATTCTTTTCTAATGGAAATTGATTAACTCTGTTTAAACCAAATTTATTAAATATCTAGCATGTATTATAGTAATTACAAGATGGTTATAACATGGACCTTCACTCTAGGAACATACTGTTTAAATTTTATAGATTTTCTATACCCATTACACATTGTGCATCTGAGTCTAATTTGTATTACACTAAGTATAGCATGACCATACAATTTGAGGTGCTAACTGGGATACTTTTGAGAGTGAAAGGAATTGCAATTAGTAATTATACCTGATCAACAGATTAAATGACTGTCCTGGGCAAACTGGGATAGTGTCAGGCAAACTGGAACATAATCAAATATTAGTATCTGCTATAAGTAGTTTTTTTCACATGTTAAGTATGATAGTTATTAGGGATCAAGTTGGGTTAAATATAACTATTTTATGATGACTATTCTATGCCAAATACTATAGTAAAAGGGTACTCAGATTTAGTCAGGGAAACAGAATATATACGAATAACCATTTTAAATAATTGTACATAGTTGCATGAATACTGGACAGGGAGCCAGGAGACCTAGATCTGAAATTTGAAATTCAATCCCTTCCTTTGGTCAAAATACTTCTCAGGCTGTTTTCTTACCTGTAAAATGAAATACTACTAATTCTTCATACTATGGTGTGAGGTGGTAAAAAATGTGAAAGCAGCTAACATTTATCTATCAAATAATGAATGTTTAATAAAGGGTTCTGTGTTTGTTGATTTCTGAGTTTAGCAAAAGGCAGCCAGAGTGGAAGTTAGAGAATCTTATTCTCTTTGAAAAACTTTTATTATGAAGAAATTTTTTACTACCTTCCATGGCCAATTTTGCCCTATTCATACCCCCATCAATATTGTTTTGAAGCAAATCTCAGACATCTCATAATTTCATCCATAGTCTTTCTGTATGTATTACTAAGGATTCTTCATGTTTTAACATCACCACAATGTCAACCTAAGAAAACAATAGTTTCCTATTATCAAGTACCTACTGTCCAAATTTCCAATTCTCTTATATACATTTTTTTACAGTCTTTTTCCTTTAAAAGCAAGGTCCAAATGAGATCCACGAATGCTTGTACTTGATTGATGTCTTAAAAGTTTCATTTAAACTAGGTTCCCTCTTCCATCTTTTTTTCCTTGTAATTTATGGTTGAAAAAACTGGGATTTATCCCATAGAATGTTCTGTAGTGTCCCATAGATTGCATTCCAATGGTGCAGTTTAATATGTCCCTCTGTCCTCAGTGTTTGCTGTTCATTGGTAGGTGGACTTAGAAGATGTTCAAATACATTTATATTTATTTATTTTTTTGGCAAGACAGTTTCAAAGTTTGTGTCGTTTTCTTCCATTAGGAAACACATAATGCCTCATTGATTATCTTTTATGATATTAGCAGCTGTTGCTATTTAATTGATATTTAAGGCCTAGATCCATTTGTTCATTAGGGGTATTTAATTTATTTCTGATCTCATAAAATTCACTTGATTTATTTTTGTAACTTCTGTAGTGGTCAGAGTTATAATTAAGATGAAGATATAATTAAGAAAATAGTAACATCAGCTATGCCTATATGTCTCAACCGCTAATATTGTCCTATTTCACTTTAAAGATGTGCTCATTGATTGCTAGGAACAAAAATAGAAATAACTTTATAATGCTATAATGAAAGATGATTAGAATATGATTTTCCCAGATCCTTTTAATATAAATGGCTCTATGGGTTTTATGATACAATCACTAAGACATAACGTGCTGTATTGCTAAATACACAAAAAGTAATAAAGCTTATCTACACTAACATCCACTAAATTTTTCATTACTTCTTGGCTTCAAATCCCAATAATTAAACCATACTAATCTCTAGCTTCTCTTCTAGGAACAAACAATGTATTCTTACTCTAATGCTGTCTGTGTTCTTTTGTTGTTACTAATTGAATACTGTTTATTTTAATTTAAAATGACAGTATTGTCCTATAACCATAGCTAATCACTTTGAGTTACTTTTCCAATAATGCTGATAAACTTTTGATGAATCAGCCATATTCTTCCACCCAGTTCCTGGTCAAGAAATAACATGTTGTCATCTGACAACTGGCAAAGATTAAGTCAGCTGTGGCCATTGCACTGGCTGACTCACCCGGGGATTTAAACCATGACCTTGGCCTCATTATCATGCTGTCATAATCTACTGAGCCAAAAAGCCAGAAAAATAAATTCTGAAGATAGTAAGTGAAAAAAAATTCTGCTATTTGTGTCTCCAAGTCTACACCACGCACATCTGTGTCCTTTCAGTAATTCTATTAGCAGGTGTTTTGGCTACGGATGAGGAACTGAAGGAAGAATATTCTCCTGAAAATCAAAGCTGGTCAGGCCAGTTCTCTGGCTAAAAAAAACCTCCACTGCTTGTCTAGTGACTATAGGACAAATGCAAATTCTTTAGCATAGCTTAGAAGGTTGTAGCATAATCTTGCTACAACCTATTTCTCCAGCTTTATCTCTTGCTACAACTCCCGGCCTCCCTCTCTTCACACTCCAATAACAGTGACTTTTCTCATTATTTTGTGACTGCTCATGTAATTGTGCAGCATATATTTATTGAGTCCCTATAATATATAAGATAGGCTCCGGGAAAATTTGAGTAAAAACATATTCCTTGCCCTTTAAGAATTCGTGATCTAGTTGAGGAGACAGGCAAGGAAATAAATGGCTACAACACGGTATGACAAGTCTATATGGGAGCAAGGCCTATACAGCGCTGAGAGCCTGGAGCAAACATGTGGAAGGAGGAGAAATGGAAGGATGAACATATGGTGGAGAAGACAAAGAAGTTAACTGACTGAGAGGAAGGTTATGGGAGAGCAAGTAGAAAAGGTGATCCAAGCTGAGGGAATAAAAACCCGGAGATGAGAAACTACACATTCAACTAAGTGCAAGTAGGTTATCACGGCTGAAGAAGATATGTAGGAGGCTGGGTTGGAGATAAGGCATGAGCTGAATTCTAAATGAACTTATATACCTTGACGAACAGTTTAGATCTTCTCTGTACCTGTTTCCCTCTTTCAAGAATGCTTTTTCCCTTTCTCTCACCAAGTGAAACCAATAATAGAGACAAATTTCCTCTCCCCAGAAATTCATTCAACAAGTATTTGTTGGAACACCTATTATGTGTCATGTACTGTTTTAGATGCTTGGGATACATTAGTAAAAATCCTGCTCTGTCCATCTGCTTATATTTTAGTAGGAGGAAGTTGATGATTAATGATAAACATAATAAGTGGCAAGTGCTACGGAAAAAAGGAAAGGTCAGGTAAGGTAAAAGACTGGAGGGACCAGGGAGTGGGTCAGGCAGCCTGGAGTATTAAGCAGTATGGATAACTGAGCGAAAATTGGGAGAAGAGGTAGTGCGCCAAGTGAATATCTTAGTGGAGTATTGTAGGCAGAGGGAACAGCTAGAGGAAAGCCTAAAAGACAGTAGTAGATGAAGTCAGAGAGCTCATGTGGGACTCGCAGGCCATTTAGGGAGCGTAGCTCTGAGAAAATGGAGAGCTACCAGGCTTGTGACCACTGAGTGGTACGAGCTGAATAATGGGAGCCTTGCTCTTTATGCTGTGTGGAGAAAAGACTGCAGAGCCACAAGGAAAGAAGGTGAGCTCTGTTAGGAGAAGCTTCAGAAATGCCAACCATCTATGTACATTTGTGTGCAGAAGAGCTGTAATGATTCCAAGCATTGTGAGGCCTCCAGATAGCTTAGTAGAGTACTGAGTCCACAGTAAATTGTAGTGATGTGACTATTTCAGTTTATGATTTTAGTTTAGATGTACCTCTGTGGGGACAGAGTTCCAGAGAGCAGTTTCCAGGCTCTCAGCCTCACATGGAAAGGTGCTGGCTCGAGTAGTAGATGGCCATCAGCTGTAACTAGTTGGCCATCAGCTATAACCAGTTAGCTATTGGCCACTAATACAACTGCTGTGCTGAGCTCGCAAAGGCTGATTGTAGTTAGCATGGTGGATTGCAGTTAGCAAGTGAGGTTGGTTGGCAGAGAAGTGGAGGGCAGGTTGGCAGGTTGCAGATTGTGTGGCCTCTGCTTCCTGTGTCTCCAACCCAGCCGCCAGCGAGACTACAGTGATATGACTCCCCCATCTATGGCTCCATGCGTATTCCTTTTTGGCCTCACCATGTCCTGTGTTCTTATGCGGGACGGGGGACCAGAGACCCCGCATGACACCCCCACTCCGCCCCCGCATGACAGCCTCCTATAACATATTCAGTAGATTACAAGTAAGTAGCCCTTACTTACATGTGAAAAATGAAAGTCCACAGACTCACAGGCTTTACAAGCTTGTGTTCCTATAGGAACTGAAGGACTTGCATTTTTAAATTAGTCTGGGCCTGTCAAAAAGACCTTGAGAATTCAGTGATGAAGAAGGCCAGTTACTTATAAAGTTAAATAAGAATAAGGCAGTTTTAACTCTAAATGTGTTCATATGTTTGAGGGGCATGCCCAAGTGAAACATGCCATACAATGAGATGTGATAAACATTTTAGGTAAAATAGTAAACCAGAACAAACAAAATACCTCTAAGATCCATACTGTAGTAAGAGCAAAAGATCGATATTTTGAAGGTATTTCACATTCTTTAGTTCTAAGCATAGCAACCTTATTCTAAATTGGGCCCCCTACTTTGAAAAGTAGCCTATTTAAAATTCTGTTATATATGTTTCTATCTATACGATGTGTAAACTTTTATTTTGAAAAGGTGTATGAATCAGAGTGGAAGATGATTTTACAATATTTTCACTCCTAAGGATTCCCTTTAATAGGAAAAACACACGTAATTGTAGTAAAGAAATGTAAAAAGGACACACAGTAATAGTAAGCTCACTCACTTCTGCTTCAATCCTAGTAGAAGTCAGGTGTCCCAGTGATACTGGCACACACACTGTATTTCATTTCATATGTTGGCACTGATTCCAGGCAGGTGAAAGCCAGTGGGGGTGCAGGGAGACACAGGAACAGGCACCCAGCATGCTATGTGACTAGTGGAAAACAGTGCAGCAGCCAGGATGTGACTGTCTACTGCAAAGGAAGCGAAAATTGTTCAATTTGCACGATTTTTTAAATTCATATTTTATGTACTCAAAATAACTACACTATTTTAATCTCAGAGTTTCAACCTCAGAATAGTGTGTGTATTCTGGCTTCTGTTTCTGCTTGGATTGATAGTTGGCTGGATGGTGGAAGTGGTGTTACTTCTTTAAATCTGGCCCAGAAATAGTTGAATAGGTAGAATGTTCCACCCATCCTTTTGGATTATTTTTAGTTCTGCTCTCCTTCTTTTTAAAGGAGCTTAGTTTATTTTAGTGGCACTTAGGGGTTCCTAAAGTCATAGGTACATGTACTTATTGGTACTTTTTGCGTATGAGTGGAAAGTGTGAATATTAGAAAACCCAACATTTCAATTTTAGGTAAAAAAAAAAATCAGTCTCTCTAGAAGTATTCTTTTTGCCTGTTTTCCACTTTCCAGTTTCTTCTCCCTTGTCTATTTTGAAACGCACATAAGTGTAGTTCTCAACCTTCAGTATACATTAGTCACTTGAAAATTTAAAAAATATACCCATAACCACAGAGATCTGATCTAGGGTTGGACCCAGGTAGTTTTAAAAAAAAGTGACCCAGGTAATTTTAATGTGCAGCTAGGGTTAAAGACCAGCATGGCTTCAAACTGGAGTAAAAATACCTAGGTTCTAGTTGCAGTGCTGTCATTCACTAGCTGGCCAATCTTAGGCCTCAGTTTTCCCATAGGATGATGAGGTTGGATTAGAGATTTGTAAAAATTCTCTAACTCTAAAACAAAATTAAATAAATTGGGCTTTGTATCATCTCATCTACTTTGCTCAGCTCCAAAGAGATGAAAACGGAATTATCTGGAGTATGAGAGTTTGGTTTGAAGCAGGTGAGTAACAATAAAACAAAATAAGACTTTAAACTTTTCCCTCTTCCCTCTTCCCAGTTACAAGGCATGGGAGAAAAGAAACAGAAATTTAAATTTAGAAATCCCAAGAGACTTCTAGGGTTGCTTTGTCTGTCCCCAGCTAGTCAACTGGGGAACAGAGTGAGGAGGGAGAGAGCTTACTACACACTAAGAAGGTAAATATAATACAAACCCCAAAGGCCTTACACTGCTCATCAGACCATAATCCGGCCTGGTATTAAACAGGCACTTGTGGAAGGCGGGGTAGGGGTGTGTACATATACATGTGTACACACACACACACACACACACACCCGTCATCCACTGCGCTTGCCGAGAGCACTCAGAAGAGGGGGTGATTCCTGGCTACCTGACCCCTGCCAGATCCACCTGAGACTCACCTCTACCCCTCCCAGCTCGCTCCCTGCCCCGCCCTCCTCCGGAGGGTTGTCGGAGGGGGATGGGGGCGTTCAGCCCCACCAAGGAAAAAGAGGGCGGTGGCAGCCACTGCCATTCTCCAGGAGCTGGTTTTCCGCTACCCTCGACTTCTTTCACCGAACCCGTTGTGCTTCGAAAACCAGACTTCAACTCTAACCCGATCCCCTAGCTTCTTTGCCTCTTCTTTCTTCTTTCTTTAGCCAAAAAGGCTAAATAGACCGAAGTTCTTGGCCCAAGCGCCTGCTGAGCCTCACTCTCCGGATGCTCCTCAGTCCTTGCACCCTCACAGCCTCCCTTGTCCTCCCCATCCTCACACCTCTCCCGCACAAACCCTAACCCCCAGTCTCACCACCCCCACGGCCCCACGCTCTCCTACGTCCTCCCCTCAGTACCTCTCTTAGCATGTTTTGCCCCCCTCCCGGTTTTCCAGAACTTCCTCATCACTCCCCTGCACCCCCGGGCCGTGCCGGACCCCCGGTCCCTGACAGCACCTGAGCTTTCCACTCGCTCATACCTCCCTCTTCCTCCCCTCAAGTAACCCCATGCGCGCCCCAACCCTGACATCCCAGGGGACACCCCCACACCTACGTTCTCCCTCCTTCCAGGACCCCGCACACGACACCTCGGGAGCCCCTCTACGCACTCACTTACCTCCCGGCGGACACCCGGGCACGCCCCTCCCCCACGCTTCCCTCCTTTCCAAAACTATGGGTGCCTTCACTCTCTGGTCACACCCCATCATCTCCGGACCTGACGTTCCTCCTCCGCGCCCCCACCCCCCTCACCGGGCCCCACTCCTTCATCTCCAGACCTGACCCATTGGGCGCCCGCATCCACCCGGCTCAGACTCTCCCTGCCACTCCCGACTCCTGCGGTGCCCTCTCCCACGTTCACATTCTCCACACCCCCGCCCTTCGCCCACCCCACCGCTCACACTCTTCCTCCCATTCTCTCCCTGCCGGCCCCAGCCCACAGATCGCCCTTGGGAGGGGTGGCCGCCGCCCGCCGGGAGCCCGCTGTGCCTGGGCCTGGGCAGCCAGGAGGTGACGCGGGCCCCGCGGGAGGAGCCCAGGAGGCGGAGGGGCGGAGGAGGCGCGGGCGGCGGCACCGAGCGGCGGCGGCAGCGGCGGCGTAGGGAGCGAGCGGGCCCTCCGCGCCTACTCCACGGACCTAAGGGGCGGCGGCGGCTGAGGGACCCCGGGCGGGCGCGTGATGAGGGAGCATCTGCGCCCGACCCTGCGATGCGTCGGAGCTCGCTGGGATCCGGGCGTTGGCAGCCGAGGGGCCCTAGCCCCAGGACTCTCCCCCGCTAGCCCTAGTCATCCCTTCGCTTTCGCTTCTCCGCTCTAGCCCGGAGGGGTCTCCGGCGGCCGTACCCGGCCCCCCTCTCGTCGTTTCTGGAGGGGTCCTCCCTACGCGGCACCTGGGAGCCCTGTGACGCGTCAGCCGGCGGGACGGCTGAGCTGCTTCTCTGGGAAATTAGCTCCTGCTGCTTTACTACCCTCTCCGCGCCCGCCTCGGCGCCCCTCCAGCTCGCGGGACGCTGCCTCCCGACGTTCGGAGCGAGTTCCCGGGACTCCCTTGGGTTGCTGGTTCGCAGCTACCCCTTTCCCCTCAGGGGCGCGCGCGCCCCCCGCCCCCGCCGGACACACTCGAGCCCCGGCCCGCGCGCCGCCCTCGCGCCCGCTCCCTCCAGTCACCCCACCCTTAGCTGTCCCCGCCACCTTACTCCACCACCCTCCACCGCCGCTCCGCGCACACCGCGTCCCGGATCGGCCTCCCGCTCTTCTCTCACTCAAACCGCTCACTTGCCAGCCCTTCGCCCCCGGAGGCTGAAGACACATTTCCCGGATCGCACTCCTCAGACCTCCCTCCCCACCGCGCTCGCCCTCCCCTCCCCCCGCTCTTTCTTTCTTGGGGGAGGGGGGCTGTCGCCTCGGATTGAAGGCCATTGATTTGTATGTATTTGTCCCAGCGCCGGAGGCTGCCCCAGCCGCCCGCGCGGGTGCTGCCGCCGCCGCCGCCAGTGGAGTTGCCTCCCTGCTTCCCTAGGGTGGTTAGGCTCCATCAAACATGTCGGCTCCTGTCGGGCCAAGGGGCCGCCCGGCTCCCACCCCCGCGGCCTCTCAGCCGCCTCTGCAGCCGGAGATGCCCGACCTCAGCCACCTCACGGAGGAGGAGAGGAAAATCATCCTGGCCGTCATGGATCGGCAGAAGAAAGAAGAGGAGAAGGAGCAGTCGGTGCTCAAGTAAGGACCCAGCTCCATCTTCCCGCCTCCTTCCCTGCCCTCCGCCCCCTCGGCGGCTGCCCTGCGGCCGCCTGCGCGCCCCGGATCGCCGCCCTCCCTCCCGCCCGCGGCGCCTGGGCCACGAGGGCTGCGGCCGGCGCCGGTTGCCGGGGCTGCTTTCTGGGTGTCAGAGCGCGGGGGTGTGTGTCGGGGAGGGAGGGCGCCGAGGCCGGCGGAGGTGAGGGTGGCGAGCCTTTGGGCGTTGTAATTTTTCCGGGCGTCCTTCCGGATTTCCCCGTGGGCAAGTTCGGCTCCCGCGCCCCGACGGGGCTGGGGCTGAACCCCGGTTCCGCGCGTGCCTTCTGCTTTGCGGCCGTCCCCGCGCGGAGGCAGTGACTGGGGCAATGAATCCAATATGGCCGTGCACAGGTGCTCCCTGGCTGGGACCCGAGCGAAGGCGCGCTGGCCGGGGATGCGGGTGCCGCCGTGGGCCCCTTGTCCCGCGTCTCCGCAGGGCGGCTCTGCCTCCAACGCTGAGAAGAGCAGAGCTGCCCACGGTTGCCACGGGCAGGAGGGCGGCGGTGGGGCGAGGGGCCTAAGATCTGTAGCGTCTCGGGTGGGTGTGCGGCCGCCGCCATCTTCCAGCCCCTCCCCCTCGGAGGGTTCTAACACCCTGCACTCTGCTGCTCTTCCTGTTTGCAACTAGTAAATCTGTTTAATCCTAAAGAGACTCTGAAGAGTCTCCAGTTCCTACCATTACTGCAGTTTGGAATGCTTCCTACCTTGTGAAGTTCTATTCGAGCTCATAGTTTTAGGCAGCTAGGATTTGGCGGAGGCTGGGAGAGTGAAAGCAGCTCCCAGCCATAGGTTTAGCGGCGGTGTAACTTCAGCACTAGGGAACTGTCCAGGCTGTAGCTTTGAGACTCCTTTTCTTGTCAGTCTAGCAAAGTGATTTGTTTCTTCAGGTTTGCTTTTAAATGTTTTATGGTGATTTGATTTCTCAGTTACTACGTGAAAGAAATTGTACAGAAGATGTGTAATCTATTTATGTTTTTCTATCTCAACTTTTTTCTTTTTTACTTGAATTATTCAGTAAGCGATTAACTTGTACAGTTTATATGCCAAAGTGGGACGGTTCTTTTGCGGGTTATCAAATATACTTTTACCATATTCTCCACAGAATCACACAATTGAAAGTGTAGAGTTCCTCTGTGAAGAAACTAACACACTGACCTCTAATCATGTAAATGTAAAAAACAGATTGTTGAATTCATTATTCTTTAGTTCACTTATGAAGAATTCTGTCTATGCATATATAGTTCCATAATTTAATGAAAATTACTATAAATTATCATAACAAACCTATCAAATATTTGTACATGTTTGAGAAAAATACTATTTATCAACAAATATTGAAGGGCTAAGCAAATGTATTCCTGACATATTAACTGAAATAAAGAATTGCTTCTTCAAAGATATTTCTGGGTTAGAATACTTGTTTGGGAATGTGATTGATTAATAGGCTTAGAAAATGAAAAAAGATTAAGATAATTAGCTTATTTTAACAAATGGAAGAATAAAGCATTATTTTTAAAAGCCTTTTGAACATACTCCTAACTTTGGTTGACTTTACTGTATGTACTAATAATGCCAAGCTTTTGATGAGTTAAAGTTTGATATTTAGATATGTTAATCTATATTTTTTACTGTAATTGCTATTGAATTAGTGTTGCCAAAATGATGCTCAAATAACAGTTTTGTTTCTTTGACCCACATATTTAAATATGCAATGTGTTTTTTATTTCTTTATAGTATGCTAAATCACAGTATTTATTGGCAAGTTCGCTATAGTTCCAACTCTATTTATTGTTCTAATATTAAATGAGCTTTTGGGTACTGAATTTAGAATCACTCGAAAAGAACAATATATTAGGAAAATGTGAAAAGTTTATTTAGATAGTTACATGTGAATATATAACACTTCTATGTAAACCTACATACTATGCAAATACATATAGCGTTTGTGCATTTATATTCGCACAGTTTATATAGAAACATTCTCTAAACATATAGTCATAGAGTCGATGAAGTTACATTGATGAAAAAAACCTATTCATATTTTAAGTGTCTATCTGCATTTCTATCTAACTTAGTCTTGGAAGGGTTCTTATCTCCAAGTGGCTTACATGGTTTCAGAATTAATTTTGTATTCATTTTAACAAGAAGTTATTTGGAGGTTAAAGCATAATATATTTGAAAATTCTATTTTAAACATTTTTCAAAAATACTTTCGGTTTTTGTAATAAAATAAGAGTAGGCAAATAAAATGAGGAAAAGAATAGCCTTTATAATAGAATTATAATGAGAGAAATCATCTTCAAGAATTTGACAACTTAAGTAATATATTATCAATATTGGATATTAAGTTTCAAATGATACACACATATGAAAAAATAATACTAATATTTTTCAATGATTACTATTTCCCATTCACTTTTAAGGGACAATTACCTGGTTTTGACTTATATCTTTTGTTTCTCTTTAATAATATCCATTTAATTGCATTGCTAACATCTATTCTGACAGAAGGTCATGGACAGAGAGAAGTACACTGAAATTCAAATTCACATGTCTTTTAACAACTGTGTTAAAAAAATTTGATGAGTGAAAAGTTGGAACTATTAGATGAAAAGATTTTTGCATGAACAGTGAGTTTAAATATTCATGTTAAGTATTTATACAAAGTGGGCTGTGCATACATACCTAAGAGCATCACAGCATGATATATTGGAGTCCAGGAAGAAAATATGAAAATTTGTATTTACACTTATATTTTTAATTGAAAAAGCAATTTTTACTGACAGTATATAGATTGACAATATTAAGATGCATGTAATTTATAAATATGCATATATTAATAGGGTCATGCCTGAGAGATTTTTTAAATGAGAGAGGTGAGCGATAAAACAGATTGAGACTATTACAGTAACCTCTTTCCTCAGGAGCCGGAATAATTAATAACTATTTATATTTAGTTGTTAGCAATTTTTTCAAAGCCTCGCTGAACATCCACATACTCAGGAAGTCTTCTGTCACCATCAAATAATACAATTTTACATGTGAATGAGATAGAATTTTGGAAGCATTTTTATATTTCAGTAGACCTCTTAATAGGTCAATATTTACTTTTTAAAAATTTTACATGAATTCCTTTAACCTTTTTAGTTTGGATGACTCAATCGATCAGTAAATTCTACAATGTCCTTTTACTGATTAATGTTTTTAAGCCTTGCCTTTCAAGACTATAAACTTCTTGAGGGTAAGAATAAAATGTACTCTTCTTTGGAGTTTGTGTTTTGCAGCATCCTTAATACCTGCACATAGTAGGTACCTAATAAGTAATCTTGATTTGCCTTGTGGTAATGTTAATGAGGTAGCTAACCAATTTTGTTGGGAAACGAAGAATGATTTTTCTTTTAAAGAAAAGCATAATTTAAAAGTTTCTATTTTCCAGTAAAGTGTTTTTTGTTTGTTTTTTGGTGTGGTGCTATGACAAAATATGAGTAAAACAAACCCACTGAACTCAATAGAAAAGTATTCACTTAGTAAATATTTATTGAATTTCTACTGTGTGCATATCATAGTCTTTCAGATGAGGTGTTTTTGTAACAAATTAGAAATTACATATTTCTTGATGAGTAAATTGTCTTTTCAATCTCAGTTTAGATTTTCTGTTAATGTCAAAGGGATAATTTGCTCTCCAAATAAAGGAAGGTAAAAGTAAAAATTTCCCTGATAGATCAAGGTAATACTTTAGCTTATATTTAAAACATCGTGA
The DNA here is from genome assembly GCF_036562045.2 of Rhinolophus sinicus. Lineage (NCBI taxonomy): Eukaryota > Metazoa > Chordata > Mammalia > Chiroptera > Rhinolophidae > Rhinolophus > Rhinolophus sinicus. The sequence continues at coordinate 27,981,561 of NC_133761.1, read as the reverse complement.
ACAGTTCTAATATTTTTTTAATAATTCAATTTTTAAAGTGCTTTCCAAAGTCAGTTTGTAAATTTCTTTTCTTAATAGGTAATATATACATACATACGGTACAAAATTTCTTAGCTAACTATTTCCCCTATCCAGACTACAACAGTGTATTGTATAGTGTTCCAGAAATATTCCAGGCATAAGAGTAGATATATGTGTATATCAAATATTTTGTGTGTATACATATATATGTATGTGAGTGCACATACATGTATGGATGCATGTGTGTAAACAAAAAAACACAAATGTGTCCTGAAGTTTACTTTTTAGGAGATAGTTTCCACACCCTTTACTATATAGCTGCCTAATTTATTTTAATGTCTGCATAATATCTCATTTTATGGATGTTCTGTAATTTCATTAACTAGTACCATATTTTTAGATAAGCTGACTCTAATTATTTTGCCATTAGGAAAAACACTATGTTAAAAAGCTTTGTACATATATTATTTCCCACATGTGTGAATATATCTATGGGATAAATTTTTAGAAATGGAATTATTTGGTCAAAAGGTCAGCATGTTTAACAATTATTTTCCTCTTTCTTCTGCCTCCCCCGCCACTCCTGTTCAAGCCGTTGTTTCTCAGTCTAGTTGTGCAGGACACAGCTCCCTGACCCAAGTTGGTATTATGAGCCTTGGCTCCCTGTTTAAAGGGATCTCAGAATCTTACCCAACCCCCCATCCTCCCCCCACCCCCCACCCTACTCTCCTCCCCACCCCCCACCCTCCCCCACCCCCTGCTGAGGCAGTCCGATGTCAGCTGCTCACAGCGGCTCATGGCAGCTCTCATGGCAGCTCTCACTGGCTGCTGGCCGGCCAGTCACGATGGCCACCGGCTGCTCCTGGCAGCACACGGTAGCCTGTGGCAGTACTCAGCAGCCTGTGGCAGCTCATGGCAGACCACAGCAGCTCAAGGTAGCTTATGCCAACCTCCAGCTGCTCATGGCAGCCCAGCTCCAGGGAGAGCTATTGTTCACAATCTTAGCTGTAGAGGGCGCAACTCACTGGCCCCTGTGGGAATTGAACCGGTGACCTGGGCGTTAGGAGCATGGCGCTCCAACCACCTGAGCCACTGGGCCGGCCCTATGTTTTAAATTTTAATAAATATTGCGAAATTTACTTTCATAGAGGAAGTAGGCATGAGTGACATATGTTAGGGAGACTTTCCCACATCCTTGCCAACTCAGTGTGTGATAATCTTTGCCAATATTTTGGTGAAAAATACGCCATTGTAGATTTAATTGTAGGTTTTTTTTAAATTATTAGTGAGGTTCAGAGCCTTATACATTTGTCTAGAGCCTTTTCTATTTTTTTTGTTCGTCATTTTTAGTGATTTGTAGAAGCTCTTTATATGTCTTTTGTTTTAAAATCTTATTTGTGCCATTTTTTAATGGCCAGGATTTTTAAAAAACTTATTTGAATTTATTAATTTTTATTTTACGGCTTGGGGTTTGTGATATACTTAGAATGACCTTCATCATTCTAATAATAATAATAATAAAAAAAACCTACCATATTTTCTTATAGCCAAATAAAAATTTAAGGACATGGCATGTCAGATAAATGATGCAATTTTATCATAAGACTTTTCAATAAAAATTACGATTGTATATGTAAATAACCATTGCCATTGCCAAAAATTGAAAACCTATAACTTTTCAGGATTCAAAATGCATTCTAAAATTTTGATTGGCATTTTATGAGAAAGTACCTAGTAAATTCTTTATATGTATTCTATGTTTTAAAGTAGCTAGGACAATTAATACCGTCTTGTTGACAATACGTTTTGAAGAACTGTTTTTACGGTGTGAGGAAGAGGGAAGTAGTGGAGGCAAGTGTGGTGGACCAAATGGAATTGGACCTGAAACCTTACTTAACTAATTAATAACTGTAAGGTCCGACTTATGTTATTAAACGCTCTGAGCCCATATTTTCTCATCTTTGTTATCTGAGTGATAACACCTACCTTGAAGGATTATTGTGATCAATATAGACAAAGTGTCCTGGTGCAAATAGGCGTGCAGTAAGTAGTTGTTAATAACTAATTATAGATAGCAGTCTCTAAACCTTAATATTGTTGTAGCATTCCTGGGTGAAATCTTCCTTTTTTTTTTCAATTGAGAGAGTCTTTTCCTTGCCGAGTAGGAAAAAATAGGCCAGGGATGAGGAGAGGGAAAGTGATGAATTGGAAAAAGTTTCCTCAGCAAAAACCATTCTTAGGGAGTCTGATAACAAAGGTGTAGCCATGAAAATAATACTGACACCAAATTATTGATTATTGGCAAGATATTGATTGTTGTAGGTGAATGTGAGGAAACTAATTTGTTCCTCTGTGATTATCCTTAGATTTGTGTGGGATGAAATTTTTGCTCTATTAATAAATCAAAATATGTATTTACTTATTTGTCTTACTCATATTATATTTGAGAACTCCAAATCTTACTAGGTTAATCTAATTCTGAAGCACGACTGTTAGAGCTTAGAATGCTCATCCACTTTCCATTGTCCCTGAAATACACACCATCTTTGTGTGACTGCTTCTTTTTCATTCTTCTGGCCTTAGCTTCAAATTTGCCTCCTTAGAGAGCTCCTTCCTGACAACGCTTTCCTAAGTAGGTTCTCCTTTATTCTTTATCACAACACTTAAAGTATTTCCCAAATATGCTTATCAAAATTTACAGTGATTTCTTTATTAGTTTATGGTCTGTGTACCCTGCTTGATTATAAACGCTCAGCAGACACCATGTCTTGTTCACTATTTCAGTCTCAGCTTGTAATCTAACCCAATGCCTTACACATAGTAGTACTCAGACTATTAGGTGGGTGAATGAATGAAACATTGGGAATGAAATATTATGTTCATTTAGGTAGTACTTGCTTTCAAGGTGAAATTCAGTAATCTGAAAGGAAAAGGTTTGCTTAGGTAGTAGTGCTCTTATTTTTGAAGTCAAATGTAATTTTTTTTTTTTAAAGATTTTATTGGAGAAGGGGAACAGGACTTTATTGGGGAACAGTGTGTACTTCCAGGACTTTCTTCCTAGTCAAGTTGTTGTCCTTTCAATCTTAGTTGTGGAGAGTTCTGTTCAGCTTCAAGTTGTTGTCGTTTCAGTCTTAGTTGTGGAGGGCGCAGTTCAGCTCCAGGTCCAGTTGCCGTTTTCTAGTTGCAGGGGGCACAGCCCACCATTCCTTGCAGGAGTCGAACCAGCAACCTTGTGGTTGAGAGGACACGCTCCAGCCAACTGAGCCATCCGGGAGCTCAGCGGCAGCTCAGCTCAAGGTGCCGTGTTCAATTTTAGTTGCAGGGGGCGCTGCCCACCATCCCTTGCGGGACTCGAGGAATTGAACTGGCAACCTTGTCGTTGAGAGCCCACTGGCCCATGTGGGAATCGAACCGGCAGCGTTCGGAGTTAGGAGCATGGAGCTCTAACTGCCTGAGCCACCGGGCCGGCCCAAAGTCAAATGTAATTTTTAAACATATGTCCAATTTTGCTTATTTTTCCTGAAGTAAACAGAGTATTTGTGTAGGATTGAAACTTTTTTTTTTTTTTTTGACTAAGAACATATCCGTTTTGACTAAAAACTTGAAGAATATTGTGATATATCGTTTTTTAATTTAAGGAACATTACAAATTAAGAAATGTTTTGGCTTCAAAAATTATTACTTTGAAATCATTCACAAATTTACAGTGTGTTTCAGAGAGTTGAATGGCAGGCAGGCAATGTACAGAATGTTTTGGATAGAAATAATACTTTTCCTCTAGGGGCAGATAGTGTAAGGCCAACCATAATTATGAACACATGAAAATGTAGTGTCATGAAAAAACACTGTACAGTCGTACCTCGGTTTTGAACATCTCTGTTGACGAACATTTTGGTTTACGATGCCGTAAACCTGGAAATAAATGCTTCGGTTTTCGAACATGCCTAGGAAGTCGAACATGTCATGTGGCTTCCGCTGAGTGCAAGATCCTGAGGCCTAGCTGTTGGCTGTTTTTGAACGTTTCAGAACTCGAATGGTCTTCTGGAACAGATTACGTTAGAAAACCAAGGTGCCACTTGTAAAGGTGCTTTTAGTACATTATAACCATAGTAAAAAATATGTCCAGTTTATCTAGTGAGTAGTTTGTCGTCTCTTTGGTATTGTTTGAGGGTGTCAGTTTATCCTTTTAATATTTAGAAATTTCACTCCTAGATAATAAAGATCCTAGAGACTAGATACTTTCGTATACTCTAGTCACCCAGAGAATTGCAGATCTCTCTGGGTGTTAAAACACTTTTAACCCTTTTCAGCTAACCCTTAAGGATCTCAGTAGAAGAAACATCATAGACCACAAGTAATATATTGCATGGCAAGTGCTAGGAGACCAGTGTGCGTAGTGTATCATGGATATATTTATACAAGAGGAGCACCAGATCCAGTCTTGGGGATATGACATCAAGGCCATTTCAGATGATGAATAGCTAACAGAGCAGAGGATGACATTCTAAGCAAAAATACTACAACTCCTAAGTCTCTCTCCCCGCAAACTTTATCTTTCATTTGTAAAAGAGAGTAAGTGCATGGTCAAGAAATTCACTTGAAGTGGTTCAGAAGGCCTGGAGCATAGGGTTTGAATAGAGGTGGGTCAGTAGAGGAGACTGGACAGATGACAAGGGTCAGAGCTTAAAAGACCTTATATGCTATTCTTTTGATTTGGATTTAATCCTTGAAGGCAGTAGGGATTCATGGAGGGATTTTTAAGCAGTGGTGCAATATCATCAGACTTTTGTTAATAAAAGAAAAACAACCCACTCTTACAACATAATGGATTGATGATGATATACAGTGCCAGAGACAAGGGCGGTAGTTAGGAGACTCGTATAGTAATCCAGGTGATAAATGATGATGTGAAAGAAGGCAGTCATGGTGGAGGTGGAGAGGCAGGACAGATTTTGAAAAATTTAGGAGCCAAATTGCCAGGATTTCACAACTGTGTGTAAAGGGAGAAGTAAGCTTTTAAGATGCCTGACTTGCTCAACTGATTGCTTATCTCACTGATGGTCATCTCTCTGACCTCTAGTCTCAGGACCAGTGTTCTCTTGAGAGAGCAGTTGGGAAGTGGCTTCTTTTATTGTTTTAGTTATTCTAAAGAATTTATAATATGACTAAGAGTACTAGAAGTGACTATAGCTTGGGGTATAGTGGGGTAGGGTGGGAAATAATAGAACAGTAGTAGAAAGGGTAAATTATTGGGAGAAAGAAGAGAAGGCAGAGAAAAAGGGGTGAATGACATATATAATGGAATACTACTCAGCCATAAAAAGATGAAATATTGCCATTTGTGACACCGTTGTTGGATCTTGAGAGTATCATGCTAAGTGAAATAGGTGAGATGGAAAATGACTAAAACCATATTTCACTCATGTGGAAAAAGCAACAAACGAGTATGTTAGAAAGGCTTACAGAAATCGGAGGTGAATTTTTTAAGACCAGAGGGAGGTATAGTTGAACGCTGAACTTTATCACCGCATGTTACATATTTTTCCATTCACCCCTTTAAATCTACTCCACACTTTTTTTCCACTTTGCAGTGTACCATGCAAGGCTGACCTCAATGGATTGCACCAGTGGGCTCCACTGTTGTGTGACTTCCAGCTGGGTTCTGTTGATGTAAGACACTGGCAGATTGGAGGGAAGGAAGAGAATGAGGTTAGATTATTTCTTCCCAGGCTTCCTCCACACTAGCTAGGCCTTTGCAGTTGGCTCTCTACTGAAAACAACAGTTCCATCTGGTGACCCTCTTAGTATAGCTGTTCTCTTCTGGTTATGAAAATGGCTTTCTACTCTTGCTAGCTCTGGGTACTGCACCTTCCTTTGTTGGTTTCCTTAAAGTCTGCCCACACCTTTGTAACATAGTCTCTTTATTAAACTCGCCTTTGTTACTGAGTTTGAATATGCCATCTGTTTCCTGCCAGGACCCAGACTGACGTTGTTCAGTAAAAATTTATTGGATTATGAATGTGCGTGAACCATGACTTTAGGTATTCACAACCCATTTCCTTCGAAATAATGATAGTAATCTTTTAATGAATCTCTCTGTATGTCACGTCCTTTAACTCTCTGATTATGCACATGCCCTCACCCTTTATCTGATGAGCTGTTTTGTGCCCAGATCCATTGCTGTGAAGAGATACGTCTCTTTGATACATTCCTATTAGTCAGGTGTCTCCTCTCAATTTCCATAGCATTTTGTATATAATTATTTTATAAGGTTTCTGATATTCAATTGTAGTTGCTAATCACTATGTTCTTCTTACTATAATTGGTTTCTTTTAAGTCATGGACCAAGTTTTAATCATCTTTTTATATCCAGGTGGTACCAGGCACATATTTGTCAGACAGTAAACATTTGTTAATAAAACCTGGTGGTGGTGAGAATCATTCTAATTTCTTTTCTCTCCCTCAGCCCTCAAATATAATCAGTTACCAAATCCTGTCATTATCTCCCCAATATCTTAGAAATCTGACTCCTTCTCTCTATCTTCATTGTCACTGCATTGTTTTATGCCTTTATTACATTTTCCTTAATTATTCATTTCTAAACAGTATCTCCACTTTCTGGTTCACCTCCTCTAATCCAACCTTCATAATAGTACAATGCTCTTAACACACAGATCTATTTTGAAATCTGTAATATTCTTCCGTGCCTCCCCATTGCATTGCATTTACTATACACTCCAACCTTCTGGTTTGTCATAGAAGTCCCTTTATGATGTTTTATCAATGTTTGTGTCCTGGTAGTCCTTCATAGGCATTGCCTGTTTTGGTTATATCAAACTATTTGAAGTTAGTTTTATGTTTTTTCAATCTTCCATCTGTAGTTTACCATATACTGTTCTCTTTGCTTAGAAACCTCTACCCACTTTTCTCTGGCTAAGTCCTATTAGTTCTTAACTGAGAGTCATCTCAGGTTTCCAAACTATTGAAAACTGGGTTAGGTGACTATCCTTTGTGCTCTCATAACTCTTATTGCATACTTCTATTGTAACCCTAACTACATTAATAACAGCCAACATTTATTGAAAGCTTATTGTGGTATTAGTATGCTACATTATATATGCATTGTCTGATTCAGGCCCTGCAACAACCTTATGAGGTAGTAATTATTTTTCCAAGTATTACAGATGAAAAAAATGAAGCCTCAAGTTATATGCTCAGTTTTCAGTAGGCTGCAAGGATTTAAACTCAAGCTGTAATTTTCTAGAATTTGCACTCTTAATAACTACACTTTATTATATTACAGTTGTTGACTTTTTTTTTCTCTTTTCTAATAAATGGTAGAGAAAGGACTGTGTACCCAGTGGGTGGTTCATTGTAAGTGGATAGAAATGCTTTTTGAATGAATGATTAAGTCTGGCATTGCCTAACAGAGTGGATATCTGCTAATACCTCAAGAAATGATTATCTTTGCGATTTAGTGGTCACATTTGCAAGAAGCTTTATGCTTTATTGTTAATTTTCTTGGACATGAGAGCTAATGATTATGTGTATGGTATTAATAAAGCTAACAATCAAGCAGTGAGCAACAAATGAAATCAGTGAGAACAAAATGTATTTAATAAATACTATTTTTTCCATTTAAAAACTTTCATTTAATAAACATTTGTTCAGGGATGTAAGAGATTAAGCCACCTTTTCCTGGTGGTAGACACTGTTTGTTTGTTTTTTCTTTCTTGCTATTGTGTAGAATATTTTTCTGTTTGAAATAGTAGTTGTTAACATTTTAGAAACCACCACCAACAAAAAAATTCCTTGGGCAATAATGATGGTGGTATTGCAGGGATAGGAAACTAAGTGGCTGTTCAGAGAGAATGTGTGCAAATGGATCATCTTGTAGGCATGCTAAAAAAAAACTCACAGAATTTTAAAATAAAGGGAACTTGACCACAGGCATTTAAATGGGCAACTAGTGCAGAGGGTATGTCCCTCTGAGGACAAAGCATCTTTGTTAAGACCAGGGTCAGTGTCTAGAATATGAGATGATGAAGTTGATGTCTACATGATAAAGAAAATAAAGAATATTAGCATAAAGAATATTCACATTGACAATGATCACTCTTTAAGTATGTTAACAAGAACAAGGTAACGTAACAAAGTCGAGCCAAAGAAATGAACCAGAAGGTGTGTATAATAAACTGTTTCATCCGCAGTAATCTATGCCTAAGATTACCTTAAATCAAAGAGTCTTTGCTGTAACTATATCTCATGTTTAATTTCTTTAAAATGTACTGTCTACCAATGTTCTTAGAGTAAATGCCAGTCTCTTCGTTGCTCCAATAATGAGAGCTTACAGTACCCCTACAGACAGTCTTGTGGTGTACCATAAGTTGTCTGAGTTGAGATCTGAGAAAAGGAATATGTGGAACTGGGAGAAAGAAATGGAAATTCAGGCTTATGAGACTAGTATTCAGTTTTTATCTTAAGTGTATTCCACATAGGATTTTTTTTGCATTTGAATATTTTAATATTTCTAGATTTGTAGCAGGAATTGAAGGAAGGCACTAACATTTGTTCAGTGTCCACTATGTGCTGAGATCCAAGTCACAAAGCTTATAAGTCCCAGAACACAGATCTGTAACTAGGTCTTTCTAACTCTGAAACCAATTTTCTTTCCAGTGTATTGCCATTTAGTCTTATGGAAAACAGTTAAGAGCCTAGTGCTTGTGCTTGGACTCTGGAGTCAGACAAGCTTGGGTTTGAATCCTAGCTCTGTTACTGTGTAGCTATGTTCCTCAGCGTGTTTATCTGTAAAACAGGGATAATAGCATCCACTGCAAAAGCTGTTATGAGGATTGCGTTTACATTTGCAAAGCCCTTAGAAGAATTCCTAACACATAATAAACACCATATAAATGTTTGTTAAATAAATTAGCTAGAAGAGGAAAGCATTGGTCACTGTAGAGAATATTAGTACAGTTTATTATCAATAAATAATTTAATGAACCCCTAATTTTTAAATATCTGTTGAAAGGACATTGCTACTTTCTTTAATAAAGACCTAGATCTTCCAAGGTTACAAATAGTATTTCTTGTATTAGTTTTCTACTACTAACAAACTTAATGGCTTAAAACAACACAAATTTATTAACTTAGTTCTGTAGGTCAGAATTCTGACAGGGGTCTCACTGGACTAAAATAAAAGGAATTGGCTGTTTCTTTCTGGAAGCTAGAGGGGAGGATGTCTCCTTGATCATTTGGTTTCTTGAAAGAATTCAGTTCCTTAAGGTTTTAGGACTGAGCTCCCCATTTCCTGTTGGCTATCAACTGAATGCTGTTCTAACCTCCTAGCGGCCTCTCTCTGGTGCTTGTCTGTAGCCTTCTACGTTGTAGAACCAACAATGGGGTGTTGGATCCTCATGATACCATCGCTTTGACCCTACTTCTGTCATTGCATCTCTCTCTGTCCATAGGTGGGAAAGATTTTTCTCTTTTAAAAACTCATGTGATTAGATTGGGCCCACCCAGATATTGTAGAATAATTTTCCCATCTTTATCACATCTGTAACGTCCTGTTTGCCAAGTGAGGATACATATTTACACATTCCTGGAATTAGAATGCAAATATCTTAGGGGGGCCCGTTATTCTTCTTACATTTCTCGAGTGAGTGCTGCTAAATATAAGTTTGATATGTTTTTTATAAAGTAGACATTGTGCTACTCTTATTTTTTAAAATGTATTTTTGTATTCAGAGACATAAATTACAAAATGATATCTCTGAAATAATATTCTACAATGCACTTTTCCATGGGTTTGTAATAACTTATTGCCCTCAAATTATTGCCAATCTACTTTTCACTTTTTATTTATTTAATAGTTTACTCCTGAATTAAAATGTTGTTTTAACTGAGGGTAGGATTGGGGGCCTGGGGACCCGCAGTGTGAATTGTTTTGGGCTCTGTACATGAAAAGCACATAAGTTCTCTTCCTAACTAGTCATTTTAGTTAACAATTGTATTTATTTTTATAGAGGGAGGAGTAAATAATTTTGCCATATGACAAACATAATGAGGAGTTATTGAAATCTTTTCCAAATGCAGTATTTTCATTATCTAATGGTCATTTAAAAAGACTTAGCATAAACTTTATATTGCAATATGAGTAAATAAAGATTTGGATTTAATCTTTTGACAAGAATATGGTTTCTCTTGGCATGTTTGGTTGAAAAGCCATTTCCTACCCTATAATAAGTGTGCTTTCATGTACTATTTTTCTTTCTTATGCTTATTAGTCAAGAAGTCTGACTTAATGAAAAGATATAGAATGTATTATGACTTAAACTTTATGTCATTGTTTAACTTAGGTATATAAAACATTAAAAGTAACTGTGAAATAAAGAAGAAAAAATAGTCTAAGGTTGTTTTTCAAAACTAATATAAATTCATGTTGCAGTATACAGTTTTATGTGTTAGGATAGATTAGATATCAGAGACCAATCAGGAGATAGAAACTACAATAGTAATTTAAACAGGGAAATTTTAATACAAAGGATTATTAACCTATAGCAGGAAGGAGCTACCTCTTTTAGAGCTGAGGCCAAGAAACCAAGCAAGGAGCAAACTTGAAAGAGGCCCCTTCCCTCGTGGCTAAGGCCGAGAGTCAGCCCTTGTTGCAGGGTGTGCCTATGGCTCTTTCAGCTGCCACAGGCTGGGGCAAGCACGCAAGAGTTCATCTGTGGGGGTGTTAGAGGGGCTTGCTTAGAAGCTGGCTGGAGTGCTCAGGAAACACTGGCAAGCCACCTAATTGGGTGTCAGAGAGACTTGTCGGAATACTGCCTGGTGGGGCGCTGCTGAAACTGCTGGAAAAATGCCCGCTGGGGTGCTGGTGAAACGTGCAAAGAGGTTGAGTGCCACAGGGTTTCCTGGAAGCTCCTGGCCCCTAAGCATCTCAGGAAAACCAAGCACCCAGAACCGGAGAGTAGCCCCTTCCGTTAATGTTGCTCCGGCTCCCTCTACTGACAAAGCTTAACATTGTACCAATGTACAATGTTACAGAGTCCAGATCCAGTATCACAAGGCAGGACAAAGAAGGGTGGATTTGGAGCTGAGAGACAATACATTTATAAGTTTACAGTAGGCTATACTATCCCCAAATATCAGTAGCATAAAACTACATAGGTTTATCTCTTTTTCATGCTATATGTTTTCTCTGGGTCACTTGGGATCTCTATTCCATATCATCCTGATTCTGGAATACAAGCTGATGGAGAAGCTGTCTGGATCATTAAGAGCAGATGAAAAATCTGATCATGTAACTCTTTTGCTTAAAAAATCAATGTCTCCCCATTGCTAGCTGCATGCAACTTCAACTGGAGTTCCTCCTCTGATCCATGCAATACACAAAATTATGAGTAATTCTTTTCTCCCTTCTCCCAGGAATGGGTACATAACTAGTACCATTGTAGATGCATAAGTGATAAATTAATTTATTACATACAATGGATACTTTAGGACTTTAGAGCTTAATTGTCTTCCAGATTTCTGTTTGACAAAAGCTGAAAAAATGTACAATTATTAACATGGCAAACAAGGCCTGTCATAATTTGTCCTATATTTATTTACTATTTGCAGTCTTATTTTGTCCCCCTCCATTATGTATTTTAGCTAAAGAGATACTCCTTTACTTAGTGCTTTCTAACCTTTTTGATGTCGTGCCACACACAGAATGGTAATAGATGTGTATGTCTTGTTGGAAAAGATTTGGGGATCTATATGGGACTTTGTGAAAAAATAAATCACATTTTCTATTTTATAATTATAAGCAAAACAAGTGCCTGCTATTATGGAAGGCAGTAAATGTTGAAATGTAAAAACTTTTAGGCAATATCTTTCCAACATCTAAAATGAAAAACTTAGCTGGCTTCTGTAAGCATAACTTTTTATTCATGTTTATTTACTTATTTTTGAAAGAGATATACTTGATTCCTGATCAAGACGGTTTAATGGTAATCTATTTAAATTCTTTTCAGTTACCATTGATAAGAAACTCCATGCAAGCAGTTGGTAGTATTGAAGGAAAGAACCTATTTCTTTTTAAAAAGAAAAGTTGATGGAAATTCCTTTTATGCTATTAGACAGAATTTTGAAATTCATTCTCTTTAAATTTTACTTTAATGGTGGTAACATTCTTTAACTGCTTTTCCTTTTCTTTCATTGACAAATGTAATGTTGAAATTTCTTTTGAAAATGTGAATGGATTTCAAATGCAGTTGTACTTTTAAAAAATATCAATTATTTAAAAATAATGTTGATATTCTTTTTAAAGCATATATAATACTCTACTAGCCATAATTAGCACTCAAATTATAACATTGACTGTCCCTGGTGAATCATTTGAACCCCATTTTTATGAAGTTGAGCATTGCTTTGATTCTGTAAACTTGGTCATACTTATTAATATACTTTCATGTGGTTTGTGGACATTTTTGATTAAGTTTGTTCAGGTGTTTGAAACTCAGAAAATAAGCCATTTTTTGAAGCCATTTACCAACCTTCAACAAATGTGTAAAGCAAGAATCACTCACAATGTCAGTGCTTATTTTTAACCCATAAACTTTAAACACTTTTCTTTTGAGTAGACAACACCGGGCTGGGGAGCCTGGTGTGGGGCTGGGACCCCTCGCTGCTTTGGGGGGAGGGGGAACCTCTGCAGCTGAGATATACTTCCCAATTTTTAATGGTCACATGTGGGTATGGGAACAGCCGTTCTGTGTCTCTGCCCCTCCTACCAGTCTCAGGTGACTTCTTCTATATTAGTTGTAGGGCTTAGTTGTAGGGATTCTGTTCAACTAGACTTGAGGCGATTCTCAGTGATGGTTGTAGTGTAATTGTAATTTTGATATGGTTGTGAGAGGAAGTAAGCACAGCACTTACCTACACCACCATCTTGACTGGGTCCCCTTAGTTTTTATTTTTAATAGTAAAATAATTCATTGTGACATTCTGTCATAAATAAGTCTTTTTCTAATTGTTATCACCAAAAACCAAGAAGAAAGAAAAAAAAATGAAAGAAAAGAAGGGAAGAACGACAAACAATAAAAAAATCGATAAAATAATTTATGTTCTAAGAGGGATTTCTAATATGACATAATGATGCTGATAAGTATAGTGGTAGTAATCATATATAGTTTTTTGCTAGAAAAATGTGAAAATAAGGGAAAATTAAATTAAAAATAAATATTTAACATGTATATAAAACAAAGAACTTCACTAATGATAAGCCCATTGCAGCAAATGTAATAATTAGACTACCTGAGATGATTGAGTGGGAAGGCCAGGGAGAGTTGCTACATGGTGCTGCTTTTAGAAAGCCATGTGTATACTCTGTACTCTCTAAAATAACATAGAAAAAATAGGTATCCTCTAGTACATGTTTAAGTTTGCATGTGAAAATTTCTAATATAGCATACAGTGTAGAAAATCGAAGATGATTATTTTTGGTTTACATACTTCTTTTAAATAACTGTGTTTTGAGTGTCTGCTATATACTAGCCACTGCACTCATTTAGGAAATAGAGAGGAAGAGGGCATAATCTCTACCCTTAAGGTACTCACAGTCTAGTGGACAAGGATCATGTAAATAAGTAATTAAATACATGATAAATGCTTTATGATAGTTGCATACCAATTGTTTAGATGAAAAAGCATAAGGGGCATGTATATGAACATGGAGGATTTAGGGGGAAGGCTTTATAACCAAAGATAACATTAAAACTGGATTTTACAGGAAAATTATAATTCAGTAGGTGGAGGAGAATGGCATTCTGGGGGAATGGCTAATATTCCTATATTGCTAGAAGCATGGAAGATAGGAAGAAGGGATGGAGTGGTGGCAGCTAATTGGTAGGGATCAGTTGTAAAGGGCTTTGTATGCAGGACTGGCATTTAACTGACATACACCAGTACAGAGATACTACTTATTAAAATATTAAATCACAATCATGCAAATTGGTAAATTACATTGAGAGAATATGAGGTGTGCCAATTAACTTCACGAACTTGCCACCGTGCACGTACATTGGCAATACTACATATAGCTCGGTAAGTTTTCATAACCATGGTATATCAGTGTCTCATAGCTGTGTTCCTATCAACGTGTGGCAGTGTCATCCTAAGTGACGTACATTATTGTTGTTGCATGTTTTTGTGTGCCGTCGCGAGAATGTCTGAGCTTGAATTAGAGCAATGAACAAACATTTAAATTTCTTGTTAAAGTTGGCAAGAATGGAAGTGAAGTCAGGGACGTGTTAGTCCAAGTTTATTGGGATAATGCCATGAAGAAAACAGCAGTGTACAAATAGATTAAACGTTTTTCTGAGGGGAGAGAAGGCATCACTGATGAAGAGAGGTCAGGGTGGCCAGTAACGAGGCTGATGAAAACATTGCAATAATACGTGGAATTGTGTGTCAAAATCGTCAGCTGACTGTGAGAAGAGTAGCAGACCAAGTAAACACTGATAGAGAAACAGTTAGGAAAATCTTAACTGAAAATCTTTGCATGAGAAAGGTGTGTGTAAAAATGGTCCTGAAGGAGCTCACCGATGAACAAAAGCAAAGGAGAGTCAAAGTTTGCCAAGACCCTTTGGAGAAGCAAGACAATGTTTTGGGCCATGTTGTCACTGGTGATGAAACATGAGTGTACCGATAGGACCTTGAAACAACGCGTCAAAGTGCACAATGGAAGTCAGCCAATTCTCCATGACTAAAAAAGTTCTGTCAGTCCAAATCAAGAGTCAAAACGATGTTGCTAACCTTTTTTGATATCAGAAAGATTATTCATTCTGAATTTGTACCAACTGGACAAACAGTTAACCAAGTTTACTACTTAGAAGTGCTGAAAAGGCTGTGTGAAAAAGTTAGATGAAAATGACCTGAACTTTTTGCCAACAATTTGTGGCTCTTGCATCATGACAATGCACCGGCTCACACAGCACGGTCTGTGAGGGAGTTTTTAGCCAGTAAACAAATAACTGTATTGGAACACCCTCCTTACTCACCTGATCTGCCCCCAGTGACTTCTTTGTTTACAGGAAGACAAAGGAAATATTGAAAGGAAGGTATTTTGATGACATTTAGGACATCAAGGGTAATACAACAACAACTCTGATGGACATTCCAGAAAGAGTTCCAAAATTGCTTTGAAGGGTTTACTAGGCGCTGGCATCAGTGCATAGCTTCCCAAGGGGAATACTTGAAAGGTGACCGTAGTGCTATTCAGCAATGAGGTGTGTAGCACTTTTTCTAGGATGAGTTCTCAAATGTAATTGTCGGACCTTGTAGGTTGTCCAGTTTAATCCCTAGATGTGGCTTTGGGTCCTAGTAACTAACTAGCTGGTGTGGATTAGTATGGTCCTTGGGAGGCATGTAGTGGCTGGAGTGTCAGTGCTTGCTTGATACTCCAGAGTATCCTGTTGTTGGAGGCCATGGAGCAGGCTGCAGTGCAGGTAATGTTTGTGGCACCGTGTTTTTTTTGGAGGTGTCCTGAGGCACAGGGATTTCATGCCCTGTTGGAAACACTGGCATCCATATACATGCTTATGTGACAGTGTCCTACAGGCAGCTTGTCCAGCTGCCACAAAGTACAGCTGCCTTACAGTTGTAACAAAGTGCTGCTGGGTAGCAGGGACTAATGATTGTCATTTTAATGAGGAGGATGTTGGGAAAAGGTTGGTAAAGTTCTGAATACTAAATCTGGCCCCATTGAAGAGATTAAATCAACACTTTCTAAAACTCAACAAATAATTTAGAAATTATTAAAATGACTACATGAGTAATTTATTCTACAACTCTTATTGCACAATAAGCAGATATACATATATATCTATATGTATAGTTTATTTGGAAAATAAATTTATATTTAATGTTAATTTATGTATTGATTTGCATATTAATTTTGTATGATTATATCAGTTGTTAAATATTTAGAATCACCTATGCTTTATGCCATATTAAAAATTCTCAATTTATCAAAAAAATTTGAATTTATCTCATTGGCATGCTTGATTATAGTGAAAGGTTTTGAAATAAGAGTGGGACAGGGCCTGTTACGTGAATAGAGTCTATTGATCTAGTGTCAGAGAGTCTAACTAGTGTGAGAATTGTCACCAGTGTATTTCCACCGGTACAGCCACTGTCTTGTATTCTGAGGTCTTGTGTCTCTCTACTGTGTTTGTCCTTTGTATTGCTGTAGAGTACCTTCCTAAAAATCAAATTTAAATCATTCATTCCCTAGTTTAAAAACCTCTTAGGCTTCCTGTTGCTTTGGATAAAATTCAAAGTACTTTTCCTTACAAGGTCTTTCATAGTCTCTCTCGAACCTATCTTTCCAGCTTCATCTTCTACCTGTTCCTTTTACACATTTTTTCTTTTAGTGATAAGATTTTTCCTGTTTCTGGAGCATTGAAGTAGGGAAGGGGATCCTCTCATAAGGGGTATATGTATGGAATAAATAATTCAGTGAATTAATAACATATATATCCTAAATATTTGCGATTGAGACCACATCAACGGTGCTTTCATTTAAAATCTTATACTAAAATCAACTTTTGAAGAGATCAGATACCATTAAGGACATAAAACTTTCATTACTCATTTTCTTCAACTTTAATAGGAAATATTATGGGATTATTTTGGAACACATGCTTCCAATCTGCCACCAGATTTTGCAGCAGGAATTTATATAACCATGCCATAGCTCAGACTGTCTCACAATTTACCATATGTTTCAATATTTCCAGTGTTTTCAAACACTCTCCTCTTTCCTACCCTTTCCAGTTCACATTTCTCAGCTTTATCCTGGCTTTTACCCCACAATTCTCATTTCTGTGATTCATGAATAATCTCTGTTAGAGCATTACAGTTTAGAGTCAGTTCTATTCTGAGTCTCTATCCCGGGCCCTTTTCTAGACTGTTACAAGCAATGCTTAATTTTCAGTTTAGAACTCTTGATTCCTGGCCTAAAGCTCAGCACTCTAATCTCAGTACTTGTTTTTATGGCTTTGCTACTTGTCTTTTACCTCTGTTTAAAGTTACTAGAGTCAGAAAGATTATGATGAGTCGGGTTGGCTTCTGTAACAATATAAGTTAGTAGTTCTAGTTAAAATTTCCCTCTTATGAGTTCTGTTTTCATCTGGTTAGAATTTAGGGGAATTTCTATAGACTAAATCTAAGCAGTTAAGATAGTTTTATAAATATGTAGCTGGACCTTTATGACAGCAAATACTACTTTTTCTGCTTATTTTCCTCCCAATCCTGTGTGTCCGTAACTGGCTTCAAGGAGTCAAGGCAGTGCAGTGTGGTAAGCAGTATAAAGGCAAGGCTTTGGCATTAGTCAGCTTCGGGTCATACTACCATAGTTTGCCAGTTACTGGTTGTGTGACCTCCAGCAAGTCACTTAATCTTTTGGACTCTGTTGCTTTATCTATAAATTGAGGACAATAATGCCTGTTTTACAGGGTTGTGGTAAGATGCAAATGTAATGTATCTGGCACACTGAAGATAGGTAATAAACATTAGTAGGAAAGAATAGACACTATGCATTTTAGGTTACTTTTTCTGCTACCAGTCGCATGTTTGCCATCCCTATCCAAAGTTAGATTCATTTGTTTATATGAAGGTCAGTCTTGAGGTTAGATGATGAGACTATGGTGAGAGGAAGTGAGAAGAACACAGGTGAAATTCATCTTGGTATTTGTCCCTGAACATTTTCTTCACTAAAGGAGTTTTGAGATTGTTGATAATAGCAAATTGCCTTCTTGAGGTCGGAAGGTGGGTTTTTTTGTTTTTGTTTTTTAAAACAACGGGCTGAAAATAGTTAACTAGAATCTCAGCTTTGTTCTACTGGTATTCATTCTTGCCATTAGTAACTTGACAATTGTGCATTTTTTAAAATTAAAGTTTAATTGGGGTGGCAATTGTTAGTAAAGTTACATAGATTTCAGGTGTACAATTCTGTATTACATCATCTATACATCGATGACATTGTGTGTTCACCACCCAGAGTCAGTTCTGTTTCCATCATCATATATTGGATCCCCTTTACCCTCATTTACCAACCCCCAACCCCCATACCCTCTGGAACAATTGTATTTTTATAGTCTTTTCATAACTAAAACGTAGTAGTATTTAAAAAAATTGTTTTGTTTTTGAAATTCTGCAAAGTGCTTTTCCAAATCTAAACCCTGCTATAGACTTCTGTAGTTTGACAAGTGTGTATTTCAAGGCTGTTCATAACTTCAAATTGATCCAAATAGTATATTAATTCTAAATTTATATTAATTCTCCTCTTACCATATTCTGATACTGAAATCACCAATTTTCCAGATAGTTTTACCGTAGCACTAATTCCATTATATAGAAATAGAAAATCAAAGACTATTAATTTATCTCAATTTTTATTATAAAACTTAATAACAATAGTACACATTTTTTAAAAAGACAAAATTTTGTAAACTGTCACCACCCTACATAACTGTTTGTTTTTACATATTCCCTCGTAGTTTTTATCTCTATGCATCATATATTTTGCATATATGCAATGATATATGTACAATTTTATATTCTGCTTAGTACTTTATACAAATGTTTTTTACTTAAAACAATATCATAAATGTCTTTTCCATGAATTTATTTCTCAGTCATCTACCTCACTACCTAATCACGTGTCATACATATTCAATTAAATGGGTTTTCCTCTATTCTGGTTTTTAATACTTGCAGAACATTTCATTGCAATTACAACAAAATTTGTAAACATTCCACTATTCATTTTTGTTGTATGTTTTACCTTTATCTCTACCCTGGTGTCAAGCTAAATGTGGTGCACAGCCCTATTTTCCGGATTCTAAAATTTTACTCGTATTAGGCAGCAGTGTTCATAGCATTTCTTAAGAGATTTAGGGATAATGATAATGAGGTTTCCACACAGTGGATAATTCAAAATTGAATTAGACTTTTCCATTCTTAAAAAGTCTCTGAGAATATCTGCCCACCAGGGTTCCAACTTATGAGCATATTGTTAGCCCCACCTTCGTTTTTGATCTCCCTTTCTTTTCTCCTCCATTTCTTCTCCTCGCTCCAATTTCTATTAATTTTTATACATACCAGGTTAGCAATGTTTCTGTTTTTTTCTTTAAATCTATTCCCTTGGAGTTCCCCTTCTATTCTGAAATAGCTTATCAAGGTTTTTCCCTAAATGCAGTTTTTTCCTAATGAAAAATACCTCTAGTATTATTGAGTAAAATATTTTTTCTCAATTCTGTTGCATAGGTTTTTCCATGTGTAGTGGTTTAGTTGCTTTTGGTTTGTCTTTAGGGGATTCCTTACGACTTACGTTCACTTGGACCTGAATAGTATCAAAATGTGGGTAAGAGTTTTACTCTACTTACTTCAGAGAAAGGTTAAGGAACACTAGGTTAATATTATAATTAGATTTCACCAGTATTTTCCTTGGGTTTATATGGAATAGAATAATGACCTTGATTAACAGACCCTCTTAGGACATAGCTCCTTTATAATAGCCTCAGTAGAATAGAAAAAAAAGTCATTAGTCTTTTGAAACATTTTTGTTGTGAGTCTTATGGCTAAAAGACAATGTTCCTAATGACAATGCAGTTTTTATTTATCTACCCAAATTTGATGATAAAGAAGGCAAGGACACAGTAAATTAGTACGCTTGGTGGAAACTACCTTGTGTTCTCCCTAGGTTACCTACCCATTTGATGTATTTTCTCCATCTTCTACTCTCTACTCTTTAATCGTCTCTCCTCAATCTCTAGCATATTAGAAAAGAGTAATTAGTCATTTATATTTTCCCAAATGGCAAATAATAATCAAATAACCTTAGATTTTTCAAATGGCTAGTAATAAAGTTGTAACCTTAAGCATATATTTATTTACAAGTTGAACCAGTTATTAGTTAGCTATGCTTATGTAGAGACTGAGGGCAAGATTTGTGTGTGATGATGTATCGCTCGATTCCTTTTTGAGGTTAGTACGGTGCTGGACACATAGTAGGTGCTCAGTAATGAATTAATGGAGGAATTAAAGACACCTTGTTTAAAGAGTTTCAGGTACTGATGGGAGATATGAAGGGGTACAATGTCAGGAAATTTTAGGATAGTATTAGAAATACTTTAAGCTGACCCTGAAGGTAAAGCTGAATTCATCATTTTGGTGTAGCCAGAAATGAAGATGTCGGGTGTGTGTGTGTGTGTGTGTGTGAGAGAGAGAGAGAGAGAGAGAGAGAGAGAGAGAGAGAGAGAGATATGGGGGAAGCACATGAGAGATGGTTTACTCTTCAACATAGAGGAGAAAATGGATGTCTTGAATCTTCAATATCAATTCTGTTAATGTATTCCCTGCCAAATTGTGCAGGTTCCACCTTCAATTTTGGATTGGGCATTAACTCACTTGCTACCTATTATTTGCTTAGGAAAGATGTGATTGACTTTGATTCCAGCTACTTACTTCTCTGAAAGAAGAGGGAAGACAGGAGACAAGAAAGTATGTGGGGAGTTTGCATAGGAGGGTCTTGGCCAAGGACTAAAAGGGACTTTATGCATATAGTGTCTGATGAGTTAAGATTGAGTCATTCTATGACCATTGGTTATTTTCCTTATCTCTGTTGAATAAGGAAAATAGATAAATTGAGGATAGACCAGTAGGCAGGGGCCAGATTAGGCAAGGACTTACATGACATGGCAAAGAGTTTGTTTTTAGTCTAAATATACTGGCAATTTAAGGGTGCAGGATTGAGTGGTATAATATGGGGGGTGAAGTGGTGGTGGAGAGTGTTTTAGAGCAGGTCACGAGAGGTAGCAGGTTTCTGGTTCAAATAGGAGTTCAGTTTTGAACAAATACAAAGTTTGGTTTGATCCCAAGTTGTGTCTGGAAGATGCAACTTGTATATGTATTTTTTAAAAACTTTTTAGATGAGTTAAAATATCGTGACATTATCTTATTGTTATCTTCTAAAGCATGTACGAGACTTTTCTTGTTTATTATGGGATAATGATGATACTTTTGAAATAATACATGAAATATAACCTAAGGCTTTGAATTATAATTTACATTTTAATTAAAATTGTTACTGGCCTTGAGTCTTTTGGGCTAAGATGATGTTGTCATTGAAGTAGTGAATTGTGGTAGTGTTTACAAAAAATTATTTTCTAGATATTGACAATTATAATTATAATAAAAATTTGATTTTAAAAAATGGTTATAGTTTCTGAGGAAATCATAGTTTTTGTACTTTTACTGATTAATTAAATTAAAAATGTTCCAATCTCTGTTGCCCTGCGAATCATTATAATAAAAAAATGACATAGATACTATTGGTACACTTATGAACTAGGTCAAGAAGAAAGAAAAAAAGAAATGAAGAGAGAGGATAGAGAATGGAGTGGATGATTGAGAACGAGGAAGAGTGGACAAAAGAAACACAAAAATGGAGAAAGAGAAAAAGAAGTCCGTGTTAATGAAAGTTGTGTAATTAGGAAAACAAAGAGCCACGCTAAGTATTTCAAACAGAGAGAATTTAATATAGGGAATTAATTACCAAAAGTATTGGCGGGCTGGAGAAGCAAAAAGTGGACGATGAATTTATCAAATGGCCAACAACTGCAGGAAACCCTTACCACTCCTAGGACTAGGAGAAAAAAAATGAAAATGGTATTAAACAGAGCCCATAAGTACTATGATGCCAAGATTGTTGGAGTATCACTGCTATTCTTGGAGCTGCTACTGTTTTGCAGAAATCCCAAAAGCCTGCATATCTAGTGGTGTGGAAAGCCTGTGTAGTCTTGTTGATGATGCTGGACTCACCTTGAGGATGCTGGAGCCTGCAGTCACCCACTGCTGGCAGAACTTAATTGGAAACCAGCTATCAAGGAGTGTGGAAGTGTAGTCTGCAGGCTTCTAGCCCCCTGATGTGAAAGGAGAGCATGGAAGGGCAGGAATGGAGCTGAGAACCAACAATGAACCAGCACATAGAGAAGTTATAAAATACTAATTTTTTAATCCTAGTAGAAGAAGCATCTTTGCAACTTTCTGAGTAATGTCAAGACCCTTTTTTTCATTTTTTCCCCTAGTTAACAGAAAGAATAAGTCATAGGGACCAATAGGAAACCTTTGAAAGTGAGATCTCTGTTGGGAGTATCAGTTAATCTCGGTTGGGGGTTTCAATCTGTTGGGGGTGTCAATCAGTTTCAAACACAGAAAATGGACCCAGGTTAACTTAAGAAGAAAATAAATTTGTTATAAGGGTATTGGATAGCTCTCAGAAAAGTATAATAACTAGTCCTTGGAAAAGACAGAAATTGAGATAGCTTTGGATAGCCAGTTTGCCAAAACTAATGTATGGCCTGTTCATGGTACTACTTGCTGTTTGTACTATGGATCAGCTTCACCATTTTCTTTTTAAGGTTTATGTTACCAACAGAGAGGCAGATCTGACCTACTTTTGATTAGTTACCCACCCTTTGTCAGAGGAGGACATGGTACCATGATCGACAGCTACGTCAAGATTATTCTATAGTTTAAGACTAGTTTGTCAAAGGAATTTTGAGGAGTTAGAGGAAAATAGATACTAGGCAGGCAAAACCCACAAGATCTCTATTAACAGTGTTGTTTTGGATTAGCCATAGGTAGCTCAAAATCACAGCCAAAAGTTCTTGACCATTTTATATATAATAGGCACTCTGATCTCTTTTAATGACATATTTGAGGAAGTTGTCATTATTATCCTCATTTTACAGATGAGAGGAATTGAGAGGTGCACTTCTGGTGATGGTGGATTAGGCAATTTGGACTAACTCTCCCACTGAGAACAACTAGAAAAGCTGGATCATATATAAAAATCATCTGTTTGAAGGTATCAGAGAGCTAACACATCAGTGAAGACTATGGGCCAAGATCCTGGAGAAGAAGGATACCCAAAGAGGTGAGCTGGGTGTGTGAGGTGTTTGTTCCTTAGGAGAAACTTCTGGTTTTCATTTGAGGTGACTGAGAGGCTGAGAAGCTGAGAAGAGCTTTTGACACACTCATGAGGTAGGGCTAAGGGAGCAATAGTTTGAATTCGTGCTTCCCTAAGAAGAGAGATTGCCTGCTAAATCTCCTAGGAGCTGGGTTGCGATTCTGAAGGGCTATAGGAGTAAGGATGAGTTAAAAATAGAATGGTCTACTTATAAAATAAAAAACAGTCAAGAATCATCCTTGAGTTGATTAAGGATATCCAGGATTGTTAATGACTAGCCACCTGGAAGAAGATAATATCATCCTAGGCCTCAAGTAATTTTTATAGTTTTTACATAAAATGTCTTACATGCACACAAAAATAACCAGGTATTACATGCACACAAAAACAACCAGGTATTACATGCACACAAAAACAACCAGGTATACATATGACTGAAACTAAGAGAAACAAACACCATAGCAACAGACTCACAACGGATTCATATAATGGAATTCTCAGATGCTCAATAGAGCAAGCAGACAAAACAATTCATAATATATTGGATAGGTGAACAAATAATACATTATACCTTATGATATATATAGAGCTCTGCACCCAACAAATGCAAAATATCTGTTGTTTTCAAGTGCACATGGAAACTGATATTGACCATGTCCTGGATCATAAAGCAATTCTCAACAAAAATCAGACAGTAGAAATATACAGAGTATGTTCTCTGAACACAGTGCTGGAAATCAGTAACAAAAATATAATTAGAAAATTCCCATATATTTAGCAATAAAAAAATCCACTTCTTAAATAACCCAAGAATTAAAGAAGAAATTGGAAAATTTAAAAATATTTTTACCTGAATAGTAATTAAAATACAACTTATCAAAATTTGTATGATACAGCTAATGTCCTTTGAAGGTAATTGATAGCTTTCAGGATATACATTATAAAAGAATAATGGGTGAAAATGAATGATTTAAGCATTTATCTCAAGAAAGTAAAAATAAAACACCAGCAAATTAAGGCCAAAGAAAGCAGAAGGAAGTAAATAATAAAGATAAAAGAGAAATCAATGACAAGAACACAAACATAAGAGATCAACAAAGAAAAGATTAATAAAAAGTGGTAAATACCTGTTATTTCTGATGAAAAAAAAAGAGAGAAGGCACAACTAACCAATATCAGGAGTGAAAAAGAGGACATCACTATATAACCTGTAGACATTAAGAAGTAATTAAACGATATTATGATGAATTTCATGACAATACAGTTAAAAATTAATTGATATGGACAAATGCCCAGAAAAATACAACTTACAAAATTGCTATAAGAAGTAGAAAACTTGAACTATCCTCTAACTTTTAATGAAATTGAATCTGTAATTTAAAAACTTTTTCACAAAGCTTTAAGACCAAATAATTTACTGGACACGTAAAAAGGAAATAACACTATCTTAAACTGAGAGAATAGAAAAAAACGAGAAAATTTCTAAATTCATTTTATGAGGTCAGTGAAACTTTGATTCTCAAACCTGACATTATATAAAGGAAAATTGCAGGTTAAATTTTACTCAGAAATGTGCATGTCTAAACTGTAAAAAAAAAAAAAAAAATTAGCAGAAATCTACCAAGAAATAAAAAAGATAATAGAACATGATTACATTGTGTATATTCCAAGATTATAAAGTTGGTTTAGCATTTGAAAATCAATCAGTATAATTCACAACATTAAGAGAATAAAGGAGAGAAAAACTGTGATAATGTCATTAGATGTAGAAAATATATTTGATAAAATCTATTATCCATTTTTGATAAAAAATCTTACTAGCAAATTAGGAATTCAAGGAACATCATTAATTTGATAAAAATATTACAAAGACTCTAAACAGGTATCATACTTATGACAGACAAAAGGGTACCCCCTTTACCACTTCTATTGAGTACTAGCCAGTACAATAGAGTAAGAAAAAGAAATACATTGTGTAGGGATTGGGAAAGAAAATATTAAACCATCATTATTTGTAGAAGTTGGTATGGAGAGAGTTAAAAAAACTATACATAGCACTTTTAGAATTAATAAGGATTTTAGCAAGGTTTCTGGATACAAAGTTAATATAAAGGAATCAAGTATATTTCTGTATAAATACAACACCAGAAAATAAATCTAAAATATGATGATTTACATCAAATAACTAGAAATAAGTTTAAGGAAAGATATGGAAGGCCTTCACATCGAAAACTTCTGAAACATTATTTAGACAAATTAAGAATTCAATAATGTTGATAGGTTGAAAGCCTCAATGTTGTTAAAATGTAATTATCCCCAAGTTGATCTATAGATTCAATGCAATCCCAATGAAAATTCCAGCAATTTATTTTAATTTTTAAGTGAACTGATAGGCTAGTTCTAAAATTTATATGGAAATGCAAAGGACCTCGAATAGTCATAATCCCTCTTTAGAAGAACAAAGAGAGAAACTGCTTTAGTGGATGTTAAGAATTATTATAATTCTTTCATAATTAAGACTTTGAGTTAATGGTACAAAGGTAGGCAAGTAGATCAGTAACAAAATAGAGAACCCAGAAAGAAAACCATAAATGCTTAGATTTATGATAGAAGAGCATAGCAGAGAAGTAGGGAGAAATTGTCTTTTCAATATATGGTGCAGGGTCAATTGCAATATTATGGTGGAAAAAAGTTTATTTTTTTCTCCTACCATATGCTATATACCCACATACTCGTATCAATCCCAGATCTAAATGTGGAAGCAAAATAATAAAATTTCAAAAAGGTAATTCAGTAAAATATCTTCATGACTTTGGAATGGGGAAAGAATTCTTAAACAGGAGAAAAAAAGCAATAATCATATAGCAAATGTTTGGTAAATTGTATTTATATTACATTGAAAAGAACCTCTGTTTGTTAAAAAATACCACTTAGAGAGTACAAAGCAAATCAGAGAGTTGAAGGTATTTGAAGATTTAGGTAAAAATTATATTAATAACATGACTAGAAAGATAGTCACAGTATCCTTTAAATGTAGATATAGTATTCAGATACTTTCTCTACTGAGCTATTTCTTATGTTTTTTTGTACAATTGTTCAAGTGGGATTTTATGAAGTTCGTTTTTGCTAGTAATGATCTAATTTATTTAAGTATTATATTAAATAACTTAATATATTTAGTCCAAAGGGAGTGTGCATTTTCCTATAGTCTACTCATGACACTGTAATAAAATGATCTAGAATAAAATGTAATAAAAGTGTCCATGTATTCACTAGACTCTGAGCTATATTCGCTTGCTCTGTAATTTTATATATGACATAGTTTGAATTCATTATTGTTTGATGGATAAATGAATAGTACTGATTTAGGTTGGCAATGATACCACTGGTGGCAAGCTATCAACGTGATTATTATGTTGTTATACAAAAGAGGAATTTAGGGCCATTTCTGGTTAGTGACCTCAATTTACTCACATACTGGAAAGTCAGTTTTTATACTTTAATATGGAAACTAGTGAAGAGTTTACACAGTCTCCCCTGAGAACTATATGATGGTAAATGAAGAATAGAAGTGAGCATCATGCGAGGAGTCAGATCATCTGGGCTCTTTTACAAGAATAAAGTGAAAACAAGGTAGAAACTGTCCTACCTCTTCCATCAGTTAGTTCCATGGCCTTTAAGTTTCATACCTTCATTTGAAAATTAAGAGGCTGGACTGGATTATCTCTATGGCTTTTCCCACTTTTAATGTCTGTAATTATTAGAAGAACATTTACTATTTACCCACTTGCATTATGAAGCAAATGAATTTTACTTTAGAATTTTCATGATTATGAAAATATAAAACTTTTAAGAGTTTGAATAGTACATGTTCAGTTTCTGCTAATTATTGTAACATTTTCTGTTCTATGATTATAACTTTAAAACTGTATCTGCTACAAAGATATATTTAAGTCCAATACTTAATATTATTTTAAATTATTTAAAAGCTCTAAGGAAAACATTGATTGCACTTTGAACAGCAGAATAGTTACCCTAATGTTGATTGGCTTTATTGGAAACAGTTTAGGTTTTGGAAGCAGACAAAGCTGGCTTGCAATATTTCTTCTTCCATCTGTTATTAATAGTTTGTCCTTTAATAAGTTATTTACACTGAGTGACTGTAATTAAGGTAATTTATCTTGTAGGGTGTTGAGAACTGAGTAAGCAAACATGAAGTGCCTAATACGGTATATAACCATTGTATTTTTAGTTAATATTTATTTTCTCTTCTACTCTCATTAACAATACCCTACAGGGCTCTCTACTTAAGGCTACATAAAGACAAGAGAAATAGAAATGACACAGTATGCAATATTCAATAATTAGCTAAGGTAAATTCAGGCATAAATATATACAGTAAATCACATTAATATGCAGCTATAACTATTATGTGCATCTAATGTTAATTTCTAATTATTCCTCATTAAGTTATGGTGAAATGCTCAGCCAAGTTTGGCTGAAGAAAATAGCTTTATTATGGTCCCAGTCAGATCATCTTTCATTTTTTTGGCTCTTCGTTATCTACAAATATGATCTTCTGTTGCCTTGAAATCTACTTCGGTCTCATTATATCACAGAGTTATGATTCACTAGGTCTGAAATGTCCTAGGAGTGAAGGAAAAAGTTTTCTAGGATGTTCTGATTTTTGTATCCTCACTCCATTGATGGGTTTTGGCTAAGGGTTAGCAAATTACTATGAGACAAATGCTGTGAAATGAGTAGTTTCTTTTTCTTTTTTTTTTTTTTAAACATTTTTAAGTAGTTAAAAAAAATCAAAAAGAGAACATTATATGACTCATGAGAATTATATGGAATTCCAATTCCCCTGTTTATAAAATTCCATTGGAACACAGTCATGCTCTTTTGTCTTGTCTATGGCTGTTTTGGGGCTGTAGTGGCAGAGTTGAGGAGTTGGGTCAGACCTGTGAGTGGGACTCTCTTACTTTTTGCACTGCTCCTTGATCCATTACAAATTACGTGATGCGGTTAAAACTCAACAGCATTTTGAGTGCCCTGTGTCGCGCTGTACTGTGACAGTTAGTTCTACCAGTGCATACTTATCATGTCAAAACAAGTAGAGAAGAGAAAAGTAGACTTCAAATGTGTGCTTTTACGACATAATGGAGTGTGGATTATTCTGTTATCAAATTAGATAAGAAAAACGTTGTGTTTATTATGTATTGATGCTACAGTTGTGCTAAAATAATACAATATATGTTGACATTACCATACTAAGCACCCATCATAATATTCCCATGTAGGGAAAATTAGAAGACTTTAAATGGAATATTTATTACAGCAGAATTTCTTTACAAAAGTGAAAAATGAAAATGAGGCTTCAAAGAAAGTTTCCAAATGGCTCATTTGTTAGCCAGTCCATTTATCATGGTGATTTAATCACTTTCATTTGCAGAAGCTGAAAAAAATGTTTCTAGACAAAAGAAATTTGTTTAAGACTATTAAGACTTTTGATGAGAATGGTTTCTCAAAGAGTTGAGGACATTAGGAGCAACAATTTAGTCAATTAAAAAACAAGGCAAATAATTTTGAGTGATTTTCTTTGTCTCTCGCTGAGTTGACAGATGTTATTGATACTGTTGTTGTTTACTTAGGAATCAGTACTGAGTTTGAAGTGACTGAAGAATAAGCTCTATGAAAAGACATTTTAAAAGAATTTGTGAAAACACTAGTTCAGTACAACCTGAAGTGGAATCTTCTAAGATGTGTTAAAACTGATGAGGATAAAAATATGTATGGGAGTAGACGAAGGCTAAGTTGGATAAATTTACAAAGCATTTGGAAATATAAGATGTTTAAAGCCCGTGTTTATTCACTGTGTTATTTATGAGTAGGTACTTTGCAGAATAATTTTGAATTATGGTGGATTATTGAATCAGTAGTGTCAACAGTAAACTTAATTCTCTCTTGAGGACCTAACCATCAATTCTGTGCATTTTTGTCAGAAACAGAAATTGCATATCATGACTTGCTCTATCTTAGAAATTTGATGGCTTAGAAGTGGTAAAATTCATGTTTTGAGCTCAGGGTCTCTGCAGGAGAAAAATACCCTTACTCACTGTTACTGAACACTGTATAGCTTTGGAAATTTGTTTTTGCTGCAGAATTGGTAAGATTTCTGAGTTCATCCTATAATTAGAAGGTAAAATTGTGCTTATTTGTGGAACTTATTACTCTGTGATAAAGTCAGTTCAATGACAATATTTATCACAGATAATTTCAGCTGCTTTATATGCTTCCCATGCTGTCAAAAGTTAAAACAAATAGTAGCAAGTTCTCCATTCCCATGCAAAATTTTAGTAGATGTGTTTTCCCAACTTCAACTATAGTTCCAACAGCATTTTTCAGACTTTGATGCAGGTGCAAAAATTTTACATATTTAAAGATTCATTTAACTGTGCTATTGAAGAGCTACCATTCAACCTCAATTTGCAATGTAATGACATGCTAAAAGGCAAATCTAATTCAATTCTGTGTGTCCTTTAAGTGATGAATATGGTCAATATCAGTACTTGACATTTCTTATCTGTGTGAAAAGACATTTCTAAAGTCATATTACAGATCAGCATTAACAGAAGAACATTTGCAATTGATTTGGATGATTTGGAGTACTAACGTTGAATTCCAACTAAATAAAATGTATTCTCCCCCAAAAGAATTCTATTATATGCTCATTAACAAACCTATATTATTGCACTCAATTATTTGAATTTTGTCAATAAAAATTTTGTAGAAATGTGTTTCCTCTTTTGTTATGTTAGTAGTACATATTATCCTTTTGCCCCACAAAGCCTAAAATATTTATCATCTAGCCCTTTGCTTTAGACCTTTGATTTAGGCCAATAAATACTTGTAGTTACTAATCTGAAATATGTACATTGTATTGGTTTTCTTTTTTGAGTAATCAAAAGGAAATTGTTTATCTGTAGTTTGTAATATCCAGTCTTCTCTGGCTAAAAGAATGTTGTTTTGAGGGACCTGTGAATATAGATTATTTACAACTTCAGAATGTAATTATATATGGCTAGTCTCAGCAGTATCACATCTTTTTTCTTTTCTTTTTTTTTTTTTCATCGTTTGCAAAGTACGGACCAGCTAGAAATAACACTAAATGTGGACTGAGGTAGAACAACTATATTCATTGGCAGCTCTGAATGTCAGAGCTTTCTCCCAATGAAATTTTATCCTAGCATTGTGAGTTACCTTTAGTGGAGATTAGGCTAGTAAGAATAAGAGTAGGTGTGTAGGAATAGTATAAATGCTTCCTCCTTTCTGGCTGTGCAACTTATCAGTTCACCCTAATTATTTTAAATAGTTTAGCACTACTAGAAAAGCCTTGTCTATACCCATATTTTAAACTTTTGACTCTGATATTAGAAACTACCAAGAGCATTACTTATGAGTGTGATTATTCATTCCATAAGTGGCACATCTGACTCAAATATATGTCCAGGATTTTAATATTACAATGTTTAACCCCACCATTGAGGTGATCACAGGTAAAAGAACTGCCTTGAATATCTGCTGAGCTTTGCCAGAATTCATCATTAGCTTTTGACTAGGCTCCAGGAGCCAGTTGTGAATGTTGGCCATCTGGTCAGCTTCCGCATTTTCAGTTCTGGCCAAACAGAGAGGCAACTATTTGGTGCATTTTGATTAATGATAGGCTTAGCAAGGGGTGATGAGTTAGGCTTTCAGGTTGCTAAATGTGACAAGATGAGTAGGGATTTAACAATCTTCTGAATTTTATAAGCGTAGAGTGAAGGAGAAAATAGAATGAAAAGGCATGTATCATTCTATTACAGCAAAAAATCTGGCAGTGAGGTACTACCACGCTTATTTTACAGATGAAACTCAGAGATCAAATAATTCAAAGTAGTAAGTAGTAGATTAAAAGCCCAGTTCATCCGTCTTCAGTACTTGACTCTTACGATACAATTGACAGAGTAGATACTATAGCAAAAGGAGAAAAGGCCAATAATAAAACAGCTGTTTGGGACACCTCTGACTTCAGTTGATCATATTTGGGAAGCCCAGTTGTGTTTGATCCAAACCTCTTTTCTGGGACTGGAACTGCAGAGAATATCCTGATCTCTACTTTGGTTGTTAAGCTCTAAGAAGAAGCTTCCTTGACTTTGCTGCCGTAGAAACACACAGGAGCACTTCTGTGGATATGGGATTGAAAGAGATGTCTACATAAGAAAAAATTTAAAGTTTAGTTACATATACTTTTGTAGATGTGCTTTATAATAGAGGAGGCTTAAAAGAGTCTGCATGGTCCTAAGAAAAAGCAATAAGAAAGAAGAAAGTTTTAATACAGTGAAGAAATTATGAAATAATCTCAAGATATATAGTAGCCAGTCTTTGAATAATGTCTATTTTTGAATCGTAAAGTTTAAAAAAAATATGATATTCTACCAAAGGAAAGCCTCAAATATTGTCAGGAGGCTGTAAGACAAAAAACTAACAATTGATTAAATAATTTATTGATCTGTACATCAAACTTTTATCTCCATTATGTGACAGCATCTTTGCTAGGCACTGGGGAATACAAAATGAACAAGACATGGTCTTTGTCTTAATCTCTCTAAGTCACAGTTTTCTCATCCATAAAATTATTTTATAATACTTAACCTTAAAAGATTTTTGTGTGTGTGAATTTTAAATAAGAGAATATATTTAAACTCTTATAAAGCACTTGGCCACATAATAAGGACTCAATTAATACCATAGTCTAGTAAAGGAGATTGAGAGGTGAACAGTGATAGTAATTGAGGTAATGTGTAGATATTAATGGCTATAACTCCTCAGAGCAGATGGCTTTGAATCCTGAAGAAGGCTGAACAGAACTGAGAAACTGATTTTTGGAAGTGAAAACTTAGAACAGTTCAACAGGTGTCTCACTAAAGTCCTACTTTATTTAGGGATATATTTGAGGATGTGACAGTTTTGCTAAGTTCTACTATTTCTACCAAAGAATAGTTCTCCAAGTTCTCTGCTCTACTGGTGCAGTGATTTAGGATCTTGGGATTTAGATTCTAGGCCTGGTTTTTAAGCATCTGACCTTGATTAAATTACTTAATTTCTTTTGCCTCAGCCTTGTCATGTAAAATGGGAATAACAGTACTTACTTCATAAGGTAGTACATAGCATGGTTGAAATGATAAGCAGTTAGTAGAGGGAAATTATAATTGTTCTTTTTAATAATGTAGTATTTAGTACTTGCAGAGTAATTCCTTATCGCTGCTTGATTATAGTCTTTGCGATGGTCTGTTTCTTTAACCTTTCAACTAGTGAGGAGATGCAAGGATTAGCCTTCTCTGGCTTTTTCTTCTTCTATTAAATGGTGGGGATGGGAGATGTTTAGCAATACAGAAGTAAGCCTGTGACTCCCTGGTTGGCTGTGTGATATATTTTGGTTACTTGCCAAAAAAGTAACTTTATAGAAGTTTATGGCCAATGTGGTCAATTTCTGTATTATAGAGAATACATGGAATTAGGTTTATTATAGTTTCTTAGAGCAGGGAAAATAATTTTGTTCTTGTTTTACAGATGAGGAAACAGATCTAAGTAAGTTAGAACGTGACGTCCAAAGTTATACTGGGAGAGCCAGGACTTGATCTAGGTTTTTTGAGTTTTTGTTTGCTTCTTCTTCATAGGAAATTTTATTTATTAGCTCAGCCAACATATGTTATGTCCAGATAAAGTTAACACAAAACTCAGAGTATATTCTCCAAGTTACCATATTTCCTTTATGTTATTGACAAGCCACTACCAGGCAGTTGTACACGTTCTCAGTGTTCTTTGTTTCCTTCATTCACCAGATACATATTTCTACAGGAAAAAAAAATGTTATTGATAAAGGTTAGGTTCCTAGGATGGACGACAACAACAGCAACAACAACAACAAAACTAACCTAACAAATAATGTGATGTTTTTTAACAGGGTTTCCTACTTTCTCATTTGTTACAATATTATAGTATTTCAGCTATAGTTTAGGTTTTGTGGGTCAGCCTGGGGACCTAAAGATGATTCTATAGGAAATGCATTCTAGGTTACAAACAACCAAGTTAAGAAAGGTAATTTTGGAATGCAATCCATTTGGAAGTTGGAGACAGTCTGCACAGAGTCACAGTTTGGATTAGTGGTACAGGAAAAACAAATCAAGATAGAAATGTTACCTTACCTTAAGGGGTTGGTGAGGATTAAATGAAATAATATATGTAAAGTACCTAACACAGTTCTTACCTCAGTAATTGCTAGTAAATTCTCCAAAACAAAACAAAACAAAAAAAACGATAACTCCTTTTTCTCTCCCCTTAACCCATATTACTGATCCTTACTGATGACAAACAGTACTTACTGTAATCTCCGTTCTGTCTCCTGACTAGGACAGAACAGCTTTAAACTAAACTGCGAGCCAGTGTGTTGTCAAAAGCTTCTCAAGGCTCTTCTTAACTGCCAGCATCAAACAGTGCATTCTCTGTGGGTGGACTATGAACTCGGAGAGTTTAATACTCTTGTCTTTCTCAGTCAGGAAAAATGTCCATGTGCGTTCCTTCTGATTTGTTTATTCTTTCCCACCTTTAGGCAAAACAAAAAGAATAAACATTGATGTTTATTCGTGTTAGACTTTATGGTATTTCAAAACATCATGGTTTATAGATCATATAACAAATATTTATTTTGTTGCCCACTGTGTCCCAGGCACTGTTCTAGAAATATGGGACACAGCAGTGAATGAAACCATCCAATAAAACACATTGATAATTTCTTCCCCTGGGGGAGTTCACATTCTACATCAATTGTTATTTCCCTGTATAATGACTGTAACAATCTTCTGGCTCCATACATTTTTGCTTTTTTCAATACTCTTTCAGTTATAATTCAGGTCAAACATGCCACAATTTTAAAAGTACACGTAAATCAATTTATGTATTGTGTTTAGATATTGTAGAGGAGTACTGAAAGTGGGTAATCTGTGCTCTAGTTCTAACTCTACCCTATGTAATGTACAGTGTTGGGCAGGTTACATAAACTCTTCCAATAATGTGTAAAATTAAAATGTAAGATTAGATTGTCTCTAAGGTTCCTGCAGCTCTAAACAATTTCTATGATTCTAACGTTTTAAAAAGGATATAAAAAAGTAGCTTCTCTACAGAATGTGATGTTGTCTTAACAATATTGTCAACTCATTGAGGATCCAGCTTTCAAGCCTTATTCTTTATAAGTTAAAACTATATCACCTGTATCACCTACATCAATTATACTGATTCAGAAGCAAGGAGGCTAGGTAAGAAAGCTACTGATAAACCAAAATCTTTACATCTTTGCAGGTTCAATACCTCAGCATTTCCACTTAAGAATTTCCCATCCTGGCTGTAGGTAACGATTTACCCCAAAATATGATCATGCAGCATTCTCTTTTATGATACATACTCAACAACCTCAATGTAGGTTAAATAGATATAGTAAAAGTATATAGAACAAAAGATAATTTTTTGGTAGAGAATCAAAATTTAGAATGATGATACCTTCTTTAGCTCGTAGGTTTAAAGAAATCTCTCTGTTGCTAGTCACTGTTGTATGTTTTCAAGAGTGGCGAGGACTGGGGTGAGGTGGTATCTCATTGTGGTTTTTATTTGCGTTTTATTTCTGATGGTTAGTGAGGTTGAGCATTTCTTCATATGTCTGTTTCCCATCTGTATGTCCTCTGGAAAAATGTCTCTTCATGTCCTCTGCCCATTTTTTAATTGGGTTGTTTGTTTTTTTTGGAGTTGAATGAGTTTTTTTTTAAAAATAAATTTTGGATATTAACCCGTGATCAGATAGATGTATCATTGACAAATACTTTCTCCCATTCAGTAGGATCCCTTTTTGTTCTATTTATGGTTTCCTTTGCTGTGAAAAAAACTTTTTAGTTTGACGTAATCCCATATGTTTATTTTTTCTCTTCTCTCACCTGAGAGAATATATCAGTAAAAATATTAGTCTGGGTAATGTCTGTAGACTGTCTTCCTATATTTGCTTCTAGGAGTTCTATGGTTTCAGAGCTTACATTTAAGTCTTTAATCCAGTTTGAATTTATTCTTGTATATGGTGTAAGGAGGTGCTATCATCAATAAATCAACAAACAACAAGTGCTGGTGAGGATGTGGAGAAAAGGGATCCCTTGTGCACTGTTGGTGGGATTGCAGATTGGTGCAGCCACTATGGAAATCAGTATGGAGGTATCTCAAAAAACTGGAAATGGAACCACCTTGTGATCCAGCAATTCCACTCCTAGGTATCTATCCAGAGAAATCCGAAACACTAATTTGAAAAACTTTACGCACCCCTATGTTTATTGCAGCACTATACACAATAGCTAAGACATGGAAACAACTGAAATGCCCATCGGTAGATGACTGGATTAAGAAACTGTGGTACATTTATACATGGAGTATTACTCAGCCATAAAGAAGAAAGAAATCTTACCATCTGCAATGTTATGGATGGACCTAGAGAACATTTTGCTAAATGAAATAAGTTAGACAGAGAAAGACGAATACCATATGATCTCACTTATATGTGGAATCTAAAGAAAAGAATAAATGAACGCTCAGAAACAGTCTCAAAGATATAGAGAAAAAACTGAGAGTTGCTAGATGGGAGGGGAAGTGGGGATGAGGGGGAAAGTGGGGATTAGAAAGCACAGTCAGTAAGCACAAGATTGTCACAGGGATACGAAAGTTTGGGGAATATAATTAATAATGTAAAGGTTTTGTAGGGTATCCATTGGACACTTATCTTACTAGGGAGACCACCTCAGGGATGGTGTAGATGCCTGATCACTGCACTGTACACCTGAAACTGAAGCTGAACAATAATAAATGACAACTATAATTTAATATATATGTGATATATATATATATATATAACATATATATACATAGTCACAAGAAATGGAGTACAGCATTAGGAATAGAGACAGTAGAAATGTAACGGCTGTATGCGATGTCAGAGGGGGAGGGATTGGGGGAGGGAGGTTATCACTTTGTGAGGGTATAAATGATAAATGTCTAACTATTACATTGTTTTGTACACCTGAAACTAACAAATAAATAAGTAAATAAATAAATACAAAAAAAGTGGTGAGGAGTGTGAATAGAAATTAAAAACAAAAAGAGACAAGCTATCACCTAGCATACTGTTAAGCTCATAGAAGATATTCAGCAAGTACTTATTAAATTACATTGATTCATTAGATTGTCAAGAACTGTGAAGGGTCTGAGATTTTACTCTGCTTGCAAGTTAACTTGCCACTGTTTCATGGATGCTTGTGGAGTATGAGACTCTGGGTCAGAGATGAAGTACTGAAGGGCAGTTGATTACTTCCAGCAATAGCAGTAGCCAGAGTATCATCATTTATGCCAATTCTCTGAACTCCTGTGCCCATAGGGTGACATGAAGAGGGCCAGATTATACCTGCACATGCAGTGGGTTGTTACAGGAGGGGAACTCTGAACCGGGGGAATCCAACTCTTTTGTAATGTGCAGTAAGCATGCCTGCCCTTTGCTTTGGAAGGAGACATTATTATTGTTGTTTTTATTAGTTTCAGGTGAACAAAACAACAGAGTAATTAGACATTTATATACCTCACAAAATGATAAGCCCAATAAATCTATTACCCATCTGACACTGTTACAATATTATTGACTGTATTTCCTATGCTGTACTTTATATCCCCATGACTATTTTTCAAATTATAGTCGACATTCAATGTTTTATATTAGTTTCAGGTGTACAGTGTAGAGGTTAGACACTTATTTATATAATTTATGCAGTGATCCCTCTGATAAGTCTACATTGCCTACATTACCATACTATACTTTGCATCCCTGTGACTCTTTTGTACCTACCAATTTGTACTTCTTAATCTCTTCACCTTTCTCTCCCAGCTCCCCAACTCCCATCCCATTCAGTAACATCAGTTCTCTTTATCTATGAGCCTGTGTCTGTTTTGTTGTTCGTTAGATTCCCCATGTAAGTGAGATCATATGGTATTTGCCTTTCTCAGTCTGACTTATTTCACTTAGCATAATACCTTCTAGGTCCATCCACGTTGTTGCAAATGGTAAGATTTCATTCTTTTTATGGCAGAGTAATGTTCCATTGTATAGATGTACCGCCTCTTTATCCAATCGTCGATCAATGGGCATTTTGGTTGTTTCCGTATCTTGACTGTTGTAAATAGTGCTGCAGTGAACATAGGGGTGCATATATCTTTTCGAATTAGTGTTTTGGATATCTTTGGATAAATATCTAGGAGTGGAATTGCTGGGTCATAAGGTAATTTTATGTTTAATTTTTTAAGGAACTTCTGTACTGTGTTTCATAGTAGCTGCAACAATTTGCATTCCCACTGCACAACAGTTGCCTTTTCTCCACATCCTCACCAGCACTTGTTTGTTGATTAATTGATGATGACCATTCTGACAGGTATGAGGTGATACCTCATTGTGGTTTTAATTTGCGTTTCTCTGATAGTGATGTTGAGCATATTTTCATGTCTATTGGCCATCTATTTGTCCTCTTTGGAGAAATGTCTATTTAGATCCTCTGCCCATTTCTTAATTGGATTGTATTTTTGCTGTTGAGTTGTATGAGATTTTCCTAAATTTTGGATATTAACCCCTTATCAGATGTATCACTGGCAAATATCTTTTCCCATTCAGTAGGAAGTATTTTTGTTTTGTTGATGGTTTCCTTTGCTGTGCAAAAAGTGTTTAGTTTGGTGTAGTCCCTGTAGCAGCAAGGGGCTACGTTTTAAATGGCCACAGAATTTGGGTGTTGAATACGCATTCACCATGCACACTGAGACAGAGTTGAGGCAGCAAAACATTTATTAAGTGAGGCAATAAGTAAGACAGAGAGAATTAAGCAAAGTAAGACAAAGCAATGGTGAGTTCTCACCACCCGAAGAGTGTTTCCAAGGCGCTGGGGAACCGAGACAGCGTCTTGGCTTCAGGTGTGTCCGGCCAGCGTCCAGTCCGAGAGTTCTGACTAGGGCTCCCCCAGGACACTAATTATATAGGTTTATCCCCAATAGATTATCAGTAGGGAAAGAATGCTAGGTCATCACGGTTACAATCAGCAAGCATGGGAACAATGAACCACAAGTTTCAGGGTAATTATCTAGGGTAGAAGGGAGGGGACCTGATTCGGGCAGTGTCACAATGTAAATGAGGTACTATGGTCACAGGGCAACCTACATGATCCTATTCAGGCGTTCCACCTGCGGGTCAGCTATTGTTCAACTAAGGGGGCTGGTGAGGCCTTCCCGAGTTTACTCCTGCTGACGGGGGAGTCAATGTCCGGGTGCCACCTGGACAGAGCATTCCCCTGACACAACACGTGGAAGGCACAAAGGCGCACCTAAGTCATATTATATTTACTTTACAGTCCCATTTGCTTATTTTTTCTTTTGTTTCCCTTGCCCGGGGAGATATATCATTAAAAATATTACTAAGGGCAATGTCTGAGAGTTTACTGCCTATGTTTTCTTATAGGAGAACTATGGTTTTGGGTCTTACATTTAAGTCTTTAATCCATTTTTAGTTTATTCTTCTATATTTAGTATGAAGCTGTTCCAGTTTCATAGTTTTTTTTTAAATTAAAGTTTATTGGGGTGACAATTGTTAGTAAAGTTACGTAGTTTCAGGTGTACAATCCTGTAATACATCATCTGTAAATCCCACTGTGTGTTCACCACCCAGAGTCAGTTCTCCTTCCATCACCATATATTTGATCCCCCTTACCCTCATCTCCCACCCCCCACCCCCCTTACCCTCTGGTAACCACTAAACTATTGTCTGTGTCTATGAGTTTTTGTTTCTCATTTGTTTGTCTTATTATTTTGTTGTTTTTGGTTTATATACCACATATCAGTGAAATCATATGGTTCTCTGCTTTTTCTGTCTGATTTATTTTGCTTAGGATTACAATCTCAAGATCCATGCATGATGTCACAAATGGTCCTGTATCATCTTTTCTTACCGCTGAATATTATTCCATTGGGTATATATACCACAACTTCTTTATCCCTTCAACTATTGAAGGACATTTTGGTTGTGTCCATGTCTTGGCCACCGTAAATAAAGCTGCAGTGAACATTGGAGCACACTTGTTTTTATATACAAATGTTTCAGATGTTTTTGGTAGATACCTTGGAGAGGGATTGCGGGGTCCTATGGGTTCTTAAATTTTTGAGGAACCTCCACACTGCCTTCCATAGTTCCATAGCGGCTGCGCCAATTTGCATTCCCACCAACAGTGTATGAGTGTTCCTTTTTCTCCACAGCCTCTCCAACATTTGTTACTATTTGTCTTGTTGATGATCGCCATTCTAACTGGGGTGAGGTGATATCTCATTGTGGTTTTTATTTGCATTTCTCTGATGATTAGTGATGTTGAGCATTTTTTCATATGTCTATTTGCCATTTGTATGTCCTCTTTGGAGAAATGTCTCTTCAGGTCCTCTGCCCATTTTTCAATTAGGTTGTTTGTTTTTTTCCTATTGAGTTGTATGAGTTCCTTGTATATTTTGGATATTAGCCCCTTATCGGAGGCACTGTTTGCAAAAATCTTCTCCCATTCAGTTGGTGGCCTCTCTATTTTGCTGATGGTTTCTTTTGCTGTGCAGAAGCTTTTTAGTTTGATACAGTTCCATTCATTTATTTTAGCCTTTGGAGTCAAATTCATAAAATGCTCTTTGTACCCAAGGTCCATAAGTTTAGTACCTATGTTTTCTTCTATGCAGTTTATTGTTTCAGGTCTTATGCTTAAGTCTTTGATCCCTTTTGAATTAATTTTGGACATGGTGACAGATAGCAGTCCAGTTTCATTCTTTTCCATGTGTCTTTCCAATTCTGCCAGCACCATTTATTGAAGAGGCTGTCTTTTCTCCATTGTATGTTTTTTGCTTCTTTGTCAAAAATTATCTGTCCATATTATGTGGTTTTATTTCGGAGTTCTCAATTCTATTCCATTGGTCTATGTGTCTGTTTTTCTGTCAATACCATGCTGTTTTGATTATTGTTGCCTTGTAGTACAAGTTAAAGTCAGGAAGTGTGATACCTCCATTATTGTTCTTTTTTCTTAAGATTGCTTTGGCTATTTGGGGTCTTTTGTGGTTCCAAACAAATCTGATGATTTTTTGTTCTATTTCTTTAAAAAATGCCATTGGATTTTGATGGGGATTACATTAAGTCTCTTTATTGCTTTGGGTAATATGACCATTTTAACTATGTTGATTCTTCCAATCCATGAGCACGGAATGTCTTTCCATTTCTTTGTGTCTTCTTCAATTTCTTTTAAAAATGTCTTATAGTTTTCAGCATATAGGTCTTTCACATCCTTGGTTAAGTTTATTCCTAGGTATTTTATTCTTTTTGCTGCAATTGCAAAAGGAATTGTTTTCTTAATTTCTTTTTCTGAGATTTCATTGTTGGTATACAGGAATGCAGTGGACTTTTGTACATTGATTTTGTATCCGTCAACTTTACTCTATTCGTTGATTGTTTGTAGTAGCTTTTTGGTGGAGTCTTCAGGGTTTTCTATGTATAGCATCATGTCATCTGCAAAGAGTGACAATTTAACTTGTTCATTCCCCATTTGGATGCCTTTTTATTTCTTTCTCTTGCTTGATTGCTCTGGCAAGGACTTCCAACACTATGTTGAAAAGCAGAGGTGATAGGGGACAGCCCTATCATGTTCCTGAATGTAGAGCAGAGGGCTTTAGTTTTTCACCGTGAATTGTAAGAGTAGCTGAGGGCTTGTTATATATGGCCTTTATTATGTTATGGTATTTTTCTTCTATACCCATTTTATTAAGTGTTTTAATCATAAATGGATGTTGTATCTTGTCAAATGCTTTTTCTGCATCAATTGATATAATCATATGATTTTTGTCCTTTATTTTGTTTATGTGATGTATCACATTTATGGATTTGCGGATGTTGAACCATCCTTGTGCCCCAGGGATGAACCCGTTTGGTCGTGATGAGTAATCTTTTTAATGCATTGTTGTATTCGATTTGCTAGACTTTTATTTAGGATTTTTGCATCTGTATTCATCAGAGATATTGGTCTGTAGTTTTCTTTTTTTGTGTTGTCCTTACCACGTTTTGTTATCAGGGTAATGTTCGCCTCATAGAATGAGTTAGGGAGTACTGTCTTTTCTACAATTTTTTGGAAGAGTTTGAGGAGGATAGGTATTAGATCCCCATTTGAAGGTTTGGTAGAATTCACTAGTGAAGCCATCTGGTCCCGGACTTTTGCTTTTGGGAAGGTTTTGGATGACTGATTCAATTTCGTTACTGGTGATCGGTCTGTTTAGATTTTCCATTTCTTCATGGTTCAGACTTGGAAGGCTATATGTTTCTAAGAACTTGTCCATTTCTTCTAGGTTATTGAATGTGGTGGCATATAGTCCTTCATAGTATTCTTGGATGATCCTTTGTATTTCTGTGGCATCCGTGATAACTTCCCCTTCTTCATTTCTGATTTTGTTTATTAGTGTCTTCTCTCTTTTTATCTTAGTGAGTATAGCCAAGAGTTTGTCAATTTTATTACTCTTTTCAAAGAACCAGCTCTTTGTCACATTAATTTTTTCTATTGTCTTTTTATTCTCTATTTCATTTAGTTCTGCTTTGATTTTTATTATTTCCTTTCTTCTGCTGACCTTGGGTTTCATTTGTTTTTCTTTTTCTAGTTCTTTAAGATGTAACATGAGGTTATTTATTTGGGATTTTTCTTGTTTCTTGAGATAGGCCTGTAATGATATAAATTTCCTTCTTAAAACTGCTTTTGCTGCATCCCAAAAATTTTGGTAGGATGTATTTTCATTGTCATTTGTTTCTATGTATCTTTTGATCTCTCCTCTAATTTCTTCTTTGACCCGGTCATTCTTTAAAATTATGTTGTTTTATGTCCATGTATTTGTGATTTTTCCTGCTTTCTTTTAGCAGTTGATATC
Organism: Rhinolophus sinicus; assembly: GCF_036562045.2. Taxonomy (NCBI): domain Eukaryota; kingdom Metazoa; phylum Chordata; class Mammalia; order Chiroptera; family Rhinolophidae; genus Rhinolophus; species Rhinolophus sinicus. Next base: position 27,939,431 of record NC_133761.1, on the reverse strand, counting down.
CAATTTCAAAGCCTTGTGATCAGAGAATATGCTTGGTATGATTTCAATCTTCTTAAATTTGCTGAGGCTGCTTTTATGTCCCAGTATACAGTCTGTCCTTGAGAATGTTCCATGTACACTAGAAAAGAATGTATAGTCTGATATTTTAGGATGAAGTGCTCTATAAATGTCAATTATGTCCATTTCATCTAATGTGTCATTTAGGGCTGCTATTTCGTTATTTATTTTCTGTTTGGATGATCCATCCATAGCTGTCAATGATGTATTTAAGTCCCCTAGTATAATTGTGTTTTGGTCAATTTCTCCCTTTAGTTCTGTTAGTAGTTGCTTGGTATATTTGGTGCTCCCTGATTGGGGGCATAAATATTGATGACTGTTATGTCTTCTTGTTGTATAGTCCCCTTTATCATTCTGAAATGTCCATCTTTGTATCTTGTTACCTTTTTTACCCCAAAGTCTGTTTCATCTGATATCAGTATGGCTACACCTGATTTTCTCTGGATACCATTTGCTTGGAGTGTCAATTTCCACCCTTTCCCTTTGAGTGTATGCTCGTTCTTGTAGCTGAGATGCATCTCTTGGAGACAGCATATGGTTGGGTTTAGGTTTTTGATCCAATCTGCTACTCTGTGCCTTTTTATTGGTGAGTTCAGTCCATTTATATTTAGGGTGACTATTGATATGAGGATTTCCTATCATTCTATCTTTAGTTTTCTGGTAAGACTATGTCTCCATTGTTTCTTTGCCTTTTTGTTGTTTTCTATTATTTCTGTGTGGTGGTATTCTGTGATTTTCTTCCCTCTGTTTCTTCTTTTATTACAGTATATATTTCAGTTCTGGATTTTTTTTTGAGTGGTTACCATTAACTAATGTAAAAGAAAGTTTGATATTTAGAGTATTCCATTTTCTTCAGCATGCTTACTTTCTCCATTCCCATATTCCGGTTCAGGCCTTTACTCTCCCCCTTTTTATGTTTTGTTTGCCACAAATTGTCCCTGTTGATGGTAGTCAAATAGCCTCCTTTAGTTTTTTTTGTAGTGCAGGTTGTGCATTGGAAAATTCCCTCAGCTTCTGTATGTCTGGAAAGGTCTTCATTCCTCCTTCATATCTAAAGGATATCTTTGCTGGGTATATTATTCTTGGCTCATAATTTCTTTCTTTCAATAGTTTGAATATTTCGTTCCACTCTGTCCTGGCTTGTACTTTCTGCTGAAAAATCTGATGATAATCTAATGGGCTTTGCTTTGTAGGTTACCGTCTTCTTTTTCTGGCTGCCTTGAAGATTCTTTGTTTGTCATTGACTTTTGACAGCTTCAATACAATGTACCTTGGAGAAGGCCTGTTGGGAGTGAGGTAATTAGTTGTTCTATTTGCTTCTTGGATTCGAGGATCCAGTTCTTTCCACAAGTTTGGGAAGTTCTCATTGACTATTTGTTTGAATGTACTCTCTGTTCCCTTCTCTCTTTCTTCTCCTTCTGGTATGCCCATTATTCTTATATTGCTCTTTCTGATGGAGTCAGAAAGTTCTTGTAGAGTTCTTTCATTTCTTTTAAGTCTCAAGTCTCTTTCTTCTTCCATCCATGTCATTTCCAGGTTTCTATCTTCGATGTCACTGATTCTTTCCTCCATCTGGTCAACTCTACTACCTAAGCTGGCTATTTCATTCTTAATTTCTTCTATTGAGTTCTTAATCTCCAGAAATTCTATTTGGTTCTTTTTTAAAATTTCAATCTCTTTGGTAAAATGTTCATGTTGTTCTTTGATTGTGTTTCTGAGTTCATTAAACTGCCTTTCTGTGTTTTCTTGCATCTCGTTGAGTTTTTTCAGAACTGCAATCTTGAATTCTCTGTCATTTAAGTCACATATTTCCATATCTTTAAGATCATTTTCTGGATACTTTTCACTTTATTTCTGAGCTGTCTTGTTTCCTTGGTTATTCATGGCAATTAATGATTTATTATTTCTCTTCCTAGACATCTATAGGAGTGGGTTCTGCAAGAGGTTGATAGGAAGAGTTCTTTCTTTTGTTTTCCAGTACGTGTTTGTAGTTCTCTCTGACTGCAGCCTTTTTTTCCTCTCTCACACTGTAGTGTTATGTTTTCTCTGCGCCATTCTAGCTTCTCACACAATGGGGGAATTTCCTGGAAGGCAGGCTTCTCCTCTGTTAATAGTTCGCCTGTGTCTTAGGGCACTGCATCCCCACCACCGCATCCCTGTGGGGATGCGGAGATGCAGAGACCTTTTTAAGTTCCAAAGCTCTTCCTGCACCAGATTCAGAGCCCATGTGTTTCAGCAGTTCTGTTTACTCCTGCAGGGATCCACCCATATAGATGGGGACAGGGGCGGTGTGAGTTCTGAGAATTGGCCCAGAGCAATGGCAGCGATCACCACCACAGCCGGTCCTGCTTCCACAGCTCCCTCCCCTTTCCTGGAACTAGTTGGACCACAGTTTTCTGTGTCTGCGGACCACAATTTTCAGAACTGCAAATATTCTGTTCTTTTGATCTGACACTGCTACTATTCCGCTTCTAGTACTGGGCAGGTGGGGCAGGGTGAGCCCTGGGAGGGTAGGGAGGGGGCGGCTAGTCTCAGTGCCTAAGGCTTCCATTCTCTGTGGCAGTGAGGGCTTACACCTCCGTTTTCAGCCTTCTTCCCTCAGTCTTTGCTCCGAGGTCTCTTTTGTGAGCATTGGGTTCAGCCGTGTTATATGCTGCCCCCTCAGCCCTGTGGGCCATAAGCGGAGCCCTAGCAGTCCGAGTTCTTCCCTCTCCTGCAGCTGCGGTAGTTCCAGGATGCAGTGAGCTCAGAGCACTGAGCTAGGTCTGCGTCCTGTGCCCACACGGCTCCATCTCCTCATTTCTCCCTTCCCTCCTTCCCTGCTCATGCAATTTGCCCACCTTTAGGTGAATTCAGTAGTGAGCCTCTTCGTCTTGCCTGTCTGCTGTGCAGGGAGTCCTTTGTGGAGTTATAGTTGTTCGATTTGTTGTAAATTCCAGGGGAGATTTCCAGAGGCTCACCTCATGCTGCCATTTTGATGACGTCCTCCAGTTTCATGTTTTATGCATTTATCTGTACAGTTTTCCCAGCACCATTTATCGAATAGATTGTCTTTATCCCAGTGTATATTTTTGCTTCCTTTGTCATAGATTGAATGACCATATAGGCATGGATTTATTTTGGGCTCTGTATTGTGTTCTGTAAATTTGTGTGTCTTTTTTTCTCTTTATTTTCATTTTTTAAATTAAATTTATTGAGGTGATAATAGTAAAATTAATTAGATTTCAAACGTGCATTTCTATGATACATCATCTATATATCACATTGTGTGCTCACCACCCAGAGTCAGTTCTCCTTTTCTCACCCTATATTTGACCCCCTTTACCCTCTATCATCCACCCTTATATGTCTGATTTTATGCCAGTACCATGCTGTTTTTATTACTGTGACCTTGAGTATAGTTTGATATAGTTTGATATCAGGTAGCGAGATATCTCCAGCTTTGTTCTTTGTTAGAACAAAGTGGCTGGGTGGCCACTTTGGTTAGAGCACGAGCTCTAAACAACAGGGTTCCCGGTTTGATTCCCACATGGGCCAGTGAGCTGTCCCCTCCACAACTAGATTGAAGACAATGAGCTGCGGCTGAGCTGCCGGTGCTGCTGTGCCCCCTGCAACTAAAGATTGACAATGGCAACTGGACTTGGAGCTGAGCTGCGGTCTCCACAACTAGATTGAAGGACAACAACTTGGAGCTGCTGGCCCCTGGAGAAACACACTGTTCCCCAATATGCCCCAATAAAAAATAAAAAATAAAAAAAGATTGCTGTGGCTATTTGGGGTCTGTTATGGTTCCATATAAATTTTAGGATTATTTATTCTAGTCCCGTGAAAAATGCCAGTGATATTTTGATAGGGATTGCATTGAATCTATAGATTGCTTTGCATAGTATGGACATTTTAAGTACATTAATTTTTCCTATCCTTGAGCATAGTACATGCTTCCATTTATTTGTATCTTCTTTAATTCTTCTCTTCAATGTCTTATAATTTTCTGAGTACAGGTCTTTTACTTCTGTGGTTAAATTTATTCCTAAGTAATTTTTTTTTGATGCAATTGTAAATGGAATTGTTTTCTTAATTTCTCTTTCTGGCAGTTTGTTATTGGTATATAAAATGCATCCAATTTCTGAAAATTATTTTTGTATCCTGCTGTTTTACTAAATTCATTAATCAGTTATTATAGTTTTTTATTAGGATCTTTGGGGTTCTCTTTATGTAATATAATGTTATCTGCAAATAATGACAGTTTCACTCCTTTCTTTCCAATTTGGATGCCTTTTCTTTTTTTTTATCTGATAGTTGTGGCTAGGACTTCCAGTGCTATGTGGAAAGAAAGTGGTAAAAGTGGACATCTTTGTCTTGTTCCTTAAGAGAAATGCTTTTAGCTTTTCCTCAGTGAGTACGATGTTAGTTATGGGTTTGTCATATATGACTTTTATTATGTTGAGATTTTTTCCCTGTATTCCCATTTTGTGGAGAGTTTTTTTTATCATAAATCGATGCTGGATTTTGTCAGATGCTTTTTCTGCATCAATTGATATGATTGTATGATTTTTTTCATTTTGTTTATGTGGTGTATCACGCTAATTGATTTTCGGATATTGAACCAAGCTTGCACACCAGGACCAAATCCCATTTGATTGTGGTAGTGTATGATTTTTGTAATGTAGTACTGAATTTTGTTTGCTAATATTTTGTTGAGGATTTTTGCATCTACGTTCAGGAGGGATATTGACCTATAGTTTTTATTTTTTGTAATGTCTTTTTCTAGTTTTGATATCAGGGTATTGGTGGCCTTATAGAATGAGTTTGGTAGCCTCCCCTCCTCTTGAATTTTTTGGGATAGTTTGAGAAGGATAGGTGTTAATTCTTCTTTGAATGTTGGTAAAATTCATCTGTGCAGCCATTTGGTACAGGATTTCTGTTTGTTGGGAGCTTGTTGATTACTGATTCAATTTCATTGGTAGGAATCAGTTGGTTCAGATTTTCTGTTTCTTCTTGATTTGGCCTTCGAAGATTATATGCTTCTAGGAATTTGTCCATTTCTTCCAGATTGTACAATTTGTTGGCGTATAATTGCTCATAGTATTTTCTTAAAATTTTTTGTATTTCTGTGGTGTCAGTTATCAGTTCTCCTCTTTCATTTCTGATTTCATCTATTTGGTTCCTCACTCTTTTTTTCTTGATGAGTCTGGTTAAAGTTTATCAATTTTATCTTTTCAAAGAACCAACTCTTGGTTTTATTAATCTTTTGTATTTTCATTAGACTCTATTTTTTTTTTTTTAATTGGAGAAGGGGAAGAGGACTTTATTGGGGAACAATGTGTACTTCCAGGATTTTTTTTCAAGTCAAGTTGTTGTCCTTTCAATCTTAGTTGTGGAGGGCGCAGCTCAGTTCCAGGTCCTGTTGGTGTTGTTAGTTTCAGGGGTGCAGCCCACCATCCCTTGTGGTTGAGAGGATGTGCTCCAACCAACTGAGCCATCTGGGAGCTCAGCGGCAGCTCAGCTCAAGGTGCCATGTTCAATCTTAGTTGCAGGGAGCACTGCCCACCATCCTTTGTGGGAGTTGAGGAATCGAACTGGCAACCTCCTGGTTGAAAGCCCACTAGCCCATGTGGGAATTGAACTGGCAGCCTTCGGCATTAGGAACACAGAGCTCCAACCACCTGAGCCACCGGGCCAGCCCCATTAGACTCTATTTTGCTTATTTCTGTTCTGATTTTTATTATTTCCTTTCTTCTACTCACTTTGGGCTTTGCTGTCCTTTTTCTAGTTCCTTTAAGTGTAAAGTTATATTGTTTATTTGAGATTTTTCTTGTTTTTTTTGAGGGTGGCCTGTATTTCTGTGAAACTGCTTTCACTGTGTCCCATAGATTTTGGGTTGTTGTGTTTTCATTTTTGTTCGTCTCAAGGTATCTTTTGATTTCTTCCTTGATCTCATTGTTAAGCCATTCATTGTTTAGTAGCATGTTATTTAACCTTCATGTGTTTGTGTGTTTTTCAGTTTTTTTGGGTTTTTTTGTAATTGATTTTTAGTTTCATACTGTTGTGGTCAGAGAAGATGCTTGATATGATTTCAATCTTAAGTTTATTGAGACATATTTTGTGGATTAATATGTGCTCTGTCTTGGAAAATGTTCCATGTGCACATGCAAAAAATGTATAGTCTGCTGCTCTGGGGTGAAATGCTCTAAAAATAGCAATTAAGCCCATCTTGTCTAGTGTGTCACTTAAAGTTGCTGTTTCCTTGTTGATGATCTGTCTGGAAGATATGTCCATTGGTGTCAATGGAATATCCCCTACTATGATTGTGTCACTGTTGATCTGCCTTTATGTCAATATTTGTTTTATATATTTAGGTACTCTTATGTTGGATGCATAGATGTTTACTAGGGTTATGTCCTCTTGTTGGTTTGATCCCTTTATCATTATGTAATGTCCTTCTTTGTGTCTCTTAAAGTGTATTTTGTCTTTTTGTCTGATAAGTATAGCTACTTCAGCTTTTTCTTTTTCATTTCCATTTGTGTGAAATATCTCTTTGCATCCCTTTACTTTTCTAGAGTATGTGTGTCTTTTGATCTGAGGTGGGTCTCCAATAGCATACGTAAGGGTTTTGTTTTCTTATCCATTCAGCTACCCTGTGTCTTTTGATTGGAATATTTAATCTTTTAACATTGAGAGCGATTATTAATAGGTACATAGTTATTACCATTTTATTATTCTCCTCCCTCTCCTCCTCCTCCTCCTCCTCTTCCTCCTCCTCCTCCTCTTCCTCCTCCTATTCCTCCTCCTCCTCCTTCTTCTTCCAGAAGTTCCTTTAACATTTCCTAAAATACTGACTTGGGGGTAATGAATTCCTTCAGCTTTTTCTTGTCTGGGAAGCTCTTTATCTCTCCTTCAATTTTAAATCATAGTATTGCTGGATAGAGTAGTCTTGGTTGTAGGCCCTTGCTTTTCATCACTTTTAATATTTCCTGCCTGTCCCTTATGGCCTGCAAAGTTTCTGTTGAGAAATCAGCTGATAGTCTTATGGGATCTCCCATAAATAACTCGCTGTCTTTCTCTTTCTGCTTTTAATATTCTCTCTTGTCTTTAACCTTTGCCATCTTAATATAATGTGTCTTGGTGTGGGCCTGTTTGGGTTCGTCTTGTCTGGGACTCTCTGTACTTCCTGGGCTTGCATTTCTATTTTCTTTGCCAGGTTAGGGAAGTTTTCCATGATTATTTCTTCAAGTAGGATCTCAGTCCCTCGCTCCCTCTTTTCTATTTCTGGTACTCCTATGATGTGAATGATTTTACACTTTATGTTGTCCCAGATGTCCCTTAAACTGTCTTCATTAAATTTTTTTTTTTTCTTTTTGTTGTTCTGATTGGGTGGTTCTGCTACAGTGTCTTCTAAATTGCTGAATTGATCCTCTGCTTCTTCTAACCTGCTGTTGATTCCTTCTAGTGTATTCTTCATTGCAGTTATTGTATTGCATTTTATTCTTTTATTTGTCACTGGTTCTTATTTATAGTTTTTAGGTCCTCCTCTATGCTTACTATCTCTTTGTTGAAGTTCTCACTAAGTTCCTTCAGCATTCTTATGACCAGTGTTTTAAACTCTCTCTATGGTAGTTTGGTTGTCTCCATTTTATTTAGTTCTTTTTCTGGAGATTTCTCCTGTTCTTTTATTTGGGACATGATTCTTTGTTTTCTCATTTTGGCTGCCTGTCTGTTTGCTTTTATGTATTAGGTAGATCTCCTGCGTCCCTCAGTGTTTTCTAGGTGGCCTTAGTAGTAGGTATCCTGTGTGGTCCATTGGTGCAGCCTCCCTGATCACCTATGCGTGTGTTCTAGGAGTGTGTCTTGTGTATGTTGTGTGTATTCACCTGTTGTAGTTGAGCCTTGATTGCTTCTGTCATGTTCAGTGGGTGAGATTGACTCTCAGGCTGACTAGCTGTGAATATTGGCTACGCCTACAGTATATATGAGGTGCTGTGTGGGGGCTGATCCCTTAGAGTGGGATTTGGCCCAGCGGGCTCTTGTGCTTGTTGAGATCACTCTTTGGTTGTGCTGCTTGTGGGGTAGAGCTCTGGTAAGTTCTGAGGCCAGCCCCTGGGTGTGTTGTTACTGGTGTCTCTTGGGAGGGGCTCCCATGCAGGCCAATTTCAGCCTTGCTAAGGCTAGCTTGTGGGAGCTACAAAGCTATATGCAGTTGGTTACTGCCTGTGTTGGACCTGGAGGCCTGTGGGGGTGGCCTCCCTGTGAACTGAGACCAACTGCCACTAGTATTGGGCTTGGGGGAAGCTTAGCAAAAGGTATAAGTACCCCCTAGGCCTGCTGCCACCTGTGGGTTGCCCACAAGGCTCAGCTGCTGACAGTGGCTCTGTAGGTGCGCTGGCTGGGCTGGTTGACCTGGTGTTGACAATGCCCTGGCGGTGTTGCCCGAGTTGGGCACAGTGGGGGCCCAGGGAGTCATGGGTTGTGGCTGGTGGTTTCCATGAACTTAATGTACCTTCAGTTCTTGCACCAATGATAAGGCTGTGGCTACTCTGCAAAATGCCCAGAGAACACTGCAGTCATCCACTACTCGCCTTGGGCCCGCAGATCCCCGAGAGCCATTCAGGAATGGCTGCAGCGGAAATTGGGGCTGACCCCTGACACTGAAAGATTCCCTGGTTGCCTCAGGGCACCTGCTGCTGTAGAAGCCTCCTTCAGCTTGTGGAGTGGGGCTGGCCATCCAAGAGCTGAGAGTGCCCCTGGGCAATGCTGCACTAGCTAGGTGGGGTGGGGTCCCAGGTGATGTGCATGCAGATTTTACCAGACCAGTGTGGTTTCAGATTTGGCCCTGTGGGGGTGGGTTCAACACAAGAAAGTTGGTGACTTCCTGTAGTCTACACATGAGGCAGACTTTCACAGGGATAATGGTGGCTGTCCCTCTAGCCCTTGCCTTGAAGCCACACAATTCAGTCTTTCTCTGTGTGTCTCTAGTTCCTCTTCAGTTGCTGGCCCTCCTCTGGAGTGCATGGTGAGTGCTTGCAAATGAGTGAGTCTTTGCATGGATCCTTTAAGAGGACTTCTGGGTTCCCGCCACCTTCTATCTCAATGGGACAGATAGACTGAATCCTTGCTGATTTTCACTGCCAGATGTGTGGACTCCTCTTCCTGGCATAGGACCTCTGGGCTGGGGAGCACTGTGTGGGGCTGTGACCTCTAACTCTTCACAGGGGACCTCCACTGCTGAGGTGTCCCTCCTGGTGCTCACCCACTGCCTGTGGATTTGGGGTCAGCCTGCTTCACGTCGTTGCCCCTCCTACCAGTCTAGATGTGGCCTCTTCTTTATACCTTTAGTTATAGGCATTCTGTTCATCTAGTCTTCAGATAGCTCTTGAGGTTGACTGTTCTATAATTTAGTTGAAATTTTAATATGATCATGTGAGCCAGTAAACATAGCATTGACCTCTTCTGCCATCTTAGAAGGGGACATTATCTTTATGTTCCAAAGCTGTAAGCAAATATGCTGTTGGCTTTGGAAGCAAATCTTCTCTTCTAAGTCTGTTTTCTGTACAACCATCCTTCAGAAGATAGTACAGAACAATGAGAAGTCAGTACTTCTGCTCACAGGATATGCTGAATTTAGAGACAATGCCATGAAATTTGTCTCCCCACATAGATTCTTTATTAGAATTATTGTTATATTAAAGAACAAAAAAACAAATTTAGATTTCATCTTATCTGTATTTACTAAAATACTAGAAATGGATAAACATGGGACCTTCAAATAAAAATCTTCAAAAAAGAGTATACTCTGAAAGCAATATTTAAGTCAGTTCTTGAGTGTTAGTGAACATACAGTTCAAACATTCAACTATGTTTAGTCTTTGAATCAAAGGAGTTGGAAAAGTAGCTTATATAATAATTCAAGTGTTTTACATATAAAGTAAGGCTGTATGTCACTGTCTGAGGATTTGGAGAGTATTTAAAAACACAAGGTAAATATATAGTTACATGAAATTTAAGATGTTTTAAATTTTACAAATAAGTTTACTTCAAGACTGTTACTTTATCAAATCCCTTAAAGAAAAATGAAACCCCAGATACCATATTTTTGTTCTTTTGAGGTTCTGTTAATAAATATTGATATACTCTTTATGTTAAGTAGGAATTGATTAGCACTTGTTTTGTATTGCTGGCAAAGAAATAAACAACAAAAAATTACAAAGCAAAGCCCAATGAAAACAAACCAACAACCAAAATTACTACCGGTATCTTTAAAATTTTAAATGTACTTTAGAATTTGTTTGACAAGGTTAGGTTGGTTTTAAAACTTAGCAAAGTGACTCAGTTGCAGCTGTTCCAAATAATTGGTCATGAGCTTTTTATACTATTTGGCTGAAATTAACAGAGGACAGCTTCCTGCTGTTTTTTTATGTGCTCAAGAATCTGAAGTATATACATATTAAGGGATTATCTCAGTTGTTCATATTTAAGAATAACAATCTAGTTATTAGTCTTTATGAAGAGTATTTTTCATATATTTTTTATTTTAGATACTTTCATCTGGATAGATAAAAATAAAAAGAATTCCAAATAATTATGTATTTTTAAAATAAACCCATGTTCATTGTATCAACTTAGAAAATTCAGGCATATAAAAGAAATACTCCTTTTACTTAGAGTTAGCTACTTGAACATTTGGTATATGGCCCAATCACTCCTATGTCTTGATATCTGATTTATTGCTTTTGTAATGATTAAAATTATTTATCTATTATGACTATGGTGGAAGTCAAGAAATACATAAACTAATTACCAGTCCTGATCCACTGAGAACCACTTTCCCTTTAAAAAAGCAAAATAACACACTTTCTTATTCTTATTAGCAACAACAACAAAACTAAAAGGTATGCTCCTAAAATATCTTGATTTAATAAATATTAGCTACTTGATAACCATGGAAATGAGTTAGTGCCTACCTGATTGGGTTACTCAAGATCTTTATATAGTAAATGCTTTTCCCTGGCCTGTTTTTATGGCCTCAAATCACAGTCTATACTGTTTCACTACAATGTCTAAGTTTTTTTGCATATTCTTGGTCCTATTTTTCCTATATAGAGGAGGAATGCAAGTTTTGTAATACATGCACTAAAGTTAATCTCTCCTTTCAATTCTCATCTCATATGTATTTATTTGAAATATGAGTATAGAGAAAAATGAACTGATTTTTAATAAATACATCTGATCCTATACTTTTGAACAAATATTTTCTCCTTTACATTAGTCACTTTGGGAGACTATGGGTTTATTCCAAGTATCCTATCATTGCTGTTCAGATTTCTAGGGATTAGCCATAGCTATCTTTTTGTAAGAATGAGAGCAAGAGAGAGGGTGAGAGTGTGAGTGAGAGGGAGGGAGGACAGTGGAAACTAGGGAGGGAAGGAGGGAGGCAGGGCGGGAGGGAGGGAGGGAGGGAGAGAGAGAGAGAGAGAGAGAGAGAGATTGTTATGTGATATACAGGTCCATCCTCAGATTTTTAGCCACACCTTTAGAGAAGCCTCATACTGGGACTCTGGTTGGATTCAATTTAGCAGGCTGGGTCCTATTTGGGTAGACATATGGGCTAAAAACATGTATGTGTATAGAAATATATTGTCTCTTGTTGTGGTTTTGATTTGCGTTTCCCTAATGACTAATAACGTTGAGCATCTTATCATGTGCTCATTAGCCATTTTAAATCTTCCTTGAAGTGTCTATTCAAACCCTTTGCCTAGTTTTAATTTGAGTTGTCTTTTTATTATGGAGTTTTAAGAGTTGTGTATTTTGCATACAAGTCCCTTATTGGATATGTGATTTGCAAATATTTTCTCCTATTTTGTGGATTGTTTTTTCACTTTCTTGGTGTTGTCCATTTATGTACAATAGTTTTTAATTTTGATGTAGTCCAATTTATCTTTTTTTCTTTTTGTTGCTTGTTCTTTATTGTCCTGTGTATGAAATGTTGCCAAACCCATAAAGATTTACTTCTGTTTTTTTCTAAGAGTTGTATTGTTTTAGCTCTGACATTTAGGTCTTTGATTTATTTTGAGTTAATTTTATATTAACTAACTTCATTCTCTTGCATGTGGATATACAATTTTCCAGCTTGACACCCTTCTTGAAAATCAATTCATCATCAATATCAGTGTTTATTTCTGGAATTTCAATTCTATTTTATTGATCTGTATGTCTCTCCTTATGCTGGTACCACTGTCTTTTGATTATTGTAGCTTTGTAGTAACTTAGAAATTGGAAAGTGAACAAACTTGTTTGTCTTTTTTAACATTTTGGCTACTCAGGTCCTTTGAATTTCCATTTGATTTTTAGGTCAGCTTGTCAATATCTCCAAAAAAGCCAACTTGGATTTTGATAATGATTTCATTCAACTGGTAGATCAATTGCCATCTTAACAATATTAAGTCTGCTGATCATGGACATGGGATGCCTTTCCATTTATTTGGGTTTCTAATTCCTTTTAATAATGATCTGCAGTTTTCAGTGTATAAGTCTTACATTTCTTTTGTGAAATATACACCTAAATATTTTATTATTTTTTGCAGCTATTTTTTAAAATCTTTATTGGGGAATATTGGGGAACAGTATGTTTTTCCAGGACCCATCAGCTCCAAGTCAAGTCATTGTTTTCAATCTAGTTGTGGAGGGTACAGCTCAGCTCCAAGTCAAGTCGTTTCAATCTTGTTCCGTAGGGCGCAGCTCACTGGCCCATGTTGGTGTTATGAGCACTGCACTCTAACCACTGAGCCAACTGGCTGCCCTTTTTTGCTGCTATTTTAAAGTGCGGATGTTTTCTTAATTTCATTTTTGGAAAGTTCATTGACAGTGTATACAAATAAATTGATTTTTGTATTTTGGTCTTGTATCTTGCAGTTAGTTCTAATCTATTCATTTAAGACTTTCTTAAATATTATCTTGTCTGAGAAGTTTTCACTGACACTTCTGGACTGAATGAGGTAACCCTTTTTTATGTTGCTATAAATTCCTACCCCTCATTATATATATACACACATCTGTATATGTGTGTGTGTGTGTGTGTGTACATACATATATCTCCACACACACACACATATGTATATATATACATATATGTATGTATATATGTATAAAATGCCCTTCTATGCTATTTTGTTATTGTAGGTTTATTTCTAGACCTCTTATCTAAACTATGAGATTGGCTTTCAATCCTGATATGGTAACTTACTTGTGTGCCAAGTTTACTGACAAGGTTTGTCCCAAATATTTCTTGAAGTGCCGAAGTTTGTGAGTGATTTGCTTGCTACTTAATAATAGCTAACATTAAAACTCTGTAAATCTAACTCTAACAAAAAAATAAGTTTTATTTTTCTATCTTTCAATGATACTCATTCCTTTATCTTATTTATAATACCTATAGAGTTGGAAAAAAATGCTAATTTTGAAAAAATGGAGTTCAGGATTTAAAAAATTATGAATCTTAGTTCTGATTCTTTATTACTTATTTATCTTCGATAAAATGACATTTTTTTTTACTTCCTTAAATGAGGTCACTAAACTCACATGCATATCAAAAATTTTTTGAATAACTCTCCTACTTCGTTAATTCTCTGATAGTTCACTTCTTCGAACATTTTTTTCAGGAAAAAATTTTGGCAGGAGATGCAAATGTGTTTAGAGATGGAAACGGTTAAGAATACTCCAGAAGTCAAATATATGGCGATAGAAGGAGAATCAACTTTGGGTGGTGAACACACTATGCAATATATAGATGATGTATTATAGAATTGTACACTTGAAACCTATATAATTTTATTAACCAATGTCACCCCAATAAATTTAATGATAATTAAATAAAAGAGAATACTCCAGCAGACTATGAGTTCCGTAAGGGCAAGGAATTTATTGTAAGCACAGTACCTGACACATAATAGTTATCAGCAAATTCATTATTGGATGAATGTTTCTACTTATAAAGCTTGAAGATACTTTGTTCAAAAATAACACATTCATTGAGCACCTACTAAAGGCCAGACACTATTCTAGACCCTGCGTTTTAATAGTGATTAGAACTTTCATGGAGTTTACCTTCTAGTGGGAAAAACTTAAACTTTCAAATCAAGCTCATAATATTTTTTTATATAAGCTGTTGATTTTCTAATATTAATTATTCAAAATAGATATATTTGAGTCATTTTTGACTGCTTTCATTCTGACCTAGTGACTAATTGGTCTGTTGTTAGTTTTTCCTTTTTCTGATCTATTCCGTATCTATTCTCATCCATTTTCGTATCCATTCTTATCTGTTGTCAGTGTCATCTTTAAAGAACACAGACCTAATCACTATATTGTAAATCCCACTAAAGCAGCTCTCATATGTATGTATACTCTAACATAGTGCCTGGCACATAGTAGGTATTCAGTAAACAATACTGAATGAATAAATGACTAACACGTATCTTCTTAAAAATATCATGAATTCCTATATTTAATAGAGTAAATTTTAAATTTCTTAATATGATATACGAAGTCTGTGATAATCTGATCAATTTACTTTCCAACCTCATGTGCATTATTCTCCTTTTCCCACCTTACCCACACCAGTCTGCTTGAGGTTTCCTGAAAATGCTGGAACAGGACATTAATGGAAACAGGATATTAATTTGAAGATTTGGCCAAGATTCTAAGGCAGCAGATATTACCACCCAATAGAGTTATATTTAGCTCTTTATCATCTGGGTATATAGAATAAAACTGTTTTCATGGGTATCTGTGTGTGTGTGTGTGTGTGTGTGTGTGTGTACTGCAGCAACAGATAACGAAAATCCATCTGTTGGACATGTATGTATATATTTTCATTTATTTTGTGATTTATAGACATAAGATTTTATATTAGTTAGTACTTTTTTCTCTGAGTTAAAAAACCCAGCTTAAATTAGCTTAAGGAAAAAAAATTATTGGCTCATGTAACTGGGAAGTTCAGCAGGGGATTGGAACCAGGGGCTCAAAAAGTGTCTTTAGGACTCTTCTCCTCTGTCCTCTTAATTCTGCTTCCTTTTATTTGTTGGCTTCAAGATTTATTTCTCTTTGCTCTGAAACTGACAAAGACAGGCTACTTGCATATTTAAGCTACATTGTCTAAATTTATCAATCTTATCATGTATTTATAATACCAATAACAGAAGTAGTAGTAATGGGATTAATAGATAATATTAAAACTATTTAATGCCTTTTATATGTCAGTTACTACGCTAAGTTCTTTATGTTTTACTGTATTTAATCTTTATAATACCTCTGTGAGGAAGATGTTATTAGTAGGTATATTTTAAAGATGAGGAAATTAAGAGACAGACCAAGTAAGCAACTTACTTGATCATTAGTGATACAGCCAAGAGTTAAAATCCAGGCAGACACTGTGTGTTTATCCCTACGTTATACTGTACACCCAATATCAATGTAGGGAAACACTTACTGTCTTCGCTTCAGTCACATTCCCATTCTCAGACTAATTACTGTGTAAAAATTAATGGTACTATGTTTACTCAGAGCTGAGTTGTCTACCTGGCCCCACTGGCAGCCTCACAGAGCATGGGGGAGGGTGATTCCCTAAAGAAAGTGATCTTGGACATATAAAAAAACCACATATGTCCACTAAATAAAGATTATGTTGACCATGTTGCTTAGCAACAGAGTTCCATATTAAACATTGAAAAGCTTCGCTGCAGCTGTCAGAAGCCAATAGTGTTGTTAGTTTTGATTATAGACTACTTAAATGTGTTGCTTTTGTAGGAGAGACCATTTGCTGTACATTGTTTGAGTGGTTATTTATGTAAGTCTTAGAAAAATAAACTTTTTGAAACAAATCATTTTGGACAGTTTCAAAATGCTTTAAAGCTATCTATATTTTAAAAGAAATTTGATTTAAAATAATCTTAAGAGTCTTAGATTGAAAAAAGGAAAATGAAACAATAAGTAATGACAAATGACACTTTTCAAAATATTTTTTACTTTAAAAAAATATTTAGATTTCATCTAGGTAAGACCAAGCTTATTAAAGCAAATGACTAGAATAACCTCAGTGATTAAGGCAGAATTTATGTTTTCCCTTTAAACAGACCGGCTATTAGATATTTGTATTATTTTCATTGCTATATCAATACTGTGTTTGTTTCAGGTTTCTGCATGTTTTGCATAATTTCCCTCAATTGGCCATTGACCTTAGTAAGCTGTTTGTTTTTCTACCCTACCCAGAAGTCTTTCATCTGCCTACTGTATGTAGGCTTCATTCTTTTGTGAGGTGAATGACTTAACTGTATGGAACTATCTAAGAGACAACACTTATTGGATGTTATTGAAGGAAAAATTGGATATCATATTTGCCTAAGCTTCCCCAATATATTAAATAAAAAGATATCTGGACAAAAGGTATTCCTAAACACCATAATGATTCTGGTGTGGAGTGGTCTTGTTATTCTTACAGCAGTGAATCTTAAGGCAATACGTCCATATACCAGTCTTCTTCCCTTGTGTACTTTCCGCTAAGACTTTGTCACATAAAAGAGGTATCTTTCAGCCTAATAGTGTTCATAGTTTTATCCTGAGCTCCTTGACCTAGTTTATTATGGATGACTTGTTGCTATTTCTGGAGATTCGTTTTCCTTTTTATTTCTTTACTTTATTCCTCTGATATGTAACTACTCTGATGCTGTCATTCTCTGTCTACAATGTTTGCATTCACTGCAATTTCATTCTTTCTGTCTTTGATTATCCTGTGAAAATATGCTTCTAAGTCCACGTGGTTCCTTTGACTCCGTGGTACTTGGCTGGTATACAGTTGCTTGAGCTTCAGTAATTGTGACTGGCTGGTTACCAGGAAGTCCTTACTTTGGAAGATGAATGAATTCTGTTTACCTAGGGGACTCTTTCATTTAAATGTACGGGATACATTGTGTACACTAAAGTTATACTTAGTATTTAGTATCTGCAGGAGATATAAAGGAGATAGGAGATATTTTTAGCCCCTGCTCTGAAATCCCTTTTAATTTAGACTTTCAGCCATATTGGGTTGCATGCTTCTGATAAATCACAATGTCAGTATTGTAGCTATCAAACATCCCCAGGGGAGCCACCAGAATGCTTCCTTTCTAACTCTTAAAAGGTCCTAATTTATGTGACAAGGGACTCATCCAGAATATATAAACAACTCACACAAATCAATAAAATAACAGAACACCCAATTAAAAAATAGTAAGACACTTGTGAAAGTACTAGATAAAAAAGGTTATAAAAATGGCCAATAAACATGTGAAAAGTGCTCAACATCATTAGTCACAATGGCAATAGAGTATAACCACAACAAAACTGTACTGTGTACCCAGCAGAGTGGCTAAAATAGTAATTAAAAAAATAACAATGCCAAGTGTTGCAAGGATATGGAATAACTTCAATTTAGATACACTGTTTTTGGGAGTTTAAATTAATTCAACCACTTTGAAAAACTGGCAATACTACTGAAACTGAACCTATGATATCCGTGATCCAGCATTTCATTCCTAGGAATATATCCAATGGAAATGAGCATACGAGTATGTACAAACCAAAAGAAAAGTCCAGAATGCTCATAGCTGCATTGTTTGTAATGTTCCTGTATTAGTTTGCCGTTACTGCTGTAACAAATGGCCGCAAACTTGATGGCTTAAAGCAACACAACTTTACTCTCTTACAGTTCTTGAGGTCAGAAGTCTAAAATGGGTCTCCCTGAGCTAAAGTCAAGTTGTTGTTAGGCTGCTACCTTTTGGAAGCTCAAGTGAAGAATCCCTTTCCATGACCTTTCTGGCTTCTACACTGTGTCCAGTTACTTGGTTTGTAGCCCTGCATTGCATTGCCTTTTCTCCTTTTGCATCTGTTGTCACATGGCCTTTTTCCCCCTGATTTTCTTGCATTCCTCTTATGAAAACCCTCGTTATTACATTTGGCCCACGTGCATAGTCCAGGGTTATGTTCTCACCTCAAGATCTTTAACTGAATCACATTAGTAAATTTTTTGTTTTTTGCTACATAAGATAGTATAGTCACAGGTTCTGAGGATTAGTATGTGGATATCTTTGAAGGGTCATTATTTGGCCTACCACAATTCCCAATCTGGAAATAACCCAAGTGTTCATTGAGAATAGGATGGATACATGTGCAGTGGTGTGTATTTATAAATTGAATACTAAACAGTAATATAAATGAAAAAACGAATACTAAACCCAGAAACATGGATAAATCTTTCATGAACATAATGTTCACAAAAGAAGCTAGGTACTATGTGTGTGTGTGTGTGTGTGTGTGTGTATATGTGTATATATATATATATATATATATATATATATATATATATACACATATATATGATTACATTTATATAAAGTTCAAAAACAGGCAAAATTAACCTGCAGTTATTGAAATCAGTAGTTAACTTTGGGAAGTCTTAATGACTGAGAGCCCAAAGAGGGTTTTTGGAATGCTGGTAATAATCTTTTTCGTGATTTTGGTGCTGATTACACAGGTGTACTCACTTTGTAAAACTTAATTGAGCTGTACGACATATAATTTGTGCAATTTTCTGTAAGTATATTATACTTCAGTAAAGAAACCCGAGTAACTATGACTTCTAATGATCAATGTTTGATTTAGAGGAATTACCATCTGTTTTCCAGTCAACTGTATGGAGTTAAATGTTACTGATGAGGAGTGAGTTACATAGAATAATGAAACAAAATTCTTTGAAAGTGATATTGATGAAGAGAGCATAGATATGATTCAAGTAGAAAAGTCAATTTTGACAGCACAGTGGCAGAATAACTAAAATAGCAGTGAGAATATCTTAGTTTGGTTCCCCCGTTTAGGTTCCCCAAGAAATAGATTCTGAAATGAAGACTTGTCTGCAGAAAGTTTATTGGAGAGTACTCTTGGTAATACTGAGGAGGGGGTGAAGGAAGCAGAACTAGAGAGAGAGAGAAGTTAACTGTGATACATCTGAGACAATGGCCTTAACTGATCCCGAGGAGAGTTCTGGAAGTGGGATGTCCCCTCTGGGTTGCCCTGATTTGAGGGTATGGAGCTGGACTTTTATATGTCCTTATCCCTGGGTCATTGGATGTGGACGCCCCTTGGAGAGGCTCATAAATTTGGATGAGGCAGCTCTCTTCAGCTGAGAGAAGTTTCTGGGGAGGCATTCCATTGTAAGCTGTCGTCATCAGACAATAGTCCTTACAGCCCTGGAGGACTGTATTCGTTCGTCCTGAAAGGCGACCTGTGCAGTGCACCTCGGCATCCACCACAGAGAGGTACAGAGTCTGTCTGGTTAACAGGCATTTTTAACAGTTCTGGTGAAATCAAAACATTTCTTAAAAAATCAGGATTACAATAAGAGGGAATAGATTAGGGAAATTATGTAATGGAAATACCAGATTTGGAATTGACTAAATCTCAGAAGGCAGGTATAGTGAGTAAATTGGCTATATGTTGATAATCTCTATTGTGGTTTGGGAAATAAAGGAAAAAAATAGAAGTTGTAAAAGAAGCACCTAAATATATGAAGCAGATATTAACATTTTAAGACCTAACAGATGTTAATAGAACATTCTATCCAATAGCAGCAGAATGCACATTCTTCTCAAGTGGACATGGACTGTTCTCCAGGATAGATCGTATGTTAAGCCACAAAACAAATCTTAACAAATTTAAGAAGATTGGAATCATATCAAGCATATTTTTTGACCATAATGGTATGAAACTAGATATTAGTTACAAGAAGAAAACTGGAAAATAATTAAAAAAAAAGTGAAAGGTAAACAACATGTGAAAAATCAATAGGTGAAAGAAGAAATCAAAAGGAAAATAAAAAAATATCTTGAGACAAATGAAAATGGAAATACAATATACAAAACTTATGAGATGCAGCAAAAGCAGTCCTAAGACAGAAGTTCATAGTGAAAATGGTTACATTAAGTAAAAAGAAATCCCTCAAATAAACAACCTAACTTTACACATTAAGGAACTAGAAAAAGAAGAACAAATTAAGCCCAAAGTTAGTAGAAGGAAGAAAATAACCAAGATTAAAGCAGGAATAAATGAAAATAGGGACTAAAAAGAATAGAAAAGATCAATGAAACTAAGCGCAGTTTTTTTTAAAGATTAAAAATATAGACAAACCTTTAGCTAGACTCACCAAGAAGAAAAGAGAAAAGACTCAAATAAATACAATTATAAATAAAAGAGAAGCTGTTACAATAGATATCACAAATACAAAGGATCATAAAAGACTACTATCAAGAATTATATACCAACAAATTGGACAACCTGGAAGAGATAGATAAATTCCCAGAAACATACATACTACCAAGACTGAGTCATGAAGGAATACAAAATCTGAACAGAAAAATTACTAGTGAGGAGATTGAATCAGTAATCAAAAACTAACAAACAACAGTCCAGGACCAGATAACTTTACTGGTGAATTCTACCAAAAATTTATAGAAGAATTAATACCAATCCTTCTCAAATTCTTCCAAAAATCGAAGAGGAGTGAATACTTCCAAAACCATTTTACAAGGAAGCATTATCCTGATATCAAAACCAGTAATGGTAGATGCAAAAATAGATGTAAAAACCCTCAACAAAATATTAGCATGCTGAATTCAACAGTACGGTTATGAGCCACTTAGCGACAGGAATATATGCTGAGAAATCTGTTATTAGGGGATTTTGTCATTGTGTGAACATCAAGTGCACGTCCACAAACCTAGGTGGTGTAGCCTACTGTTTGCCTAGGCTACATGTTATAGCCTATTGCTCCTAGGCTACAAACCTGTACAGCATGTAACGCTACTGAATACTGTAGGGAATTGTAACACAATGGTAAATATTTGTGTATCTAAACCTAGAAAAGGTATGGTAAAAATATATAAAGGTAAAAAAACGGCACATCTATATAGGGCACTTAACCATGAAGGGAGCTTGCTGGACTGGAAGTTGCTCTGGGTTGGTCAGTGAATATGAAGGCCTAGGACATCGCTGTACACTGCGGTAGACTTTATAAACACTATACATTTTGGCTACACTAAATTTATAAAACAACATGAGATTAAATCATGCACAAGAGAAAACGATGCAATTGAGACATGGTAAAGATGTGTGATTACATGTATGCAGCGGCATGCTGTTTACAGCAAACTTCTAAAAGTGTATAAATAGAAAGTACAGTATAAAATAACAATAAAAAGTATAGTGTAGTAAATTCATCAAGTAGTAACATATTGTCTATTATCATTATCAAGTATTATGTACTGTACATAATTGTATGTGTTACGCTTTTAAACAAATGGCAGTGCGGTAGGTTTGTTTAAACACAAAGACATGAGCAATGAGTTGTGGTATGACGTTGCAATGTCTATGGTGATAGGAATTTTCAGCTCTGTTATTATCTTATTGGACCACTGTCATATATTTGGTTTGTTGTTGACTGAAATGTTGTTATGCAGTACATGGCTGTACATTAAAGGGATCATACTCCTTGACAAAGTGGGATTTATTCAAGGGATGCAGGGACAGTTCAACATCTGCAAATCCATAAATGTGATACACCATATTAACAAAATGAAGGGTAAAAAATCATATCATCTCAATAGATGCAGAAAATAATTTGAAGAAATCCAGTATCCATTCATGATGAAATAACGAACTGAGGATAGAGGAAACATACCTCAACATAATAAATGTCACATGTGACAAGCCCACAGCTAACAGCTTTTCCTTAAGATCAGGAACCAGACACGAATGACAACTCTCACACTTCTCTTAACATAGGACTGGAAGTAGTAGCCAGAGCAGGTGGGTAAGAACAATAAATAAAATGCATCCACATAAGAAAGGAAGAAGTAAAACAGTTTCTAACTGAATGACATGATATTATATATAGAAAACCCTGAAGATCTACCAAAAAAACTTTTGGAATAAATGAATTCAGTAAAGTTACAGGATACAAAATCAATATACATCTATCTATCTATCTATCTATCTATCTATCTATCTATCTATCTATCTATCTATCTATCTATCTGATTGTAGTTGACATTCATTATTGTTCAGCTTCAGCTTCAGGTGTACAGTGCAGTGGTCAGGCATCTACATCATCCCTGAGGTGGTCTCCCTAATGACACAAGTGTCCATCGGATACCCTACAAAATCGTAACAACATTATTGATTACATTGCCCAAATTAACTTTCATATCCCCGTGGCAATCTTGTGGTTACCGATTGTGTTTTCTAATCCCCTCACCTTCCCCCTTAACCCCACCCCCTGTCCCATCTAGCAACCCTCAGTTTTTACTCTATGTCTCTGAGACTGTTTCTGATTAGTTCATTCATTTATTCTTTTCTTTAGATTCCACAGGTAATTCTATTCTTAATTTTTTGAGGAACCTCCACACTACCTTCCATAGCAGCTGCACCAGTCTGCATTCCCACCAGTCTGCATTCCCACCAACAGTGTATGAGGGTTCCTTTTTCTCCACAGCCTCTCCAACACTTGTTACTATTTGTCTTGTTGATGATAGCCATTCTGACTGGGGTGAGGTGATATCTCACTGTGTTTTTTATTTGCATTTCTCTGGTGATTAGTGATGTTGAGCATTTCTTCATATGTTTATTGGTCATTTGTATGTCCTCTTTGGAGAAATGTCTCTTCAGGTCCTCTGCCCATTTTTCAATTGGGTTGGTTTTTTTTTGTTATTGAGCTGTATGAGTTCCTTGTGTATTTTGGATATTAGCCCTTTATTGGAGGCGCTGTTTGCAAAAATCTCCCATTCAGTTGGTTGCCTCTTTATTTTGTCGATCATTTCTTTTGCTGTGCAGAAGCTTTTAAGTTTGATATAGTCCCATTCATTTATTTTAGCATTTACTTCCCTTGCTTTTGGAGTCAAATTCATAAAACGCTCTTTGACCCTAAAGGTCCATAAGTTTAGTACCTATGTTTTCTTCTATGCAGTTTATTGTTTCAGGTCTTATGCTTAGGTCTTTGATCCATTTTGAATTAATTTTGGTACATGGTGACAAATAGCAGTCCAGTTTCATTTTTTTGCATGTGGCTTTCCACTTCTCCCAGCATCATTTATTGAAGAGGCTGTCTTTTTTCCATTGTATGTTTTTGCTTCCATATCTGTCCATATTTATGTAGGTTTATTTCTGGGTTCTTAGTTCTATTCCATTGGTCTGTGTGTCTGGTTTTTTTTTTTTTTTTTTCTTCCCAATACCATGCTGTTTTGATTATTGTTGCCCTGTAGTACAAGCTAAAGTCAGGGAGTGTGATATATCCAGCATTGTTCTTTTTTCTTAGGATTGCTTTGGCTATTCAGGGGTCTTTTGTGGTTCCGTACAAATCTGATGATTTTTTTGTTCTATTTCTTTAAAAAATGCCATTGGGATTTTGATGGGGATTACATTAAATCTGTATATTGCTTTGGGTAATACGACCATTTTAACTATGTTGATTCTTCCAATCCATGAGCCTGGAATGTCTTTCCATTTCTTTGTGTCTTCTTCAATTTCTTTTAAAAATGTCTTACAGTTTTCAGCGTATAGGTCTTTCACATCCTTGGTTAAGTTTATTCCTAGGTATTTTATTCTTTTTGTTGCAATTGCAAAAGGAATTTGTTTTTGAATTTCTTTTTCTGAGATATCATTGTTAGTATATAGGAATGCAGTGGACTTTTGTATGTTGATTTTGTATCCAGGAACTTTACTGTGTTCATTTATTGTTTCTAATAGCTTTTTGGTGGAATCTTTAGGGTTTTCTATATATAGCATCATGTCATCTGCAAAGAGTGACAGTTTAACTTGTTCCTTCCCAATTTGGATGCCTTTTATTTCTTTCTCTTGTCTGATTGTTCTGGTGAGGACTTCCAACACTATGTTGAAAAGCAGAGGTGATAGGGGACAGCCTGTCGTGTTCCTGAATGTAGATCAAAGAGCTTCAGTTTTTCAAGTTTAATTATGATATTAGCTGAGGGTTTGTCATACATGGTCTTTATTATGTTAAGGTATTTTCCTTCTGTACCTATTTTTTAATTGCAGTGAGTTTTAGTTGCATGTAAAGTTCTAGTTCTCCGACAGCCTGAGAGGACACACATAATAGCACAGGTCCTCACCTTTCTGCTCTCATGCATGAGGCAGCCAAATGCCATCAGCCTTTTTTCCTTTCTGGCATAGTGCATTATTTTCTCTTGGCCTTGTTTCCTCTTGTGTGCCTGTGTCTGCTTCCCTTTCTGGCGCTGGTTCCATTTAGCCTCCTGCTTCAGGTTCTCCTTGTTTTTCTGGCTCTGGATGTGTTTATCTTTTATTCTCTGCTTCCTTTGTCAGCTCAGTAGGCCCCACACCTCCTACGTCTCTGCCTACTTAATGTTCATTTCCTTTTTCCTGCTCAATACTTATGCTTACCTTCTGGCCCTAATAAACCTCCCTCTTCTGATTTATTCTCCTTTGCAGTCCTTTACACATAGATTTACAATGATTTAAACCTATAGGCTGACCCAACAACCTATCCCATCTGCATATATAAAAGGTGATTGTAAAGGCACTTCATGTTATTTGGCTATTTTTAAGTCTTAGACTGTTCTCCTAAACCTAAGCTTGAGGAATATTCTGTAACGCATAAGGAACTCAGAAGATTGGATTTTGCCTGAGATTATAGGTATAAGCTATCTGTATTTACTGTGGAGGAGTGTTTTTCAGACTGTGGGCGATGAAATCAAATTAGTGAGAGTACCTCTAGCAGTTAAGAACAATGATGTAAATTGAAAAGAATAGATAATATTGTATATTGCACTTAGCAAGTATTATTTCATGGACTTTTATTATTTTCATGTATATAAATATACATACTATGTGTAAAATGTGGGTCAAGTTGAAAAATGACTGTCATTGCTTTAAAAATTTACTGTGAGTCTTGACTGCGTTCAGGTGATATTTATTCAAAGAGACCACTCCAGATGGTTGTGACCAGCATCCTCCTCCTCTTCCCTCCCCCGCCCCTCACCTGGCTTTAGCTACAGGTAGTTATGATCTGCTTCTGTGCAGAAGTGGGATGTCTAAAATAGGATCTTTATTTTTTACAAAGATTACTATCTTTACCATCTAGGTGTCTAGTAGCTAAAACATGTTCATCTTTCAATTACCACAGAAAACCTACTCTTAGCCAACTTAGACTTGATTATGTTGTTGTTCCAATTTTTGCCAATAGCGAGGGAGAAACAACTGATAGGCAAAAGTTGTCTCAAAGGCATATTACAACTCTTTCTCCTCCTCCTCTTCTTTATTTTCTTAAAAAAAACAACAACAGCAGCAAGTACTACTGCTACTAATTGTTGAGCACTTAATATGTGAATCAAGACTTTTCTATCTGTATTGTTTGTATTTTATTCAATTGTCAACTTTATGAAGTAAATATTGCTTTTTAAAATTAAGTGTATTGGGGTAACATTGATTAATAACATTATATAAGTTTCAGGTATACAACTTTATAGTATAACATTTGTATACCCCATTGTATGCTCACAACCTGAAGTCTGGTTTCCTTCCTTCACCATGTATTTGACCCCCTTCACCTTCTTCATCCTTGCCCCACCCCCCTTATCCTCTGGTAACAACCATATTGAGTCTGTGTCTATGAGTTTGTTTGTTTGTTTGTTTTGTTTGTTTCTTTTTGTTTTATATCCCACATATGAGTGAAATCATATGGCTCTTGCCCTTTTCCACGAGACTTATTTCAGTTAGCATGATACTCTCAAGATCCATCCATGTTGTCTCACATGACAATATTTCATCTTTGTTTTATGGCTGAGTAGTACTCCGTTGCATTTATGTACCACATCTTCTTTATCCAGTCATCAGTTGAAGGACACTTTTGTTTTTTACATGTCTAGGCTATTGTGAGTATGCTGCAATGAACACAGGGATACATAATATCTTTACGCATAAGTGTTTTCAAATCCTAAACAAAATATTAGGAAATCGACTACAGCAATACATTAAAAAAATAAGACATCACTATCAAGTGTGGTTCATTCCAGGGACACAAGGGTTATTCAACGTATGCAAATCAATCAATGTGATATACCATTTTAACAAAATAAAAGAAAGAATCGTATGATCATTTCAGTAGATGCAGAAAAAGCATTTGACAAGGTACAGATTCCAGTTAGGATGAAAACATGAAAAAAATTGGGTATAGAAGGAAAGTAACTCAGCTTAATAAAGGTCTTATATGACAAACGCTCGACTAGTATATTCGATGGTGAAAAACTGAAAGCTTTTGCTGTAAGGTCAGGAACAAGACAAGGATGCCCACTCTTGCCAATGTTATTCAACATAGTCTGGAAGTCCTAGCCAGAGAAGTTAGGCAAGAGAGAGAAATAAAAGGCATTCAAATTGAGAATTAAGAAGTGAAACTGTCACTATTTGCAAATGGTGTGATTCCATATATAAAAAACCCTAAAGATACCTCCAGCATTATTCTTTTTTTAGGATTGCTTTCGCTATTTGGGGTCTTTTGTGCTTGCATACAAATCTAATCCTTTTTTGTTCTATTTCTTTAAAAAATGCCATTGGGATTTTGATGGGGATTGCATTACATCTGTATATTGCTTTGGGTTATATGGCCATTTTTAACTCTGTTGATTCTTCCAATCCATGAACCTGGAACAACAGTAATCAAAACAGTATGGTATTTGCAGAAAAACAGACACACAGACCAATGGAATAGAATTGAAAACCAAGAAATAAACCCACATAAATATGGACAGATAATTTTCAACAAACGAGCCAAAACATACAATGGAGAAAAGACAACCTTTTTAATAAATGGTGCTGGGAGAATTGGAAAGCCACATGGGAGAATTGGAAAGTCTAGAATGAAACTACACTGCTATCTGTCACCGTGTACCAAAATTAACTCAGAATGGATCAAAGACCTAAACATAATACCTGAAACAATAAGCTTCATAGAAGAAAACATAGGTACTAAACTTATGGACCTTGGGTTTAAAGAGGACTTTATGAATTTGACCTCAAAAGCAAGGGAAGTAAAAACTAAAATAAATGAATGAGACTGTATCAAACTAAAAAGCTTCTTCTGCACAGCAAAATAAACCATCAACAATATAAAGAGACAACCAACCGAACAGGAAAAGATATTTGCAAACAATGCCTTCAATAAGGGGCTAATATCCAAAATATATAAGGAACTCATACAACTGAACAACAACAAAAAATCCAGTTAAAAAAATGGGCAGAGGACCTGAAGAGACATTTCTCCAAAGAGAACATACAAATGGCCAACAGACATATGAAAAGATCCTCAACATCACTAATCATCAGAGCAATGCAAATAAAAACCACAATGAGATCACCTTGCACCATTTAGAATAGCTATCATCAACAAGACAAATAATAACAAGTGTTGGAGTGGGTGTGGAGAAAAAGGAACTCTTATACATTGTTGGTGGGAATGCAGATTGGTGCATCCATTATGGAAGGCAGTGTGGAGGGTCCTTAAAAAATTAAGAATATAATTACCATATGACCCAGCAGTCCCTCTCCTGGGTATCTACCCAAAATACTGAACACATTTATCCATGAAGACATGTGTGGTCCAGTGTTCTGATTGCAGCTTTATTTATGGTGGCCAAGGCATGGAAACAAGCAAAATGTCCTTCGATAAATGATTGGATAAAGAAGATGTGGTATATATACACAATGGAATACTATTCTGCCGTAAGAAAAGATGAAATAGTGCCATTTGCGACAACATGGAGGATCTTGAGATTATTATGCTAAACAAAATAAGTCAGATAAAAAAGTTGAGAACCATATGATTTCACTGATATGTGGGATATAAAACTGAAAGCAGCAAAGGAACAAGACAAACAAATAAAGAAACAAAAACTCATAGACAATAGTTCAGTGGTTATCAGTGGTTACCAGAGAGTTACCAGAGTGCATGGTAGATGAGGGTAAATGGGATCAAATATATGTGATGGAAGAACTAACTCTGGGTAGTGAACACACAATGTGATATATAGATGATGTATTACAGGATTGTAACTTGAAACCTATATAACTTTACTAACTATTGTCACATTATTGTAAACTTTAATTAAAAAAAAGAAAACCCTAGACTCCAGTAATAAGACTATTTGGAACAATAAACAAATACAATAAAGTTGCAGGATACAAACACTATACAAAATTCCATTGTGTTCTTATATACTGACAATTAATTATCAGAAAAAGAAATGAAGAAAACAATTCCATTTACAATTGCAACAAATAGGATAAAATATCTAGGAATAAACTTAACAAAGGAAGTTAAGTATCTGTTACTGAAGACTGTAAGACATTGTTGAAAGAAATTGAAGAGAACACAAAGAAATGGAAAGATATTCCCTGTTCATCATGGATTGGAAGAATTAACATTGTTAAAATAGTAGGTACTATTAAAAATCTTTTCATCCCCAGTTTTACAAACGAAGAAACTCAGCCTCAGAGAGAGAGAAGGGAATTGTCTAAGGTATCACAGGTAGTGGTTATATCAGGATATAAACCTAGTGTGTCTGGCTCCAATGCGTGTATTCTTTAGTTATGGTGATTATGGCAATTCCCTTTTCTTCTCAAGTTCCCAAAATTGATCACTATAATAAGACATCACCATAAAACTGTATATCTAAATGTATTTCTCTACTTTCTATAAAATGGATTCAGTATCATGTTCTTGACAATTGTCAGAGTCCCATTAACAACTATGTCATTTCTATATGTTTTGGGATAATGTTTTTGAGGATATTGTTTAATATTTGGTTCACTGCTCTTTATATGAAGACCCATGTGACAGATTCTTAACAGAAATTGGAAACTTTTGACTTTACTGAAGAACTGTCATTTTTTTTTAAAGATTTTATTGGGGAAGGGGAACAGGACTTTATTGGGGAACAGTGTGTTCTTTCAGGACTTTTTTCCAAGTCAAGTTGTTGTCCTTTTAGTCTCAGTTGGGGAGGGCGCAGCTCAGCTCCAGGTCCAGTTGCTGTTGCTAGTTGCAGGGGGCACAGCCCACCATCCCTTGTGGGAGTCGAAACCGGCAACCTTGTGGTTGAGAGGATGCGCTCCAAGCAACTGAGCCATCCGGAAGCTCAGAGGCAGCTCAGCTCAAGATGCCGTGTTCAATTTTAGTTGCAGGGGGCGCTGCCCACCATCCCTTGCAGGAGTCGAGGAATTGAACTGGCAACCTTGTGGTTGAGAGCCCACTGGCCCATGTGGGAATAGAACCTGCAGCCTTCGGAGTTAGGAGCATGGAGCTCTAACCGCCTGAGCCACTGGGCCGGCCCCATGAACTGTCATTTTTTGAGAACTATGCATCTTATTACATTTCTCTCTTTCATATTCAATTACTAATTAGCTCCTGTCTTTTATTTATGTTTATATATTTTGCTATTCCTGGATAATAGCTACCATAATAAAACTTGCGATTATTATATCCTAGGCACTGTGCTAAGCATTTTTCATGCATTATTTCACTTAATTTTCACAACAATTTCAGATATTGTCTCTCTTTTTAAGACGGTGAAATTCCTGAGTCACACATACCTTAAGTAACTTGCCTTAGTGACCCTGAAATGGCAGAGACTAGATTAGAATTTAGGTCTTTTGACTCCTAATCCTATGTTTTTGACAACACTAGACTACTTACCATGTATTACTTTTATTCCTTGCAGTCACCTCACAAGGACAATATTACCAGCATTTCAAAGATTGGAACTAAATTAAAAAATTTTAACACAGCTAGAGAGTGTTGGTAGTACGCTTCTTTCTTAGAACAAAGTGACTCCAAAGCTTACATGCTTTCCATTAAATTTTATCAGAAACCACTGCAATGTACTTTTATTTTAAACAAATTCAACACTTTTTGAAACAGGTGGAAGTATAAATAAGTGAATACATATAAAACAGACAAGGTAATATGTAAGGAAGCATTTTCATGTGTTCTTAAAGAATATTTTTAATTGCAAAAGGTAATATTGTTGAGAATTTTTTGTGTGTCTGTATATTATTGTGGCCCTTTGATGGTCTTCATACAGCTCTTATCATAAACCCAGGATTATATCAGTACATCTTACTTTAAATTTAGTTTACAATGGATTTAGAGGTCTAGGGAGCTCAAACCAAATTTTGCACTATTATCAAGACGACTATGAATCACAGCTCACAGGTGAAGTAAGCATCAGTCAGGGAGATCACTTACTGTTTAGCTGTGTTTATTAGACTTAGTCATGTGGTGCCAAGAGTCTTGCTGCTTTTTAACTGTTAGAAGAACAGAATTACAGAAAATGAGTGGCTACTAGACACATTTGCTCGTGTGTTATAGTTTCTTCCAATTTATATCAAGCAGAGTGGGAAATACTCATTTGTGTGTGTGCTTCTTAATTGGTCAATATTTAAGATGTGCTGACCACTAAGCTAACCAAGTGTCTACTTTAGTGATTACACATGACAAAGAACACAAACTTTACCGAATTAGTTTAGAAAAGTTCTTAAACAAACAACAACAAATAGCAAAAACAAACCCTGGGGATGGGGGAGAATCTGATTTCCAAAACTGCCACACTATATTATTTAAAATGTCCAGTATTCATCAAGAAATTATGAGACATGAAAAGAAACAAGGAATTGTGGCCACACAATGGAGAAAAATCAATAGAAATTGTCCCTAAGGAAATACAAACTCCAGAAAGATCACTCAACTGGAATACCAGATAGATTAATTATTATATATATTATATATGTTACTGGAGAGATTAATTTAAATCTTTCCACATCTAAGGCTTCTATCATTCAGATAAATTTCTATTATAACCAGAATTGGCACCAGAAGACAGGATATCAGCAATGCATTTGAAACTAACAAAAGGAATTATAGTATCCTTTTTTTCCCCCTTACTTAAACCAACATTTTACATTCTTTCAGTCATTCTATCTCAAGAAAGGTATTATATGTAGCTATAAAGGATCCAGGCAAGATCAACTGCTATCTGTGAAGGAATGGGCCTAAAATTGGTAGTCAGATTTTAAAAATTCATTTTGAAAATATGAGGCTGAAAGGAGATAGAACTAGAGTGTCAATAACCAGTAAAAGAATGAACATAGTAAATAGAGGATATGGGAATTCTATTGAAGTTTAAGGGGACAAATTGAGAATAAGCATATAAAGAAGTATTACCTTATATCACAAGTTTTAAAAGTAACAAATAATAGGCACTGACTGCCCTGTCACAGCCATATTGCGATACATGATCACTTTTAATCACTTTTAGCAGGATCCTCTCTATTTAATCATACTGCTAGATCTTGGGGAAAAGTGAGAAGAATGTTTCTCATCACAAAACACAGGTACTCCTCCCTTGAAATATGATTTAAAACATATAAATAATGATTTTAGGTTACTAATGCCTTGTAAGAAATATTAGTGATTTTGGGGTGGGGAGGGTACATCCCTTACATTATGAGACGGGCATTATTACTGAACTCAAGGGGTTTGCCACTTGGGGTATTCTATTCAAGAATGAGACATGGTTGTTGTTAGGTTTTATTTACTTGCAGCAAGTAAAGGAGACAGGACTCACACTCAAAGCTCTCTGGCCGGAAGGGAGGCTTAACCATTGTTTAAATACACTTTTGGTTAATTACACATTATTACTTTGCAGTTGCCTGCACTTACCCCTTGGGTTCCTGTCAAGCTCATCCTGTTTACAGCTGCGTCTGGAAAATACTGTGCTACATTTTGACATTTAATAAGAACTGCCCAGATCTTGAGACCCTGGTGCTATCTGACAGTGTAATGAAGGATAACTCTGAGCTCCAATGAATCATTCAAGAATATTGTTAAAGACACTATTTTAGGCTCAGTGGAGATGGGATTGACCCAACATGGCAAATCATCTGTTTTACTTAAACATTGACCTCCATTATGCTGCCTTCCTTCTCTGAATGTAGGTGTCATTAGATTTATTACTATGTCCTGATTGGACAGAGATTTTCTTAAATGCCTAGAACTAATAAATTTCCTAGTGTTTGCCAAGGGGCTCTGTGTGGGTGTTGGTGCATACCTTTAACACTCAACCAAGCAGATTGACAACTCTGCCTTCAGAGTTAGAAGAACAGAATTGCAGAATGAATGGATACTAGACACACTTGCTCATGTGTTACAGTTTCCTGATTGCACGGGAGCCCCAACGGTCAGCTTAGCTCTGTCCTGAGCATGGGCACAGTCCGATGCAGGTGTGTGGCCTTCTAGAGTCTAAGGAACAACTAAAGAGCTTTTCAAAGCCTTTGTGAACATGCCATTCCTTTTACATTTTTTGGTTAGTCTCTTTGCTCCAGGTGTTGTCCACAGCCTCTGTTTCTGACAAAATCCTAAAGGGAAAAGGCTTTTTTTTTTTTTTTTTTTTTTTGCACTGGGCAAGTTCTAAGTCAAGTAAAATAAAGATAGCCTTGTAAGTGGGGTCTTCCATGATATCACCAGACAGGTCAGATAAGGACACATCTTTGGGAATGAGGCTTTGAAGGACCTCCAACCCTATTCTGCCCCTTTTGGGGCTGTCAGGCTGCTGTTTTTACTGTGGTTGTGGGTTGTTGATTTTCAAGGCTACTGTGGAAATTGAGAGGGGGATGCGAATACCGCAAATCAAAATGCTACATATAAAGCTAGCTCTTCTTACTGAGATTTACCCATTTTTCTAGAAAGAACGTCGCAGGTTTCTGCAAGCTTTTGGTTAATTTCCTGACTTCTGAAAAAGTTGATTCTGACAATTTTTTTTGCCAATTTTTCTATTGCTTTTATGAAGGAGATAATTTTTGCAGGTTCTTACTCTGTGATTATTGTTGAAGTCACCCTCCCCCATGATCATATCAAGTATATTAGCAAAGCAAGGAAATTGATATCGATGCAATACTATTATCTAAATTACAGACTTTATTCATATTTCACATGCATTTTTTTTTGATGTATAGTTTTATGGAATTTTAAAATTCATTTATATTCGGTAACCTCCACTTCAATCAGGATGCAGAACTGTCCTATCACTACAAAGACACTCCTTTGTGCTATGCATTTACAGTCACACACTTGCCGTATCCTAACCTTTGACAACTTCCCTGTTCTCCATCACTATAATTTTGCCATTTTGAGAATGTTATATAAATGGAATCATACATGTAAACTTTTAATATTGGCTTTTTTCCCTCAGGATAATGCCCTTGAGGTCCATTCAGGACCAATTCCTTGTATCAACAGTTTATTTCTTTTATTGCTGAGTAGTATAATATATATTGCTGAGTAGTACATAATATGTATAAACTACAGTTTATTTTTCTATTCACCTGTAAAAAGATGTTTTTGTTATTTTCACCTTTAAGCTATTACAAATACAGCTAGCTACAATGAACAATCATGTACAGTTTTTTTGTGTGTGTACCTAAGTTTTTATTTCTCTAGGAAAAAGACTCAGGAGTGTGATTGATGGGTCAAATGGTAAATGTATATTTAACTTTAAAAGAAATTGTCCAAATGTTTTCCAAAATGTCTGTACCATTTTATATTCCCACGAAAGATGTAGTTACCTTGCATCTATTGCAACACTTGGTATTGTCAGTATGTTGTTTTAGCCATTTTGTCAGGTGTATAGTGATATCATGGCTTTAATTTGTTTTTTCCTAATAGATAATGATGTAGAACATCTTATATGATTATTTACCATCCATATGTCCTCTGTGGAAAAATATTTGTTTCCATCTTTTACCCAATTTCTAATTAGATTGTTTTTCTTACTGTTGATTTTAGAGATTTTTTTATATCTTCTTGATACAAGTCCTAATTGCATTTGTGATTTGCAAATATTTTATGCCAGTTTATGACCTATTTTTTAAAGTTGTCAACAGGGTTTTCCACAGAGCAAAAGTTTTTAATTTTGTTAAAGTCCAATTTATTGATTTTTCTTTCCTGGATCATGCTTTTGATGTTACATGTTAGAGATCTTTGCTTAACCTCACTTGATGAAAATTTTCACCTGTTTTCTTCTATAAGTTTTATAGTTTTACATCTTATATTTAGATTTATTTGGTATTTTCTGTTAGAGTTTGTTTAAGGTATGAAGTTTAAGTCAAGGTTTATTTTACCCATGTTCCATATGTTATTTTTGTTTTTCTTTTCTTGGTTTCTCCTTTCCTGCTCTGTGAGTTACTTGACCATATTTTAGTATTTCATATTTTTCTCTAGTTTTTTTAGTGTGTATTTCTTTTATAGGTTTTTTGTTTGTTTGTTTTTTAGTGGTCTCTCTATAGATATGTATGTAACTTATCAATCAACATTTTACCACTTTAAGTGAATATTTTAATATTCATTTTATTTTATCTATATATTTTTTGTGCATATCTCTTTATATATTTTTACGTGGTCTCTCTAGGAATATAAATAGGTATATGGATATATATAATCTCAATCAACATTTGATCACTTTAAGTAGAATATAAAAAAGTTACAATCTTTCAGGTCTCTTTACCATTCCTCTTTATGATATAGTTGTCTTAAATATTTTTTTACATACATTGAGAAACACATCAGTGTTACAATTTTTTCTTTCGGTCATCAAACATGATTTAAAGAACTCAAGAGAAGAACGTTTACCTGTATACTTATTTTTTCTATTGCGTTCTTCATTCCTGATACTCTGAGTTTCTTTCTGTTATTTCTTTTCTGTCTCTAGAACTTTCTGTAGCCATTTTTTTTAGAGTAAGTCTATTGGTGACACATTGTTTTAGGTTTCCTTCATATATGAATGTCTTTATTTCACCTTTATTACTGAAGGAAATTTTTACTAGATATGGAGTTCTTGGTTGAGAGTTCTTTCCTTTCGTCATTTCAAAAATGTTATATTTACTTTAGGACTCCATGGCTTTTGATGAGAATCTGCCGTTATTCAAAATATTGTTCCATTGTTCAAAGCATTATTACTCCTGTGTAATGCATCATTTCCCTCTGGATGCTTTCAAGGTTTTTTTTCTTTGTGTTCAGTTTTCAGAAAATTAATTATGATGTATCTTAATCTGGATTTCTTTTGGTTTATCCTGTTAGTGGTTCACTTAGTTTCTTGAATCTGTATGTTTATGGCTTTCTCCCAATTTGGAAAGTTTTTGGTTCTATTTCTTTAAACATTTTTTTTTTTTTTTCAATATTGTACTCTTTTTCCTCTTTTTCTGGGACTCTGGTGAATGAACGTTGGATTTTACACTCCCCACTGCCCCCCAGGTCTCTAAGATTCTGTTCATTTTATTAGTCTATTTTTTCTTTTGAGATTTTAAAATTTGTATTTATATATTTTCAAGTTTACTGCTTTTCCCTCTATCATCTCTATTCTGCTATTGAGCTCATCCAATGAGTTTTTAAATTTTGGTTGTTGTATTTTTCAGTTCTAAATTTTCCATTTTTTTTTTTTTTTTATATCTTTTATTTCTTTGCTGAGACTTACTGTGGTTTCATTTGTTTGAAGAGCATAATGCTTGTTGCAGCCTTTTTATGATAGCTGCTTTAAAATACTTACGTAGAATTTGTTAACATCTGTGTCATTGCAACGTTGGCATCTGCTGATTGTGTTTTTTCATTTGAATTGAGATTTTCATAATTCTGAATATGCCGAGTAGTTTTTTATTGTGTCCT
Source organism: Rhinolophus sinicus (assembly GCF_036562045.2). Classification (NCBI taxonomy): domain Eukaryota; kingdom Metazoa; phylum Chordata; class Mammalia; order Chiroptera; family Rhinolophidae; genus Rhinolophus; species Rhinolophus sinicus. The sequence goes on along the minus strand of NC_133761.1, from coordinate 27,903,565 downwards.
GGACCTTTTATATATTATAAGACTCTTCTTCCTGTTTTTTTCAATTATTATTATTTTAGCATTTATTCAACCCGTTTAGGATCAATATGCATATCCTGTCCCACTTTTTATGGTTGTGGTTAAAATATCAAAGTAGTTTTCAAAGCCTTTCCAGCATTATTCTGGTTTGTCTTACTGATGTGTTAGCATGAGGCCAACCTGAAACTCGGATTGTAGTCCATCATAGTTCTCAAAACTTTTGCTGTGTTGACTCTGGTCCACTTTATACACTGACTGCTCATAGATCTGTTCAGGACTTAATATGCAGATTTAGAAAATCCCTCCCTCTAGCTCGCTCCTCTCAATATTCCTCCTTCCACCCTCCACTTGGGAAGGCTTGGTGTTCTGCCTCATGATTGCATTGTGGAGATGGGGACAGGGTCTGTCCACAGTTTGTGACAGCAGCACTCACTAGGGGGAGGGAGGGTTACCATCTTGTTATTGCAGGGTCTGTAGCCGGGGAGAGAAGCTGTTTCGTTATTACCCGGCCAGGATAGAAGACCGGGCTCTCTCCACAGTTCCCACAGCTGGGGAGTGGGTACTGCCTTGTTATTCAGGGTGGGGATGCTGGGCAGGGCTCTGCTTATAATCTCAGCAGCTGTCCTACTTGTTGGAGAAGAGAAGGAGTCTACTTTTTTTCATTCTGTTTGCCTGGAGTCGGGAAGTACGGTCAAAATGTTTGTTCTGTTGTACTGCCCTTTTCCTGGTCCTTTGGCTAGAGATAGCAGGCTTTTCTTGGAACACTTTTATTTTTGTTTCGCTGTGACTGTTAGTGTTTCTGGCTTGTGGGTCTCTTACTGCTTATGTTAGGATATATAGGAGGCAAATAAACAAACAAAAAAACTGACCAGACAATAAACAGAAGGCCTCAGGGATCTCACGCCCAGAGGGTTTTCCTTGAGGATCAAGTTCTCTGTCTGGTCCATTTTCTTTGTCTTTTAATGTCTTCTGGTAGTTGCTTTTTGAATTTTATTGAGAGTTTCAAAATAGTACTTAGTAGGTGTAATAGGGTGGAGTGTATTTACTCCATCTTATCTGGAATTATATATAGTTTCTTTTTGTTCTCTTAATCTTTTGTTTTCTCACTATGTTTATTTTCCCCAATACATTTCCATTTGGTATAAGTACAAATACACATAAGTATGTAATTTGGCAAGAACATTAGATTAATTACAAAGAATTCATAGGTAACACAAGATTGTGAAATTTTTAGATGGGTCTAGTTAGTATGTACCCAGTTTCTCTGTAACTTTGGAGAGCTGGTGCCCATGAAGAGATTTATAAATTAGGTTTCCAGTTATATAAAGGAGAAAATTCATTTAGGTTTCACAAGGCACTAGATTAACATAAATTTGCAACTAAGTATGCTTTATCTAAATTTAAAGCATGAAAAAGTATGACTGATTACTTTTCTTTACTGAATAAAATGATCTTAACTGATTCCTATTTCTTGCTTTGAGTTGACTATCTTATAGTAAGTGAAGTCAGTAGTTCTCTCCATTGTAAAAATTGAGAACTTTTAATTTTTTTGATGAACTGCTAAAGGATATCAATATTTTTAATTATTATATTGGTATGTACTTTATTTAAAATAATTCAACTCTCTCATTCTTATTTGAAACTGTTTTTTGGAATGATTTTAAACTTGTTTGTAGTTTTGTATATTGTGTGCTGTACTACATAATTGTAAGAATTCTTAGCTGATGTCCACATTTTTGCAATTGCAAGTTCTTTATTTGCCTGGACTAGTTTGTTGTTGTTGTTTTCTTTCTCGGCTTCTGCTAAGTTATTGCTTATTCAATGACTTCCCTATTAATTTTCCACTTAGATCAAAGAAAAACTGGCATGAGTAAATTATTGTAATTAGTTGGTAACAGAAAAGTGTGACAGCTTTACAATCATGTTTTATTATGAGTTGATTTTCTTCACTCTATGAATCAAAATTCAGCTGTTAAACATTCAGCAATTCTCTTAATAGAAATATCTGAAAGAAACATCCTAAGAGTTAACACATACATTTAAAATTGAATCTACCCCCCTATGTTTCTGATAATGTGCCATCTAAAGTATTAAAATGTAAGTAAATTCATAATTCACTTATTCTTTTTGCATTTATTCAGTACTTATTATATGACGGACAATGAGTATGACACGATCCCTGTTCTTAAGGAGTTCATACCCTCGCGAGGAAGATACCTACATGAACAATCAAATCTAATAGTATACGAGGTGTATATGTATATATTTATAAGGTAATATAAATAAATAAATAGTATAAAATATGATAAATATGTAATATATACACATAAAATATACACATATATATTATTTAAGTATATATTTATATATCATAGAATAGAAGAATGTTGCAAAGCCAGCAGATGCCAAGATATAGTTATAGCTATTAATATTAGACCTGGGTATACTCAGTAAGTATTTGTTAAATGTTAATTTCATTAACAGATAATTTTCACTAATTTTGCTTTTTTCACCATTCTACCATCATTAGAACTGTGATTTGGAAGATGTCATTAGTTTTCAATATGTGTAATTGGGTTTTTTTAGAAATAATTCTACCTTTGTATGTTTTTGTGAGTATTAAATGAATTAATGTATAAGAGAGCATGTTATAAACTTTGAGGTACTATGTTAGTTACTATAAATAATCCTATCTACTTTTGTGCTATTATATGACTATAATGGCAAACGAAAGCAAAGTGTTCAATTTTAAATCCATTTTCTTATTTCTGCCTTAGCAGTGCTCTGGTCTAGAATGTAGCTCTTGATCTAGAACATGAGCTGTTTAAGGGCAGGATATTATGTCTTTATCTGTCTTGTTTACTACTATAACATTAGTGCCCAGAACTGTTCCTGATATAGGAAGTGCTTAAAAACTTACTTGTTGATGGGCAGCTCTGCTTTGTAGTTAGAAGGTTTCATTATGCTCTATTGAAACAAATAAACAAAACCCCTTGGCCCTTAAATAACTATCCCCTCTCCCCAAAAAACATTGTATGTGTTAATAGCTGGCTGAGCACCAAAGATGGTCAATGGAAACAGGAAACACATTAATTATTTAAGAATCTGACGAAACATAAACTCACGTTTTGTTGAAATAAATAAGAATATTGCCTTTAGGTATTCTTTGAGTCCTTTGCTTTCCATATTCTTACCCCTAAAAAGGGCACAGTGTTTTTCTGTATATCATTTATTTTTGTGTGTATATGTATGTATAAAAGTGAATTGCTTAAAAATTAGAAAATAAAGATAAATATAAAAATGAAAACCATTTATATCTTAAAAATGAGGATAATAATAATACCTACCTTAGAGACTTGAGAAGATTAAATGAGTTAATTTTGTAAATTACTTAGAACAGTGCCTAAGTGAATCACTATGTAGTACATGTTTGTGTACTAAAATAGAATAAAGTCTCACAACTTAATGACGTTCACTATTCATATTACACACATACACGTATACACTAGAGGTTAGATTATTTCTTCAAGAATTTTCACAGTGACAGTAAGGAAAAGAAATTCAGATAATGAACCTTGTTAAACAATGAAGCAGAAACATAATCTTCCCAATGCTATTTAGAGAGTAAATGGCATTAATCAGTATTCAAATATTATTGGATTTCCTTTCTTTTTCCTGTTGATTTGTAGGGATTCTTTGAATAGTCTAGACCTTAATGCCTTCTTTTCCTTTTTAAAATTAAATTTATTAGACTGACAATGATACAGGTTTCAAGTGTACATTTCTATTATACATCATCTATATATTGCATCGGGTATTCACCACCCAGATTCAGTTCTCCTTCCATCATCTTTTTAATTTACAGTTTTCTTCTGCCACTGTGTTACCTACCTTTAAGATAGGTGTCCTATGTTGTCTTTCATTAGACATCTTTAATTTTAATGTAGTCAAATACACAATTTTTTACTTCATTGTGATTTTAAGAAATCTTTATTCACTCCAAGATGTCAATGAGATGTTTTTCTTTATTTTATGTTTTGTAGTTTTATCTTTCACACTTAGCACTTTAATCCAATTTGCTTTTTTTATTGTTAGTTGCAGGTGTACAAAACAACATTTTTTTTTATTGAATTTTTTTAAAAAATGATGTGAAGTAGGGTTTGTCAAATTACAAACCCACAGTCCAAATTGGTAAAATCTGGCTGTGAGCTAAGAATAACTTGATATTCTTAAATGGTTAAGAAAAATCAAAGAATAATAATACTTTGTGATATTTGAAAATTATATGAAAATTAGTTTTTGGTGTTCATAAATAAAGCTTTATTGGAACTCAGCCATGTTCATTCATTTATGTATTATCTATGGCGTTTTTGTGCTAAAATGGCAGAGTGGAGTAATTGAAACAGAGACTATATAGCCTAACGCCAAAGCATATAAAATATTTATTAGCTGACCCTTTACAGAAAAATTTGCCGACCCCTGATATAAAGTAAGGATATAATTTTACTTTTTCCCTTACAGTGAGTTATTTTCTATATCATCAACCAAAACATCTATTTTTTTTTCTTCTACTGATTTGTGATACAACTTACGGGTTTTATTTGTTTGTTTGAATCACTATGTCTTTGTAAGTTTTAGCCATTTAAGCTACAGGCATCCTTAGAAGAGGGGTCCTTTTTGCAATCAGCATTAACTAGTCTGAATTTAATTGATTATTTTTTTCCTATTTATGATCTGTTTAGGCTTTGAGAAAACTCTGTCTTACACCTTTGTGCTGAAAAATCATCACCTGATGTTTATTTAATGTGATAAGTCTGCCTAGAGTTAGAGGTCTGAATTCGATGACCTCCTCTAGTCCCTTTCTTTTTTTTAAGCTACAAAGAACTCTAGTTTAATTTTCATGACTGTAACAAGGAAGTGAATCAACATTTATTGAGAGCCCATATGTGCCACTTTTTGCACTATTTGTTTTTATAATATTCCAAAAGTTTAGACAGTAATAAAACATATGCCATGTATTTTCATCCGTTACTTATTTAATCCTAACTACTGCTCTATGAGATAGCTATTTTAGTCTCCATTTCTACAAATGGATTATAAAATGGGTAAGTAACTTGCCAAGCAGTGAGCATTGGAGCCAGTATTTAAACCCCAGTCAGCTTGACTCCAAAACCCATACTCTTCCCTATAAAAACTGACAAAATTAAATTGGGAGATCATGTTGTTTCCTTATTAATCTCCAGTATGTCAGATCAAATCCCTCATCATCCTCATTTTCTTTGAGAATGTCTTGTAGATAGAATACAGGCACTTAGTGTCTTTATTCCTTTTAAGTTTTTTCTGAAAACCTCATTATTTTGAGTTCTCTCATATGTTGTGACAGCAGGTCCCTTTTTCAACCATCCTGTTCAGAGTAAATAGCCTGTTCTATGCCAGCATGATTTATTGTTGCTACTTCCTTTCTTTATGTTTTGAGTAATTTCATCATAAAAGGATATAAAGTGTTTTAGACACGTGCAGATGCCTGGCTGACGAGAGCAGTTCACCTGGCTGCTTGGCCAACTGCCTGTGGACGGTGATCGCAGAGAAGATAGGAGAACAAATGAGGTTTTTCAAACAAGATGGGTTTACTGAATTTCATTACCATTTCTCCTAATGACCTCCACAGAGAACTGCCAAAAGATATCAAATGATCAGAGAATGTGTGTGTGTGTGTGTGTGTGTGTGTGTGTGTGTGTGTGTGTGTAAGATTTATTTCTGTTCTTTGAGCTCTAAGTTATTGTGATGTGGGCAGAAAGAAAAAAGGGGCACTAATTGTAAATCCCTTTTTTGGGGACTTTGAAAATGGATTTTACATTTATATGTGTAAGATCGTTTAATTTTTAAATTGCCTATAAGCATAGGTACATTGGGTGGTTTCTTTTTAAATCAGATAGTATTTTGAAACTATTATATATATTATGAGAAAATATAATTACATTGAAGAAAATTTTGAAAATAGAGGAAGGAAGAATAAAATCACCTACAATCTTGCCACTCTAATAGAAATACTAATATTTTGATGTATTTTATGCTTGTCTTTTTAAAATCTTACGCATTATAAAAAAACAATTTAGAGCTAATCTTCCAGATACTACCTTAATATCTCGTCTGGACCCAAGGCTATATGATTTATAGTGATGATGCTAAGGAATTTCAAAATGTGTATGTTTGTGTCATTGCATGTATTCATTTAATCAGATAGAGATACCTTTCTAACATGGACTGATTTGTTGCCTTGTTCACCTGAACTATCTTGTAATCTACTATGGAAAGATAGTTTTTCAGTCTTCATGATGTATTTGGTTTTCTCAGTTGTAAAACGTAATGACCCGATTCTTTGTGAGCAATTTTTAGATTTTTGGGAAATATAGTTTTCTCTATAAATATCTAGAAATTAATGATAGTTTTAAAAAATATTTGATGTTATAGCAATCCACCATGTTTATATACAGACATTATATTTATCATTTGGGGATCAATTATTGTTGGTTACCTTAATAGCACAGTTAGTTAAGTTGTTGTATGATTATGTAAGTTAGGTAGCTAGAAACTGTAGAGAGCCATTTTCAGTCTTGTTTTTGCTTCCATATAAATATAACCAAAATGTATATAGTGGTCTTAGCCATGCATTCATTCCTCCTGATGTTTTTGAATGTTTTATGTGCCTAACATTGTTAAACATTCTTGGGTTCCAGAGATCAGTAAAAATAATTCCATAAGCCCCCTGCTCACTTACATAAAATTATTAAGACTTTATGTGCTACATTTATTTGATTAATATCTTTTGGATATATTGTTTTACTATTTTTATTTAAATTTTATTCATTTATTTTGAAATATATAATTTGAAAGTTACCAAAATATATACAGTGAAAAGTTTCTTTTCCAAACCTTTCTGCCATCCACTTGTCCTCTCTCTAGGAGAATATATTCACAGAAATGGAATGTAAATGTTTTAAAGGCAGGGATAATTAAATTTTTAAAATTTAATTTTGAAAAGGAAATTCAGTTTTGAAAAGGGTACTTCCATTTATTGAGTAACTACTATGTGCCAGGCACTTTTCAAATATCTTATTTAATCTTCTTAATATTCTTCATCTAGTATTATCACAATTTTATTAATTACAAACAGAGACTCAATGAAATAAAAGTTGTTCACGATCGTATAATTACCAAATTGCATAGCTAAGAAATAGGAACTAAATTCTTCTGAGCCCATTCTTTTTTCATCGGTTATCTTATACAAAATTAATGCTTTAGAATTCCAAATGAGTTTACATTAAAAGGTTATTATTGTTTTTCTCTCAGAAGATGGCTGGGAAATAGATTTTTACCCCAAGCTGATAATGATAAACTTGAGTAACTAGTGAAAGAAATTTGGGAAAAGACATGAAGAAAACATTGTAATTTTTAAACGATACACTCAATATTTAATTGCTCATATTAATATAAATGAAGAATTGAAAATAATTTTGTCTTGAATTTACATTCAATTATGTACTTGTTATCATATATATGTTTAACTTAGGAAAAAATTTAAGCTTGCATTCCCTAAGCAAATACCATCTGGCAGTGAAGGTACGTCTTTGGTATCAGGGGGAAAACAATTTGTCATTGAAAAATTGCCACACACTGTATAATCCAGATTGATTATGTAACATTTGTAGACTAACTCTACTATGGAAAGGACTTCATCATTCATTGACAGCCACTTTATTGACTAACAGTTTGACGAATGTTCTCTTCCATTATTCATAAGTATAGTGGCTCATTCTCATAGGCAAAAGTTGTGACAGCTAGAGTTTAGGAGATACAGTTTCTAAAACACTCATCTGTTTGCTGTGAGTAAAATGCAAAAAATCAGTCCATTTATAGATGTACACAAATGTTAAAATATTTGGCATTATATGGGGAATTATATCGTTGTTATTGAAATGTTTATATGTCTAGATATTTGCATAAATCTCATGGCAGAAAGATGCATGGCCCTTTTTAGGAAACGAAAGAAAGCCCGAGTGACTGAAGTACAGATTAAAGGGGCATTCTGAATAGATGTGGGCAGGTGGTAGAAGTAGCCTCAAGTACTGATGGTAGAGGCCACAAGAAGGTGTTTGGTCTCTGTTCTGTCTTATTATTTCATTTATGTTTATATTTATAATAGAGAGTAGAAGTTTTTCACCAAGTGATTTTTTTTTCTTTTTGCTCCTCTCTTTTTTGTAGTTCTGATATTACAAATGTTAGTTTTATTTTAATATCCTTTCATAATATCCTTAGCTTCCTCTTTCTTTAGACATTGATTCCCTACTAAGAACAATAACATAGTGTGTGATATACGTAGCTGGGCTACTTCGTTGGAGACTAAGTTAGCACAGTTCTCTCCTCTTGAGCTAGTTAGATTTCTCAGAGCAGAATCCTCCATACTTCATGTTAGAGGGCATATGCCTGGCCTATGCCTGGCTGATAGTGCTTTGAGGGCCATGTTGGGAGGAAAAGCTAGAGTCTTAACATTTATTTTATAAGAGTTCACTTAATTTCTTTGTGTCCAGTATATTACCTCACCCTCCTTTCTGCCTGGTATCCTAGTTTATTCACTGTTTTATCCTCTTCAGAGAAGATGCTATCCAAGCTTTTGCTGAGGTTGCGGAGAGGCATGAGAATCTGGGTCTGATCCAGTTCTTAGAGAGACTTTCAACTTGTTCTTAGTCCCACTTTTACTCTACTTCTAGAGATACCTGGTACTGTCAATTCTTGAGCCTTCTGGAGTTTCACGTTGTTAATTTGCTTCTTTGCTTTCTTTCCTGCTGGTTTAGGATTCAACTTTATCAGGACTGCTTAAGTCAGTTACCACTTGTCTGACTGCTTTGTAAGTCACTAAAATTTGCTACCATTGGATTCTAACCCATTCTACTGATAAACAAACAAATAAAACTCTATCATTGTGTCTTTGGGGGAGTTTTTGGGAGAGAATTAAACTAAATGCTTGTATTCATATCTCCACTTTTGGTTAATCTAATAGTTTGAGCGTAATAGCTGTGGTTTTTCAATTATATCGGTTTTATGTATGTATGTATGTATGTATGTATGTATGTATGTATGTATGCATTTATCACCTTAGTACCTCCGTCCCTTTTTTCTCTCCCTGTATCATCTATTTATTTTTGTCTGTTTAAGCAGTTTCTGAGGTGGCTGTGTTTGTATTTTCAGTTATAATTGCTGATTTTTCTTGTTTATTCCTGTTTGTTCGATATACCTGGCTACATATATAGGTATAATGGATATATCTTTTATTTCTTTTACATACACAGATAAATAATGATAGAGTTTTAGACGTCAGGGGTAACTGACTTAAGCAGTCCTGATAAATAATTCTTTGTCCCTCTAACTTTGTTTGGTCAGCTTGTATCAGTCAGGGTCCAGTCAGGAGAGACAAAAATTTCAGCAGAGAAGTTTTCATATAAAGAATGAACTATTTACAGGCAATTAAGTGTTTGATAGGAATAAAAGAGAATACCCTAGGGCGGGAGGAATACTCAAAGGAGGGATACATTTGGAAACCATGGATGACCCTTCTTCACGGCTGGGATTCAGAACTTTTTGGAGGGGGTATAGTTACAGCCCATTGGATAGTGGAGAGAAGTTTGCTGGGTTGCCCTGGGCCAGAGCTCATCCCCTGTCCATAGGGAGAGGATTGTGGGAAGGAAACTACAGTCTGAGGCTGGCAAACTGAAAGCTTTCCATTGGGTTGCTGGCAGGATGAAGTGGTGGGCAGGTTACCAAGGGCTAGCAACTTTGTAGGAAGGACCCCTTCACTGGAGGCTATTGGGTGGGAAACTGCCTGCTGGGGTGTTGATGAAATTCACCCAAAATCTGCTTGTGGGGAGTACTGTTGAACTTTCTGGGAAGTATACTGGGGTACTAGCTGACTTGCTGGAAAGCTGCTAGAAAGTCATCTCTGTGGGACACTGGATGGTCACCCTCAGTAGTCACTGGAAATCCACCCAGGGGGTTGCTGCTGAACTCACCACTGAGAAGGCAGTTGGGGTTCCTGTGGACCTTATTGAGAAACTGCCCATTGGAGTGCTGCTGAACTCTCCTGTGCGGCTAGCTGGGGTGCCTGCAGAACTGGCTGCAAAGCTACCTGTGGGGGTGCTGCTGGAATGAATTCTCTGGGGTGAGCTACAGTAGTACCCTGAATACCAGGTAAGCTCCACAGGAACTAGGAGGAAGGAAAATATGCTAAAAAGAAGCCCCTTTCTTTTCCAGTGTCTCCCTGTCCCGGGAGGCACACAGGGGTGTCCAGGAGAGGACTCAACCTGGAGCAGCGGTGACTGGGTTCTTGTCTCTGCGCAAGAAACATTTCAAGAGTGAGACAGATGCAGGAAAGGGAAAGTGGTTTATTGAAAATGAAAGTACACACTTGAGAGGAAAGTGTGGGGTAATTCAGAGAAGGGTTGCCCTGAGGAAGCCATGATCAGGGGTATTTATCCCTCCCCAAATGGGAATTGGTGACGTCCCCTTGATGTGGTTGTTCATTCATCTCTTCCTCTATAGGCAGGACTCTCCATTTCCCAGAGTTTTCTCCCTTATTTGGTTCCTCCGAAACTGTCATGGCATCAGATGCATGATGGGAGTTGCAGTAACTGAATGCAAACGAGATTATAATGACATTATAGTTAGCTAGAGGTCAGATGGGGTCATAGAGATCAGCCTAGCTGGTAGAAACTGGCTCTTGTTTTTCTCCAGTAGCAGGTACTGGATACATTCACCTTGTTACATATATAACCAGAGAGGCACCTCAGCCTTACACCCTGGAGGAGGTTGTCAGTGACTCCATGTCCTGCCTCATCTCCAATGCCCTGTCCTGGCAAAGCCAAGAAAGGCAGAAATGTTTCAGTTTTATAAGCAGAGAAGACAAAGGTGGATTTGGAGATGAGAAATAATAAATTGATAAATGGCATAGTTGGTTATTAAGATTATCTTCCAGTTTGTTCCATCTATTTCTTTACAAATTTTCTATGTCCTCGGTGTGCTTTATGTTGGAAGTGCCTGTCATTTAATTGTGAATTCAATGAATTTACATTTATTGTAATTACTGTTAAAAGGGACATTTTAAAAAAAGTTTATTGGGGTGACAATTGTTAGTAAAATTAAATAGATTTCAGGTGTACAATTCTGTATTACATCATCTATAAATCCCATTGTGTGTTCACCACCCAGAGTCAGTTCTCCTTCCATCACCTTATATTTGATCCCCCTTACCCTTGTCTCCACCTTCCTCTCCCCCCTTACCCTCTGGTAACCACTAAACTATGGTCTGTGTCTATGAGTTTTTGTTTCTCATTTGTTTGCTTTGTTCTTTTGTTGTTTTGGGTTTATATACCACATATCAGTGAAATCATATGGTTCTCTGCGTTTTCTGTCTGACTTATTTCGCTTAGCATTATACTCTCAAGATCCATCCACGTTGTCACAAATGGTCCTATTTCATCTTTTCTTACCGCCGAATAGTATTCCATTGGGTATATATACCACAACTTTATCCATTCATCTATCGAAGGACATTTTGGTTGTTTTCATGTCTTGGCCACCGTAAATAAAGCTGCAATGAACATTGGAACACACGTGTCTTTATGGATAAACGTTTTTAGATTTTTTGGGTAGATACCCAGGAGAGGGATTGCTGGGTCATATGGTTATTCTATTCGTAGTTTTTTGAGGAACCTCCACACTGCCTTCCATAGCGGCTGCACCAGTCTGCATTCCCACCAACAGTGTATGAGGGTTCCTTTTTCTCCACAGCCTCTCCAACACTTGTTACTATTTATCTTGTTGATGATAGCCATTCTGACTGGGGTGAGGTGATATCTCATTGTGGTTTTTATTTGCATTTCTCTGATGATTAGTGATGTTGAGCATTTTTTTCATATGTCTATTTGCCATTTGTATGTCCTCTTTGGAGAAATGTCTCTTCAGGTCCTCTGCCCATTTTTCAATTGGGTTGTTTGTTTTTTCGTTGTTGAGTTGCATGAGTTCCTTGTATATTTTGGATATTAGCCCCTTATTGGAAGCACTGTTTGCAAAAATCTTCTCCCATTCAGTTGGTTGCCTCTTTATTTTGTCGATGGTTTCTTTTGCTGTGCAGAAGCTTTAAAGTTTGATATAGTCCCATTCATTTCTTTTAGCTTTTACTTCCCTTGCTAAAAGGACAATTTTTAAATCTATTATTTTTAATTTACTGCTCTTGTTTTTCTCCCCATTGTTTACCTAGGTTGCTTTCATATCTTGGCTACTGTAAGTGATGCTACAGTGGACATAGGGGTGCACATAGCTTTTCAAATTAGTGCTTTTGTTTTCTCCAGATAAATACACATAAATGAAATTGTTGGATCGTACGGTAGTTGTATTTTTGTTTTTTTGAGGCACCTCCATACTATTTTCCATAGTGGCTGCATCAATTTACAATCCCACCAGCAGTGCATGAGGGTTCCCTTTTCTCCACATCCTCACCAACACTCATTATGCTGCATACCTGAAGCTAATACAATATTGTGTGTCAACTATACTTCAATAAAAAAGGTATATTCTAGTTTTGTTCTTAGAGTGTCCTTATCCTGAGATCATAGTTATGGTTATTTACATCTCTTGACTTTCTAATATATCCATATCTACATAATTTCTCTGATAAGACGAGTACATACTCTGGTGTTCCTTTGGTGTAGAATCCATTCTTCTCTACCCACAATGTTGATTTTGTCTAGAATTTTAGTTCAGTTATTTTAAAATATACTTTAGTTTTTAAACAATTTTAACAAAATGGGCAACAATAGATTTTAGTAAGATATTTGATCACCCTTACTCCATATGTATATATCTTGCCATATCTCCTGGTTTTGATTCTCTTGTTATTTGAGAGCTTTTTCCCAAGTACTCACTGTTTTCAATAGAGGTTTTTGTGTAGCAAGTCTTTTGTGATCTTGTATAACTGAAACTATGTATTTTAATTATACCCTCCCATTTGAATGACAGCTTGGATATATAAACATTCTGAGTTCAAAATTTCCTTCAATATTTAAAATGCTGTTTTGACTTCTTGTTTTCAAGAAGCCTGATATCAGTCAGTCTGATAGTTTTTTTTTTTGAAAGATGATCTGTTGTTTCTTGTTATAATTATTCAGATTTTTTTCCCTGACTTTTGTATCCTTCACAATTAGAATTTGTCCTGGTGTGGGCTCTTTATCTCATCTGTTTGGAGATCTATAGATCCTTTTAATCTGAGGTATTTCATTGTTAGTGCTGGTAAATTTATCTTCATTATTTCTTCAAATGTATTTGCCGCTCATTTAAAAAATTTTCCTTCTCTGTTACTCCTGTTTGTTAAGTGTTTTCACCTTTACTTTTAACCTCCAGAGTCTTGATTTTTCTGTTATATTTTATTTCTCTTTACCTTATAACTTCTGAGAGACTTCTTTAATCTAGCTTTAAATTAACTGATTTGATTAACTCATTTGTTCTTTAGCTGTTATGTTTTCCTTGTCTTATGTTTCCATGTGATCTTTTTCTTTTTTGGTTAGCATTTCTAGTATCTTTCTTTTCTTAAGTTGTTTATCTGATTACTTTAAGAATGTAATCATTGTATCAGTAAGGGCCAGTCAGGCAACAGAAACCATACCAGTAATTTCAACATAGAAAAAGTAATTAAATAATTAACTAGGGTTGCATGAAATTGAAAAGGAAAAAAAAATATCACAGAAATGGCAGGTGCTGCAAGTTGCTTCCACCTCTACGACTGGGGAAAAAAAACTGAAGCTAGAATTCTTAAAGCTTAGAAGCTTGGAAAATGGGTCCCATGGTGCTGGGATCTCTGAAAATGGACACTAACTAGCTATAGTGCTGGTGCCTCAGCAAATGTTGGAAAAACTACAAAGGCAATTGAGGTACTGATTTGGAGAGAACCTACTACCAGTGAAGAGATGTCACTAGTATGTTGCTCACAAGAACATGAAACAGGAGGAAAACAATCAGAAAGCACACAGGAAAAAACAGGAAGGAACAAAAAGCCTTACCGTCTCCTACTAGCAGCTCTTGTTGGCAGAGCCTAACATGGAGCCAGCTGGCAAAGCAGAAATGTGGTGGGTAATGCCCGAGCACAAGTCAGAGAATCAAGTGAAGAAGGGTAGGTTTAGAGCTGAGAAATAATGTTCAGTAACGGCACATCTTCCCTGTGTCAAAACTCTGATAGATGGTTCATGCTTTCCAGTTTGCTCTCTCGTTCAGGTTGTAGGCCATTGTAAATTCAACATACGGTCATAATGTGTTATCCTTTTGTCGTGTGGGGCGGCCTGCAGGGTCTCAGCTCTGGCTCCCCACATAAAAATGCAGGATGTGGCTAGGCCAAAAAGGAACACCCACGGAGCCATAGGTAGGGGAGTCACACCACTATAGTCTCACTGGATGCTGGGCAAGACACACGCAGTAGTAGCCACACGATCCACAGTCTGCCATTCACTTCCCTGCCTGCCAACTAACCAACCAATCAACGCAGCGCCGCAGTTACATCAGTAGCCAATTGGCTTACCGGTTACAACTGATGGCCAACCAATCACAGTCGATGGTCATTCACTACCCGAGCCAGCACCTCCCTACGTGAGGCCAAGAGCCTGGAAACTGCTCTCTGGGACGCTGTCCCCACACCTTTTTATATGTTGCTGGTTCAATTTGCCATTGGATTAAGGATTTTTGCATCTATATTCGTGGGGGATATTAATCGTTTTCTTGAATTAAGTTTCTGTATTTTTGATATACAGTAATAATACTTGCTTCACAAAATGAGATGGAAAGCATTCTTTCCCCTTCTATTTTTTGAAAGATAAATGTAACTTTGTGAAAGACAAGTATTATTTATTCCTTAAAATTTTGATAGAATTCACCATTGAAACCATGTGGGCCTGGAGTTTTCTTTGTAGGAAGGTTTCTATTTTTCAAATTTTCATTTAGAAGTAATTTTTGATTTACAGAAATGTTGCAAAGATAATACAGAAAGTTGCTGTATCCCATTCATCTAGCTAACTACATTATTAATAACTTATATAACTGTGGTGTATTTATCAAAGCAAAGAAAATAGTACTGGTACAACACTGGTAAAAACTGTAGGCTTTACTAGAATTTTACTATTTTGCCTCACTAATGTCCTTTTTCTGTCCCAGGATCCAATCTAGGATATCAGGTTGCATTTAGTTGCATTGTCTCTTTAGTCTCTTCCAGTTTGTGACAGTTTCTCAATCATTCCTTGTTTTTATGACTTTCACATTTTGAAAAGTACTATGCAGGTATTTTGTAGAATCTCCCTCATTTTGGCTTTGTTTTCTCATGACTAGACTGAGGTTATGAATTCCTTATGTGGGACTACTGAAGAATTCCACAGTAGTCCCACATCAAATCGGGGGTTACCTTTGCTCACATGGTTAAGACCAGGTCTGTCAGGTTTTTCCAACTTTACAAGTTACTGTTTTTTCTCTTTCCATCCTCTGTTGGTTAGAAGTGAGTTACTAATTCCAGTCCCCATTTAACCGGAGAGGAATCACGCTCCACCACCTTCATAGAGGAATATCAAAGAATTTGTGGACATATATTAAAACCATAGTGATTAATAAATATTTTGGGCAAGATACTTTGAAGCTATGCAAATATCCTCTTTCTTTAAGTTTTGACCATGGTATTATCTGCAGCAGTTATTACTGTGATGTTCTAATGGTGATTTTCTATTTCCCTCATACCTTTCACATTTGTTGTTTGTAATTTTTCTGTAAGGAAGATATGCCCTTTCATCTGCACATTTATGTTTGTTAATATGGATTCATGGATATTTATGTTTTGGGGGAAGGTTTATAATCAATACTATTAATTATTTTGTCCTCAAATTGTTCCAGCTTTGGCCATTTGGAGTTCTTTCAGGTTGGTTTCTGTCTTTTTGATATGTTCCATCCTTTTTTTCTCTTTCATTTTTGAGTAATTCCTTGCTTTCTGACATTTTCTTGCCAAAAACCAGCCATTTCTGCCAGTAGCCTTGATTACTTTGATTGGAAAGTGGTATTTAGAAGCCAAGATCTGGTGCTAGGTGTGCTCATTGTACTGAGGTGTCACTTTTTAGGCCCTTTTAGTGGACAAAATGAGGAAATATGTATATTATCCTGTGTAGATAACACTTCTCTCTCTCTCTCTCTTTCTCTCTCTCATCATCTATTTATCATCTATTTATTGATCTATCAATCGATGTATCTATCATCTATAATATGTAAATATGCATAGCTTCACACTATTTTATAGTCTCCAACAGTTCTGTTAGTGATTTCTGGTTCAATTTCATTGGAACACAGCATACTCTGTATGATTTGTATTCTTTTAAATTTGTTAAAGAGTGTGTTACGGCCCAGGATGTGGTCTATATTGGTGAACATTCCATATCAGCTGGAGAATAATGTGTATTCTGTATTATTAGATTAAATATTATAGAATGTCAATTAGATCCATTTTATTGATGATGCTATTTAGTTCAACTATATCCTTACTGATTTTCTGCCTGCTGGATCTGTCAATTACTGATTGAAGTGTGAAATCTTATTCTGTAACAGTAGATTTGTCTATTTTTTGTGGCCAGTCTATCAATTTTTGCCTCTTGGATTTTGACACTCTGCTGTTAGATGCATACACAGTAAGCATTATTATGTGTTCTTAGAGAAGTCTCTCCTTTATCATTATGGAATGCCCATCTTTATCAATGATAATTTTCCTTGCTCTGAAGTTAACTTTTTCTGAAATTAATGTAGATACTCCAGCTTTCTTTTTATAATATTAGTGTTAATATATCTTCTCCATCCCTTTACATTCTTTCTTTTTTAAAAATATTTTTCACTTATAGTTGGCACACAATATTATATTAGTTTCAGGTGTTAAAAACAGTGATTAGACATTAAACACAATGATTACAAAGTTATCACACCAATAAATCCAGCACCCATCTGACATCATACTCAGTTATTACAATATTAGTATATTCCTCATGCTATACTCTATATCCCCATGATTATTTTGTAACTACAAATTTGTACCTCTTGATTCCCTTCCCCCTTCACCCATCTTCCCAAGCCCCACCCCCCAATCCGGCAAACATTAAAATGTTCTCTGTATCTATAAACTTGTTTCTGTTTTGATTTTTCATGTATCCTGTTCTCTAGATTCCACATATAAGTGAAATCATATGACATTTGTCTTTTTGAGTCTGACTTACTCCACTCTAGGTCCATCCATGTTATTACAGATGGCAAAATTTCATTCTTTTTTATGGCTGAGTAATATTTCATTGTGTATGTGTACCACCTCTTCTGTATCCGTTCCTCCATTGATGGACACCCAGGTTGCCTCCATATCTTTGCTATGTAAATAATGCTGCAGTGAACATATGAATGCACATGTCCCTTTGAAGTAGTGTTTTGGGTTTCTTCGGATAAATACCAAGAAGTGGGATTACTGTATCCTTCTATGTCTCTTGTTATAACCTTTGTTTTAAAGAGTATTTTGTTTGATACAAATATTATACCCCAGGGTTTTTTTTGTTTGTTTGTTTCCATTTACTTTCCATCCCTTTACTTCCAGTCTATGTGTCTTTCGATCTGAAGTGAGTCTCTTGTAAGGGTTTTGTTTTCTTATGCATTGAGCCACCCTATTTCTTTTGATTGGAGGATTTAACCATTTCTGTTTAAAGTAATTGTTAATAGATATGTAGTTATTGCCATTTTATTTTTAATATTTTGGATCTTTTTATTCTTCTTAAAGGAGTTCCTTTAACGTTTCTTGTAATACTTGTTTGGTGGTGATAAACTCCTTTAGTTTTTTCTTGTCTGGGAAGTTTTTTATATGTCCTTCGATTTTAAATGATAGTTTTGCTGGGTAGAGTAATCTTGGTTGTAGGTCCTTACTCTTTTCATCACTGAATATTTCTTGCCAATTCTTTCAGGCCTTCAAAGATTCTGTTGAGAAATTAACTGACAGTCTTATGGGAGCTCTCTTGTAGGTAACTAACTGCTTTTTTTCTTACTGCATTTAAGATTCTCTTTGTTTTTGCTCTTTGGCATTTTTAATTATGTGTCTTGGTGTAGGCCTCTTTGGGTTCATCTTATTTGGGACTCTGTGCTTTCTGGGGTTCTACGTCTATTTCCTTTGTCTGGTTAGGAAAATTTTCCATCATTATTTCTTCAAATAGATTTTCAATTCCTTGCTCTCTCTCTCTCTTCTCTTTCTGTTATCCCTATGTTGTGAATGCTGTTACGCTTGATGTTGTCCCAGAGGCCCCTTAAACTATTCTAATTTTTTTGTTTTTTGGATTCTTTTTTCTTTTTGCTATTCTGTTTGAGTGTTTTCTTCTACCTTATTTTCCAAATCGCTGATTTGATCCTCTACTTCATCTAGTCTTTTGGCGATTTTTTCAAGTGTATTCTTTATTTCAATTATTGTATTTCTTTACTTCTGATTGGTTGTTTTTTAAATGGCTCTATGCCCTTTTGCTTTCTTTCTGTTTGTTGAAGTTTTCACTAAGTTCTTTGAGCATTCTTATAACCATTATGTTGAACTCTCTATGTTGTAGGGTGCTTTTTTCTATTTTGTTTAGTTCTTTTTCTGGAGTTTTCTCCTGTTCTTTCATTTTGGACATATTTCTTTGTTTCCTCATTTTGGCTGCCTCTCTGTTTCTATGTATTAGGTAGATCTGCTACATTTACCAGTCTTGGTCAGTGGCCCTATGTAGTAGGTGCCCTGTGGGGCACAGTGGCACAGTCTCCCTGGTCACTTGTGCTGAGTGCCCCAGGAGTGTCTCTTGTGTGGGTTGTATGTATCTTCTTTTTATAGTTGAACCTTGATTGCTATTGGCAAGTCAGTCAGTGGGATTGATTCTCAGGCTGACTGGCTTGTGAGTTTGGCCATGTCCACTGCTTACAGACTTCTGCGTAGAGAGCTTACCCCACAGAGTAGGATTAGCCCCCAGTGGGCTCTGGTGCCTGTTGAGACCGCCCTTTGGGTTTGCCTCTTGTGGGGCTAATTGGGTGGTGCTCTGCTGTGGTCTGAAGCTGACCTACAGGTATATTGATTCTGGGGCCTCTTGGGAGGGGCTCCGGTGCAGGCCCATGTCTCTCACTGTCTGTGACCATCCAGGGACTACCTGATAGGAACTAGACAGCAATCCATGGTTGATCACTTCCTGTACTGGACCTGGAGTTGCATATGAGAGGCCATGCTGTGAACCAAGGATGGCTGCCACATCCTTGTCTGGGGTAGCTCCTGTTGCCATCTGCCAGCTCCCAGGGAAGGCTCAGCCACTGATTGAGCCTCCTGCAGTACACGAGTTGGGTGAGACAGGATGTCAGGGAGTCACCAGGGTGAGATGAGTGGTGTTCACCAGGTTAATGGATGTTTTGGTTTGGTGTCAGTGCTGAACCTGGAGCTACTCAGCAAAAGTCACAAAGCACACTAAGGGCAGTCATCACCGACCTGGGGCCCATGGATCCCTGAGAGTTGTCCAAGAAATAGTGCAATGTTGGCAGTGCTCAATGCTAACTGAGAAAGTGCCTCCTGCATTGTGTGAGTTGGGTGGGGCAGTGTCCCAGGGAGTCACCAATGTGGAGCTAGCGGAGTTCACCAGGCCAATACAGTTTCAGATTTGGCTGTGTTGGAGGCGTGGCTGAACACAGGAATGATGCACCCGCCTACTGGCTGCAAGGGAGAAGGATTCTACACAGGGAAAATGGTGACTGTTCCTGCAGTTCTTGTCCTGAAGCCACACAACTCAGTCTCTCTGTGTCTGTCTCTGACTCCTCCCTCATCATTGTCCCTCCAGTGGAGTCCAGGATGAGTGCGTGCGAGCCAGTGAGTCTGTGTCTGGATTTAAGAAGATGTCTGGATTTCCCACAGCCTTCCATCCTACCTGGACAGTCAGAATCACCACTGTTTTTCACAGCCAGATGTAGGAACTCCTCTTCTGGTACCCGTACTCTGGGCTGGAGAACTGCGAGTGGGGCTGGGTTCCCCTATTGCTCTGTGGGGGATCTCCACAGCTGAGATCCCTCCCAATTCACAACCAGCACATGCAGGTGTGGGGCCAGCCCTTTTTGCATCTCTGTCCTCCTACCAGTCTCTGTGTGGCTTCTTTATATCTTTAGTTATAAAACTTCTATTTAGCTAGACTTCAGATGGTTCTCCAGGTTGATTGTTCTATAATTTAGTTGTCATTTCAATGTGGTCATGGGAGGAGGCAAGCACAGTGTTTATCTACTCTGCCATCTTGGATCTCCAATCCCAGCCATTATTTTTTCCTCTTTCCCTGTCTCTTTTTCTGGAATTTCCCTTTGCCTCCTCTTTTCCTGTCTCTTTTTCTGGAATTTCCACATCAACCCTATATTGGTCTACTTAATGGTGTCCCACAGGTCCCTTCAGCTCTGTTCACTTTTCTTCAATCTTTTTTTATCGCGTTCCTCTGATTCAGTAATTTACATTGTTTCATCTTCAAGATTTCTTCTCCCTCCTAAAATCTAACTCTGTATCTCTCTAGTGAATTTTTTTTATGTCAGTTACTATACTTTCACCTTCAGCATTCCTTTTTGGGTTATTTTTAGGGTTTCTGTCTCTTTATTGACATTTCCATTTTGTTCATACATTTTTTTTTTTTTTTAATTTTCTCCACATGTTATTTTACTTCTTTGAACATGTTTAAAATGGTTGATTTAGTCTTTGTCTAGTAGATCTGCCATCAGGATTTTTTAGGGATAGTTTTTGTTGATCATTTTTTCCTTTGAATTGACCTTACTTTCCTATTTTTCTGTATGCGTTGTAATTTTTCTTTTCATTGAAAACTGGACATTTGAATCTAATCATGTGGTAACTTGGGAAATCATATGCTTTCCCTTCATTTGGTTTTGTTGTTTTCTGTTGGAGGACAGGGTCCTTTTTACCTACCCTGGAACCTGCACGTGTGCAGGTTGCTCCAGGAACAGTTGTACAACTACCCACCATGGGTCTGGAAGATGAGGGAATAGGTAGCTGTCAGCATGCTAAAAGCTCAAATTGACCGAAATTAACAACAATGTACAATGCAAGCCTTCTGAAGTTGAAAACTTTCAATAGACTGCAGAGTGCCAAAATAGTTATATCAGACAGATTTAGCCATTGTTGTCTAAGTGGGGAGATTGATTTCTGTTGCTTTCTACTCAGTCAACTTTTCAGAATATTCTCTTCTATTGTTTTTATTTTTGCCTTCTTTCTGTTTTGTGTTTCCCTAGAGACTCCTTACTAAATAGTGTCTAAATCTTGCAGTTGTTTTAGTTGTAATCCTGTTACTATTCAGGAATACTAACGATTTGTTTGTAAGGTGTTGATATAGGAGAAGCATTGGACAGTCCTATAATTAGGTCTCAGTTTTTTAGTGAGCCTGAGTTGGGTACATTCCTTCTGCCCATGAAGAAGGTTAGAGGGAGCTGTAGTTTGATATTTTCCTTCTCCCACAGCAAAGGCTAGAGGGGACTATAATTTGGTATTTACCTTCCTCAAGGTTGTTTGGTTTTTGTAAAACTCCAGTTGGTTAGGTTCTGTTAAAATATTTTCCCTTGATGCTGGGATTGTTCAGAGTATAGAGTTCTGGGAGTGTTTAAAAAGGGTTACTTTCCTTTCCTTCTGCTGGATGCAGGAGATTTTTGTCTGATCTTTTCAGTGAGCAACTGGTAGGGCTCCTGGAGGTAAAATTTATGGAAATGCCTAAGACTAGGACCTCTTGGAATTTTAAACTCTCAATCTACTTTACACTGGAGGTACAGCAATTGGTAAATTATAGTACAGAGTGTTCCTACAGACATTGGCTCCAAGTATGGACTTCTGTTGCTGGGTGTATACTCTTGTTAAAATGTGATATGTGATACTCTGTATCCGCTTGTCTTTTTCTCTAGTTTTCAGGGCAGCAGTTTGCTTGGTGACCTAAATTCTTTATGGCTTTAAAAAGAGTTGTTGATTTTCAGTTTGTTCAGCTTTTTTTCTTGTAAGGACTGAAGTAATAATTTCCAATCTCTTTGTGTATCAGACTGAAGCTGGGCATTCCCTCATACACTTTTTGGAATACAGGAATATAGGAGTTTATTGTCAGTAATGTCAAAGAAGTATATTATGTAATTAGTTTTTCATATTACCAGTTCTTAAATTATTATCTAAACATGAATTTTAATTATGGTCAGATACTTTGAGGTTTGATTTTTATTTAAAATATTGAAAAAAATAATAATTTTATACTCATGATTGTATTAAAGACAGGATAAATATTTATATTACCATATTATGATACATACAGAGGGTGCCAAAAAATGTATATACATTTTAAGAAAGGAAAACTGTATTAAAATTGTAATACTCGATATATATCAATAACAAAAGATGAATACAAGTCACATTGGACTTCTGCAATTACAAGAGGTGCTCAAAGTGGTTACCATCAGCATCTGAGACACCTCTGATTTCTCAGACACTTCTGATTACGGAGAACTACTGCTTGAGCAACATTGACTAAAGTGTCCACTTGTATTCTATTTTTTGGCAACCGGTATTTTAACTGGGAAGCTGATACAAATGTTTGTATATTTCATATATAAATATTTTACAAAGCCCAGAAATAGTTCCTGAATTGGTAATTAGAATTTTATGTCTATTAATTTTTTCAAGTAAAGATTTGAAATTGGAAACTGATTTGTAGATTAATATCAATTTATTTACTGTAAAAGTGTTTGTCACCAATTAAGAATAACATGATTCCTTTCAGCATATCGCTCAGGATTTCAATATCTCCTCTTTTACATATTTATTTCAATATTTGTTGTTTTTAACACATTATTTGGTGAAGGGTAATCTTGAATTGTTCTCCATTTTGATGAGCTGGTGTAGTAATCTTTCTTTGTCATTATCTATGTTCGACTTCTTTTGTTCTAAAATATTAAGAGAGTTTTGTCTTATTAAAGAAATACAGTGGTAAGTGTTTTAGATAGAATCCAATGTCACTATAGTTTGCTTGTGTTTGTTTGTTAATATATTTGGTGTTAAATAAAATCTTTTATAACTAATCCATTATATTACTATTTATATACTAAATGATGTGGCTTTAGCTCCAGGCCAAAACTGTTATACTTTTTGAAGTTTATGCAGAAAACACATAATTTTTTTTTCGGTTATTATGTATATAATTACCAGTTATATTTATTTATTGGGATAATGGTATATCTTTTAAATTATTGCTTAAATCATTATAAATAAGAATATACTGGAAACGAAAATCAATTTGATTTAAAGAGAATTTAATTTACTGCGTTAATAAAATTTCCTAATGAAAGTCCTAGATTTTGGTGACTGGTTTTTATTACCAATTCTTAGTCTTATTTTGGGAAACTAAAAGCTAATCAAGTCATTACTGAGTCATAGGTTTGTTTACCGCTCAGGAGCAGTCCTAGGCAAAGTGTAGGAAGCCAAATTTCAGAGTCATTGCTACCTTGTGTATGATCTTTCTGTACTTTTTAAATATCCAGTGTTATTTCAGTGAAGTACTGTGTTGATTATAGTTTAAATACATATTTAGACTGTTATATGAATAATTTACTTTAGCTTATGAATATTTTAAATTTAATATACATAGTTATTTCAGTAGATATTTTTAGGTAGATTGGATACATAACCCCCTTTTTCCAATTCCTTTATCTGCTTTTTAAGCAGTAAATACCATCAGATACATTTTTAAAAACTTATATTTTATTTAAATTCTATGCTTTTACTTCAATTTATTTTAATGAATAAATTTAAAACATAAAGAGGAAATCTATTAATCTTCAGTAAATCAAATTAGATATGGTATTTAATATGGTACCTTACAATAATTATTTTAAAAGTGTCAATATCAGTATCAACAAAAATATGCAGAAAACTTGAAGACTAAATCATGAAATCGTTAGAACAGTGGTAGAGTTTTAATATCAGTCCTCCATTAAGTACAAATGATTCAAATTCTCTTTTGTGTGTCAAATTAATTAAAATGTATAATTACAATATATATCAAAGCACTAAGCTTTTTTATGTAACAAACCTCATTTGTCCTTTTTATATGACCACAAATCTGTAGATAGAAATTTTTTCATAGTACAGTGCACTCAGTTGTGCAAACTTATCTTTTTAGGGTCAAAGAAGAACACAAACCACAGCCGACACAGTAAGTAAATGTATTAAGAGTGCAGTAGGCTTGACTTCTGTACCTTCGCCATATTCTGCTTTCTGCACCTTGGATGGTATTAGCTTCCACTAATACTGGATAGGCTGCAGCTAGTGTGTCTTCTGCTTTCTGACTTTCTGGCTTATTAGAGAGGTGCCTGCAGTTTCTTACGTCATCCACATACTGACTGGATGTAGTTTTTTGCTGCCTGCTTGTGGACTGGTTAAGTGTTCAAACTTAATTTCCCTACCTTCTGACTGCCTGGATGGTTAATTGGAGCTCACATTTCCATTGGCTGTAGCTTTTGTGCCTGTGTATTTTTATTATGAATAAGAAAACATTTGACCTACGTTGTTATTCATTTGGTTATTCAGTCACATTATTTGCTTATTTAAACAGGTGGTTTCCCTTTAGTGGGATCACTGAACTGGTAAATAACGTTCTTCAGCCCCAGCAAAAACAACAAAATGAAAAGGAGCCCCAGACGTAAGTAAGCTGATCTGTATAGACTAAATATTATCTCTGATAGTATAACATACTGAAGAGTATGTATTAAAATACTGCCCTTGGAATATTATTCCTCAGAAATGAATATTGTTAGGTTATGAGCTTTATACTTATACCTTTAATTAGCCCATGGAAATCGAAAAAGCAAAGGATAATTTATAGGGTAGTAACAACAAAGAGGTAATTCCCCACACCCCCCCAGTTTACTATAAATAACGTGAACTGTATTAATCCAGTAAAATATCTTTCTCCAATAATATAATATATTCCAAAGAGTTTTTTTTTTCTCAAAAATAATTCCAGAAGACATCACAAGGTTTTAATTCCCAAATTCAATCTTTGGTCGAATAGTTTCAGAAAAGTTGTTTTAAGAAAGATTAAGCAGGTTTTTTTTATTGTAATGCTTCTGACTGCCTAAATGTGCTACAAAATGTTAGAACATGCCATGTTTGCTAAACTTATTTGACTACTGAATCTTGTTTTCACTGAACATTTCATTAGATTATGAACCATAATTTGGGAAATGAAGAATTTATTTTCACATTGACCTGAAACATTAAAAAAAAGTCCATTCTATCTATTTTAGTTGTTAGTAGATTAAAAATCATTCGTTAAAAAGTTTTTCACACTTGTATCTTTTTAACTTCATGGAAGCAATATTATTTAGGTTGTTAAGTGGAAGTAACTCTGAAAATGTGAGAAAGACTGCATATGTGAGTATTTAAATTCTAGTCTCCCCATGATAACTTCCATTTTACACAACCTCTGTGCTTTTGTAAAGAAGGAGTTTATGTCAGTGGAGAAGATGGTTTGGTTGTAGGAATGGACAGACTGAGAAATGACATGACCTCTAGGAGAGAATGAGAATGGCTACTTAGAAGCCCTAAGATGAAATATATAAAAAACATTCACTTTTGCCTTTAAATGCAAACTAGAAGATAAATGTCTTCTTGTGTTGTTATAGGTGAGGATAATCTCCTCAACCGTTTTATTGTTACTTTGCATGCATTTTATTTTCAATTTTGTCAGTGTTTCAGTTTCAACGGAAGTAAAATACGTTGTGATATACCACTCCTAATAGTTGATATGTGGTTCTAGAATTGGAACTGTTGCTGTCTTTGATCTTTGGCATCTAGCAGAGTGGCTCATCTATAATCGGAATGCAATAAATATTTCTTTATAATTTATTTTACACGTTTTATCATTTTATGATATAATAATACTGTGTCACAATGAATAGGAATAAATTTAATACTCTTTCTAATTAGCAAAAATTGTATTAAATGGCACACAATGTCATTGTTTTCCTCATTTTTCTCTAAGGCACTGAAACATAATAAAATAGTAAAATCAATAACAAAATATAATTAGGTGCAACTTTGCCTCAATTTTAAGTGACTTCAGTTATGTATCTTGTTTGTGACTTTTAGAGAATAATCAAGATTAAGTCTTATTATATAGTAGATTAAGATAGGCATTAAATAAAATAGATATTTTATTAGTAACTTTAAAAAGTGATATCTATTCAAACAAAGTAACAGCTGATTGGCATAAACAAAGATCAAGGCAAATTTGAAAAGAAATAGCTTTCCTTCAATATAAATATAATTCAAATTGCTTTGATTTTTGGATAAGAAGATGATAGGAGAAAAGACTAGTACTTTCAGATGTTTTAAAAATTAATTCTTGGTTAGTAGGTATTATTTCCATTAAAGTTTCTTGGACAACTCATTTATTCTTGTGGTTCTGTGATTTGTGCAGATTTAAAAATTCAGAATTAATAGGTTCTCTCAATAGTTGCCTTCTTCATCTTCATTCTTACGCGGAAGATTTCTGGTATATAATTTTCTAGGAGATTTCCTTTATCTTTCTGATCCACAGACTAGGATTACTTCTGAATCTTCTCTTTCAATTTTTGTTCTCTTTGATCAGAGTCTACGACTTCTTTCTGCGTCATCTCCTTTGTTTCTCTCTTTGATTACCATTTGAGTGGAATAGCTTCTTATCTGCTTACTTTATATTTATTCATCCATAAAATTATTTCTGAGAGCAAAATTTCATGTATTTATTTTAGTTTATTAAATGTTAAAAGGTAGGACTTAATTTTTTTGTATTCTGTATAAACATTTTCATAGTAGAATAACTAAGTAAATGTTCTATCAGTATTAAAAATCTAATATTTCCTGAACAGTAATTTCATTTTAATGAAATTTGGGAAATTCACATGAAATTGTAGGTATAAGTAGAACAGTGTATCCAACTTTGATTTTCTTTAAACTTTGAGGCATAGAAAATTGAGCTTTTTGTTTCAGTTGGCAGTTCATTCAACCCTTGCAAAAATTGCTTAATATACAAATTAAATAATTTTATCATCTTTACTTCACTATTTCTTTGCATCAGCATCAAAATGAGGGAAAATTGTCCATAAAGGCAATATAAATTATATGTAAATTTTCAAACATGTTCCTGGATAATTAAGTATGGGCATACTAGGAAAAGAATGATAAATGCTTTGTGATGCAACTGTTATTTTAATGTTGTAGCCCCAACATCTAGCATAATATCAAAGGTAAGTAAGAGTTTTAGATACAAATTAAACTACTCAATTGGATTAGTTTGTTTGAATTTTCATATAAGTTTTACTCGTGTTGTGATATGATAATATACTTTTAAATACTTGAAAAATCTAAAATTTGAATCACTGCAATTAGATGACCATTTAATATAGTAATCTTCTTTGATTATGAGGTGTTTTAATAGGAAAATATGCTAAGAGGAAGAGTGTTTTTTTAAGCATAGGGAATATATATGAAAGTTTTTAGGTAGTTAAGGATTTGAGAGATACAAAGAAGCCCAGTGTGCTGTAAATTAATATAGTGGTCTCAAGAGGGAATGTGTCAGGAAATGAGGCTCCAGAGGTAGGATTAGGGCTGAGTATCAATATAAAGGGAAGATATTGAAAAGTTTTAAACGTGGGAGTGATATGATTTAATTTATGTACAAAGATCAATCTGGCTGCTCTATGAGTGAGTGAGAATAGAAGTGGAGAGAGCAATGAGGCGGCTTTTGTGAAGGACTCTGCTTGAAATCATGATGACATGGACCAGGTTAATGACAGTGAAGATGGGGAGAAGTAGATTGGGATTATATTAGGAGGTTGAAATGACATAATTTGTTAGTGGAGTAGATTTGGAGGGAGTTAGTAAGGAAGAGAAAAGAACCAAAGATGGCTGCAAAATTTCTGATTGGAAGAACTAATTGGGTGGTGATGGCATTAACTATGATCAAGAAGGGGAAAGGATGAACAGGTTAAGAGTAGAAACTAAAACTTAAGTTTTAAACTTTTTTAAAAAATAAATTTTATTGGGGAATGTTGGGAGACAGTGTGTTTCTCCAGGGCCCATCAGCTCCAAGTCGTTGTCCTTCCTTCTAGTTGTGGAGGGTGCAGCTCAGCTCCAAGTCCAGTTGCTTTTTTTAATCTTTAGTTGCAGGGAGCACAGCCCACCATCCCATGTGGGAATTGAACTGGCAACCTTATTGTTGAGAGCTCACGCTCTAACCAACTGAACCGCCCAGCCACCCCTCCGGAAGCTCAGCAGCAGCTCATTGTCTTCATCTAGTTGTGGAGGGCACAGCTCACTGGTCCATGTGGGAATTGAACTGGCAACCCTGTTGTTCAGAGATCGCGCTCTAACCAACTGAGCCATCCGGCCGCCCCAAGTTTTAAATTTTTTGAGTTTAAGATGCCTATAAATTAGTCAGCTTTAAAAGAGAGAGATGGATTGGCTGGACATATAATTTTGGAATTGTCTAGAAGAATAGATAAGATAAACTAGAGAGAGAGAGAGTGTGTGTGATGAACAGCAGATAAGAAGGTCCGTGATTGAGCCCCGAAGAATTCTGTTACTGTGCAGGGTACTAAGAATCCAGAGATAAAAGGACTGTGGTTCCTGCTGTCAAATATTTCACAGTCAAGTGGGGAAAATACATGTTAGCAATTAGCAATATTGTGGAGACTTAACGTTTTGTCTTTGACATGTAGAGTTTGGAAGTTGTCATTCCCATTCTCACAAGAAGAAAAAACCTGAACAAACTAATTACCAACAACTTTTCTTCTTTAATTTTCTTAGACATATCAGAAAATTGAGGTCACAGGGCTTATCAATGCCCGACAACTGGAGATAGAGGTGAATAAAGAGTATTATAGCTTGCTGGGAGCAGAAACCACTGGGACTAGGTTCTGGTAGGAAAACTTAAACTATACTTGACAAACAACTGAAGGCTGAGTGTGGACTAACTTAAAAGTTAATTCCTGGGGGCCCAGACTTAGGGGACCTCCCCAGTTTTGTGAGTTTACCTTCAGGAACCCCACCAGGTTCTCAAGGTGAAGATCAGGAGAAAATTCTCTCATACTTCCAGCAGAGACAAGGGAAAAGTAACCATTTTGAAATACTCCCAGAGCTTTTCGTACTCAAGGAAAACTAATTCAGTAGAGCCTAACCAACACGAGAGAAGGGAAATACCCAACTGCAGTCCCCTCTAACCTTCCTGTCTCACCAAAAGGGAGAAAAGCAGAGAAGTATTTGTGAAGGTCAAGGCCCAGGGGCACAGGTCCACTAAAAAACTGAGACTTATTTACAGGATATAGACTGCTTTTCTTTAAAGTGGTAACTCAGGAACCAGGCTGCTTCCATCTTGTTGGTAAGTCTGCTGGAACACATAGCTACCAGGGTCGCTGCATCAGAGGAAGAGAGAGAATGGACAACTCATCCTTATTCTTAACCATGGAAAACAGGAAGTGACATGGACCACTTTTGCTCACAGCTCATTGCCCAAAACTTGTTACAGGCTCTTAACTGACTTCAAGGACATCTAGAAAGTTTCTCCATGTGCTCATGAAGAGAGAGCAACGTAATATCTATTATAGTTATTTTACATTTAATTCTCATTTATTGCAATGAGATGGAAATTTCAGAATGCTGAAAGATAAAGATTTGCCAAAAGAATGCTACTATAGCAAAGCTAACTCTCAATATCAGTCCCTACTCTTGGTGCTATTGTTTCTACTGAACTGCAGTAATGACTAATTTTTATAAGACTGAAGATTAGAATTAATAATATGAAGAAAATCCAAATATAGAAATGTGGTCTGGAAGGAAGGAAATTTATAGGTAGTGTTTCAGGGAACACCTATTAAATTTTTTCAGAGGGATTACAAGGAGACTTTTGCATTGTCTTAGGTGAAAGTGAAAGACTATAGTACATTAAAGATACAATAACTGAAAATATATGGAAGCATACTGAGGAACCTTTAGGTGACCTTCAGAGATGCTAACGTACAATAAAAAATAAGATGGATAGTAAACAAAATAATTTAAAAAAGGAACAGAGATAGCAGAAATCTTCTGTTCTTGTGTGGAAGCTGTCTACTTTGGTCATCTTCATGATCTAAGAGTCATTGGTTAGCTGTTTCTCTCCAAAGATAATTTGCTTTGGAGGATTCTTAAGACTCTCTGTGGGGACAGAGCCAGGAGTGCAGTTTCCAGGCTCTTGGTCTCACGTGGAAAGGTGCTGGCTCAGGTAGTAAATGGCCATCAACTGTGATTGGATGGCCATCAGCTGTGGCTACGTGGCCGCCAGCTGTAAGCAGTGAGCCATTGGCCAATAATATAACTGCGGTGGCTACGCTAGCAGAAAATGGGGGCTAGCGAGAAGATGGTGGCTGAGCTGGCAAGAGCGGATTGCAGTTAGCATGGCGGATTGCAGCTAGCAAGTGAGGTTGGTTGGCAGAGAAAGTGGACAGCAGGTAGCGGATAGTGTGGCTCCTGCTTCCTGTGTCTCCAACCCAGCCACCAGCGAGATTATAGTGGTATGACTCCTCTATCTATGGCTCCGTGGGTGTTCCTGTTTGGCCTCACCATGTCCTGCGTTCTTATGTGGGGAGTGGGAGCTGAGACCCCACATGCCACCCTGCATGACACTCTCCTATTTAGTTTCCTGATGTAGTTTTCCAACAGTCCAGGCAAAATTGTGTCTTTTTTAGTTGCAAAATAATGAATTTAGGGATCAACATTTTGAGGCTTTCACTGAATTGTTAATTGTTAACATGACTCATTACAATCTTTTCTATTAAGACTCTGAGGCAATTTTTCTTTCCTAGCTCTTCCAGAAGACTAAATCTCTAGGTTTCTGGTTATGGAGAGTTTTGGAAAGACTGCTTATACCTATTGATGATTAAGACTAAGTGTATCACATGATTCCTTTGCTGTACTTAATTATGTTAACTTGAAATAGAAATAAGTCTAGGATTAGAGGTGAAATTTCTAAACGCATGGGCAGCCTATTAGTAACTCATAAGGGAGAGCTGATGGATCCCCAAAAGGGTTGCTTTTTATTGTTTGGAAGTCTAATTAATTACAGTGGAAATTGAAGGGTCCTTGAGAATATATTAATTTAATTTTACTTTAAAAATTCCACTTGTTCTTTCTTTTTCTGAAGATTGAGGATGATAAGGACAAAGTTTTTATGTGAGCCACGTGCTTCTTATTGGTGCTTGACTCGTCAAAATGGTTGATACGGAGTTTTGAAATGGAGAAGGAAGTTACTGCACATAGGTGTGTTTCCAAGTCCAGAACAGATATTCTTCAATTTGAATAATCTAAAATTGACTGCATCTGTCATGTACTTTAAAACCACCTTAAATTCCTTTTGGCTCAAGAAAGGGATAAATAAGGAAAAATTGTGAATGACAGACTGCTAATACAGAAAAATGAATTTAGAAAAAAATGGTAAAAGTAGCAAATTACTTATTGCAAAGGAAAGATTTTATTAAAACATAATGTGTAGTGAAAAGTGCACAAATTGAAAATATATAGCTCATTGAAGTGCCAGATGGTGAACTTAATCTGGAAACCATTACCAAGAGCAAGAAGCAGAACATTACCAGCCTTCTAGGATCTCTTCCTCATGCTTACTTCCAGGGAGGACTACCTTCTACCCCAAAGGGTAACTTTTATTCTGACTTCTATCTAGCATCAAAGATTATTTTTGCCTATTTACACTTAGGCTTTATACAAATGGTATCACATAGTATGTATTTTACTGGGTCTGTATTATTTTGTTCAACATAATGTTTGGGAGATTTCATCCATATAATTGCATCTAGTTGTATTTCATTCATTCTCATGGCTTTATGGTACTCTAGTATCCAAATATACTGCGTTATTTATCTCTTTTACTATTGTTATATATTGAGGTTGTTTTCAATATTTGACTATTATGAATAGTGCTACTATATACATTCGGATGCCATTCTTTTTTTCCTATTACTTTGGAGGAGAATTTTATAATTTATGTGAAAGTGAAGTCGTTTAGCTATTTTAAAATATTTTCAAATCTTGAAGCTACTTACTAAGTCAGGGTCGCTATGTGTCCAGTTCCCTGTTTATTTATATGGTAATGCTATAGGTACTGTTTGTTGAGCATTTTCTACTGCTTAATATTTTGATGCCTCTGCATCTGTCCAAGAAAAGGAGAAAAGGCATTTCAGGCAGAGGAATAACACATAGGATGATATGATCTGATTTGTATTTTAGAACAAACGTTGGAGTTATAATAGGCATTTAGGGAGCTATTTAGAAGTTCATCTGGGATGGCCATCTATGACATATGTTTATTCTTTTATCCTAAAAGGACATTAGTCTTTTCTCTCAGCTGATTAGTAAAGCAGCAGCTTTCACATTAAAATTTTTTTTTCTTTCATCCGTAAAAAGAAATATATTTTGCACTATAATCCTATATACACAAACCTACATACAATATGTATGTGGTGTGTATGTGTGTGTGTTTGTATGTATGTATGAAGTAGAAACAAGATTTGCATGAAATGCTTACTTGCACACTTTCCAATGCTCTGTTCTATCCTGTTTCATTAAAAAATTGTGAGTCTTGGGCAGCTAAATTGATTGCATGTCCTAGTATTGGGGTGCACTTTGCAGTTTGAAAAGCACGCTAAAAAACTGTGTGACTACATTTAATGGTAACATTCCATAACTGTGTGCCATGAACTTGTAGAAAGCATTACTTCAAATTCATTCTGTGATGAAAATCAGTGTCAAAATGATATTTTTTGAATGCTTCAGTTTTATTAATAATCAAGTCACTTCTTAAGGTTAAAGAGTTTCACAGATTTGGACTTTTAAAGAAAAAACTTTATAATATCTGATCAACTTAAATCTTGGAAGAATAATCATAGTTAAAAAGTGTGAGAATATAGAAATACAGTTTTCCATTTGATTAATCAGACACAATTTTACTTCTTTAAATGATAAAGAGAATAAATACTCAGATACTAAAACCTTGAATTGTATTGTAGGTAGTAATGCAAGCCCAAGTCCAAGTCCAAGCCCAAGTAGCCCAGACATACAGAAAATGTAAATGAGAAGACAGAAACAGAAACATTGAGTGAGGTTGCCTTCCTATGTTATCTCAATTGTCATAGTAACTCAATGGAGTCTATATTAAAATCGCCACTTTACAGATGCAGACACTGGTACTCAGAGTAAGTAACTTACTAGCTGTGTCAAACAGCTAATAGGTAATGAAACCAGGACTTGGACCATGTTTAAACATAAGTATTTATTCCTCATCTTAGAAATACTGAATTTTTCTTGCTTATTTAAAATACCTCAAATTAATTTTAAAGCACATGTTAATTACCTAGTATGTATAAGATACTGTGCTAGGCAAAAAATGAATGGCCCTAGACAGAAAACACACATGAGAATAATTACAGTATAATACAGTGTTCAGAGGAACAACACAAGCGTAAATGTTTGGCTTTGCTTGGTGGGGATCAGGAGGGTTGCTGAAGTCTGAGCTAGGTCTTGAATGTTGAGAAAGTGTACTAAGGAGAAAAAAAGTAAATGATTTTGTAGTTGATTGAATAGCATATGCAAATGTGTTGAAGAGCATAATATGGTTGGAGAACTCTATTGTTCTAGTGTAAATGTTAGAAGAGGGGCAGCTATAGATTAAGCTGTAGAGCAACGAAGGGTTGAAATCATGAATGATGTGTATGCTAGTAATTCTGAGAACAATCTGCGAGCTTCTTAAAAATTCAGATTCTTGGGTTCCTACTCCAGAAATTTAAATTCATTAGGTTTGGTGTAGATTCAGGGAATCTGCAGTTTTGTTTTTTACACCCAACTCTTTAAAGTACCTTCTCATATATTTACTTTCATTAGTTATTATTTTGATATCTTAGTTGCCAGCAATATGAATAGCAGCTGTGCTGCTACATCATGCAGTAGTTCAAGGTTTACAGTTATCTACACCAAGCTCAGATTAAGTTCAATTAAGTTCACACAAATTATAAAAAAAAATTTATATAA
Source organism: Rhinolophus sinicus (assembly GCF_036562045.2). Lineage (NCBI taxonomy): Eukaryota > Metazoa > Chordata > Mammalia > Chiroptera > Rhinolophidae > Rhinolophus > Rhinolophus sinicus. Next base: position 27,869,334 of record NC_133761.1, on the reverse strand, counting down.
TGAGGTCAGAGTTTTCTTTTAAAAATTTTTTTAGATGGTGAGCACATGGTGTTTTACCCAAGCAGCAGTACATAAAAAAATGTCTTACTCTCCAATGTCAGCAACCCTGTCTGATCCCCACCAAGCAGAGCCAAACATTTACTCTTTTGGTGTTCTTCCGAACAATATATTATATTGTAATTTTTCTTATGTGTATTGTCTGTCTAGGACTGTTCATTTTTCGCCCAGCACAGTACCTTACACATACTAGGTAGTTAATATGTGCTTTATTTAACATTTATTTGAGGTATTTTAAATAAGTAAGAAAAATGTAGTATTTCTGTGGTGGGAAACAAGTTTCATAAAAGCATGAAACACCTTTCATCTCGGCACCAGAGAGGGTTATCTACATATTGAGGATAATTATTTCCTAGTGTCAATAATAAACTTTGAGTGTACTTTTACTTATTTAAAATCTCAGTTTCTAACATCAAGATTATGTCACCTTGTGAATGGAATGATGATTTCACTTCCAAATTCTATATGAAGTCTGATAATTAAGTTCGCAAACCTGTTGCAATGATGTTGCTAACCTTTTTTGATATCAGGGGGATTATTCATTGTGAATTTGTACCAACTGGATAAACAGTTAACCAAATTTACTATTTAGAAGTGCTGAAAAGGCAGCGTGAAAAAGCTAGACTACCTGAATTTTTTTCGCCAACAATTCATGGCTCTTTCATCACGACAATGCACCAGCTCACACAGCACTGTCTGTGAGGGAGCTTTTGGCCAGCAAAAACCTGTATTGGAGCACCCTCCCTACTTACCTGATCTGGCCCCCAATGACTTCTTTCTTTACCGGAAGATAAAGGAAATATTGAAAGGAAGACATTTTGATGACATTTAGGACATCACGGGTAATGCTACGACAACTCTGATGGCCATTCCACAAAAAGTTATTTTCAAAATTGCTTTGAAGGGTGGACTAGGCACTGGCGTCAGTGCATAGCTTCCAAAGGGGAGTACTTCGAAGGTGACCGTAGTGATATTCAGCAGAGAGGTATGTGGCACTTTTTCTAGGATGAGTTCATGAACTTAATTGTCCAACCTCATATCTAGTGATTATATTAAAACTTTTTTTTTTTAATGGACCTTCTGAATTTCATTGCCCTTTGGATACTGGTTATGATGGCATCAAGAAGCTTAGAAGCAGAGTCATTTGTAATATATATATGCATATATATATATATACATATATAAAATATAAAAGATTAATATTATGTAAATAATTTTATGTGAATTTTGATATAAAGAATATTTTAATGTGTTTTTTTTGGGGGGTGCAATAGTTACATATTATTTTGGATAAATACTATTAGCCTAAAAAGAGTGAATCAAATATTTATTTGAGATAGTTTCATAATATTTCTCATCTTTATCTTACTGAGTTTTATAAATGTGATGTCACAAACTCAGTTGGATATCAGATAATATGGGAAATGAACCTTAGCATGGAATTTAAGATATTTCCCTTCAAGTTGCCTTTCCAGCTTCTAATACTGTATTTCTTTTCTCCCTTAACTTATGCAAACTTTATGCCAAATGAAAATACTTTCAACTTTCTGAATTCTCCATCTACTTTCATGTTTTGTATATAAAATACTTCAAGTTGAATCGTTCTTCATTTTCTATCACAATTTCGCATATCTTTCAAGCCCAGGATCTTTAAAAACTAAAAATATACCTCTCTTCTATGAAGTCATGCCAACACCATTTATAATTAATGTCTCTCTTTTTTTTTTTTTTTGGTGCTCTGGAACCATTTTTCTTATATATTTATTTAGTATATATTTCATTTTGTCGTGTATTATAATTTATTTACATTTATTTCATGTCTATACTTGTCCATATATGTCTATCCTATCTTATTGATGACAAGATTTGGTCATATTTAACTTTATATGTTGGTTTCATCACTTATTAAATAGTACACACACAATAAACATTTGTTTATTCATCATTAATTCAAGGATTTGGTAAGTATTTGTTGAGACGTTGGCTATGGGCCGTGCATTATGCCAGTCAGTGGAATAAAATGGAGAGCAGTAACAGATAGAACAATCCTCATGGATTATATTTTCTAATTAGGGAGCTAGGCATTAATCAGATAATCATATATGTGAATAAAAAGGTACAACTGTGGAAATGCAATATAGTATATAGTTCTTTGAAAATATTTGTGGAGGAATTTGACATGTGAGGGATGTTAAGGAATACCTTTCCAAGGTATTCCTTTCCAAGGAAGTGATAATTGAAATGCAGTGAGAATAATGAGGAATTATGAAAGTGGAGAGCAGAAAGTATCAGGGTTATATTGGCTTCATGAAATTTTTGGGGAACTTGCTTTTACTTTTATTCTGAAACAACATGTAGAACATAAGAATATCTTATAGAGGTTCTTAATCTGTTTTTTGACAAGTTGATGAATCCTATAGACTCCGTCTCAAAATAATGTTTTGTGCAATTAAGACAAACACAAAATATAATACAAGCAATTACACACACACACACACACACACACACACACACACAATTACAAAGGGAGCCAATTAAATTGAAATACAGGTTTGTCCATGGACCCCTTAGGGGTGGATCACAAGTTAAGGTGGAACATTTTGAGTTAAAAAGTCTCCAGTAAAACCATATAGACAATTACTGTCTTTTGAGGATTGGCAATAAATGGACTCACCATGTTTGTAGGAGAGAAGACCCAACATTGTAAAGATGTCATTCTTCTAAAACTAATGTATAAATGTGATGTAATCATAATAAAAAACATCCACCAGGATTTTCAAGAGAACTGGATAAAAGGATTAAAATATTTATTTGGAAGAAAAATGTTTTACAAATAGTAAAACAATTTTCAAAAAGAACAAAGAGGAGAATCCATTTTGCCAGATAGCAAAACAATTTACAAAGCCAAAGTATTAACACTATATAGTCTGGATATATGGATTTCTTTATTTTTCTGAAATCACACCTCTAATAAAAGGGAGTTGCTCTGAGTTCTTGTAAAATCTATCTTATTATGAGAAGCCCTCAATTTCTTTGAACTACAAAGTACTGCTTGGAGAAGGCGTATTGTGTTGAAGGACCTCAAACAAACTTACCTATACCTATGGATATTTCAGTTGCCCCCCTTATCCATGATTTCACTTTCTGCTGTTTCCGTTACCATCAGCCGTGGTCTGAAAATATCAAATGGAAAATTCTAGAAATAAACAATTTATACATTTTAAATTGCACACCATTCTGAGTAGTGTCATGAAATCTCCCGCTGTCCCACTCTGGCCTGCCCAGGACACGAATCATCCCTTAGTCCAGCATCTCCACACTGTCTATGTTACCCACGCATTAGTCACTTGGTTATCAGATGGGGTGTTGTGGTATCACAGTGTAACTTTATTTTCTTAGTGGCCTCAAAGTATAAGTGTAGTGATGCTGGCAATTTGGATATGCCAAAGAGAAGCCATAAAGTGCTTTCTTTAAGTGTAAAGGTGAAAGTTCTAGACTTAATAAGGAAAGAAAAAAAATGATATGCTGAGATTGCTAAAATCTATAGTAAGAAGGAATCTTTTGTTAAATTGTGAGGAAGGAAAAAGAAATTTGTGCTACTTTTGTGCCACACTTCAAACTGCAAAAGTTACAGCAACAATGTGTGATAAGTACTTATTAGTTACGATGGAAAATGCATCAAATTTGTGGGTGGAAGACATGAACAGAAAACATATTCCCATTGACGACAACATGTTGTGCCAGAAAGCATTGAGCCTATACGAAAACTTCAGCAAGTGGTCCGCTGAAATGAGTGACACTGAGCCATTTTATTGCAAGTAAGGGATGGTTACACAGATTCAGGAGTAGGTTTATATAAAAATTACTGGAGAAGAGAGAGACCACATTCATGTAACTTTTATTACACTGTATTTTATTATTAAAATTGTTCTATTTTATGATTAGTTATTGTTGTTAATCGCTCACTGTGCTTGGCTTATAAATTAAACTTTGTCATATATATATGTATATATATATATATATATGTATATATTTATATATTTTCCTATATATAAATTAAACTTTGTCATATATATGTAATATATAAATATATAAATAGGAAAAATATACATAATACATAAATATATAAATAGGAAAAATATACATAATATATATAAATATGTATATAATAAAAAATAATATATATAATAAAAATAATAAAATATATATATTATATATATATATAAATATATATATAGGAAAAAACGTAGTATATATATAAATAGGGTTTGGTACTATTCTCCACGGTTTCAGGCATCCACTGGGGTTCTTGGACTGTATCCCCTGTGGATATGGGGATACACTGTACCTGATGGAATTTGTGAAAGGGGAGATAAATAAATTTAGCAACAATCTAGAAATTTCCAGAGGTATGACCTCACAATGGCTAATGTTGGAAGTTGTAGTAAACAAACCTTTTAAAGATTACTTTAAAAAAGTAATAAAAATGGTTAGTTTATGGAGATCATGAAAGCCTACCTATCAGATGAACGGAAAAACAACAACAACAAAAATCTATGTGGCTGGGTATAAAACTACCAGGAACAGCAGGATTACCATGAACAGGTTGTAAAGTTTTGTTTTCTCAAAGACTCAGAAGTGAATAAAATCTATTTTGGAAAACAGTGAGGTCCTTTAGTGGTGATGGAAACATTTATGTAGAAAATACACATTAAAAATTTGGATTATAAAATAGCTTTATGAAATAAAGTGGAAAAAACAATAGTTTTGAATATATTATTGTATATGTCTTTTAAATATCCACTTGTAGTAAAAATTTTAAATTAAATATGAGTATATCTTTGACTCTTTTATCTATATCAGGGATCAGCAAAATATGGCCTGTGGTTCAAATCCTGTATCCTGCCCGTTTCTGTAAATAAAGTTGTATTGGAACACAGTCAAGCTCATTTGTTTGCGCATATATATATATATATATATATATATATATATATATATATATATTTATGGCTGCTCTTGCATCCTAATGCCAGATTTGAGTAGTTGTGACAGACCCTATGCCCACAAGGCCTAAAATATCTGCTGTTGGGACTTTTACAGCAAAAGTTAGCTGACCTCTGATTTACATCACTGGGAAGTTATATATTCAAGTTTATTATATATTTGAGATCTTTTAGACCTTTCATTCTATTTGGAGTTTGTTTCTGACAGTGTTGTTCTGGAGTAGGAACAAACACAAAAACCAATGAAATAGAATACAACATCCATAAATAGACTTTTGCACATGTGGAAACTTAGTATATGATAGATTGCTGTCATAAATCAGTGGAAGAACAGACAGGCTATTTAATGGGGCTGGGAAAATGGAATCTCTATATGGAGAAGATTGAAATTAAATTCTTGCATTATATCACATATAAAAATAAACTTCAGATCGATTAAAAGCCTAAATGTGAGAGGCAAAATTATAAAGCTATTAGAAGAAACTGTAGAATTTTTTGTGACTGACTTAGGGGTAAGTAAGGAATTTTTATAGCCAGCCACCAAAACCACAAAACACGACGGGAGGAATTGATATATTTAACTACATCAAAATTAAAGATTTCTGTTTAACAAAGGGACACCATGTACAAAGTTAACAATTAGTTGTAAGATTAGGATACTTGCAATACTTAATGTATAAAGGATGAACATGTAGGCTGTACAGGGTACTCCTGAAAATCAGCAAGAAAAATACAGGAAATCCAATAGAGTATCGGTAAAGGATGGAGTGAATAGGCAGCTCATAGGAAGGTCTGTCCAACTGGCTGAACTTCATCAGCAGTCAGAAAAACATGAACTTAGATAATCTATCAAAGCTCCAAAAATTTTAAAAGTTGAATGATATTACACATGGACAAGGACAATAGGAAACTAGAATCTTCATACTCTGCTTACAGGTGTGCTAACTGGATTAAGCTATATGGCAGCGCAGTTTAGACATAGTGAACTTGAGTATGTGTATTACATTGCTGCGTATATACTGCAGAGAAAACTATTTATAAATATATCATTACAGAAATATTATATAGTAATGAATTATAGGGCCAACTTAAAAAATACACAGATGAATAAAATATGGTTTAGATAAACAGAACATTACAAAGCCATTAAAATGCATGAATGAGATGCATAACCTATAATGCTTAAGAGCATGGAGCAACACAGAATTTGGGTCTTTAACCACTTACCATATATGTAAGCATGAGCAAAATAACTTCTCTGCAGAATAGGAATAATGATAGCAATAATATCTATGAGGTCTGACAATTAAGTTTGCGAACTCATCCTAGAAAAAGTGGTACGTACCTCATTGCTAAATATCACTACAGTCACCTTCGAAGCACTCCCCTTGGGAAGCTATGCACCGATGCCAGCACTTAGTCCACCCTTCAAAGCAATCCTGGAGCTCTTTCTCTGGAATGGCCATCAGAGCTGTCATCGTATGACCCTTGATGTCCTGAATGTCATCAAAATGTCTTCCTTTCAATATTTCCTTTATCTTCCGGTAAAGAAAGAAATCATTGGGGGCCAGATCAGGTGAGTAGGGAGGGTTTTCCAATACAGTTATTTGTTTACTGGCTAAAAACTCCCTCACAGACAGTGCCCTGTGAGCTCGTGTGTTGTCGTGATGTAAGAACTCCTTTGGGACCAATTTTGCATACACCTTCTCATGCCAAGATTTTCATTTCAGATTGTCCTAACTGTTTCTCTATCGATGTTTACTTGGTCTGCTACGCTTCTCACAGTCACATTTTCATGCATAATTGGATGAATTTTTGCAATATTTTCATCAGTTCTGCTCATTATTGGCTGCCCTGACCTCTCTTCCTCAGTGACGTGTTCTCTCCCCTCAGAAAAATGTTTAATCCATTTGTATGCTACTGTTTTCTTCATGGCATTATCCCCATAAACTTAGACTAACATGCCCCTGATTTCACTTCCACTCTTACCAAGTGTAACAAGAGATTTAATGTTTGTTCGTTGCTCTAATTCAAGCTCAGACATTCTAGTGACGGCACACAAAAACATGCAGCAACAATAATGAACATCACTCAGCAAGGCACCGCCACATGTCGACATGAACACAGCTGTGAGACACTGATATACCAAGGTTATGAAGCTTATTGAGCTGTTTGTACAGTGCTGCCAATGTAAGTGCATGGTGGCAAGTTCACGAACTTAATTGTCAGACCTCATATTTACCTGATACATAGTAAGCATCCTATGCATTAGCTATAGTTTATATATAAAAATGTAAAGCTGAGTAAGAAATATAGGAAGCAAAAATAAGTAAATGACACAATGTCATTTGTGTAACTGTACAAGACTAGTTACCTGAGGGAAGGGAAATCACATTGGGGAAGGGAAAATAATTAAAATAGGAGTCAAGCATGGATCAGTGAATGCTACCAACCTTATGATCAATGCTATTCTGGATACCTAAGAAAATGAAAAACAAAAAAGGTGTACATTGCAATCTAGGTGGAGGCAAGAACATGTATAAAATACAAAGACCTTGTAATGAGCTGCACCATGGTGAGTCTAAAGGATGAAAGAAAGCCAGAATGGCCTCAGCAGAAGGACGGGAAAGAAACAGTGTTAACAATGAGATTGAAGAGGTGAATGCGTGCTAGAACATTCAAAGTTTTGTAGGTCTTCATAAGAAGTTTTCTCTTAAGAGCAATCAGAAGTCATTAGAGTATTTTAAACAGATATGATAATAATTTGTTTCACGAAAGATAATTTTTCCTGTAGTGTACAGAATAGATTGAAAGGAGAAGCGGTGTGGGTAGCTAGGGGAGTAGGTGGGCATTGATGGGAACAAGGCCAATGGTATTGACAGTGGATATGGAGACAGTGGAAGAATTCAAGACACGTAGGAAGTAAAATTAAAAGGACTTAGTGATAACCTAATGTGTTTCAGGGAGAGAGATATTTCCAGAATAATTCTAGATTTCAGGCCTATATAATTGATTGGTGGCACTATTTACTGAAGTAGGGACACTGGACGAGAATGTGATTTATATAGGACAATTATGAGTTCAATTTTGCACATACTGAATTTCAGGTGGTATTGAAATTTCCAATTAGTGATGTCAAATTAGGCAATTGAATATTGAAGCTCTGAGCTGGGGATTTACATGTTTAAGTGATTTAGATATACGTAGAAATTGAAACCTTAGGTATGGGTAAGCCTGCCTAAGAAGACACTATAGAGTGAAAGAGAGGAGGGCCTGAGTCTTGACCTTCAAAGGAGAAAGAAAATGAAAGGCCACAGATACAGGAAGAAAACCGAGAGTGTTATGAAAGCCAAGGGGACAGTGAACATAAAATTTCAAATACTGTTGAGAATGCAGTAAGATGAAGACTAAAGAATTTGTCCATTAATTTTAAGTATAGGGCGACCATTAATAAACTTTGTGAGAATTGGGAAGTTGACTAGAGACTAGTTTAGCTTGGTTAAAGAGTGACTGGGGTGGGGAAGCAGAGATAGAATTTTCTTATTTATAAATGGGAAGGCCAGATATGCTCTTGGCAAGGAATGCAATTTAGCTCCTGAATCCACATGTACACTACCACTTCTACATATACTAGTTTCTCATTTTAAAGGACTGGAAGGACGAATACACAAAATCTCTCTAAAAGTCTTTTCTTATTACCTCAAACTATTGCAGGCAGGTCCTGTCTGGAGTGCAGCTTCTGTATCTCTTCCCACAACTGGGACCATTTCATCCCATCCTGCAACCTTGATAATGCTGCGGCCTCTGGAATTATTACAGTTCTTATGTAATGTAAGAGGGTTTTAAATAGTTCTAATCTAGCACTTTGGGAAACATAATTACCAACTTTGCTGTTAATATGACTGGCCTTCTCCCCATGTGTGAAACGGGACTTCTACTTTCCTTGAGGCACGATATGTATATTACAGCACAAGTCACTTAACTAGACTTCTGCCTTTTTTTCCAGTGTGCTTTGGTAACTTGCCTAGTATAGTACGCCAGTCTCTCGAAATGAAACAAAGCAATGCTCTTTCTAATTTTCCCCTTCCTGCCTTCTTTCTCTTTCTCCCAGTGAGGTTCAGCCATGCACTCAGAGGTATGCCAGAGATCGTAAGTGTGTCAACAGGTATATAGAAATGTACAATATATCTCACACATACAAAGATAATTCTCCTACAAGGTGGGAGAAGCTCTGATGCAGAGCTCAATCAGTAGCCCACATAAAAACATGTCTGTTCGGGTACATTTTATCGGCTTGGACATGTGTAGTTGTGCTTGTTTTGTGTTAGTGAAGATTCACTTAAACCTGGTGAAAGATCATCAGGGAGAAACAGAGCATTATCTGAAGTTACAAAAAAAGTTCATTAAACTGGCGTAGCTATTTGAATTTATTATTGGTATTAGGTGTGAAAAGAAAGTATGCTTTAGTGATTAAGTAGATATAAGAACACACTCATAGAGCTCTACTTTTAATTTACCTACTGACTTAAGGTTAGCACTGTGAAACTAACTTTTTAAAGTCAGGTTTTTTGAGGTATAATTTATTTACAGTAGAATTCACTCCTTTGAGATACACACTTCAGTGAATTTTGAACATGTACAGTTGTATATCTACCATTATAATGAAAACATAGAATATTTTCTTCACCCCAAAAAGTTCCTTTTTCCCGTTTGTAGTTTTATGCCCCTTGCCTTATTCCAGCCCCTGACAACCATTGATGTCATTTCTGTACTTATAATTTTTCCTTTTCCAGAATGTCATATAAATGAAATCATATTGTATAGAAATGAGTGAACTATGGCCCAGAGGCCAAATCTGGCCCACTGCCTGTTTTTTGTATAACTGGCAAGTTTAGAATTGTTTTTACGTTTTAAAATGGTTGCAAAAATTTTTTTTATGATAACATTCTGTGACTATAAAGTGACACGAAATTCAAATTTGTGTTCATGATATTTTATTGGAACACAGCCATGCTTATTCATTTATATATTGCCATTGCTGCCTTCTGGTTCATATTTTTTATATCCCATTGAAGAAATATTTACCTAACCTCTTTTAAGAAATCTTTGTTTCACTCAAGAGCACAATTTTCTTCAATGTCGTTTTCTAGGAGTTTTGTATTTTAGTCATTATATTTATTTCTGTAGTCCATTGATTATTGTTCTGTAATATATTGAATAATTTTTATATAAGGTGTGAAGTATCAGTTGAGGCTCATTTTTTTTACACATGCATTTCCAATTACTTTTTTTTAACTCATGAATTTCCCATTGCTTAAAAGACTGTTCTTTCTCCGTTGAATTACCTTGGAACCTTTAACAAAATTAATGACCATTTAAGTATTAGACTATTTCTAGACTTTATTCTGTTCATTGGTATCGTATGTGTTTCTCCTTTGCCAATATCATATTGACCTGATTACTTCTGCAGCTTTTAAAATAAGTCTGAAGTCAGGTATTGTGAGTCCTTCAATGTTCTTCTTTTTCAAAATCTTTTGTCTATTTTAGGAATTTTGCTTTTCCATGTAAATTTTAGTGTTAGCTTGTCAATTTCTTCCAAAAATTGTGCTGATATTTTGATTGAGATGACATTGAATCAATAGATCAATTTGGACAGAACTGATATTTTAACAATATCGAGTATTTTCATTGATGAATACAGCATATTTGACCTATTTTTAGATCTCCTTTGATTCTTTTTATCAGTGTTTTATAGTTTGCACAAAGCAAGCTTGTACATATTTTGTTAGATTTATTCCTGTCTTTTCTTTCTTTTCTTTGTTGCAGACTACTTTTAAAAATTTTTTGAATTTTTCAATTAGTTCACATTCAACATTATATTACTTTCAGGTGTACATGTTAGTGGTTAGATGTTTATATAACTTACAAAGTGATCTCCTCGATGAGTCTAGTACCCACCTGACACCATACATAGTTATTACAATATTATTGACTGTATACTCTATACTGTAGTTTACATCCCTGTGACTGTTTTATAACTGTCAATTTGTACTTTTTAATCCCTTTACCTATTTCACCCTGCCACAGAACTCCCCCTCCCATCTGGCAACCATCAATTTGTTCTCTGTTTTGTTTGTTCACTTATTTTAGTTTTTAGATTCCACATATAAGTGAAATCATATGGTATGTGTCTTTCTCTGTCTGACTTATTTTACTTAGCATAGCAAATGATAAGATTTCATTCTTTCGTATGGCTGAGTAATATTCCATTGTATATATGTACCACATCTTCTGTACCCAGTTGTTTATCTATGGATGCTTAGGTTGCTTCTATATCTTGGCTATTGTAAATAAGGAGAGACTACTTTAAAATTTTTTGATTTCCAGTTGTCTGTTGCTAGTATACAATAATACAATTGTTTTTTGTGTATTCAGCTTATATCTTGTGACCTTGCTAAGATCAGTTATTTATTACAGGAGATATTTTGTAGTTTCTTTGGAATTTTATACAAAAACAATTATGCCATCTGCACATAGGTTTTAAGTTTTCTTTTGCAATCCCTATGCTTTTAATTTTTCTTACTTTTTCTTGCTTTAATGCACTGGCTAAGATTTCTAGTCCAATATCAATTAGGAGTAGTGAGAGAGGACCAGAGGACACCTTAATTTGTTCCTGATTTCAGGGAGAAAGCATTCAATTTTTCACAATACTGAAAGTTTTTAGTATAGAATTTTTTGTAGATATCCTTATTGCATTAAGGAAGTTTCTGTCTGTTTCTAGTTTGCTGAGTCAAGTGCTTTCTCGGCGTAATTTGACATAATCATATATTTGTTTCACCTTAGTCTGTCAATATTGTGAATTACATTGCTTGAATGTAGAATATGGAACCAACCTGCATTCCCAGGATAACCATCACCTGTTGTTATGTATTATTCTTTAACATATTTCTAGATTTGACTTGTTTATGTTGTGTTGAGGATTTTTGCATTTTCTCATGAGGAATATTGGTTTATAACTTTCTTGTTATATTTTGTATGGTTTTGGTGTCTGAGTAATGCTGGCATTAGGGAATTAATTAGAAAGTATTCCTTTTTCTGGAAAAGATTATTAGAATTGGTATTATTTGTTCCTTAAATGTGTGGTGGAATTCACCATTGAAGCCATCGTGAACAGGGGTTTTGTTTTGAAAGGTTTTTTAAACTATGAATTAATCTTCTTTAATTGATATAAGCCTTGTCAGGCTATCTATTTCTTTGTGAGTGAGATGTGCTAATTTCTTTCTTTCAAGGAAATGGTCTATTTCTCATGCAAGTTGTAGAATTTATGGGCATAGGTTTTTTTCTTTTTTTTTTTTTAACAGTATTCTCTTATTTAAATTTAAATTTTGTTTAACTGTGGAGCCTGTAGTGATGTTTCCTCTGTTATTTTTGCTATAGATAATTCTTGTTCTTCATTCTTTTTATTCTTTCTTGATCATTCTGGCTAGAGGTTTATAAATTATATTGATTTTTCCAAAAGAATAAGCATTTGGTTTCATTGATTCACCCCCCCCCCCCAATCTTTATTTCCTTCTCTCTACTTTCTTTGTGTTTAACTTTCTCTTCTTTTCCGTTTTTAGGAACTGGTTTGAGACTTTTTCCCTCCCCCTTTTTAACATAAATATTTATTTCTCTGTCTAGGTCCAGGTTCCTATTTGATACGTCCAAGTAGTGTCATAGTTGTTCTGCCTGAGGAACTTACTTTAAATTCTTTGTAGTTAAGGTCTACTGACAATGAATTCTTTCAACATTTCTTTGCTTGAAAAGTTTTTATTTTGCCTTCATTTTTTGAAGCATAATTTCACTGCATACAGGATCTTGGGCTGAAAGGTTTTTTTTGTCAGAACTTTATATGGATGTCACTCCAAAGTCTTTTAGTTTGCGTGGTTTCTGAAAAATAATCTTCTACACTTCTTATCATTGGTCTCTGTATATAATGTGTCATTTCTTCTGGCTGCTCTTGTAGTTTTCTCTTTCTCTTTGTTTTTTAACAGTCTAACTATGATGTGTCTAGGTGTGTGTGTGTGTGTGTGTGTGTGTGTGTGTGTGTGTGTGTGTGTTTCTGTGTATGTATTTGGTGTTCTACAATGGATTCTCTGAGGTTCATTGTCTGTGATTTGGTGACTTTCATTGATTTTGGAAAATTCATGGCTATTATCTCTATAAGTATGTCCTTTGTTCTGTTTTCTCTTTCTTCTTCTGGAGCTCCAAAGTCCCATATGTTTTTCCTTTTTTTCTTTTTTCTTCTACTCTTTTTTCCATTTTAATTTAGATAATTTTTATTGACTTATTTTCAAATTTACTGATCTTTCCCTCAGATCTTTCAAAAGCTGCTCATGAGCCTATCAAAGGAATCCTTCATCTTTGATGGCATGTTTATGTTTTCAGCATTTCCATTTTTACTCTTACAGTTTCCATCTTTCTGCTCCAGTACTCCCATCTGTTCATGTGTATTGTTCACCTTTTTCTATATATCCTTTACCTTAATAATTTTAATTATTTTAAAATCTGTGCCTGCTAATCCCATCATCCTTGTCATCTGACTCTATTGATTATTTTATCTCTAGACAATGGATTGTTTAATTCTTATTATTTCCCCCTGCGTCTCATGGTTTTGAATTGTATTTATGCTTTAAAGTGGGCATGCCTTTTCTGTCAGACTGTTAGTATTTGGGATTAAATCACCAATCAAGTCAGGAGTTCATATCGATGTGGATGTTGTTGTTGTCATTGTTATCCACCAGTCTTCAAATTCTTCTAAGAGTGGACTACTGTTCCCTGGTGCTTAGGATGGTGCAGCAGCACCCGAAGCATTTTTTCCCATTGTTTTGCTACTCCCTCAGCATTGCCGTCCAATCTCTCCTCAAGCTCTTGCCCCTTCTTCAGCAGTAAACTAGTGATGCTTATTTCTTGATGTGAGACTTTTGGTAGGGGAATGGGTATTCTGTTATGTTTTTCCATCCCCCTTCTTTGACAAGCCCTGTGCATCTGTGCCTCAGGCTTGCTCAGAGTTGTTTAGTTCCCCTTCCCATGGAAGCAAATCTGCCTTGTGTCTCTGATTGGTTTGGGATACGATTTTCCATTCCTCCCTAGTGATAAAAAGACTGATTCGTAGGTAGGATCTTGGCTGGGGATGGTTTCCTGTCCCTCTTTCATGGGTAGAGAGCTTTTTTTCTTCAACCTTTTCCTTAGCTGCAATGGATCTTTGCTTTAGCCCTGGGGATGATGGAGTTTATTTCCTTTCCTGTGGATTTTAGATTTGTTTTTGTTTTTGTTTCCTTGTGTGTTTTTTTCCCCAGGAGAGATAGTCTGGGGAATTGTGCTGTGCCCCAGAAGCCACTAGTCATTTCTTTAACACGCACATGTGAACAGCCACCGCCCAAAGGATTCTGTTATTTAAAAAAATTTTGTTGGGGAATATTGGGGAACAGTGTGTTTCTCCAGGGCTCCAAGTCATTGTCCTTCAATCTAGTTGTGGGGGGCACAGCTCAGCTCCCAAGTCCAGTTGCCATTTTCAGTCTTTAGTTGCAGGGAGAGCAGCCCACCAGCCTATGTGGAAAGTGAACCAGCAACCTTGTTGTTAAGAGCTCACGCTCTAAACAACTGAGCCATCCGACTGCCCTGGATTCTCTGTTTTTATGCTTTGCTCTCAATCTTACCCATGAGTAACCACTGGAGAGGAGTAACCTGTGGAAAAGTGCTTGTGAGTGAGTGTGAAATTCCCTTGAGTCTGGGCCCCTAGCTATTCCAAACTGTCATGTTAGCCCACACCTGGCCTTTTACAATTTGTTGAAGTTTTAACTGATTTCCTCTCGCCTGCCTGGACTGTGGCTACTTCTTTCTCCTGTGCCCTGCCAAGGGCGAAACAGTGTGTCCTTGTTACTCTTTGGAGGGGCTTGCCACTCTTTGGAGTTCAGATTATATGTTTGCTTTATATCCTCAACTCTCTGATGGGCTTAAGAAAAGTTATGATTTTGTAGAATAGTTAGCCTTTGGTCATTTTTAGGATGGGAATGGCATTACTTACAGCTTTGTAAATCCTAAGAAGAACTAATTGTAGTTTTAAACATTTTCAATTTTTCCAATAAAAACAATGAAAGTGAAAGTTTTATCATTATTTCTTTTTAACTAGAGTAAATAATACCCGGTTCTAGGTATCTTTATTCTTATCGTTTCGTTTTTAAAGTAAAACTTGGCCTTACTTGCATTTGCACAGCCTTATTTAGTAGGATCCTAATATTTCAGTGTTTTACTAGCCAACTAATGTCCAGACTGTTGAACAGATTTAAACAATTAGTGAGAGCACTCATCCAACATATTCCCCTCTGTCTGGATTCTTAAGATTACTCCAATTGAGATTCTGTCTCAACAATTTGAATTTCATAGGTTTTGACTTCACTGTGTAAGTGAAATTAGCTCCCTCTGTTTTGAAGCTAAATTGTTGAAAAATAATATTGTAAATATTTTATAGTCTATGATTGGAAATACATTGTAAATAATAGGTAGAAATTTTACAATTATATTAAAAAAAATGTCTCCATAAACATATGTCATATTAACTGGTTCTTAAATTAATTGCAACAGTTTGATGATATGATGTGCCGTACAGGATGTTATTCCACTGTCAGAAAATTAAATTTTTATTCTTTTATTCTCACCCTATGGATTTTTTTATGTAAAATTGTGTCTACAAATTGTAGTTACTTTTTTGAGACCATCAGAAAATCAATTTTTTCTCATCTGTTCTCTTTGCAGAAAACTTCATCAGCAGTTTGAAATGTATAAGGAGCAGGTAAAGAAGATGGGAGAAGAATCACAGCAGCAGCAAGAACAGAAGGGTGATGCCCCAACCTGTGGTATCTGCCACAAAACAAAGTTTGCTGATGGATGTGGCCATAACTGTTCATATTGCCAAACAAAATTCTGTGCTCGTTGTGGAGGTCGAGTGTCATTACGCTCAAACAAGGTACAGAAATGAAAATTACACGTATAAGTAATAATTCTCTCATAGTTAAGCTTATTGTGAGTAAAATGTAAAAGGCAACTGAAGTTAATATTCAGATTAACCAATGAACAAACACCTTCTCTAGTGTATTCCTTTTAGATAAAAGAAATTTTTAATTTTTTCTGTGAGTTAAAAGATATCTGTCTCATTATTTATGTCCTTAAGCTAACTATTTTATTTAGAATCATGGAACCTAAGACTCTGAAAGATGATGAAGATAATTTAGAGATCAATTGGTCTAATTCCTTTATTTTACAGGTGCAGAAAACTCAGATCTAGAGATACTAAAGTTCATTCTTAAAGTCACACAACTGATTAATATTAGAGTTGTGGCACAGCTTTTTCCATTTCTACACATAATTTTATAAACTTCATAGATATGGTCTTTCTTTGGCTGCTGTTTCTTTTCTTTTTGAAAGAGGCTCTTTCCAGCTTTGAGATTCTGTGTTTCATAATTTTATAGCCTTTAAAGATATATTACCTTTTATTTTTGTCTTAACATTAATGAAATAAATGTTAGACTATGAAATTTAAAGAAGAAATGTTTAAGGAGGTGTTTCACACTTGTACTAGAATTTTATAGTGTATCTATCCCCTTTAGAAAAATGTTAATGCTACCCAAAGAATGCTTTGTTGAAATTAGCAAAAGCAATTTAAAAAATGTTTGTCTCAATAAGTTCTTTGGAATTTGCATTTACCACCTCACTAGTGTCTTATCTATCATTTCTTTACTTAAGTGGCTTTTAAATAGGAAGCTGATATCTTTGCATACATTATTTAGACAAAATAGTGAGAATTTGTTCCTCTGTGATTTCACTCCTCCATTTTCTCATTGCTCCCCTTTTCTCATTGTTTTGTTGATTTCTGTTAATCATTCCCCGTTTACCTGATTATTTTAAACCATTCCCCATTTACCTGATTATTTCTTTCTCTTGACTAGTTGCATTGTCTAGAAACCAGTACAGTTCTGAATGGAAGTGGTGAGAGCAGACATCCTTGTCTAGTTCTTGATCTAAGGGAGAAAGCATTTTGTCTTTAAGTATCAAAAATTATGTTAGCTATCAGGTTTTCATAGATGCTGTCTTCCTAATTTTGAGAGGTTTATTTTTAACATAAGGAGGAGATGTTGGATTTTGTCAAGGGCTTTTTCTCCATTTGTTGAGATGAGGCATGTGTTTTTTCTTTCTTGTTTTTTAAAAAAGTTTTATTAAAATATGGCTTATATATAATATATTAGTTTCAGGTGTACACAATAGTTATTCATGATTTATGTACCTAAAGAAGTAATCACCATAAGTCCAGGAACCACCTGTTACTGTACCATTCTATCATAATATTATTGACTATATTCCCCATGCTGTACATTACATCCCTATGACTTACTTGTTTTATACCTGGAAATTTGAACCTCTTATTCCCCTTTACTTACCCCTCCCCTTTAAAAAATTTTTAATTACAGTTGACAGTCAGTATTATTTTATATTAACTTTAGGTGTACAGCATAGTGGTTAGACATTTATATAATTTAAGAAGTGATACCCCTGATTAGTCTAGTATCCACCTGGCACTATACATAGTTATTACCATATTATTGACTACCATGTTTCCCCCAAAATAAGACCTAGCCGGACAATCAGCTCTAATGCATGTTTTGGAGCAAAAATTAATATAAGACCTGGTCTTATACTGTAATATATATCTATATATATCTATATATATCATATCATCATATCATATCATATCATATCACATCATATCATTATATCATATCGTACTATATAAGATCCAGTCTTATTTTACTATATTTTACTTATATACTATATAATACTGGATCTTATATTAATTTTTGCTGCAAAAGACACATTAGAGCTGGTGGTCCAGCTAGGTCTTATTTTTGGGGAAACACGGTCTATTCCCTGTGCTTTACTTTACAGCCCCATGACTATTTTGTAACTACCAATTGTACTTTTTAATCCCTTCATTTTTTTCACCCTGTCCCCCAACCTTTCTCCCATCTATTACTCTAATAAATCAAGTACCCATATGACACTGTACATAATTATTACAGTATTATTGACTATATTCCTTGTGCTATACTCTACATCCCCATGACTCCTTTGACCAATTTGTACTTCTTAATCCCTTTCCTTTTTTCACCCATTCCCAACTCCCCTCCCATCTGACAACCATCAAAATGTTCCTGTATCTATGAATTTGTTTTTGTTTTGTTAGTTTTTTGTTTGTTTGTTTTGTTCTTTAGGTTCCATATACCGGTATAAGTGAAATCACATTGCATCTGTCTTTCACTATCTGACATACTTCACTCAGCACAATACCCTCCAGGTCCATTCATGCTGCTGCAGATGGCAAGAACCCATTCTCCTTCATGGCCAAACAATATTTCTTTGTGTATATATACTACCTACACTTTATCCATTCATCCATCGACGGACAACCCAGGTTGACTACACATCTTAGCCATTGTAAACAATGCTGTAATGGACATATGGATGCATATATCCCCTCAAAGTAGTGTTTTAGGTTTCTTTGGATAATTACCCCAAAGTGGGATCACTGGGTCCTTCTTTGTCTCTTGTTATAGCCTTTGTTTTAAAGTCTATTTTGTCAGGTATAAGTATTGCTACTCCAGCTTTTTTTTTTTTTTTTTTTCCTTTGGATTCCATTTTCATGAAATAACTTTTTCCATCTCTTTACTTTCAGTCTCTGTGTGTCTTTCATTCTGAAGTGGGTCTCTTTTAGGCAGCATATGTAAGGGCTTTGTTTTTTTCTTACCCATTCAGCCATCCTATATTTTTGATTGGAACATTCAATCCACTTACATTGAAAGCAATTGTTGATAGACATGTATTATTGTATTTTATTATTCATATTTTTTGTCTTAAAGAAGTCCCTCTAAAATTCCTTGTAATACTGGTTTCATGGTGATGAACCCTTTAGCTTTTTTTTTGCCTGGGTAGCTCTTTATCTGTCCTTCAATTCTAAATGATAGCTTTGCTGGGTAGAGTAGTCTTGGTTGTAGGTTCTTGGTTTTCATCACTTCGAAAATTTTGTGCCAATTCCTTCTGGTCTGCAAAGTTTCTTTTGATAAATAAGCTGACAGTTTTATGGGAGCTCCCTTGTACGTAACTAACTGCTTTTTCCTGATGCTTTTAAGATTCTTTGTCTTTAACATTTGGCATTTTAATTATGATGTGTCTTGGTGTGGGCCTATGTGGGCTTAATTTGTTTGGGACTCTCTGCACTTCCTGGGCTTGTAGGTCGATGTCCTTCACCAGGTTAGGGAAGTTTTCAGTCATTATTTCTTCAAATACGTTTTCAGTTTTTTGTTGTCTCTGTTCTCCTTCTGATATCCCTATCGGATGTTGGTGTGCTTGATGTTGTCCCAGAGGCCCCTTAAACTTTCCTCATTTTTTTGGATTTTTTTTTTCTTTTTGCTGTTCTGATTAGGTGTTTTCTGCTACCTTATCTTCTAAATTGCTGATTTGATCCTCTGCTTCATCTGATCTACTGTTGATTCTCTGTAAGGTATTGTTCATTCCATTATTGTATTCTTTATTTCTGACTTGTTCTCATTTATGCTTTCCATCATCATTTTTATGTTTCCTATGTCTTTGTTGAAGTTTTCCCTGAGATTAATGAGCATCCTCATAACCAGTGTTTGGAATTCTGTGTCTGGTAGATGGCTTATCTCCATTTTGTTTAATTCTTTTTGCAGAGCTTTGTTCTGTTTTTTTTTTTTTTTTGGAAATGTGTCTTTGTCTCCCCATTTTGGCTGCCTCCCTGTGTTTCTTTCTATGTAGTCTTCCTTTGCCACCTGATCTTAGTAGAATGGCCTTATGTAGTACATTTCCTGTGGGACATAGTAGTACAGTCTCTCTGGTCACCAGAGCCAAGTGCTCCAGGTTTGTCTCTTTTGTGGGTTGTGTATGTCCTCCTGTTGTAGTTGAGCCTTGGTTGCTGTTTGCACGTCAGTGGGAGAGATTTACCCTCAGGCTGATTGGTTGTGAGGACTGGGTGTGATCACAGTGGAGGAGCTGTGGTGCAAAGGCTGACCCTATAGAGCAGGGTTTGCTTTATTAGGCCTCTGGTACCTGCCCAGTCTACCCTTTGAGTGTGTCATTTTTGGAGGTGGCCAGTGGCATGCGAGCCTTGGGTCATCCTGGGAGGGGACTCGCTGCAGGCCAAGTTCAGCTTCAGTCTGTGCTCTACCTGGGGCCATAAAGCAATCCAGTGATGGCTTCTTCCCATGCTGTGTTTGGAGGTGTCTTGAGAGGTCAAGCTGCAAACCAAGGATGGCTATTGCTAGTATCGGGCTTAGGGCTGCTCAGCCAGATTTATTGGACATGCTGAAGCCAAATGCTGTTTGTTTGGGTTTTGTGAACCTTTGAGAGATTTTAGCAAAGTTTGCAGCTTGATTCAAGGCAGGTAGTTTATACAGAAAAACCACTGGAAGTGGCTTGGGTGTACCTGAAAGTTGGGTAGGGTGGGGTCTGAAGGAATCAATAGGGCAGGACAGACAAATGGTGGTACCAGTTAGATGGAGACTCAGATATCCTGTCTCCCTGTGTCTGCACGCAAGGGTGAGAAGGGCTCAACAAAGAAACAATGGCCTCCGTCAGCTCTTCCATCTGGGAGAAAGCTTCCCTTTAACCCTTACCCTGAAGCTAGAAAATTCAGTTCCTCCCTCTATGTCCATGGCACCTTTCAAGCTGCTGCCCCTGCACTGGAGCTCAGAGCAAGTGAGTTGGTCAGCAAGTAAGTTCATGTGCAGTCCTTTTAAAGGAGCTCCTGGGAGTGCATCGCCCCTTGGGTTGGGCTCACTCAGCCACAATCTCCACTGATTTTCACAACCAGAAGTTATGGGAATTTCTCTCCCCATCACTGGAACCCTGGGTTGGGGAGAAGCTGGGACCCCTCGCTTCACATTCAAGAGGAAATGAGCACAGCCTTTATTGACTCTGCCATCTGACCGGAAATCTCTTTCTTTCTTTGTTAATATGGTGAACTACATTGATTGATTTTGAAATGTTAAACCAACTCTGAATTTTTTGGGATAAATCCCATTTGGTTGTGAGGGATTATCCCTTTTATACGAGGTCTGACAATTAAGTTCAAGAACTTGCCACCATGCATTTACATTGACAGCACTGTACAAACAGCTCGGTAAGGTTTCATAACCTTGATATATCAGTGTTCCATTGCTGTGTTCATGTCGACGTGTGGTGGTATCTTGCTGAGTGGCATTCATTATTGTTGTTGCATGTTTTTTGTGCTTTCACGAGAATGCCTGAGCTTGAATTAGAGCAATGAACAAACCTTAAATTTCATCTTAAACTTGACAAGAGTGGAAGTGAAATCAGGGCATGTTAGTCCAAGTTTATGGGGATAATGCCATGTAGAAATTGGCAGTGGATTAAACATTTTTCTAAGGGGAGAGAACGTATCACTGAGGAAGAGCGGTCAGGGCAGCCAAAAACGAGCAGAACCGATGAAAACATTGCAAGAATTCATCGGATTGTGTGTCAAAATCATCAGCTGACTGTGAGAAGGGTAACAGACCAAATAAACATTGATAGAGAAACAGGAAAATCTTAACTGAAAATCTTGGCATGAGAAAGGTGTGTGCAAAAATGGTTCTGAAGGAGCTCACCAATGAACAAAAGCAAAGGAGAGTCGAAGTTTGCTAAGACCTTTTGGAGAGGCAAGACGATATTTTGGGCCATGTTGTCACTGGGTGATGAAACATGGGTGTATCAATACAACCTTAAAACAAAGCATCAAAGTGCACAATGGAAGTCAGCCAATTCTCCATGATTGAAAAAATTCCATCAGTCCAAATCAAGAGTCAAAACGATGTTGCCTACCTATTTTGATATCAGAGGGATTATTCATTATGAATTTGTACCA
Organism: Rhinolophus sinicus; assembly: GCF_036562045.2. Classification (NCBI taxonomy): domain Eukaryota; kingdom Metazoa; phylum Chordata; class Mammalia; order Chiroptera; family Rhinolophidae; genus Rhinolophus; species Rhinolophus sinicus. Next base: position 27,847,302 of record NC_133761.1, on the reverse strand, counting down.
ACTGGGCAAACAGTTAACCAAGTTTACTATTTGGAAGTGCTGAAAAGGCTGTGTGAAAAAGTTAGATGAAAACAACCTGAAGTTTTCACCAACAATTCATGGCTCTTACATCATGACAATGCACCAGCTCATACGGCATAGTCTGTGTGGGAGTTTTTAGCCAGTCAACAAATAATTGTGTTGGAACACCCTCCCTACTCACCTGATCTGGCACCTAATGACTTCTTTCTTTACTGGAAGATAAAAGAAATATTGAAAGGAAGACATTTTGATGACACTCAGTTCATCAAGGGTAATACGACTACAGCTCTGTTGGCCATTCTAGAAAGAGTTCCAAAATTGCTTTGAAGGGTGGACTAGGCACTGGAATTGGTCCATAGCTTACCAACGGGAGTACTTCGAAGGTGAATGTAGTGATATTCAGCAGTGAGGTATGTAGCACCTTTTCTGGATGAGTTCACGAATGTAATTTCCGACCTCGTGTATTAATGGGTTTGGTTTGATAATTTTTTTTTTCTTTACAATTTCTGCTATGTGTATGAGGGTAGTTTTCTTGTAATGTCTTTTATTTTGCTTTTTTTTTTTTTAAATCAGTGTAATGCTGGCCTGATAGAATGAGTTGGCTAATATTTCCTCTGCTTAAATGTTTAAAAGAGTTTGTGTAGAATTAGTATTATTAATCCTTTAATGTTTGGTAGATATTATTTATCCTTTAATGTTTGGTAGATTTTACCAGTGTAGCCATCTAGGCATGCAGTTTCACTTGTTGGGAAGGTTTTAAAGAACAGTTTCAATTTCTTTAATAGATATTTGATTATTCATGTTATTTACTCTTTTCTTGAATGAACTTTGGTAGTTTCTTTTAAGGAGTTTGTCCAGTTTCTCATAAGTTTTCAAATTTATTGGCATAAACTTGTTCACAGTATTCCATTTGTATTCTTTTAACATCTGTGGAATCTGTAATGATGACATCTCTTTCATTCCTGATGTTTGTAATTCATGGTTACTTTTCCAGTCTTATTAGATATTCATCACTTTTATTTATCAAATAACCAGCTTTTGGTTTTGTTGATTTTCTCTGTTGTTGATTTTGTGGTTTGACCTTTATTGCCTTACTTCCCTGAAAATAACACCGGGTCTTATATTAATTTTTGCTCCAAAAGGTGCATTAGGGCTTATTTTCAGGGGTGTCTTATTTTTTCATGTACAACAATGTACATTTATTCGCTTATTCATGTACAAAAACCTACACTTACTCAAATACAGTCATATCATCTTCTTCTGTAACATCATCATAACTCTCCAAACCCCGAATTCCGGCTTGAATTTCTTGCGACTCCATTTCCTGTAGAACCATTGGCCCCAATCTCTCATGTCCAGCAGTAGAGCTACTTAAATGAGCACTTCTTGTCCATGTAACCTGCTTGTAGTGCATTGGCAACACAGCTGTCAGCAATTTTATCCCATGAGTTCTTCACCCAAGTCATGACCTGTTGCAGGCTGGTGTTCACAAAGTTTCCACGCTAATTTCTCTCCATTCTACTCTCAATGTAGTAATTGATTTCCATGCACAAATGGTCCTTGAATGGATTGTTTATTGCAATATCAAGAGTCTGGAGATAGTCAGTCATTCCTGTGGGAATCATTATTTGATCTATTATTCTCTCTGCAAGGAAGTTTTTCATGTCTTTAGTGCAGTGAGTGCTGGCTGAATCCGACTAGCAGATCTCTTTGGCCACCTCGCAAAACAAGTGGCAGCATTAAATCGACCCACTTCCTTATAACTGCTTGTGTGCACTAGGCTTTTTCGGTTCAAGAACATAAACACCTGAAACACGTTCAACCTTATCTTTCTTGCCCTTAGTGATGATTAGAGGTGGGGCTTTCTTTCCATCCAGACGAATTACCAAAATACAGGTAACACATGCACTTTCGTAACCAGTGGAGGGAATATAGATCGATGAGGCACCCCTCTGGTCAATTGTTATTTGAACTCCTTGGCGCATAAACACTGCAGTTTCATCCATAGCAATCATGTTGGAGAGTTGGTATTTAGAAAAGTTGATGCCATCAACAAAGGATTTGAATGCATTGCACGTTTAATAACTTCAGTATCTTTCAGCTTGAACAGTATTGTCAATCTTAGAGACAGTTCATATCACTGAAGGAAGCCATCCAGCCAGTGTTGTGATGCTTTGAATTCTTCTGGGGATATTTCTAACTGTGGTGCCATTGCAAGGGCAAATGCTTGAATATGAGCCCTGCACACAACCAAAGCCTTTGCTCTCCTGTCAGCAGTCCATTTGCTGATGATGTCTTCCAGTTCAGGAAAGGTTGCCAACCTGATCCACACTTGCGCTTCTTAGCATTTCCCTCATCTACCTGTTAACTGAGATTATTGTACTCTGCTCGCCATTTTTGGCCCAAACAGACATCCAACTTTTTCTCTTTGCAGAAAGCCGTAAGATGCCTGCCCTGGTAGTCCTCCACGATTCCTTTCTTGTACTCAACAGAATAGCTTTCTCTTTTTGTACTCAGCTTGTCTGGGAGTCAAATATTATTCTCTTTAAATCTACCATTAAATCAAGTGTTAATTGAAGACTTATGAGACAGGAGTGGCAACAAAAATAATGACAGTTAAGAATGACGGTCCACACAAAAGCAACAAAAAATTGCAGGCACCAAAATTTAGAAAACGTTTATTTCACATGAGTGCATTAAGTGCGTCCATTACAACACACGACATATTGGATTATGAAGATTCATATTAGACACAACCACGTCCGTTCATTATCAAGTGTGTATGTTATTTGTGTATTGTGTCTGCACTCTGATTGATCATTCGGCAATAAGTCTCGAGTTCATGTGTTTAAATAGGCGTTTACCTCTCGTCCAAAGGCGCCTGCTTGGGTATTTACAAATACTTAAATATAATTTATATCATGATTTATTTTAAGTATTAATGTCAGTAATGTTATTTATTTATATTTATATATATTAATATTATTATTTTATAATTCAATACGTCTGTCATGTGTTGCAAGGGATGTACAAAATGCGTCTGTCTGGCTGACAGTCTTAACTGGGCTTAATTTTGGGGTAGGACTTATATTAGGAGCATCCTGAAAAATCATACTAGGACTTATTTTCCAGTTAGGTCTTATTTTCGGGGAAATACGGTATTTCCTTTCTTCTGCTTACTTTGGGTTTAATTTTCTCTTTTACTGGTTTCTTAAGGTGGATATTGAAATCATTGCTTTGAGACTTCTTTTCTAATGTGGCACCCTGTGCTGTCAATTCCCCCTAGATACTTGCTTCAATGGCATCCCCCAAAATCTGCTATGTTGTCTTCTCATTTTTATTCAGTTAAAAATGTTTTCTAATTTTCCATTTTTTCTTTGACCCATGGATAATTTACAAGTATGTTGTTTATTTTCCAAATATTGGGGGGTTTCCAAAGATCTTTCTATTAATGATTTTTAATTTAATTCTGTTGTAGTCCCAGAATATACTTTGTATGCTTTGAATCCTATGAAATGTGTTGATACTTACTGTGTGGCCCAGATGTGATTTATCTTGGTAAGTGTTCTGTATGCACTTAAAAGGAATGTAAGTTCTGCTATTTTTGGACAGAGTGTTTTTAAATGTTCATTAGTTCAAGTTAGTTAATAGAGTTGTTCAAATCTACTGTATCTTTGTTGATTTTCTTTTTATTTATCTTCTTAATTATTAAGATAGTTGTATTGAAATATGCAACTATACTTGGATTTGTCTGTTTCTTCTTGAAGTTCTATCAGTTTTTATTTCATATAGATTTAAGCTCTCTTTTTAGGTGCATAAATGTTTAGAAATACTATGTTTTTTTAGTTAATTGACCTTTTTATCATTAAGTGACTTTCTTTACTCCTGGTAATATTCTTTGCTCTGAGATTATTTTTTCTAATATAATTATATCCATTCCAACTTTCTATTGGGTAGTATTAACTTGGTTTATGTTTTTCTATTCTTTTATGTTAAGCTCATTTGTATCTTTATAATGAAAGTACTTTTCTTATAATCAGCATGTAATTAGATCTTACTTTGTTACCTAGTTTTATAATCTGTGTGTTTTAATTGAGTGTTTCGGGAATTTACATTTAATGTGATTACTGACATGATTTTTATTGTAATATTTTGCTTTTTTTTCTACTTGTATCCTCTGATCTTTATTTACATCTTTTCAGTCTTCTTTTGGATTAACAAAGTATATTTTATGACTCTATTTTATCTCCTTTGTTGGATCATTAGCTATAACTTTTGTGTTGTTATTTTATTAACAGCTTTAAGATTTATAGTATACATCTTTAAATTATCATAGTCAACCATAACTCATATTATACCATTTCACATATAGTGTTCGAAAATTACAATAGTGTAATTTCATTTCTTCCATTTGGATTTTATTGGTTTCATACTCGTATATTTTACTTTTACCTATTTTATAAACCTCACAGTGCATTGTTATTCCTTTTGTTTAAACTTTTTACCTTTTAAAGAGTTTCAAATAATGAGAGAAATAATGGATATTTGTTTTTGTCATTACCATTTCTAATACTAGTCATTTCTTTTTGTGGATCTGTATTTGTATCTGGAATCATATTTCACCTGCCTGAAGGTGTTCTTTCAATATTTTTTGTAGTGGAAGTCTGTTAGTAATGAATGCCTTCAACTTTTTATGCTGAAAATTCTGCCTTTTTTTAAAAGATATTTTTGCTGGGTGTAGAATTGTAGATTGACAATTATTTTCTTTCAGTATTTTAAAGATGTTGCTTCATGCCTTCTCCCTTTCACTGTTTCCAATGAGAAGTATGATATCATCTCACCTTTGTTTCCCTTTATATAATGTGTCTTTTTTCTCTAGCTGCTTTTAAGATTTTCTTTTTATCACTAGTTACGTGCAATTTAATTATGACATTTCTTGTTATATTTTTCTTTGTTTCTTGTGTTTGGAGTTTTTTGAGCGTTTTGGATCTGAGTTTATAGTTTTGGAAAATTTTGGCCATTATTTCTTCGAGTATTTTTGCTGGCTCCTCCTTTCCTCTCTTTTAGGGACTTCCATTACCCACATGTTCGGCTGCTTGAAATTGTCCTACTCACCTCTGTTCTTTTCATTAAACCAAATTTTTTGTGTGTGCTTTTTTTTTTTTATTTTTTTATTTTCTATTGTATGTCTTAAAGTTTACTAATCTTTTCTTCTGCAATATCATATCTGTTAATATCATTTGATGTCGTCTTTCATTTTAGACATTGTAGTTTTCAATTATAGACCTTCAGTTTTGGACATTTTTATATCTTTCCAAATCTACTTAACTTTTTAAACATATAGAATACACACTCCATGATAACTTTTAATGGCATCCTCTGCTAATGCTAACATCTCTGTTAGTTTTGGATTGATTGATTATTCTCTCTTTTTTTTTTTACTTTTTGCATGCTTGATATCTTATGTTGGGTGCCAGGCATTATAAATGTTACTTTGTTGGGTGCTGGATATTTTTGTGTTCCTGTACCTCTTCTTTAGCTTTGTTTTAGGATGCAGTTATGTGGTAACAATTTGACACTTCTCCGTCTTGCTTTTAGGATTTGTTAGATGAATATGGAGCAGTGCTCATTTTAGCACTACTTATTCTCTTCTACTAAGGCAAGGCTTTCCTGCATACTTTAACCAATGCCCGACCAATTATGTGTTTTTCTAGTCTTGCAGGTGGGAACATCCACTGTTCTCTCTAATCCTTTTAGATGACTTTTTTTCTACTGTTGGTTATTTTCTCACATGCATGTTCACTGATCCTTACTCAGCTGAATGCATGAAAGTACCCTCTGCAGATCTCTGGGATTCTCTCTCAGTCCATCTTTCTCTTCTCTCTGGTAACTTGTCCTGTGAAATCTAGCTGTGTTGTTCTCCTGAGACTCTGTTTTAATCCCTGCTACTCTGGATGTCTGCCAAGCTGAACTTCAGCTCCTCCATACTGCTCTGCTTCCTGAAGTCTTTCAAAGCACTAAGCTGGGGGCAATTGTAGAGCTTCTCTTATTTGTTTCTATCTTTTAGCTACCACTATCTTTTGTGGCTTAATATCCAGTGTTTTGGAAACCATTCTTTCATGTATTTTATCTGTTTCTTTTCAGGCAGGTGGAGAAATCTAGTCCTTGCTACCCTATTTAGGCCATACTCAGAAGTCTCTAATAACATCTGATTATAGTTTGCTTGAAAATATATTTCTGGATTTCTAACATGGGGTCTCTATATGCTGAGCAAAGTTTTAGTCAATAAATTAACTACAGTGAAAAATTGGAATATCCCTTGAAAATCTGTTGCATTGCGATCTACTATAAAACTCTGTATGTATGTTGTGTATTAACCTGCTATGTTGTGGATTAACCTGACAGACATAGTTTATGGAAGAAGAAGTACTCCCCAGCTTTCTCATAATTTTTTTTAGAGGAATGTGTCAGGGGAATAAAATGTAAAAAATAATTTAGAGTTTAGCTCAAGAAAGATATCTCTGGATTTCTTTTATTAGTTTTTGTACATTTTCATTCAGATGAGAAACCTCTCATAAGAGCATCATAGTTCATTTCTTTTGAATGTTTTATATTCAAAAGAAAGTGTTCCTTTGAATGATATATACTTTACATATAAAAATTGTTTATATTCTAAATGAAAAGTATATTCAGTTCAATTTCTTTTTCAAATTTGATCATGATACATATGCCCAGCTGCCTTATGTAATAGAAAAAGAAGGGTTTTGCTTTTAATAGACGCTGAATACATTTCTTTGATTTATCATAACCCCAAAGGATTAAGCTCAGTGAAATTTGGCCAGACTAGTCTTAGGAAGAAAAATAATGACAATACTAACATTTTATAGCTTAAAATTTAATTAAAAGCTGATTAATATATTAATTTAGTTATTTTTTAAGAATCAAGATTAAATAAACTTTTGTTGTAATTTTGAGGCTTTTTCATATAAAGCCATCCCTAACAATTAATTAACTCTTTGAATACATGTAGGATACAGAGAAAAATAAATGAAGTGCAGGACATATGGAAATTTCAATACAATAAGATTTTATGAAATATTGCTTCCATTTATTTCCTTTTAGGTTGATACCTCTTTAATAAGTAAAAGCTATATATTTAGTCAAGTTTAAAAATAATGACTATGGGGAGAAATTATTTTGTAATCCTAGGATGGTGACTCTAGTTAGGAAAGACATTAAAGAAAATTTACAGCTAGGATTATTTTAAGCTTCAAAATGCAGCAACATTAATTTTTTTGTTTCTTTTTGGTGCAAAAAATAGATTTCCATCCCCTTAACAGTAAATCTAATATTGAAAAAAGTAAATGTTTCAGAATTGAATTGTTTAATTTATAAATGTAAATATATAATGTTTTTCTGTCAAAGTATCAGATTTGAAGCAGAATGAATTATAACTTTATGATTATAAAAGAAAGAGGTCCTTAAGAAAGTCCTTTAAATATATTGGTATATATGTGTTCAAGTGGTAAGAATGGAATGATAATATTGACATGCTCTAGTGTAAATGAGTCATTAAGTATCATTTATATGAATGGTTTTAATAACCAGTATTTAAATTGTACACTCAGAGATAAAGTAATGATTAGAGTATTATTACAGTCCTCTAGCCAGTTCTTTCTTTAATTTCAAGTCACTGTGATTACGTGGAAGTCTGTAGCTAGTATGCTAGTGCAGTATGCACTTATTCCCCATACACCCAAGATATGAATTTTCTTTTAGACTTCATAGAATTACTACATACCAGTATATTGGGAAAATTTTGACATTCTCCAGAAAGAGCGAGGCATACGCTGAGAAAATTAGGAGAACCAGGTTTTGTTCCTGCTCTGCTGTTACGTGACTTTTGTTTGACGTGTCATTTCATGTCTTAGCATTTCTGTGTTAAAACGTGTAAAATGAAAGCATCAATCTAACTGATTTGTAAGATTTATCCTGGATTTAACATTTTATAATTTTAAATTAATGCTAGATTATTCATGCACTTCTTGAAGTGTTTGAAAAGTGTGTTCATGTAGCCAAATATTCTGCTTAAATAATTTTTAAAAGGTAATTGGGAAGCTTCATTAATTCTCTTATGTTACTATGTCTAATATGTTGTGTGATAAGCTTTGGTTTTTATTCCTTCTCACATTTATATAACATGGGAAAGTTGAGGGCACCACTGTATATAGGAATTTGAGAAATAAGTAAAGCAGGGAAACTTATCAGAATTATATAATTTACAGGGCCATCATTAAGTAAGTGGCTTTATCAGGTGGATCTTCAATTTCAAGCTGTTAAACTGAATAATCTAGAAAGTGTGAGAATATTATTAGAGAACAGTTGTAGGATTTAAAAGGAAGAGAGATAATTGTTTCCCCTCACTGACGTCAACCTCCCTAATTCTGCAGGATAATGCAGTGACTACGAGAAACAGCCTAACTTGCAGAATTGTAGGAGATGTTATACCTCCTAATGAATATTAACGTTGTGGGAGGAGGTAAAATAATGTTTCAAACTGAGCATAAAGTAATACAATTTCACCACTTAAATTTGTGCTGAAGACACATCAGCACAAGTTCTGAAGTGAGACTAAGTTTGAATCCCATCTTCATCACTTACTAGCTATGTGACTTGTACAAGATGCTTAATCTCTCTGCCTCAGTTTCTTTATCTGTAAATAGAAATATTAGTACCTATCTCACAAGGCTATTGGTGAAGGTAAAATGAATTAATATTTGTGAAGCACTTAGACATGTACTTGGCGCACAGTGAGTGCTATAGAAGTGTTTTGCAATAATTTTTATGCTTTTAGTTTTTTATGTACTATATATGTGAGGTGTTATGTGAGCTGCTTTCACATTTGTTTCCTTGTTCATTTAGATAATCATATTTGTATATTGGGTTAATATTGTCAACCAAACAATAACATTGACTAGTTAGTCTGTTACCAAAACGATTTATTCGAGAAAAGGAAAGAGTACTGCAGCAGCATGAGAACAGGCAGACCCAATGAGCCAGGTGTACGTTCTGCCCTATGCCAAGATGGTGGAGATATATATATATGGCAGGAAGACAGGAAGTTAGAATCATAGAGGTTTATGAAAAGAAATTAGGACCGTAGAGTTCAAGGAGCCCAGCTGTGCCCACAGATCTCCCAGACTGATTAGTTTCCTTGAAGTCCCAGTTCATCTTTATCAGTGTACAGGTAACCCCCGTATAACATGGTTGTTAGGTTCCTAAAATGCCGTGTTATACAAAACAAGACACGTGTGCTCCAATGTTCATTGCAGCTTTGTTTACGGTGGCCAAGACATGGAAACAACCAAAATGTCCTTCGATAGATGAATGGATAAAGAAGTTGTGGTATATATACACAATGGAATACTATTCGGCGGTAAGAAAAGATGATATAGGAACATTTGTGACAACATGGATGGATCTTGAGAGAGTAATGCTGAGCGAAACAAGTCAGACAGAAAAAGCAGAGAACCGTGTGATTTCACTGATATGTGGTATATAAACCAAAGGCAGCAAGGGAACAGGACAAACAAATGGGAAAGAGAAACTCGTGGACACGGACAATAGTTTGGTGGTTGCCAGAGGGTAACGGGGGTGGGGGGTGGGGGGTGGGATATGAGGATGGGGGGGATCGAATATATGGTGATGGAAGGAGAACTGAATCTGGGTGAAGAACACACAATGGGATTTATAGATGATGTGATGCAGAATTGTACACCTGAAATCTATGTAATTTTACTGACAATTGTCACCGCAATAAATTTAATTTAAAAAAAAAAAAAAAAGAACTAGTACAAAAAAGGGGGTTAGTTTCCAAAAATTAAAAAAAATACTACTATACTTTTATAATTAAGAGAAATATCTTTATTAAAACAATTTTCACCAAAATTATAGCATTAATATGTAATAAATAATGTTTTCTTCATCATCATTATTAAGCTCCATTAACCAAGTGCGTTTTCTTTTTGACAAGATATCTTCATCCCTCTGAACTTAATACTCCATGAACAAAATGCATTTAAAATTCTAATAAATTTTAAAATTCTGCAGTCAAATCTGATACAGCATTCACGCCCAAATGAAAATTTTCAAATGAGATATCTTTTGCTCTTGAAAGCTCTTATTACGTTTTGTGTTGTTCGGGGATTTCCCTTATTTTGAATGAGATATTTTTTGCTCTTAAAAGCTCTTACTACTCTCCATGTTGTTCGGTGATTTCTGTAATTCTCAAACTGTGTTAGAGTGAAACCGTGCTCTAGAATGCCGTGTTGTGCGAGGGTTTCCGCCAATTCTCAAACTGTGTTAGAGCGAAACTGTGTTATAGAAAGTGCCATGTTATACGGGGGTTACCTGTATGTATGTATGTAGGTATGTATGTATGTATTTATTTTTCTCTTTCTTTTTTTAAATTAAAGTTTATTGGGGGGACAGTGGATACATAGGTTGGTTATGGAGGGAGAACTGACTGGGTGGTGAACACACAATGTGACATATAGATGATGTATTACAGAATTGTATCAGTGTATTTCTTATTGCATGCATAGACTGAGTCTGCCATAATGAATATGTATGTAAAATAATCAAAGCAATTGTAATCTTTAATCTTTGAATTGAACCATTTAGTCTTTGTGGTTTTTTTTTACACAGACTAAATGTAAAGCTGAGGGAAATATCCATGATTTAGATTGAAATTCACTTTTAAAGAAAGTGAATTTAAAATCCAAATTGTCCATCTGTTTAAAATAAAAATACAGCGGGTTATTATGTATATTTACATGTGGTTTTAATCAGTCATTGTCTTAAAGTCCTTGTTAATATTTTATATTTATACATTATCTTTGATTTTCAAGGAACACAATTCCAATTTGATTATTAATGAGATTAATATCATTTGTGCAAATACAATGAAACTTCTGACTTAATCGTATTACTAAAATCTGATTAGATTTTGTTTTGTTTTGAATTTCTTTTCTTTTAAAGGCTTGCCAGTTCAAAGAGAAGCACCATCTTGATTAGAGTCATCATCCTTATTCTTCCTTTTTCTTCTAACAATTTTCTCGGGAGATTTTATTCACCCTAATGTACTACATACGTGCATATGCTGATGGTTTACAGACACGGTTTCACTAGCCGGATTATTTTTGAGCTCCAGATCCAGCTATATAGCTGCCTACCGAAAATCTCTGCTTGGATGCATTAATAGGCACCTGAAATTCCCTTATATCTACCTGAATTCATTATTTCCCCTAAATCTGCTCCTCTTGATTTTTTGCCCCCCAAGGAGTTCTCCTCTTATCCTCCCAGTTGCCCAAGTTATAAGAGATTCTGGAAGTACTTCTCTCCTTCCTCTTCCTCAGTCAGGCTGTAAGGGGCCTTACTTCTCAGTATCTCCTAAATCAGTCTACTTCTTTCCATTCCTCTTGCTACTACGATACGAGTTCATACTACTCTCACATTTGTTTCTTACCCAAAATATTGCAGCAGTTCCTAGTTGTTCTACATGCTCCAGATTTGTCTCCTTCCAATCAGTGTGCACATTGAAGCATAGTGAACACTTAATAAATAGTAACTGATAATATTATGCCTTATTTATAAACCATATGGTAGGTCTTATGTTTATTTTTTCTTCCTATTGAAAGATAATAAAGATATGATGGCAGTAATATTTCATGTATATATTATAGCTAAATTTTCTATGTATATGTTATAGCTAAAATTGAACTTGTTTTATTTGTTAAGAAGGATTAACTATTAGTAAATTTATTAGTTATGACTTCAATTTTTTGTTAATTTAAAAAGTTCTGTAATGTGAGTTATCTTGTGAAAATGTTATGCTTCTGAGATTTTGCCAGATATTAATGCATCATGTTTCACCGAAAATAATACCTAGCCAGACAATCTAATGCATCTTTTGGAGAAAAAATTAATATAAGACGTGGTATTACATTACATTACATTACATATTATGTCACATTGCATTGCATCGCATCACATCACAGACCAGGTCTTATATTATAGTAAAATAATTTTTGCTCCAAAAGATGCATTAGAACTGATTGTCCGGCTGGGTCTTATTTTGGGGGAAACAGGGTAGTTAACCATGAAGAGTTTAGTTCAAACATATCATTTATATAATCTAGTTATTATAAACTGTTTGTATTCCCAATATGCCAGTCTTATTTATGCTTTTGTTTCTTTTAAAAATGCCATATTCTTTGCATAAAATGTTCTCTTTTACTGGTCTTACTGACATTCTCTTCGTATTCTTTAAAGCACTGCTTACATCTCAGAAACCTTCTCTTAATTCTAAGTCCTGTTATTTCCTCTTTTATTTGTGTTTCCATAGTGCTTTGCTTTTCCCTTGCATTCAGAACATCTCTGTTCCACAATGATTTATTTTTCTCTCATTATATTTAGTTCCTTGAGGGCAGACACTAACTTCTAATTTTTTACATATGAGACGTCTAGTATAGTGCCTGTAAATAAGTGCTCTGTAAATGATTTTTATTGGACTAAATGATTGGCAATAGATGTCACTGACTATGTACAATAGCTTTTATATGATCATTAGCTTTAACATTTGTAACAAAACAATTAAGAACACAGTAATGTAAAGTATACAATCCTATCTCTTCAATGCAATATCCTATGTTTTAATAGGCTAGAGTATCAGATGTAGAACTATATTCCATGACACTGTGTTGAGAGCTTTTCATACTATTTTAATTCTCAAAAAAAACAACCTATAACATTAATTCTCTGTTTTGCATATAAGGAAGTAAAGGCTAGAGAGCTTAAAGGAATTGTATAAGACACACAACTAGTGTTGTTTTAAAAGGTGGGATTTTAAGATAAGCCTTTCTGATTACAAAATTTTTTTCTCTTAGTCGTATTATTCTACCACCCATATTTCAGAAAAAGTGCTACCTCAAAACACATGATTTTAATTTTTAATTTATATAAGTTTTTGTAATATATCAGGCCATTATTACATTATCACTGTTACTGAAGTATTATTTTATATTTAACTGTAGAAAAATGCAACAATTGAGTTTAATTTTATTACATCTAAATATGTTTTCTTGAACAAATCATATATCTTATCCCTTTATTTTCCACATTTATAATATTGGGAAACTATGACCCAAAATTACCACTTGTAATCAGTAATATTTTATCTTTAGTGACTTTTTTTAATTAAATATTTTCTTTTTAGTTATAAAGTTCAGAAGACTTCTAAATTAATGGAACAGAGATGACTTTCAGAAGTAATATGCATAGCATATAAAATTAATTTTTGTCTACGTTTGATAGTTTATGATGAAATTAAAGATAAACAGTTATGCTGTGTTTTACTATCTTTGTACATAAAACCTTTTTTCTTAACATTTCTCAGTTTCTCTCTTTGAGTTAATTATTTAATTGGGATTTTATTTGTGGAAAGAGCATTCTTTTTTGATGTTTGGGTAGTTAATTAATTTTATAGAAACTATTCCGATTTACATATCTTAAGATATTCTAGCATGCTCTAGCTTGAAATGTATGGAATAAAATTTTCTTTTAAAATGTTTACATTTCAATCAAAATATAATTATACTTTTTCAGAATTTTTATTTCACTAACAAACTTTTAAAAACTCTTATTTGTCTTAAGAATGGAATTAATTATTTCTTTTTTGTTTTGTCTTTTCTGTCCTTTCTAACTTGCTTTCGTGGATATTCACACCAGGAGGACAAAGTGGTTAGAGTCTTTTTTCTGTCTAAAATTATTTTTTTTCTTGTTATTGCTACTTTTAATTTTGTAGCTGTATTTAATTTATATACTTATAAATGTTTTGTTACAGTTGTAATGCATGATAATTGCTATACATTAAGATATATCTTAAGCATGCTATCTGATTTTACTGAAAAATACTTTATTAGATTATAGATGAAACACTGATTATTGTGTTCTTAAAGAGTTTTGCCTCTTTAGAACTTAGTATTTTTTTAAGGAGATCTTATAACATTCCCCATTATGATAAGAATTTCTTTAATCTTATGTTTTCCTTAACTCATCAATATACCATCAGAGTTTTTAAAAGAAGCTTCTGAGTTAGTATAAAGATTCAATCTTTGTAACAGTAAGTCACAATAACACTGAAATGAACTTTCTGAAGTACAGTATATTTGCAGTTGATTATAAGTATTCAATATATTTTTATTTTTCTTAACAATATGTTTTAGAAATTGGTAAATGTCTCTTATATCTTTATATAAATATTAGATATAATTGTAATTTAAAAATACTTATATATAAAGGATTCGACTATAGCCTTGGTTTTAATATTCTGTTAATGTCTGCCCTCAGAGGTTTGATTTGAATTTGGTTCTGCTCTGGAGACTGATGACTTCCTGCAAATATAGATAAAATCTATTCTGATTCTTTTTGATGAGTCAAACTAAAGCTTGAGGTCTTTTCAAATTTCCTAAATTCAAATTTGTATAAAACCCCAAGAAAACATCATTTAGCTGAGGTCTTCTAAACAGTGCTTTCTTTTTTTTTGGTCAATGGGAGCCTTTTTATTCTCTTCAGTCTTTAGTTACTATGTTGGGATAATGTAGGTGGTGGCAAATATTGATAAGGATTTAGAATGAACTCTGAGTGAAAGAAAAGATACTGCAACTACCTCCAGGTTTGGTGGTTTTATTTTTGTTTAGTTATTTTTAGCCTATAGGAGTTATACCAAACTTTCAAGGGCATTTTGAAGATACAGAGGTCAATTACTGTAGACGTGTCCCAGACTGTGCATCATCCTCAAAACAGGGCAGATTCTCTAGAGAACCTACCAGCCTTTTACGAGCCAACCTTATTAGCTGACTCCCAAGTAGTGCGCTTCAGGCAATTCAAAGCCTTTAGAAGCTCTAGAGCTACTTTTGTGTCCAGCGTTAACACAGTATATACATAAAGGTTTGATTACTATCTATAATTTTTATCATGAATTCTGACACCTATCCCAGATGTTAGACACTTAGTGATAATTCAGCTATGATTTTCATTTACCAACAAGATTTCATAATATAAGTCTATATTTTAAACAAAGGATTGATTAACAGATAAAAGTATACTAATTTTATGTGGATTTGGAACATTGCAAATAAAATTCAATAGGTCTTTTTATGACACTCTTTATGTAGTATTGTTCAATACAATGTTCCACAATGATGAAAGTGTTTTGTATCTTCACTATCCAACACAGTAGGTTCAAGTCACATGAGCCTTGAAGTGACATTGAACACTTGAAATGTGGCTTGTGTGATTGAGGAATTGAATTTTTAATTTAAGTTAAATTTAATTTAAATGGATATATGTGGCTAGTGGCTAATGAAACCCCAATCCTAGACAGCAAACATTCTATCTATGACTATTCAACCCCTAAGGCAGTAAATACCCTGCACTCATACTAGCAGTATGTATACTAGCCGCGGAGATGAAAGCTCTACAGAATGCAAGAAGGATACACTTGCCAATGTCAGTCTCATATGTGGCTAACGAGGATAATGGACAAGGACATCCCCCTAAGGGGCAGAATCAGGGAATATGAATGACAACAGTCAGATCCTAAACAGCTGGATCTGAGGCTGTCAGAAAGGATAACCAAAGAAATTAACCATTGTCCATGTAGGGATCACTGTGTGCGATGGGTGGTGGACTTCTGTATATTTCTAATTCTTCCTATTTCTGAATGAGAGTTTTTGTTGTCATTACCCTCTTCTTTCTCCATCATTGTGTATTGGGTATGTTGGGAGCAGATGATTTGTCTTGAAGTGTATAGGTTCACAACGGTTCACACTCATCCATGGTGGAAAGATTTTCTCTACCTCAGAGATTCTGGATTCAGAGCTAGATTTTATAACTAGATGAGACTTTGGGATTATCTCCCTTTGGGAGGGGGTGAATGTGTTACATACAAAATATATGTATGGAGTGTTGAGTCATTGAAAGGGCAGACTGTTGTAGACCCTGTTCAATGGCTATTCTAACAGACATTTTTCAACTTTTCTCTTGCAATCTCCAGTAGAGGGACTTGAAAAATATAAAGTGTTCTAGCTTTCTTTGAGTTTGGGAATGGCTTTGTGACACAGGTCTAGCAAGTGAGGTGTAAGAAAATGTATGAGGGCTTTTAGGAAGTCATGATAAAAAAGATGTAGCTGAAACTACCTTTCAATGTAAAAGCGATGTCTTGAACTTGACAGGCCATCTTTGAAGATGAGGGAAAAGCCAAGAGTATTATAATTGAGTTATTAGTCATGACATTGTTGAGCCACTGATCCAACACCGTTGGACACCTTTCCACAATGTAAGAAGAATATGCACCCCAAGTTCTTTCTGCCACCAGTAGTCAGATTTTCTTTTACGTATAGCCAAAAGCATTCTTAATGGAAACGTTAGTGGAGATGCAATGTGCACCAGAAAAACCAAACAAACATCTGGAATTGTTCTTCAGAAATACAGAAGTAGAATAACGAAGTGCATATTGATCATTGCCTAGATACTCATCTATTTGCTTTGCCTTTATAAATGTTTGAAGAATGAGGATCACTTAACACATCTGCTCATATATTACATATAAATTACCCTAGGTTGTAGACAGTAAATTAATGTGAATGTGTTGGACTTTTTGGGATGTGTGAAACAAATAAGTAAACTAAACTTCAATGGTAAATTATTTGCCATAGGTTAGAACACATTATCTAATTGTTCATCTTTTAATAAATATGGACCTACTCATGTCTAGTGAGAGCATAGTGAAATTATAGTTTTGGCAACAAAATGTTGCTCATTTCACTGTCTAGAAACAATATTATCTGTTTATACAAAGACCACTTTATTGAGGATCTTAAAATTATTCCTCTTTTTCTTTTTACAACAGTTATTAGTTCTCTTATCAGTTATCTCTTGAATCAATAATAAATAAAAATTTCACTCATTGACAGGTTATTAATCTTTATTGTAAAAAAGAAAAATAATGTTACTAATGGAGATGTTATTGAAATGAAGGGTGTGGAAGGATGATAAGTGTCCGGTAGTATTTCTCACATATCGGAAACATAAAAGTTATCTGTTGGGTTGCAGCTGCAGCTATGATATTCAGAGCAAGGTGTTCTTTGTTTTCACTGCAATCTGATGCTTTTTCTAATTTAAACACATTATTCGGGCTTCTATACCATATGTGTTTATTTGCCCGCCCATTGTTATTCTCTTATGGAGTTGTACTTTAGCATATACTTAAATAGTGGCAATAGTGTGGAGCTGCATTCCTGTAAATACTGTCTTTACAGCAGTAGATTAATTTATTTGCTTTTGTATTTTTATTAAATCATACAATAACATGTACTTAATCTAAATAAAATTGTTCTAGAAACCAAATATAACAGTGCTGTCTGGGCCAACTCTTACAATAAAGTCACCAGTTTCGACACTGCTACTACCATTCTGCCTCTTTTGTTGTAAGCCTGACCAACACCAGAATTCTTACATTGTTTGGTAGGAAAACTACACAAGCATCCAGAGTTTTTCATTAGCAATATAGAAGTATTTTGGACTATATTATTTAAACAGCATGCCATTCAATAAGAATATAGGAAAAAAATACATCTAGAAGGCCGAAAGAATTTTGAGTAAATCATAAGACAGAGAGGAGTTGCTGAATATTTGTTTGGATATATTAATATATTACACATTTGAAATTTAGTGAACAATTTATGTTAAAAACCACTTACCTGATTATTTGCATATTTTGAGTAAATGTGCAAGGATGTATTATTCTTTTGCTGGTTCTGCTTGGTCTCCCACAGGACTTGTCCTGACCAGGACATCCAGGGGGGACCTCGTTATGGGCCAGTTCTTTTTGTATGGAGCTGCATTTGAGTCCTAATTCCTGGCAGAATAAACTCATCTCTTGTTTTCATACTTCTTTCCATTTGCTTCTTCCTTTATAGCAGTCTCTGTTCTCAGAGCCCCTCCACCCAAAGGCACTGGCAGTTCCCTTAACTCCTTCGTTGGGTATCATCCTATCTTCCAATTCCTATGTCTCTTTAGCACACAGTTCATCACTCCCGTTTTACAGTGTATGTGAAATATTCATGCTTGTTTTAAAGATTATTATGCATTTGCATAAGTAATATAGGAGCATGATATAAAATTCAAAAGATACATAAGTATATATGCTGAAAACTAAGTTTCTTTCCTATGCTTGGCCCTTAGTCTCCCAGTCCTTCAGTTCTTTTCTCCATAGGAAACCAGTTTTTATACAAATGTTCTGCACCTTAAATTTATATCTTACTTGTATAGCTTGGAAACTTTTCTGTTGATGCATATGGAATTATCACACTTATCTTAATGAATTCATTATTAATATGTGCCATAATTTATTTAACCAGATTATATTTAATCTTTTACTATTATAAACATATTTTTGTACATACATCACATTGCATATGTGATAGTACTTGTCTGATAAATTCCTTGAAGAGGAATTCAGAACATTTCAAGTTTCAACCAATATGCCAAATTGCCCTTTCTAAAGGTTATATTAATTTGTATTTTCACTAACAACATGTGAGAATGATAGTTCTCAACATGCTTGACAACACAATGTATCCAACTTTTTAATCTTTACCAATTTCATTGTAATTTTAATTTGCGTTTATCTATTATGAGTGATGTTGAGCATCTTTTTATATGTTTAGAAGCCATTTGTGTTTCCTTTTCTTTGTGCTGTCTGTTCATGCTTTCAAAGAAGAGCAAAGCTCTGCATTGTGTTTTAAGTTCTGAAATCGTCAAAAGTACTTTTAGTAATATATACTCATATTGAAGCAAGATGCTTGATCAAACACTAGAAGTTTCACTATGTTTTTAAATATAGTGTTGGAGATCATAGGAGCTAGATTAAGGCAGAAAAGGAAAAAAAAATCTGTAGTTCCACCCCCTTTTCAAAAAGTTTATGATAGTTTTGCACACTTCTCCACATGACCATTTAGAAATAGTTTGTTTAGCAAGTTCACAGAAAGTAATTTATGCCTTAAGTGATAAACAAGTACAGTTTATGAACTATCACTGTTAGCGATACTAACTATAATACTAACTCTATGTTTTATGACTTCATGCATTCATTTTCAAATGTATATACAAATGTAGAGATGGAATTTCTATTTTAAAAGATAAAAGCAGGTTCTACAGTAGATCTGAAAGCTGTTTTCTTCTTTGACACTGTCAGAAACAGGGAGAATGAAACCCGTGATGGAAATAGGATATAGTAAATCCTATTTGGATTGAACCATTTGATTTTAGTCTAATGATTTCAAATAATGGATCTTTGTAACTAGTGAGGTGTTTGCTAAGGTCCAAGTGACTGCTTCATAAATTCCCTTTAATCAAAATTCTATTCCTTTAGTAAAGGGAGACTTTAGTTCCGATTTCATAGTTTTCCTAATCATGTCGGAGCTTGCATTTTTCGTGTTCTTTACTACTCTTTGCTCATTTGTCTTATTTTTTTTTTAATGTGTATCCTTTATATGTTAAATGATGTACTTTTTTATGACACATACTGCAAATAACCCAGGTGTTCATTTTTCTTTTATTTGTTTATTGATATGTAGGAATGTTTAATTTCTTTGTAGTCAAATTTATTACTCTTTATAGCACCTGGATTTTATATCACACATAATAAAACTTTCTTTACTCCAAGAATCCAAAAACAAAATCCCCCATATTCTATCATGGCTTTTTTGGGGGTAGGGGGTAAGGTGGAGGAGGTATTCAATTTTTTAAATATTTAGGATTTTGACTTATTCAGAGTTTATTTTGGTGTGGGTTATATGGTATGGATCCAACTTTATTTCATATTGTTAGGCATTTGTCATAATGTTTTTTATTGAGTAATCAATTTTTTATCCATTAATGTGCACAACCACTCTTCACATATGGAATTCCTATAAGCATTATGGTCCATTCCTGGTCTCTTCAGACTTCTTCAATCTGCATGTTGATTTTTCTGTTCTTGAGCCAACACCAAGTACTACATAGTTTAATTACTATACCTTTTTATTATGTGTTACTAGCCCTGGTCAGTGGCATGTTAGGTAGTGGTGGTGCGAGTGGGCTACCCTGGCTACAGGGATTATGGTGGGGGCTGGTTGTCTGTAGAGAATATTAAAAAAACTAACTGAAAGTTGGCTCGCTTATTATTACCTCCACATGCAGGCAATTCTGAACCATTTGGTGATAAAGTACTCTTCCCCACTGGGGCAGGTTACGTAATCCCTACCCCCACCTCCAGTGTTACACCACTGGATCTAGTGTCCTCAAACATTGCTCTTCTTTTCTGTTCAGATATTTCCTGGCTGTTCTCTTTCATTGCCTTTTTTCAAAAATTGAAGTGTAACTTCCAATAAAATACACAGGATTAAGTATAGTTTGATGAGGTTTGAAAAAAAAAATATATTCCCATGTAATCATCACCCTTATCAAGTTATGTATCATTATTCCCATCATCCTAGGAAGTTCACTCATTCCCTTTTCCTGTCGATTAATTTATATCCTCCCTGCTTCATAAATTCCCGTTAATCTATTTATATGATTCATATAAATAGAATCACACAGTATGTATCATATATATCATCTTTTCTCCCAATTCAAAGTCTATGAAATTAATCCATGTTCTTGCTTGTATCAGTAGTTTGTACCTTTTTAATCCTAACTATTACTATATCGTGTGACTATACCACAATTTGCTTAGCCACTTTCCTGTTGTAGGACATGTGGTTTGTTCCTTTTTTTTTTTTTTTTCTACAATAAATAAAATTGCTATAAACATTTGGGTTATAGGTCTTTTTGTGGGCATATATTTTTATTTCTCTTAGATAAATACCTAGGAGTAGAACTGCTAGACAAGAACTTAGGTATATGTTTAATTTTTTATTAGAAACAATTTTCTAAAGTTCATGTACAATTTTCATATTTCCATCAGAAATATATGAAAGTTCTGGTTGCTCCACAACTTTACCAGCATTTGGTGTTGTCATTCTTTTTCATTTAAGTTATTCTAGTGAGTGTGGTTTGTTTTTTTCCATTTCCTTAATGACTAAGGATATTGAGCATCATTAGTGTCTATTGCCCATTCATATTATGTCTCTTGTGAAATGTCTGCTTAAATGTTTGCTGATTTTAAAATTTAATTTTTGCCTTTTTATTATTGATTTGCAATTTTCCCTGCATATATTCTGAATGCAAGTGTCAGATATATGCATTAAGAATATTTTCTCCCAGTCTATGACTTGCGTTTTTATTTCTTAATGGTGTATTTTGGAGAACAGAGAATTTTAATTTTGATGAAGTCCAGTTTATTAACTTTTTCTTTTATAGTTAATGCTTTCTGTAGCCTGAGGTATCTTTGTCTATCCCAAAGTTGCAAAAATATTCTCTTTGCTACACTTGCTCATTTTTCCTTCTATATGTTGGAATCAATTTGTTTATTCCTAAATAAATCAAATAGGCATTTTTTACTAGGATCACTTTAATTATGGATTTAGGAAGAATTGTTATTTTTATATTATGTCTTCATATTCAAAATTAGAATATTATTCTTGATTTATTCATCTTCCTTTATATCCCCATAGCATTATTTATATTAATTTTGCCTATTTCTCAATAGTTTATTTTAAAATTATAAGTGAAATATTGTATTACTTTTATATAAGAACATATTAATTTTTGTATATTAATGTACACACCTATCTTTCTAAATTATATTCTTTATCAGTTTTTCAGTTGTCTTTTGAGTTTTGACAGTTGAAACCATATGACTTGAACATAATATACTTCCTCTTTTCTCATTGATTTTTTTGTGTTGAGTTGCATTAGCCGCAACCTTCAGAACAATCTGAAATAAAAATATATTCACTTAAATAATTAAAATAATCTGTTAACTTGTCATTTTGTTTTATTTTAAAATACTTTACAGTTGTATAATTACTTTTACTGTTTTCCCACCTTTCCTATGCAAACATCTTTTCCCTATCTGTTGCAGATTAATCCCAATTTTGTTTAGAGGTTTTTTGTTTTTGTTTCAATTTTTTATTGGGGAATGTTGGAGAACAGTGTGTTTTACCAGGGCCCAACATCTCCACGTTAAGTCATTGTCCTTCAGTCTTGTTGTGGAGGGTGAAGCTCAGCTTCATGTCCAGTCAATCTTTAGTTGCATGGGGCGTAGCCCACCATCCCATGTGGGAATTGAACTGGCAACCTTGTTAAGAGTTCTGCTCTAACCAACTTAGCAGCCTGGCCTCCCCTCCGGAAGCTTAGTGGCAGCTCGTTGTCTTCAGTCTAGGTGTGGAGGGCACAGCTCATGGTGCATGTGGGAATTGAACCCGCAACCCTGTTGTTCAGAGCTTGCACTCTAACCAACTGAGCTATCTGGCAGCCTTAGAGGTTTCTTGATATACTAATTTTCTACTTCATGATCTTTAAGAGTTATAAATCATTCAATTCTCTTTCTCATCCTTTGCTACCTTTTGGTCAGCTCCAATTCTAAGGACAGTCACTGAGACATGTTAGTTATAGGAATTTGGCTGCTTAATGGGGGAAGTGATTAAGATAGAATTGGAGTATGGGGATAAAAAAAGCAGATTTTTTTTTAAAACCTGATATGAAATTCGTATAGAGACCAAGGAAGACAATGAAAAGAAATCACAAAATATTTTTCTTATTAATTTTGTCTTTATTTAGTTTTTCCCCTTCATCCATTGATATATTACATGATACTTCTCTCTCTCTCTCTATTATATATACATATATATGTGTGTATATATATGTGTATATATATATATATATATATATATATATATATATATATATGTAAATCTGAATTTGATTTGCTACTATTCTGTTAAGGATTTCTCCATCTATGTTCCTGAAGGATATTGGTCTGTAATTTCAATTCTTTTCTGGTTTTGGTTTTAAGATTATGCTGAGTTCTTAAAATGAATGGTTTTATTTCTTCTCTGTATTTCTGAAAGAGTTTGTACTATTTTCCCTTAAGCATGATAGAATTCAGCAGTGAAGCCAGCTAAATCCAGAGTTCTTTGTGGGAAGTTCTAAAATTATGTATTCAAATTTTTAAAGCTATATAGAACCATTGAGATTATTTCTTGTGTATTTTTGTTAAGTTTTGTTTTGAGGGAATTTGTCCATTTTGTCTAAGTTGTTGAATTTACTGCCCTTAGGATGTTTATCATACCCATCAATGTTGAAATAATATGTAGAGGTGTCATCTCTTTCATGCTTGATAATGATAATATGTGTTATGTCTGTCTCTCTGTTTCTGTCTCCACAATCAGATCTGATAGGGGTGAATCAATTCTTTGTATCGGTTTACTTTTAATTCAGTTGTTTTCTATTTTTATCTTTATTATTTTCTGCCTTCTACTTACTTTGGGTTTATTTTGTTTCCTTTTCTGGCATCTTAAAGTGGAAGCATAACTTGTTAATTTTATACTGTTGTTTTCGAACACAGGCCTTTGAAACTATGAATTTCCCACTAAAAACTGCTTTCGCTCATAAATTTTGGTTTGTGTGCTTACATTTTGTCATCAGGTTAAACTATTTTTAAAATTTCCCTTGTTGATTTTTTAATTTGACCTATATGTTATTTTAAAATGTGTTGCTTTATTTTTAGAAATTTGGGCATTTTTAAGATATCGTCTCAATGTGTAATTTAATGCCATTGCTGTCAGAGGACACACTGTATGAGACTTTGATCCTTTGAAATTTATGGAGACAACAAGTGGTATTTCTTGGTGAATATTCCATGTGATTTCTGATGTCGAGGGTATTGTTTCATACATATCAAGTAGATCAAGTTGGTTAATGGCATGGTTCAAGACGTCTAAATCTTTAGTTATTTTTTTTGCTTACTTGTTTTATAAGTTACTGAGAGAGATGTTGAAATCTCCTTACTCGGTGGATTTATTTACTTTTCAATAATTTCAGTTTTACTTCAGCTGTTAGAGCTTTATTATTAATTAGATCACTCACATTCGAGATTGTTATGTTTTGTTTATGATTTGACCTTTTTATTATTATGAAGTGCTTCTCTTTATGTATGGTAACACTTAATTTTGATGTCTGCTTTTTCTGATATTAATATGACATCAACACTTTTCTATGTTTAGTGTTTTCGTGATAAATCTTTTGCTATCTTTTTACCTTCAATCTGTATTTGTCTTTATGGAAAGTTTTAAGGATAAAATTGGACAAATCTACAATCAGAATTAGGTGACTTTAATACCCCTCCCTCAGTAATTGATAAAACAAGTGAATAGGTACCCCACAAATCATATGTTTATAATGAATTTTTAAAGAATAACTTCTAGTTGGGTCTTGCTTTTAATATCCTGTCTGGCAATCTCTGCTTTTAATGAGTGTGTTAACTTTTAATGTTATTATTGACATATTTAAATATACTACCGTCTTTGATATTTATTTCTATTTGTCCTCCCTGTTGTGTGTTCCTGTTTTTCCTTTATTGTCTTTTTTTGGGGGGGAGAATCAAGTTTTTTTTAAAACATTTTCATCTCCTCTATTGACATTCTAGTTATATGTCTCTGTTATTTCTATTTGGGATTATCAAGAGATTACAGTATATATCTTTAATTTATCACAGACTACTTTCAAAATATTCTTTTATTTCATGAATAATGTAGGGATCTTAACATCAAGATACTTCCAACGACCACCCTCCTGCTTTTTGTGCTCCATATAGTTTTACCTACAGATGCTATAAATACCACATTACATTGTTATTAAAAACAACTGTAAGCAGTCAACCATTTTTAAAAACAGATTTGTATGGTTTGTGTATATTTACATAAATAAGTATAAACAACAGTCCTTTACTAATATATTTATTCTTTCTGACATTCTTTATTCCTTTTTGTAGAACCAGATATCATTTTCTGTGTGCCAAAACTTTGAATACTTCTTATAGTGCATGTCTGATGGAGATGAAATATTTCAGTTTTTGTGAGTCTGAAAATGTCCTTATTTCATCCAAATTTTTGAAGGATATATTTGCTGGATTAAGAATTTGAGTTAAATGGTTTTTCCTTTTAGCACTTTAAATATTTAAAATTTTTAGTCTTCTAGATTCCGTCTACTGAAACAGTAAACAGATACTGCTTGTTACTCATTATAAAGCCTGGATTACTGCAAATTTTCTTTCAATTTTCTTGTCCTGCCCTTGACCTGAACAGGCGCTATATGCTTGCTCCTTAGAGAGGGGTCTTTGTCCACTTTCCTGCCTTTCCCCCAGCTGTAGATAGTCAGAACCTCACCCTAAGTGCAAGTCCTGGCATATCTGCAGGGTTCCTCAGATCTCTTTCTTCATCCTCAGTCTGTGATCGCCCTCATGAGCTTGTTCCTTGTTGGGCAGGGGTCTCGCTCAGGTCCTGTGCTCATTCCTTGGTAATAACGCTCAGTGTCTGCCATTCAGCATAAGGCTGAATCCTGTGGGGTTCTTCTCTCATTCCCTAACCCCACTGCTGTGTCACAGACGGGCTGTCACTCAGTTTCCCTATCCTGCCACCAATCTTTCTTGGAAGCAACTGGTAAAGGACCATGGAAAAGAGTTTCTAGTTGGATTCTAACTCCTGCTGTGTCTGGGGATTGCAGGGATACTAACACTGCCACACTAACTCACATTCAGCCTTTAAAATTCTGTTAAAGGTTCAGCTCACCTACACCCGGGGTGGTTTCGTCCTCTTCCCTCTACTTTGCCTCTTGTTCCTCTTCTCAGCTGCCTTGCTTTCTCTTCAGAGGAGCTGGTTCATTTTTGGTGTTTAGTTTAATAGGTTTCTTTTTGACCTCAGTTCTTTGAAGGGTTTAAAGAAACTAGGATTTTGTAGTTTATCTGGATCATTCTCATTGTTAAGCGGGAATAATGTTATCTTGTAATGTTCTACATCGTAAGCAGAAGCAATGTCTCTTAATGACCATATTTTTAATTTCTAGAAATTCGATTTTATTTCATATAGTTAATCCTTTTAGTGTTTTTATTCATTTTTTATGTCTTTAATAATTTTAAATATATGTATAATCTTTAGAAAAATTTTCTTGTATTTGAAGTTCTTTGGGTTTTCCAATTCTATGTTTGTTAGTGTGGATCATTTGTGGTGGATTGTTTTCCTCATGTGGTTTGTAATTTTGTGAACTTATATTTAGAGTTCCTCAATCCATGGAAATCCTTTGCAGTCATTGTTTTGGTGTGTCGCTAAAGCAGTTTAAAATTTTTCTTCTTCCAAGTGTTTTTGTAAAATTTCTAGCCTGGCATCAATTTTCTTGATAATTTCTGGGCTAGTGGATTCCTGGACCATGCTGCAAAATATAAACCTGTGTGACGTGCAGGACAGTGTTTTGAATTCTCAGGTGAGACATTTTTGTTAGTCCAGAGTGTAAGCAGAGACACACTTCCTTGTGTTTTAATGTGCCATCATACTGGTTTTAATGAGTTTTGACTTGAGTTCCTTGAGATAACTTGTGGTGACTAGAGTTCCTTCAGTATTTTAATAATTATTATATTATGGTCAAGATAGAATTCCACAAAACAACGGATAATATAGGTTTTTTGACATCAAAATTTTGTTGTTCATAAAGCCACATTTTAAAGAAGACAGTCCTACAGCTTGTTCCATTTTGTCACTGCTAGTGAACCAACCTGACCAGTTTACTAGCTTTGACATTATGCTTGTTGTGAGTCAGTCATTTATGAGAAATGACTCATCCAAGTTCTTTACTAATGTGAAGAAATACAAACCTATATTCTGGCATTGAAGAATAAATGGCTTGATTTCTTTTAGCCCTTACCTTGGACTAATTTTGACCTATCATGAGCAATTATGAATTGGCTGGAATGAATCTATGAAACCTACTTGTCTTTAGAGTTACTCAAGGTTTAGCTCAATTTTAGTTCTTGACTGCTTTTAATTGGCGAATTGGTTTTTACATAGAAACTTTTTGGTATGTGTTTCAGAGGGCTTAGGGGATTCTTGAAGCATAATATAATGTCCTCAAATTAAGTTTGTCACTAAAAATGACTCCTCTTCTGTGAAGGTTGTTTTTTTTCTTTCTTTCTTCTTCTTTTTATTTAAATTAGGGACAATATCTAGCTCGGATAGAATCTTATAGGCCTTTGTGAGCAGAAGTGTATTATGAATTATTGGGCTTGTTTTTCTTAGATTGTCCCTCTCTTTCACCTATAAGATCAACTGACTGTAAACTAGATTCTAAGGGTAAGAGTGGGATATGGCACACTCCAATGGTTTTAAATATCTATATACTAACGTCTTTGTCTGGGATGCTTTAAAAAAATATAGACTAGTTGGCTTATAAACAACCTCACAGTTCTAGAGTCTGGGAAGTTTAAGAACAACACACTGGCAAATTCTGTGTCTGGTGAGGCACACTCTCTGGTTCTTTTTATTGTGTCTTCACATGGTGGAAGGATGAAGGATCTCTCTGAGGTTTCTTTGATAAGGGCACTAATCCCATTCACAAGGGCTCTGCCCTCATGCCTTCATCACCTCCTAAAAGTCCCACTTCCTAAAACCATCACCCTGAGGGGGTTAGGATTTCAACATACAAATTTTGGGGAAATATCGATATTCAGTCCACAGCAATAAATGTTTTCTAGTCCTGACCTGAACTTTAGAGTCGTATATCCAACTCTCTACTTGCCATCTATTCTTGGATATGCAACCCCCAAAACAGCATCATTGGATCCCCTGTTCTTTGAACTTTAAAAGCTTAGGGATAATCTTTTATTCTTTTTCCTTACTCAACACTTTGAATTTATCAACAAGTTGTGTTAGTTTGTCCCTCTAAAACACATCTTTCCGTTTCTATTGCTGTCATTTTCCTATAAGCCACTATTATCTCTCATTTGGGCTCCTGCAATAATTAGTCTTCCTGCTTCCTTTCTCCAACCCAGTCTCCATACATCTGCTAGGGTGATCTTTCAAAATGCAGTCAGATTATGTTATCCTTCTGCTTAAACACCTTAGCTGCTTTCTCACACAATTTCTTACTAGAGCATATCAGTTCACCTGCCATCACCACGGAGAGGCTTTCTCTGACTACCCTCCGTAGGGTGTTATTCCCATGCAGCACCACTTACTCTCTAGCTTACCACTTTATTAATTTTCTCCAAAGCACACAATATCTTGTTTATATACATTTTACTTGTTTATTCTCTGTCTCCCCCACTAGACTGTAAGGCCCATGAGAAAAGAACTTGTCTGTCTTCTTTGTCACTGTGTCTCTCATATGTAGCTAAGGGCTTTTGGCACGTATTCGTAGGTGTTCAATAACTATTTGTGAATATATGAATAATTGAGCTATTGAATGAAATAGATATTTTCTGATATTACTCAATTTTCCCTACCGTCAACCCAAAATGAGCTGAAGAAATAAATAATAAAAAAGACATAAAATGAGATAATTATTTCATTAGTTTTAAGAAAGAACAGCATCATTCAACCAAAATTGAAGTGGAAATATATTAAATTTCAGTCACTTTGATTTAAACTTCAATATTATTTAAAATTGTTAAAATTGTGTCTTGCATGTCAAATGAGTAAGTAAAACTGGCTGCATCAGGCCAGGTGATTCTTTCTCTGTTAACATCAGTTTTCCAATTTTTGGTGCAATATTTTGGTATTATGAGAAATTAAAAGTGAACAGTTTAGTTAGATATTGTGACATACATCTTTATTATGTATTCCCTACTCCTCAGTGTGCATTCCAAGGGATTTCTTTACCTGTGTCTCAGGGACTGGTTGTCTCCAGGAACAAAAATATAGTATTTTTCTTAAGTCTAACAGAATGATTACTGGCTCAGAATCTATATCTTTATATCACAGACTAGGACTTTAAGTGCCACAATCATATATCATAAGGTCTGTTCCACTGTTGAGGGATGTTCTTACTATATTGGATGGTGGAACTAGGTGAAAATGGGCATAGCTGAGGAAGGTATGCTCCTGGCTGGAGCCCTTCAGTGCTTCATTGCAACAGACTGTGGATCCAGACTATCTGAGGACCCACCAGCGTGTAATCAACCTGGTAGCTCACCAAATTGGATGTCCAAGAATAGCTATGCGTTAGCTCTAGCAACGACAGAGTAACTGACCTGGGCTTTCAGTGAATAGGTAGTGATTTCTCAGGGACTCGTGTCTGCTTGGCAGGACATGCATTGATAGCTGGCTTAACTTTTTGTTTGGAATTTATTTTTAGGTATTTATCATAAAAGAATTTGCTGAGTTGTTTGTGTGCCTTTTAAAACTGTCAGCATATTGTGCTTTTGGGATTGAGAGTATGCTTATTTAGTTGAGGATGGAACCACGTGAGGCTAGTTTTAACCTAATAGCATAGTATTAGAATTTATTGTTGAAAAAGCAGGAAAATGGCCTATTAAAAGTTAGATAGTGTTCACTAGAAACGCACTGAAAGTAGCCCATATAATATCCAGATGGAGTCCATGAAACTTGAAGAACCACTGACATGATTACAGATACTTGGTTTGTGGAGTGGACATGGTAAAGAGAAAGCTAATAATTGCTATTGGGATTTACTTACCATAGCATGTAAGACCATTTATCATTGGGATTCTTTTTGTTCTGTCTCTCTTTAAATTCTTTTTATTATTATTATTATTTTAGTGGGGAATATTGGGGAACAGTGTGTTTTTCCAGGACCCATCAGTCAAGTTATTTTATTATTTTATTTTTTTCAATCTAGTTGTGGATGGTGCAGCTCACCGGCCCATGTGGGAATCGAACCCGTAACGTTGGTGTTATGAGCACTGCACTCTAACCAACTGAGCCAACCAGCCGCCCTAAAATTTTTTTTATTGTGGTAAAATACACAAACAAAATTTACCATCTTAACCATTTTTAAATGTACAATTCAATGGTATTAAATACATTAACAATGTTGTGCAACCATCACCATCATCTATCTCCACAACTCTTTTTACCTTGTAAAACTGAAACTCTATGCCCATTAAACAGTAAGTCCCTATTTCTCTCTCCCCTAGCTCCCGGCAACCACATTCTACTTTCTGTCTCTATGCTTTTAACTATTTTAAGGACCTCATATAAGTGGAATCATACAGTATTTGTCTTTTTTGACTGGCTTTTTTCACTTAGCATATATCCTCGAGGTTTATCCATGTGGTAGCATATGTCAGCATTTTCATCCTTTTTAAGGCTGCATAATATTCCCTGTATGTATGCACCACATTTTGCTTATTAATTCATCCATGGATAGACCCTTGGGATGTGTCCATGTTGAAGCTATTGAGAATAACACTGCTATGAACATGGGTGTACAAATATTTCCTCAAGGCCCTGCTTTCAATTCCTTTGGCTATATGCCTAGAAGTGGAATTGCTGGCTCATATGGTAATTTTTAATTTTTTGAGGAACCACCATACTGTTATCCACAACAACTGTACATTTCCACCAACAATGGGTTCCAGTTTCTCCACATCCTCAATCAGCGCTTGTTGTTTTCTGTTTGTTTGTTTGTTTGTTTGTTTATTTTTTTGATCGTACCATCCTAGTTACTGGGTGTGAGGTGGTTGTGATTTGCATTTCCCTAATGATTAGTGAGATCAAGCATCTTTTCATGTGTTTCTTGACCACTTGTGTATCTTCTTTGGAGAAATATTTGTTCAAGTCCTTTGTCCATTTTTTAATTGGGTTGTTTGTTTTTCTTGTTGAGTTTTAGGATACACACACGTGCGTACACACACACTCTGGATATTAATCATTTATCTGATATATGATTAGTCAACATTTTCCCCCATTGTGTGGTTGCTTCTTCACTTTCTTTGATAGTATCTTTTGATGCACAGAATTTTTAATTTTTATGAATTCCAATTTGTATATTTTTTTCCTGTGCTTTTGATGTTATATCCAAGAAATCATTGCCAAATCCAGTGTTGTGCAGCTTTTGTCCTATGTTATCTTTTAAGAATTTGATAGTTTCAGGTTTTACATTTAGGTCTTGATTCGTTTAGAATTAATTTTTGTATGTGGTGTTAGGTAAGGGTCGAACTTTGTTCTTTTGCATGTGGATATCCAGTTTTCCCAGCACCATTTATTTTTGGTGGGTAATATGGTTGTTGGGTAATACCCAGAAGTGGAATTGCCGGATGATATAGTAGTTCTATTTTTAATGTTTTAGGAGACTCCATACTGTTTTCCATAATGGTTGCACCAATTTACATTCCCACCAACAGTGTACAAGGATTCCCTTTTCTCTACATCCTTGTCAACACTTGTTATTTCTTGTCTTTTTGATAATAGCCATTCTAGCAGCCGTGAGGTGATACCTGACTGTAGTTTTGATTTGCGTATCCCTGATGATTAGTGTTTTTCTGGACCGGTTGGCCATCTGTGTGTTTTCTTTGGAAGAATGTGTATGTAAGTCTTCTGCCCATTTTTCAATCAGATTGTTTGTTTTTTTGCTGAGTTGTATAAATTCTTTATATATTTTGGGTATTTACCCATTATCAGATATATGATTTGTAAATTGTTTTTTTACTTCAGTATGTTACCTTTTCATTTTGCTGATGTTTTCTGTTGGCTGTGCAGAAGTTTTTTCATTTGATGTAATCCCATTTGTTTATTTTTGCTTTTGTTGGTTTTGCTTTTGGTGTCAAATCCAAAAAATTATTGCCAAGTCCAATGTCAAGGACATTACTGGCTATGTTTTCTTCTAGAATTTTAATGGTTTCAGGTCTTATATTCAATTCTTTAATCCATTTTGAATTCATTTTTGTGTGTGATGGAAGGTAGTGGTCAACCTTTATTCTTTTGCATGTTGCTGTCCAGTTTTCCCAACATCATTTATTGAAGAGACTGTCCTTTCCCTATTGTATATTCTTGATCTTTTGTCATAAATTAATTGACCACATATGTGTGAGTTTATTTATGGACTCTTTATTCTGTCCCATTTATTAATGAGTCTATTTTTATGCCAGTACCATACTGTTTTGATTGCTATAGCTTTGTAATGTAGTTTAAAATCATGAAGCATGATGCCTCCAAGTTTGTTTTTCTTTTTCAAGATTGCTTTGGTTATTTGGGGTCTTCAGTGGTTCCATGCAAATTTTAGGATTGTTTGTTCTATTTCTGTGAAAAATGTCATTGGAATTTTGGTAGGGATTGCATTGAATCTGTAGACTGCTTGGGTTACAGTATGGACTCGTAACAGTATTAATTCTTCCAATCCATGAACATGCACTATCTTTCTATTTATTTGAACAACAGTTGTTTAGAAGCTGCTAAGTATCAGGACTGTGCCCAGGGATTGCACAACTGGATAAGATATAGTCTCTCCTCCTCAAGAGTTCAATTATCTGCATTTTTAATATAGAAAACAGAGTCAAACTATATTTATTTGCCCCAAGTCTCCAACCCATAAACATCAGATCTGGGTTGATTTATCTGAGGAGTTCTCTAATGCTTGTCTATTGATTGGTTTTATCAGAATTATTTAGGGAGCTTTTAAAAAAATTACGCATTTCCATGCACACTAGATTGACTGAATCAGAATATCTGAGGGCGATGCCCAGGAATGTTTATTTTTGTATAGTTACTCAGATGACTCCAATGCATAGTCAGGGTTAGATACCACTAATTTCTCTGACTCTGAAGAACATTCCTTTTTAAACTTGAAGCACTACCTTTCTCTCACTGTTAACATCCTCAGAAATCTGTATGTCATGAGTTCTAGATTTCCAAAGATAGAATATATATGAAAAATAGAATATGTGTGAAGAATAAAATTATGTATAGGTGCCCTTTGCCTTAAACTTTTAAACATGAAATGATTCACAAATATGAACTTTGTTTCTGGTCCAGAGAGCTTATCTGCCCTTTGTACCTTAATTCAGAATGGATGGGAGACGATTGAGTTAGATAGACATTGTTTTATATGAACATAGTAAGTTAATATTTTGTTAGTGTTCAGAGACATGTAGGTTTTTGTCTCTTGTCGTAATAGTCACTACCACTAAGATTAGGTGACAGTGAAGGCAAAGGATGGAAAAAAGAATATTTATTCTTTACATGCCAAATTGGCACACAAAATATATATTCTTACAAAAAAAGTTTTATAAGTGGCGATTAAATGAAATATTAGTGGGTATTACTGCATAAGCCTGCTGGCTTCCTGACAGTCAGCTGGTAGAAAGGGAAGAAATTCTTCAGTAGGCAAGACCTGGTTTACAGGGTTTATTGTAGTGGATGATCCATCTATAGGCTACATGATTCTGCTCAGAAAATATTGTGCAGTTTAGCTCAATGTAAGATGGCTATGGATTCGGGAACTTGTTTAGTCTAGGGGTTAGGAGTGAAGAAGGCTGAATGTTATAAGCAGTAGCAGAGATGGCAGTTTCAGACATTGATCTTGAAATGTGTTTATTTCAAATCGCTAACTTTCAAAACTTTTACCTCATCACATATTTTTAAGATGACATCTAACATTTTCATCATAAATTTAAATGGTTGCAAATGGTATAATGTCTAGCATGTTATTAATACTGACATTTTACAGTAAAGCTGTTATACCTCCTTCAAAAATTTATACAGTGGAATCTAAATAGCATATCAGTTTGATAACTTTCATTATTCTTAAAAATCAAACAAACAATGAACTCATTTGTAGCAGCTGGAATTTTTCCTTTCTTGTTTTTCCTTGAAAATGTACTTATATTCTACTTTCTCCAAGGTATTTTATTCTCATGATATATTTTTCACTAGAAATCCTCCAAAAAAAAATCATCTTATTATACTGTTTCAATGAAGTATGTATATTAAATTAAATATTTATAAATTTTCAATGACCATAAGACTTAAAGTTTTGAAAATTTCTAATGGATTGAGTTTAATATGATAAATATTATATAATAGTAAATTATTCTCCAAAATTATTTAAAATTATATATCAGCTGACTACTCATTTAGGTCATTATTAATTTACAATTGGCTAAAATAACATAAATATAAATTTTAATTAAAATTATTAAATATAAGAAATAAAATTTCACTAGAAATTTATTTCTTCGTGAGATGGATGGGACTGGTTTTCTTTTAAACTTTGTTCATAAATCCATGTATATAGACCGAGACACAATTCAGCATCAAGTCTGTTTCTATTTTCTTTGTCTTCTATAAAGACATCTTTATAGATGCAAGTACTGAGGAAATTTGTTCACATTAATGACTAGATGTGAATAGGGATTTAGTTATAACAATCACTCAATTTTTTAAATTCTGTCTGTCATGTGACAATGCATATAGTTAATTGACATAAAAAATTATTTTAAGTTATATATTAGCTGACTTTTCATTTAGGTTTTCCTTAAATTTTTTCAGAACAAAGAACTGAAAACACTTTGCTTACAAAATAAATAATTTGTTACCCACTTAGTGATTCAGTCTGTCAGTTTCCAGGAGTTACCTCGAAAAAGTTTACCAAAACTCATCAAATGACTATTCTTATTAATTTTTTTACTTAGTCATCTTGTTTAAACCAATATACTAAAACGGATTTTGAAAATGTTAATTGGAGTACCCCTGCTAATTATAATTTATACTGATAAAATTATTTTTCCTTTTCATATTTTAAATTATTTTTCTAAATATCTTAAATCTTATATTTGCTCTTTCAGTTTGTAGAAAATATGGAACATATGAGCTAATAGGCAAAGATAGTCCTTGTCATCAAACCAATTAGATAATGAAACACTCTGAAAAAGTCTCACTTTACTTTTCAGTTTAAATAAACATGTTAATACACATTTGTTGGTAATCTAAATGTAATTTCTTAATATGACAAAAGCTACATATGAGTGGACCACATTTATTCATGTATCACTTGAAAAAATTTAATATTATATATTAATACCATTGTAATAATATTTCCCATTTTAATGATAGCATCTGATTCTCAAATAAGGACTCAACTTTTTGGTAACAGTTTCTTAATACGGCTGGTCTCAGTGTGGGGTTTAAAATACAGGTATTATTCATAAGGCTATTTTTTTTGTAATTATTCACTGAATCAACTCCATTCATTAAGATCCTTATATACATTGCCAACTAAGCCCAAAACATCCTGAATATGGACGTTCACAGGTTTGAAATCTCTTCACTGGTTAATTCTTGGGCAAATCTCTGTGTGCCATAATTTAATCAGTTATGCTGTTTTCATATCACTGAGAATGATTGGAGACATCTATAGATTACTCAGTCTTTTAAGTAATATCTTCTGTCTACCAAAATTGTCACCGCAATCTATTGAACAATGCCTCCTGTGATTTTATGAACTCTAGAAAGTATAGTGGTATCAACAAGGATTTAATAAAATTGCACTGATGGACTTAGGAACTAACATCTTTTTAGCTATTCTCTTATCGTACAGAATAATAACCTTTTTTGTCATGTAAGATTTTCTCGTTAGCAGTGAGCAATATTAATTTGTAAAAGTTCTCCAAAGCCAGTCTTGATTACTGCTTGTAAGTTGCTAACAGCCTCAGTTTTCTTTTTATAACACTAATAGCTTTCTTTAGGATTTGAATGTTTTGCAAATAAATGATGCTGTGAGAGAAATGGTTTACAGTTGTTTGGCAGTAATGTCCCAAGAGCAGAGTCTCTGAGGGTTTCTCTGAAACAATGCATTCTTTCACAGTTTGGAGTCACTTTCCCAGAAGGGATATATATATTTTATATGTATATATAAAATCTCCAAGGGCATTTTCTTGTATATTCTCATACCTCCCTTCTTAAACTGCATGGATTTATTAAATAGCATTAATTTATTATTGGATATCATATCATGAACAGGATTTATAAGGTATGAGCAACTTTATTAGCAATTATGTTATTTTTACAAAGAGAAATGTCAGTTAAAAATGGTAATCTCAGCTGCTTCTTACTGTCAAACTATAATTTTCAGTATCATGGCAATGAGAATTAGATTCTTGATATGCCTGTTTTTTCAAAGTTTGTTTAGACAGTACTTTGTTTAGTCATGGGTATATGACTGTAGCTTCCTTAATATTCCCAGAACACAGAAGAAAATTCTACACATTAAATAAGTAAATATTGAAGTTACTTGTTGACACAACTCCACTGAATATCTAATGAACAAGTATATGGCATATTTCATGTAGATATAGCAGGAAGTAGTCACATTTTTCTGTTTCCTCAAGCTATTTACCAGTTATCTATAATAAATACTTTACAGATGTATTCAGAAACTAAAAATCATGATTACCTGCAGAATAAGATTGACAGGTGAATTTGTTCACCTTCAGTTTCTATTCTGTTGAGGTGATGCTTGTGTCTGATTTGAAAATATTCTCTAAAACTTGTCAACTCCAGATTATTGACATGAAAAAAACTCACAAATAGTTTATTTACAACTTATCCAGCTGTCAAAATCATTAACAACATAACAACTGAAGTCTCATTTGCATTATTTCCTATAAAAAATCAGCATCTATATTTCTGGATTGTTTGTCTTACGGTTTTGTTGATATCTCAGATCCTTCCGTTTATTTTTCTTTTGCAAAAATAGTAGTACATGCTTTAAGGAAGTATTTGAGAAAGCACAGTTTTAATTGGTCAGGTGAATCCAAAGCTTCTGCACTAAATATAACCTTTGCTGAGGGTTTTTTACATATAATCTTTACCAACCTAAGGAAATGCCCTCTTATTCCTTCTATTACCAACATCAGGAGATACACTTGTATTCCTTGTTGTCTAAGAATTACTTTGAACCATAAAATGATACTGAATTTTATTGATTGCTTTTTTTCATTGATTAAGATAATCATACGATTTTTCTTCTTTAGTCTCTTACGTTGAATTACACAGCTATATCTTCTGATGTTGCGCCGTCCTTACATGCCTGGGGTTATGTGCTGATTGATTATAATATGACATGGTTTTTAGTTGTCTTGGATTTTGTTATTTAAGTTTTAGCCCTACATCCTTGTGACTAGAATTGGCCTATGCTTTTCTTTTGTCAAAATTACATTTGCCTCATATAATGAGCTGTACGGCTCTTATTCTTTTTAAGAGTTATATAGGATATGAATTAGTGGTCTCTTAAAAGTTAGGTAGAATTCTCTGGTAAAATTATAGCAGTTGCTGTATGTACTCTAGATGACACACGCAAATGGTTCCTGAACATAGCAAATATCAATGGCTTCCTGCATCTCTGTGTGTAATGGCATCTTATAGCCAAGGGAATAGGCTTAACCTGAAGCAGAGAGGCAGAAGTGCCAATGAGCTAATAGTTAAATACCCTACCTCCTTGTCCCCTAGTGGGATGACCCTGAGAGGGTTCCATAAGACCAAGCTCCATTTGTCCCCAGAAACAAACTACTCTTTAGATGACTGTTTATTGGCTTTTTCCCCTCCCACGTTTCACTTCCTCACTATTTCACTTAACTTTCTAGGTTCATCTATCAAATAAACTACTTTGTATCCAAATCTTTGGCTTAGGATCTGATTGTAGAAAAAAATCAGAATAAGATAAAAACCATTTAGGTCTGAGATTTCTGTAGAAGAGATATTTAAATTTTTTTAAGTTGATACATAATTCACATAACATTAAATTCACCATTTTAAAGTATAGAGGCAGTGTTTTTTTAGTGTATTCACAATGTTGTGCAAATATTACCATTATCGAATTCCAGAATATTTCCATCACCCTGAAAAGAAACCCTGCATCCATTAGCATTCGCTTCCATCCCCCACACCCAGACAACAACTAATCTATTTTCTTTCTCTATGGATTTACATATTCTGGACATTTCATATAAATGTATTTATTCCATATATGGCATTTTGTGTCTGGCTTCTTTCACTTAGCATAATGCTTTAAAGGTTCTTCTATATTTTGCAAGAATTAGTACTTCATTCTTTTTATGGCTGAATAATATTCCACTGTATGGCTGTGCTCCATGTTATGCTCTCCAGTTGAAGGGCATTAGATTGTTTATGCTTTTTTGGCTAATATGAATAATGCTGCTAGGAACATACATTTATCAGTTGTTCTGTGAATATATGTTTTAAATTATCTTGGGTATTACCTAGTAATGGAATTGCTGGGTCACCCAGTAACTCTATGTTTAAGTTTTTGAAGAACTACCAAACTGTTTTCCACAATGATTGCACCATTTTATATTCCTATCATCAATGTACAAGCCTTACAATCTCCCACATCCTTGCTAACACTTGTTAGTTTTCATTTAAAAAATTATATCCATCCCAGTGGGTGTGAAGTTCTCTTGGGTTCAGTTGCTGCCATCACTGTTCACTGTAGCTATGGCTGAAATCAGGTTTGAGCCAAGGAGATTTGACACCGCGTACTAAAATCATCTGCTTCTTGAGACTTAATATGGACTTCACGTGGAAAATTTTATGTCCCTTGGTCCTGAAAGACTGGGGTTTGAATTTTGGCTGCGTTACTTCTCAGCTGAAGACCTTGTCTATGTGACTTAACGTTTCTATTAGCAGTTTCTTCCTTTATAAACTGAGAGAAATTAGTGTGGATTAAATGAGATTTAATAAATACACAAGAATTAGAAGACTGCCTGTAACATAGGGAGAACTAAAAAACACACACACAAAACTATTTATTGTTGCTGCTGCTGCTGCTGCTGCTGCTGCTGCTGCTGCTGCTGCTGCTGCTGCTGCTGCTGCTGCTGTTGTTATAACAGCAGCAGCAGCAATGGTGGTAATAGTGGTTGTGGTGGTGGTGTTATTAGTAGACCCCGGGTTTGGGCTGGAGCTCAGAATCTCACTTACATTCCAGTCTACTCTAGAGCCTTGCTATGCAAAGTGTGGTTTGCAGACCAACAGAAGCATCATATCATCTGAGTGGTTGATAAAAATTCAGAATCTCCGCCTCTCTTCCCGCTGACCTAGGAATCGGAATCTGCGTTTTCATAAGATGCCCTGGTAATTCGAATGCACATTACAATTTGAGAAGTACTGGTGTACTACATCGTTTTACTTCTCTCAATTTATCCAGCTCATCATAGTAGGCAGTTTCCACAATTTTGTTTTTAAGTTTTTAAAACAGCTTTATTGGGGGATAAGTGTTATACAAAAAGTGTACTCTTAATGTATACAATTTGATGGATTTGAACACATGCATACACCATGAAAACAATCAAGGTGATAAACACATTTATCACTTCCAAAACAGACAAACAAACAAAGAAATAAATGTGGTATCCCCATAAAAGACCTAGTGAAAATCTAAAATCAATTGAGATACATCAAAAGTAGGACCTTTACTGGATAAGTTTGGAAACCTTTGAGATAAGCCACGCATATTTTACTTTCAATTCAATATTTAAGCAATTTTAGTGCACATAAAAATAATCTTAAAATACTTTATTTCTGCTTTTTGAATATTATTAAATATTTTTATCAGAAAATGTATTTTATAATAATACTTGAATTTGGAAAGTTCTTAAAAATTATTTTTTCTTAAAGACAATTTCATAACAGTCTGTGGTATTTGGATTGTAGAAATTTGCTAAGCAAACAGATTTACATAATAGTTATACATTATAATATATTGTTGATTGTTAATACATTAATTCACTCATTCTTTGGACACACCTTGGTGTTTTTTAGGCACTTGGAATATCAGTGAACTAAAATAGACGAACATCGCTTACCTTCCAGGAGAACATACTCTAATTAGGACATGCACACAACAAATGAGATAAATATTAGAAGGTATAAGTGTCCTGGAGAGAATTAAAATCAAGATACTTAATTTTGGGTGGTGTTGTTATTTTACTTTCTATGGCTTTGAAAAGTGACAGTTGAACAACGACCTGACAGAGATGAGGGAGTTAGCATTGCAGATATTGAGGGTAAAAGCAGTCTAGATTGAGGTAGTAGTGAATATGCAGGTCCTGTGTTAGGAGCATGCTGGACATGTTGGATGAAGAGCAAGCAAGTCAGTGTGACTGGAGAAGAGCAAGTGGGTGAGAATAGTGAGATGAAGGTTAGAGTGAGATTGAAGTACATTTTGGACACTATAAGGACTTTGGCATTTATTCTGCGCAAAATGAGGAGTATTAAAAGGTTCTGACCAAAACAGTTACATGATGTGACTTATATTTTAAGACACTTTAATACATTTGTTTTGATTGTTTTGTTGCGATAGGTTAATGAGGAGAATGAGAAAAGAATGGAAGCTGGGGGATCAGTTATGAGGTTATTACAATAATTTCGGCAAGCTATGGTGAATTAGACTAGAGTGGTTGTGGTGGAGATGGTGAGATGTCATCTCTGTAGATATATTTTGAAAGTAGAACTAAAAGTTCTGGTGGAATGTATGTGGGGTATGGCAGAAAAAGATTATCCCTTTTTTTTTGGGCCCAAGGCAAACGGGGAAGATGGAGAGTTGCCATTAACTGCTGTTGTCATTAACTGCTGTGAGTAAGACTGTGTGTGGATGGAGCAGTTTTGGGGTGAAGGTCTTGAATTCAGTTTTGGTTATGTTAAGTTTGAGATGAATGAAAATACAAATTCACTGAAGCTTAGATATCAGGTTGTGCTTTTAATTTTGTACTGTGATAGTGTTGTGATCTTTATTGATTTTTTTTTTTTTTTTTTTTTTTTTTTAGAATAGTAAATCTCCCTTGGGTGGGCCAAGTTGGACTTGCTTTACATTGCATCTACTTTAAAGTAGGTCAGACTACTACAGTATGTGGTTAGTGATGTTATTGTCTTTTAGCAGTTACAGGAACAACAGATACAGTTTGCAAAAGGAATTCCATAGAGTAGTCCATGGCTTCTGGAAATTGACTTGCAAGAAACCATGGAGGATCCCAAATAGTTTTGTCCATTAAGCTTAAAGGTTTAAAGAATTACTTGTGAGAATCTGAGAAACAGGTAAATGAAGCTTTATACTTTGAACTTTTTTTTCTCTGAATTAATAATAACCTTTCCTTAAAAATTTCTCCTCAAGAATTCTAGTAATTTCCATATAACCATATTTTGTTAGTATTTCCTTCGTATTGCCTCTAGTTTTACACTTTCAGTTCTCTTCAATTTGTATAAAGCATCGTCTTCTTTAATTATTTTCTGGCCCCATTCTTTTTATAAGAAGTCCTCTTTAGAAATAGTCATGTTGTCTTCTCTATTTTAAATGAAACCTTCCAGGTGAATAGGCTTTCTATTTTATGAAAGATAAATCTTGCTTTCCTGTCATTTTTGTACCATACTTTTACTTTGTTTATTGAAATGATTTTTGTAGTTTCTATAATTTAATATATCATAACCTTTAAGGTTTTCTAAATGATGAAAAAAAAGTCAATTGGTAGTACATTTGTATTTATTAAATCTTTAGTCAGTGAATACGCAATGGAGAATAATTGTTCGAAATAATATAACATTTTGTAATGTGTAATAATGCTACTCTTTCAACTCACTTTATTTTAATAAAGTTACTATATTTTTAACTGAAATTTAATTTATTTTAAGGGAAAAAATAAGTTAACGTAGTACTAAATGCAAAGAAGGCATTAGGTCCAGATTGAACAAAGTGCTATAGCACCGACTAGTGGAAAAATGTATAAACTTCAGAAATGTTCACTTTCCTTAATCTTGCTGGATAAATCTTGCTTGTCTTTTCTTTAAAAATTACTTAGAGAAATTTAAGCTCAAAGTGAAATTCTGAATTAAAATTAGATTTAAAAGTCAAATATTTATTGTAAAGGCGACAATGACCTATTCTGATAATAATATAAAATTAAATTCTTCTCAATGACTAATTTACTTTGGTA
The DNA here is from genome assembly GCF_036562045.2 of Rhinolophus sinicus. Classification (NCBI taxonomy): domain Eukaryota; kingdom Metazoa; phylum Chordata; class Mammalia; order Chiroptera; family Rhinolophidae; genus Rhinolophus; species Rhinolophus sinicus. Next base: position 27,805,289 of record NC_133761.1, on the reverse strand, counting down.
GCCACAAAATTTAATTTAGAACTTAAAGTTTATAAAATATCACATGCTTTGATGAAAAGGAAAATAAAAGCAACACTACAAAATGTGTTAATTGTTACCTTTGATATAATTGTCTAACTCCTTTACACAGACCCCTCCATAAAAAAACCCTGAAAGTAAGCTATATCATATTTTAAAAATTGTATTTGTATGAAAATTCAGTTCTCAGTATACTAATATATTTATGTTAAATACACATTTATTTTCAGTGTAATTATGAGTATCAGTAAATAGTTTCACTAGTCCAATTAACTTTAATTGGTGACTAGTCTGACGTTCTTATACATTCTTATCTCCTCCCACTTTTTTCTTTTCCTTCTTTTTTATAATATTTTGAGATATTTCCACCATGTTGAGATATTTAGAGAATAATACCAATAAGTTATACAAATCTTAAAATTTTGCCATATTTCATTTTTAGGGATACAGTAATTTTTAAATACTTATCATTCCACACGTTTTTATTTGTATAGTTCAACATATCGTGTTTCTCTGAAAATAAGATCTAACTGGAAAATAAGCCCTAGCATGATTTTTCAGGATGACATCCCCTGAGCATAAGCCCTAATGCGTCTTTTGGAGCAAAAATTAACATAAGACCCGGTCTTATTTTAATATAAGACCGAGTCTTACATAATATTATAATATAATGTAATGTAATGTAATGTAATATAATAATACCAGGTCTTATATTAATTTTTACTCCAAAAGACGCATTAGAGCTGATGGCGTGGTCCGACTAGGTCGTATTATCAGGGAAACACCATTTATGTGTGTGTGTGTGTGTGTGTGTGTGTGTGTGTGTAGTGCTAAACCATATATAGTATTATTTTGCAAGGTTTTTAACTTTATATTATGGGTCATACTGTACATATTTTTCTGAAACTTGTTTCTTTGTTTAACTCTATATTTTGAGAGTTATTTCAAAATTTAGATTCATCTAAATCTAATTCATTCGACTGCTGAATATAATTCTGCATGAATATGCTATAGTTTATCCATTTTCTTGTCGATTTAGGTTATCTATTTTTTTTTTTCTAAGAGAAATAGTGCTCCTGTTCATGTCTTCTTGTGCCTGCTTGAGAATTTCTATAGGGTCGAAGTAAGGTTTCTGGGTAATAGAGTATAGGTAGCCATTTCCAGTTTCACTAGCTATTGGTTCTCCAAACTGGTTGAAAATAATTTACAATCCTGAGAGGAATATTTGTATTGGCTCATTTACTTCCTCTCCAATGGTTCGTATTGTCAGACTTTTAAATATTGCCAAGCTGAGAGTGAAATTGTAGCTCATTGCTTTAAATTTGCATTTTTTACTTGTTATTTGTTTATTTTCCAATTGGGTTTCTCTATGGAATTGTATATTCATTCCTTAACCTATTATTCTACTGTGATGTTTGTCTTTTACTTATTGAACTATGGAAGTTCTTCATATATTCTGAATGCATATCCTTTGTTAACTGTATACCTTAAAATAAAACCTCTCCTAGATTATGATTTCTTGTTTTACTTTATCTTACTATTTTACCAACTCAAAATATTTAAACATTTTTATACAGAATTTATATTTTTTAGTTGTTTGTGCTTTTTAAATTTGAGTTGAGATATCTTTTGTTTTTCTGACTTCATAACACTTTCTTGACATTTGTTCTAAAAGTTTTGGCTTTCACGTCTCAGTGTTCAATCCATTTAGATGGATTTTTGTATGTGGTGGGAGGTGTGAATCTATTTTTTCCCCTCAATATGGATAACCGGTTGTCCCAGCTTTATTAATTCAATAGTGCCCTCTTTCTCCACTTATTTGTAATGTCAACATTGACACATGTGACAGTCTGTTTCTAGAGGCTCCGTTAGGCCCCTTGTTTTATCTATTTACCATCTCTCTACTACCCTGTCTTAATTTCTGTCACTTTTTAGTAAGTAGAGCAAGTCCATCTCAATTTGTTATTTCTCTTCAGAATAATCTAAATTTTTTTCTTTTATCTTTGGCTCCTACATGTTCATTTAGTATTAGCTTGATAAATTTCATGAAAACCAGAAGTTTCGATGAAAATTGCTTTGAAGTTTATAGATTTAACTTGGGCAGACTGACATCTTGTGGTATTTTGTCTTCTCATTCTGACAAAATATGTTTCTTCACTTATGTAAGTCTTCTTTTAGACTCTTGTATAGTATTTTTCTTGTAGCAGGTATTAATTTTTTTATTAAATGTTTCTGCTTGGTTATTAGTGATATATTTTGATTTATTTTGGTTAGTTCATCTTTGAGCTATGAAACTCATAGAGCTCCTTGTTACTTTTAATATTTATAGATTTTCTTGGATTTTCTATTATAATCAAATGGTGTTTACAATCAAATAGTGTTCAGATAAGGACAGTTTTATTTCATCCTTTTTTTTTTTTTTTTTTGTCTCATGTATGTGCGATTTACTAAACTAGTGTCTCCAGGATGGTGTTGAATAGAAGTGGTGGTACCAGTGATCCTTAGCTCATTCCTGACTTAAGTATCAAATAGGATATAGAATGTTTGTAAATACTCTTTGTCAGGCTTAAGCATTAGTTTTCTATTTCTTGTTTGCTAGATTTTATTTTCACATGAATGAGTCTGGCATATTATAAATGCCTGAATATTCTATTTCTATTGTTATGATCACTGTTTTTATTTTAATCTATTAGTGTGGTGAATCACATTAGTATATTTTCTAATATTAAACTATTTTTGCATTTCTGTTGGAATCCTCCCTTTATCATTTTTAATAATACTCACTGCATGGTGATACAATAAATGATAGTATTTTCAACTTAATTGTCTTTCATTTTCATTATCATTCCCTGTCATTTAATTAATGTTTGGCCTCTGAAATTGCCAAAACATGGGAGATGGACACATCATATTATAAGTGTTATGAAGCTGTTGAAATTGTTACTCAATTATCTGATTGTCTCAGTTTTCTAATTTAATTGGTTATTTATTGTAAGGTTATGGAAATTTATACTGAATGATCTAAGCACCTCAATTCTCTACTTTAAATTGATTGAAACCAGTTTAAGTTCTACTTGATAGCTCTCTTTTTGGAGCATACTTCCAAAGTGAATGAATCCTTTATAATTGTGACACTGCTAGACATCTTTTTCTTTTCAAAGGAATTAGCTTACTACCAACACGCTCTGCATAGCAGTTTCTCAGATTGTTCCTTTTCACTCTCCAAACAGCTCGGTTTGCTGGTTTCTAGTATTTACCTCAGGCCCTCCTATCATTTAATGTTTTGTGCGATTTTTTTAGATTATTGACTTCAGTTAATTTTGCTATATTCAAAACTTGGCATTTTAAAAAGTATTTCTTTATGTAATATCAGCTTTGGAAAGTATAGGCTATTGTCACCTTTCCTAAATACCCACCTTCGCTGAACTAGATTCCTTTTCTATCCTCTCCAGCTTCCCATCCCACAACTCCTGCCTAGAGCAGAAGAATCAGCCATTTTGCCCGAAACCTGAAGTTCCCAGCCTTTTTTCTCTGGGTGTGGATCTGGTCCATACTTTGTACTTAGGGAAATATTAATCTCTTATAGCTGACAGTATTCAAATGGTAGTGTAATAGGTATATTGTATTTGAAGTGCCCTCCCTTTAGATTCTTTTATCAGTAATCTAGCTTCTTTTTTTTATTTCTTGCCATTAAGTAAATGAATGGGTTAAGGGAAGCTATGAAAGGATGAAATGGGAAGCCTGAAATTCATTAGTTCAAGCCTGAGGGTGCTTGAGGGAAACTGTTAGATATACAGAAAAGGGAAATAAAGGAAAAGCCTGCCCCTTCTATCCTTGTACATTGTGAGGAAGGAGAAAGAAGAGTGAGGTAAGGCCAGTAGATAATCAGAGGTATGTTCTAATCTCTTCATTCTAGGCTTTGACCCAGGAGGAGGATGCATGTTGGTTAAGTTGAAGGGCAGCTTTTACCCTTCTTAATATTTGAGGTTCTTGGAAGAAATCATCTCTCAGGACGCCCTTAGACCCACCTGGGGCATAGGTACTTCAGAGTGCATCATGGTTGGCAGTGCATCATGGTTCGGCCAAGAAAGGGCCAGCATTAGCTTTCTAGACCTATCCTTAGTTCCAGTGTAGCATGGAGGACACACAAGTAGCTGCATGCCCCTGTCAGGACACTCACCCCACGCCCCATAGTGAGGGATGAAGGATGAGAGGACTTTGCAGAAGAGGCTGCAGAACAGATAGCTTGGGCCGTGGCTGCATAGAGGATAGTTCCGATACTAAGAGGAGACAGAAGTGCCTTGGGAGCTGGAGGTCAAGTCAGTAGTGAAACACAATCCTGTCTAAACTGAGAAGAACCAGGTAAAGATTGGATGAGCTACAGTGTTCAGCAACAGAAGCCCCACAAGACACCTAGACATTTTCTTGGAAAACAGGAGGGAAAGGGGTAGAAATATCAGAAGTAGATAATTTATCCAAAGGAGCTATTTCACAGACTAAAATTTAGTGGGTGGCTTCAGAAGAAATCTGGCAATATGCTTTTGAGGAAAATTAGGTAAAAAATAGAGAAATTAGCCACATTTCTTTGTGAACGTTTTTCAAAGCCACAAGAGCCAACAGAGAAGAGTGTGTAGTAACAGTTAAGACTTGGAGATGTTCCAAGTTAAAGTTTCTTCTGTAGTGCTGCTACTTCCTGAGAGACTTATAGAAGACACCATCAAACTTTCCTGCTAAAGCCTGCAAATGTGACTGTATCTGGAGAAGCCTCGCCTGCCGTTCAGGGGGGAATCTGGGAAAGTCTTGCTGCTTGTCTCCGGGTATCAGATGAAGCAAAATTTCTGGTTTTTGTTTTGTAATCCAGAAGCCTATTATATAGAGATTATAGTGATCTCTTAATTGTTAAGGAATATATTTGAAAAATTTTAACTGTCTAGGATATGGGCCAGTACATCAACTTTCCAAATCCACCAAGACAGTGCTGGGGGAGGGGCTTGTAGGTTAGTAGCCCCCGATGCCTTTTGAGAGACAGACACACCATGGATCTGATGATGGGGGGACTGTGGGATAAAGCTGTGATGGAACCGCTCTGAATTTATGGGCCTCTTGCAGATTTCCTCTGCATCCTCCTTTTTTTTCCAAACAGTCTGAGCCAGCAGAGAGGAAGGAATCAAGGGATCTGTGATGTGAATGCATTCCTTTTGTAGCACTTATACTTGCAATATAAACAATATTTGTGCAATTATTTGTTTGCTTATTTTCGCCTCTACTACACTTTAAACTTCACAGCAAAATCTGTTTGTTGAGCTGTATTCATCGGCTCTTAGCATAGCATCTGGCATAGACGAGGTATTTAGTGAATATTGTATGAATGAATAAATAATTAATGAATTAGTGTTCATAGTTTTTGCCCATCTATAAATAAATTGATATTTTATGGTCTGAATTAATTTTTATGGTAAATTGCAGCTCCATCCACGTTTACCTACTAACACTGAATGTAGTATTAATCTTTTAGTAGAACATAGTAGATACCTTATATTCAATGGTGTGCTAATAAATGTTAACAGCTGGCTCTCTGTAAGAAAAAGCCCTAATTTGTGGTATTTTCCAATTTCCATAGTCTAAATCCATCCACCACGGCTGCTTTCAAGCAACCGCATTACTTCGTGGAATTGTGGAGATGGGAAAAAATGTGCACAACGTGTTATTAATGACTTAGTGAAAGCTGGCTCCTATGAACAGTGAAGCACATTTATATGCTGGTTTTAGCAATGCATTGTTCTTCACATACAAAGACTGTGCTGTGACACACATTCAATAGAACATGTGCTTTAAAAAGATTTCAAATTAGTTAAGGAAATGCTATCAGTTGTAAAACATACACTCAAAAGTCTCTGAACCTCAACACAATAGAAGTTTATTTCCCACCTACATTGAGTCCACATTGGTGTGGCTTACCAGTCTCATTCAGTTCCCAGGCTCCGTTTTTTGTGTGTGGCTCCTTTATCCTCCCGGGTCTTGAACAAAGAGCATGGTAGTAGCATATGAGAATTTCTTAATGGTCATGAAAACGGTCCACATCATTCCATTTATAATCCATTGGCCAGAACATAGTCATGTGGCCGTGGCCTTCCCTAGCTACAGGAAGTTTGTGGAATGTAGTTTTCTAAGTGAAAAAGGAAGTAAGTTTAATAGCTAGCCAGGATCTTCCACAGTTTTGTAGTCATCTGATAGAGTTAAGCTGATCAATTTATACTTTTCTTCTCTGTCAAATGTACACATTTATAAGCAGGCTGGCAATGATTAGAAGTGGAGTCTAGTAAATTCTTCTTTTCTGTGCAGAGTTAGCTATATCTTATGAGTTTGGCCTATGGCCTCATTAGCACCAGTTTCTCACCAATACTCCCACCCTTCTCTGAATTGTTCCATTATTTATTATCCCTATTTAGATGAAAACACATAGTTTTCAGAGCTTTAAATTCCTTTAAATTATTGTATATACTTAACATAATTGTGGTTTTGCTTTCTTTGACTAGTTTAGCTGTTACGTTTTCGATTTTTATTGTTTTAAAGAGATATTTTTATTTTCCATATTTTTTTCAATCCCACCAAGGATGACTGTAGAGTGGAATATAATGTAATAAGTGACAAATTTGGGTCATTAGTATTTCATCTCTTATATAGCTATATTACTTTGAAAAATATGGCATATTCAGAACTGAATGTAATAATACCTTATAATTTTGAATCCTATATGTCTTTGTGATCTCAGGGTCTAGGAATTTTTGATCTTTATGAGGACCAACGAAACTAATAGGCTCTAACATGGTGATTCATAGGCATATGTATTTCTAATGTATTTTTTAACAACATTCATCATAAGATACATTTACTGGTTAATTGGTTAAAGGTTTCCATTAACAAAAGTCCTGCTATTTTATTCCCAAATAAGTTAAATTTTGATCCAAAGACATAGAATTTACCTTTTATAGACATTAATCATTTCATAGCCTATTAGTGAAAAGTCATCTCATAGCATGTATATGTGAGACATAGTTCAGTATCATCAGTTTATAAGTTGCTTTGTGTAAAGTTTGGGCATCAAGTGAAAGTGTCAGTCCCTTGTACTACTTGAAATGAGTGGATTTAGGCTTCCCGAGCCTTTAAAGATTAATAAACTTAATCCAAGAGTGGGAGGAGATAGAAAAAGAAGAAAAGAAAGGTAATTGGGTGTTAGGATCTGAGGCCACTAGAAGCTAGCACCTCAGGAGAGAACATAGGATCTAGTCAGAGAAAGAGCAACCGATGTGGCTAGCCCAGAGAGTATGTGAAGAGTCTTAGTGCATGGTCTTTAATTGCAGTCAAACATCATCCTTCATGCCTTATACTCATTATCTTATATTGCTATCCCCTGGGTCTTTACAGATGAGGACAACAAAGCCCACAGCATTTATAAGTCTTTTTCTCATTTTGGGCTAGGCAGAAATCATACTATTTGTACAATGAATACATTTAAATTCTATATTTGTACAAACAGTGTCATAGATTTACCTAGTTCACATTGAGGTAAATTGGCAAAGCTGATCATGACCTCCATTGGCCGGCCTTATGTAGCCATTCTGAGGAACACACTTGTAACTCATTCCACATTTTAAGTTGAGAATCTCTGCCCTAACCCGTGGTTGTCTAACTTTATCAAGAATTAGAATCACTTGTAGAATTTTGTAAAAAACAAACAAACCCACAAAACATATTTCTGGGTCCCGCCCTACATTTCTGATCCAGTAGGTCTGGAGTGGGGCCTGAGAATTTGCATGTCTAATATGTTACCAGGTGATACCTACCGATGCCGCTGTTTCAGGGATATTCTTTGAGAAGCTCTGCTCTAGAAGAGGTTAAGTAATCTGCTTACCTTGTGGTAAATAATGAAGCAGCAATAGGTTGTTTCTGCAAATTATCATGATTGGATAATTGTCTGTCTCATACTCTCATTTCTGTTTCATTGTAAATTACCAAGCAGGAAAGGATGTTATTCTTGAATACTGTGCGACTTATTCTAGATAAATTCATATCACAAAATAATATAGCATGTATTATAACTGTGTCATGAATAGTAACTAGTTTAAAATAAACAGAGAAGGTGAAATTCAGACTTAATTTATTTACCATTTTGTGGTTCTATGTTTAGTATGCCTTTCACTTTTAAAAAAGGTCTGCAGTACCTACATTTGTCACAAGATGGCATTGAAAGGCTGAAGATTTTGGTTGAAATTTGATTTTTGAGACTGTTGATGGGTTAGATATATTTTATGTGTATTCAAACCAAAGAAACTTGAACTGTGAGGTATTTATTTTTAAATTGAGTGAGATTTTGGTATTTTCATGTCAAAAATAGTTTCTTATTTAGTTATGAAAATAAAATAGTTACACATATTGAGTAACATTGATAACTATTTCTTTTGGAATTCTATGAAACATAAATCTTAATGTGATGATATTGAATATTTTATTATCATATATCCCCTCCAGAAGGACATCAAATAAATTCAAGTTAGCAAGCATTTGAAAGATCTTTCTGTTCTATGATTTATAAGGTCTTATTATGCATTAGAAGATACAGACCTTGACCCCATTGAGCTTTAAATTTAGTTAAGGAAAAAAAGAAATACATATAAATTCAAAGAGAGAACAAAGTAATAAAAAATTGTCAAAAACAATGTTGTATGCTATGGACTATACAAACAATATGAACTGGAATAATGGTCAATGAAGCACAAATTTTAAATGGTACTTTACCAAAATATTCTTGTATCAGTTGAAAATACTATGTTGAATTCTTCTTTTACTCTGATTATTTATATTATTATTTATTTAAACTATGACAAAATGTTCAGCAATATGGAGAGTTGTGTAAGATTCAGTATTTGACATAAATAAAACATCAGAAACACTCGTTTAAAATATGAACTCACCTTTTATTTCACGAATATGTGATTTTATTTTTTTCTGATTAATTGAAAAAGATTTTTCAGAAAAGGGTGAAGGCTTTTCTGGTCACACAGATTTAGTTAAAATAGTCTTAGATTCCTGGAATCTGAAAAACATATCTAATTAAAACATCAAGTATAGTATGGTGGTTATCAGGGTATGGAAGGAGGGAGAAAAGGGGATTTTTCTGTTTAATAGGTATTGATTTTGACTTTTGCAGATGAACAACTTTTGGAGATCTGTTTCACATAGTGTGAATATACTTAACACCATTGAACTGTGTGTGCATTTAAAAATGGTTAAAATGGTACATTTTATGTAAAGTGTCCAACTACAAATTATGAGCAATTAATAGGTTTTTATTGAAGATCAACAATGTTCCTAGCTTTATTTTAGTTAATAGGAGATACTTTAAAAAAAATAAAAGACAGCTCAGGAAGCTTATATAATAATGTAACTAGTGATAGAGGATTAATCTATATAATATACTGATATTGGTAATCTACTTAAAGTCCAAAATATATCAGGTATTGTGCTAGACATTTTAAATAAATTATTTCTAATCTTCAGTCCTCAAAACAATATAGAAAAATTAGTATTATACCTATTTCCCCATTTTATCATTAAGGAAGCTATGTTTTGTAGATATGAATGTTCAGTACCTTATTGATGGTTGAAAATTTCTAATCTTGGAGTTGGTATTTAAACCCAAGTCTGTCTAGCCTCAAAATTCACTTTCTGTATACTATCACTATGCCCATAATTAATTAAAAAAATAATTAAAGAATATAAGTAAATAACTAGTAATTTGGTGCTTTAGTTTGGTATTTCTACTACCAGTAAACATTGTTTTTTATTATAATTATTCTGACAAAATTAAAAGGAAAGACATGTAATTTAATTAATGGTAGCTATTAATTTGGGTTACATTTTAACCTCAGGATGGATAACAATGTAATGTTTGTGTTGTTGTTGGCTTGAATTATAGTCTCTCTTTTTGTTTGTTTTGAACTTCTGGAAACACTAATTTCTTTTCCCTATGTATTTGTGTGCAGGTTATGTGGGTATGTAATTTGTGCCGAAAACAACAAGAAATCCTCACTAAATCAGGAGCGTGGTTTTATAATAGTGGATCTAATACACCACAGCAACCTGATCAAAAGGTTCTCCGAGGAATACGGAATGAGGAGGCACCTCAGGAGAAGAAAGCAAAGCTGCACGAGCAGGCCCAGTTCCAAGGACCCTCAGGTGACTTAGCTGTACCTGCAGTGGAGAAAAGTCGATCTCATGGGCTCACAAGACAGGATTCTATTAAAAATGGGTCAGGAGTGAAGCACCAAATTGCCAGTGACATAGCTTCAGACAGGTAAACATTTTGCTTAATCTTTAGGTCAACTTATTATCTTTAATCTTCATTCCAAACAAAAATACACGAAATGTTTAGGTAATGAGTTGTTACATGTAAATGTAATGTAAATGTCCATATGTTTTATATAAATGCTGAAAGTGATATTCAGGACTTGAGTTATATTATAGGTTTGAACAGTCTTAGGTTTGATGAAGGAGTGTCAGTTTATCAGATTTTCCAGAAAAAGAAGTGAAATGAAACAGGGAACTTAGATAGCACGTTATTGTCATAGGAGAGACAAACTGGAATAAACAATGGGAATGAAGAAGAGATGATTGTAAGACACATTAGAGATGTTGAATTGATGGGACTAACTGGAAGTGGGATGTGAGAGAATGGGGAAGGTTAATGATGCCTCTAAAGAGTCTACCTGGGGCTGAAGGATGAAGTGGCTTTCCAAGCAGGTAAATACAGATGAAAAGGTTATGAGTTTAATGTATCCTTGGGCTAACTCTATTATTACTATTTTGGCACAATTTTATGGCCTTCTCAATGTTCAAAGTGTTAGACTGTTAAAAACAATGTTTATGGTTCTTATATTTCCTACCTCTCGAAGGAGGAGAATGAAAAAATTTCATGGGAATATTATTTTTCTATTCCATATTTCTCTTTTATAACTAAAAATTTTTAGAAAATCCTCGTTGACACTCTGTGTATTGTCCGGAAGTGGCAGATACATTTCTATGTGAACAAGTATAAAGTCATATATTTGTGGAAAAACGCATCTAAATTGTATTTATAGGACGGTGGGTTCTGAGCAGTCAGTTATAGTAGATAAGAAAACTGGGAGTCACTTCAGATGGTGCCTAAAGCCATCACACAGATGTGTTGCTAATGTTTTGGCAGAATAATAAAATGTTGGCTATACCAGTTTTTTTTTGAAAACTAGCAAAAGTGAAATAGACAATGTAATCCTATCTTTGGACAAAACAAGTGATATCATGGCTGGAGTACTATGAACACATCTCAGTGCAGAATCTCAGGAATCCAAGAATTTTAAGGTAAGAAGACTATCTTTGAGAACTAACTTAAGCACATGAAGGATTGATTGCAGATAGTTAATTTGGAAGGTAATCACAGAAACCACCTGTAGGGAAGTAGAAAATAATTCAGTTAAGAGAAGGAACACAATAATGGGTGCATTCAACAGCAACTTACCTCTTTTGGCAATTGTATCTCAATCTTACTGGGACTTCTGGGAAACAGGGTATCCACATGATCGGCAGAAGCTGGGGGTATTTATCCATAACCCTCTGTTGTTATTGGTCTAGGGCTGTTCCTGGGGGTTGTTAACTCTGGAACTCACTGGCCAGAGAAAGCACTCAGGCAGAGTTCTACAAATACAATAACAAGACACGACTGTGCAGGTATATGGTGACTGATGAGGCAGTGTTGGTTGGGACAGTAGTCGTGTCTGCTACACGAGTTCTTTAGAAATCAAGAAAGTCTGTAAAATGGCAACTGTAATGGCTGAGGTATGTGAACATGGATGAAAAAAATGCTGTTAACCAATGGAGCTAGGATTTTAAATGAATGAATGACTTAATAAAATAGATAATGGGAACATACCCTCATTCTTCAAAAACTAGACAGGTGCATGAGATAGTCTCCTTTAGAGGTTGGAAAGGTAGGTTTAGGAAGAATGAAAGGAAATACTAAAACACTGGGTCACGTAATAGATTATTAAGTTTTAGAATGCATATCATAAAGAAGTTGTGGACATTAACAATAAATTCAATAAATTTATGAGTAATTAATTCATCATTGTAGGGAACTAGAAAGATAGTTCTCATCTTTGAAGAAGGTGATAATGAGAAATGTATTTCCTCCATTATTATCTGTTAATCCTTCTTTGATTGACAAAATACTAACCTGAGTAAACAGTACAATCTGACCCTAGATGTAGTAGTTCCTTTTTTTCTTTTTATTTTACCTGGTGCCTTTGGCTGCCATTACTAGTAAATGTATACTTTAATTATGCAATGTATCCTGTAATTATATCCTTCCTTTCTGAATCTCACATAAGTCAAACCAATAGCTTCTTTTGTTTATAGTAATTATTTTTAGTCGGGGAAGAAGTTAGAGTTTAATATAAAATTTGGTAGTTAGGCCTAGAAAATGGAATCAATTATATAAACTTTTATTTGGAAGATACTTTCTCTTTCAAAATAATTCAGTTCCCTTATCATAAGCAAAAAGCATTTGTTTTATTTTTAAATGCAGTTTCTATAGTACTTTATTAGGCATGTATCTAGGGACCCTTTGAATTCTTTCCCCTAGGGGAGGGGGATCAGCAAACTATGTCTCTGAGGCCAAATCTGCCTTCCCCTCTGTTTTTTGTAAATAAAGTTTTATTGGAACACAGCCATACCTATTCATTTATTTATTGTCTATGGCTACTCTCAACTACAACTCCAGATTTGAATAGTTACAAAAGACCATATGGGCCTCCTAACCTAAAATATTTACTCTCTGACCCTTTATAGAAAAGTTTGGCAATTCCTGCCCTAGAGGGTATGTTGTTAATTCTCTTAGTGCTATTGAAATTTCTCCGTTCTTTGTTTATTTTCTTTTACTATTTAAATAATTTCAGTTAAATCTGTTTTCTTATTCCCTTCCCCCATCCCTCTTCCCTTCTCCTTATGCCCCCAACCCCCATTTCCACATCTTCCTCCCTCCCTCTCTCTCTTTGTTTCACGTCTCTCTTCTTTTTTACCAGAATGGGTCTTCTAGCAGTATTTAAGTTGGACAGTGAAATGGAGCTACTTATAAGGAATATAACTTTAAAGTATTACTAGTAATTTGTTTCTTCCATACCATTCAGAAACCAATGGCCTCAAAAGGAGAAATTTTGGTTCAATTAAATTTAAATCTCTATGGACCTAGAACTATATTTGAGAGATAGAAAAGTGTATTACGTTTCCTTCTCTTAAGGAGCTTTAGTTTAATCTTTAGCTACATGCTACAGTAGTTGTGACCTGTTTTATGACTTTTTACTTCTCTCACGGTTGCTTTATACATAGACCTTTAGTATTTAATGAGTGAAAGAATAGCAAGTTGGCCCTAGGCCATAGCTTTGAGTTAATGAATATTTACTTAATTCATTTATTTATAAAAATGGCAGATGTTTATCAACTTAGACATAAAATATTGTTTGAGATTTTCAAATATGGTTTTTTATTTCAAAATAAGTTTTAAAATAATCATTTTTTCAAATGTGCAATTTGCATTTCTCTCCTTACGATGTTTCCTAGGAGTGGCCAGGGGTTTCTCAGCCTTTCTGAGGGAGGACCCATGAATCTGTATTTCCAACTAACTCCCACACGATATTAATACTGATAGTGCAGAACAGTAGCAAGGCACAAAGGCATCTAGAAATATATTATGGAAGGAAACAAAACTATGTTGCAATAGCTCAGTGGCAGTTGTCCTCTGTAGTACTACCACGAAGAGGCAGAACACTTAGTGAAATTTTGTGGTTCTTAGAGGCAACATAATTCCACATTTGAGTATACTGTTCTGACACATTGATCGGGGGACAGAGGTGGAAGTCAGCTACCTGGTGGCTGGTTGACTACATTCATGTAGTTGCAAGCATCTGACTACTTTATTGTGACTTCTAGGGTTATTGTGTCTGATCATTTACTTAAATATATTTTATTTTTTAGTAAATTATTTTTTAGCATTAAATTATTTATTTATTTCAACCCTATATTATACAGTTAGGAATACACACACACACACACACACACACACACACACACACACACACCTTGTTTCCCCGAAAATAAGACCTAGCTGGACAGTCACCTCTAATGCGTCTTTTGGAGCAAAAATTAATATAAGACCCAGCCTTATTTTACTATAATATGAGACCCGGTCTTATATAATATGAAATCGGGTCTTATATTAACTTTTGCTCCAAAAGACGCATTAGAGCTGATTGTCCGGCTAGGTCTTATTTTCTGGGAAACACGGTATACATTATGTTAGAATATTTTATCTCTGGATTTCATTTTCAGGGTAGTAAAGGGGATGTTACAAAATATTTGTTTTAACACTTTCAGTTCCAAAATTCTTTTTTATGTTGTATTTTAAGGTCCTCTTTCATGGTATAAACTTGAAAGCATTCTCTTCCATTATTCTTTTTCCTGCCCTATAACTGATAGTATTGTGTTCAATTAATAGAGAATTATCTTTATTCATATTATAATAACTATTGTAATTTATTTATTTAACAATTTTTTTGAATTTCATTATAGAGATTACTTGTTACCACATGGCTGAAATAATTTAATCATGATTCATGTTTAAAAATGAATATATTTCGCAGACATTTGACTCTGATCTTATTATTATATTACTGTGGAATATTTATTATTCTGTTTTCCCCTATTTTCTTATTCTATTGTGAAACAAAAATTAACAATGATAGGAAAAAGTAACAGAGTTCCTTGGTTCTAGTGGACTGTGAAGCATTTTAAGAAGCATAGCTACAAAGAAATAATATTTGATAGGCATTACAGATTCTTAAGTATTTTTTCTACATTTTATTGCTTAAATAATGACATTTAATGAAAGTACTGAGAGCCTTCATTGCTATTTTGTCTGGAATGTTAATGAGGCAAGAGTGGAAAACTGAAAAAAAAAAAGTTGTATGACTCAATTACATCGCAGTGCATTTTGTTAGATGGTGAAAAATGCTACCAGGTAAGTGATGATGAGAGTAACAAAAATATAAAGTGATTATCTTGGATCTGAAATGTAAAGTTTTAAGGTAAGTTAAGTATAACACATATTTAAGAGTTTGATAATCACCATCATTTTTTTATTGTCTGTTACATATGACCTTCCAAATACGTTTGTGACATTTGATTAATTGAAGTAATAATTAAAATATATGCTTAAAACTTTTGTTTCCAGTATGGGTGGGGTAATAGGGCCTGGATGTACCCTTCTGCCTGAACATTTGAAGAAACCGACAATGTTGAAACAATGGTTTTTAAGAAATGGGACATCAGGCAACAAAGGAGAGTGATACCTGAGAGGTGGGAAATTAATCAAGTGATTGCCCTAGCATATTGCTTTGAGAGAATTTCTAGGCTCTTGCATAGGGAGAGGGTTATAGACAGAGCCCAGAATTCTTCATGAGTTGAGGAGACAGTTTTGAGGGGTTCTGGAGATGAAGGCAGCTGGAGTTTGCTAGACAGAGTACCAGAAGGAGAGAGCTGACCAGCAAGATATCCTGGAGATTTGCAGAGGTTTCTCCTTGTGTGTATTCAGTGGAGTGATGATTAGTGCACGTGAAGAAACTACTTGAGGCCAGGGAAAGAATCAGCCAAAATGATTAGAGGGAACACTGGCCTGCATTCACACAGGACCAAGAATAGTGTTCCCAAAAGCCAGAATAGAAAACCTCAAGATTCCTGGAATACTGGGTAGAGTATTTTGGAAAGTCTTGCTTCAGCAGTGGGGAATAATTAATGCTAAACTGAACACTGCTCTGGGACAGAATAACAAATCATAAAAGCAAGATCTGAAAGGATTACACTGTTTTCAAGTAATTTAATTACCTCCCAGACAAAGTTCAAGGAGATTTATAGGAATACAAAAATATCCAGTGCCCAACAAGATAAAATTTCATGATGTTTGGCATCTAATAAAAAATAACAAGCATACAAAACAACAGGAAAACATAATCAATATGAGAAAGTAATCAAACATTGTACACCAACCCAGAAGTGACACAGACTTTAGAATAAGCAGGCAAGAACATTAAAATAGTTATCATAATTATATGCTATATAATTCATAAAATTAAGTAGAGATATGTAAGATATAAAAATAAACACTTAAATTGAACTTCTAGAGATGAGAATTATAATATCTGAAGTGAAAAATACACTTGATGGGAATAGTGGAAGATTAGGTACTACAGAAGAAAAAATTAATGAATTTGAAGACAAATGAATAGAAATGATCCAAAATGAAACAGAATAAAAAAATGAATAAAATAATTTAAGAAGTAAAAGAACATCAGGAGCTATAGAACAAGATCAAGTATTTAATATACATGTACTTGGGGTCCTTGAAGGGGAGAAGAACATGGAGAGTACTAAGAAAATTTTGAAGAAATAATGGTCAAGATTTTTTCAAATTTCGTGGAAACTCAAAACCAAGAAGCTCTTTAAACTCCAAACATAGGAAATATGAAGAAAACTGCACCAAGGAACTCTATAATCAAATTGCTTAAAATAAGGATAAAGAAGCAATCTTAAAATCAGCCAGAGAAGGAAGACATGTTTACACAGACATGTTTACAAAGATAAAGATGACAGCAGGTTTTATGTTGGAAACAATGCAAGAGAGACAAGAACGGAGCAAACACCTTTAAGGTACCGAAAGATAAAAAGGAAAACAAGCCATCAACCAGTATTCTATACCCAGTTAAAATATGTTTTAAAAATGAAGGCCATATAATGACTTTTTTAGACAAAAAATACAGGAAAAATTCATCACCAGTATAACTACACTATAGGAAATGTTAAACAGAGTCCTTCAGGCAGAAGGAAAATTATACCAGATGGAAATATTTATCTACATCAAGAAATGAAGAGCTATGGAAATGATAACTACATGAGTAATTTATAATTTTTTATATATAGTCTTTATTCTTATTCTAAATATCTTTAGAAGATAATTGACTGTTTAAATAAAATAACAAAGTATTATGGGGTTTATACCATATGTGAAATAAAATATACAACAATGGCATAAAGTGTGGATGGGAGAAATGGAAGTACACAATTGCAATGTTCTTATACAAACATGAAATGGTAAAGTATTGAAGTATTGTTTGAAGAGGGACTATGATATGTTAAAGATGTGTTATAAACCCTAAAATAACAAAACAAAGAGGTATAGCTAATAAATCAACAAAGGGGGGGAGAGAACAAAGAACACATCAGACAAATAGAAAGTGAGTAAAATTGATTAAAAAATCAACCATATTGATAATTAATTTAAATATAGTTTGTTTAAGGCACAGATTATCAGATTGGTACTAAAGAAAGACTCAACAATATACTGTCTACAAGAAACACACTTTAAATATAAAGACAAAACATATGAAAGTAAAAGAATGAAAAAGATAAAGATATACTATACTAATACTACTCATTATCTGGTTATATTCAGATTTCAGAGCAAACGATAGGAATAAAAATGTTAGTTCCTAAGGATAAAGTGGTCAGTTAATCAAGAAGACATAAAAATCCTAAACATGTATGTCTATATGTGAAGCAAAAACTAATAAAACTAAAAAAGAAATAGACAAATCCACAATTAAAATCGGAGATTTCAATATCCTTTTCTCTGTAACTGATAGAATAAGTAGGCAGAAGATCAGCAAAGATATTGTAGACTTGAACTAATTGATGTTTATAGAACAATCCACCAAACAGTAGTGGAATATTCATTCTTATTTGGGGGTAAACAGGGCAGTAATTACCAAGATAGACCACATTCTGGCCATTTAACAAGCCTCATTAAATTGAAAGAAATCCAAGTAATAAAAAAATATGTTCTTTGATTAAAATGGAGTTAAATTAGAAATCAGTAGCAGAAAGACCTCTGGAAAACCCCAGTGTTTGAAAGCTAATTAATATACTTTTAAATAACATACAGATCAAAGAAGAAATAAAAAAAGAACATAACTTTCATTAAAATGAAAACACAACATCTGAATTTGTAGAGTGCACTAAAGCAGTAATTAGGACAGAATTTATAGCAATAGACACCTACGAGTATATTAGAAAATGAGAAAGGTCTCAAAACATTGATTTTCAGCTTTCACCTTAAGAAACTTAGAAAAGCAAATTAAATCCAAGCAAGCAGAATAAAGGAAACAATAATAATTAAAGCAGAAATCAGTGAACTAGAAAATAGAAACAATGAAACCAAAAGCTGATTCTTTGAGAAGATCAATAAAATTGTTAAGCCTGTAGTCACACAAATCAGGAAAAGAAAGAGAAGATACAAATTACCTATATCATGAACATGAGAGATAACATCACCACTGATTGAATGATATTAGAATGCTAACAAGGAAATATTTTGAAAAACTTTATGCCTATAAAATAAAGAAGCAAGATGAACTGGACAAATTCCTTGAAAGACACAAATTACCTAAGCTTAGTCAAGAAGAAATGAATAACTTTAATAGTATTATATGTACTAAATAAATTGTATTTGTGGTTAAAAACCTTCCCGTAAATAAAACTAGAAACCTGATGGCATCACTAGTAAATTCTAACAATGTTTTAAGAAAGAAATAATGCCATTTCTACATAAATTGTTCTGGAAAATTAAAGAGGAAGGAATATTTCTCTACTCCTTCTTTTAGCCAACACTATCCTGACACCAAAACTGAAGATATTATAAGGAAACAAACAAACTACAGATCAACAGCCCTCATAAGTACAGATGCAAAAACAAATTTAGCAAGTTGAATCCGTAAATATATAAAAACAATAAAGAGCATGACCAAGTGGGCTTTATTCCAGGAATGTAGAGTTAGTTTAACATTTGAAAAATCATAATAATTCATCATTTTAACCAATTAGAAAAATCATATTATCATTTTAATAGATACAGAAAAATCATTTGACAAACTCCAGCATCCACTTTTAATAAATACTCTCAGCATACTAAGATAGAAAGGAATTTCCTCAACCTAATCAAAGACATCTTTGATGACCTTCAGCTAACATCACACTAAATAGGGAAAGACCGAATACTTTCCCCTTAGATAAAAAGTGGAACAAGGATGCCCATTTTTACTACTTTTATTCAACATTGTAGTGGAGTTTCTGGTCAGTGAAATGTAGATACATAGATAGGTAGGTAGGTAGATAGATAGATAGATAGATAGATAGATAGATAGATAGATAAATATAAAATATAAAATAGGTGTCTAGATTGAAAAGGAAAAATAATACTTTATTTACAGAGAACATGATTGTTTATATAGAAAATTAAAGGAGTCTATAAAAATGCTATCAGAACTACTAGTAAGCTTAGTGAGGTTGCAGGATATAAAGTGAATATCAGCTAGCCATTTGTATTTCTAAATATAACAATAAACATCTTTGAAATGGAGATTTAAAAATATCGTTTGTGAGAGCATTCAAAATATGAAATACATTTATACTAGCATCAACAAATTGAAATACTTAGGTATAAATCTAACAAAATATGCATGGGGTCTGTATAATGAAAACAACGAAACATTGATGAAAGAAAGGAAGTTGTGAATAAACGAAGAGATAAACTATATTCATGGATTAAAAGATTCAGTGTTGTTAAGATGTCATTTCCCCCCTCAATTGACCCATATATACAGATAGATACTAAAATCTGTACAGAAATATTTGGAATTACTAAAGTAGCTTTCAAAAATAACAGAATTTAGAAGCCTAATGCTACCTATTTGAAGATAATATAAATCTGCAGTAATTAAAACAGTATGATATTAGCATAAAGACAGACAAATAGATCAATGAAACAGAATGGAATGTTTCTATATAAACCCACTGATATATTGGCAACTAATTTTTGCAAAGGTGCAAAGGCAGTTCATTAGAGAAAGGGCAGTCTTTTCAGCAAATGCTACTGGAACTAAAAAATGAAGTTTGAAGTTTACTTTTTACCATATTAAAAAAAAAATGAAATGGATCATAGCTCTAAAGGTAAAAGGTAAAGGTATAAAACTTCTAGAAGAAAATATGGAAGAAAATTGTGGTGACTGTGGGAAGTTTAGGCTAAAACTACAAAGCTTTAGAGGAGTCTACCTTCATGACTATAGAGTAGGCAGTGATGTCTTAGACACACAGAGAAAGCACTAATCATAAAAGGAAGAAAATAACAAATTAGACGCCATCAAAATAAAACTTTTGCTCATCCAAAGATTCTAAGAAAATGTTTCAGCAAGTTATATTTCAAGAGAAAATACATGCAATGCATATAGCTTAAAAAGAATATAAAGAACATTTTACAAATAAATATAACCCAAAAAGTGGAAAAAAAAATGCATGAGAGAAAATACACAGATAACTAATAAACACAAGAAAAAAATGGACTATGTCTTTAGTCCTTTATGGAGATGCAAATCAAGACTATAGTGAAATACTTCGATGCACCCACTAGGAAGGTTACAATTTCAAACAACAACAGAAAAACCTGCTATCACTTAACATTTGTTAAAATTCAGAGCAAGTGAACCTCTAATACTTTGCAAGTGAGAGTGTAAAATGTCCAACTGTACAGGCATATTGGAAAAATATTAGAAAGTTTCTCATAAAAGGAAATGTGCACTTTCCTGTGACTCAGTAATTCTACCGCTAGGTGTATACCTAAGAAAAATGAAGTTGTATGTCTACAAAAATACTTGTATAATAATGTTGATAACAGCTTTATCCTTACTAGTCCCAAAATGGAAACTTCCAATGTCTATCAACTAGGAAAATGGATAAACAAATTGTGATATATTCAAATAAAGGTATTATTCGTTAATAAAATGAGAGAACTGTTTACGTGCCCAGAAACATGAATAAGTCCCAAAACCACTATGCTGAATGAAAGAAGTCAGACACAAAAGAGTACATATTGTATGACTCCATTTATATGAAGTTCAAAAAGAGACAAAAGAAATCTATAGTGCAAGAAGTCATAACAATGCTTTTGTTGAGGGAACTTTTTGGAGTGATGGAAATATTCTGTATCTTGACAGGGTTATGAATTACTAGTGGTATATATTTGCCAGTAGCTATTGTAGTGTTACACCTAAGATTTGTATACTTTTTACTGAATGTAAATTATATTTTAATAAAAATTAAAAGATAATTTTGTGCATAATTGCTACATTAAACATTTTTATACTTTAAAAATGTTTTTCTAATTTTATTGAGATAATTGACATAATATTACATTAGTTTGTACAACACGTTTGTACAAAATATATATGTATATCATATTATGACATGATTACCACAATACGTTTAGTTATTATCCATCACCCCACATAGTTACGATTTGTTTTTATTGTGATCACAGCTTTTAAGATCCACTCTCATATGTTTTGAAATTGCTGGTTTCATTGAAATTTTATTGATACTAAATGTTTAACATTTATTGTGAAATTGGATTAAAAATAATGAATTTTTCTTTGTGATCAACCTTTCATCATTGGCTCTTTTCAATAGATTCAAATGCTATTTTTATAGAATGCTCGTAGTAGACCTAGAACCAAACCAGTGGTATTTGTAATTCATTATGTGTGGATTACAAATGACTTATAGACTACACATATGTAGCCTATTTCTATGAGCTGTCCTATGAAACAGTGACATAATCCTCACGAGACTTTTTCAAAATGGTTATCTGAGATATGGGGTGAGGGAAAAATAATGTGAAGATGAGAGAAAGAAGATAAAAAGATGTAAGGGGAAATACTTTTAAAAAGAATCAAAGAATATTTAAGAGAGATTCAATTTTAAAGTGCTAAGGAACTAGAAAAGATAAAACTGTGATGGTTGCCTTAGGAGAAAAAAAAAAGAATCTTAGTAACTTGGAAGCAAGTGGCCTAATAACCTTTATTCCTAGATAGTTCTTCTTAATACCTTTTAGAATATCAGATGAAAAGGTAACAGAGATGGCTGCATATTTGGTGCCACTTCGTTATTTATGCACCTTTAATAAATGCTTGGTGCAATAAATGAATGAGTGAAAACTGTAGTACTAATTTTTTTTGACGTGACTGATGTCATTTCTTAGCATCTTTGTCTTTTATTGGCAGAATAATCAATCAGACTTGAAGATGTATAATGACATGTTCTCAGATAGCCAACACTTACGAGGCTTCTTTATTTTTAAGAATATGATATGAGCTCTGAAAGACGAAGTATGTCTTTTTTTTAAAAAAAAGATGTTTCATATATTATCATAATTGGTTTGACTGTGTAGAAGTCAGATACTTCTTGAGTGTACCCTTGGAATAAATAATTTTAATAGTTTTAATGTCAATATTTTGGTGAAAAAGGGAATCTTTATTCTTATTTTCAAATGAATTAAACTATATGTGCCAGCTTTCCCAGGACACTCCCAGTTTACACTTGCTCTGCTGGCAGCCTGCGTAGGTTGGCATTTGTCCTGGATTTTTTTATATGACATGTTTTATTAAGAATTCCATTAAAATAAGCTGGGTTGAGTTTGGTAGGTCTGCACTTCGTACTTAGCGCTCCTGACATGGTTTCATTCTGTGTGGGATGTATGTGCAGTGAACCGAGTTCTCATCTGAAACAATCAGCAATAATCCATATTTTCTTTAACTTTTTGGACACAAAGTAGCTAATATTTCTTTCTTAAGGATAGGATGCAAGGCATTTGCTGACAAAACGACATGTGATCAAAAGGTCTGTGGTGGTGGTGGGAGAAGTATTTGACATTGTTGCCCCATTTTTCCCTTTGATGTATATCCCAATTTTTTTATGGCTCATTCCTTAGCAATTGAGATGCAGAAAGCAAGGCTTGTGGGAGATTTTGGCAATTATAGATTAGGTGTATGAGAAATACGTGTAGGAAATAGAGGCTGAAAAATCTTGTAGAATGTATAGAAAGTAGTCTGGATGTTTCTTCTGCAGTGGTATTGTCGTTTACTCTATAGTGTAAACCTACAACTATTTATGTACTTATTGTTTGGAAATTAAAAAACTTTGCAATGAATATTTCATCAGCAAGGTGCTTAAAAGTAAAATGTGTTTTTACCAATTGTGTAACTTGAACAAAATTTTTGTTTCATTTGCCATCCACTAGGGGGCTCATAGTCACTGAACACATGAATTAAAAAAATTTATATGGTGAAGAAGCAACATCTATTTCAAAAGTTAGTAAAGTTATTTTAAGAAGACCCAAATATGACAAAGTAATAGTTAGAGACACAGAACGTGTATTTTACATATTACTCTGTGAAGCCTGACTTTGGTTTTACACAAAATGACAGTTTTTTAAAATTAATTTTAGTCAGATTTAATTCCAAGTTTTTGAGTGTGTGTGCTCAAAAAGTAAATTATTGGCTCCATTAGCAGAAGAACTTTATTGCATCAGTAAGTGCTGACATTTTAAAAACTATTTTAAAAGCAGTGCTCATCAGTTATAAGACGTTGAAAAATTTCTCTACAAAAGTAAGGGAGGAGTCAAATTTCATGATGCAAGAATCAGGTGTATCTTCATCAATGTATTCCTAGCACTTTGCACAGTAATTGATACATAGTGGTGCTCATCGAATAGTTGTTGAAATACTGAATGAATGGAATAATAGAATATCTTCAGGAAAAAAGGGGATGAATTATAAGGATATTGGCATGTCTGACAGACCTCCAGGAAAAGAATGAGGATAAACCTTAGGAACAATGGGAGTTATGGACTCAAATACTGTGAACTCTGTCTCAGTATCTTATCTCTGTTGCTCAGTTCTATTGTGTCTCTCCGAGAACATGTCTCGCCAAAATCGTTTTCACTGTTCAGTGGGGAAAAGGTGGGGAAAATGACCATCAATAGAAATCTGTTGAATAAATGAATGAAAGGAATTTTGTAGTAGTCTTCATATTGAAAATCAGTACATTATTGGCATATGTATTGTTTTATCTTGGGAATTCATATATGTTAATATAAATAAAAGCTATATAGAGAGATTCAGTAGTCAAGAAACAGAACTTTGCTATGAAAATACCGTCAAGGTCCAGTAACACATATTGAACTGGTTATCTTAAAGTAGAGATAGAACATGAGTATAAATTTGCCATTTGAAAACTCTTAAAATATCTCACCATTGGACTGTATGATGGCACATATATAAAAGAGTTTTAAGATGGGCTGTATGCATTTTGGTCTGACACTAAATGTCAAGATTGAGCTTGCCAATGGACCATAAATAAATCACACTGGCTAAAAATAGTACTTTGTTTCATGCTTCTTAAACTGAGTGCAGAGGCATGAGTAACAACTTTTGAACTCATTCATAGCATATGATAATTCTGAAGTATCCTTTCTTTTCTGGTATTAAAGCTTACCACGACTTTGATATTTTTGAAAAGTTATTAACCCATCTTCATAGGTTAGAAGTTAAAAAATGAAATAACATGAAAAGTACATACTTTAGTAAAATTTGATTAAATTAATTTTTTCTCTATCAGTATGTTCAAAGTTATTTTGTTCAAAATGACTTATTAATAGTATTATACATATAGAGATGGCTTTGATAGCTACTTAAAAAATCACTATGCTGATTTAACATATGGTTTAAGATTTTGTTCTATAATTATCCCAATTTTAAAATTTGCATCATTTTTTGAATTCTTGTTTTTGGAGTAAATTTTAGACCTCTGAGCTCATGATGAAGGATTTTCTTGTGCTTTAAGGAGTATTTTTCTTCTGTGTATTATCACCCCCATTCTATATCCCTACTCCATACCTTAGCCACTCAGTTTCCTTTTATTCTGCAACTACTGTTACTATTTGTGCTTCTATGTATTTTTTATAGATATTCTCTGCAAATATAGGACAATGAGGTCTGATAAATAAGTTCGCAAACTTGTTGCGACAATGTTGCTAACTTTTTTTTTTTACTATCAGAGGGATTATTCATTATTAATTTGTACCAACTGGACAGTTAACCAAGTTTACTATTTGGAAATGCTGAAAAGGCTGCGTGAAAAAGTTAGACGACCAGAACTTTACGCCAACAATTCATGGCTCTTGCATCACGACAATGCACCAGCTCCCACAGTACTGTCTGTGAGGGAGTTTATAGCCAGTAAACAAATAACTGTATTGGAACACCCTCCCTACTCACCTGATCTGGCCCCCAATGACTTCTTTCTTTACCTGAAGATAAAGGAAATATTGAAAGAAAGATATTTGGATGACATTCAGGACATCAAGGGTAATACGATGACAGGTCTGATGGCCATTACAGAAAATGAATTCCAAAATTGCTTTGAAGGGTGGACTAGGCGCTGGCGTCAGTGCATGGTTTCCCAAGGGGAGTAATTCGAAGGTGACCATAGTGATATTCAGCAATGAGGTATGTAGCACCTTTCCTAGGATGAGTTCGAGAACTTAATTGTCAGAATTCGCAAACGTGCGTGTATTCGTGTGTACACACACACTTATATACGCATATAGTATATTTATTCCTTTAAAATGACAGCATATATATATATAGTTTTCTATTTTTCTTTTTTCATTTAATAACATGTTGGAGATATTTTTGTCTTTACCAGGACATAATGAATGTGCTTCATTATTTTTAATGGATGTGTCAAAATTGTTTAGTCCCTAATGATGCACACTTAGGTCATTGCCAAAAATTTTTTGCTATTACAAACGCTGTTGTAATAAATAATTTCATATATGTGTACACATATGTATATACTTATAATTTTGTATGTGTATATATACAAATACATGTATATAATTATAATTTTGTATAAGAGTAAATCTACAAGATAAGCTAAAATTCCCAGAGGTGGAATCACTCAGTCAAAGAATGTGTGCAGTTTTAATTTTCGGTAGGCATTAGCAAATTGCTTACTATAGAGGATGTACCAATTTATATTTCTATCAACAATGATTAGGGTTTCTGTTTTATAACTTTAGCCAACACGTTATAAAACTTTTGATCTTTATCAGTCTGATTGGTGAAAAACAATACTACATTATACTTTTAATCTCTTTCTCATATCATAAATGTCTCAAGTTGAGTACTTTTGCGTATGTTTAAGAACATTTATATTTTATCTTTTTAAACTCTCTGTTTATATATCTTGCCCATTTTTCTATTGAGTTGTTAGTCTTTATCTAAATGGGTATTTAGCATCTCCATTTATATTACGGAAAATATGGATTGTGTATTAGGTTTCTATTGCTTTGTGACAATTAACACTAACCTTTAAGTTTAAAGTTTTAAAACAACATAAGTTTATTATCTCATTGTTAAAATCAGGCTACAGGTTAATTGGATCCTTGGTTCAGTCTCACTAGGCTGACATCAAGGTGTTGGCTGGGGCTGAGATATCATCTGAAGCTCTGGGTCTTTTTCAAAGCTCACTGATGGTTGGCAAAATTCAGTGCTTTCGGTTGCATGACTGAGGCCCTCAGCTCCTACAGGCCTCACTGTTCCTTGCTAAGTGTCCCTCCCTACAGCATGATAGTTTTTTTTCCCTCCAAAACCAACAAAGGAAATGTATGTGCTGGTTTGAGTCTCTGACTTCTGTCTCTGATCTCTATAAACTCTCTTTTATAGTGTGAGGTGCTGATCCAAACTTAGTTTTTTACACATGATTACCCCTTGCCCCACTATATTTACTGAGAGATCAATTTTTTATGGCTACTGATTTGAGATCCCATTTTAATCACATTAAATTATCGTTTGTTAAGGTATATTTATAGATGTTCTGTACTGTTCTGTTGTTCCAAGCATATATCTAGCTTCAAAAAACTCATTTCCAGTACTTCAGCAATCCAAACTATTACCGTATTTTGCCTTGTATAATGTGCACTTTTATTGCCTAAATTTGTGAGGGAAAAATAGGGATGCACAGTATACATGGGTAGTGCTAATTCTGTATCTATATAAATGTTTTAAATTCTTTTATTTATGCTTATGAGTTAAAAGTGTAACTATAGAAATCAATGACGATATCCGTATGCAAAATAATACCCTGGAATACAATAATCGGTTTTGTTGACTTTACGGCGAACTTGCAATGGTGAAGAGTTCTTGGCCTTTTATGATGTGTACATATCGTAAATTTGTTGCAGGTACTTAAAATTTTTTGTACCTTCTGTTTGTTCTTGTGTTCTGTAATTATTTGTTACATAAAATTTCTTGTACCATAATGTTACAAAGTAAATGCTAAAATTCCTTTATAATACAGAAAACAAGTACCTAAATGCAAACAAATAAAGATTTGAATTAAAAAAAATACAACAAGATTTTTTTCCCCTGAAAGTTTGGGCCAAAAGCATGGGTGCGCATTATACACGGCAAAATACGGTAGTTGTTGACAGCAAGAAACTTGCTAACATCAGCCTTAGTAACACATATAATTTCACAGTTATTTAACCACAATATACATTGTGGTATATATTGGATTATGCAATAAGTAAGTTTTGAAGAAGTGGGAGAGTCCTGGAGAATGGGAAGATTATGTTTTTTTATCAGTAATACTTCTTCCAGTTATATAGTTTGAATGTATTAGTGGCCAGAGTAAAAAGTGAGAAGAGAAATAGCAATTATGATAGAAAGCAAGAATGGAAGATCCTTTCCATGTAATATATTGCTGGAGATGGCATCGATAAGTTGAATGACAAGGGAATCATTTCAACTTTTGAAATGATTAGAAATAAACCTGTGTATTCATCATTTTTGCCACCAGATGGCGAAGTTGCACCCTAAAAGCAAAACGATTTAATTCTGTGATTGTTCCACTTGAATTAGTTGCAGAGATGGTTACAGACCAATATGTTGATTAAGTTGGCACTTGAGATTGTGAAAAACTGAACTTCTCATGTAACATTGCTTTTCATATTCAAATATGGTATTTATTCTCAAATCTTTACCTCTAGTTCTGAGATTTCCATGGACCCGACTTGTATTTACAAATGAAGGCTGTACAATCCAACCTTTTGTTCCATAAATATCTCAAAATCAAGGTGTTCTGAATCTAAGTGTCTGTTTTCTTCCAAGTACCAGTTTCTTTGTTATTCCCTAGCCCTGCTGAGTGCACCATCAATTATCCTGCTGCTCAAATTAAGATACTTAGGTATTATTTTCTAATCCACTTCCTTTTGATTTTCATATTCAGTGAATATTTACTTAAGTTTTTTGTTAATTCCATCTTTTAATTTGTATTCCACTTTTCCTTTCCGACGTGGATATTGTCATCGCCCTGTAACTGTGTCTTGCTTTCTTTCTGGCTTCCTGCTAATCAGTTTATTTGCTTTTCTTCCTGTACTACTTTGTTTCCAGAATTATGATTTTTAAGAACAGATATGAAGAGGTCATTCATTTGATCACTTTCGATGCCTTCCCATTTTGTACTTAAAGCTTAAATCCTTAGTTTTCTAAGGGAAACGAACATTTATTGATAGTTAACTATACAGCCTCGTGTACCTACTATATTTTAGGTTCTGTGAGAAAAAAACGTAAGGCATTATTAAATCTAAATTTCCATAATGATGTTGTAAGGTGCGGTTTAAGATACCCTTTTGTAAACTGAAATAATTCTCAATAGTCCAAAATTACAGGAAGAGTTTCAATTGAAACATATTTCTGACTCAAAATCCTATCCTTCTGCTTTTTGAGGCTCACTATTATCTGTCCTTTCTAACCTCATCTCTCCCACTTTTTTCTTTCTTCCACACGGCCTACAATTTAGCCACGGCAGATAACTAATGAATTAAAAAACATCTTTCATTCTTAAAATTTTAAATGTTTGGTCATGCTATTCCTCTTATCTAGAATTCTGTTCTGGCTATGCTTATACTACTTCAACAAATATTTATTGAGTATTGATTGTGTGCCAGAAATATTTCTAGGTGCTGATGGTATAGCAGTGAAAAAAATAAAAGAAAAAATCCCTCAAGGAGATTGCTTTTTCTTTGGGGAAGACAAAGGAATAAGAACTAAGTGGTATACTGGATAGCAATACAACTTGAAGCGTGTGCATTTGCTTAGTTGCTTACTGTAGAGGATGTACCAATTTATACTTCTATCAATAATTATTAAGTTTCCTGTTTCTTAAGTTCTTTAGCGAACACAATATTAAAACAATTTTGATCTTTACCAATCTTGGTGAAAAATGATGCTGCATTACATTTTTAATCTTTCCTATATCATAAAATGAGTCCAGTTGAGCATTTCTGCAGAACTCCAGGGGGGCGCCATTCACTTAGATGCGAGTGACTGACTACCTGTAGCTGGTACCTCCCAGGCGCTGGAAACAAGTGCTGTAGAGGAAAACAATATAGGGGCGAAGGAAAAGCACTTTTCAGGGGAGATGGTTTACAATATTTGATTAGAGGTTAGGGAAGGCCTTAACACTGAGTTAAGACTCGAGGGAGGTGAAGAAGTAATCATGTGGATGTCTGGGGGAAGAACACTCCAGGCAGAGAAATAGCAAGTGTCAGAATCCTTCAGTGAGGGTGTTTCTTGGTGTATCTTCCTGTCTGTTACTTTTTCTTCGAAGTCCAGGTCAAGTGACCCTAATTAAATAAAGTCTTCTCTGATTTTTCTCCAGCAAGAATCATATATTTTGCTTATAAAGGGTATACCTATATCTATATATATATGTATAATTCCTTTATTTACATTTATATATTTCAGCACTTAACCACCATCTATCTGCCTTTCAGTACACTGTTGCCATTGTTTTTTTTCCTTCTTACTAAATTTTGAGCAGCTTGCGGTCATACTGTCATTTACATTTTGTGTCCATACATGCCTAGTTTAGATTCTAGAAATAATAGGCATGCATCAAAAAGTAATTGAATTGGAATGAATTCAAATGAATTGAATTACTGAAATGACAAGTAGATAACCAGTTCTTTTCCATATCTTTTACCTGTTACAATTGTCCTGTGTTTACAAAAATTGAGTTTACTTACAGAGCCCAGTATTGTATTTTTCTCTGCCTCTTAGACTAATTTTTTTCATAATGTCTTTGTAGAAATATGTTAACCTGTATAAAAGAACTACACTACTGGTTGTTAAAAGATAAGGTTGATTTCTAGAATTCTGTTGTTTCTTAGACACCTGCAATGATGATGGGGCATTTTAAATCCTTTAACATATTTTAAAAGAAATTCTTATGCCCATTTGCTTTGACCTATCATATTTTAGCTTCAATTTAAAGAATTTAGTTTAATATCTTGCTGTTTTCCACGTTCTTCAATCTATTTTTTGTCTAGGGTGACCTATATCCCAGTTTGTCAGGTCCAGCCCTGGTTTTTACCTGTTGTGCCAGCATAATTACTAAGAGCACCCTTTCACTCTCAAAAGTGTTGTGGCCTGGACAATAAATTACATGATCTTCTTATTCTTCTTAGAGGATTTCTATGTGATATCTAATGAAAATACTGTACAATACTTTTTAGACTTATGGAAAGTTCCTTATGGAACTATATTGCAGCAAATATTACTTCAGGTACTTAGCCTACAATATTTATTGAGTATATATTTTATTTATAACACTAGGATAGATGGAGAAATAGAAAGACAGCAGAAGATACTCTGTGCCATAAGAATTTATAATCCAATACATAAGTCAGGATTTGTGATGTAGTTATATAAACAGAAATATTTGAAACTGATAAAAACAAATATAACAAAATATAACTTAGAAATATATGGAACCAAATAAGGCAGTTTGGGGCAAGTTTTGTGTAAATTTGTTAAAACTTCAACAGAATTTTAATAAAGTAATTTTAAAGACAGAAGAAGATACAGCATGATATAAAATTAGTAACAAAGCAAGTTGTGTAGTGTAGATATTCCTAGATCATCAGTGTCTCTTCTGCCACTCGTTATTTTATTTTGAGTCTCAGATGTAGCAAGCTGTGTTAATCGTATTTATCAGTTTATGGCCCTTCAGTGATCTATACAGTACTCCTCTATTGTGATTTTCTTACACTTAAATATGTATCTTTGAATAACAAAATCCTGCATTGTGTATGTACGAGGTCGAACAATTAAGTTCGTGAACTCATCCTAGGAAAAATGCTACATACCTCATTGCTGAATATCACTATGGTCACCTTCGAAGTACTCCCCTTGGGAA
This sequence comes from Rhinolophus sinicus, assembly GCF_036562045.2. Taxonomy (NCBI): domain Eukaryota; kingdom Metazoa; phylum Chordata; class Mammalia; order Chiroptera; family Rhinolophidae; genus Rhinolophus; species Rhinolophus sinicus. The sequence continues at coordinate 27,773,978 of NC_133761.1, read as the reverse complement.
GCTATGCACCAACACCAGCGCCTAGTCCACCCTTCAATGCAATTTTGGAACTCTTTTTCTGGACTAGCCATCAGACCTGTCGTCATATTACCCTTGTGTCCTGAATGTCATTGAAATGTCTTTTCAATATTTCCTTTATCTTCAGGTAAAGAAAGAAGTCATTCAGGCCAGATCAAGTGAGTAGGGAGGGTGTGTCAATATAGTCATTTGTTTACTGGCTAAAAACTCCCTCACAGACAGAGCCGTGTGAGCTGGTGCATTGCCGTGATGTAAGAGCCATGAATTTGTTGGCGAAAAGTTCAGGTCATCTAACTTTTTCACACAGCCTTTTCAGCACTTCCAAATAGTAAACTTGGTTAACTGTTGGTCCAGTTGGTACAAATTCATAATGAATAATCGCTCTAATAGCAAATTAAGTTAGCAACAGTGTTGCAACAAGTTTGTGAACTTAGTTGTCAGACCTCGTATGTGTTTTAAATTATACAAATGATGTGGTATTTTAGATTTTACATTTTAAAAGGTTTGTTTATGTAGGAATATTAGTTCATTGCTCCAGATTGCTGCGTTATATTCTGTGGTAACAGAATAATGGTCTTCAAAGATGTCCACTTTCGATCCCTGGAATCTCTGAATATGTTACCCACATAGCAAAAGGGCCTTTGTAGATGTGATTAAGGTTATGGACCTTGAGATGTAAAGATTATCCTGGATTATCTAGGTGAGTTCAGTTTAATCATTCCAGTCCTTAAATGTGGAGAACCTTTCCTGACTGGTTCAGAGATGAGGTGGAAGAAGGAGGAGAAGAGATTCAAAGCACAAGACAAATGCGACTGGCCATTGTTGAGTTTGAAGATGGAGGAGGGGTTCCATCAGTTAATTTAGCAGACTGTAGAAGCTGGGAACCAACCTCAGATTACAGCCAGCAAGAAATGGTGACTTGGTTCTACAACCACTAGGAATTAAATGGTGCTGACAACTTGAGTGAGCAAAGAAATGGATTCTCCCATAGAGTTTCCCAAAAGGAATTCAGTCGTTACCTTGATTTTAGTCCATCGAAGCTTCTATCAGACTTCTGACCTACAGAACTGTAAGGCAATACACTGATGTTGTTTTAAACCATTAAATTCGTGGTAATTTGTTGTGGAAGCAATAGAAAACCAATACATATTCCCTACTGTGTATCTACCATATTTTATTTGACAGTCCATTAGTGTTGGATTAGTCTAGGCCATGTGGAAACTCCTCATTAATATAAATAGTGAATCAGTGGACATTCTTGTAACATATCTCCTTAAGGACCTTTGCAAGACTTTCTCTGTAGTCTGTATATCTAGATGTGGAATTAATGTGACATAGGATAGGTGTACTTTATTTCACTAATTCTGTTCTCAAGAATGGCTCTGTCCATTCCTACTTGCACTGCTTGAGAGTTTGGGATTCCCAAAATCATTACTAATATTTAATATTATTCAGACTTTTGCTTTTTGCCTGTCTGGTGGATATTAAGGGTTTTTTGTTTGTTTGTTTGTTTGTTGGTTTTCATTTGCAATTTCTGGTTACATTGAAACCAAGCATTCCTTCATATATTTTTTAGCTATTTGGGTTGCCATTACTGAATTTTTATTTATATCATTGGCCCATTTGAAAAAAATTAGGTCCCCATATATATTTTTTTCCTACAGTGTCTTTGTTCAGCAGACATTCTTATTTTGGTGTAGTAGAATTCATTACTTTATTTTGCTTTATAGTGTGTAATCTTTTAGTCATGATTAAGAGACCTCACTCAAACAAAGTTCCTAGGAATACTCTTCTACACTTTCTCCTATTAGTTTTTAGTATTCCTTTCTTGTATACGTCTTTAATCACCCTGGAGTACACATGTGGATATGCAAAGTATGAATTCAAGTTTATTTTTCCCACATAGTGAGCCAGTATACCCAGTAGTAGCTATTAAACAGTCCATTTGTGTACCACTGGTTTTTGTTGGCACCTGTGTTTGTAAGATGTTCCTTTATATATAAAGGGGGTCAGTTGTGAGTTTTGTATTCTGTTATATTACTCTATTTATCCTGTAATATTACCACACTATTTTTTTTTAGCATTCATTGAGATTTTTTAACAGATGATTATCTCACCTGTAGAAAAGACAGCTTTATTTCCTACTTTTCAATTTGGAAGCTGTTTATTTCCATTTCTTGTACTGTTTTACTGGCTAGTGCCTCCAGTACAATGTTAAATAAATGTGATGCCAGTGCCATCTTTGCCTTTTCCTCAGTCTTAGGATGAATGCTTTGAATCTTTTACAATCAAATATGATGTTAGTTGTATGTATATGAAAAACCTATGAGAATTGAGGATATTCTCTTCTATTACTAGTTAGCTGAGAATTTTTTATCATGTTTGTCTGTGGAATTTTCTCAGTTGCTTTTTTTCTGCCTGTATTGAGATAACAATATGATTTTTCTTTAGTCTGTTTATATAATAAATTACACTGACTTTAAATGTACCAATCTTGCATTTTTCGATACACCTTTGGGTCATGATGATATTCTATTTATACATTGCTAGATTTGATTTACTAATGTTTTGTTAGAGAAAATTTAAATTTATGTTCATGAAGGATATTGCTGCATAGTTTACTTTCCTTGTAACATTATTAGTTTTGACATCCGGGGAATGTCACCTCATAAGATGAGTTAGACAGTGATTTTCTATCTTCAATTTTCTACAAGAGCTTGTGTGGAACTATTATTATTATTTTTCTCTAAATGTTTGATATAATTTGCCTCTGATGCCAGAAGCCAGGAGTTTTCACGTGCCTATGTTTTTATAACTATGAATTCAATTTCTTCAATAGATATAGAACTGTTCAGGTTAACTTATTTATTCTTGAACATAGGACGTTTTTACAGTTTAGTTTTATAAACCATGGCAGCTGTATTTATTGGGGATGTCTCACTAATTATTTGAAAATCATTATGTCTTCTTCTTTATAAAATGCTAGAGACAGAATAAGACATTTTCATAGAATAATTCTTTCCAACTTAACCTTTTCCATGTTCCATACATGATCTATGTCTTAGAACTATATTGTATTCCAATGTCAACTCACTTTTATATCTGCCAGTATTTTGGGGATAATTTCAGTGACCATTCCTCTATGTCTTTAGCTGGATTTGGGGACTTTTTCCTTTCCTTCAGAGACATTAAATCATAGTTATTTTCCTTTGCCAAATAGAAGTTTTGCCTTTTACTCTATTGTTCACTTGGTTTATCCTTATTCAAAGTCTGAGGAAGTTGTTACTTCCTTAAGAGTATGACTTTAATATAATGATCACTTTTGAAGTACAGTCAGACCTCGCTTAATGTTGTCAATAGGTTCTGCAACATGAGGGAAGTGACATATAACGAAACCAGTTTTACCACAGGCTAATTGATGCAAACAAGAGTTAAGTGCCTATGGTATCCATCGACATAATAAAACGATGTTGAGTGAAACAGAGTTGAAGGAAACTATGACATTGTTCGAGGATCTAATTTTGTTGCTTTTTAGCCGTACTTCAAATATTATAAGCCAATATCATTGTCCTAATCATTGACATTTGATTAACTGAGACGCTACTTATTACTTACTATTTCTTGAAAGTGTCTATAAATTAACTTTTAACAAGCTTTTCTTGAGTGCCATATATTAATTTGTAAAATATAGTTTTGTTTTGGTATTAATAATTATATCAAGGAAAATGCGTTAGTAGTAAAATTAGAAGGAAAGGAAAGCTGTGAAGACATTAAGCTGGGGGTAATTTTCTGGCCAATGGTGGTGATTTTGTTAACCAGCAGCACTTCTTTTTAAGCTTTTGCTGATAAAATTATCGATTAACACCCAAATCACCATTTTTGAGACTTTTAATTCATTCCATCAGTAATGTGTATTTTGGATAACTCAAGTCATCCATAGAGTGAAAACATAAAATTTAATACATTGTAACAAGTTATTAACTGATACAAGCATATACGCTCATATAATCCCTTTCCTCAGATTTTTGTAGGGATTTATTGGCAGTAGAAGTGTATATGTGAGTCTGCACAGTGAACTATGGGAATATTTTGCTTCTAGTTTGGATTTTATGGCAATATTAATGTTATAGACTGACTTTCAGGATATCTCAACCACCTCTCACCTTATCTTCTGGCTCTCCGGATATACACCAAGTGAAGCAGTTCTGATATTGGTCAAGGATGTAATAGATAAGGGCTACAAAACTGGACTGTCATGCTGAGATAGGCAAGGGTTAGGGTTGGTAAGTGTAAAACTGTTTTTTAGACCTTTTAGTGAAGTGTATAAAATGGTAATAAGTGAAACTGGTTTGAGGTAAATGCCTACTTCCGTTTTGTTCACTACATATTTTCATTTCTTATGCTGATGTGTTAGGACAGGCTTGGGAAGAAACAATTGGAAAGTATCCTTTGGAAGCTCAAAGGGGAAGAAAGGTGAGACTAAGGAGCCAGCCACTAGATTTGTTTTGAGTGCTGGAGCTTAAGGAGCAAGAAAAGTCTTTCAAGGTTTATACAAGGTTTAGCATATTTGACTAGAGTTAAAAAATAGAGAGTTGGAGTCAAAGCTTTAAATGAAGATAAAGATACATTTTCTTATTTGCTATCTTTAATTGTTAAGAATTCAGGCATCGAAATTTATCCGTCCACTATAACGTGAATAATAGTGGTCAGCATCATGGCGGAGCCTTCTAATTCCTTTCACTCATTTACACTGAAGCATCTGTGCTCATATTCTGTGCCTTCCTGCGTGTTACTATAAACAATCCCTGTTCTAGCTATGCATAGAACCTACCTATTTTTATCTGCTCAAGAACACAGCTCCTGCAGTTCCCTGAAATTGTGAAAGTGTGGGATTGGGTGGGGAAATATTTAAACATTTATAAACATAAATGATTATAGTTCAAAATTTTAAGATAAATGATACAGAAAAGTGAATAACTTGAATAATTTGCTCAATTTTAAATTTTATTTTATGTTGGGAGCATGACTACTGCTTATTTGTTTTAAAATAGGCACACTTCTTGCAGAAAGTACATTTTCGTATCTATTATGTGTTAAATATAAGAGGCAGCAAATATGAAAGGCAGCTTAGATTAGAGCAATGGTTCTCAAACAGTTTGGTCTTGAACTCTTTACACTCTTAAAAATGATTGAGGACCTCATAGAGCTGATGTTTATATGGATAGTATTTATTAATATTTACTATGTTAGAAGTAAAAACAGAAACCATAAAATATATCTTTATTAGTTACTTTAAAAATAACAATAAATCCACTACATTTTAACTAACCATAAGGAGTAGATAGAATTCTAAGTTGACCTGCAGTGAATTTTACTCTTACCTCAAGTATATATAGAACCTGTGACTTCGTTCTAGTTAGTGGAGAGTAGGCAAAGATGATAGGAAAGTCACTTCTGTGATTACGTTACATTATGTGAGACTAATCTCAGTCTGAAGCAAGAGATTCTTCTGCTGGCTTTGAATAAGTAAGCTACCATGTTGTGAAAGGGATGTGAGAGGACCACATTGCAGGAATCTGCGGGAGAGTCCCTAGGAGCTGACAGCGTCCCCTGGCTGACAGCCAGCAAGAAAACGGACCTCAGTCTTAAAGCCAGAAAGAATTGAATTTTGCCAACAATCACATACGCTCCGGGAAAGACCCGGAGCTCTAGAAAGAAATGTGGCCTGGCCAACACCTTCATTACACCCTTTAAACCATGTTTACACTCCTGACCTATAGAAACTGGAAGATAATTAATATATATTTTTTAAACCACTAAAATTGTGGTGACTTGTTTTGTAGGAATAGGAAACTAATACAGCATATTTCAAAAAGAAAAGGAAAGTTTAGTGAGAAAATTGGCATTATTTTACATTTTTGCAAATCCCTTTAATGTCTGATTTAGTGAAAGAGAGCTGGATTCTGTTATCTCCTGTATTCACTATCTTGAGATATCATACATAATGTAGCCTCTGGAAAACTCCACTGTACACCCATGAGAGGATGAGCGTTTAAAAGGCAAATAGCATTTAGTATTATTAAGAATACAGGTTTAACCTTGTAGATCCTCTGAAAGAGGCTGGGCACCCCCTGAGGTCATTAGACTATACTTTTAAAAATGGCTTGACTAAGAGATTTGTAGTAGTCCCCTACTCATCACCAATAGCATATTTAATTGTATAGAGACAGGATTATAAGGTAACCTAATTTACATGGAATTCTCAGCTTCTTCGCTTATTTTTCACTTGGTTTTTGGTTTTGTTCTTGAGTTTGTCTATGTGGTTTATTCCCTCTGCTCCTTATGGTAAGCTAATGTAGAAGATCTTTGCTGACTTTAGTTTCTAGGAGGAATAGGTAGGGATATGTTTAATTAATATGTAGTCAGTCGACTGGGACAAAGTTTTTCTTGAAATGATCTTGGCATCTTTTGACTGTAGCCTTCACCTGCAAAGGTGCTTGTAGCCATTGAGAGATTTGGCTTAAAACTCAGGAAGAGGTTTTAAAATGTATTTTTTTATTTGTAAGAAATTTATAGAAATTGTCTCATTTTATTTTTAATCATTTATATTAATTATAATGTATGTGTGTGTGTATGCATTACTTAGTAATGGTACTAGTGCCTATTTCTCTTAACTGGTTTTGTTTCAATTTTGTGTGTTATCTTTTATCACTAGAAACTCTGAAGAATGAATTAGTGTCATGTATCTCAAGATAGCTCAATATATAACAAATTGCTTTTGTCCTAAGATTTGGGATACATTTTGTTATTAGAAACATTGATATAGCATCATGGGGATTTCTTTTTCCGTAATCTATGGCTTCTCTAGTTTTTTCAAACGAATAACTCAGCAAAAATTGTGTAGAGAATAAAAATTTTTTGTTACCTATAATCAACTATTTTTATTTCTGTGATATATACCTGTGTGTATTATTTGACACAGTTGGATGTTTTGAGGTATGATTTGGAGCATTTTGTCTGGAAAGAAGGTCTTTCAAGGTTGGTTTGAAGGTTATCAGTGGAACAGTTCTCACTGTGCTTACATAATTACACAGTGCTTGAGCTGGAAAATTAAACTTAAGGGTGACCTCCCTTTCTCTGTGATGCTCCCCCTTCCCATTGTTTTCTTTTCAGTTCTTTTTTTTATTACAGTTCCACCCAAGCATTTTTTTTTGTTTGTCTAGTTCTTAGATGTTAGTTTTCAACTTATTTTTTCTCAATAATATTTTCAAATTCTTATTGAGTTTTCTATTTAATTTTTTAACTGTTTTAGTCTTCCTTTTCTGTGTATGAGAGTTGATTTGTGTTGATAGAGCAAGATTGTCAAATTTTAGTTACATCTCTCAGAAAAAGTTTATATTTTTCATACAACTAAGACTGTAAGACTACAGAACATATGGACTCAATATTGTGATGTAAAATAACTTTTTAAATTCTGTAATATATATCTGAAATTCACTTATGAATGAATTTATATTCATTATTATATAAATTACTTTACATGCTTAAAAGTTTGGAGGTTTGATTTAAAATCCCTGTCTAGAAAGCGGTAAGAAACCCATTTCTTCTGGTTGACTGTGCTTAATAAGAATTAGAGTCACCTTAGTGGGGAGGTTTATGAACATTTGATCTTTCTCATTTCAATATTCCCCTTTTTGCCTACATATATTTTGTCCCATTGCTTTAGTCCATATTTGCGATTTTTTTTTCTCTCAAAAATTGTAGGATTTGGGATTTATGTTTATGTCCAAGTTCTACATTGGTCTTCTCCCTTTTTTTTAATTAAAATTTGTTGGGGTGACAATGGTTAGTAAAATTACATAGGTTTCAAGTGTACAATTCTGTAATACCTCATCTATACATTGTGTGTATACCACCCAGAGTCAATTCTCCTTTCATCACCAGATATTTGGCCCCGTTTACCGTATTCTGCTACCCCTCTCCCCCGTTACCCTTTGGTAACGTTGGTCTTCTTATTTGTATTTTCACATCATCCTTTCTCTTATATTCTGGGACACTTATAAACTGTAAAATTGGTTTACATTTTAAATGAGAGCCTTCATAAGAAGTTGCCGAATGTCAAAGACATGGTAGTACTATGTAAGGAGAACTGGCCTGTGAGTAAGGAGATGTGGATGTTCATTCTAACTTTGTCACCAATCACTTGGACATAAAAGTTCATCTCTCTTCCTGTCTGTAAAATAAGAGTTTATATTCTATTTTAAATGGGATAGGATACCATTGTAGGGTTTAAACATGGAAGGAACATGATACTAATATTTTTGTATGGTTATTCTGTTGTGTGTAGAATGGTTTGTAGGGAGCAGGAATTGATGCTGAGAGAAGTTAGGAAGCTATTGAAGTAATCTAGGAAAGAGATGTTGCTAGCTTGAGTTAGAATTGTAGTAGCAAGATGGAAATGTTGATGAATTTGTGCTTCATTTAGAAGGTGGAGTTGATGAAAACTACTACGGATAGATTGGATACGTGTGGTGGAGTGTTAAAGAAAGAAATATCAAGATACCTCCTAAAAAAATCATGTTATTTTTGCAAGATAGAAGAGGAACTGGTTTGGATGTGGAAATCAGGAATTCTGTTTGATCACGCTGTGACCTTTTAACTTCCATTTGGGAATGTCAAGTTGACAGACAGGTATATGAGTTTGGAGTTCTAGGGGATGATAAGGGCACAGGTATAACACATAGAAGATATTGAATGCTATGGAATGTAAGTTACCTAGGGAGACCATAGGGTTAAAGAATAGAAGAGGTCAATAACATAGCCAAAACAGAGCCTTGGACACTCCCAACATTTAGAGATCTAATAGAGGAGTGAGAGCCAGCAAAATGCACTGAGAAAAAAAATTGCCACTGAGCAAAAGGAAAATCAGGAGAATATGTCTCAGCAACAAAGAATAAAAATGGTTTAGGAGCCATGAAATTGAGGAAGTAGACATAGCAACTTCAAACAACTTCAAGAAATTTTGTTGTGAAAAGGTGCATAAAAATAGGGCTAGAAGGGAATATGGAATCAAGGGAAGTTCTTTTAAGATTCGAAATAATGTAGCAATAAAATCACTGGTGACTTAATTCATGCATAGAATAAATATTATTCATTTGTCATTACAAGTATCATTAGAACTAAGAGGCTTCTAAAATAGATTCAATAAGAAATAAACTAGGTATTTTAGGAAGGAGCTTATAAGAAAAAGGGGTAAGCTAGATGGGAAATTGATAGACTAAGTCTTATTTACATTATATATCTTTTTCTACTTTCAAATTTGGTGCTTAATCACCTCCACTCATAAGTAGCTGGGGTCTCTGATTAATTTTGATCTGTCCGTTTTTAAGAGCCAGGCATGTCTAATTGTATTTTTTAAGTTGGTAGGATTGGATCAAAATACATGTAGATTTGCATGAGTTTATTTGCATAAGGTCTCCTGCTATGGCTGATCCAAGACTACAACTTTTCTTTGCTTACCTTTCACCAAGGGAGGAAAGGGGGTTGATGAAGGAAGCTTAGAAGATAGCTGCTCCCAGTCCATTTTCATGGGTAAAATGGAATGAGTGATTTCACACTAAAAGAGCTATTTTCAAGAGAATTGTTTTGAAGCACAGGGTCACAAGCAGCATTTATGCAAATTCCAGATGACAGAATTTGTAACAGTGTTGCTCATACCATTCTTTTTAAACACTGTCGTTTATTGGCTTCTAGACCATCACACTCTCCTCATTTCCCTCCTACTTGCATATGTGGATGCTCCTCTTGGCTCTCCTTGACTGGCTTCTTCTTTACCTGATGGCTTAATGTGGAACTTAGTTCCCTGGTGCTTTATCTTGTACCTCTTTTTTTTTTCTTCTCATTTTGAATTTTCTCTCTGGGTGATTTCATCTACTCACTTAATTGAAATCATTACTAAATGCTGACGCTTCCTGAATACATATTTTTAGCTGAGAACCCTTTTCTGAACTCCAGAATGACATATTCAATTGCTTACTTGTCTGTCTTTTTCGCTATCTTTCATGCTCTTTAAATTCTACAACTCATCATCTTTCCCTCCTTCTCCCTCAGTCTGCTTATCCTTTAGTATTCTCTGTCTCAGCAAATTTCAGTCTATCTGCTTGGTTACTTAAGAGAGAAATGTGAGAGTCATTTTTTGACTCCTTTGTTGACCTTCATACTCCACCTCCCACCCCTGTGGCAAATCACTCATGTCCTGTTGAATCAACAACTGCCTTTTTAATGTTCCTTTGTCTCCATCTTACTGTGATTACCTTAATCCAAGCCAACTATCTTGCTTTGACTACTGCATTAGCTATGTTAATTGATTTCCCTACATCCACATGTTGTGAGATAATATTTTGGTGTATTTATGGTGTCTTCACTCCCCCATTTTTTCATGATGTAACAAGTAGAAGGAAATTGCATGAAAGAAAGGAATTATGGGTGGGAACTCCTGGTGGCCAGTATTATTGCATAGTATTTCATTTTTACCATATTTTGCTGAAACATATTTATAGTTGTGCCAGTGATTATTATTTCTAATGTCCTTAAGGTAAAAATGTACAGTCAGTATTTCTTTCCTGAAGAAGCTAGGGAACTTTGTTAGGCAGCAGAGGTGCCTTGTGAGGGCAGTTGGCAAGGTTCAGTGTGAATGCTTCGCGTCCCAAAGCTATAAACATTCCTTCTACCGCGGTTCCTGGTGAACGTAGCAATCAGAGATGGAGTGGGATCTCAGTCGTATTTGTATAGCTCCCCGAAATTGTAGTGTTACTTCCAGTGGTTCTCTTGATAGTTACCAAGGGAATATATATTCAGAACTAGCAGTCCTAAGACTGGAGGGACTTACCAAACTGTGTTTTCAGAGATCTTGGTTCTCTTTCCTCTAATAGGTGTAATCTTTAGGTGTCAGAGCAGATAATCACTCTGGAGATTTTCATTCGGGAGCTTAAATCTAGGATTGGTACTTAGTAGCTAAACTCTTGCATCCAGTGGGAAAGATATTCCTGCTGCTGCCAGCTTGTAGGTGTGGGAACTGCTCTGGTAAGAGCAGCTCTGGCACTGGACTTTGAACCTTGTAATACATCTCATACTAATGCAAACTGAGCCAAAGCATTAGTCCTCACATTTCTGGCCTAGGAAGAGGAGTCAGAGAGATGATAATGATGGCGGGGCTTCATACATTTGTAGAGGCTTTCACTATGCTTCCCATTTTCCTTTCTGAATTAGATGGTAGAAACTGTAAGGAGTGTGTTCTGCAGCAATGGTCAAAACTAGGGACAGATAGATACAGATTTCAAGCCCAGGGAAATACTACAGAGTTTTCTGTACATCAGAAAACAACTGAGCATCAACACATTTTTAAAAACTTCTTATGAAAACTAGCATAAGTATTTTAAACTAAACTGTTTTGTGATGTTTATTTGAAATCTTTAGATTTATAGTGTGCTCATTTAGGTCTGAGCTATTCTTTCTTTCTTCCATACTTGGATACACGGTATGGTCCACCCTAAGACGAAGGACAGGCCAATTTCCCTTTATTGAATGCCCCCTTTCCCTCCTTTTGTTAGAAACTTCATCATTTGCCTTTATTTGGTATTCCTGCGGTGAATGAGTCTATGGTCTTGCCTCAGGGAAATATATAATGCAAGACTTTCATTTGCAAAACATATGGAAAAAAAAAAAAAAAACACCTTGTTCTTGGGACCATCTTACTTCTATTCTAACCCTTAGAATTATTAGGTTGGTGCAAAAGTAATCGCGGTTTTTGCAATTATTTTTAACCTGTTAAACCGCAGTTACTTTTGCACCAACCTAATATATCAGTCAGATGCTTCAGATAGTCAATGAAACAGAATAATATAATAGGAAAGATAGTGCAGTTACTTCAATTATATAGATAGAACCACAGATGTATAGTTTAATAAAATGAAAAATTTTTTAACATTTCAGGGATTTTTGTTATTGATTATACATGTTATATGATATAGCTTCAGTAATGGATTAGCTATGTGTAAATGTTTGCATGTATGGAGCATTTTAATAGAAATATTTTGGTACTCTTAAAAATTCAAAATAACCCAGATGTCTTTAACTATAAAATTTAAATATACAATGAGTGATTGTGCCTTACAAGTAAGAGGCTTGTGTTGTTACAAATTTAGAAGAGCATAATTTCCCAATTGTTATTTTTTCATTTAATTTTTGAGTTTGTGTCAAATTTCTTTAACTTATAGCCACTAGGTGTTTATCAACCAAAACTCTTACATATGTTAATTTAAGCACTTACACTTCAACTATTTTTGAGGATGACGTAAAGATGTTAGTGCTAAGTTCTGTCTTCTCATTTCATTTGGATGTTTCATAGTACTAATTAACAATTTAAATTATTGAAGAATTTTAGGAACTTATTGATAAAGAAGAGGATACCATTGCTAAGGGATATAGTAAGCACATGAAAACTGATAATTTAGTATTTGATTCACTTGAGCGTTGCTAAGCAAAGTTCATGGGCTAACATCATACTTAATATGTTATGGTTAATGATTTTGTTGTAATTGTAGAGTTCTCCACTCTAGGTAGATTAAACTTTGGGCCTTTCTTTTAGTTACTATATCAAAAAATATAATGGAAAAAAGAGTCTGTGATGTTCTCACCCAGAGATAATCCATACTAACATTTTGGTGTTTATTCTTCTAGTATTTCCTTCGATTTTTAGCATTTTTAATTTTTTAAATTTATTTTGATTTTTCCCCCTTCCCCCTTCCTCCCCAACTCCAATTCAAGCCTTTGTTCTCAGTCTAGTTGTGAAGGACCCAGCCCCCTGGCCCATGCTGGTATTATGAGCCTTGCGCTCCCCCGGGGGCTGAGGCAGTCGGTTGCCAGCTGTCAGCCAGTAGCTCACCGTCGCTCCCGGCAACTCATGGCAGCTCTCGCCATGTGCCCGCCTCTCAGCTCCAGGTGAAGCCGTTGTTCACAATCTTAGCTGTAGAGGGCGCAGCTCACTGGCCCATTTGGGAACCGAACCAGAGACCTCGGCATTAGCAGCACAGTGCTCCAACTGCCTAAGCCACCCAGCCACCCAGATTTTGAACATTTTTAAAAGTTTTTCTATGTATTACTGAATATTTTGCAAAATGTTCTATGAGAGTGCCCATTCTCTGACCCTCTGGTCAATACTTTGCCAATTTAATAAGCAAAAATTCGTTATGATTTCTAATTGCACTCTTCTGATTACTTTCAGATTGAACTTTTTCAAGTGTTGATTAGTTTTTTAGATATCTTCTTCAATGAACTTGCTTTTGCTGCTAAAAATTTCATAACACATCTTCTTCTGTGAGAATTCTTGTCAGTATTGCCATTTCCAATGAGGTGCTAAACATTCTAATAGAACAACCATAGAGAAACCAATTGTCATCATCTACAACATTTGTGAGAATTAATGCCTCTTTGCTGGACTCGATGTAAATATTAAGCTGACTACTTCGAGACCTTATGTTCTGAGAGGGATTAGAACCTTGCACAAAGAAATTCTATAAATATTTGTTGCATGATTAAATATGATAAAAATATATCTGATAATAATTGTTAGAATTCTGGTCCTAATAATTTGATTCCTTAGATAGTTCATAGTAAGGTTATTTCCAAACATTATGGACTTTAGAGTTTATAAAATGCATTTGTATACATTACATGTTTTAATGCAATAATAACCCTATGAGGTAAGTGATGTAGCTTATTTTGCATTTGAAGGAACCATAGCTCAGATATGTAAAGTGAACCTCCTGAGGTGTTATGGCTAGTTAGAGTCAGTACTCCAATCCAGGCCATTTTCTCTATGTGCATGTTCTTTCATCCTCATAGAGCCTCCAGCATTTATGTTACTTGTGAGCCTGCAGTATATAGAAAGTTTAAAGCAGATATTAGCTATAAACCTTTTTATAATATTCATAAATTAAAAAGCCTATACAAAGCACAATGTTTTTGATTGTTAATATTGGTCGTGCTTGTATTTATGAACCTTCTAACATGACGTGGTAGGTTAAAACAAACACAGAAACTAAGAACCAAATTAAGTCTTGAGTGGTTTCCTATCCTACTTATGGGATGTGACTAAAAATAATTAACTTTTCAATAAAATTTAAGCACCCATCCAGTCAACAAATATTTCTTGAGCACCTACTCTGCACTGTTCTAGATGAATAAAACATATATGAGCTTTAACCTCATGTAACTAAGGGTGAAACACGTTAAACATTTTTTTCAAGTAAATATGTAGTTATACTTTTATCAGATGCTGTAAAGAGCAAGTAGAGGGTACAATGAGAGTGCATAAGGGGGACCTAATCTAACTCAGAGAAAGTCTTCTCAAGAAAGTGATATTGAGCCCTTAAGGATGAGGAGGAACAGGTGAAAGGTGGTAATGGGCTGGGAAAATGGAATAAATCATTTGGGCGATATTGAGGAAACTAAGAGAAAGCTGACCAGTTGTGTGTGTTGTATAGTGAAACCTGGAAACTAAGGGTCTGAGAAAAAGGCAGTTGCTATATTGTTTACTCTTTCAACAAAGTCTTTTCAATGCTCATTCCAGTGATGTTCCCATTGCTTAGACCATTTTTGAAAGTATCCTCATGACCAGACCTTCAGATCCTATTTTAAAACACAAAAGAAACTTTTTATTAACAATAAAGAATGTTTTGCTGTAAAATCACCTTATTTAATAGACTGGCTTCAGAAAGGCTTTTGGTTATTTGTAAAAATGGAATCTACCCACAAAGGGGAAATACATACATGCATTTTTTCATCACAGGTAATATGAGCTTTGAAATTAAGAATTTTAAAAATGTATATGTCTCCACTTACAGAAATTTATCTTTCATAGATGTGAAAAATCAACTTATGATCAGAGGCTTAAAAATTTGAAGCACATCAGGTTGCTTCTGTTTGAGTTAAATGGAAGAAACCCATTTAAAGTTACTTGTGAGTAAAAACTGTTGAGATGTTTGCTCTAACTGAAATATCGTTGATTGGTCACTGGCAAGTAGTTTTTCTATTCGTCTATAGAGACTGATGTGTTCACAAATGGATGTGTGCGTTTCTGTGTGTGTGTGCGTGCACATGCTCATGTGTGCACATATAGAGAAGATAGAATGATAGGGAAGGAGCATGTGAAATGGAGTCCAAAGCGAAGACCTTCACTCAAATACTGTATCTTTTACATGCTGTGTGATCTTTGATTCCTTAGAGCCTCAGTTTCTTTTCATCTATAAAACAGTAGCAACATTACCACTGACTCACAATGTTTTCTGGATATTAAAAAAATAAATTTAGAAGTACTTTATAAACCAAAATGTACCTTATGATTATTATGTATGTGTACATATATGTGTGTATATATATATTTCATAGATAGATTAGTGTGCACCTATAAAAACCTGAAATTAAATAAGCAAAATAGGGCACTCTTAGTTGAGGATAAACCCGTAATTCAACATAGTTTATAAAATAAATAAATTAGTTGTTTCAAAGTTTGTGTTATGAATATTTATTTTGTCATTTAAAAATTTATATTACATGTTTTTGTGTTGTTCTCTTGTGACATGTTTATTCATGTTAAAAAAGAATTCGCCAGTTTTTTTAAAAAACTTCTTAGTATATTTTAGTGCCTCTATCAGTAGTGGTATGTGTATGGAAGGAGATAGCGGGGGTTAGGGCTAAAAGTTGAGGTAAAAAAGGGCTAAAAGAGATGTATCTGTTAAAGAAATGTAATGGTTTAGGAGCAATTAAAGATCAATAAATATATTAATCATTTCTGTAAGTGAGTTGGTTTTTAAAATTTGGTTTGCACTACTTTTAGAGCATCTTTTGGTAGTAAGATGGATGTATCTGGATGTAGAAAAACCTAAGATTTTATCTAAACCAGAACTATTCATTGAGAATGGATGATGATCTGGAATACTCTAAGACTATCGGAGACTTCAGGAAATACCCTTTTCTGAAAAGTGCTGTAACCACTATTATTGAAATAAATTAATAATAGTTGATAGATAAAGTCTCTCTGGCTTTAGTTGTGTTTTTTGATTTGTGGAAAAGTTCATATTTATGTGTGCTGTTTAAGTGAATTTTAATTGATAGGATATTTTTCTTTTCTAAAATTACATCAATAATCATGTAGTCCATATATGGACTTATAAAAAGAACCAGATTAAACATCATTCATTTTTCTTAAAAAATAAATAAATGAAGACTTTTAAAATTAAATAAGAAATTAAGACAATGAAGTACCTGTTTTCAAAATGCTTCTTTAGAAGTATGGCATTATAAATGCAGGCAATACAAGCTCTTTTATCTATCATATTTTTATTGCTTCAGGACATCAAAAGAAGAATATACCACTTATTTTTAGAGTGTTCTGCTCCTATGCAGTACCTTGAACACTGAAGAGACCTATATACTCTGTAGCTGGAGTTATTTATTTTTCAGGGAAAGAGAAAAGGGTTAGGAAATGTATAATTTCTCTTCTTCTTATCCAGAAGTAACATTGAGACGATACCTTGTCCTCATTTTTATTACTTCTTAAATTTAACTGCTGGCAGCCAGATGTGCTGAAACTCCTGACGACAGCATATATTCATTGCGTGTTTTTAATAGGCTTAGAGAAATATGAGTAGAGCCCATGAAAGCAGCTCAGCTTCACACTTCAGCTGGGAATGCCCAAAAAGCTTACTGCTGTTTAGAATTCTTGCTACAGTCAGGAGAAAGCCTAAAGCCGCACGGGTACTGAATCTTCTCCGACTGAATTAGAAGAATAATGACTGTACAATTAACTATCAACCTCTGCTCATTTAAGCACAGTTTTTACAGAGCTCAGGAGAAATATGGAACTTGATTGGCATGTTTTTATTTGATGGTGTCTGCAAATAGATGACTTTAAAGACAGGTGGTAAGGAAAAATAGAAGGGAGAAAAAAAAAGAAAGAAAATGCAATTTGAGACATTGCGCCAGGTCTGCAATTCTGTTTTATCTCATTTTCATGGGGTTTTTTCATCCCCACCAAATATTTTACAAAATGAGCTTTTTGGACAAACGCTGAACAATGCAAGGTGAGTAAAGCTAAACTATATTTTCTTTTAGTATTGATATTTTGAGGATAATCTTATGTCTGTAAAATTGTTTTGTATTGAAATGTTAGCATTTTAAGGGTATTGTCTTTATAAACATAAAATTTTTATATAAATATAAAATTTTATGTAGTGTTCGTAATTGATTTTAAGAAGGAAAATAAGCTTACTTCAAAGCACAGAAAGCATCTTAAATTTAGCTAGCTTGACCTCTGAAACATACAGGCTGTTTTCATGATTTCATTTTCTAATAAATAAAAGGATTAACTTAAAATGCCTAATAGATTTTTTTTCTTTGTGGTCATGGCAGTGATTATATTGCATATATAGGGATGAGGCTATATAATCATATGTGATTTGCTGGAAAATGTGAATTAGCAGTCATGCATGCTCTTTGTAAAACATGCGGAAGATGTTTTCTAAAGACATTTCTCTATGCAGGGTAGATCAATAATCACTTTTAAACAAGCTGTATTATGGAACTGCTAATAATGTTTTGGATTAGATCAGCTAGTTTAGAAGGATGCTTTGTTATAAATTCTTATTGCTTTTTCAACCTGATTTTTTTTTTTCTGTGGTGAACGTTGTTAAATTATGAACATATGTTTTAGATGGTTTCTCTGGCTTACAATAAAGAATGCTTCTAAAATGCAGTTTTATCATCCAGTTTTTCCTCTGTTTAAGTTATTTGCCTTTTGAGAATTTCTAATGTTATATACCTACTATAGAAAAGACCTCATTTTAACTAAATATATATGGAGAAAGACTGAGAAAGAAATTCTGTGAACATGATAATGCCCTGAAACCTTCTGGAAATTAAGAGAGAACTAATAGTGCATAGAATATTGAATGGTTTTGCTGGTCTCTTCCTTTTAGGGTCTCTCTTAACAGTGTGAGATAGCCCATTTTAGAGATTTAAAAAATACCTATTAACAGTATGTGCTTTAATTTAGCCAATGTAAAGGAGGCTTTAAGAATATGTAGGTATTTAAAATGTTTGATACCATAGATGATAAATACATCTATGACCTTTCCATTGAATATGGAATAGCTTATAGGCTTTGTATAAAATTTCACTTCTTTCCTCAGTGCAGTTCTGTTCAATTAACTAATTTGATTTTTTTATATTTATTTTTGGACTTATGTAAAATATATAACAGATGAAATGCTCTGATATTCTATAATAGGATATTTTTTTATTTTAAGATATTGGGTTTCTTTATTTAGTAATACATTGCTTAGTGTAATTTATGATAAAAATAATCTGTATTGCATGTTATATTTAAATAAAAGAGGCAGTATGGATTTCTTAAAAATTCCTTGACCTGAAATGAAGCTAGCAGAGTTTTAGGATTTCTACTCATCCTTTATAAATCTTTTCCTTGTTTGATCTCTCTATTTTTTAATGCCAAGAATTTATGTGTTTAAAAATATTAATATCATGGCTGATTGTATATTCACTTTAGAAATTGTGCTATTAACAGCATGGTATGGAATTCATTTTAAAGTAAATGTTACTAGTTTTAAAATATGAGATATCTATTTTTGAGGGAATTTTGTACATACTTATCACTGTACATTTTCTTTCCTTCAAGTTTCTTTTATTGTTGTCATGTTTATAATGCTCTCATTATTAAAAATCTAGAATTTTATGCTGTAGCAATTAAACGTTAAATTGTGAAGTTTCTATTGCTTCTCTAAGACCAGTCTTATTTAATTTATTTTGATTTTTTACCTAAATTATCTGAAACTACCAATTAATCAATAAAGAATTTATTCTGTTTTAGGGGAAAAAGATCCCTGTCTATGTTCTTAACTTCTTAGTCTTCAAGAAACATATGACATTTTTTTCACATATAGATCTATTGATCTTCATAAATATTCAAGTACTTGATTTACTTATAAAATGAGTCAAAACCAGTGTACAAATAGTTACTTTAGAAGTATGAAGAGTGAAAATAAATTTATATGAACTCGTAATTAATGCCTCCTTCCACATATTTTAATGGTTTGGTCACTCTGTGTTCAGATCAGATGCAATGGTCTTTTAAAATTATTCTGCTTAGGTTCTTTTAAAAAATACAAATATCTAGCATCAACATTTTAGTTAGCATTGAATTGGAAAGTAATATGTAGACTAAAAAAATCATCCCTGAAGAAAAAAATCATGGAAAAAAAAATGACCTGAGTATGATAGAAGATGTTGTTTTACAACTTTAAAAATGTTTCTTAATAATGGGCCTTTCAACTTCATGGACTGGACATTGTGCTCTTGAGATTTGAAGCATCAATTATATAACTATCTCCTCTGGAAAGAACAGTTTTGGTTGTTATTACATGACTAGAAATCATTTAATTGTTTGGACTAGTTGAAATGGAATATTCAGTATTTGTACTGTGACCTTAATTACAATCTTTAAACTGATAGAAAATATCATAGATGTGGACAGTTAGATTATATTTTATTCTGAATTGCTTTCTAGGATAAATTACTAGAACAGTACTATGCATAAATTATAGACAATATATTATTAAAAGGGGACCTTTCAAGCAGTTTTCTTGAGACTTTCCCTGGGTAACTAATCTTATCCCTAAATCTGCAACTCAACTTTCATCAGGTTGTCAGATGATAGGGCAATTTACCTCTAGACATATTAGCAATAAAAGGTTAAAAGATGACTATCTCCCATAATTACTTCAAAAACATTTCCAGGCTCAGCTTGTCAAAGGAGCAAAGATTTTAAATATATCAACTTCATGTATCATAAATCACTAAACTGGAGAGTAATATATTAGGTTGGTGCAAAAATAATTTCGGTTTAACAGGTTAAGAATAATTGCAAAAACCGCAATTACTTTTGCACCAACTTAATAG
Organism: Rhinolophus sinicus; assembly: GCF_036562045.2. Classification (NCBI taxonomy): domain Eukaryota; kingdom Metazoa; phylum Chordata; class Mammalia; order Chiroptera; family Rhinolophidae; genus Rhinolophus; species Rhinolophus sinicus. The sequence continues at coordinate 27,753,926 of NC_133761.1, read as the reverse complement.
CTTGTTACAGTATTTTATTATCTAATGAGTAATTGAAATTTATTTGTGAGTGCAAATCATTAGAATAGTTTAGACTAACTTTTTGTTGGAAAACATATAGCATGACCCTTATGTTTCAAACTGAAAGTTCTCAACTTTTATCATTGTGGTTCTTGAGTACCACTTTAGTACATAAAGGAGATGGCAGAATATTCTCTGTTCTTTTGGAACTAAAATGAAATGACTGAAGGTTCAGCAAGAAAAAAATCAGTATCTGCATCCTATATAAATCCACTTGATAGGTTTTGATGAAATGCCACATTAACTTAAATTCTTATCAAGGCCTTTTTCTTTTCTTTCTTTCTTTTTTTTTTATTTCTTTTTTTTTATTGTAAACTCATTTTCCCCAAATTAAATTAATCAGGATACAAAGATAATTGATTTGTTGTCAGTAGAAAAGTCCTCAAGTACTAAATTCATTATGAAATCTAAGTTTTGTAATCTTATCTTTGGAAGTAAGCATAAATATTGGAATGCTAGAAGATATATGTTTAATAGAGTTCACTGCATTAAGTAATCAATTGCTTTGAACAATATTCAAAATGATGACTATCTTTTGTGATACAATTTCTGGAAAATGTACTTAATAGCCTCTAAGTTTTTCTGTTTACTGGTTTTTAGTAATCTTTCCTGTACGGTGAAGAAATATGTATTTTCCTCCAGATGTAATTATTTCTTTGTCACAGTGAATTTGCTGTCTGGCCACACAGGGGCATAATAGGACTGGATTTATTCAGAATAAATATTAAAGACAGTCTTTCTGTCCTTTCCATATACATATAAAGAGATATACAGACTTTCATATTAAAAGTAAGATTTAAAAAACTTAGTAGACCAAAGAATATTTGGATTTGTTGGTGTTTTTATTTACAATAAGTTAGCCATATGGTCTGGTTTGCCTCCACTATTATTAGTACTACTTTTCTTTCTCGAAAGTGTTTATTTGAGAGTAAATTACAGGACCACTCTGATTATAAAAATGAAATATAAAGCTTGAAATCACCTAGTGTAAACGGATTCTTTTCTACCGAAGTATTCCCACAGTTCTAGAAAATTAATATTATTTTAAATATTTAAATTTGAATTTGCAAAATAATTGTTTAATTATTTAGTCTGGTAGTGTTTTTGGTCAGAGGTATTTAGTCATTGTTATTTACATAGCATTTACTATTGCTTTGGTTTATAATGAAGCCATTAACTGTGTTCAGGAGTTTTGGCACTGACACCTGTTATGATCATGGCACATTAATGGCACTTTGACATAGAAAGAGCAGCATGCTTACATGTCATAGCTCTGAGAGTGCGGTCCTCACAGTGTGCATTGTTCGAAGTTGGTAGGAGCACAGCAATCATTATACAGTATCAGGATAGGAACATATTTCATGAAAAGTCTGTATTCTGATGTATAAAGCCACTCAGTAGTCTGATACATACACACGTGCATGCAAACATGAGTGTATTTATGTACATATAAAAGCCTTGTTAAATATATATAATCATAAAAATAATATATTGTAAACATACAAGGCTACCTTAACAACTGTCTCTTTCTATTTCTAATCAGAATGACTTTTGATTCATAGATGTGTATCATTAATATTTTTTACCAGAATACTTACTGTGGACCTTAGCTATATACCACAATCATTAATATAGATACTCAATCAGATACTTATGTACAGTCGTTAAGTATTTTCTTTATTGAAAGAACTTTGTATAAAACTACTGCTTTTGTTGATGACAGACAGGTGAATGATAACTACTTTTTTATTATAAACTTATATGATCATAAAGGATCTTAGAAAACTAAAAGAAGATAATTACTAGTAAATTTCTTTCTGTTTAATTCTGGCACTATTCACTAAGTAGTAAAATGAATTCATTTCATATGTGCTATGACTGTCTTCATATCTATTTATGAATTACTCACAAAGATTCATATACCCAACAAAAGAATTCTTAGGACTGATCCACAATTTGAGTTTGGCTTCTGAATATAAGAAAGTAATTACCTCAGAAATGTGCATGAACATTTCTTTTTGGGCAAAATTCCCCAAATTACACTTAAAAATTGTAGTATCTTAAAACATAAGGGCTCTTTATTTTGCTTAGGATTTTCCAAGACACACTTTTTGTTTGTTTGATTTTAGCAGAGAACACTTTTTTTTCAAAATTTAGCTCAATATGCAAAGCAGGTAAGAGTGGAGCAGCTCTGGTTTAGAAAGTGGGACGTGGGACCAACATTAGGCCCTAAGAAACACAATTTTTCGCTGCTTACTTATATCAAACTCAGGACTTTTCACTTAAACTCTTTTAAATTTCCCATGTCATTGTGTGACCCTTGATATGTCAGAGATAGAGGTAATGGAAAATGACAAGGAAAGCTGCTGCGTTTAATCAAGTATTGATTTGTGCCTGACTTTAATATAGATACTGTGGTAGCTTTACATTATAGAGTATTAAACATATGACTTGTGATCATATCGTGGGTTGTCTAATTACTGGCTGTGTGATATTGGTAGAGTCACCATACCATGAACTACTTGAGTTAGGGACTAACTATATTCATTAACCTCTGAGTTCCCACACTTATCCCTCATGCTTCTTTCCAGTCGATACCAGCTCCCCTTAGCCTTCAGAATCAAATATTGTTCTTGTTTTTCTTTTACATGTTAGCTTTGTCTGTTCTAGAACTTCATATAATTGAAATCATATAGATTAGACTCTTTTATAAAAGACTTTTCATTGAAAAATATTAATCCATGTTGTTGCACGTATGAGTGTAGTTTTTTCCTTTTTGTTTATCCCTGAGAGTTATTCCGTATTATGAATATACCATACTCTCACATAAGTCTTTTTGTGGACATGTATTTTTATTTCTTTTGGATGAATAACTAGAAGAGGAAATGGGTCACAGCGTAGGCATATGTTTAGTTTTATAATACCAGATCATTTTAAGAAAAGGTTGTACATTTTAAACTCCCACCAAATATGTTTGAGAGTTTTGGTGGTTCCACACACTTTCCAACATGTTGATAATATGTCAAATTTTTGTTATTCTGGTGAGTTTATAATGGCATCTCCTTATGATATTATTTTGTATTTGCCTAATGAGTAACAATGTCAAGCACCTTTTCAATATGCTCATTGGCCATTTGTATATCTTCCTTTGTGAAGTGCCTGTTCAAAAATAATTTTTAAAAATTAAGTTGTCTCTGTTTTTATTAATGAGCTGTAGAAGTTCATCTTTGATATCAGTCATTTGTCAGATGTATGCTTTGTGAATTTTTTCTCCCTGTCAGTGGCTTGCCTGTTTGTATGTTTATTTATTTATGTATTTATTTTTCAACTTCAGTTGGCATACAGTATTATATTAGTTTCAGGTTAACAGCATAGTGATTAGACATTTATATAACTTATGAAATGATCACCCTGATAAGTCTAGTACCCATCTGATTGCCTATTTATTTTCTTGACAATGCATTTAGATAAGCAGGAGTTTTAATTTTGATGAAATTAAATTTATCAATATTTTTCACTTAGGGTTTTTGTTTTCTATGTGCTGTGTAAAAATAGTTTGCCAATCCCTAACTCATGAAACTATTCTTTTTATCTTCCAGAAGCTTTGAGTTTTTAACTCTTCATTTTGGGTATATAATCCAGCACTTATTAATTTTTGTGTGTATGGTGTGAGTTATGGGTCAAGATTCATATTTTTCCAGATGAATATCCAGTGTTCCATCACCATTTGCTGAATATAGTTAAAGACTTTCTACTCCTTGTTGGATTGTTTTTTCACCTTTGTAATGAAATAAACAATGGTATAAGTGTGGTTCAAATTCTGGGCTATCTGTCCGGTTCCACTGAGGTATCTATCTATCTTTATGCAATACCCTACTATCTTAACATTTATAGTAATGTTGAAGTCAGGTAGTATAAGATCTCCACCTTTATTCTTTTTCAAGATAGGCTGAATATTCTAGATCCTTTGCATTTTCATGTATATTCTATAATCAATTTATAATTTTGTTTTAAGGGGTTACTAGAATTGTCTTGGATTACTTTGTATTTCTGTAGATTGATTTGGGGAGAATTAACTTCTCAAGAACATTGAGTTTTCCTATAGTATATCTTTTCATTTATGTAGGTCTTCTTTAATTTACTTAAGAATGTTTTGTAGTTGTTTTTCATTTACCTTTTATTTTTTCAAATATTTTTTATTTTTTAATTATAGTTGACATACAATATTATGTTAGTTTCAGGTATACAACACACTGATTAGGCATTTATATAACTTACGAAGTGATCACCCAATAAATCCAGTACCCATCTGACACCATACGTAGTGATTACAATACTACCGATTATATTCCCCATGCTATATGCTACATCCCTATGACTATTCCGTAACTACAAATTTGTACCTCTTAATCCTCTCCCCCACTTCACCCATCCTCCCAATCCCATCTCCCAATCTGGCAACCATCAAAATGCTCTCTGTATCTATGAACTTGTTTCTGTTTTGTTTGTTCATTTATCCTGTTCTCTAGAATCCACATATAAGTGAAATCATATGACAATTGCCTTTCTCTGTCTGACGTATTCCACTCAGCATAGTACCCTCTAGGTCCATCCATGTTGTTGCAGATGGCAGGATTTCATTCTTTTTTATGGCGGAGTAATATTTCATTGTCTATATGTACCACCTCTTTTTTATCCATTCCTCCATTGGTGGACACACAGGTTGCCTCCATATCTTGGCTAGTATAAATAATGCTGCAATGAACATATGGATGCCCATGTCCCTTCAAAGTTGTGTTTTGAGTTTCTTTGGATAAATACCCAGAAGTGGGATTGCTGGGTCCTTCTTTGTCTCTTCTTATAGCCTTTGTTTAAAAGTCTATTTTGTCTGGTGTAAGTATTGCTACCCTGTTTTTTTTTTTTTTGCTTGTTTCCATTTTCATAAAATAAGTTTTCCCATCCCTTTCCTTTCAGTCTGTGTATCTTTTGACCTGAAGTGAGTGTCTGGTGGGCAGGATATGTACAGGCCTTGGTTTCTTATCCATTCAGCCACCCTATGTCTTTTGATTGGAGCATTTAATTCATTTACATTTAAAGTAATTGTTGATAGATAGTAGTTATTGCCATTTTATTTTTCATATCTTAGGTCTTTTCTTCTCCTCCTCCTCCTCCTCCTCCTCCTCCTCCTCCTCCTCCTCCTCATCCTCCTCCTCCTCCTCCTCCTCCTCCTCCTTTTCCTCCTTTCCCTTCCCCTTCCCCTTCCCCTTCCCCTTCCCCTTCCCCTTCTCCTTCTCCTTCTCCTTCTCCTTCTCCTTCTAGAAGTCCCTTTAACATTTCTTGTAATACTGGTTTGGTGATGATGAACTCCTTTAGGTTTTTCTTGTCTGGGAAACTCTTTATCTGTCTTTCGATTCTAAGTGATATCTTTGCTGGGTTTTAGGTCCTTGCTTTTCATCACTTTGACTATTTAGGTCCTTGCTTTTCATCACTTTGACTATTTCCTGCCAATCCTTTCTGGCCTGCAAAGTTTCTGTTGAGAAATCAGCTGACAGTCGAATAGGAGCTCCCTTGGGAGTAACTAACTGCTTATCTCTTGCTGCTTTTAAAACTATGCCTTTGTCTCCTTTTTTTTCCCCAAAAAAAAAATTGGAAAGGGAGTTGATAGTAAAATACAAACATAACACAGTTCTGCTGCTTGGAGACTATAGCTGAGGTTGGAGATCATTTTACAGATCAGAAGCACTAGAATTTTGCATACTCTATGATCCCCTCTGTTTGAGTAGAAACTTATCCTTAAAAAGTAATTATAGATGTACCCAAAATAAAGCCATATGGGTATCCATGACAGAATTTATGATAGTGAAAGATTAAAACCAACTTAAATGCCTATTAATGAGATTTGTTAAAAAATTATGGTACATTTATAAATAGAATATCATGAAGCCATTAAACATTGTGTTTTAGAATAGTTAACAGCCTAGAAATTTGATTGTAATATGTATAATAAACAAAGGGGGCTATAGAAAAGAACATGTAGTATGATTATTTTAAAAAATGAACATACACACAAAAATGACATGAAGTCTTAAATATGGTTACTTCTATAAGATGGGGTTACATGTGATTTAAAATTCAATTTGTTCTTGCCTATATTTATACATATTTTTATAAGAATTTATAATTGCTATCTTTAAAAAATACTCTGTTTTTTAGAGGATTTATTGAGAGTTTACTGGCAATCTAAAGTATGATTCATGACATAGTATAAGCCATTGTTGTGAGGAATATTATTTCATGTGCTGTTAATAGATACCTATGGGAGAAAATGCTCACATGTGTTTGGAAAACTTTGTTTTAATTGTAGTTTCACAGGTATGATTTTTAATGGTAGGAATACTCAGAACTTCAATATTCTAATTTTCATTGAGAATCTTCTTTCCCAATTTTAATTAATTCTAAATCCTTTTTGCATAAACCATTTACCAACATATTTTTTAAATGAGTATTTCTTATGCTGCTTTGATACATGGTGTATTAGCATAAGTTTCCTTAAGATCATAGATGGTCTGTACATTAGATAGTTATTATGATACTGATAAGCATGAGCGGGGATACCACTTTACTTTCAGTCTGTGTGTGTCTTTTGATATGAAGTGAAAGATTCTCATTGAGTCTTTAATGTTTGGAATTTTAATTATGATGTGTCTTGATGTGGGGCTTTTTGGGTTCATCTTGTTTGGGACTCTGTGCTTCCTGGGCATATATGTCTGCTTCCTTTGCCAGGTTAGGGAAGTTTTCTGTCATTACTTCATCTAACAAGTTTTCAATTCTTTGCTCTCTCTCTCATCTCCTCCTGATACCCCTGTGATGCGAACATTGGTACTCTTGATGTCCTAGAGGCCCCCTAAACTATCTTCATGTTTTTGGATTCTTATTTCATTTTGCCATTCTGATTGGGTATTTTCTACTACCTTATCATTCAAATTATTGTTTTGATCCTCTGCTTCATCTATTGTTGATTCCCTCTAATGTATTCTTTATTTCAGTTATTGTAGTCTTCATTTCTGACTGTTTTGTTTTTCATGTTTTCTATCTCCATTTTTATGTTTCCTATCTCTTTGTTGAAGTTCTCACCGAGATCACTTAGTATCCTTATAACCAATATTTTGAACTCTGCATCTGGTAGATTGCTTGTCTCCATTTTGTTTAGTTCTTTTTCTAGAGCTTTGTTCTGTTCTTTCATTTGGGACATGTTTTTTTGTCTCCCCATTTTAGTTGCCTCCCTGTGTTTGTTTCTATATTTTATGTAGGGCTATTATGTCTCCTGGTTTAGTAGAGTGGCCTTATGTAGTAAGTGTGGTACAGTCTCCCTGGTCATCTGAGCCAGGTGTTTCAGGTGTGTGTCTTGTGTGTGTTGTTTGTGCCCTCCTGTTGTAGTTGAGACTTGGTTGCTATTTCCATGTCAATGGAAGAGATTGACCCTCAGGCTGATTGGTTGTGAGGACTAGCCATGACTACAGCGGTGGAGCTGTTGTGTAGGGGCTGACCCTTCGGAGCAGGATGCGTTTTAGCAGGACTCTGGTGCCTTCTCAGTCTGCCCTTTGGGTGTATCATCTGCACAGAAAGCTGGGTGGTGCTCTGGTGTGTTCTGAAGATGGCCACCAAGTGTGTCAGTTCTGGGGCTTCTTGGGAGGGGCTCTGTTACAGGCCAAGTTCAGCCACTGCCTGTATCCTGTCCTGGGCCGCTTGGTATGAGCTACAAAGTGATCTTCAGATGGTTGCCACTTGCACTGGGCTTGGAGGTGCCAGGGAGAGGCCAAATGTGAACTGAGGTTGGCTGCCATTAGTGCTAGGTTTGGGGCTGCTCAGCAAGTGGTATGGGGCATGTGGAGGCCAGATGCTGCTTGTTTGGGGTTTGTGAACCTTTTAGAAATTTTCAGGAAAGTCTTTAGCATGAGCTAAGGCAGGCCTTTTATATGAAAAAGGCACTAAGGGGCTTCGATAGGCCTGTAAGTAGGGTGGGGCAGGGCTTCGGGAAATCACCAGGGTGGAGCCAACGGTGTTAACCATGTTGATAGAGTTTCAAATATGGTGACAGCCTTCATATGGACTTTGGGAATTGGGAGGGCTCAAAAAAGAAGCAATGGTGCCTGCCAGCTCTTCTGTTTGGAAGGAAAGCTGCCCCTCCAGCCCTCACTTTGAAGTCAGACAGTTCAGTTCCTCCCTGTCTGTCCTTCATGCCTTTTGAGCTGCTGCCCCAGTGCTAGAGCTCAGAGCAAATGAATCAGCCAGAGAGTAAGTTTGTGCATGGACCCTTTAAGAGGAATGCCTGGGCCTTCAGCAGCCCTCAGTCTCACTCAGCCACAATCTCCACTGGCTTTCACAGCCAGAAGTTATGGAAACCTCTCTTCCTGGCATTGGAGCACTAAGCTGGGGAGCCTGGAGTGGGGCTGGGACCCCTTGCTCCTCAAGATATCCCTCTGCAGCCAAGATATCCCTCCTGATTTTTAACCACGGCATGTGGGTGTGGGCCCATCCCATTCTGCATCTCCACCCCTTTTACCAGTCCCTATGTGCGTTCTTCTGTATATCCTTAGTTATAGGACTTCTGTTCAGATGGACTTCAGGTGATTCTCACTGATGATTTTTCTGTAGCTTAGTTGTAATTTTGATGTGGTCATGAGACAAGGGAAGCACAGCATTTACCTATTCAGCCATCTTGACCGGAAGCTATTTTGTAGTTTTAAGGGTAGAAGTCCTCTTGTTAATATTTTCATAAATATTTAAAATTTTTTATCTTATTATATATTGAATTATTTTTCTTTTCTTCCTTTTTTTGTTCCTTTACAATGAATTAGGTTTTAAATTTCAGTTTCTAGTTTTCTGCTAGTATGCAAGTACATAATTTATTTTTGATATTCTTATATATTTTGACATTGCCAAATTTACTTATTAGTTGTAGTAGTTGTCTTGTAGATTTGTTATGTCCTGAATAAATAATCATGATATTTGCAAATAGAGACAGTTTTACTTTTTTCCCAATATTGATGCTTTTTATTTATTTTTTCTTTTTATTATAATGTTTAGGAGTAATAGTACAATGTTAAACAGAAGTTGTGAAAGTTCATTAGTATATTGATAGTCTATATATATATTTTTTTACAATGACAAAATTTCATATTTAGAATTAGCCAGCTGGACTAAGTTTAGATGATCCCAATTTTGTTGACAACATCCAAAGCACCATAGTCAGCCCTTCTTCTCTCCATCAGGCCTGATCAGGGTGTTGACCTTGGCCACATCAGTGTCACGGAGCTTCTTCACAGCCTGTTTGATCTGGTGCTTGTTGGCCTTGACATCCACAATGAACACAAGTGTGTTGTTGTCTCTTATCTTCTTCATGGCTGACTTGGTAGTTCGGGGGAATTTGATGATGGCGTAATGGTCAAGCTTGTTTTTCCTGGGGATGCTCTTTTGAGGATATTTGGGCTGCCTTCAGAGCCGCAGTGTCTTGGGCCTTCAGAAGGTGGGTGACGTGCGGATCTTTTGTTTTGTGGCTATGGATGCCTTTCAGCAGTGCTTTATTTGCCTTCAAAGACTTTGCTCTGGCTTTGGCTTTGGCTTTGTGAGAGGCAGGGACTTCCTTCTTCGCTTTTGGTGCCATCTTTGTGAAAAGGCAGTGTATTGATAGTTTTTTTAAAAATGATGAATGAGTTTGCATTTTGTGAAATGCTTTTCTGCATTATTGAAATATCATGATCCTTTCTCCTTATACTGTTAATATTGTTAATTAGTTGAATTTTAAATATTAAACCAATTTTGCATCTGGGTTAAATCTCCTTTGGTCATGGGATATTTTTCATTTTATATACTGCTGGTTTAGATTTTCTACGATTTTGATATGTTCATGAAAGCTATTGTTTTCTTTTATTGAAATGTCATTGAGAGGTGTAGCATTAGGGTTTTTCTGACTTCATGAAAGGAGCTTGGGATTTTTTTTTTTTAACCTGTCCTTTATTTTGTTAACAGTTGTTGGAAGATTGGTGTTATTTTATTTTATTTTTAAATATGTGGTAGAATTCACCAGTGAAACCACATGGACGTGAAATTATCTTTGTGTGATAATTCTGATAAGGAACTTAATTTCTTTTAGATAAATAGGGCTATTTAGATTTTTTTTTAACTTTTGTTACTTATGGTAAGTTGTGTTTTCAAGAAATTGGCATTTTATTTAAATTGGTTAATTTATTATGAATTTCATAATTTTCCTTTATTATCCTTTTAATGTCTATAAAATCTATAGTGTCAACTGAACAATAATATCAACTAGGTATTCCGTCACCAAAAGGATTTATTCAGGAAATGGGGGGAAAAAAGAAAAAAGGCTGCAACCCAGCACACAGTCTGGCTTGTGTGCTATGACGGAGGGTATTTAAAGCAGGAGACATGAAGTGAGACCATAGTTTTATGAAAAGGATGTTAGGACTATAGAGTTTAACTAGGTGGGCTCATGAACTTCCATGAGCTCAGCTCCTCCCATAGACCTCCCAGCCTGATCAGTTACCTTAAAGTCCCGGTTCATTTTTATCAGTAGTGACGATCTTTCTTTTATTTCTGATGTTGGTATTTTGTAATTTGTGATCTTTCTTTTGTTTACTTAGTCAGTTTACCTAGGAATTTATCATATTTTTCTTTTAGCATTGTAGATTTTCTCTATTGTTTGTCTATTATTTCACTGATTAATGTTCTCATGCTAATTATTTTCTTTCTTACAATTTTAATTGTTTTTCTTCCTGAAGAGTCAACTTTTTATTTGACAAATTTTCTTCAGCCTGAAGAACTTCTTTTAGCATTTCTTGAAGTACAGATATTCACTTGTTCGTTTACTTTTATTAAAAAAAGTCTTTGTCTTCATTCTTTTTGAATATTTTTGTTGGATATAGAATTCTGTGTTGACAGTCTTTTTTGTTGTTTTTTAATTTTTGCAGTATAAGGAAGGTTTCATAGTTTCTGATGAGAAGTAAGAAGTTTCTGATGACAAGTCAGTGGCACTTTAAATCATTGTTTTTTGTATTTAATGTATTGCTTTTCTCAGCTTGCCTTCAAAAGTTTCTCTTTATCTTTTGTTTGTTGCAGTTTTACTGAGGTATGCCTATATGTGGTTTTTATTGTGTTTATCTTCTTTAGGTTTGCTGTGTTTCTTAAGTTTATAAATTTATCTTTTACCTAAATTGATATATTTTTTGTCCATTGTTCTAACATTTTGTCCTATCTCCTTTTTCTCTTTTTTCCTTGATTCCCCAATTATTTGTATTTTAGGCCTTTTATAAATTACCCCCAAATTCTTGTGTCTTTTTCAGTTTTTCGGTTATTCTGATTTTGTAATTTTCAAGTTCATGATTCTTTCGTAATGTGCTATCAGATGGAAATATTAGCTAGTGAATTTTTTATTTCAGATATTTTAATTTTTGTTCTAAAATTTTCATTTGGCTATTTTTTATAGTCATGATTTCTCCATTGGGATTCCCTATCTTTCACTCAATATGAGCATATTATCTTTACTTCCTTTAAAATAGTTATTATTATAGCTTCAAAATACTTTTCTGCTAATTTTAATATCCAAGTTATCTCTCAGTCAGTCTCCAATGATTGTTTTTTTCCTTGAGTTTGAATCATGTTTTCTTATTTCTTGATGTAGCAAGTAACTTGTAATTATATTTTGAACATTGTTAATAATACCTGATAGACACTCTGAAGAGTGATGATTATTTTTAAAGCATGAGGTTAACTTGGTTGAGCTTGAGCTACAGAGTCTATTTCCCCTGAGGTACAGCAGGGGAATTTTAGTGAAATTATTTTAATTTTAGCTGAGCTGCTTGAAGTCTTCCTTGGCATACATGAGATTTGGGCATTGTTTATTATACACAAAACTTAACTTTTCCTTTCTGTATTTTTTTTTTTTTTTTTTTGTCATTCCCTCACTTTCCATCTTCTGTATTTGCTCAGAATATTTCCTCTGGTTTTTCAAGCTAGTAAGACTCTAACGATTTAGCCTCCAAGAATTGATTGGATTCGACTAAAAGTCACAAAGTGGGAATCTCACCCAGTGTCATTCCCTTCTTCCAAATGTCAATTGCACCACATTGTCTTTCTTCTTTTTGTTACTTTCTAAGGCCTTCAAATCGTTGTTTGTTCATATTTTGTCTAGAACTTACTATCTTTGGGAGGGTTAGTTTGATGGGAGCTGCTTGGCCATTATCAAAAGAGGAATCTGTGTTTTAATATTTTAAATTGTATTTGTTAAACTCTGTTCAGGCAGAAATTATATCTGTAGCTTCTTTTGTAACCTTAACATCATTCTGTGTAATTTATTGTGCTTTTCCAAATACCATCAGATAAGCAGTTGTCCAGTGGCTGTTTGGAACTTCATGTCCTAATTAAATTATTGTATCATCAGAATATATAGAGAATACATAACTTTTAAATATGTTTTCTTACTTCATCCATATTCTAATGAATATTGTTAACAGTAACATATGAGCAATATGTACACAGGCTTTCTTCACAGAAAACACAAAATTGATGTGACTGATCTAACTATAAGAGAAAAATGTCTAATCAGATACAGTGAAGAGACAAAAGTCATATTTATTTTTCACCTTTTAGTTGGATGGGCACCTATTTCAAAGATAATTTGCACAAGGAATTCTTAAAGGAAATTTGATGATGTTTGTGATGAGAATGAGTAGGCTAAAGATGAAATCTCTTTTGGGCAAGTAGTCACCAATTGATTTGAACTCTTCAGCCTTTGTAGGTTAAAAGCATATTTATTTTTGCCTTAACTTTTTGGAAGGGCTTTTGATTACAGATTACATATAAATTTAGATGAACTTTCTGTTTTTCTTTCAGCACTTAAGAAAGGTCATTCAGTTGTCTTCTTGCCTCCATTGTTTATGGAAAGAAGTCAGCTATAATTTTTATTATTTTTCTTGTATAAGTATTGTGTTCTTTTTCTCTGATTGCTTTTAACACATTTCTTTTGTTTTCAGCAGTTTGAATTTGAAGTATTTAGGTGTGTTTATGTTTATTTTCATTGTGGTTCAGTGAGCTGCTTGGATTTATGACTTGGTATCAGTCATCAATATTAAAAACTGTTGGTCATTATCTCTTTACATATTTCCTCTGCTCCATCTGTTTCCCGTTTCCCTCTATGACTCCAGTACATATATGTTTGACTATTTGATATTACCCCACCAATCTCACATGCTCTGGTTTTTCTTCATTTTTTTCTCTTCCTATGATCAGTTTGTCTAATAATCTGTTTTGAATTCATTCTTTGGGGTTTTTATTCCATTCTACTGTTAAGCATGTGTAGTGTATTCTGTACTTCTTTTGTATCATGTTTCAGTTCTAAAATCGACAGGAGTTTTTTTTCAAGCTTCCATTAACTGTTGAAATTCCCTCTCTGTTTCCCTACTATATCCACATCTCCACTATTCTTTGACATATTCGTTGTAGTTATTTTGATGTTTTTGTCTGCTAATTGCAACATTCTGGTCATCTATACAACTCTTTCTGTTGACTTTTTGTTCTTTTGATTATAGGTTCACTTTCTTGCCTCTTTGCATGTCTTTTAATACTTCATTGTATACTGAACTTTGTAAATGATGCATTGTAGAGATTCTACATTATGTTTTCATCTAAAGAATGTTTTTGAAAAAGTCATGTCCTTTAGTTATATCAAGGAGACTCGCCTTGATCTCATCAAAGTTTGGTTTTAGGCTTTGTTTGGATAGTACTCTTTTTCCTTTTGTCATAAGAAACAGCCCTTACTCCTAGGGTATGGTGTCTTACTTTTAATGCGTGACTTTTCTTGGATCTCAACTGAATGCCTTGGGAATTTCACAAATATATCTCCAAGCCTGATTAATCAGAGAATTTCATAATATTATATGAGTTCTGAAATTTCTCTTTATCTCTCAGGCCTCAGCAGGTACAGTCTACCAGGCTCCAGAAAGCTTGCATATTTGTACAGCTTAAGATTTGGACAGGAACCTGAGTAAAAACTCTATGTCTGTTTCTGGAATTTATTCTCTTAGCTCTCTTCTCTCTAGTCTAGCATTGCAAGTCCTACTGCATTAGTAAGCCTGAATTCTAATCTCTGTTTTTAGTTGCTGACTGTTTCTTATGCTCAGTAAGTGCTCTGCTCTCTGCCTGGGCTCCAGTTCCTCATGCTATGGTTGCGAAATTGTTTCCAGAAAGAAAGCTAGTGTGAAGCTTACCTTATATGCATCTCCTATTTTAAGATCCTTAACCTTGTGCCATGTCCAATGCCTTAAAGTGATTGTTTCATCTCTTCTAACCGGTTTTATAGTTCTTTATGGCAAGAAGGGAAAAACCTTATACTAGCTACTCAGGAAACTGTGAATTATTTAATAATAATTTAATAAGCACCCATGTACCTACCATCCCAAACAAGAGCTGGAACCTTAGCAATAATTTACATCTAACCGTTTCTTTAGCTCATCCCAGATCCCTGACTTCTCCAGTTTGTGGCAATTATTACATTGAACCCCACTGTCATCATTCCTTTGCTTTCCTTTTTCATATAGGATATATATTCCTAAAAAGCATTAGTTGTTTGATTCTTTATGGAAAGGTACTACTGTGTGTTTTTCCACTTAATTTTAGTCCATATATTTTGACTGCTATATGATTTTCCATAATATGATTATATCACTGTTTTGAATCCTCTCTCCCACCATTTGGATTGTTTCTAAATTTTTGCTATCATGAATGTTCTTGTATATGACTCCTATTATACGTATGTAGGAGGTTTTTTTTTTTAATGTATTTTATTCATATGTTCAGTTTAAAGAGATAATGCCAAAGTGTTTTCCAACATGTTTTATAGGCAACGACAATTCAGTGAATTCATAAGTGGGAATGAAATGATTCAAGAGCAAAACATTCATTTGAAAAGTTGGACAATTTGAATCATAGCTGCTACTAGAAGGTGCACTGGTTAATTTGACAAAATCAATTACAAAATAAATGGATGTTAAGTGAGTACACTCAGACCACAAGTTTTTCTTCCTTCACTCCCTTCCTCCTCCCCATCTTCTTCTTCCTTCTCCTTTTTTCATCTTCCTCTCTCTCCTTTCTTTCTTTCATTCTCTCTCTCCTTTTTTCCCTTGGTATAAAACCCCTTTAAATCAATGAAGGAAGACCTTTGAAACGGGCAGGCGTAGCAGGTGTACAGGACTTAAAGAACACAGGTTCTAATATTTTCATGGATAAAGTTTCCAGATGGCTGAGAAAAAAACTAGTGATATTAAATTAGGGTATCTGGGCCCATCTAGGTCCCTAATTCTGTTGCTTAGGAATTATTTTATTTATTTTCAATTAATTGGTTATCACAATTGCTCCCTCCCCTGTACACATCTTTATCTCTTCTTGATTTTTATCTCCAGAAACAATAAATGCTAAATCTCTAAAACTTGTTTCCACATCTGAAATTGTTGCCTTTTTCCTTACTAGCTCAGAAGAATACATTTCTTTAATTTTTCTCTGTCATGCACGATGTTACTTTATGAATTATCTCTTTCATTTGTATGTTTATTGTTAAACACTGAGAAAACTAGACTTGACAATTTTCTCTCTTGGTGTAAATCGCTGTTATCGGCATCAAGATGTGAGCAAATGAATCAGAGTACATGTTCAGTCCTCACATCCTGGTGGGGCTTTATCTCATTGCCTCCAGCCACAGAAATGCAGGTGAGACTCGTTAACCCAATCAGCCAGAAATCTTCCCCATCAAATCTTACATATGGTTCAGATATTTCAGAATTCTACTAGCATCTGTTTAAAGTTCTCACAAAACTTTTCACCAAATTTGTTTGAATCCCATCTGTGATGACACTTGATTATACATCTGTAGACATTTGAGGATTGGCATTAAGAAAGAGCTTTATGTCTTATATGATACTAACATTACTTCTGGTGTAGCTATAATTGAAGTGAAAAATAAATAAAAACAAAGCCCCAAAATGTATGAGATTAGGTTATTCAAAGAAATAGAGCTGCATTTCATTTTATGTGGTATCATGCACGGTGTCATGCGGGGTCTCAGCTCCCACTCCCCACATAAGAATGCAGGACATGGTGAGGCCAAAAAGGAACACCCACGGAGCCATAGATAGGGGAGTCATACCACTATATTCTCGCTGGCGGCTGGATTGGAGACACAGGAAGCTGGAATCACACTATCCGCAACCTGCCTTCCACTTCTCTGCCAACCTACCTCACTTGCTAGCTGCAGTCCACCATGCTAACTGCAATCTGTTCTTGCTAGCTCAGCCACCATCTTCTTGCTAGCTCCCATTTGCTGCTAGCATAGCCACGGCAGTTACATTAGTGGCCAATGACTCACTGGTTACAGCTGATGGCCAACTAGCCACAGCTGATGGCCATACAATCACAGTTGATGGCCATTTACTACCTGAGCCAGCACCTTTCCACGTGAGGCTGAGAGCCTGGAAACTGCACTCCTGGCTCTGTCTCCACATGTGGGTTCATAAAATCTTGCACATAAAGCAAAATCCTAGTTTTCTACTGACTTTCATTATATTTTCAGTGATTTGATAATAGAATGCTTTTTGACTTCAGCATGTCAAGTGAAAAGATAACAGAGATGTGGTTTTGGCTTTTGTTTTACAAGTATGAAAAAAATTGTGGGGACAGCGTCCCAGAGAGCAGTTTCCAGGCTCTCGGCCTCATGTGGAAAGGTGCTGACTTGGTTATTAGATGGCCATCAGCTGTAATCAGATGGCCATCCCGCTGTGGCTGGGTGGCCATCAGCTGTAACCAGTGAGCCATTAGCCACTAATATAACTGCCGTGGCTATGCCGGCAGGTTCTTTGGTTGGCAGAGAAGAAGATGGCAGATTGCGGTTAGCAAGAGCAGGTTGCAGCTAGCAAGTGGGGTGGGTTGGTTGGTTGGCAAAGAAGCGGACTGCGGATTGTGGATCATGTGGCTCCTGCTTTCTGTGTCTCCAACCCAGCCGCCAGGAGAGTATAGTGGTATGACCCGCCTGTCTATGGCTCTGTGGATATTCCTTTTTGGCCTCATCATATCCTGTGTTGTTGTGCGGGAGCAAGAGCTGAGACCCCGCATTACAAAAATGCATAGAAAAAAGAATTGAAGAAAATATACCAAAATAGTAACAGCAAATGCTTTGGGTTTTATAATTTTAAATATAACTAAAAAAATAAATAATGTGACAATGAGTTTTATGAAAATTAAATGAGCTAAAATATGTAAAGCATTGAGAACATGGCCTGACAAATAATAAACATTAATTAATTATACTAATTATTATTATTAACTACACCATTATTTCTATTCAGGATTTCACTCTGCAAGAGTTCCTGAAATCCAATTACTAGGTCAAAAGCTATCTTTTTTTAAGACTCATATTATTGTCAAGTAGGGTTTCTGGGCAAGAATTCCCGCCCATTCTCAGGAATTTTTTTTGCGTTCCTGAATCCTGAGATATAAACGGTTTTCTGTTCTCCATGATGAATCGTTTCCACAAAGTGACAGCCGATATTACCAACCACCTGGGTTCAAGGAGCCGATTTTCCTGATTTCTCGACCATCTTTTCTCGGGATTCGGGAACGGAAAAGCCAAAAAAATTCCCGAGATCAGGCGGGAATTCCATCCGGAAACCCTACTGTCAAGTTGCTTTCCTAAAAAGTTAGACTAATTATATTTCCACAATGAACACATGAAATTGCTTTCCAAAATTGGCATTGGTTGCTTTCATATTGTCCTATTTTAAATTTCATTGATTGTTATATAAGTATTAAAAATACTTTAAAAAATATTTACTCATTTGTATTAGTTTGGTAGGTCTGCTATAACAAAGTACCGCACACTGGATGGTTTACACCATAGACATTTCTTTTCTCACATTTCTGGAGGTTGGCAATTTAACCTTTCTTCTTATGAAGACACCAGTTAGATTGGATTAGAGCCCTATTCCTGATTCAGACATTTCCACTATGGCAGGCACTCTTATGTCAGGATGTTGATATTAGTGGAATAAGGCTGGCCAGAAGGAAACATAATGGTTAGGTAAGGGAGAGAGGAGTAGGTAGATAATGTGCATCCGAAGATACAGACTGGAGAATAAAACAAAAATGCGAGAAAGAGCAAGCAGGATCATAGAGAGGAATTCCCTTTTCAAGGATGTTTGATAATAGTTTCCTACTGTCAACTATTAGGTTGGTGCAAAAGTAATTGCGGTTTTTGCAATTATTTTTAACCTTTTAAACTGCAATTACTTTTGCACCAACCTAATACATTGAGACAGCCCTGAGTCCCAAATATGGTTCCATTATAGCAAGGGTAACAGAGGGATTTAATCAAATCAAGTGACATAAATGTTACCTGCACTTCACTTCAAAGTTTTTATGTTTTTCATGCTTTCTCTCTGTTAGTTTATCATTTATGCTTTGCTCCTTTTCCAGTTTTTCCTAATTTGTTGTCTTATACACTGTTTGAAATGTTACCTGGCTTTTTTCTTTCACAATCTTTTTTATTTAGATCCGTTTTCTCTGTGGTTTGTTTGTTTGTTTGTTTGTTTGTTTGTTTTGCCTTCATTGAGACTTGAACAACCTTAGAAAAACTTAGTTATACCTTTTAATTTTAATCTGGAAACATCAGCCTCATGTAGATAATTACATTTTGCTAAATTCTTTTCTAGGACACCGAATGTGTAATTTTCTTCCTGTGATAAGTGAAAAAGCATCTATTTTAAACAAAGGCAGCTATCAAGTACTTTTTATTCTTTCAATTAATATGTGTGAAGTACCTACAATTTGCCAAGTGTTTTATAGGCATTGATGAGGAAGTTGGTGGAAAAGATAGTCAGGGCTTCTCTCCTTGGAGAACTTATACTGTGACATGTCAACACACTATGAGGAAAACTTACGAATATGTTCAAAGGAACCCTTAAACTAGACCTTTGGTCTCATTTGCCCTAATTGAAATGTTGAAGATGATCGAGTCTCTCACTTCCTTTTAAAGTTTGTAGGAATCTGGGGCCTGAGGACTGGAAGTCAGAATCTTGGTCTTTAATTAATATTAATTTTTGAAGTCTACTTTCTTCTTGCTGCCTTACACTGGAAAAGTCTAGTTTATTAGAATTTAAATTGAGAATTAGAAAAAGAAAAAGAGGAGTATCTTAATGCAAGTTGCTTAGAAACAGAGCCTGACAAGAATTTAGGGATATGTGCTTATTGAGTTAGTGCTCTTCAGGAAAAACAAACAAACAAACAATAAGGGAATGAGTGAAGCAGGACATGGAAGAGCTATTCAAGGATGTGGCCTCAGGTTACATCTAGCCATGGGGTTGAGGGACTCTTGAGCATGAATCATTCCTCAGAGTTGTTCCTCCTATCTATGTATATACTCCTATCTCAGTCACTCATTGGTTAAGAGCTGTCCTTGAGATGAGGGTCACCTCCTGGGTGAGATGGCTGTCATCCCCTGAGGGCACATCTTTGGCAAACAAGGGTAGCTGTTTGAACAGTTACCAGCCAACACCCACAGCAGCTGGAGGGTGGGTGCACTGGTCTGATAAAGGGTATATGGGCAGACCATCAACAATGTATACTTTAGTGTATCCTTTGAATCATTTGGAGCCAATTGCTTCTGACAATTAAGTTAACTCCACTCAGGCACGTCCTCCAGAATTCCATGTTCGTAGTTTTTATAAAACTTTTATGAGGAGGACTTTGCCCCTTACCACTGCAGTTGACCCGTAATCGATGCTTGTCAACCCCTTTTGCCCCCACTTCTGTTAGACTAATGACTTGCCTGGTAGACAGACTCTGACCCTCATCCCTGCAGTCTTAGCCCCTTGTCATCATGTCCTTATGATGGTTTCCCGTTTACAGTGGCAACATGACTTGCGAATAACAAGAAACACTCCAGTGGATAACTTGAACATCAGACGTATGCTCCTGCCCCATTTTGTGGTAGCCATCTTTCCCCCTCACAATGATCAGGGTCAATTCCCCCTGCCCGTATGGTTATTTTTTCCTGGCACAAGAAGCACAAAGTGACTAGGCAGTAGCCATAGCTTAGTTATGTGTCCCTGATGAAGCATTCCCTACTTTGGGCGCCAAGATCTCTAGACCCATAGAGCCTGAAGCATCAGTATGATATAAATTTCCCAAGTGGATAACTGGCGTAATGGTTAGTGAGCCACTCTTACTTCTTATTCCTGGCCTGTGTATTCTACCTATTGGGAGCACAGCAACATATGATAGCCAGTGATTTAAGAAGTATACTGTATCCTAAAAGATAATGTTCCTTTCTTGCAGGGTGTCCATTACAAGCTGGTGTCTCAGCTTCCTGTTTAACAGGACATTCTGCTCTATTGGGCTGAAAGGTTCTAGACGCCACAGTTTGTGGTAGAATCAGTGGATCCCATGATTGATGTCCTCACTGCATTACCACTACAAAGTAGACATGTCCTTTGCTTGATCTGGTCTGTTATGTGGTATCCCATTAGATAAAGCAGGCGCTCTATGAGTGCATATGTAGTGATACATGCTGAGGCCCTTTGGGCAGGAAAGACAAACCAATACCTGCATGTCTACCTATGCCTGTTTGAATGAGTTACTAGCCCTTACAGGGTGGAAGGTGTTCAATGTAGCCAACTTATTATCAAATGTTCAGTTGGTCTCTTTGAAGGATGGAGTCATACTGGGGAGAATCTGGTTGACAGGTCAGACATTCATCAGGAGCAGTAGCTTTATCAGTCACAGAGAGAGTAGAATATGTAGGTGTGCATGCGCACACCTTACGTACCTGCCACCATGGCTTTATTTCATTTATGCAGGTGGTTGGGGTTGGGGAAGACACAGGCCGGCTGACATCTCATGACAAATCCATTGGTCTACTTGGTTATTTAATACTTCTTTTTCAGCAGATGTTCTCTGGTATACACAATATTCAGTACAAAGGTCCACAAACCTTCAGCCCTCTCCGATAGGTCCGTTCCCATGTCTCTTTATTGGAACTCCTTGTCTCTGATCTCCCAATCTTGCCCTTTTTTTTTGGCCCTTGATCAATCAGCTATACTATTCACCACTATTCATGAGTCCATATAGTTTTGTTTTTGTTTTCTCTCTTCATACAAAGTGGATAACCAGATGATCTCCCTGACGCTGTACCTGTTGAGAGGATTTCCCCTCATCACTGCTTTTCAGGGCCAACCTTGAATGGAACTGAGCACCAACAGTGCTGCATTTTTAGCTTACACTCACATACTGAGCTGACCCATTCATTATCTAAGCTCAGCCTTTTTCTTTCTTCTTCAGCTGATTGTAAGTGGATATGAACTGCAGAGGAGGCATTGACGTAATAGTGTTAAGTGAATTGATAGCCTGGGCACCTGTTTGGGCAGTTTACTTGTGTCCTCTGGACCTGTTCAACCCCAATCCCAGATGAACTGCTTTTGTTTTATTATAGAATGCTACTGAGCCTGTCTGATCTTATGATGCGGTGGTCTCACGATGGACTTTTCTGGATGCATGTTCACTTGATGTCTCAAGATCAGACAGTCTGTCTCTGCCAGGACCCAGTAGCATGACAGAAGCAGTTTTTTTGAATGGCTGTCTGCTTTGATAGCATGACCTTATTCCTGAATCCGGTGGGTTTCTGTTGCAGTTCTCCTATAGGGGCTTTCCAGAGAGTCAACATGGTTTCCTTTTGTACCACAGATATCTCTAGTTCCATGTGTATATGAAATTGTATAGCAGCCTAGAATTCTTGCAGGTCTCTCTGTCTCTCCTTTTGCTTTTGGCTTTGGACCCTACACAAAACAAGAAACTTTTTTTTCCCTTTGCCAGAACGGGTTAGAACAGTATTCTCAAGTACTGAATATGTTATGTTCAAAACCTGAACGGTCCTAACAAATTTTAGACTTTTTTCTTAGTGTTTGGAGGTACAAGGTGCAACTAACATTCCTTTTTGTTGGAGATGTTATGTCATGTTGTATATCACTTAAATCCTAAAGTGTTTATTTTTTTGAGGTTTTTTCTCTCCCTTTACCTTCTGGGGTGCATGTGCCTTACATGCAGGTTGTTTTTTAGTCCAGTTAACATGCTGTTATCAATATAGTGGACCAAAGTGACGTTCTGTTTAGAAAGCAAGACTCCCTCTGACACTATTATGTCAGAGAGCAGGGAAATTAACATATTCTTGGGGAAAGTCTGTGAATATATATACTGGGGGGTGCCAAAAAAATGTATACAGATGAATGTATTCCTTTTTTGTTATCGGTATATATTGAGTATTACAATTTTAATATACTTTTTCTTTCTTAAAATGTGTATACATTTTTTTTTTTTTTTGGCACCCTCTGTAGTTGTTTGGCCTATGTGAATGTAAATTGTTTCTAATCCTCCCTTCTGATGGAGAAATAATACTTTCACCAAATGAGTGAATACAACATCATGTATTCAAGACCGGGTTCCTCAATTCTAGTAAAGAGACCATTTTTGGCAGAGCAGTTGCAGTTGGGGCCACTAGTTGGTTATATCTGCAGTAGTATACCATCATTTTCCATGGTCTATCTGGATATGCAAAGGCCAGACGGGTGAATTAAATGAGGATATTATAGGGAACACCCAATGTGGTACTATTTAAGTCTTTGAGGGTGGCACTAATCACTGACATTTTTTTCAGAATGCAAATTGTTTTCCATTTACTATCTTGGTGGTGGTGGTGGGGTGAAAGATACTCTCTAGGTTAAAAACCCAATGTTATGGGTCTGCCAGTTGCTAAGTATGTCCATTATTATTACACACTTAGGAATCAGGGAAATAATCCCTGGGTGGATCCATTGTGAGATAGGCATGGGCCAGGATTCCATTTATTATCCAGCACTACATGCCCCTACTCTTATTGAGAGTGAGGGGTCATGATAGTACTTGAGGTCACTGTATGTTAGTGTCTGCTTGGATCCTGTATCCAATCCTCACAAAGTCTGAATCTTGCCCTTTCCTGTCATCCCCCTTGATTCTAGGGAGCCCAGTTTTCCAATAGTATTTTCTATCCTTAACCTGGGCCTTCAGAGGACAGCCACTACTAGCTTCTCAGCTATGCTCATGTGCCCCTCACCAGTGTATTTGTACCAACTTGGTAAATGGAATGTCCCCTGAACGCTCTCAGGAACACAGTCAGCCATTGTGTTTTTGTCTTGTATAGCAGGACTATTCTACCATACACATTTTACTAAGTTTTTTGATCCTTCCCGCCACGATCTTCCAGGGCAGAGTAGCATCTGTACTTAATTTAATGTAGACCACCGAGTTTTAAGGAGCAATCTAGTTGCAAATTAGTACCTACTGCCTTGCCAGAGTGCTAAAATCTTGTTAGTTGATGAGGGCAGTTCGCCCAAGGGGGTGGGGGTGGAAGTGCATACCTTTATAGCAGTCTATACTCACAGAAGCTGGGAGGAAGATTTATCAGCCTGGTAAAGACACTAACAATGTCTACCGTAGGGAGACAAAATTATGTCTTCTTGGAATAAAGAGTCTTAGGGACTGTCTGTAGATTTCAGTGTTTTATGATATGATAATAATAGCTGTTTTGTCTGGAGAAGGAGGACCTGTATATTTTATAGAGCAGTTAGTGAGGAAAAATGTTGAAGAAAATGATCTAAATATAAGTGTTTACATATAACTTTGCTAAAGAGGATGAATGTAGAAAACGACAATAACTGAATGGATTCCATATGGCAAAGATTTAGTATTTAATAGCAATCATTTAATATTGGGAAATTTGCCAATATCTAATAAGGTATTAATATTTTTTCTTTCCACTCAGTTTTCCAGAAATTTTTCTTTATCCTTTAAGATAACATTATTGATGGAGTGCACACTGTTTAAATGTAGTTATTCAATCACATGTGACTACATACTACACAAATAGAAAAATTTCCAAGATTTGCATCTGTAATGTCTAGTTGTAGGACAAAAAGAATAAAATACTATCCATTTTAAAATAACATTTTTATGAAATGGGTATTTAATTTAAAGATGTAATATATACTTGGTGTTGGTAATAAATTGTCAAACAGTTTTTTCATTTCATCGTATCTGGGCTCCCGAAGTCATTGACAGCTCAGTAGATTTCCTCTAGTGCGTGTGCCATTTGGAGTCCTGTTACAAAGGCTGCTAAGTACACTATCTTGGAGGAAGGATCATCTTCCAATGTAGCTCCCCGGTGCCTGTTTAGTTCTCCAATGAATGCCAAAGACCAAATGCTCTGGTTTTTGGTTGAGCGTGAAGAAACTGGAGGCGCCCTAATTCTGATCATTTTATCTTTTGTAGACACTTATTCTTTCTGCATGACAATGACTTTCTAATTTTATCTTACACCATGTTTCCTGTTAAGAACTCTGAGGGAGCAGAACTAAGAAAGTAGCATTGGGGTTTAGTAGGTAAGTCATATATTTTTAATATGAATGATTGAAATGTACTGGCTCTTCCCTGTGGCACATGATCATCTTATCTGAAAGTATATTTAGAATCTATATTTTTTCTTATCCAGTATCGACTGCTGGATAAGACAGCTAATTCTTGAGTATAAAGTGTATTAATTATGTAATTTTCTGTATTAAATCTATGATGTCTTTGAGTGGGGTGAGCTTTTGATAACTTTTAGATAAATATTAAAGAGCATCCTAGTTATTTTTTTACTTTGTCAAGAGTTTCGGAAAGTTAATTTTAAAGTCTCATATACTTTATAGATTTACATTATAAGTTGTTTACTGTCATATCTGATGTGTTTTACATTTGGGCACGAAAGGAAAGGTGCTTAGAGAATAAGTCTTTTAATATTCATTTAAAGTTTTTTCTTTATATATAGTCAGTTTTCTTATTGATGTTTTTTAGAGCCAGGGGAATTGGTACATGCAATATATTTTTAATAAGAATTATAGTCTATTTTTATTTTATATTTTGCTAGTTATCTGTAAGTTGCCCTATAATTTTGATAATTCAAAAATATTTGTAATGTCCATAAAAATATGAAAAAATATGATAATTTTATGGGAATGATTCCTTGAAATAAGAGTAGAATAAATGAGCTAAGAAAAATACTGTAAATAAAAAAGTTGTATTCTACATAGAACAGTGAACGAACTTTGAAATTTGCCAATTCAATAACAGTTGAATATATTTTCTTCTTTTTTATTATGTTCAGAAAATAGTTTGATTTCAATATTCATACAATTGCTGACTGCAGTGCAGTTACATATGTGTATCTGTGTATATGCCTTGTTGTATATGATGCGTGTGTATACATACATGCAATCCAAAAGGTGAAGATTAAAAAGATGACATAATTTTGGTCTTAAACAAATAAAGTCAAAGAAATATTTACAGCGTTGGCCAAAATAGGACTTAGCATATATTATGATTTCATTTTCTG
Source organism: Rhinolophus sinicus (assembly GCF_036562045.2). NCBI lineage: Eukaryota > Metazoa > Chordata > Mammalia > Chiroptera > Rhinolophidae > Rhinolophus > Rhinolophus sinicus. Next base: position 27,728,350 of record NC_133761.1, on the reverse strand, counting down.
TATATATTATTGATTATATTATAAGGACAAATAAAACATGAAAATGTAGTTTCACTTTTAGGAAAATCATTAATTATTTCATGATTCAGAGCCACAAAGAGCCAAGAAAAGATCAGCGACATGTGGATTGTAACTCCCTATCTCACCTGTATAGATGCTGCAAGTGATATTCAGGCAGATTTACAGCAGTCTTCCACTGCAGTTGGACTTTTCCCCAAAAAAACATTGTCTTAGAGAGTGAAGCTGCTACTTTGATAGGAGGGCTGTGGCTGCAACTTCCAGCAAGACTGGATTCTGTCAGCTGGTTTGCATGAGGGGAATCAGCACTAACAGAACTAAGAAATGTGGCAATTGACAAACAGAATATAGTATGGATGTAATAGCAATAGACTCATGTACAGAATTGGGAACTAATTTTAACAGTTTAAGTATCAATGAATTAAATACACAGAAAAATGTTTCTCTTTATTTGAATTTTGAGAGTAAAATCACAGGTAACGTTACATTAGTTATATTTAAACTTTACATTTACAGAGCATTATTGCATATAGGTTTTTAACTTACTAATATGACAGTAATACAAAACTGTATTTCACCTGTGACTTTTGCATTGGAAGGGCATTCCAAAACATTTTTTATTCAGAAGAAGTTGTCATGTCTGCTTCACAATAATTTTCAGTTGTAACTGATTAATTTGTTAGGAACAAGTTCACATGGCAGTTTAAAAAGAAGAGATAAAAAAGAGAACAAGAAAAAAAAGGAAGTTGAAAACCCTTTATAATTTATTAGGATATATCCAAACGTATTCATTTTTAAATAACCAAAACACTGATTTTACTTATGATAAATATGGCACATCTAATACTAGTCTCAATAAACATTAATTAAATATTTCCACTAATAGTTTGTTTGATTTACCATCCTAAAGTTGATTGCATAGTATAAATAACTTAGTTCTCTTTAAAAAGCTTTTCAAAGAAATTCAAACTGAGTTTTTTTCCCTTTCGATATTCACATAATAGATGGAGGCTTTCAATCATTACATTAAACTTTGAGTTTTTTCCTTTCCAAAACTGCAGACTCTCTTCTTAGAAATGTGATAATAGCTAACAGAGTACTTTATACTTTTGTATACAATTTTACTCAGGGGAATTCATGAGTATTGATTCTGTTACCACAGTTAATAGATAAATAATAAGTAGTTACTTATTAATATATTAATCTAAACTTACAAAAACATAATGCATTTAATGAAGATTCTAAGCACATGGCTGGTGTCTAAAACTCTTTTATTGTGCCATTTTCTTATTTTAAAATGCATAGGATAGGACACTTCTGAGTTGCTTCTTCAACCAATTTGTATATATCCATGCTCACTTATTTTCATGTTTGTTATTACTCTAATACAACTTTTTATTCATAGATGTTATGATAAAATTGTTTCCTCAACATTTAATTTTTGATATAATAATTATCTTAAAGGTCTTCGTTTACTAGTTTTTGGGGACTCTTTTTTTTGTGTGTGTTTTTGAGCCATGATGCTTCAGTTTTACTTTGGGATATATTGGTTTATTTTAAGAGTATGTTTACATGAGATTGTATATTCTGGCCTTTAGTTTCATCTCACAGTATTTTGATCCTCAATTTGATGATCTATTTTTCATCTAGATGTCTGAATATTTACTATTTTTTATTTTACTGTGTATATATGCCTGGTTGTATATGATGCATAAACAAGAGTATAAAATTATTATACTCGTTTCAACTTATTATGTTTGGAATTACACTTAATTCGAAAATCAAAACTATGGTCCGCAAATCACAAGGTGCATAGATACTCTCTATGATCTCACTAAGTATTCACTACAGCTCTCTTGTCACTCTATTCCTCTACTATAAATTCTTCTCCACTACAGTAGCTGTGAAATGAAAAGCTCATCTTTTCATTGCAGCTTCAGGCAGCCTTGTGACTCAGTTCTGTACAAAGAGAACCTGGTCCACTAGTGCAGCTTCTCTGGCTTCTCCCTTTTTCCTTCCTGGACATTCAAGAAATGCCTGAGCTGCAGTATCCAAAGTCCAGGATTGTAGAGCCATAGCAGTACAGAGAGTCTGGTGCTCTGTCAGCATCATTTAGTGCTGTTCCAGCCCTGGACTGACTTCTTGTGTAAGTCAAATAAATCCTTTCTGTTCAAAAATGCCGTTTGATGGGTTTTCTGGGACTTGCAGTCAAATGTAGTTGTAACTGATTATTGGATTAGCTTTTAGAGATCAGCTTCAAAAATGTTTGCACATTGTATCTAAACTAGTCATGAGACATTGTCCTGGTTAGGCTTGTGTAACTTTTTATGCATATCCTCAGACAACATTAAGAGACACAGTGAATACTATTTTATTAACATTTTAAATCCCAGTCATGTCTAGCACAATGCTTTCTGGGTAGTAGGAAATTAGGATATGTGTATAAAGGAATAAAAAAATGGAGTGAAAAGGAATATATAAGTTATTGGGCACTGCTTATAATAAATTTGAATAATACTTTCTGGTTTTAATTTTTAACATTAAGGGTATATTTTACCTGTAAAATTTTTTACTCAGATTAGATTCAACACTAATTTTTGAATGAAATTATTTTATATATTAAAAAAATGAGTGTTAAGAAAATAACTATGGGCTTGCTAATTAAATTATTAAACTCTTCCTCCTATAAGCTCGACAGTTTATTTTATTGCATTACTATTTTATCAGAAAAATTAGATCTGAAAATTTTCAAAGCCTGTTGATAGTTTGTATTAAGAAAAAAAAAAGGGTCTGTTGAATGATTAAGAATCTGTTACTATCACAAAATCTACTAGTTTCGAGTATTTTATTCAGGTTTCAAGACATCTATCCAACGCATGAAAATGAAGAAGGAAAACTATGATGATTTATCAGGAGGGGTTAAACATAAACTCTTTTTTTTAAAAAAGAATTAAAGAGTTGTATATTATATTTGGTCATTAGTTATATTAAAATCCTTTTGGTATAGATTTATATTAAGAAAATAAGTAATATTTGTATATTATGTATGTTTATATTATATAAAATATTATTAATGAATAATTAAAAATTCTGGAAGAGTACATTAGAAAAATCCAAATAATATAAATACTCTCTTCATATTTATATAAATATGCTTGTTTTCAGAAAACCAAAAAAACTTCAAGACCTTATTTTAACACAGACAGGAGAATATCAGTTATAAAATTGCCAAACCCCTATCCCAAAGGAAGTTCAGAAACCCTTGAACAAATGAAAATTGCTGATGACATTATTATGTTTATCAATTATTTGTTAATATTAATTAACTTTTTAAAGTTTGTATTATGTATTTATAAAATTTGATACACATTTTGGTAGTAGCCATTGGATCCCATCTACCTTTATTCAATCATAAAGGAAAATGCTCCTTAAATTTTAAGTGTTAAAAATTATTTTTCCAATTTGTTTTAATGTTGGTATACAGAAAAGCATTGGGTAGTCATGTAAAATTAGGAAAATTAAGTTAAAAAGAACCTTAGCACAGAAAATAGCTGGGCTCATCTTAACTCAGAACCTAGTCACTTAAAGTTATCATGGTTTATTTCTCCTAGCTGGATAGTGTAGTAAAAATTCTACAACAATATATATAGTATTATGGGAGCATAATTTGCAACAATATAGTATACAATATTATAAGATCATAGTAAGCTAGAATTAGAGGGGATCTTTGTTTTCTAATCTGAATCTTGCATTTTATGGAGAAGGGAAAACAACCCTCTAAAAGGGTATTTTTGTTCATTCATACACTTGTATGAATGGGTGTAATCTGAGTGGTTCTTTGTAGCATACTCGTACAGTTGAAATGGATAATTGTGGCTTGAAGAAATTTTCAGTATCGCGTAAAAAATAAGTACTGCAAATGATAGCTTGGGATAACATGAGAGTCTAAATAACTATAGTAGTATGTGGAGTGGGTCTTTTTCTTTTGCTTTGGAATTAGAGACTGGAGCCTAATGTGAACAGAAAAACATTAAGTACACCATCATTAAACAAAAGTCTTGCCAATAATTGGGGCCCAAGCCTTCTCTTGGGGGTTCCTAAAAGGAGATAAACTTGCAGCTACCTTCAGCCATCTCCCTCAGTGGAATCTTCACTTGAATATAAAGAGGACTGGGGAGATGGCGGAGGAGAGAGCAGTAATGACTAATGAATCTGGGGCCTAGTGGGGAGTGCAGTGGTCTTCTCCCTTTTCTACCACTTTGGGAAGGAATATACTGTCCCTCTTCATCAAAAACCAAGTGAAGGGAATCTGTGAGTTACTTGTAGTGATTAGAGTTTGTGACAGGCAGGAGATGATAGTATTCTATTTCCTGGTTAGCCATCGATTTAGGTAGTAGAGTTATTGATTTATCCATCCTTGTGCCTATTTCAACAGAGGAATAGGGAGTTGGAAAGAGAGTGGTAGTAGGGGATGTGTGCATAGAGCAGCCTGAATTTCCATGTGTGGGGTAGGAAGGAATGTGTAAGTGTTTTATTCATGATTGGCAAGGTTATACAGCAGTAACAAGCAACTCTAAAATCTCAATGCTTAGCATACAAAACTTTAACCAAAAAAAGTTTACTTCTTGCTTTTGTTTCGTGTGGTATAGTGTGGTACTGTGGGTAAGAGTGACTTACTCTCCAGAGCAGTTGCCTCCCGTGTGGTTCAGTGGTACCAACTCTGCCATCTTGTAGCTGTGCTATCTAGTATGCATGTGCAGCCAGAGGAGGAGAGGCTGGAGAAGTGAGGATGGGCTTTTTACCACCTCAGCCCAGAAATGATACACTTTCCTTCAGAGTTCACTTGATGGGATCAATCTCTTGGCCTCTCCTACCTGGAAGTGTGCTGAGAAGTGTAGTCTTCCGTGTGCTCGGAAGGGAAAGAACATTTGCTGTCACAGGTCTCTAGCAATATCTATCACGATGAGTTTCCTATCGGTCGAGTCGACATCATTGCAGATGGCTATACTCGAGATATTCTGGATGTCATGGAATGGGAAAGGTAGATTAAGCAGGACATAGTTGAATGCACTGATTGGAGAAAAATAATAACATCTTCATCTTTGTTCCCTGGCGAGCTGACACAGCTCACTGAACTGCGCACATCAAAGTATGGATTGTTTTAAGAGCGTCGGTTCTGGAGTAAAACAGACTGGGCTCATATTCAAGCTCTGTCATTCCCTGATTGTTTTTCTTTCACTTAGGCTCTCTTAAGCTTTACTTTCCTTATTTGTGCAAAGGGAATTATAATAGAACCTTCTTCATAGATTGTTTGTGAGAGGTAAACAAGAGAGTATAGTAAATCACCATGCATAGTATTTAGTAGATATTAAGTATTCGGTAAATGTTAATGGCCACTGTTTTTGTTAGGCATTTGGAGGCTTAGAGAAAGGGTCCACTACGAATAAGCTAAGAATAAAGAAAAAGATGTGGGAAAATATGCTTGGAAAAAATTTTCTCATTCAGCATTTCTAGGTCGAAGTAAAGAAAACTTGCTTTTTATACTCTGTGGCCTCTGCATTCCCAGTAAGCAGAAGTATCCAAAATAATGCCTTTCATCATTGAGCACAACTTTGTGCCAGGCATTGTGTTAAGCACTAAACATGTGTTACCTCATTTAGTTTTTATTACATTTATTATTCCCATTAGTAGGTCAGGAAACTGAGGTCACACAACTGCTAATCATAGAGCTAAAAATAGAGCATACAAGTTATGCTGTCTATTATTTTGTTAAAGTGGTCATCAGATTTTCATTCTTTTTTTTAAAGGTTTTTATTAAAATGTAGCTAACATACAACATTATATCAGTGTCAGGTGTACACCATAGTTGTTCAACATTTATGTACCTAAAGAAGTGGTCACTAGCAATCATCAGATACCATAGCACGCTATCACAATGTTATTGACTATAATCCTATGCTGTTCATCCCCATGTGACATCCCCATGACTTATTTGTCTTATTCCTGGAAATTTGAACTTCTTATTCCCCTTCGCTTTCTGCTTACAGGCTGCTGTGTGGTGTGTGTGTGTGTGTGTGTGTGTGTGGCGGGGGGGTGTTGGCGGGGAGTGAGGGGGCAGGATTCACCCCAGCAGGCTGTGGTGTCTGTTGAGACTACCCTTTGGGGGTGCCACTTATGGGGTTAATTGGATGGTGCTCTGCTGTGGTCTGAAGCCAGCTGCCAAGTATGTTGGTTCTGGGCCTCTTGGGAGGGGCTTCGTGCAGGCCCAGGTCAGCCACTGCTTGTAACTGGCAAGGGACTACCTGACAGGAGCTACAAAGTGATCCACAGTTGATTGCTGTCAGTGCTGGACCTGGAGGCTCGTGGGAGAGGCCACGCTGTGAACCAAAGACAGCTGCCACCAGTACCAGGTCTGGGGTAGCTCTGCAAAAAGCCACGACACTCTGAGGCCTGCTGCCCATTGGTGCTTCACGTAAGATTCAGCCACTGATAGAGCCTCGTGCCAGATTTCCATGCTTCATAAGCAGCTATGAATGTGTTACAGTTCTATTGTGAAATAAGACATAAAACGCACGTAACTTATACAACATCCCATGCATTACCATTATTCATTAGGCATATAGATTAAGCATTTAGTGTAAGTGTTTACTTTTTTTTTAAACCAAATCCATTATATTTTAGTTTTTCTTTTTTATTTGTTAGTTTTCCCAGTTGTCTAATTGGCTTTAGAATGGACATTTTCCCCGATATCGAGTACCTGTCCTGTATGAGGAGTGTTCACATATAGCATAGTGTTTAAGAGAATAAGCCTTGGATCCTGAAGAGCTAGTGTTGATGTCCTCCGGCCAGAGACAACCAGGAACACATCTCTAGTCAAACAAAATTGGGTTTTATTATTTGCTACAGCAAGAGAGGTTACATACCTTGTAAAATTATGGGGTATCTCAACAAGAAGGGATTAAGGAAAGCTTGTTATAGAATTTGGGCTGGTATTAGGTGATTTGAGGGAGGATTCAAAGAAATGGGAATCTGTGTCGAGTTGGATGCTATCAGAAAGCAGGGACAGTTTGAGTATCTTAATATTTATCTAGGAGATGGGAGGAGCGGAACATCATTAGAGTATACTAAAGAAGCAGTGGTCACTTTTTCAGTTAGGGGCAAGGAAAGTTTGGTCATTTTGGTTGCACCATGTCTTTGCTTTTATCTCTGTTCAGACTTGTTGATGGGCTGGTCTTGTTTTTACCTTGTTCCATAATAGTCTTTGTCTAGTGTTGATTTTCTGTGAAATTGTTTGCATTTACCAAGGGCATACCAGAGCCTAACTGATAGCAGCTAGGCCAGGTACAAGCTGATAGCTATAAGGGCAGTTTTCTCTCTTAGTAGCTTTAAATTTCTCCTCTGTCATTTAGCAGCTATGTAAGTTTAGTCAAGGTTAATAACTTTGCACTCAGTTTACACATCTGAAAAATGGGGATGATGGTAACAATACTTTCTTCATAAGATTATTTTGAAGGGTGAATGAGTGGATACATGTGAAATGTCCAGAACTCTACCTGGTACACAGTGTTCAGTTTAGCTAAACCACCATCACCATAACAACAACAACACCAATAATAATAATAAACAATAATTCCTAAGACTCTTCATCATATACATTAACTTATGGCATGATGTGTTCAATCACTCTTATTCACTATAGGAATACAATCTGCTAAGTAGACAAACACGCTCATGTTGGCTAGTCAGGATACCTTCTCTTTTGTTCAGGGATGGAGAAACACTACAGATTCTCATTGTTTGGTGTCATTTATGAAATATTGGACATTAGAATATATATTTTCCTATAAACCTTTTTCTTTTCCTCTATTCCAAATTTAATTCATTTAATCCCCCAAGAAAAAAAACCACAGCCAACTTTTGTTTTTCTCTTTTTCCTTACTTCCTACATCTAATCTGTCATAAAGTTTCACAGATTTAAACTCCTAAATATATTTTGTTTCATTTCCTTCCACTGCTTTGGTTAGGGACCTCATAATTTCTGATTAGCATCATTGGAATAATCCAGTTAATCATCCTACTACTAGACTAGCTCCTGTCCCTTGGTTTAACCCGATGACTGTTGTATGAGTCCACACAAAACATCTGATGACTCCTGCCCCCCCACCCACCATGGTCTACAGGATAGAAGTCCAAAACTGTTCATATGGTGCATGAGCCCTTTTTAAATCTTCACGCAAGTTTCATTTCTGGTCTCTTCTGCCATGTATGACTTTGATCCCGATTTTCTGTTTCTGTATTTTATTTTTTGTGCCATTTCAAATTCTTTGTGCAAAGAATTATGATATAAATAATCCTGATAAATGAAATAATGTAAAAGGAATTTTGCATAACATAAAAATGTATAATAATGAAAAAACTAGGACAGTTTTTTGTGAATACCTCCGTGTTGATTCAGCTATACAATCTAGTGCCATCTGGTGGTAACTATTTTTGGTTTTCGCTGTGTGACTGGGGAACTTTAAATGCAGTGTGACACCCTCTTTCCCTATCTGTCATTACACTGACCATTGGATCTTTGGAAATCATACTTACCAAGGTTTTTTTTTTAAGCTCTAACATGTGCTGATTTCATAAATATACTTAAACAGTCCAGTGTGCAACTCAAACAAAAGACTGTAGGTTGGAGGGGTGGAATGCCATCTTCAAAAAATTTCAGGGACTTTCATGTATCATTAAATTAAAACTTGTGGAATTTGCTTTCCTATTTGTAATTGTTTTTAAAAATAACATTAACTATAGTTATTGGTTACAGAGAAAGAATTTTTTTTTTCCTGCCTTACACTCTTCTCAAACAGTGCCTGAGCTCCTGCTAAATGTTGTGCTTTATATTAGGTATTCTTTCCACTAATTAATTGAAGTATCAAAATGAATAGTGATAGGTATTTGGCTAACCATTGCACTTTTTTCTAGGCTCTAGTTTAGCTGAGCAGTGGGGTACAAGGAGTTGTGAGCTGGTAAATATTTGACAATCACCTCTCCAAAGGGCGGGGGACCTGATTGGTAGCATTTGCAAATTTTCATGATGTAAATATTCCCCACATGGCTGATGTTAAGCTATCAGTGTGACATCACTGAACACAGAGTTAGGAGGACTCTCTCACAATAGGTCTTGGCTCCAGCGCACTACTGGATAAGGAATCATGACCTGTGCTGTACTGTTCTGCTTCTTTCATTTGAAGTCACTGTCCCCTTGGCTTATGCTTCATCAGACAGCGTGCATATATTTTCCGTTCATAGACCTTTTCCATCTATGGTAGCCTCTTATTTTCTACAGAAATAGCAGCCATGGTACTAGTGAACCCACATGCCTGAGAATTCTCACTAGAGACAAGATTCCCTCTGGCCTAGGTTAGCATTACGTTTGGTTATATGCTGTGTTTCCCCGAAAATAAGACTGGGTCTTATATTAATCTTTGCTCCAAAAGACGCATTAGGGCTTATGCTCAGGGGATGTCATCCTGAAAAATCATACTAGGGCTTATTTTCTGGTTAGGTCTTACTTTCTGGGAAACACGGTATAGCTATTCATATGTGTTTACGTCATGCTTAAATAAAGAAGGGGTTTATGTTTTTCTCACATAAAAACAAGTCTGGAGATAGACAGCTCAAGGGCGATACAACTGCTCAAGGAAGTCAATAGAGACCTCCGCTCTTTTTGCTTGCTTTCCTGCTACTCAGTGTGTGGCTTTCAAACTCATGGTTAACAGAGGCCTGTTGGGTTACAGGCAAGATCACATTCCAGTCAAAAAGGAGGAAGGGCAAAGTAGGAAAGGTGCATGGCAGCTGGGTCTGTCTCTTCATTAGGAATAAATAGCTTTTGTAGAAGCTGTACCTCGTAAACTTCTGTCCAAATCTCGTTGACCTGAACTATGTCACATGACCACCCCCAGCCACAAGAGACCCTGGAAAATAAATTTTTAGACTAGGCACATTGTTGCTCTGAATAAAATTAGGAATCTATTTGTAAGAAAGAAAAGAGATGAGATATTCAATAGGAGACCAACTGAGTCCGCCACATTCTCTTCTGCCTGTGGTCCTGGTTAAATACTATGAACTCTCTAAGGCTATTATTCCTTACTACTATCTCATCAACTTACAGGTTCAGCAGCATGTTATTTTGAACAATAACTCATGAAGTCCTGTGTTCACTAGAGCTGCTTTAACTGAACACAATTCTAGACTTACATGTTCTTGAGTTTTGGTAGGATACCCTCCTTCCTTACTCCTATGTTTCCTTCCTTGTGGAGAGCGCTGCACTGGAATACTAACTGGCTTCCCTGTACTGCGAGTTCTACTCCACTGTTGGGGACAAGGACGTGAGCATAAGCAGCACTTGCTTTTTCTTGGGAGCAAGAAATCTTGGGAACAAGCTGCTCCCACATTCTCTCCTGTCCCTGCCTTCAGTTTTACAGGGACAGGCTGTAAAATAAATAGTCTTAGTGTTATTTGTACCTGGATAGGAGTGTTTGTATGATTGTGAGGCTTGGTGTTAGGGAGCCCACTTTTACATGGATGCAGGCCAGTTCTCTAATTTCAGTTTTATCAGCAATAGCGGTTACTACCACGTGCCGTCTACATCTTTTGCCTCCTTCGGATTAGCTTAGAAGTTGGGTGGGGAATAGTTTACTGTGAATTATTAATACTTAGGAAAAAAAAGGAAGCTTGTTGCTGTTGCTTGAGACGTTGAGTGTAATTTGGTTTTACCATTTTCTAGCCTTAAATAGAACAAGTCATAATTATCATATGAAATTTAATATTAAACAAGCAATATTGTATTTTTTGATATCATAAAAGATTTTGATCTCATTAAATGACTTTTTTTAGTATTAAACTGGAAATAGGAAATACTGTAAAGAACCCATGTGACTACAGATACGTAAGAGTCCCAGACTACTTACTTTTCACAAAGGAAAAACCAATTTCCATAGAAACAGAGTTCATAAACATTGTGACAGCTGATGAGAAAGTTACATATAAACTTTAGAGTCCATATCACAGATTCTGTTAGCCAAGAAGATTTCAGGTACAAGTAACGGAAAACCCAACAGAGACGGGCTTTAAAAAAAAAGGCAATTTATTGGTTTACCTGATTGAAAACTCCAAAGGTACATTTCGTGAATTTTATATAATGTGACTTAGAACTGAATTTCTTTCTTTCTATTTTTCATTGTCACTAAGTGGATATTGACTCCATTTTGGGAAGACTTCCCCAACTCATGACTCTAAGTTAACTTCCAGTAGCTCAGAGAGTTACATGGATCCTCAATTATAAAACAGGATATCTGCGTCTCAGCACTCTCAGACAAATGTCCTCATGAGTCGCCTTTGGGCATTATGCAGGGATGGTAGTCTGCTAATCATGACTCAACTCTAGGGTAAGTGAAGTCAATTCAGTCCAAACCACAAAGCTGAGAATGCAGGAGACACACCTTCCCTTCCACGAAAAAAGGGAAATGGATGAGAAAGGACCAAACAACAGATAATTCATTACAGTTGTTTCCAGAATACATTTTCTGTTTTCTTCATTCAGAAGACTTTGAGTAATCCAAAAATTCACCTATTTTTAGCTTGTTACCTAAACATATTGTAGAAAATAGGCATAAACTAAGAAAAAAAAAAGGCAAAAACTAAAGGTTAAGCAAGTATGTGCACAGTGTGATATTATTTTCTATCAGTTACTTGGAAGACTGCCAAAGAAACTTTGCTATAAAAGTGGTTTAAAAAAAGCATAATTTATCTGGGAGAATTTATATTAAAAAATATATCTATATCCAAAAGAAAGTCCTACCTCCAGTGTCTAATTGGGTGTTTCATCCTCGTCATGGTCTCAGACATGCCTCTTCCTTGATCTCCCTCTTTTAATGTGGTGTTTGAAAGAGATCATCATGTTTTAAATTATTAAACCACACAAAAACACTTCGTGAAATTTAACAGCCTTCTTTCACAAAGCTCAACCCCACCAGTGTCTTTTATCACATTCTGTCTCTGCTTATTTGTGATGCTTCAGCAAGCATCACATTTTTTTTCTTTTTTCCTAGCTATAATACCTCACTGGCAGAGGAAATTTGTAGAGGTGTGTGGGGAACAAGCTGGTAAGAGGCTAAGAGAGCTTTATTGAAGGGAAAATTACTTCAAGGAAAACAGTGGAATTATAAAAAGAGGATGTTTTATGGAAATTTTGCTCTATGGGGTGCAATGCTGTCTTCTCCTCCTCCATAAACCTTGCTTAAAATTTCCATCATGTTTTAAGGCTTTTGTGGTGTAGATATATGGGTTTGGGGCAGACTTGCTGAGATTTGGAGTGGAGGGAAAACAATGGTACTCCAAGATGTAATGACATGTATACCACTTTTGAAAACAGCCACATTTGAAGACAATCTGCTCAGAGTCCACTTTATAGTATTTTGCTGGTCTTAAAGAATTAAGAAATCAAGAGTCTCTGTCTTGAAGAGCATACACTGCATATATATATATATATATATATATATATATATATATATATATATATATACAGATTGATGCTTAATTTGAAGCAATGCAATATTGGTATAGATAACTAAGGAACATGAACATGCTGGCATGGAGATGTTAGGTGCTGTTTTCTCTGAGAAAGAATATTCTGTTAACTGGAAGATAAATCGGGTTCCTTTAATTGATCTAATTGAGTCCGATTGGAATTGTAGATCATGTAGAAATAATTTATGTCAGTTCCTTCAGCTTTGTGTCAAGATATATAATAGGGTATGTGTGTATTTATTGGCACATAAACATATAGGAGTCATGTAGGAAAAATTCTATTAACATGAATACTGGTATGATGAAGATTCCAGCATTTAAGTGAAATACATTGTTTTGTTTTGTCATGGTAGTTGCTCCAAATAGTACTGTATTGATTTGTTATCATGAATTCTCTTCCAAGAAAGATCTTGTTTAGCAAGTGCTTTCTTTGTACCTGCCACTCTCTAAAATAATTTGATTGAGTTGTTTTCTCATGAAAATAAGTGACAGGCTAATTGACAGAGTTGTAGCTCTATTTTTCAAAGATTCTGTTCTGTTACTAAGAGACAGCTTTTCTTTAACTCCTCACCTCTCCCAATCTCAAGCAATGCAGTTTTCTCTATCTCTCTGAAAAACAACCACTTAAATTCTCAAATCACTTTTACAAATCAACAAAATAGCATAAAAAATATTCAGTAGTTGGGAGAGGGAAGAGGTTGATGTTCTGAAGACTCATACATTGAAGGCACATCTTTTGCTTGTTTACTTAAGAGTGGTACTTTGTGTAACTTTTTAGTTTATTTTTCAAGATAAAATACAAATAAGGAAAATAAATAGTGTGAGTTTTGGCAAATACAATTAAGCTTATATTGTAGATAGACTGTCTAATTAGGCAAATGAAATTTATTTTTAACACAGTGTAAAAAATATTGTGTTTCTGTAGCTTTATTTACTTATACAAGAGATATTTATTGAGTACCTACTATGTGCTAGGCATTTGGGAATAAAGTGATTAAACCTGTGATTCCTTCCTGTAAAACTTATGCATGAGGAAACAGACAGTAAACATGGCAAATAAAAATATGCCATAACTGGAAGGTGATAAATGTTAGTAAAACATTAAAAAGTAAAGCAGTTTAGGGGATTGGGATTGGGAGTGCCCAGAAATGGAGGCTGAGATTGAAATATTAAATACGGAGCTCAGGTTAGGCCTCCTTGAGAAAGTGAAATTTGAGGGAAGACTTGAAGAACGTCTCTACTGACGATAGGACTAGAAGGTATCTCTGCTGATCTCTGGAGGAATAGCATTCCAGGCAGAGGGACCTGCCAGAGCAATGGCCGTAAAACTGAGAGCTGGCAGGGAAGCCAGCATGGTTGGATCTGGTGGTTTTCACTGATGATTATAGAAGTTATTTGTTAAATGTATTTATCCGTTTTTACTCTTCTGTTTCTCCTATCTTCTTTGTATTATTTTCAATAAATCTTTTTTTTATTGTGGGGTTGTTTCTAAGGCTGCCTGTCAAAGACTCAAGTAAAGCACCTTAAAAAAGGGAAATAAAATCACTACAGGTTTAAATTATTCTCTAGTATAGAATGGTTCCTAGTCTTTGGGTCTCTTTTTGACATGGCAGTTTTGGGAGGGATAGTGGGGAGAATGGAGTGGCACAATGGGCTACAATAGGGGAGCATCGTTTGTGTACCATTTTCCAGAGAATATACAGAATATATAGAATATACACGCTATCTTTCATATATAAGTTGAAAATATTGGCATGAATACAATAAAAATTAATTTAACCTGCTATGTGATTTATAGAATCTTTTTATTTTTGTACTTAGTGGATACTAAAGATATAATTATTCTCATTAAAACTTAAAAAAATTTTTTTTCAATTATAGCTGACATACAATATTATATTAGTTTCAGGTATACAACACACTGATTAGACATTTATATAACTTGCGAAGTGATCACCCCAATAAATCCAGTACCCATTTGACACCATACTTAGTGATTACAATACTACTGGGTGTATTCCCTTTGCTATACACTACATCCCCCTGACTATTTTGTAACTACCAATTTGTACCTCTTATCCCCTCCCCCATTTCACCCATTTGGCCAACCCTGCTCCCCAATCTGATAAACATCAAAATGCTCTCTGTATCTATGAGCTTGTTTCTCTTTTGTTTGTTTATTTATCCTGTTCTCCAGATTCCACATATAAGTGAAATTATGTGACACTTGTCCTTCTCTGCCTGACTTCCTTCACTCAGTACAGTACCCTGTAGGTCCATCTATGTTGTTGCAGATGGTAAAATTTCATTCTTTATTATGGCTGAGTAATATTCCATTATCTATATGTACCACCTCTTTTTTAAAAAGATTTTTATTAAAAAATATAGCTAACATACGTTATGTCAGTTTGAGGGATACACCATTGTTATTCAACATTTATATACTTAAAGTGACACCATGGTAAGTCCAGCAACCATCTGACACCATGCTATGCTGTCACAATATTACTGACTATATTCCCCATGCTGTACAGTACATCCCTATGACTTGTTTTATACCTGGAAATTTGAGCCTCTTATTCCCCTTCACCTTCCCCCCCCTTTTCTAAATTTTTCAATTACAGTTGACATTCAGTATTATTCTATATTAATTTCAGGTATACATCATAATGGTTAGACATTTGTATAATTGAAGAAGTGATCCCCCGACTAGTCTAGTACTCACCTGGCACTATACGTAGTTATTACATTATTATTGACTATATTCCCTATGCTTTACTTTACAGTGCCATGATTACTTTGTAACAACCACTTTGTATTTCTTAATCCCTTTACCTTTTTCTCCCTGCCCTCCAACTCCCCTCCCATCTATCACCCTGATAAATCGAGTACCCTGCTGACACCATACATAGTTGTTACATATTATTGACTATATTCCTTATGCTGTACCCTACATCCCCATGACTCTTTGTAACAACCAATTTATACTTAATCTCTTCCCGTTTTTCACCAACCCCCTCAATGGCCCACCCATCTGACAACCATCAAAGTGTTCTCTGATTCTATGAGTGTGTTTGTGTTTTGTTTCTTTGTTTATTTTGTCATTTAAATTACATATATACGTGAAATTACATTACATCTGTCATTCTCTGACACTCCACTCAGCACAATACCCTCCCAGTCTATCCGTGCCACCACAGATGGCTAGAACCCATTCTCTTTCATGACTGAGCAATATTCCATAGTATATATAGAA